>NW_027491576.1:0-1297336 GCF_021521415.1 Bidens hawaiensis | reverse complement strand
GGATTAGAGAGAGATAACCGGTACAATCTGGGGACACTGTTAACCCAGTACTGTACCCATTCCGGGGGCAATGTTAACCCAGAAACACTTCTCCGGACTCAGATTGTGATATCGTTTAGAGTTCAGTTGCCAAATTTCTATTAGTCGTTTTTCCCCTTTTGCGTGCCTAGCACGGTTATCCGTTTTTACGTTTCAAAAATGGGTTTGGTCACACATGACCCGAAAATAGTGGTTGACTGATAATTTAATTAAATTTGTGAAATTAGAGCTCGGTTTAGACGCCCCGATTGGCCGCGGGACCCGTTTCCGTCTTTAGTGCACCGGAAACTGTTAAATCGTTTAAAATTACCCAAATCATCCGAATTATTTTCGGATGATTTATTTTACTTGCTTAACTCAGTTATATGAAAATAGTTCATTTTTAGGGTTTTTATACACCAGTCAGTTCGTCTACCCCGAACTTTGCTGGTTTAACGCGTTTTATATTATAAAAGTTCACTTTTATTCCAAATAAATATCCGTTCATCCTCGGATCTTGAGAATTTGCAAAAATACATTTTGACAGTGGGAAAATTTATAATATATTTCCAGAATTAATTTTTATATTTAATATTTATTTATCTATTTTTAAACACCATTTAAACACTAAATATGTCGTAAATACCAAACGACCTTAGAAAAAATCCAAATTTTTCCTGGATGTCCCCTGCCATCCACATAGTCCCCTGTAATTTTTTCCACAACCAAAAATCTCTTTTTTACATGCCATTTTTACTAAAACCGAGCTAGAAAATCTAGAACTCGTTTAACCGAAAAGCTACTTAGACTTCTCCAACTGACCTAAAATTTTGTGTGTGACTTATACATGATATAAAAAGCTTATCTGAAATTTTCCAGAATTTTTCATGATATTTAACTATTTTTCACCATTTTCAGCCAAAACCGAGCATTAAATTCACCAAATATTCATCCTTTGTCCAAAAATTACCAAATATTCACAGAACTCATATTTTCATGTATTTAACACCTCTCTAAAATTTCATGACCTAACTCTAAACCATCCACAATCTGTCCAAAAATCCATAACCGAACATAAACCGAATATACCTTTTGTTTTCCGCCACTACAAGCTACAAACTCGTCTTTCCGCCTTATCTACACTAAATACAGAACCTAAAACCAACATACCACATAACCAAGCAAGTTACACTCACAATCAAGCCTCTTACACTATAGTTTCGGTTATTGTTTCGAAACTAAAGTTTAAACCGTAAAAATTCGTTTTTGGTTCGTTTAACTCCTTTCTTGGACCAAGATCCCTTGTATAACCCGTATACATCACTTGATCATGCATGAATCGGTTTTCATCTTTGAAACCTCAATTTCTTGCAAATAAACTCAAGAATCGAAGATGGAAACGTAAATAACTCGACTTTTTACCTCGGTTCTCTTGCTAAAATCTCGGTTTTTGAATCATAATATGGAAAGGAGGTGAAGAATGTTGATATGTTTGATGAAAAAAAAAAGAAAATGAAGGGCTAAGGGATTCCCTTGTTCCGATCGGATATGAGGGGGGTGGGGTGGGACCCACCTCTCCATTCCTAGCCACATGTTTGGATTTCGGATATCCGGATAATGTTTTGGATAATCTGGTTCAGTTCGTTTTTCGGTTAAATGTTTAATTTAGCTTAAAACGAGGCTAAAACGGTCGTTTTCGGCTTAAAAAAATGAAATTTATATAAAACCGATTTAAAAACTTTAAAAACTTAAACCATGACATTATTAACTTAAAACATCAATTTATTAATAATTGCGCATCTTTTTCGGCTTGATCGATCGTCTCTTGCTTGGTTTGATATTAAAGGTTTCGTTTAATGTACCGTCGTACCATTAATCGAAACTCTTTTTCTGTGCCGTACTTTTACTTTATCCCGAAGCATTAATGCTTCGTAAAATCACTAAATATTATAGATATCGTCTAAAATTGAACATTCGATTCGTTCGGGTTTCAATAACTATCGATCGATTAATCGCATATTCAATACGATGAATTATATATTCACGTACAATCAATACAGTGAACCATGTATTCTCGTATCATTACTATGGTAATTCATGTACCCGACATTAAATATAACGTAACTATTGTCTACCGGCTAGGGTATACTTGGTTTCGTCGGAATCGTTACATTCTCCCCCCGTTAAGAAATTTCGTCCTCGAAATTTTACACGCCCACTATCCCCTTCCGAGAGACAGGTGGGGGTTTTTCCTTCAGAATTCACCCTCGTGCTACCAGGTATAATCTGGTCCTCGCTGTGAATTCCACTTAATCTTAATCAATAAAGCTTGGTATGTCCAAACTGTTTAGTTTTCCCGTCTACCAACTCTACGGAATTATTTATGGTATCAAGCATGTCTTCTATGAGTACCTCCATTACTAGTACTCTCGTTGCCTCATCGCTTAGGTACTTTTCAATCCATATACATGGCAAAACATCATGTATAGTACTTAGCCCCTGGAGTACTTTAATCGATAAACTAAATGACCAATCATGGAGATAGTCTCATAAGGTCCAATATATTAAGGAGCTATTTTCGGTTTTGCCAAACCTCATATCACCTCTCTAAGGTGATGCCTTAAAAATGCCTTGTCACCTGTTTCCGGTGACAATGGTTTCCTTTGAATGTTGGCATAAATCCTTTGCCAATCTCGCGCTGCTTTCAACTTATCTTAAATATTATAAATCCGATTGGTTATTTCTCGAATCAATTCAAATCTTATGGCTTGAGTGACGCCCATTTTCAATTTAACAAATTAGTGATAATTACTTCACCCATTGAAAGCTTCAAGCTCTCGATGCTTCCTTCCCCGCCTTCCAATAATGAAAATAGGATGATTATTTCGATCTGAGATAATTGAAAATGGTACTCCACGACGAGATACCATTTCACCGTCATGAACTTGGGTGAAAGTTCATTGTGGTAATCGTCATGGTTTGGGATGAAATGCGAGGATTGGTTAATCGATCCGCGATTACCCAAATTGCATCATGTCCTCGGGACGTCTTAGGGAGATGTGTCACAAAATCCATCGTGATTTACTCCCACTTTCATTCGGGAACTTTCGGTTGTTGTAATATCACAATTCTCGCACAAGTCGTACACTTACCGACATACGTTGCTATATCCTTTTTCATACCCGGCCACCAGTAGATCTCCTTCACATCCTTGTACATCTTATTCGATTCCGGATGTATGGAATATTTCGATCTATGCGCTTCGTTTATGATCAATTCACGAAGGTCATAGAGGGTCGGGATCCAAACCCGATTTTTGAAATAGAGAATTTCGTCCACGCGCTGTTCGAAATTCTTCTCATTGCCGTAAAGTCCCTCCTTTTCCAATTGTTCCTCTTTCAACGCCTCACGTTGAGCGACTCGAATCAGGTCCGAAAGGTTCGACTGGACTATCATCCCCAGCGCTCGCACTCGCGATGGCTTAACCCGATCTTTCCTACTCAAGGCATCGGCTACGTCGTTAGCCTTGCTGGGTGATAACGGATGTCACAGTCATAATCGCTTAACAACTCGACCCATCTTCGTTGAATATGAGACTGCGGTCTCTTATCATCTATAAAATTTGTACATTTGCGTCGTACAAAGGATTATGAGTTGGGTAATACTAAAAATTCTTCGATGAACCACTGATAGTCTCCGGCTAGTCCTAAAAATTGGCGCATTTCCTTTGGCGTCTTGGGTGACTGCCAATTTTAATGGTTTCTATCTTACTCGGTTCAACGTGTATTCCTTGATGGTTTACAACGTGACCGAGGAATTGCACTTCTTGTAACCAGAAGTTACACTTGGAGAATTTTGCATACTACTTCTCCTGATTCAGAAGCTCTAAAATTATTCTTAAGTGTTGCTCGTGCTCTTCTTTACTTTTCAAGTAAATCAAAATATCGTCAATAAACACGATGACGAATTTGTCGAGGTAGGGTTTACAGACTCGATTCATGAGGTCCATGAACACTGCCGGCGCATTTGTTAGCCCGAAAGGCATAACTAAGAACTCGTAATGGCCGTAGCGAGTCCGAAACGCTGTTGTTGCAACGTCCTCCTCTTGGATTTTTCATTTAGTGATAACTATATCTAAGATCAATTTTCTAAAATAAATCGCCCATTGCAGTTGGTTAAACAGATCATTTACTTCGAAGAAGTGAATACCTATTCTTGATCGTCACTTTATTCAATTCTCCCTAATCAATACATATCCCAACACTTCCGTCCTTCATTTCCCAAATAACACTGGTGCACTCCATGGTGACTAACTAGGTCGAATAAAACCTTATCCAATAATTCTTGCATTTCAGTTGGTGCAAGTCGGTAGGGTGCTTTAGCAACAGGGCCAGCTTGAGGCATTAAATAGATTCTGAATTCGACCCGTCGGGTTGGCGGTAATCCAGGAAGTTCTTCTGGGAAAACTTGTGGAAATTCGCGTACCACCGGGATATCTTCTATATGTTTTCTTTTAAATCGTACACTTTTCTCTGTGTCTAATCGCTTCATCGTCCGAAAGAGAGCTTCTAATCAACTTCTTTTCATATTTGATTTCAGCTTCATGTTGAGTTAGCCAATCCATGGTAACTATTACGTCAAAACTTCCTAACTTTACTGGTCGTAGGTCAATAAGGAAAGGTTAATCGTTCAGAATAATAGGACAATTCCGAACAATTTAGTTAACCATCAGGGATTTACCGTTAGCGATTCTACAATATAGGGTTCTATAGTTTCACTAATCGGTATCTTTCCAAATTATAGGAGGTTAACAGGAACTAACTTCTATCGATGACCGTAAAAGTATCACTGAAGCCTATTGATTTAAAACTACAACATATTTAATACCACCTTTGGATCATGACGTGCTTTATTCGAATTACTCACAAAAGCACGGCTCCTTGCTTGATCAGAGGTTGATGCTTGTCATGAGGTTCGTCTTCCAACGACACCTTGGTTCAACTTTGGGCAATTTCTCTTGAAACGTTCTGTACTGCCACATTCATAGCAAGTACAACTGTTTGGCATAATTTGGTTTCTTTGGATGGATTGTTATTGAAGCTGTTGGGTTCGGAGTGGTTGTACACGAATGGGTTGGGGTTGCCGGTTCACAAGGCTTCAATTGGTTCTACAATTGGGGCATTACGTCCATCTTTACCACACCTGTGGCCTACTATCACTCGACATTCTTCTTTCTGCCGATAACCATATTTTCCACATTTAGGGAAGGACCCTTCATGCGGTTCATGTTTTCACACCAGAACTAGTCTTAGTATAATTCTGGGTTGTAGGACATACCTACTTATTCAAAATCCTATCTTGCACTATACCTTTATCATTTCTCTTCTTTAACACTCGACGTCTCACCTAACGTTCTTCCAGTCCGCTTCCCATAGAGTCAAATATATCAATGCTGGCTTGTGACACAACCCTTCCAAAGGTTGTATATTTTACAGGATTGACTATACTCCTTATCGATGGAGTTAGTCCCCAATATAGCGCTCACTTCGCTTAGTTTCAGGAGTAATTAGCCACGTTACCAGACATGACAATTCCTTCAAACGATTAGCGTGTTCTAAGTGATCAGCACACAACATTTCTATCTTCCATATCTCAGTTTCCAATCTCTAAACTTAATTACTCGAATAAAAGTGCTCTAGCACAAGAATTTTAAATTCTGACCATATCATCTGAGTAATAATTTTCTAACTATAATTTTGTACCATCGTGTTCCATCACGATACAACATAATCTACCAACATATCTGTAGCATATTTCACTACATAATGTTCTAGACTCTTACCAATATCCTTAACCATTTCGATCTTTTCTATCCACTCGCTAATTATTCCTCCCTTTACCCTCAGTAAACTATTAATAATTTCCTTAACACAACCAACAAACATATCCTTCATACCGTATCTAATTCATTACGACTACTATTCATGTTTAGTTTATAACTAATACTTGTAGTCATAATAGTATTCGGTGGGACATTATCACTCTTAGTAATAACACTAAGAATTGAAATATTCATATTCATGTGATCGCTCGATCTATAATTCTGCGATCACATTTGCATCAACACTAGCAGTGATCTGTGATACGACATTCGGTATCATCATCTGCTATCTTTGAGCAATCAGCTGAATCATATCAATCTCCATCATTGGAGTTACTCTTTTTATGTTATTCTGCCGTACCCATCCCGTACGCAGTAATCAATACTAATCTCACCGTATAACTCGTTACCAGCTCAATCATAACAGCAGGTACACATACACACCAAATATTATCATACATATTACACATACCAGTATCTAGTATATATGTTCCACAAATATAATAATATATGGACTTAACCTAACATCGGTTAACGTTTAAATATGTTTCATAACCCTTGTCACCAATTGACATATAGATCTTTCTCAACAAAGATTAATGTTTAATATGCTTGATTTCAATATCCTTCTGCATGTCAGTATAACCGATACATGCTCACCGTGAGCACCAAACGATTACGTACCACGGAGTTATAATATCCGTGTCTATTTGTATATCCGGCATACACGGTATACCACCTACGAATGAACAACCAACTATGCTATAATGATTCCAACACCTCTTTGTGTATGGGTAATCATTCCATTCGAGTATACATGGGTATAGGCATCTAGCGGATGTAAGGATAACATAGGGAGTTGCAAGGTTCAAGGTAATCGCGCAACCCATGTTGCCTTCAAATATTATCAATTACTATTATGGGAAACTCTATCACTTGCTCAGTCAATGTCCTCAGGCGTTCTAGGTTCGCTAAAATCGGTAATTCTCGATCTGGAGGTGGTATGTTTTATATGTTTGAGGGTGAGAAATACACATATATATTTCTATATATTATTTTTATCTGCTCATTATCATCAAATTTATTATTATTATTATTTATTTTATTTTATTTTATTTTATTTATTTATTTATTTATTTATTTTTTTTACCTTAATGGAATAAGAAAGGGTTCAGGTACAGATTCGTCCGTACGTGAGGGTCGGCGGTTCGGGTGAACATAGGGGGTTATTAGGATATACGGTACCGGTGTTGGTAGGGTAAGGGATTTATCAATTTTGGTTGGGAGTGACGGTTACTAGATATTCCTGGTTAATATCAAACGGGAGATCTAACTTGGTACTATCATAACTATGGCCCGATAAGTCAGACTTATCATCAACCGATGCTCTTGAAATTTCAGCATCCTCTGTACTTTTATTATTTCATCCCCCGGTTCCTTATCCGGGTCCTATTTCTCAATACATGTACCCACAAGATATGTACATATATATATACACACACACATTAGCACGCATAAATAATATTATATACTTTACACATATGTTGCCATTTTTACCTATTAATGTACCCCGTGACTTCCCCTGAATTCCCTCGTGCGGACAAGTCTGTTATTATGTTCCGGACCATAATAACTCACTTGTCCATCCAAGTTCATCCAGATCTCGTCACTATAAATTATTAGTTGATATTCAGATCCTATAATACTTGAGCTACTGGTTATATTTTAGGTATCTTTTAAAGACATCCTAATTCTTTATAACCAATGGCTCTGATACCAACTTCTGTAACACCCCGTAACCGTAGCGGAAACGTAAACGGGATGCAACAGACAATCTGATATCAACCACATTGTTTATAAAGAAAACTGAATACATTAATATACTTCAAAATTACATTATCTCGTATTTCGTTACCGTCTAGGTGATACACACATCATACAATACGATACATAATTCTATTTATTATAATGTATCCTAACATCCCGCACGCAAATCTTACACACATCAAGCACTTAGCACGTAAGCAATCACTTCATCTTAGTTGTACCTGAAAAGCATGTGAGAAAACGGGTCAACTACGAATAGTTGGTGAGTTTCACAATTTGAATAAACCATGATAAATCCATATCATAATATAATATTATCGATGTAATTATGCTGAGCCCACAAGTGAAACCTTTGACTATCCACACACAACCCCGTGGCATACTCCGCCCACGGACCTGCCCCAAACCGCTATGTCTAACATTACATAGCAAAATATATATAACAACATAATAGACATGTGCAACTGGCTGGGAAACATCAGCAAATCCATGCCGGACCAGTTGGGTTTGTCAGACCAATAGTACTATCCGCACTCTACCGGCTTTCAGTTAATCACTCGTGTTCCGGGGCCTTAGAATGTTAGCAACTCAGACAATTACCATCTTAGTACATTTCCGTACGATTCCCGTACAATAAAATATATATAAATTCACGCAAATCCATGCGTTCAGTATGTACTTAAACATTTCAGTAGTAACATGCTTCCGCCCCGAGAAAATATTTAAAAACCATTCAGAAAAAGGGGCTCGTGAAACTCACCTTAGCACATGCAAGCAGGTAACAACAGTCATTATCAGTTAACACGTCCAATCTGTAATATGATCCCTACGATCGTTACTATACAATCACTATTAATATAACTTTTACCGTGTTAACCGGTACATCTGGGGACACTGTTAACCCAGTACTGTACCCATTCCGGGGGCAATGTTAACCCAGAAACACTTCTCCGGACTCAGATTGTGATGTCGTTTAAAGTTCAGTTGCCAAATTTCTATTAGTCGTTTTTCCCCTTTTGCGTGCCTAGCACGGTTATCCGTTTTTACGTTTCAAAAATGGGTTTGGTCACACACGACCCGAAAATAGTGGTTGACTGATAATTTAATTAAATTTGTGAAATTAGAGCTCGGTTTAGACGCCCCGATTGGCCGCGGGACCCGTTTCCGTCTTTAGTGCACCGGAAACTGTTAAATCGTTTAAAATTACCCAAATCATCCGAATTAATTTCGGATGATTTATTTTTACTTGCTTAAATCAGTTATATGAAAATAGTTCATTTTTAGGGTTTTTATACACCAGTCAGTTCGTCTACCCGAACTTTGCTGGTTTACGCGTTTTATATTATAAAAGTTCACTTTTATTCCAAATAAATATCCGTTCATCCTCGGATCTTGAGAATTTGCACAAATAACATTTTGACAGTGGGAAAATTTATAAATATATTTCCAGAATTAATTTTTATATTTAATATTTATTTATCTATTTTTAAACACCATTTAAACACTAAATAAGTCGTAAATACCAAACGACCTTAGAAAAATCCCAAATTTTTCCTGGATGTCTCCTGCCATCCACATAGTCCCCTGTAATTTTTCCACAACCGAAATCTCTTTTTACATGCCATTTTTACTAAAACCGAGCTAGAAAATCCTAGAACTCGTTTAACCGAAAAGCCTACTTAGACTTCTCCAACTGAACTAAAATTTTGTGTGTGACTTATACATGATATAAAAAGCTTATCTGAAATTTTCCAGAATTTTTCATGATATTTAACTATTTTTCACCATTTTCAGCCAAAACCGAGCATTAAATTCACCAAATATTCATCCTTTGTCCAAAATTACCAAAAATTCACAGAACTCATATTTTCATGTATTTAACACCTCTCTAAAATTTCATGACCTAACTCTAAACCATCCACAATCTGTCCAAAAATCCATAACCGAACATAAACCGAATATACCTTTTGTTTTCCGCTACTACAAGCTACAAACTCGTCTTTCCGCCTTATCTACCACTAAATACAGAACCTACAACCAACATACCACAATACCAAGCAAGTTACACTCACAATCAAGCCTCTTACACTATAGTTTCGGTTATTGTTTCGAAACTAAAGTTTAAACCGTAAAAATTCGTTTTTGGTTCGTTTAACTCCTTTCTTGGACCAAGATCCCTTGTATAACCCGTATACATCACTTGATCATGCAAGAATCGGTTTTCATCTTTGAAACCTCATTTTCTTGCAAATAAACTCAAGAATCGAAGATGGAAACGTAAATAACTCGACTTTTTACCTCGGTTCTCTTGCTAAAATCTCGGTTTTTGAATCATAATATGGAAAGGAGGTGAAGAATGTTGATATGTCTGATGAAAAAAAAAAGAAAATGAAGGACTAGGGGATTTCCTTGTTCCGATCGGGATATGAGGGGGGTGGGGTGGGACCCACCTCTCCATTTCTAGCCACATGTTTGGATTTCGGATATCCGGATAATGTTTTGGATAATCTGGTTCAGTTCGTTTTTTGGTTAAATGTTTAATTTAGCTTAAAACGAGGCTAAAACGGTCGTTTTCGGCTTAAAAAAATGAAATTTATATAAAACCGATTTAAAAACTTTAAAAACTTAAACCATGACATTTATTAACTTAAAACATCAATTTATTAATAATTGCGCATCTTTTTCGGCTTGATCGATCGTCTCTTGCTTGGTTTGATATTAAAGGTTTCGTTTAATGTACCGTCGTACCATTAAATCGAAACTCTTTTTTTGTGCCGTACTTTACTTATCCCGAAGCATTAATGCTTCGTAAAATCACTAAATATTATAGATATCGTCTATAATTGAACCCTCGATTCTTTCGGGTTTCAATAACTATCGATCGATTAATCGCATATTCAATACGATGAATTATATATTCACATACAATCAATACAGTGAACCATGTATTCTCGTATCATTACTATGGTAATTCATGTACCCGACATTAAATATAACGTAACTATTGTCTACCTGCTAGGGTATACTTGGTTTCGTCGGAATCGTTACAGTACACACCATACTCGGAATGTGAAGTTTGATGCAAAGCCTACTCGGAAGACTTGTTTTACACTTAGACTATTTTCTGATTATGTAATTTGAATATGTATGTACGTTTGGGGTTTCTAGAAGGAATGACAGCTGTCCTAGGGTGGCAGGCCTATAAATAGAATGTTTTAGGGCACGCTGCCAAGAGGGGAACAAGACGGACAAGGCAGACATACAAATTTATTAAGAATCGAATATTGTGTGTGCGACGACTGTCTTAGTACGGATAAACCTTCAAGAAACCATAAATCGATTATCCACTTTGTATGATTGATATTATATAAATAGAAATCTTTTGAGTGAATCTTGTTCTTGTTGGTTACCTTTGAATACTGATTTTGCAACCGTATGTTTGTTACTGATTCCGCCTTTAACAAACGGTCGTCTTTCTAAATATAGCAACCCGTCATTAACTCTCTTGTCGACACATCTATTTGTGTGAGTTATGACATGATTAAGTAAGATCCAGCTGAAATCAAGGGACCAGACAAGTAACTCAGTCAACTCATCTCTTCATCGAGAACTTGATTCCATCATGGGGACCGCCACTCGTATACCCCGTCTATTATCTCATGAGAGATTCAGTGAATGAGAATTTCATTTTGAACACTATGCCGAGATTAAAGATTCTAAAATTTGGAAAAGTATTGTGAGGGGACCTCAAAGAATCACCTATCAAAAGGATGGATCAGACGAAGTTCTTGTGAAACCAGTTGCACAGTATGACGATGATGATTTTGCTAAAGTTGAGGAAGATGAAAAGGCTTTATCCACTCTAGCCATGGAACTCTCACTTGAGATTGCACTTCAGTTTAGTGAACTTCAATAAGCTAATGAGTTGTGGGAGGCATTGATAGAAGTTTATGAAGGGAATGAAGATATGAAGAGAAGTCGCCAAGATCTGCTGCGACAGAAGTTCAATATGTTTAATCATGTCTTGGGAGAAACGTTGGAATCCCAACTTCAAAGATTCACATCTCTCATGACTGAAATGAGATCAGCAGGAATCTATCTTCAAACTTCATTAATAAACAACAAGCTGGTGAACTCATTGCCAAAAAGTTGGGACATGAACGTTGCGGTTATCAAAAAGACTAAGGATCTCAACATAATGCGTACGAGTGAGATGATAGCCACCATTAAAGCATGTGACATGGATGACAAGCAACGTGCAATAAATCATGCAAGTTCCTATAGTGCTGCCAGATACAATGTTGCCTCCAACAGTGCTCTTATGTCTCAAGACAACTTTTCATTGTTCAAAGCCTACCAACAGCCACCTCAGAGTAACTTTCAGATGTTTTCATCTACTCGAGGTCAATCATTATCATCATCCACCCCACCCCAACCAGTTTTCTTCACCAAGTCTGGACAGTCGTCTAATGATATCGGAAAACCTGCTCACACTTCCAGTCAGAATTTCAATCAGATTCCCACCATATCAAAAGAGACTCAAGAGAATATCACTCTAATGGCGGGATTCATGAATTGCTATAATGCATTTTTGGCTGGAGACTTGGTTCAACCAGTGGTTGCTGTTGAATAAGATCAGATCCACCCTGATGACGTTGAAGAAATGGATATCTCTTGGCAAATCGCCATGGAAGTTTTTCGTGCGAATAAGTTAACTAAGAGGACGAGTAGAAATAATTGGAACATGCCGAATAATCAAAAGGTGGGCTTTAACAAGGATACTCTTAGGTGCTACAACTGTCACGAGCCGGGTCACTTTGCTCGGGAATGTACTAATCCAACGAAGGATGGAAATACGGAAAGGGCTTTGGTTCCTGTTGGAAATGCCAGAGGTGAGGTTGAAGGTAATTCTAGTAATGGTGAAAGGCGTATGGTTGCTAAACAGTTCTCTTGGGATGGTCAGATGGCTACACTCAATTTTGGAAACCAGACTGCAAATTTTGCAAATGTTGAAGACACTGGAGAAGAAGACGCTACTGAGAAGAAGATCAAGGAGCTTCAGTTTGCATATATGGCGTTCACTTCTCCAGATTCATCTAAGGTATGTTTCAAACCATGTTCTTTAAATTGTGTTGAAAAGATAGAAATGTATAAGCTTCACAACAATAACCTAACGAGAGACATGGAGAGAATAAAATCAGAAAATTTTAAACTTAAGAAAAATGAAAAAGGGTTACTAGAAAAAATAGAAGCACAAAAGAAGGATATTTCTAAGCTTAAGTCTGATTTTAGCATAAAAAGTTGCCATCACCTAGATGCCAAACAAGAAATTGCTGAGTTAACTGCTAAACTGGAAACATCCAAGTTATAAATCTTGAATTTAACCAGTAAGTTTGAAAAGGCTGAACTTGATTTTAAAAAATTTGATGGTTCTAGTAAAGTAGTTAACTCAATGATTTAGAACCAATTGTGGTGGAAAGATAATGAGAGAGAGGGAATAGGATACAGCCAAGTTCCCCCACCTTACAACCAGAATTATGTTCCTACTCCTTTCACCAAAGAACAGGAAGAAAAGATAAAGGACATGAACTATGGTAAATAAAATAACGCTGACGAAACCAGTTCTGTGAACACTGGTCCGCTCACTTCAAATATGAACGATTCTAATGTATCTACTTCATGTGCAGAAAAAGTAACTATGAAGGAGTGGACTGATGAGGATGACGACCCTTGTTTTGAATTTAATGATGATTTTGTTTCTGATGTTTCTTTAAAACTTCCTATTTTGAATTATGTTATTCCGACTGTTTGTGTGGGATCTGCTTTAAAGAGCAAGGATTTATGTGTGGTTGATTCTGTTTAAACTTTGGATTCTGATAATGTGGTTTCAAATAAAATTAAAAATAAAAAAACATCCAACAAATATGTTGCACCTAAGTTTGTCAAGGAGGGATGCTTTAATGACAAACAAGGTGATAAATTCAAAGACGAGAATAGAAATTCTCGCAAATTCAAGCAGACTGGTCCACACAACCAGTCTAGACAAGGAGTTGCTCAAAATAGCTTTTTCATAAAGCGTCAAACTTACTTTAATTGCGGCACTCCTGGTCATATTGCTAGAATTGTCCACATCGTCCATATATTCCTTATTATGGATTCTATCAAAGGAATATGCCCTACATGCCTTATAATGTGTTCAGGCAAGGTTTCAGGCACTATCAAGCTAATTCCTTTGACGATGATTGGAATCGAAACAAATCTGGTAGGTTTGGTCCTCATCAGACCAAACCCAACACGCCTAAAAGAAAGGTCAGAAAAGGTGTTTCGAACTCTAATTCTAACATGAGCACTAAGTCTAGACCAAAACAGGAGAAAAGGGCTGATTCGTCTCCTTCCACATCCATAATTCTGGAGGTTACGACAACCATTCGTACCTATAACTCCAAGTCAAACAGACACAGATGGTTGCCCAAATCTCTGACGAAAGTTTCAACAAAATCCTTGTTTGACGATCAAAAGGACATGTCATGGCAATCCGTGACAACTGTAGATGAATCAGGGTCACCCAGTGTAAGTATGGACTGGGTACCAAAAATTAATTAATCCCGCGTTTTGTGCAGGGACAGCTATGGAGGAATATCATCAGACCTTGGTATGTTGATTGTGGCTGTTCCAGGCACATGCCAGGAGACATTACCCAACTACACGAGATTCAAACTTTTAACGGTGGGTATGTGTCCTTTGTGGGAGGAGAAAAAGGAAAGATCACTCAGAAGGGTACTGTAAGTAACGGTGTTCTAAAATTTGAAAATGTCAATTTTGTTCTAGAATTGAAGCACAGCTTTCTAAGCGTGTCACAAATTTGTGACAAAGATTTTTCAACTAATTTTACTAAAAAGGAGTGTTTGATTTTGAAACCTGGTATAATTATACCAGAAGACTGGATTCTTGTTCGATCACGACGAAAAGATAATGCTTATGTGATCGACATGAACAAAAATGTTCCTGACGAAATAACCTTCTTGTTTTCAAAAGTGTCAGAACATAATGCAATGCTTTGGCATCGTTGGCTAGGTCATGCTTATACTAAAAATCTGAATCATCTTGCTAAATATAATTTGTTTCGTGGTTTACCAATCAAAGATTTTGTGACTATTGAAAAATGTGTAGCTTGTGCTTTGGGAAAACATCATCGAAAACCTCACAAGCCAAAGTTAATTAATACTATATCTTCCGTTTTTCAATTACTCCGTATGGACCTTTTCGGACCAGTTCATGTTTTGAGTGTTTCTCATAGCTCTTATTGTCTTTTTAATGATGACTACTCACGTTTTACATGGGTATTTTTCTTGTCAAATAAGAGTGAAACTGTAGATTTAATCAAGAAGTTTGTGATACTCATGGAGAATCAACTGAACCTAAAGGTGAAAGGAATTCATTGTGACAATGGAACGGAATTTAAGAATGTATCATTGAATCATTTCTGTTCAGAAAAGGGAGTACATCATCAGTTTAGCGCCGTTCGAACACCACAACAAAACGGTGTAGCTGAAAGAAGAAACATAACTCTTATCGAGTTAGCAAGGACTATGTTGTGTGACTCTAAGCAGGCTTTGTTCTTCTAGGCAGAGGCCATCAATACAGCATGTTATGTTCAGAATCGGGTTATTATCAACAAGTCAAAAACGAAAACTCAATGCAAGATTGATTATGGTCACAAACCCACCGTCACACACTTCAGAGCGTTTGGCTGTCCATGCACACTGTTGAATCTTGAGTCTACTCCAAAGTTCAGGACCGCAGCTAATGAGTGTTATTTTGTCGGTTACGCGGGTATACAGCCTACACGGTCTACAACAAATCAACGAAATAGATTCTTGAGTCCTATGAAGTTCGTTGGTTGGAAGAAAATAAGACAGACGTTAGTGTTGGTCCCGATTGGTTATTTGACTACAACGAACTCTTCAAGCCATTCAACGTGTTTCCAGTCATCAACACAGAGTCTCCAAGTGGTCCCAAAGTGGAAGTTACGAAAGATAATTCACAGGCAGTGTCTCACATTTCTCCGGTACAGGATGATGATGTTGCTGAGTTAAGTAATGATTCACCTACAACTGACACTCAGCCCAAGGAATCTTCAGAAATCGATTGTTCTCCGAATACATCTGAAGATACTGCTGCTGTTGAGGGGGAGAGTTCCATCCGTCAGATATTCGGGAGCACACTCTTTTCTGATGCCATTCCAGATGAATACGTTGCAGGTACTTCGTACTCCCACAGTACAGCGACAACTGGCTGGAAGAATCCCCTTACGGATTCTGGTGAGAACGTGTCAAATCTTCAACTTAACATTGATGTTTCCTATCATTTAATTCCGTCAAGAATCCAGAAGAATCATCCGATTGAAAATATCATCATCAGTCCCATTGAAGCGGGTGTTTCCACCAGAAGTCAGACTGGACACATAAACAGTTGTATGCTTTCCTGCTTCATCTCTCAAATTGAGCCAAAGAATGTTGAGATGGCTCTTCAAGAACCTAGTTGGGTTGATGCTATGCATGAAGAATTGAATCAGTTTGATAAGTTAAAGGTTTCGAGATTGGTTAAACTTCCAGAAGGGAAGAAAGCTCTTGATACAATATGGGTATTCGTCAGGTTGAGGGGTTAGATTACACAGAAGTCTATGCTCCAGTGGCTAGACTTGAGGCGATTAGAATTTTTCTGTCCTATGCATCATATATGGGGTTTACAGTGTATCAGATGGATGTCAAGACCGCGTTTCTGTATGGTGAGGTCAAAGAGGAGATTTATGTTGATCAGCCACCGGGTTTTGTTGATTCTAAGAAACCAAATCATGTCTACAAGCTAGACAAGGCATTGTACGTGCTATATCAGGCTCCTCGGGCGTGGTATGCTACACTTACCGCGCATCTTCTTGATCATGGCTACAAGCGTGGAACCATCGATCAAACATTGTTCCAGAAAACTGTCGGAAAAGATTTGATTATGGTCCATATCTATGTCAATGATATCATTTTTGGATCCACTAGTGCTGAGTTGTGCAAAGAATTTGAGGGTGTAATGAAGAAAAGATTTGAAATGAGTTCGTTGGGTGAAATGACAACGTTTTTGGGGCTACAGGTTCGCCAAAGCTCGACAGGAATTTTTCTGCATCAAGGAAAGTATGTTGAAGATATGATGGTAAAGTTTGAACTTCAAGATTCCAAGAGTGCTAACACTCCCATGGCAGAAAGACCGCTACTGTCATTTGATCCTAAAGGGAGTCCCGTAGATCAAACATATTATCGATCGATGATCGGGTCTCTGATGTATCTCACAGCCAGTCGTCCTGACATCATGTTTGCAGTCTGCCAATGTGCTCGTTTCCAGGCTAACCCTAAACTCTCTGATTTAATTGCTGTTAAATGTATTTTTAGATATCTGAAGGGACAACCAAAGTTAGGTCTTTGGTATCCCAAACAATCAGAATTTGATCTTTATGCTTTTGCTGATAGCAATTATGGTGGAGATGACATAGACAGGAAAATCCACGTTAGCCGGTTGTCAGTTCTTAGGAGATCGTCTCATTTCATGGCAGTGTAAGAAACAATAGACAATGTCCACCTCGACCGCCGAAGCAGAGTATATTGCAGCATCTGCTTGTTGCTCTCAGGTTATCTGGATGCAAAACCAGTTGCTGGATTACGGTTTGGAATTTCTTGACACTCCTATTTTCTGTGATAATGATGCGGCCATTGCAATTGTGAAAAACCCTGTTCAACACTCTAAAACCAAGCACATAGATATTAAAATTAATTTTATCCGTGATTGTTTCGATCGAAAATTGATTCATCTTGAACAAATCCACACTGAGAACAATGTGGCGAACTTATTTACAAAACCGGTCGGAACAACTGTAGGTTCCCTGGACGGATCACACGAGATATCGCGGTCTACTCAGGTGCGGAATCCCTGCGTAGATCGTTACGAGCGTAGAAAGCAAATCAATCAAACACGATACGATAAACGAACACGTTATATTGATAACCGAACACGTGATACGATATCACTATTACAGACTCACGTTACCGAACAAACTCGTTAACCAAAACTGCTAACAACTATCAACTCGATTAACCACTATCAAGCCGTAACATCTAATATAAATACACGACAACTTCGCCTGATATGTTCAGGCGAAGTTGTCCATAACCTCGCTTGTTCAACAAGTTCGCCTAGGCGAACTTGTTAACAACTTCGCTTAAACAAAAACATAAATAACATTACAGACTCGATTACAGACACTAGACTATGAACTACTGACATTTATGCACCAACAGACTCCCCCTTGGCAGTAGCTTCATATCTTGATCTTTAAGCACTTGTCTCGTAATCTTCACGCATGCACTCCTTCTCTAACACATACTGTGACTACTCGCTGATACTTCCTCGCTTCGTCTTTCCAAGCAGGAATATAGAATATCTTCTTTTCATTCAACACTTGCGGATCAGCTTTCGATAAGTTAACAAGATGCATCGGATCATACACCCTCAGCACTTCTTGTTCGTCTTCGTCTTCCATCATGGCTTCAGCAGTCTGGCAATCAACATACCACCATTTAAGATTCTTCAACACATCTTGAGGCATAATCTTCATTGGAACCTCCTTAATGCATCGAATCGGTTTATACTTCATTACCATCCATGGCTTGCCATCTGCTCTCATTCCCATTTCTTTATCTTCCACTAGTTTTCCCTTCTGTGGCTTTAATAACTCAAACTTCTTCTCTTTTATGCTTTCTTTCCACACGATCTTCCCAATAACCCTTGCCATGTTGTCGTCGCTTCTATTGATCAGCCCCAATCTAGCCAAATCCTTCACCTCACATTCCGGCAATGTATTGAAAGATCTCAACGTTCTTTTAAAATACTGAATCCCATCAAAACGTTTCACCACAAACAACTTTATCTGTTCATCATGTAGCCAACAAATAATTCCTTTCTTCGACTCAGCATAGCCTTTGATATTATAACTCTTCTTGAACATGGTTGGAACAGCAGGCTTCTTAGTTTTAATAAACCAATGAGCACAGCCTTCCTTCCACCTAGGCTGCTCCTCCCACTCAGTCTCATCATTTTCCATCTCAGTACCCATATCGGCTTTCTCAACATCTGGGATCTCGTGTTCAACATTTTCTTCAATAATTTCACCTTCTTCAATCTCATCTTCAATCACAATCTGTGCTCCAATCTTCTCAATCTCCTCAATAGGTAGCACATCATCATCAAACATCACATCATCCTCTAGCATATCATCATCCAATTCTTTCAACGCATCGATCACATCATCATCATCATCAACCATCACCACCTCATCACCACCAACTGCACCTGCAGACTCCCCCTGAGCTGTGGAAGTCCCAAGAGCTTGAGTAGTTCTTGGCAACTCACCACCTGCACCTTTCGGTGCATTGGGATCATCGTCTCTGTCATTTCTCTTCTTCGTCCTTAACTCGTCGCCTCTACAGCCTGTCTCCCCCTGAGATGCCAAGAACTCCTTCATAGCATCTATAATTCGCCCATGTTCAACCAGGAGAGACGACTGTAGTTGATTCTCTGCTACAAGGCGCTGAATAGCCTGGGTCTGGATAAAGTTTATCCTCGATTGCTCTGCCACGACCCGCTCAAGTGCAGCTATTCTCTCCGAGTCTGAGAGGGTTGCATCGAAATCAAACCTCATGTTAGATGTATCTTGATTATACTGAGGAGGGATCTCGAATGTAACCGGGACATCAGAAGCAGTTGTGGACGTAACCGCAGGTGGTATCGTGACCGACAACCCTGCAGTTGCGACGACCGTCGACTCTACAAACCGTGCCACCACCTCTGAAGGAGTAAGCGTTGGAGGTGGTAACGACACAATCTCCGGAGTCGTCGTCTGTAGTGTGATGGATGGGATGCCGACAGCTGATGTAGCCACCACAGGAACATATGCGGCGCTTGTAACCTGTACAGAAGTAGGAACAATCGACATACCTGACAGTGCGGATGGAGCGAAACGTACAACCCTTGAAGTCTCTCCAGCTCCCATACCTGCACCTGTCCTTTCACGTCTTGATCGTCTGATCAACTTGTGTATATCCTCCTATTCTTCTTCTGACTCACTATCATCCACTGTCCTCTTCCTCTTCCCCAACGTCCTCTCTCTAGTCACCAACATCCTCCTCGCCTCATCCATAACATCGTCAAGATCTGAGTCAGCCACCGTCGTAGCTGCTCTAGTTACACTCACTTCCCTAACCTGTGCAGCAGAGACCTGCACCTCTTCTTGTGGATCAAAACGGTCCATGTCGAAGAATCCTTGGCCGCCAAATGCAGCATCAAGGTCTACATCCTCCTCAGCCGCCACCACAGGCACAGTAGGTACATCTCGAATTGCTCCTGCCTGTTGTGGTTGAGGGTCTCTGAACTCATCCCCCCGAGCTGGCACATACCCCGGGTTTATTAAGAACCCAAAGAGTGGACTATGCCTTGGATGACGTTCAGGCTTGCTCCTCGCACTCGAAGTACGGCATTGAGCAAAGATACGTTTGCTCACATTCTCCACGTATCTTATCGGGCGTCGTTGAGGCAAATTCGGAGCCACATGGTTCAAGATCATCTGGATGAATCTTGGACACATTATGAACCGCTCACGAGCTATCGCCCTCCTTTGTCTGTCGATCTCATAAAAGACCATCTGACTAAAGCTATAACGTTTGTTATAAGTCAGAGCAGTCATTGCTGACTGCATGGTCACACCCATACCATCAGTGCCCGCCTTCCTCCCAGACATGCATACTATCATAACGTGCATGAGGAAGCGCCACTGATCAAGTAGGAACCCTTTCCGTCTCTGGGTATCGCCCAAGGGACCAGAATATCCCATTCGTAGGAATGCTCCATCATGAAACGGAGCCACAAAGTCAGTCGGGTCATCCCGAGTCTCCTCTCCAAAACGTAACGCCACCCGAATTTGTTCAGATGAGAACTGAACCTCCTGATTGTTGACGGTTGCTCGCATAACCGGGGGCTCAATGCGGCAATCGTACTCCACAGTCTGCCAGAAGTCCTCGATATTGGGTAAGGATATCGGCAGTGTCGTCGTGATTGCGTGGAATATCCTCGAGCGTAGGAGGAATGTGATTATCTCGCGATAATCCTCCACACCACTCGCTTCCGGGTCTAAGGTGATGAACATGTTGTGACCCGGGAAGAATTGCCTCTGATTATCTCCTCCGTCATCTCCTCCAGCACCTCCAGCACCGGCAACAGCAGCCATCTCTGCAACAAACGAACCAAGTTAGATAAACATTAAGACATAACACAAGTTCGCTTGTTACCATGAGCGAAGTTGTGATAAAAACTGTATAGGCGAAGTTGGGAACAACTTCGCTTCATCTTTAAGTTCGTCTAATAATTGTTAAGTTAAAAGGATCCAGGCGAAGTTAATGATAACTTCGCCTCACCACAACATCGCCTCAGGCGAATTTAAGCTTCAGGCGAAGTTACGGATAACTTCGCCTAAACCTTAAGTTCGCCTGAATATGAATCGGCGACAGTGAGTTTGATTCAAACTCGAAAATCTGGTGTTTCGGCCAATTTTGACGATTTAGGAGACTAAAACACATGGTATTAAGGCAGTCCGGACGATCAGTTTGTTCATGAACACGTAAAACAAGTTTTGAAATCGGGTATAGGTTTCGAACGTCCGAGGTCGTTAACCGGGTGTCGAAACAACCTAGGATTAACAACATCGAACATCGAGTATAAGATATAGAATCCAAACACACCTTGAATACTAACTGAAATCGAAAAAAGATAAGTGGATGTAAATCGGATAAGTTCGCTGAGATTATCGAGAATAAGTTCGCTGAGAATTCAAATAATGAACTGATGACCTTTGAAAATCCTTATATAGGGGCGAAGTTATACAGGCGAAGTTACGGTTAACTTCGCCTAGGCGAAGTTATTCACAAGTTCGCCTGTTTAACAACATCGCCTATATTTACAAAATCAACCCTTATAATTTGAACATTTTGCAATTAACGTTTAAAACTTCCCTTTAAGAATTAACTAACATGATCAAGTCCAAGTAACCTTTTATAAAAGCATACAACTACATAAAAAGAAAACTTTTTAACAATTAAAGTATAAGGGATCAAATTTCAGTCTCGATAGGGACTGCTACGTTTTAGAAAAGATCCGAACAGGAATCATACTAACAACGTGACTGTCACATAGATCCGTGTTTAGCTGTATTATGACATATGGAAACAGGGTGTAAGCAGGTAATATACTTAAGATGGTTTTCATCGTTTCTGTGATACGAGTTAGATTCAATTATGCCTCAAAATTTAAGTGGGCAACAACTCAGAGATTATGATGCCTCCTATCTATTCTCAAAGCGTATTTGGCTTTCCCCAAGTCACCCCGAATTGACCTCGACCCATAGTGTCTGATTAAGTTTGTAAGTATTCTTCATCTGGTTCCCGTTCTCCTTCTTACTCTATGATCTAGAAGTCTTGACATTTTTAGCTATAGAAAGTTCCAATAACTCACAATTTTTTTTTTAATAACTCACAAATTTACATAGACTTCAGAGTAGTAAATAACCGCAAGTCCCGAATCTGGATCACTGCAGTTTCTTGAAATGCTATCTTCACGGGAATCAGAACACACATGGGCTCGTGTATGACTGGGTAATCGCTTTTCTGCCTATCATTCGGAAAGATATATATGAAGACATGCAAAACTCTTAAGGAGTTTCCACGTAAAATCAAGTAGATTTAGTTTGTATCACGTCTACTTTTACGCACCATAAAAAGTTACCATGACATACAATGACTGTCCTAAAGCCTTTTAAGCCTAATAACTTCACTAGTTAAGCACACAGAATTAGTATATCTATCATTTTCCAAGGTTGGATCAATTTTCTGATTAACATAGCAAACGTACTTCTTACGAAGTAGTAGACTTGAAAAATAATTTCATTTCCCATAAAAATTTTTGACTTCAATCGCCCCGATCAAATCAAGTCTTCAGGTGAACGGCTATCCCGAAGATCCAATGGATCAGCTGGACCGACCACATACAAGTATGTGTCCTTCTAACTAAGTATGATCGACTAATTTTAAACGAAAGAAAGAAAACTCATCATAAACCGCCCCGGTCACTTTCAGTCATCTGGTTAATGGCTATCCTCATATTCTACAAGTAGAAATGAGGACCAAACGTATCCTAAGACAGGTCCTTCAAACTGTGGTAACCGACATAATTTTAAGCGATAGTGACGCCTTTTTTTATTTTATTTTTTTTTATGGCTACTCGGGATTGATCATCCCATTAAACTCGATAAGGTTTTGAAATCTTGTTTTGTCAAACGCTTTAGTATAAAGATCAGCGAAATTATCAAGCGTATCCACCTTTTCAAGCACTATCAGTTTCTTCTCAGCACAATCCCATATAAAATGATGACGTATGTCAATATGTTTAGTTTTACTGTGCTTCACGGGATTGTTAGTTACTGAGATAGCAGCTGTGTTATAAATGCAAATAGGTGTAAGTAAGAAATTCAGACCATAGTCGCGCAACTGTTGTTGAATCCAAAGAACCTGGGAGCAGCAGTTGGATGCTGCCATGTATTCTGCTTCACAGGTTGAAATTGCGACCGAAGTCTGTTTCTTGCATTGCCACGACACCAATCTACCACCAAGAAACTGACATCCTCCAGTTGTTGACTTCCGACTCTGATTGCACCCTCCATAATCAGAATCTGTGTAAGCGACTAGCTCCAAGTCTCCTCCTCTCGGGTACCACAACCCCAGCTTCGGTTTGCCCTTGAGATACCGCAAGATCCTCTTCACACCATTCATGTGAGATTCCTTTGGGTTTGTCTGAAAACGAGCACAAAGACAAACAGCAAACATTATATCAGGCCTAGAAGCAGTTAAGTACATTAAAGAACCTATAATAGCCCGATACTGTGTTGGGTCCACATCTGCATCACCGTCTGACTCAGCACCCAATTTGTGATTGACGCAGATTGGAGTGTCGAATGGAGTGCTGTCCTCCATCTTGAAGCGTTTGAGCACATCATGGACATACTTGGTCTGATGAATGAACATCACATCCTTCTTCTGATCAACCTGCAATCCTAAAAAGAAAGTTAGTTCACCCATAGCACTCATTTCAAACCTTTTCTTCATGACGTCCTCAAACTCCTGACACATGGAGACTTTTGATGCAGCAAAGATAATGTCATCCACGTAGACTTGAACCAGCAGGAAGTCGCTTCCTTCTCTCTTAACGAACAACGTGCTATCAATTTTCCCTCTTTCAAACCCATTTTCAAGCAAGTAGTCTGATAAAGTGAGTACCAGGCACGAGGTGCCTGATGTAGTCCATACAATGCCTTGCTTAACTTTTACACGTGGTCTGGAAAGTCTGGGTCAGGAAAACCTGGAGGCTGCTCAACATATACAACCTCATCAACTTTCCCATTCAGAAACGCACTCTTCACATCCAACTGAAATACCTTCATCTTTTTATAAGCAGCGAACGCCAAAAACAATCTAATGGCTTCCAACCTTGCCACCGGAGCGAACACTTCATTATAATCAATACCCTCTTGTTGATTAAATCCTTTCACAACTAGCCTCGCCTTGTTTCTTATGATAATCCCTTTCTCGTCTCTCTTGCACTTAAACACCCATTTTGTGCCTATCGCATGCACATGCTTTGGTTTTTCAACCAAATCCCAAACTTCCATTTTCTTGAACTGAGCCAACTCTTCTTGCATGGCTTCAACCCACGAGCTGTCCTTGAGAGCCATTTGATAATTTTTCGGCTCAATCTGGCTGATAAAGCAGGTGTACAAGCATTCGTTGATTATCCCTGTCTCCTTAATGCTTGTGTAAACACAGGTGTGCTCATTCAAGCTACGTCTTGTTTGTACACCCGAGGACACATCACCAATCACATTCTCCAAAGGGTGATCTTTATGAATTCTCGTGGTCGGAACAAAACCGACATGCAAATTATCTTCCAAGTTAGAAGAGAGCTCGTCTATGGTTGTTTCATGCTGAGAGTGAAAAGGATTGAAAAATTCTTCTTCAGTCGAGGCAGCAGGGGTATTGACAGCATTTGATGAGGAAGGTTGACATTTATCGATCAGCTGTCTTTGCAATAGATTCTCTTCCTCATCAAGGATCATCTTCGTAGCAATTCTCTCTTCTTCTTCAGAAATATCCAAATACGGTATGTTAAAAGACTTAAAAAGTTTAACATAGTCGAAAAACTCCGCAGGTCCGTTGCTTGGTTTTGGCGGTTGGTAGCTTGTGATATCGGTGTTACACACCACCTCAACCTTGCTGGTCGATGTATTGAAGACACATCTATTGGGAGTCCCAACAACATAACCGACTAAGATTCCTTCATCGGCTACTTCACCAAATTTAGAATTTGTCTTCAAAATCGAACAAGGGGACCCGAATGGTTCAAGACCACTCAAGTTGGGCTTTCTCCCATGCATAAGCTCATAACACGTTTTACCAAGTCTTTTAACAGTTAAGACTCTATTCAGAACATAACAAGCTGTAGCAACAGCTTCAGCCCAAAACACCACAGGAAGCTTCGAATCAGCCAGCATAGTTCTGGCTCCTTCAATTAACGTTCTGTTCTTCCTTTTAGCCACTCCATTCTGTTGCGGTGTATACGGAGCGCTGTATTGGTGTTCAATCCCTCTCTGAAGACAGAAGATCTCCATCTCAAAATTCTTGAACTCCGTTCCATTGTCACTCCTGATGAACTTAACCCTTTTATCCATAACGTTCTCAACTTTGGTAATCAAATTCTTCACCATCTGAGCTGTTTCGTCTTTTGATTTCAGGAAATACACCCACGAATATCGTGAGTAGTCATCAGTGATCACCAAGCAATAAGAAGTTCCTCCAAGACTTTTTGCATTCACAGGACCGAAGAGATCCATGTGAAGCAACTCCAGAGTACTGGCAATTGAATTGACTTTCTTGGTGAGATGGGATTTCTTGTGCTGCTTTCCCTTCTTGCACGCTATACATTTATCTTCAAAATTGAAATTTTTCAAGGGAACGCCCAGCACATGCCCATTCCTGACAATGTGGTTCATCTTCCGAAGATGAATGTGCCCCATTCTCCTATGCCACAATTCGGACTCTGTTTCACTTGCTTTTGTCATAAGGCATGATTCTGCCGTGGCCATTTCAGTTAATCTCATATCCATAATGTACGTATTTCTTTCACGTGGAGCCTTCATCAAAATCCACTCCTCTGGTATCTGAAAACCTGGTTTCAACACAATCGCCTCGTTCTTTGTAAAATGAACGGTGTACTCCTTATCACAAATCTGCGACACACTCAGCAGATTGTGCTTCAATTCTTCTACATAGTTAACATTTTCCAATGTCATCTTTCCGTTCGACACCGTTCCCCTTCCAGTAATATTGCCTCCACTTTCTCCGGCAAAGCTTACTCTCCCTCCTTGAACATGTTTCAAATCGTGTAACAAGTATTTGTTACCCGTCATGTGCAGGGAACAGCCGCTATCTACAACCCAAAGATTGTTGGCAGCCCTGTTCAACTGTTCCTGCACAATAAAGCAAAAGATTAGAATTTAGGGACCCAAGACCAACTGGTCTTGGATCTATACATCCCAAACTTTGGCTTTCCAAAGTTAGTATCTCGGTAATTCCTGTAAGTCCCATTAGGATATCTCATTAAAGGTTGATAGTGAGGCCTACCAAACCTTTGTGAATTGAAAGAATTATAGCTTGTGGTTTGGTTATAAGCAGTGTAAAATTGAGATTTGTTTCTATGAAAACCTGAATTAGTCACATTTTTGAATTTTAAGTGGTTTTCATTTTTAGTAGCATGATAATTACTATTAGGTTTATTCTCAGCTTTAGTAGGCCTTACACCTCTGAATCGCTGCTTCAGAGGGCAATTTGCAACAAGATGTCCTAATTGATTACATCTAAAACAACACCTATGCTCAACCTTTTTATCAACCGGTGTTTTAGATGTCGAGGCTATATTACCGCCCGTTCGTCTCACATATGGTGGGACGTACGGGTTTAGTGGAGTACTCCTTTTATTTGTTTTATCTTTTTCTCCACTCTTGGGTAACACGACCTCCTCTTTTGCCTTACCAGACTCGGATGACTTATCCGAATCTGATGAGACTGGACTTTGATCAGAAATTTCAACACTTGAAACAGGCGAACTTGTTTCGCCTCTACTAACATTTGGTTCTTTAACAGTTACTTTAATTGGCACTGTCTGAGCAACCTCAAAGTCAACAGATTTCTGAACACTAGGGTTAAAAGTGTAATTGTGATTGTACGGTGGTGGAACCTCATGATAACCGATTCCTCCCCTCTTGACAGAGGAACCTTGATCACTAACAAGGTGATCAAGTATAGCAGAGGAATTTCTGAACTGCTCCAGTTTTCGATTCAGTTCCACCACTTTCACCTGGTGGTCAGCAATCTGTTTTTCTCTCTCAGCAATTAGTTTGGTCTTTTCTTCCAAAACTTCATAACTTAAATCAATCACTTCAATTTTTTCAGCAAGTTTTGTTTTTAGACTTTTAACATCTTTTTCACAAGCTTTTATTTTGACTTTTTAACTATTTTCTCTTGCTTTTGTAAAATGATGGTCTTCTTTTAAGGTTTTAAATTCAGCATCCAACCTAACATACTGATCGGTTATAGTTGCTAATTGCTCAGACAAGTTTTCACATTTTGAACATGTAGGTTTAGAACATACCTCGGAGAGCTGGTCATTGACATCTGCCATAAGAGCTTTTTCTTCTTTGGTAACCTTCTTACTTTCTTCAGTGTCAACCTTCGCCAGATTTGCCTGCTCAAAAGTTTCTGTAGAATGCAGGTTCCAGTTGTATTCTCCATCTCCTCTGGAAATCATGGCACTATAATCTTTAGAACCTCCACTTTGCTGTGTAGACCTGCCCTGACTTCGTTCCACATGCTCATCCCTGCATTCCTTTGCAAAGTGACCGTTTTGTTGACAATTGTAGCACCTTACCTTTGACTTGTCGAACCCTGGTCTTCCTCCGACAAACTTTCTACCAGTCTTATTCATAAACCTTTTCACCCTCCTCACAATCATGGCCATCTGCCATTGTAGATCCATTTCTTCCATATCGTCAGCATCAATCTGATCGTAATCTTCATCCAACATAGCTGGATCAACAATCTTCCCTTGAATATAGTTCTCATAGGAAGCAATAAAAGAAGCATAGAGACCAAACTGCTCTTCAGCAGACTTGACACTCATAGGCATCTTGGAGTAGTTGTTGCTGGGAACACTTGAAGAGCAACTACTCTTGCTTACCTGGGATTGAGAACCACTCGATCCAGCTGCTACATAGCAAACATCACCATTTGTGTTGACTGACACATGACCCTCATGTGATGAGTTTGCGCCCGACTCTCCCTTCGAATAGTAGGCAGCCGATTCAGTCTTCGATCCTGAGCTAGTGTTGACTTTAGCTCCATACATACCTGGATCTTGAACCTGATCCATAGGTGTCTCTTTTCTGACCATGTTAAGCTCAAAGGTTCTGAGCTTGTTGACTGCCGTTTCTAGATCATATGTGGGAAAGTCTTTGTCTTCCCTCATCAGCACAGTGTACATCTCCCATTTTGGTGGGAGAGCATCTAGAAGCTTCTCAACTATTTCTTCTTCTCGGTAGGAAATGGAATAGTTGCTCAATTCAGTCATCAGATGGTAGTATCGAGTGATAATATCATCTAAAGATTCATTCTTCAAATACTTGAAGACTGAAAACTGGGTTTTGAGCAATTTTATTTTTGAAGCCCGAATTCCTACATTCCCTTCAAATCTGCTCTCAAGAGCTTCCCAAAGCTCTCTTGCTGATGTGTACTTTCTAAACGTATGAAGGATCTCTTGTGGAAGAGCCATATTAATAGCAGCATGAGCCTTGCTCTCAGCCTCATACATATTTTTCTCTTCTTCTTCCATTTTACTATACTTCTTGATTTGGTCACGACCTTCATACTCCATAATTGGTGGAATATAACCATCCTGGATGCATACCCACATCTTCGCATCCTGGTATTTGACGTACTGTATGAACCGATCATTCCATGCAACGAAATCGGTTCCCTTCAGCAATCTTGGGGCCTTAGTAGCTGACCCTGCTTCAACTTCCATCTTCACTAACTCAGAGATGTTGATCGACGACATCTTTCCCGAAAAGTAAGAAACCTGAAAAGTTAAATTTTTTTTTAAAGTACTGTAGGCGAAGTTACGGATAACTTCGCTTGAAGTAGGCGAAGTTGTAGAGAACTTCGCTGAAGAACTTCGCTGATAACACTGCTGATTAACTTCGCTGATTCTTAACTTCGCTTGAGGTAAGCGAACTTAAGAGGTAGGCGAAGTTGTAGAGAACTTCGCTTGAGTTAGGCGAACTTGAGAAGGTAGGCGAAGTTGTGGATAACTTCGCTTAACCTTATATCTTCGCCGAAACCCTACGCACAGTGACGGCAACTTCGCCTGATGAACACGGAAGATTTGCAGATCTGTAAATTGGATTTTAACGAGGCTTTTGACGGTGTAAAGGCTTGAACACGATGGTAGGAGGTAAGAATGATCAAAAACACAAAAAACATGTCCCGCGAATAGTCGAAACGGGACGATTTCTACACCCGCGTGAATATCCCGAACCACACAATCGAGCAAATGCTCTGATACCAATTGTAGGTTCCCTGGACGGATCACACGAGATATCGCGGTTTACTCAGGTGCGGAATCCCTGCGTAGATCGTTACGAGCGTAGAAAGCAAATCAAACAAACACGATACGATAAACGAACACGTTATATTGATAACCGAACACGTGATACGATATCACTATTACAGACTCACGTTACTGAACAAACTCGTCAACCAAAACTGCTAACAACTATCAACTCGATTAACCACTATCAAGCCGTAACATCTAATATAAATACACGACAACTTCGCCTGATATGTTCAGGCGAAGTTGTCCATAACTTCGCTTGTTCAACAAGTTCGCCTAGGCGAACTTGTTAACAACTTCGCTTAAACAAAAACATAACTAACATTACAGACTCGATTACAGACACTAGACTATGAACTACTGACATTTATGCACCAACAACAACAAAATTTAATGTTCTTTTGGGTTTTCTTAAAATGCTTCGTTTCGAGGATTGAGTCTTTTTGGGTATAAATTTGTACATATTTGTTTACTTTTGCACAACGTTAGGGGGAGAAAAATCAAAAAGTCAAAAATAGTGTGTGTGCGTTGTTTTTATTATTTTAAAAAAATTATTTATTGTTTTTCAAGATTCATTCTCGCTTAAAATTATGTCGGTTGCTCAAGTTTGAAGGACATATACTTGTATATGGTTGGTCCGGTGTTCTACTTGTAGTTTCACAGGATAGCCATTTGCCTAATGACTGAAAGCACCCGCGGCGATTATGATGTGTTTTGTGTTTCGTATTCTTTCACTTAAAATTATGTCGGTAACTCGAGCTGGAAGGATATGTGTTTCCATGCATGTTTGGTTCGATTAACCACTTGTGGTTACAATGGATAGCCATTCACTTGAAAGCCTAAAGTGACCGGGGTGACTGAATTCTTAACACGTGTGTTTTACTTAACTCCTTGGGAAGTGATATTACTATTTATTTAACAGCTTTTTAGAGGCTTCAAAATATTTTCAAATGAGAATTGATCCAACCTTTGGAAAGTGATAGAAAAATTGTTTTTGTGTGCCCAACGGGTGACCTTATTAAGCTTAAAAGGCTCTAGAACAGTCATTAATTTGTATAGTAGCTTTCCATGATACGTAAAAGTTGAAGTGATATAAACTAAATTTGCTAAACTTAATGTAGAGAGTCATTTTGAAGACATGTGCATGTCTCCAGATATATCTCTCCGAATGATAGGCAGAAAAGCAACTACCCAGTCATACACTAGCTCGTTAGTGTCTTGATCACAAAAATTTTGTATTATGTTATTTGTTAAAAAATATATATATATTCATGTGAAGAGTTTCCATTATCTTATTCATCCATTCCATCAAAATTTATGTTTTCAAAGGCTTAAAGGGTCTAACTAGAGCTACAGAGATGGGGACACAAAAATAAGTCCTGTCATGTCTCGAATGAAAGACCTGTAAGTCCGGATGGCTAGTAAGTCCAACGCTCAACCTTAAAGCTTAAAATGTTTACTGTCTATAAAATCTTTTGATCAAGCACTAGGGGGTTGGAGTCAAATTGGGGTGATCTGGGGAAAGCCAAATACGCTGTGAGAAGAGATAGGAGGTATCACAGGTGCATGAGTGATGTCCATCTAAGCTTTATGCTGAACTGAACCTTAATCATATCACTGATGTAATGAAATCATGCTAAGTATGTTATACCTGCTATCAACCTATCTCTTTATGTCATAATAAAGCTGAACATGAATCCTTGTGACAGCCTCTTAAAAAATATGATTCCATGTTCGGATCTTTTCAAAAAGGGCGACGTTTTTTTTAAATAAAACTGAAATTTGATCCCGACTTTATAAAATTCAAGGGAGTTCTTGTGTATATTAATGTGGATTTATTTTTCTTGTTCTTGTTTAACTTTATTTTTTTTTATTTTATCTTTTATTTTTTTTCTCAAAACTACTCTCCTCTAAACGTTTGTATAAATTGAGCTTATCTTAAGTTTGGGCTCTGAAAGTTTTTGGGTCACATTAATGTTTGGGTATGTTTCTACTTGGGCTGCCCTCTGTGTTGAGCTCATTAAGGGTTTTCGGCCCCGTAAAGGGTTTTCGGCCCGTCCTGGTTACTGAACAAATAATCTCAAAAGTTTTTTTTAACACTTTTATTACCCTCATCTGTTTAAAGAAACTTAACTCTTTCTCTCAAAGTGTTCTAGCCGAAATCAAAACCATCATCACTAATCATCTTTCAGTGTGTTCTTATTTGCTTAACAGGTATTGGACAAAGTCATATGGGATCTATGTACAGACAGAGGCTTAATTGATGTTGCCATGAACTGATTTCATAGATAATTTGATGAATTAAAAGTGGACGTCTTATGGTTTAATTAAGTGTTTTCGGTTGATTTTTATGGACTAGTTGCAGGTTTAATGGAGGTTTTAGAGATCTCGGTGGGTTGAAGATGATTGCACACTTTCCAAAGAGAAACCCAAGGGGTTCTTTGTCCCCAGCTGTCAAGGTGTTCTCGGTTGACTTTCGTTGACCGAGAACACCTTGTCTTGACAGAGAAATTACGTTCTCGGTCAAGTCTTGACCGAGAACCCCCGTTTTCGGTTAAATGACCGAAAACCCCAGTTCTCGGTTGACTTCATTGACTTTCGTTGACCGAAAACCCATTCGTTGACCGAGAACCTTCCCTGTTGACCGAGATCTCTCTTGCTGGACTTATTAGTCATTGTTGGGCCCAATACTACACTGGGTTGTTTTATTGGGCCAACTAATGGATCTTATGGGATTTCAAATGATTTCTATTTGGACCTGTTTTAGCTCTATAGCCCAAAAGTCTTATAAGTCATGGTTTTTAAAATATTATCAAATTAATCTATATATTGTCTAACTTGATACGTTTGGTGCAGAAATGGCTGATCAGAATCCGTTAAAGTTTGTTGATACACATAACATAGCTGGTCATCTGTTTGATCCACCCATGGTCCACAAGGAATTCAAGTCGATGATAGTCGGACTTAACACTTGCAGGATCTCTCATGCTCTTCGAGAGAACCCTGTCATATGCAAGAAGATGGTCACCGACTTTTGGAATATCAATCAATCAATCAATCATTCCCAGTAAAATCCCACCGACAACAAAGCTATAAGTAGGGTCTGGGGAGGGTGGGATGTAGGCACACCGTACCTCTATCCAAAGGAATAAAGAGGTGGCTTCCAGAGAGACCCTCGGCTCTAAGTACATGTGTATGAAGCAAAATAAAGGGAATCAAAGTTTAACAGTTATATAAAAACTACTACTAATTATAATAATATTAATAATAGGATCACAGTTTAACAGCTATATAAAAGCTAATAATAATTATAATAATAATAATATATGTAAGGGAAATAACATTATGGTATGTGACCTAAATAAGTTAAGTCTAAGCCCTAAGGTATTCAATTCTCTCTAAAAATCCTTAATTTTAATTCTACTTCTCCACGAATTCCTATCCTCGACCATGTCCTCGGAGAGGTTTAGGTCTATCAAATCATGCCTAATCCTCTCATCCCAAGTCAATTTCGGTCGTCCTCTACCCCTCCTCCCTTCTATAGTAATGTATTCTACGGATCTAACAGGATTCGTCGTCTGTCTTCTCTTTACATGTCCAAACCATCTCAATCTCCACTCTCTTATCTTGTCTGCTATGTTCGCCACCCCTAATCTCTCGCGAAACACAACGTTTCTTATTCGGTCTAGCCTTGTGTGCCCCCACACATCCAACGTAGCATTCTCATTTCTGCTACCTCCATCTTCCGCACTTGTGCCTTCTTGATGGCCCAACAATCTGTTCCATATAGCATTGCAGGTCTAACTGCCACCCTATAGAATTTTCCCTTTAGTTTAGTCGGGAAACTCTTGTCGCACAATATACCTGTGGATGCTTTCCATCTACACCATCCTACCTGAACTCGGTGGGTAACATCACTGTCTAATTCCCCATCGCTCTGTATAAATGATCCTAAATACTTGAACTTCGTTACCTGCGGGACCACCTGCCCTTCAATTGTGATCTGTGCGTCTTCATTGTCGTTATCCCACCAAAATCACAGTGGAGGTACTCCGTCTTAGATCGGATAATCTTTAAACCTTTTGTCTCTAAGGTTGTTCGCCACTCCTCAAGCCTCATGTTTAGATCTTGTTTTTTCTCAGCAAGTAACACAATATCGTCTGCGAACATCATGCACCACGGGAGAGTCCCCTGAATCGACTTTGACAACTCATCCAAGACTACTGCAAAAAGAAACGGGCTCAACGCTGACCCCTGGTGAAGACCTACCTCTACAGGAAAGAAATCAGTATCCCCCACTGGCGCACGGACACTTGTTTCACTCCTGGTATACATATCCATAATTATCTCTATGTATTTCCTGGGCACTCTTCTACCCTCCAAGCACTCCCAGAGCACCTGTCGTGGCACACTATCGTAGGCCTTTTCTAGGTCAATAAACACCATATGTAGATCACGCTTCTTCTCCCTATACTTTTCCATTAATCTTCTTATAAGGTGTATTGCCTCTGTGGTGGAACGCCCCGGCATGAAGCCAAATTGGTTGACCGTAACCTGAGTTTCTCGTCTAAGTCTAACCTCGATCACTCTTTCCCATAGCTTCATAGTATGACTTAGTAGTTTGATTCCTCGGTAGTTACCACAACATTGGGTGTCTCCTTTGTTCTTATAGATAGGAACTACAACGCTGCTCCTCCACTGGTCTGGCATCTCCTTTGTTCTTATAGATAGGAACCGACTTTTGGAACAATGCGTCAATTAATCCACGAGGGCTAGACGGAGTCGTGTCAATTGATTCCAAAGTATAGAAGAAGCCAGTTGTTATCACAGAGGCCATTGTTAGAGAAGTTCTTATGTTTAGGGATCAACCTGATTACCCGACAGAGTACTATGTTGCTGAAGTTACTGAAGTTCTTACCAGAATAGGTTATGAAAGCACCTATCCTCCAGCAATCAAGAAGTTATTTCACCCGTATTGGAGATACCTATTACACACGTTCTTTACATGTATCTCGGGGAGGAAGGGAGGTTCAAGCGAGATCAGCCACACTCAGATGTCTGCTATTGTTGCTCTGATCATGGATTGGAATTACAATTATTCCAAGTTCGTTTTCAATGAAATGATGAGCAACTTGAAAGAAAAGGAGAATGAGATGTTCCTCATGTATCCAAGATTCTTACATATGATCTTCGATTCTCATTACACTGACCTGGTCAGATTTGTTGAAACTTTGGACATGAGTCAATGGTACCCAATACTTTTGGGTTGATGAAACAGTCCAGAAAGGGGGCCAAAGTGGTATATCAGGGCTTAAATACTCTGGTGAAATTCGGACGATTTGCTAAGACTGAAGCTGAGCCTGTCAGAGCTCAGGTTGCTGACGAGCACGTGGCACCCGCTCAACCACATGCTGCAACGTTTGAAATCTTTGATGACGAAGAAGATGAAGAAGAACACCATCAGACAGTCACTCTTACTGATGCTGAAAAGTTAAGAGCTCTTGAAGCTGCCAAAGCTTTATTTCAGTCAACTGCGCTGAAACCTCCTAAGACAGTTACTGAAAACATTGAGGAAAACGATAGTGAAGAACCAACTACTGATCTCATCCATCACAAACGAAAAAGGGTTGATCCGAGATCTAGCTAGTTGGATAGTGAAGCCGAAACAACCACCGCTAAACCAACACCAACAACAACCACCAGCCCACAACAACAAACTGCACAACCAGAGTCACATGCTCCAGAAACACAAGCTGAACCAGATACATCTACTGCTGAGCCATCATTTCAAGATTTTTTGTCCAGTGATTTCGTTTGTGAATTTACTTTGATACAGACATTCCATACACCGACACTACAAATATTCCCCCTGGTTCGTCTGGCCCAGCCGTTCAGGGTCAGTCAAGTCCAGGTACATCAAGCAAGGTTGCCCAAATCCTTGCCATGCAAGAGAGTTATTTTCATAACAAGGGTAAATGTGTGGTTCTTGAGAATGCCCCTGTAGACATTCAAGCACTGCAACATCGAGTCTTTGAACTCGAACAAGATTCGGTAGTTAAAGATGTTCGTATTCAGGAACTTGAAGCAAGCAACTCAGACAAGGATTCCAAGATTAAGGAGTTGCAGTCTGGTATGGGAGGTTTAACAGCAATGTATCTTGATCTTCAACAGAAGTTATTTCAAAAATTTGGAGATGAATTTAAAGCAATGATGATGTGGTACATCAAACTCCCATTGTTGATCAAGACAAAGACTCTCCTATTTGTTCAGCCGACAACATTCATGAGTCAGAGTCATTAAAGCAATACATGGATGCACCCCCAATCACCAAAGAGAAATCAGATAGAATTAAGAATAAATTGCTTGAAAAAGGAAAGAAGAAACTGCTGGTGATGAAGAACTCAAATCAGAATGTTGAATCATCGAATCATCCAGACATATTTCTGGAACTTTCTAAGACGTGAAGTTGATCGAGGCTTTACGAACATGACAACTACAGAATATTTTTTGAAGAAAGCAAAGGGGGTTAAGGATCCAAGGACGGGAAAGACGATGATCAATGTTATGTGGCCTGCTACAAAGAAAGACACTCACATTCCTGTTCCTGATGCAATTCTGGATGACACACTTGATAACATGAGGTTCTGGTTCTATGACACGTTAACTGCCACCGCTATTATCAAGCTACAAAAAGGGATAGGTTAATATCGATTTGTTGATCCTAGAGATTTGTTGAAGTTCGGGGAGAGGGATATTAAGACTCAGTACATTCCAGGTTGTAGCTGATCCACTTTTTGAAACATCCACCAAAGAATGCACGAGCATGGTTGCATTTATCATAAGGTGCAAGTTTTGGGCAGGTGCGTTAAAGGATGCAGATATTGATTACATGGAGCATGATTGAAGACAAAGATACAAACCAAAGGGGAGATTGTTGGGCCTAGTTTATGTGGTTTGTACTTAGTTTACATGTTTGGTCTTGGGCTATGGGTTAATATGTAAACCGAGAACATGTTGTTGTTCTCGGTGGGCTTTTGGTGTGTTTGGGCTAGCTTTTGGTTTCTCTATATATAGTCGAGGTCATGTATAGAGTAGAAGTTGTTTATTCACTTGTTTTGGCATTGTGTATTGTAAGTGCTTAAGCACCCGACGTATCTAATATACGTGTGTTTTGAAGCTATACCGTGTTATCATTATTGTTTTACTCGTGTTCTTGAATCACCAAGTATTGGTATTCCGCACCAATACTTGTCATATTGATATCATAATTGTAGTGATCTAGATTCAGGACTAACAGGGATCAGTTTTCCTCCTTGGTTCGGCTAGAGAAAAGAAAGAAACTAGAGAGAGAGCTTAGTGTGTGTTTTGGGTGGTGTATGGAATATGCGTAAATGCATGGATTAAGGGTTAATTATTGTTTATATATGATGGGTCATGGGCTTAAGCCCGTCGTCTTTATCTCTTTCCCTTTAAACCCAAGTCCATAACTCACATCTATTTGCCCAACGCAAGCCCAACTCATATTTTATTTATCTAAACCGATAAACGACACACTGTTAAATAAACGAACTTATTTTATTATCCTTTTCAAAATCAGGATGTTACAAATAGACTTTTCTCACAAACATAAAAGGATGCACTTGACTCGCTAATCGTTACCTAGTACAAGTGTTTAAGTTATGAGAATGTGTTTAACAACACATGTCTCTAAAACCCAAGTATGGGCTCACACACAAACACAAACTTGACACGATGACTCTTAGGTGATAATAAGTAATGTGAACTGTACCAAAAAGTCTTAACATGTATCCACACATCATATCACGGCAAATAACCAAATATACATCATAAAACTCAACTTATGATCATTCAGTTCACGAGACAGATTATGGCATGTACAAGCTGATTTTATTCACCAAGTAAAACTTAAGGATAAATTATACAAAATTTACCGCAGTAGAATATAAGAATTAGGTTTCGCAAACAATTTTTATTATATATTCTCATGTATAAAAAAACTCACAATAATTCAATCATTGCAGATAGGTACCAACAGTTCAACATATTGCGTAACAAAAAGTTGTTTCATGGTTATCTCAACTCATTTATCCAAATTGTGCATGTTTAACTAGGTTGTCTTTTAGACTCATATTTCTAAGTTCTATAACTGGAACCAACTCATTTGGCTTTGTTAATCTCAAGTAATGATGTCGGGAAGACAGACCAGAATTTGAATCCCCGCATTAGTTTTGACACATGTTTTTGTAAAATCATAAAAACTATTCAAAACTTGCCTAAAAATTACAAAATTTACTTTTCTGGAAACTAGACTCAGAATACTGTATCCTAGAGTCAAAAATCTATCAAAAATCATCGTTTAACATCAAGTTTCCAACTAATCAATAAACGAGAACGAATCTGTCAGCAAACTATTATCATCAAAACTCAAACCGTAACATGTTTATGTCATCCCTAGGGTTGTAATTCATCATTTAACATCATAATCATCAACAATACAGAACTGTACATTTAAGGTTTATCAATAACTCATCAAAATCATAAAACTAAATGAAATTAAAGATTAATCTTACTTGTTATGCATGTAGAATTGATGGATGATCAAGAAACACCGTCAATTGCATTTAGTTGGCTTGATTAAAGATGATATAGGTTGGGTTGGGGTTTCACGATCGTAAGAAAGGGAGAGGGAAGAGAGATTAGATGGTTAGGAGAGAATTAGGGTTTAGGTTATTTTAATTAATATTAGTTTTGTCTACTTTACAAGAATGGTCCTTGTTGAAACAATTTTTGACTTAAACGAACTTGTTAACAACGAACTGTGTTATAACGAAACATTATGACTAAAACGTTAGTCCAAGTTTATACAAAGTTAACTCTCGTTGTTATGATGTAAATAATACTTCATAAAAGCCTAAAAATTAGAAGTTACGCGCAATTGATCAAAATTTCTCACAACAAGCTACGACCTAAGCACATAATCATTTAACGTGTAATTTCACAAAGATAATATTATAAACACATGCTTGATGGATTACTTTTACATAATAACTGAAAGCAGGTTAAGCGAGCATAATGTACTAAATCATGTAACACAACGAAGTTTGGGTTAATGGAGCTAACGTGAAAATGCAGGGTGTCACACACACACACACACACACACACACATATATATCAGGCTGCAACACCATTACGCCCCAAAAACCCACTCTTTGTTGACTAGACGCCACATGGCGCAAAACGCCCCATATTATAGCCCCTCCACTACACATAGCCTTATTGTCCTTCGGAGTGATTGGTGTCTAGCTCGGGTAGCCGTCCTTCGTTACTTACACAGATAACACGCACCCTTTGTTTTTTTACAACAAAAACCTAATTTAAACTCCAAAACCTTATACCCTTCAAACCAAAAAAAAACATACTCCTACAAAATGGATACCCATGTATTTAATACACTCGAAAACACAGACAACATAACCTTTGCCGTTGCCGATTAAGTAGTCATGAAGTTTTATGAATGCTATCACTGAAGTTGAAGTTGACAACACCATATATATATATATATATATATATATATATTGTTAGTGCATGATTTGTGACTGGTGATTTGCAGTTAAAGTATTCAAGGTTTAAGTATTTGATAGCTACGGAAAAGGGGGTATTTGTTAGTGTATGGTTTTGGTGTCTGTAGCGATCGAATAAGTTAGAGATAGTCTAGGTTGTATATTTAATGTAAAATGGCCATTCGCTATGGATTATATAGCGAATGGGTCCATTGTTAGTTAACTAGATTATTCATTAAGTTTATGAGCCCATTCGTTAAGTAATATAACAAATGAAGGCTTAGTCGTTAATGTATTCCCCATTCGTTATGGAGAGATAACGAATGGGAAGCCATTCGTGAACTGGATCACCCCATTCATTAGTAATGTCTAACGAATGGAATTTATGCCTATAAATAAGCTGATCAAATTCATTGAATGTGTGTGAAGGAGAGAGATTCGGGCTTATTTATCCGTACCGTTACCATGGCGGATTCTCTCCATAACTTATTATCCACCATAATGTATGTATTCCACCATTAACATAATGAACAATATTTAAAGTATCGATCTCGTGTTTATTGATTTGATGTATCGATCTTAGCGGCTAGATCTTGGCTCGTATAACGTTTTCTCAATAATATATATATATATATATATATCAAGGTTATAATAATATTAGATTTTTATTAAGAAGTGTAGAAATGTGTTTTTACCATTAAATCTAATAAAACACACCGCACAATAAACACACCGCAACTAAATTAAAACACACCACAAAATAAACACACTTTCCATATCAACCGTCAGATCAACATATCAAACGCACCAGATTACTTTTTACATTCTTAGACACAATCCACTTCTTATTATAACCCCGTCCTATATATATATATATATATATATATATATATATATATATAGAGAGAGAGAGAGAGAGAGAAAATTATGATCATATGAGAACTATTTTGAAATTGATAACTAATTTGGACAACACAAAATGTTCTTTTTAAAAAAAATAAAAAAAAAATTATAAACAAAAAACATATAGGAAAATAAAATAAAAGTAAAAAACCAAAAAATTTTATTTTTCATCCAAGTTTCGTAAAAAAATTAAAAAAATATCGGTTTAACAAAATTATACATGTATGTATAATACGTATTTTTTAATTTTATACAAGTTATTATTTATACGCATATGTACAATTAAGATAATTGAAAATGTATATATGTACACATAATGTTAATCGAGATTAAATAAAAATATAAATATGTGTATAATTAGTTTTGTTTACGAAACCCGGATAAAAAATCAAAATTTTTGGTTTTTTTAGTTTTTAAAATTTTTCGTTTTTTTTGGTTTTATAAATATTTTTTTGTGGCCCAAAATGGTTATTAAAGTTCTCAATTTTAAAAAAGGTTATCTTAAGATCCTCACGACCTCACCTTATATATACATGTATACATATATACATATATATACATATATACATACATAGGGTTGGTATCATTTAAGACCTATAAAAAAGTTAAGAACCTTTAAGAACTCTAAACAACTAAACATTTTTTTATTATACATTATAATTATATAAGAGTAGTTTTATCATCTTTCATATAAAATTTTTTTTATTGCATATATTAATCACAAATTTACATATGTGTAAAATTTATGTACTAACAAATTTACATTGGAGCAAAACATAGATATGTATAAAAACTAATTTTCAAAATAATCGTAAATATAAATATAAAAAATGTTAGTTTTCAAGGGTTTCTTCAAGTTCTTAAATAATTTGACAGTTCTGTAATGATTTTCTTCTTACATATATATACACACACACACACATAGGATTATGCTCATTTCAGAAGTGTTTCATAATGCGAGAAGTAAGAGAAGATTCTAACCAATCACATTATTTCTTTTTAATTTATGATTATTTAAATACAAGGTTGTATTAGTAAAGTATGATTTTTGTTTTTTATAACTAATACTAATTAAATTATATGTAATGTAACATCCCGAATTTTTAAAGAATAATATTTAAATATATTATTTATTTATGACATAATATTTACTCGGATTAATAGAGAAATAATAAAAGAATAAAATAATAAAAATGGAAGGATAAGTAGGCTACTAGGTGGAATTAATTATGGACCAAAAAGTAAAGATGAGCCTTAGGTCCATGGGCTTAAGGGAGTATAAATACCCTCTTAAACTCTAATCATTTCCATCCATCTTATCTATCTTATTCTATACACACTCAAAACACACACACACACACACACACACACACACACACACACACCCTTGCTATATACGGACGAGAGAGAAAGAGGGAGAAACGAGACCAAACAACCATTGATTCTTTATAGATCTCTGATATACAAGATAGATACAAGATTTAAGGTTCATAACCAAGCTAACCGAGACCAAACGAACACATAAAGGTATGCTCTTGTCTTTAAAGTTTATGTTTTTATGAACGGTTAGCCATGAAACTTAAACGTAGAGTAGATCGGGTATAAACGAACCATAAAGTAGCAAACTTGATGTTAAAATGGACTTAACTAACTTATGGACATGAACGACTCGTTTAAGAAACCCTAGATCTAGTCTTAAATGTTTCTAGCTATAAAGGTTCAAACTTTATGGTTATCCGGGTTATGTTTTAGCCGAAAACGGTTAGGGAAATATTTATGAGTCCATACCGAGCCATGGCAAGGTGTTTGGGTCAAAACGGGTAAAGATAACGATAATAAAGGACCAAATCGTGACCTAATATTTAAATAAAGTTCAGCTCGTTCGATCACTTTAGGGATTTCAATCACTTTTGGGCTTTCGGTTACAATGATTCGATGACAATGTTTTAAAGAAAAGATCGAATGTTTTGTATCGAATGATTAAAGTTTACGTTTTCGCGAAAGTTTTAATAAACTAGGATTTGTAGAACCGTGTTTATGAGTAAATCCAACGTCAAAAGTGAGGCACCGGTAACATACATGTAAGTTACAATTCATTACTTTTATACTCATTAATATTTATCTAATCTTAATTATATTTGCTTCCTGATTAATACATACAAATAACGTATAGAAAACAATAACAATTTCTGACCAAGACTAAATATTGTAGTTATATACACCCACAAAAATTATTGCAACACTATACCACATAGTTGATTCATTTAGTGTATGCATTATTCCGTATCATACTTATACATGAAATGAGCATACTAATCTAACATCATACCTACACATTTTCGAACATTAATCCATCATTATACCTACACATGAATCGAGCATACCTTCACAAGAATCGAGTATGCCTACACATGAAAGGAGCATACCTACATATGAATCAAACATACCTAAACAAGAATTGAGCATACCTACACAAGAATCGAGCATGCCTACACATGAAATGAGCACACCTATACAGAAACCGAGCATAACTACACAGGAATTGGACATACATACACATGAAAATTGAATGGATGTATATAACCATAATATCATAAAGAAAATGAATGGATGTATTCAACCATAATTACGCATCGTTAATATGTATTCAAAAGCATACCAACACAATAAAGAAAATATGTAGACATCATAAACAAAAAAAGCACTAATTTTAGAAGATCATTAATGACAAGTTGATTAGGCCGTACAAATGGGTTTTTCATAATATCAGTATGTTTCTTTCTTCTTTTTTTTTTTGCCTGGCGATTATTTTAAACCATTGTTTACACTTATCAATGGCTAGAGTTCTACTTCTCGCATTTCTCGCTGTAACATCACTTCTCGCATGAACAATCAATATATATATATATATATATATATATATATGTATATACATATATATATGTTTTGTATCATATGACAACTCCAAAAAAGTTAAGAACTTCTAGGAACTCATAAGAATCAAACTATTTATACCATATTTTATATATACATTTGTTATTACATATATAAATCACAAGTTTAAATATGTGTAAAATTTATTTAATAACAAATTTACATATATGCAGAAAAAAGTTTAGATATGTGTAAAAACTAATTTTCATAATTGTTATCATAAAAATAGAAATAAAAAGTGATAAAACTACACTTAAATAACAATAACATACAAAAAAATTTATAAAAAATTTTCTAAGGTTCCTTCAAGTTCTTAAATAATTTAAAAGTTTTGTAATGTACTCATCTTATATAGGGTTAGTATCATATGAGAACTCCAAAAAAGTTAAGAACTTCTAGGAACTCATAAGAATCAAACGTTTTTTAAATTTTTTCATACATTAACATTGTTTGAGACTAGTTATACTATATTATATATATATAATTTTGTATTACATATATAAATCACAAGTTTACATATGTGTAAAATTTATGTAATAACAAATATACATATATTTAGAAAAAAGTTTAGATATGTGTAAAAATTAATTTTCATAATTGTTATCATAAAAATAGATATAAAATGTGATAAAACTACACTTAAATAACAATAACATACAAAAAAAATTTATAAAAAACGTTAATTTTTTAAGGTTCATTCAAGTTCTTAAATAATTTAAGAGTTCTGTAATGATACTCATCCTATATATGGTTAGTATCATATGAGAACTCCAAAAAAGTTATGAACTTCCAGGAACTCATAAGAATCAAACATTTTTTTAAATTTTTTTCATACATTAACATTGTTTGAGACTAGTTGTACCATATTATATATATAAATTTGTTATTACATATATAAATCACAAGTTTATATATGCGTAAAATTTATGTAATAACAAATTTACATATATGCAGAAAAAAGTTTAGATAGGTGTAAAAACTAATTTTCATAATTGTTATCATAAAAGTATATATAAAAAGTGATAAAACTGCACTTAAATAACAATAACATACAAAAAACATTATAAAAAAGGTTAATTTTCTAAGGTTCCTTTAAGTTCTTAAATAATTTAAGAGTTCTGTAATGATTCTCATCCTATATAGGGTTACTATCATATGAGAACTCCAAAAAAATTAAGAACTTCTAGGAACTCATAAGAATCAAACATTTTTTTTAATTTTTTCATACATTAACATTGTTTGAGACTAGTTATACCATATTATATATATATAAATTTGTTATTACATATATAAATCACAAGTTTACATATGTGTAAAATTTATGTAATAAAAAATTTACATATATGCAGAAAAAAGTTTAGATATGTGTAAAAACTTATTTTCATAATTCTTATCATAAAAATAGATATAAAAAGTGATAAAACTACACTCAAATAACAATAACATACAAAAAAAATTATAAGAAAACCTTAATTTTCTAAGGTTCCTTCAAGTTCTTAAAATTATAAGAAAACCTTAATAACATACTCATCATATATATATATATATATATATATGTTTAAGTTCAAAAGAGAAATGAAATTACGGCGAGAAATGCGAGAAATGAATATGAGCCACTAGTTTTATTTTAGGCTTTAAAAGCTTAAAGATAAATGAAAAAGATGTAAATGCAACAATAAATGTACACTCTCTCTCCAATTAATACAACTAATATAACCATAATAAATCTCTTTCTAATTAATATATCTACATAATTTAACTATGATAATTTAAAAGATAAAAAAACACTAATTTAGTTTTATAATTTATTTACATCCTCTTTATTTTATCTAACAAAAATACAATATATTCATATAATACTAGTTCTTTATATTAAAAAAACAATTTCTTTCCACTCAATTTATTAGCATATATCAACGCGTAATTTTTAACAAAAAATATTAAAACATAATAAATTTGTTTTTCAATTGATATATCTAGAAAAACTATTGTCATAAATAATAAAAAAATGTCATACAAATGTGTCCATTTAATATAAACAATAAATATATAACCTATACAAATTCATATAACATACACTTGTTTTGAGCAATAAAAACGTACAACATACACATAAGACATACAACTTACACATTGAATTCGACATCAACAATTATATAAACTACACAAATATGCACATATGCTACACATGTGTAGGTTATATGTTTTTGGTGTGTAAGTTATATGCTTTCTTATTCTTAGAACAAGTGTGGGTTATATGTTTTTGTGTAGGTTGTATATTTCACTTTTAATGCAAACATGTGTGATGTGTGCGTGCGTGTGGTATAAAATATGATGGGTGGAATGATTTGCTTTTGTACAAGATCGTTTTTTAAATTTATAAAAGTGATTTCTACAAACACTAAACACACACAAAATAGGCAAGTGTACCTATCGTATATTTAGAATAGTATTGGTAAGAACCAAGTATCGATCCGTGGACACAAATGTTTCTAATAATAAATCGTTGTTTTACTTTAATAGGAGGTTTTAATCATTTGGGGTTAATTTTGTTTGATCATTTTATAAAATGTAAATACTTATATATAATATATATAGGTGACCAAGACAAGAAATTCTAAACGAGTTGTTCAATTATGCGAAGGTTACCATCTAAGATCAAGAATCCACTCCATTTTAGCATTGATAATTAATATTTAAACATGTGATAAACTTTCCGTAGCAATATATGATAGATAGCTCCTTAAACCTTAAGTGAGAATCTTTGGCACTAAGGAGGTAACGTGCGCATTTTAAAGTCCACCCTTTCCTAATGTCACACCACCTCAATGATGTCAATTTAAGTTGGCAAGTAGTTTCGTAAAGTAGAAAGATTAGGATTGACTCCGATTTCTCAAATACCAATTTTAACAAATTCGGGTGGTTGTAGTTTAGTCACACAACCTCCCCTTGGTTTATTTAGTGACATGTGCTCAATTCTTCTTTGTCTTTTCTGTATTCTCGTCCACGGCCCTATGCATGATGAGCACCGCCCCGTGCTTTTGCTTCCAGATTTTGTCTTTTCTTGTGTTAGAAGCATGGGGGTGTGTTTCTTGAGACATGGGGGCGTGTTTCTTTGTTTTCGTGTGTTTTCTTCTGCTTTTCTTCGTCTTTTTGCTTGTTTCTTCGTTTGGGGCTTGGTTTTCACCTGAAATCATGTTTTATTATGATAAGTAGCCTTTTATGCTATGTTATTAGATAGAAATTACAGTTTTTAGATATTATTTGATGCTGAAAAGATGTATATTTCTATGTACATCAAACATCCCCACACTTGAACATTGCTTGTCCTCAAGCAGTCTTCTTATAAATATCCTCTAAAAACAACAAATTTAGATTATAGCTATCCCTTAAGTGAACTCCAAGAAGACGAAACAAAATAACCAATCTTTATGCTAGTGATAAATAAGAGTGAACTTTTGTTTTTATGAGCTTCCGTTTATGCAAAACGTCACGTTCTCACAATGTTCACTCATACTCGGTTTTTATATCTGATCATACCTGTGATGTATGTATGTGAACACTCTTAGCCAAAATGCAACTTGTGACAAATAAGCTTGTAACAATTTCAAATCTCCACCTTTTGAATGGTTGCACAGATCAGAAGGTAGAAAGGGTTTTGGCTTAGTGTGAGTAGGGATTGGTATTTTGTGGTGGTTCAAGGGTCAATACAACTTCCACTAATTGTCGGGAGTCTTAAGACGTCTTCAATGGTTAGATCTCTCTCTTTTTATTTTTTTTATTTTTTTATATACCTAATGACTCTTTTAAGGTCAGATCATCAAGACCAGTTTTATCGAGGATGTGGATCAATTCTTCCTCAATCATGTAATGAATATAACTTCCAACTCTAATGGATCGTTCGGCTTTGAGCCTAATAGCCCACACCCTCATTAGTTCCGTATATTCATGCTGAGACTGAGTTTGACTTTTTCTACATCTTCCTTCATGGGACCAGTTTCCGCAACCTAAGCATCGTTTATATCTCTTTGCTCTTCTCTTCATTGCTTTTTTGGAAATTTCACAGAATGGTGGCCTTTGTTCATCTTGGCGCCACTTTTTCCTCACCTCATTGCTAGTGAGAAAGATTCTCTCCCTAAGTTCTAGAGGCAACCTAGGTTTTGTGAAGTGTATGAAGCAAAGGAAATTGAAATCGAAAGAATGCATTTCGAGTTCTTTAGGGTCTGCCGTTAAAAGACCAGTGTTGTATTTTACCGGTGAAGATGGATAAATTGGTCGGGTTTTAAGGTTTTGTAATTTGGTAATGGGTTTTATGGAATTGTGTAAATATTATCTTCTTTCTTATACAACTCTTCGTGCGATCTTGAAATATATAATTGCGACAAGTTCTAAACCACATGAAACATAGGACTCACTCAAAGCTTCCGAAAAATATTTATATGGCATGAGGTTTATCTCACAGTAACGGAGGAATTGGGTATTAACGCCATATTTTGCATAAATTTATTCTCAATATTACAAAAACTTCTTCTTACTTTTTCACTTTTATGTAATGATTAGTTATTTGCAAAAAATTTTCTTGGTTTTCCTCTTTAGATTTTAGAGTAATCTTTGTTTGCTGCAAAAATATTTGTTGTTTTAGAGAATTTTTATAATTAATTGGACAATCAATTGGTCAAGTAATTCCCCTCCCCACACTTGAATCTCACATTGTCCTTAATGTGACAAGATTCATGAAAATATAAAAATTCTAATAATGGTTCAAAATGGAGAGTTACTTCCCTACGAGTTAACGAAATTTCGATAGAGCGTCCCCTGTTTTTCGTCCGTTTTCCTGTTTTATATCACAGCTGAACATTCTTTACTCAAGGTGACATGCGAGAGCTCATCCAGCTTCCTTTTATTGGTCAGCACTTCTTTGAGAAACTTTGCATAGTTCGGCATTTGAGCAATGGCTTCGACGAAAGGGATGTTGATATGGAGTTGTTTGAAGAGTTCTAAAAACTTCCCGTACTGAGCTTCCAATCTCTCCTGTTTCAGTCGTCCAGGGTATGGAATAGGTGGAACATAAGTTCAGACTGGTTCCTTAGGTTGTACGGTGCCTGTCGGGATCAGTCTTTCCTACATTTTCTCAGGGGATTCATTTTTCATAACTGGTTCTGAAGTTGGTGAGGCAACAGTGGTTGTGCCACTTCTTAATGTAACAGCGTTGGCTGCTGCATTTGGGTTTGTTATAGTGTTGCCTAGAAGAGCGTCGGGTGATCTTTCGGACAATTGTCGGACAATCTGTTCTATCTGAGTTTCTAGATACCGCAATAATGCTTGTTGACTTTTGAGGTAAGCTTCATGTTTTAACAATACTCCGCTGATATCAACAGCTCTTGAGTCGGCCTTCTTCTCTGCTTCATTTGTTTTGGTTATGAGTTGGATTAACATCTCTTCGATCTTTGAGTAGCTCGGGTTTTGATGGTTACTGGAACTTTGATCTTGGAATTGAGGTTTAGGCTGGAAGGATTGATTCATCGTTCTTTTTTTGAATTCGGGTAAGGGTTGAGTGTTGCCTCCGTCTTTCCTGCTGAAATTCGGGTGGTTTCTCCATCCTGGATTGTAGTTGTTGCTGAAAGCATTGTTTTGTCGAGCGATGAAATCGAATTCTTCAATGGCGATGATGACTTGTTTGCAGTCACTCGTCTTATGATTTCCTCCACAAGTGTCAAAGGTGAGTCTGGTTTTTGATAGCTCGGCTTGAAGTTGTTCGAATTTTTTAGAAAGGGCTTCAAGCTTTTGCTGTGACAAGAGTGTTGGAATCAACATGGTGTATTCCTTTGTGGGTAGGTGTAGATCTTTATGGGTTGTAAGCGAAACTTTTCTTTGCGGCCTTTTCCAGGATTTCAAATGCTTCGTTAGGTGATTTGGATCCCAGGTCTCCACCAGCGATCTGGTCGATGGCCTGTTTGTCTTAACTGGATTATGCGTCAAAGAAAGTTTGAACTTGTAACCATACTCTCAGTCCATGATGTGGGCATCTTCTCAGAAGACTTTGTATCATTCCCATGCTGCGTGTAACGATTCATCATCATCGGTCTGGAATCCGGTAATGCTGGCTCGGTATTTGGAAGTTTTATCGGGCGAAAAATATTTGAGGAGAAACTGTTCAACCATCTGGTCCCAAGTGGTGATGGAACCAGAAGAAAGGGATTCTATCCATTCTAGGGCTTGGCCCCGTAGAGAGAAAGGAAAGAGTTTGAGTTTGATTTGATCTTCTGAACAATTTTGGATTTTAAAGGTTCCGCAGATTCGTAGGAATCGAGATATGTGAGAAAGAGGGTCTTCATCGAGGAGACCATGAAATTGAACTGAATTTTCAACCATATGAATGGTGCTAGATTTGATTTTGAAATTTTCAGTGATTTCGGGTGGAACCACTCCACTGTCGTAGCCTTCGAGAGTTGGCTTGGCATACTGGCTCATGTTCGGCTCATTGTTCTGGGTTGCCATCATTTCTTCGGTTTGATTTCCTCCTGATGTGGTGGCGTCTACTGATTCGTCTTTGATTGTTTCAGCGGTTTCTGTAATCCGTTTACGAGTTCGTCGACGAAAGAGTCGTTCCGGTTCAGAAATTGGAGAAACAAGCTCGGGCTCAAAATTAGAGGACATACATGGGACTAAATCAAAATTAAACACTAAAGTAAAAGTTAGCTAAAGTTAGACTAAATTAAACTATGAGTTAGGCTAAGCCATTTTATTAAACTAAAGTCTAAATTACTTAAGTTAAAGTAAGGTAAAGGTAAAAATAGGCTAGCCGTAAAATTATATATCTTAGTATTTAGTAAAAAAAAGATAAAATAAAATAGAAGTTAAAATTTTTGTACAATTATAGACAATGATTAAATTAAAACTTGGATAGTTCTTAGAAACGTATCGTGTCCCCGGCAACGGCGCCAAAAACTTGATGCGTGCGTGCGTGTGGTATAAAATATGATGGATGGAATGATTTGCTTTTGCACAAGATCGTATTTTAAATTTATAAAAGTGATTTCTACAAACACTAAACACACACAAAATAGGCAAGTGTACCTATCGTATATGTAGAAGAGTATCGGTAAGAACCAAGTATCGATCAGTGAACACAAATGTTTCTAATAATAAATCGTTGTTTTACTTTAATCGGAGGTTTTAATCATTTGGGGTTAATTTTTTTATCTTTTATAAAATGTAAATACTTATATAATATATATATAGGTGACCAAGACAAGAAATTCTAAACGAGTTGTTCAATTATGCGAATGTTACCATCTAAGATCAAGAATCCACTCCATTTTAGCATTGATAATTAATATTTAAACATGTGATAAACTTGTCGTAGCAATATATGATAAATAGCTCCTTAAACCTTAAGTGAGCATCTTTGGCACTAAGGAGGGTAACATGCGCATTTAAAGTCCACCCTTTCCTAATGCCACGCCACCTCAATGATGTCAATTTAAGTTGGCAAGTAGTTTCGTAAAGTAGAAAGATTAGGATTGACTCCGATTTCTCAAATACCAATTCTAACAACTTCGGGTGGTTGTAGTTTAGTCACACAACCTCCCCTTGGTTGATTTATGTAGGTTATAATTACACATTCAATTAAAATATGATTTCTTTAACTAAAATGATATCCTAAGAAAAGCTATATTCGGATTACCAAGACTTAGAAAAATACATCATAACTTATATCTCATCATTTCTAAGTACAATATAAGGATCCATGTTTCGATAATGTATTAAAGTATTTATATCTTTCAAGAACATGAATCGATCATGAACGATTGCTAATTGGATTGACAACCACCAACTTTGAATTAGTGAATTAAGATGGTGAAACATTTCTCATCAAAAGATAATTGCAATTTAACCATGTACTTTACTAGACTACACCACATGTTTTGATTAATCATCAAGTAAAACAAAGCTTCTTCATAGATTTTAGATGGTAAAAGGATTTTAGCTCATAATGAGCATGATGATGAACATTAAGATGAATGATGATAACAAATACATGATTAAACTTGGAACAATCTAACCAAATGTAGATGAATCTTCCTCCTTAATGGTGATGATGAAGGATGATGATGATGGTTGATGGTGATGACCTCCAAGCCTTCAAACTCTTCACTAAGTCTTCTATGTGAGTGTTACTGTGTGTTTTTATAATTGAAAACCGGATAGAACTCTTTTCAAGGCACACAAAATGAGTGCAACATGAGACACTATTTATAGGCAATCTGGATAGTGAGGCACGGCCCCGTGCTTGATGAGCACGCCCCTGTGCATTTTTATGACATGTGCCAGATTTGTTTTGTATTTTCTGTGAGGTGGCAACGGCCCCGTGGTTGGTAGGCACGGACCTGTGTTTTTTATTGACATGTGCTCAATTCTTCTTTGTCTTTTCTGTATTCCCGTCCACGGCCCCGTGCATGATGAGCACGGCCCCGTGCTTTTGCTTCCAGATTTTGTCTTTTATTGTGTTAGAAGCTTGGGGGCGTGTTTCTTGAGACATGGGGGCGTGTTTCTTTGTTTTCTTGTGTTTTATTCTGTTTTTCTTCGTCTTTTTGCTTGTTTCTTCGTTTGGGGCTTGGTTTCACCTGAAATCATGTTTTATTATGATAAGTAGCCTTTTATGCTATGTTATTAGATAGAAATTGCAGTTTTTAGAGATTATTTGATGCTGAAAAGATGTATATTTCTATGTACATCAATGTGTAAGATAGTTTTTTATATTATTTATCACAATTTAACTACGTGTTGATGGATATTAATAAGTTGAGTTGGAAGAAATTGGTTTTAAATAGAAAGAAATTTTAATGTATGAATAAATTGTATTTGTGTAAGATAAAATTTTCGTGTGTAGGTTATATGTTTTCATGTGCGTGTGTATTTTATTGATGATGAATTTTATGTGTAGGTTGTATGTTTTCTTATTCTTAGAACAAGTGTAGGTTATATGTTTTTGTGTAGGTTGTATTTTTTTTGTTGATATTTAATGCAAACACATGTAAAATAGTTTTTTGTAATATCTATCATAATGTAACCACGTGTTGATGGATATTAATATATTGAGTTGGAAGAAATTTGGATAAAAAGAAATTTTAACGTATGAATAAATTGTACTTGTGTATGATAAAAATTTAATAGACAAAAAATAAGTTATAAAAATAAATGAATTTGTAATATTTTCAATTATAGCAATTTGATTAGTTATATTAATTGAATAGATATATTAATTGAAGAGAGAGATGCATTTATACTTTCTTAATTTATGTTTAAACTTTTAAAACTTAATATAAAACTAGTGGCTCATATTCTTTTTTCGCATTTCTTGTAATAATATCATTTCTCTCTTGAATCATCCCATATATATATATATATATATATATATATATATATATATATATATATATATATATATAAACACGTTGAAGCTATGTTTCATGGGAGGTTTCAAATGTCAAAATTATTATTTTTAAAAATTGTTGGAGAGATTGAAGCAAGATTTGAATAGTTTTAGAAGGGCGTAGACGAGAGAATGCTAAAAACTTTCATGTCATTACAAAAGCGCATTTTCATGGTGAAACTTGCAATTCATAAAATCCCCGACGAATTCGATGAGTATTTAGGTATGGCCAATAGAACTTCCTTTAAATGTCTAGAATATTTCTGTAATGTCGTAATTATATGGTGAAGAGTTCTTGTGTAAGCGGACTAGTCATGACATTATACTGCTGTAAAACGCACATGAAGAAAATCATGGTCTTTGAGAATGCTCATATACTTTAGGATTGGAGAATGTGCCCGACAAGTCTAAGGGGCCAATATATGCGAGGTGATCACCAATACGTAATGATCACTTGAAACGATGGCTTCAAATGATTTTTAGCTTTTGTGTGCGTTCTTTGCTCCGCTCGGATCAAACAACGACATCAATGTTGTCGAACAATCTCTAATATTTACTACCAAGATGCTTGGAACCACTCTTAGGTATTAAATTGACGTGAAGGGTGACAATACCAACATGGCTACTATCTTACAAATGGGATCTACCAAACACTTGGTCTGCGTTTGTGTAACTGTAAAGAAAGTGCAAGAGTTGGCAAGGAAAGACGTCAGCGTGGTTTTGGTATTTTAAAGGCAAAATGTGGTATACTTAGACGACCTGACTAGTCTCATAAAAACGAGAAGATTAGGAACCCGATGCACTCGTGCATTATATCACACAATATGTTCATAAAATATGATGGAAGAGCAATATCACCCGTCCACATAAGGGATCTTCCGATCGAGCCAGTTTTGAAGACAGTATCACTTTAGAGTCTGACGATTTAAATTTACATGCATTTACAACTATGATTGGATCTCGTTGAACATCTTGAGAGGCTTATCCTCAATTCGAATGTAAAATAGTTTAATTAAATATTTATGTATTTTTATGCATTTACGCACTTAGAAAGCAACCTTTAATCATTTACTGATCTCCCTCAATCGGGGACTACTCAAAATTGGGACCTGTATCTTCTTTATGGTTAAAATCTCATTTTTTTAAAAATTTATTTTTGCAGTTTAATAGTGACGGAACAACATTTTACGACTATAGGATTAAAAGAAAATATTTTATATTCCTCAATATGTTACATTTTCTTTTTTATTCAGCTAACAAATCAACGTATTTGGTGACGATGATAATACAAACTTTTTTCACAGGTTTGTCAACAACATGAAAAGAAAAAATTTCATTCCGGATAATCGGGTATGATGATTAATGGGGAGAGTTGTGAAAAACCAAAACTCATAAAAAAGAAATATTTGGTTTCTTCATAGATAGATTTAAAAAGGAATTGAAGGATACACCAAAATAAAGTGTCATAGTCTTAAAAGGCTAGACTTCTAATTTACTTATAGCCATGTTCTCCAAAGAGGAAGTAAAAAAGATTATTTTGGGGTCTAACAATGACAGAGCTTCAGGTCCGGATGAATTCAGTTTCAATTTTATAAAAAAGTAATTGGAATATTTTGAGGACAATTTTGGCAAGATTCTAGCGAAGTTCTTTGAAAGTGGGGGTTTTAACAGAGGTGTAGAATCCGCCTTCATCATCCTAATTCCGAAATGCATGGACCCCCGGTGAGCCTTAACGAGTACCGCCCTATCAATTTGGTGGGGTGATTAGTAAGGTGGTTTCTAAGGCTTTAGTGAATCATGTTAAAAAGGTGTTGGGATTGTAGCCTTTTTTGAAAGGAAAAGCAATTTTGGACGGTACGTTTATTGTTAATGAGCTTATATGTTGTGCTAATAAGCCGGAATTTAAAGCCTTTTTATTGACGTTTGAATTTGATAAAACCAATGATAAGTTTTTGATCTTAGTTATGGCTCAAATGGGTTTCCATGATAGGTGGTGTATGTGGATTTCGAGCATTCTTTATTCGGCAAGGTTCTTGGTCCTTGTTAATGGCTCCCCGACCTTCGAGTTTTAGTGTTATAAAGGACTGAGGCTAGGATGGAAGCGATATTATATATGATTAATAAAGCGGCACAAGAGGGGATTTTCGAGGGCTTTAAGACTCCTAACCAAGGTCCGTTAGTATCCCATTTGTTGTACGCAGATGACACGATGATAGTTAGAGAATGGTCAAAGGTAAATCTGGAAAATGTGTTCAGAATCCTAAAGTGTTTTCATCTATGTTCTGGCCTTAAAATAAACTTGAAGAAATCTGTTTTGTTCGGCTACAATACGTCGGGGACAAAGGTCAGTGAGTTGGCAGATGTTATTGGATTCAAGAGTGGTAAAATGCCTATTTCACAACTCGGAATTTTAGTGGAAGCGAATATGAGCAAGAGTAATAATTGGAATGGGATTATTGATGTCTTTGAAAAAAGATTGGCTATTTGGAAGGCTAAATCCTTGTCTATTGAGGGAGGGTGGTTTTGGTTAAATTGGTGCACGAAAGCTTACCGGTTTATTACTTCTCTTTATGGGGTGGGTCTAGAAATTCTAAGAAGGTTCTTTGGGGCTTGGGAGAGAGTAGTTATCCCGTAAGAAGATGGTGGTCTTGATATCTCGAGGCTTAGAGATACAAATGACACGTTGTTGGTTAAGTGCCGTTCGAGGGTCAAGATGGAAGGTGACAGCTTTCGGAAACAAACTATAATGGCAATTCACTCACGGAGTTGTCAACTGAAAAGTAACAAAACAATATAAAATAAATATATGCTCTTTTTACCACGAAGAAGTAAAAATAGAAAAGTTAAATTTAAGAAGAAGAAGTAAAAGTAGAAAAGTTAAATTTAAGAAGAAGTGTAGAATTAAAATGGAACCTAAAAAAATATTTTGTTTTTTAAATCCTAGATACTATTAAAAGTTTGTGAAAAATACAAAAAAGACCCTCAAAGTTATATTAACTAACGGTTGGTGGATGACGTTAATGAGTTGGACTAAAACTGATAGTTAATTGAAAATATTGTACCATAAAAATATAAAATAAACTATTTTACGAAGATTAATATTTTTAAGAAACCACGGGGACCAAAACCGAAGTTCCCTATTTAATTATTCTATTTATCAATATTTCATGTTAAACATATTAAGTGGTTTATCATATACTAACCTGCATTTTTATGTTTATCATATAGTTCAAACCATTCATCATAAATTATGTTTGTACCTTTAATATGATTTGTCATCCAATTTTCTTAGTCCTTTCAAACTTTTGAACATTTTTCGTGTATGCATGCTAAATATATATATAATATGACTATAGATTATCTTTAACATGTTAAGTGTATAGATTGTTTATTTAGGTGAAAGCTTTGCATCGACATATTTTATCAACTTTGAACATTTTTCGTGTATGCATGCTAAATATATATAATATGACTATAGACTATCTTTAACATGTGTATAGATTGTTTATTTTGGTGAAAGCTTTGCATCAACATGTTTTATCAACATAGAGCTAGACTTAGAAAAGAGTAGCTTAATGAGAGGTTAGACTCTTGAGCTTGTTTCTCCATGTGAAGCTCGCTTAATTCAGAGGACGCCTTTTTCACCTTTTTGACTCTCGAATCAGAAGATAACATAGGTTAGTAGAATTTTTATGTGCTTATATACATGATCCATAGAGAGAGCGAGAAAGAGTTTGTAGAGAGAGAAAGCGAGTGTAAGTGTGCATGTGTTTGTATATTTAAAAGAGAGAGAGAGAGAGAGAGTAAACGTGAGAGTGCATGTGTGTATTACCTCAAGAGGGAGAGAGATTGTAGAGTGATGAAAGGTGGTGGATGATGATGGTACAGGGTGGAGGTGGTATAGGTGGTGACGGTTTGACGCCGGTTTATTGCGGGGGTGTTACGGTGCGTCATGGTAATGTTTCGGTGATGCTACAGTGGAGACGGTATGCGCGGAGAATGTGGTGGAGCTGCTGTGGAGTGTTGTTACGTGTCCATTATAGTGGATTTTCTGTGGACGGTGGTGTTATGGTTGTGGCGATGCTACGGTTCGGGACGAATGCGATAGCGTCTGGTACCTATATGGTGGTAGATGGTGTTTTGTGGTGGTGCAAGGTGGTTATAAGATGGCTCTTGGAGGTGTTGGTCACCAAAAGGGGAATAGGAGAGGTTAAAATGTACATGTTGTGGTGACTTAGATAGTGGACTGAGTTTGTAAGTTTGTGCTTGTTTTTGCACAGCGTAGGCTTATTTATAAAAGAAAGAGTAAAGTGTTGTTTTTGTACTTGTGGTTTGGCAAATAATACGAATTTAGTTTAAAAAGTTTATTTTTTGTATATGGACCATTTATGTTTCCCAGTTTTTGCTAATTACATCCAAATCACTAACCCCGTTAAATTTAATCGTTAAGTCAGCGGTAGACATGTTTTTTCACTATTTATTTATTAAGATACTTATTTCAGTGAACTGCGTTTTCGTCTTAGTGGTTTTTTCCAAATCTGCGGTTTTTGTCCGTTTCAAATTTGCAATTTTCTTCCCTATGGTTTCATTTCACCTGTATATAAACCTGAATTCACTAATCTTGTTAAGTATGGCCGTTAAACCCATCAGTGTGCCCTGACTTAACGATTAAAATTATTGGGGTTAGTGATTTGAATGTAATTGGCAAGGACTGGGAAACATGGATAGTCCATAGGTAAAAGATAAACTTTTAAACTAAATTCGCATTATTTTCCAAATCACAAAAATAACACTTTACTCTTTAAGAAAAGAAGCATGCATCATGATGATGAATGATGTTAATTGTTAAGTGTGATGATAAAGTTTGAAATTTGTGTTGGGTTTGGTTAAGCAGGGAATGTATACAAAGAATGAGACAGAGAGTGAGTGAATATCTTTAGATAATATGGTGATGGATATAATTTACGTCGAAGTTTTTTGGTTGCCTCTTAACAAGTTTTAAGAGGTTACCTTTTAATGGTTTATAACATTTTAATGATTAAGAGTTAGTCTTAAGTCTAAATGGTTACTCTTAATCATTTAGACTTAAGGCTATCTCTTAACCATTAAGGGGCTATGAATCATTAGGAGGTAGCCTCTTAGACGATTTCCTATGGGCGCCTAAATGGGGCATGAACACCATAGTGGGGTGTGGAAGTGGAGGGGGGCGGAAGGAGGGGCAACTTCATAACGAAGGGCATGGAAGGGTGTTGAGTGGTGGGCCATCCTCATTTCTCTCTCTCTCTCTCTCTTTCCCTCTCATACACACACACACACTCATATATATATATATATATATATATATATATATATATGTGTGTGTGTGTGTGTGTGTGTGTGTATTGGGGCCCCTAGGGGGCTTTAAACCACAGCGGGGTGTTATAGAGAAGGGTTTCAATACCCCCAGTGCTCACGTGGCACTGATGTGGCACGATAGAGGGGCTGCGATGCCTGATGAGCAAAACGCGGTCTATAATAACATAACTTAACCTGTACATTCTAGTTTTAAATTTATAAATCTAGACTATCCTAATGCTAGACCACTAGACGGGCAAATGTATCTATCAACTGTAGTAAAACCTAATGAAGTCCGGATATCGAACCTAAAGGACACTAGCAACACCTAAACTAGACTCTGACTAACAACTTAAATAAATAGATTTAATTGATTTTTGTGTTTTTTTATATTACTTAAACTAATAATACATAACTAATTAAAAATTAACTAAAAATAAAACTTTATAAAAAATTGGGTTTTACTAATATGCGAGAAACGACTACCTAGGTAATGGAATCCTACTAGTTAAATTAATAGCTAACGAACTTGACTTGGTTGAAAAACAATATCTTAAAAAATATGACATTAAAGACCGCTAAAGTACGCTAAATCGCCTCCCGGCCTCACCAACGACACCCTAGAACTCTAATGACATGTGAAGCTCAATTGTTAAAGGGTTGGATCACATCCCGGTTTCACCTTACCTAATAATTCTATGGTACCCCAAAATCCAATCACCTCCCGGTCTCTTCGAATACAATATATATTAATATAAAGGGGGTATTATTAATTAATTTGAGCATAACTTGTATCACAATAATCTAAGGGGCCTTGGATAACTCACTCCCGTGAAATTATTACCCAAACCCGCAAAAGACAAAGATGATACAACACTAAATTGCCTCCCGGCCTCTCTAGTGAAAGAACAATAAAATCTAACAAACTTTTATAAATTATTCCTACGGTTATTTCGACCATAAACCGCAAACAAGTTGAAAACACAAAGTAGACAACCTAATCATGCGTCTAATAATCACCAAAAACTATTAAACACAAGTGGAATAATTATTAAAATAATAAATTAGATTTAATCAGTCAATAATATGATGAACAAACCAATTAAAAACTTTATCATAATACTAAATCAACCAACATCAAATAATAGTTCGTCAAACCATTAAAATAACATGGTATTCAACCAAAACCTAGGCTAAATAGCAAGTTTAGCCAACCATAATAATGAACGAAACAAACATAAAATATTTATTACGGTTCATCGAAAAAGAAATAAATATAATTAATGTACCTAGATGCTTGCTTTCTTGGTTTTTGTTATTTGCTTGTTGCTTTGTTCCACACTCCAAACGCAACAAAGGGGCATCCTCCAATCAGCCGTTCTATGGGGTGGACCCCCTTTCTGACTTGCGTCCCTCTCAATCTGCCGTCCCTGGATTTATTTTTCTATCTCCTTTTTATATTCTTTTTCGTAGGTTTTATTCTCTTAAAAAAGTAAATCCATTTCAGAGGGCTCATCTTTCTTTCATATGTTGAGCCCTGAATTATATTCAACCATTTATTTGTTGGTCTCAAGTTTAATAAAAGTACTCCATATTATCTTGTTGTCTCTTAAAAACATTAAATTCAAATATGGGCCAAATAGAATAATATTCAATAACAACATGGCTCAAAAGTACTTACAAGTGTAGAAAATATTCATATAATAATATGTATATTTTAGACCATATCAATGCCCCTCACTATGAAGAACAGTCTTAATGATCGTTAAGAGATTACCAAGCATTCACTCAAGAAGATAGAAAGTGTGATGATAACTTCTTTGCATGATTATATTTCTTGTTTGACAAACAAATATAACATCAGGTGTAGGTCTTTGTGTTATTATTATTAGTATTATTATTGATTTATTGTTGGCATCTCATTTAGAAGGTGGGTGATAGATTTTGATACTTTATTATTTTTTTATTTGAATTTAAATATGCATTATATATGTATATAATATATTTAGTTGAGATCAGTTATAATGCTTGTATTGGTGTTTTGAAGCCTTTCTAACAATGAAAACCCGCTACATGTTTTCATTATTGTGTGTTTGGCCACTCGTTTAAACTTTGTAATAAAAGGGCTCGTACTGCGGAAGAGACTGCAGAAAAGGCTACCAAAGAGCATTATATAAAAATCCATATCATTGTTAAATCTCCATCTTGTGATAAACCGGACGATTTTACAACTGTCTCTAGGAAGAACCGCAAACTAAATGGTACCATTAATGGGCCACCTAAGCATGTCCTGGTGTAAAAAAGCGTTATTCCTGATGTATGTGGTTTTACTATAGGATATAGATCGTTGGGGAAAGGTGGTAATGATAAACCGGTTATGGTTCCAAGTTAGGATAATGTGAGTGGTTCTAACAAGAGTAAGACGAGGTTTAATTATACCCGGATTTTTCAGGGGATAAATTTTCAAACAAACAGATTTGAAGTGCTCTCTGATTTAGTTTGTGAGATTAATCGTGTTGCTGAGTAACTGGGCCTGTTTTTTTCATTAATGGACCTTAATTCAGTTGTTATACAAAATAATATGGTGGTTGTAAATGTCAAAATTAACCCACTAGATACTATGGTGGTGGAGGATATTATTGATAATCATAAGCACGAAGAGCATCTCCAGGATGATGTATTAGGTGAGGAAGGCCTTGATGATTCACATGATGTTGTTAAGGATTGTCGTATGGCTTGTGATAATACAAAGGAGGTTGAGGCTATGATTAGGTTGGCATGTCACATGGGGATGAATTTTGAGGGCATGGAAGACCTTGTTTCCAGGACTATAGAAGAAAGAGGGTTTAAAACCCTTTGTTGATCTTGGGCACTTTTGGCTTTTAAATACTTTTTTGGTGGTTTTTTTTCTTCCGTTTGGTTTCGTTGGTTGTTTGTTTTAGGGGTTTTGCTAGTTTCCCGATAGTTCTTTTTGTATGAAATTAGTCGTTAAAAAATTGTAGTGTATGTAATTTGGTCATTGCACAAAACCGAAGGAAACCAAGTTATTTAGGATTTTGTTAAACATATTTTTTAGTTTTGGATGTTTAGTTGTGTTAAATGTCAAACGAGCCTATATGCTCGTATGTTTATATACTGGTGACGGAAACACGTGAAAGGATTTTAAAATAAAATATATAATAACGCTCGTAATTCATTTTGTATTCGATGCTTGATTATTTTATAAAAACATTTATAAATTATAATCTTATATCATAAAGTTGTATCTTCCCGGTTCATTTAAATATATATATATATATATATATATATATATATATATATATATATATATATATATATATATATATTCGAGTTGTTAAAGTTATCACCAAAGTATGCATCCGTCGTATATATCCGAAAATTCAAGTAACTTAATTTAATAATAAATTACTTATATGTGATATATCGCACTTGTGCGGGCTTACGCTAAACTCTTTGTGATTGAAGTTAACAAATTTTAATCATTTGGGAATTAACATAATTAAATCATGTTTAAGGAATGCCCTGTTTTACGTTGTGTCACATTAAACACATTGAAGAACATTAAATCCACTATAATTAACTTTTTTTCACCATCATTAATAAGAGAATTATCCCATCCATCCACCTTTTGAAAATCAAGGAGATTAAGCTTTTGGAATAAGTCATTAGCATCAAAGATTAGTCATCCAAATTGGTTAGATTGTTTTAATTTGAATATTTTGCAACTATTATTCTGATGTATAACATGTTTCTTAGTATTGGCTAAACTTTCATAGTATCATCTTGGTTTATAATGAATCTTAATTGAAGTTTAATAATATTGGTTAAACATGTGATCGGTTTATAAAAAATAAAGGTTACGTTGTAATTATCACTTGATGATGAATGTTAAAATACTTTTAAATGATTCACCAAGTGTTGAGCTTGATGATAAGTTGGGGGATTGTCACTCTTGCGAGGCCTTGGATAATAAACTTTAAAAGAGATACCAAGTACCGAGCTTGATGATAAGCCGGTGAACTGTCATTCTTGTAAGGGTTTGGTTAAGAAAAAACATAAATCCTAATATAAACATGGATAAAATGAAGTATTAGTAGTAATTGATCATCTTTAAAATTGGAATGTTGAAAATGTTGTGAAAACAGATTGTTGATATTAATCCACTAAAACATGTTAATTACTTGTCAAGTTAGTGTGCAACATAATTTAATATAAAAAACTCTTGGATGGTTATTACATAAGTTCTATAATTATCCAAGAAATATGTGGGGTTAATACTTATTAATTCAGGTTGATCATTTACTACTTAACTAATCTTAATTGGTATTATAAGTATAATATAAAGGTTATTTTACTAAGATATCAAAGACAATTCACTTAGTAATTTAAGGAATTGTCTTATCTTTATAAACAACTTGCTTACATAAAATGATGTTTTAATAGAGATCATAAAGTTATGCATATCTCTTTATTTAGTTATCATGGAATAAAATGACTCAGAATTAAGGTGTTATTCCAACATTTAGTTACCAAAGCAAGTCTATCACATGTTTTCCAATTAATTGTTAAACCAAGTTAAGAGGAGTTTTAATAAAGATGATACATTTTTATCCTTGATCATCTATATAAAAAATAAAAAAATCCAAAAAATGTTGTTTTTTAATTTATGCTTTTAAATTACTTTTAAAATGACTTGTCAAACCAAAACTACTTTGATGTTTACTTTCGGTAAAAATGTATACAACGTTTTAGTAGTAAAAATAAAACAATTATATTCGTGGATCGATACTTGGTTCTTACCTATACTATATTACATATACGATAGGTACATTTGCTTATTTATGTGGGGTTTATTTAAGATATATGTAACGCCCCGGTCCCGGTGCCATACTTTGGTGTTAGATTTACTCATAAACATAGTTTCTAAATATAAGAGTAAATTAAAACTTTCGCGGAATAATAATAAAAGTCAACCATTCATTACATACTTCCATAACTTGTCCTTTTTAAAACATAACATAAAATGTAGTATCAAGCATCATGACAAATCTTCTGATGCCAGCCTCTTCAATCCTGCCATGTGTCCCCTTAAAGCCAGCCGTCTCAGTCTATTTTCCTGCGTGCATACTAAAAGTCAACTACGCTAGTGAGTTCTAGTTAATCAGGCAATATACAACACATTCACATACTTACATATATACGTATCCGAAGATACATATTATATATTTAGCGTGTTACCTTTCTTTCATTCGTGCATACATACCTTCTTTCTTTCTTTTTTTCTTTCTTTCATGCTTTCATTCTTTTAGCCCGTACATTACATACATAGCTATCTATTCGTTTTAAAGAGCATTTCACCCTATAACCTTCGCATATATTATTAGGGTCTGCAACCCTGTAACCGTCACATATATTATTAGGGTCTGCAACCTTGTAACCTTCGCAGATATTATTAGGGTCTGCAACCCTGTAACCATCGCATATATTATTAGGGTCAGCAACCCTGTAACCTTCGCAGATATTATTAGGGTCTGCAACCCTTTAAGAATACAACCATACAACTATACATTATATTCATTATAGTTTAATTTATTACTTTCATACTTACACGTAACCCTTTCTATAACTTTCATATATTATTCATACATCACTCGTAAACATTTATATATCATACATACGTCATTCATTTACATTCACAAGGCATACACTTACCACTTAAGGTAAGTGTATTAACTAATCACATCGAGTATGCACACAACCCCGAAAACATAACAAGGAAATGAGGCTAGAAACTCACCTGAGCTCGGTTCCTTTCAAAGTTAATGGTAACTCCTTTCCTTAACTGAGTGTGGCTAACTGTATAACAATTACACGTATCAATTAACTATGCATAACCATATCATATTTCTAGTTTAATATAACCCTCAACTAATGGGGGTCCGAGGACAGCGCCCTTGAAAGCGGGGTTCTAGGGTCGGCAGCCCCTAGTGGGGTCCAATGGGTAGAGCCCCTAGCTGGGGTTAAGTTGTTATGTCAGCTTGGAAAAATTTTATTTCCATTAACCGTCCTTAACAATCCATTAAAATTCTTAAATTATTATTTTACTTGCTAACTCATTCGTTATAATGAATGGGCTCTGAATAGGCCTCATTCGTTATCACATTTGTGATGACGAATGGTTTGATTTTAGACGAATGAATGAGTAACGAATGAATTAGAACATTCGTGATTTCTTGAGACGAATGAGAGGCTCATTCGTTGCGGAAACATGCGAATGTATCTGTAATGAATGGGTTGATTCATTGTCTGATCATAACGAATGAATAGATAACGAATGAATAAGGTCGTTCGTGACTTTCGTAGGACGAATGAAGGCTCATTCGCTAAGGCTATCTAATGAATGACCAACGACTCGTTCGACATGACGAATGTGCATCAGTTCTATCCAAAACTTTGACTCAGAGGTCAAAGTCATAATCATCAAGAACACTAAACAGTCAACCAACATCAGATTTGCTATTAAACCCCAAATCATCGTGAAACAACATAAAATTGGCATCGTTAGCCTCGTAATAGCAGCGATAACAAACCCCAAACATCAAATCAGCCAAACATTCGTGTTTTAATGGTGCGGCTGATCAATACAAGAACCTGGTTATTTATACAAACAATTAACCTATCAATCGTTAACGAACTTCCTTTAAAATCATTACGTCGTTTATCATTTGTACAAGTCTAGGATTCCTAAACGAACCAAACAAGTGTTTCGTTATAAAACGTACCTTTAAATGAATCGGTTTACACACGCGATCTAGTCTTGATATCGGTTTTGGCTCGTTACGATGCTCTAACACTATCAAGCTCAGGTTCTCACCGTCGGATCTTGGTTCGGGATAAAGGAGGGTGTGTGTGTTTTTTTTGAAGGTGTAGGCTTTGGAGTAGAAATGGATAAAAATGGAAAGAATTAGGGTTTAAGGGGTATTTATACTCCCTTAAGCCCATGGACCTAAGGCATATTACCATCCCTTATTCCATCTTTTAATGTCCAAGCCCACTCTTTTATAGTTTATTTAGCTAAACTGATACACGACATGTTAATAACAACCGAAATTTCGTTTATTAATGTTATCGAAAGTAGGATGTTACAATATAAATTATTTTTATAAATTTAAAACTCGACATAGTGTGAAACAAACCTTTTGAAAAACGAACTTTTCATACCCACCACGCATAGCATAAATCAACAATATGAAATCAACACTTCAAAACCAAAATACGTGACTCCTGATGTATATATGGATGTACCTACCAAGTTTACGATGTGTTAAGGATGTGCGCACTTCATGAAATAGAATATGTAAAAATCTTAAATATATATAAACGAAATCTCTCTATTTTCTCTCAAGCCACCAGATTTATTTAAAAATAAAGGCTTTTTATGTATTTGATCTGAATTCACGGGTATGAGTCTTACCAAACCCAGATAGCACTTACGTGGATTATAACATCTCATTATATTAAAAATTAATCTTATCAAACATTTGATATGAAAATCCTATAAAATCTAAATACTAATTAAAAATTAATATCCGTTATTTTTTTGAAGATTTTATTTACAATTTAGAAACTATTTTATAGTTAAAAAAGTAGGTAATGGGTCTCACCAAAGCCAGATAGCTTTTAAACCAGGTTATAACATCTCATTAATTTATGAAGTTCTTTTATCACCAAATCCTAAGTATATTATTAACTTTCTTACAAATAAAATTAATACCCTAAAAAATATATAAATATTAAAAACGAACAATGTAAAAAACTCCGTAACACGGGGAATAAAACTAGTAAAAAATATTTCAGTTGAAAAAAAGTTATAATCATCACCAGCTAGGCAATATTTTGGTTAAGAGCATTCTCAGCCCATTCCCTATATTTGTGTGAGAAGGTTTTGTAAATTATATGGTATGGTTATGAGTGGTTGTGAGTAGATGAGAGAGAAAATATTATATGGGAAAGTTAAATTTGGGGTTTCACTGTTCATACCGTATAATATTTTAATATTTTTTAAAAGTGGTTGTGAGTGAAAGAGAGAGAAAAGATAATGATAAATGTATAAAAATTATTATTTAATTAAACAGGAGAGAGAAAATATAGAGATTTTTAGTGTAATATTATGATATATATGGATATATGGTAGGGAATGGGCTATGAATGCTCTAAGAGCACTTCATGAAATAGAACGTAAAAAATATTTAACACCACTAGTCAAGTTAATAAAAAGTTATAATCATCACCAGCTAGCCGTCTCTAGGTATGTCAAGTGGGCAACCTGCCGGGCACAATTTTTTTTTAAAAAATTCATGATGTTTGTTATATATGTAGCATACCCGAATGTTTATAATCCCACTATTCTTATAATACAAAACATCTTTTAGACTCAATTTTTTAGATTATCCAAAGACATATAGGCTTAGCGGGTTGACGATGATAGCTATCGAGAACAAAACATTAGAGAGCATAAACTGCAAAGAGTTGACTCACCAATTTTCTATCAAGAATGTTAGGAGAGCCTCGCATATCCTTAATTAGCTATTAGCTTATTCCGTATGTCATAACTCATTCTAATACCATGATTTTGCTAATTGTTATATTAATTGCTATAACTTTAATTAACGAATAAAAAATGTGTTCACACTATTTAGTACATTAAGGTTTGAGGGGCATATTTCTTGGCACGACCAGGACACGTGAATTCTCAGAGATGACCCTGATCACCAGCTAGCCAATCTTTTTGATTAAGAAGCCACATGTTGGAAGAAAATGTACGTGGTCTAGTTCATTATGTCACTACCGTTATATTATTTCGCATTTGCAACTAGTTTCCTCTCCTTAACTGACGGATCATGTAACATCAACACCTTGTCTTTGTCTTTAACACCAACCATCTTCTCTCTCTTTCCCTTTGAGCAATACTCTTTAGTTCCCCTATAAAAGAGAAAAAAGTAATTAAAATTAATGAAAAATTTGAGTGACATGAAAGTCCACTAAGGAACCTAGTTATCAGCAAACCATCATGAATATTTTCTTGTATTAACATAAATACATGGATGACTCACCGAAAGTAGAAGTGTGTTGAATAGATATTTCATGCCATCGTGAACCACTGACGACTTTGACCACCATAAACCCTTCTATGTTTTTCGCTTCGAGGTCTCTCTTTTGAACAAGCATTCCATTAGGTCGTAACTCCCATTTGATTTCTACATCGGTGGTTCCATTACATCGTTCAAGGCTAACCCTTTGTCTCTTATTATTGTTATTGCCATTAATCTTGCCAAATCGAAATTTCGAAAAACTTCTAGGCAATTTCATTGACCTAAACTTCATGATCATTATCGATAAGTGGTGTCTATGCCTTTCTATTTGTTTATGTTTGTAGAAAGGATATGGCCATCGAGGTGGAGTTGGTAGTTATATACTAGTCTTGAAGTTTTTGAATGTTAAATATTAAAAGAGGCCTCTTTTTTTTCATGTTTATTGGTGGAGATTAAGCTCATGTGCATGGCTGTTGTTTGTTGATGATTAATTGGCGGAACCAATTATTTATTTATTTATTTCGTAAATATTAAAAAGAAATATTTATGTTCTTATATTTTACAATGATACTATTTTTTTTTCAAATACTCAACGAATAAAATCTTGCTACTCGAGGTATCCAATGGCAAAAGGCAGCCACATACACTCGCGTTCACTGACAATGTTGAGTAACCCAAACTCACCATCTCTTGCTTTGGGGAAAACCGTCCGCCTAAAGACTAACTGCAGTAAAATTAAACTGGTTGGGATTAAATTCGAACTTGAGAATTAAGACCTTATAGTCTTAAGCCCAAATCTTCGCTCCCCTTCCATTACCAACGCACAATTACTAATATAAGCATTACCGGAAGATATAATTCTTGTTATGTTTTAATCGTCGTATTTTGTAGAGAGATATATTCTAAAATGTTTCTAAATTTATTAAATTACATGGTTATTACTAAATTTATCATGTTTTTTTTGAACGACCAACTAAGTAACGCCGGGTATTTCGTACGCGCCCCCCATTGGCCAAAGGTAGCCCGAGCCGGCCACTATTCCGGACGGACAAAGCCCCTAACGGTCCACCCTATTGAGGGATTCACCGGATAAAACCCGACTCCCACACTCGCCTATTGGCACGACAGCGAGGAGCCGGTAAAACCGAGTGAGATCAGGACTCGAACCCTGGCAAGCCAGGGTCATCCCTCATATCTCCCATATAAGTTAGTGATAGTGAGGTTTGAACCCCCTACCTCTCACTAGTAAAGTGAGTGCTCTACCATTGAGCCACATCCAACTTATTAAATTTATCATGTTTTGATAAACTTTATTCACTCATCCAATTTTCACAAATAATCATATCAAATTTAATTCTAACTTATCCTTAACTTACGAATAAACACTAGGACAATTTATTTTAATTTCAGTTTTTGTCAATAATTCATATGAACTCTACACAACTTATCTATCATATCATGAAATCACATCCTTATTAATCATGGAATGTGTTAACTAAGAAATCACCGAAATCAACGTCAAATCAATTGTTTTCTATAACCAATGTATTATCACTCGTATAGTTAAAGAGGTAACTCCTGCTATCTCTAGAATATAAACTCAATTTTTAAAACGTAAATACGATAAATTCAATCATGTTCATTAACTTCCTTGCCTATAATTTCAATTCATTTACCCCTACTCATCGTCCAAACAACAGGAACAAGCTCAAGGTAACCAAACATTTCCCAGTTAGACTTTGTTTTTGCATATCTTTCAAATTAACCTAGTCAAGCGATCTCAAATTAATTAACCTCAATAATTCAAGTTTTTGTAAATTTAATTAATTAAGGTGTTAAAATCAAGATGAATCAAATTAATCATAATTAAGTTCCCCAAAGAAGATTTTTATTGCTTTCGATACTTCTATCTAAAACAGGTTTTGTCTTTTCAATCATACATTATAACAAATTTTCATTTGATTTTGAAACAATTACAATCTGAATAATCTGTGTCGTTTTAAGTGTTTATCTCATACAATAAAAATTAATCTTATATTTTCTAAAGACAACCGTTTATGATACCGTACTTATTCTTTTATTCTCGTTCATCCTAACCCAGCTCAATGTCAACTATAAGGAACCCTTTCCTTTTCACCTTTCAAGATTTATGTCCTATTATCAAAATATGTTTTTAGAAATTTTAATATTTGATTAAAATAACTCAAGAGTTCAATTCATTTTTTGCAAATATCTTATACAACTATGATCTACTGGTTTACAATATATTAATGTAAGGCCCCGTTACCGGTGCCCTACATTGGACGTCGGATTTACTCATCAACATAGTTCTAATCATCAGAGTTATTAAAAACATTCGCGGAATATAAAAACCTTCATAAAACATTTCATAACAAACCATAACTTGTCTTAAAACAACATCTCGTCTTTCAAAATAAACAAAACGTTAAACTTAAACATCTTGAGTCTTCCGATGCCAGCCTCTTATTCAATGCCACGTGTCCCCTCAAGCGAGCTGCCTCATCCTACTCACCTGCGTGCATACTAAAAATCAGCTACGCTGAGTGAGTTCTAGTTAATCAGACATAATACAATACATACACTTACCTTCCATTATGCACCCGAAGATACATAATAATTACTTTACTAATTTATTTTCATTTCATAAGTTCATGCATACGTTCATACTTTATTACTTTCATACTATATAAATTACCGTCCTTTTTCTATCTCGGATATTATTAGGGTCCGATCCCTTCCTTTTCTATCTCAGATATTATTAGGGTCTGGTCCCTCTTTCCTTTGTCTATCTCAGATATTTTTAGGGTCTGATCCCTTTCTTGTCTATCTCAGATATTAGTAGGGTCAGGTCCCTTTTTACTTCTCTATCTCATATATTATTAGGGCCTGGTCCCTTTCTTCTCTATCTCAGATATTAGTAGGGTCAGGTCCCTTTTTACTTCTCTATCTCATATATTATTAGGGCCTGGTCCCTTTCTTCTCTATCTCAGATATTATTAGGGTCTGGTCCCTCTTTCTTCATCTTCGTACATACTGTCTTTACATACGCATAACACACATACTTTCTTTAACCGTTCATACATATTCACATATTGTACATATATCTATCATACACATTCATCTATCATAAACATACCTCCCTTGTGAGCACGTGCAATATCAGAAGATCACTCACATACCAACAAGCTTTCATTCACATTTAAGATATACATACATAACATATAAACCATATAAGGCATACAATTACCAGTTAAGGTAAGTGTATTAACTATCACCTCGAGTATGCACACAACCCCGAAAATATAACAAGGAAATGGGGCTAGAAACTCACCTGAATGCGGTTACGTTCACCGTTAATAGTTATTCCCTTCTTGAGCTGTGCATGACTAACTGTATAACAATTACACGTATCAGTTAACTATTACTACTCACATCGTATTTCTATCTTTATATAACCCACAACAAACGGGGGTCCGGGGCCAGCGCCCCTGGGTGGGGTTCTAGGGGCGGCAGCCCCTAGCGGGGTCCAAGGGGGCCGAGCTGTTCATCTAGGCCCAACTGGGTCCAGGCCCAAACCAAACAGAACTTGGGTGGCCGAGAACTCTGGGCAGAGAACCCCAGTTCTCACCGAGAACCCATGTTTGACCGAGAACGCTTGCGTTGACCGAGAACGCTCGCGTTGACCGAGAACTCAACCGAAACCCTGGTCACCGAGAACCCGTGGGAACCGAGAACTCTTCGTGACCGAGATCTCAAGTTGGCCGAGAACTCAGGTTCAGTGCTACTTGTTCATATTTTCCTATCTTATTTCTTTTTCTAGGCTCAGGTAATGTTTAACATCCCATAACATGATTTTAACCATCATTTCTACTCTCCATAACTGTTTAATCATCCAATATCATTCCACTACCAAGGTTTAACCCGTGTCTAACATAAAGCTTAAACCTTTATTACTTTCAAAACCCGTTTTAGATCTAAAGCTTAAAGCTTTATCGGTTTCAAACCCATTTTATCTAGATCCTTAAATAATGAATAGACTAAGTCCACTTTTATCATTAAGTTTGACACATTATGTTTTATCTAGACCCGATCTACTCTATGTTCAAGTCACTTGGCTAACCGCTCATAAAAATGTTACCTTTAATCATAAAGAACATACCTTTTTGATGTTTCTAGGTTATGGTTTGCTTGATATACAATCTTGGACTTGTTATCTTGCTTGTATGATTGAAGATCCTAAGTTACGATGCTTGGTAGCGTATTTGGATGGTGGCCGGCGACTAGGGAGGGAATGTTTGGCTTAAGTGTGTGTTTTAAGTTGTAAAATGGATAAGATAGATGTAAATGGAAAGGTTTAGGGTTTAAGGGGTATTTATACTCCCTTAAGCCCATGGACCTAAGGCCCATCTTTCCTTTTTGGTCCATGATTAATTTTATTTAATTAGCCTACTTATTTTTCCCTTTTTACCATTTTACTATATATTTATTAACTCAAGTAACTTTTCCGTCATAACAAGGCAATATTCATTATTATTATTATTCGAAATTTTGGGATGTTACAATTAAAACTTTTCCCACAATGTTATGTCTTTGAAATGTTTTGTAACCCACACGATGAGACAAAATATGTGGACCATCCGACGAACTAACTAATTATGGATGCATACGTAATTACCAAAGTTCTCGCATGGAAACCATAGTACGTATAATTGTGTGTCATAATCTAGAACCGGAAGTAGTTTTGGAGTAACTGTACGAATGCTAAAATGATAAGGATATGGTAGATGCGCCGCAGGTACATCCTATATATAAGTTCTCTTATAGGATTGTCATTTGTAGCGTTGTGCCGACTACTCAGGGTTCCATGTTATGATAAATTTTAAATTTTGTTTATTCAATATTAAATTGTTTTAGTATTCTCTAATTTCGAAACGAAATTCTCAAAAGTAGGGGATACTGTAACAACTCGGGTTTTTCGTTTAATTTATTCATATATAAAACCAGACCCGTTTTCGTGATCAGAAAATTTAATCAATAAGATAATTAAATTATTATATTATATCTTTTCTTTTTTCCTTATTATACTATTTAAATATATATTCTTTTAATATTCTTATAACTTTGCATTATATACAAAATACCCCCTATTTTTTAGTTTTAACCCATTTTGTATCATTATCAAGTCAATGGACTAAAGTGCAATTCTTACAAATGTATTATACCAACCCAGCAACTCAGACCCGTTTTTGAACCAACCCGCGATCCAAATCGATGTCTTGTACCATAATCTTCGTGCTAAACATGGAATTGATCATAGTAATTAGTTTATACGTATATTATAACACAAAATGACACAATTAATAGGGAAAATACGATCTACATGAAACGAACTGATATTTTAACCAAACCGTCGCTGGAAAAACTGGGTTCATACTATTACAATTCATTATATTACAATTAAATTTTTCTGCACTTTCTTCACCTTCTTTTTGGACATCGCCAACAATAGCCCTAAACATAAATGCAATATAACAGCTTATCCGTGTCGGTTCTTGATCGTGTTATTGCTGCCTGTTCTTTGATCTAATAAACCATCGGTTCATCATCGTTACGGGTAATAGTCTTGTGCGTTATGATCGTTTCTATTCTTATATCATTATCCCTATGGTTAATTAAACAAAACATACAATAGATTGATTGATTGTAATGCTAGGGTTTATATGCAGATTTGGGTATTATCAGTTATAGTATTTAGGGGGTGTTTGGAGGAGCTTATTTTTTTTGCTTTTCTGCTCATTTGCTTTTTGAAAAGCAAAAACAACTTTTGAAAAACTCCATTTTCAAGTGTTTTGATTTGCTTTAGAAAACACTTTTTGCTTTTCAACAAACAAATAGCAAATAAGCAAATTTTAAAAGTTCACCCAAATACCCCCTTAATATTTTGTTATCATTCATAACCAACTGACACCCCCAGCTCAGTGGTGGGTGTGTGTGTTCTAAGACTTAACTCGACTGGGGCCGCAGGTTCGAGCATCCACCGGCCCAGGTTTTTTGTATTTTATTTTTTTACTTGTTTAAATGGTTAAAATGTTTTACACATCATATATAATTATTATTAAATGTAAAATAAATATTATTTTATTTAACCCGACACCATTATTGTTGATTCTCGTCGTTGAATGTTTTTACAAACTTATTATATATATATATGTGTGTGTGTGTGTTAATTTTAAACAAAAGTATAATAAACTTATTATAATGGTTAAATGTATTTTCGCCGCTAATTTTCATTAAAAGATTCAAAATTAATTATTTATTTATATTATAACCTATTGCATATTATTAATTATTTTACATGATTATTTGTTTATTGACAACATATTTATTTAAATATTATTAAAACATATATTATAATTATTTAACCATTTATTTACTTATATTATTTAGTTAATACAATACATATTATATCTAATTAGTTATGCATTATTATCATTATAATTATTGATTTATATATTTATATTCATATTTTTATAATTATATCACAAGTTATATTTACACTAATTATTCATAAGTTCAATTACATGTTTATTATATCAATTATAACAATAATATAGGTTTTGCAATAATGATAACAATAGAAATCCATCGATCAATCAATAAACATTCTAATCATAAAAATAATTCAAATCACATCGAAACCCTAAATCCATTATACATGTTATGTAATTTATAATTAATTTATATTATCGTTATTAACCACGAATCCTTGTCGGTGAATCCCGAAGGGTTTAACAATCTCACATCCTCATTTGTAATTTGTACATCTAATCAGGTGAGTAATCACTCCCATATTTTACTTATTTTAAACCTCTTGGGACTTATGCGTACCTTCTATCAAATTTCATTTTTACCTCATGCTATCAAATGGAAACAATTAATATTTGTGTTGTGTATCAATTGAATGACTACTTGCTATTTGTTAACATGTTTTATTTGTTTATTTATCGTATTCGAAGATGTCCATCATTTATCATATTAATCACATTATGTTGTAGTGCCACGTTCGATCGCATGACAATAGTTTTACCGACAACTCAATTATGGTAACCAACGCCCGATTCGCATGGCAACGGTTTAGCCCACTCATCATTATTTGTTTACAATGTTACATGCTATGGTTGATTGTATATACTCACAGATAACAATTTTGATCTTTTTTTATATATTAATATATTATATTCAAAACTGGTGATTTTTCTCACTCAACCTAGTGTTGACAAAAACATATTTTGTACGCATTTGTAGGTTATCAGGTTGGATTGTTTAGAAAGATAAAGATCACGTAGAGATGCCTTTAGGATTTAAAACATATTCAAGATTATTAGATTAGCTTTGTAATTTCATTATACTTGATGTACTCATTTGCAAATTGTTTATTTAAATAAATTAAATACATATTGTCATATTTAATTTGCATGATAGTACCTTGTGAGTTGTGAACAATCAGTTCGCGCAACGACATTTCATTATTTGTATACAATGTTACATGCTATGGTTGATTGTATATACTCACAGATAACAATTTTGATCTTTTTTTTGTATATTAATATATTATATTCAAAACTGGTGATTTTTCTCACTCAACCTAGTGTTGGCGAAAATATATTTTGTACGCATTTGTAGGTTATCAGGTTGGATTGTTCAGAAAGATAAAGATCACGTAGAGATGCCTTTTAGGGTTTAAAACATATTCAATATTATTAGATTAGCTTTGTAATTTCATTATACTTGATGTACTCATTTGCAAATTGTTTATTTAAATAAATTAAATACATATTCTCATATTTAATTTGCATGATAGTACCTTGTGAGTTGTGAACAATCAGTTCGCGCAACGACATTTCCGCCTTAGGTGGGGTGTGACATTATGTTGTCCAGTTATCCGGAACCATAATCGAACTACATACCAAATCATATATCTAAAAAAAATTATTAACCTTTTGTGTATTAATTGATTTCATTTTAGTATGCTCATTATACAGAAAAAACTAAATTTTTTTGTTAATAGTGGATACGTAGTTATAGATATTATTTCTATTTTGTATGTTTTGAATTATATACATCAAATTGGTGAAACATTAAATCAGATTTATAATGATATTATTTACTTATGATAACACTTATATCTTAATCTTGCCTTAAATATATATACACGAAACCTCTCTACGATCTCTCAATCTACAAAATTACTTTATTTGTAAATGGAGGTGTGACCCGAATTCACGATTATAGGTCTCACCAAACCCTTATAATGTAACATCCTAAAATTTATGATAATAAATAAAAGAATTTATTTTCGTATGTCATGTGTAAATATTTAATTAAGATTAGATATTATAAAGTGTATGGACTTGGAAAATTAAAGATGGAATAAGAGATGCGATGAGCCTTAGATCCATGGGCTTTAGAGAGTATAAATACTCCCTTAAACCCTAAAACCCTCATTTCTCTCCATCTTATTCTCTACACACTCAAAACACACACACATAATCCTCTCTTGAAGCCGTAAGCTAGAGAGAATGGATCCAAGGCCAAACCAAGCTATATATTGATAGATCTTGGATATTTAAGCAAGATACAAGACGATAGTTACAACCAAGCTAAACCGTTACCTAACAAACGTTTAAAGGTATGTTCTTGATTTTTAAAGATTACGTTTTTATGAACGATTAACCATGAAACTAGACCCTAGAGTAGATCGGGTCTAGATAAGTCATAAACTTGCAAACTTGATGATTAAAATGGACTTAACGAACTCACGGTTATGTACGACTCGTTTAAAGAAACCCTAGATCTAGCTTAAACTTTTTAGCCATAAAAGTTCAAGATTTATGGTCACTCGGGTCAAGTTTTGGCCGAAATTGGTTAAGGAAATATTTATTGCTTAATACCGAGCCATAATAAGGTGTTAGGGTTAAAACGAGTAAATATAATGATAGTAAAGGACCAACCATAGCCCAATTTGTTCAGCCTGTCCGCTTACAAATACCATACTCAATTACAATGTTCTTAATCGCATACAACTTATATACTCGCTTTCAATGAAGATAGTCGCTTACAATCATAAACTCGCTTACATGTATACTCGCCTACAATGTATACTCACTTACATTAGCTTACAATGTGATCATTAGCTTACAATGTGTTCATTAAATGTGATCATTAGCTTACAATGTGATCATTTGCTTACAATGTGGTCGTTAGCTTACAATGTGATCATTAGTTTACAATGTGGTCATTAGCTTGTGGTCATTAGCTTACATTTACAAGGTATACAAATATTCTAAGTAAATTGTATTCTAAAACAAGACCATTAGAATAGAGTAGACGTAGCCATTTTTGGCTAAAAATATGAATAATATTATAGGAAAAGTATTGATGCATGTAATTAATATACAGTTAGCAGAGCTCAGTTAAGGAAATGATTAACGATTAACGGAGAATGAAACAAAATCCATGTGAGTTTCTAGCCCCATTCCTTGTTATTTTTTCGGGGATGTGTGCATACTCAACGTGATTAGTTAATACACTTACCTTAAGTGGTAAGTGTATGCTATATTTGATATATGTGATAGATGCGAATGATTACTTGTTGGTATGTGAACGATCTTCGGATATTGCATGTACTGTCAGGTTATAAATAAAGATATGAATGTTATATGTAATGTATGGATGATATATGTATGTTATGAATGAATGTAAAGAGGAAGCTAGGTACAGAAGAAAAGGGACCATGCCCTAATAGTTTCTGAGGCAGAAAAGGGACCGAACCCTAATAATATTCAAAGTAGAAAGGGACCGAACCCTAATAATATTCGAGGCAGAAAAGGTACCGGACCCTAATAATATTCGACCCAGAAAAGGGACCGAGCCCTAATAATACTCGAGGCAGTAGGGCGTAATGCGCTTTAAAATGTATAAGTATGTAAAGTATGAATAGATATATGGTATGTAAAGAAAGTATAAAGGAAAGAATGTATAAGTATATGAAAGTATTTTATGTCACTTGATTAACTAGAACTCACTCAGCGTAGCGGACTTTTAGTATGCACGCAGGTGATTAGGATGAGGCAGCTAGCTTGAGCAGGGCACATGGCGGATGAATAAAGAAGCTGGCATCTGAAGACACAAGTTGTTTTTATGACTTTATGTTTAATTTGAAAGACAAGAATGTTTAATTAAGACAAGTTATGAACTATTATGTAATGTTTTATGAAAGTTTTAATGTTCCGCGAAAGTTTTATTCAACTTTGATATTTAGAACAGTGTTTATGAGTAAATCCAACGTCCAATGTAGGGCACCGGTAACGGGGCCTTACAAGTTGGTATCAGAACAAAGTTCGAGAGATTTAAGCATCCTATATGCTTAGACTCGAACAGAGAATGAGATTAAAGTAAGAAGATGTCAGTTCAAGATAGCCATGTGTTACTCAAGCATGCTCAGTAAAGGTAAGGTGTATGGTCAAATAAAGTATGTGTTTGCTTAATTTCTAAAGGAAGGATATGTGAATGTTAGGGATATGATTAATTAATTTCTTAGATTGATTGACTTTTTGAAAGTAGAACCAGAACAAATAGACTCATAAGGGGAAGTGTATAGGACGCGGAAAGTAACGTGATCAGCTACTCACAACTGGCCACTGTTATTACCTGTTAGCCTTACTATCCTTGTACTAAATAGTTCCTTGAGTGATGACGTTTGTGTTTTCCCTTTTAGAATACGATGGCTGGAGCTAGAGAATTTGTGGGAGCAGGAGGTCGCACTGGACGTCGTGGCAGGCCTCATCTTGTCCGACAACCTTCGGTAGAAACAACTTCTAACACGGGAGAAGAAGGAAGCGCTGCTGGACGAAACCCGAGCAACAACAAAGGGTATCAACTTGACCCTGCGGTTCAAGCAGCCATGGTTCAAGCTGTAGCCACTGTTGTGAAGAACTTGAATCCTGAAGGGTCTGTTAGAAACCGTGTAAGAAATGCTGAAGGGGCGGGAAGAGATTGTAAGAAAGATGATGAGAGAGAGAAGGGTGACTCGAGCGTGGTTAAGTCGGTAAAGGTTGATGATAGGAGGAGAGGCCGAGGTGGGTGCAACACAAGCCATTCAAAGGTTGTGATACGCCAAAGCTGACTGGTTTGGGAGATGCAATCGCTACTCTCCAATGAATAACCACTATGGACAAGGTTATCTGCATTAGCGAGTGCCGTCCTGACCAAGATGTGGGTTATGCTACGCAATCCTTCGGTGATGAAGCAATGCACTAGTGGGAGTCGATCGAGAAGAGGAAGAGTCAAGAAAAGATTAAGTCAATGAGGTGAGAGGATCTGAATGAGTTAGTTTTGCAGGGTTCTGTGCTGACGCCAAAGTTGAGAGGGCGGAGATGAAGTTTCTAAACTTGAAAGCTGGAACGATGACATATCGTGAGTATACCACAGAGTTCAACCAAATGTCTAGGTTGGTGCTTGATATGGTTAACACTGAGGCTAAAAAGATCAAGTGCTATGTGAGGGGATTGCCACAGAAGGTCCGCACGTTAGTCAGGGCAAATAAACTTGCTACTTTTGACTCTGCTGTCGAACTCGCAGAGATGGTTTATGAAGACCTGACTGTGGATGATGTTGTAGTAGAAGAAGATAATGAAAATAATAAGTGGGTCAATCATGCTACGTAACTCGGTACTCAATTGTGGAACCCTAAGAACAAGCAGCCGAGAGTTTGGGAGAAGAGGTCGTGTAAGACATATGGAAAGATGCATGGGGGTGAATGCAGATGGGGAAAGGGTTCAGAAATTTGTCATAAGTGTGGGAAGAGTCATGCTGGTGAGTGCAAATTTGGTACAAATGCTTTTTACAAGTGCGGGAAAGTGGGACATTATGCTCCAGATTGAACCGCAAAGTCCGCATGTTATAAGTACGGAAAGACGGGTCACTTTTTAAGGGAATGCACTCAGAGTGAAGCTGGAGGAAGTGGGAAGAAGGATGCTGAACCATCAAGACCAAAGACCGGGGCCTACATGTTGACTCAAGTACAGGCCAAGCAGATTCCAGATGTCGTGACAGGTACGTTTCTAGTAAACGGTATTTCCGCTTCAGTATTGTTTAATTCAGGTGCAAACAAAAGTTTCGTAGCCACACCAATTAGTAAATTAGCTAAAATGAAATGTTGCTGAGTGTCTGAAACTTTAATAGTAGAAACCACTAGTGACACCTCGGTTAAAATAATTAAAATGGTTAAGGACTATAAGATAGAGTTAGTGGAACATGAGTTCCCTGTTACTTTGTATGTTATGACCTTAGGGGGATTAAATGTGGTTTTGGGATTGGATTGGTTGTCCGAGTATGAAGTTCAAATAGTGTGTAAGAGCAGGATAATAAGGTTAAAGTCCTTGGATGGTAGTGCGGTGATGGTTTATGGTGATAAGAAAAGTTCTAGGCTTAATGTCATTTCGATGATAAAAGCCGAGGGTTTGTTAAGGCAAGGGTGCGGTGCCTACTTGGTGTATGTTGTCAACGCGACGGCCAGCTCGGGTTTGTTAAGAAGTGAAAGATATTCCTATCGTGTGCGACTACCCAGAAGTATTCCCTGAGGATCTTCCGGGGTTGCCACCGGAGCGAGAGATAGAATTCCGGATAGATTTAATACTAGGAGCCCAGCCCGTCGCAAAGCGCCTTACTGTCTAGCGCCGTCCGAGATGAAAGAACTGATGTCCCAACTACAAGAACTCCTCGACAAGGGTTTTATTAGACCATGTGTTTCCCTATGGGGTGCACCAGTGTTGTTTGTGAAGAAGAATGATGGAAGTATGAGAATGTGCATAGACTATCGCGAGTTGAACAAGCTTACGACAAAGAATAGATATTCTTTGCCAAGGATTGATGATTTATTTGACCAACTGCAAGGTTCAAGTTGGTTCTCACGAATAGATCTTAGATCAGGCTATCATCAATTGAAAGTGAAAGAGGCAGACATCCCTAAGACAACGTTTCGGACGCGGTATGGACACTATGAGTTTCTCGTGATGTCATTTGGTCTAACAAATGCCCCTGCATCATTTATGGACATGATAAATAGGGTGTGTCGACCGATGTTGGATAAGTCAGTTATCATTTTCATCGATGATATATTGATTTATTCAAAGAGTGAGTCTAATCATGCCGAGCATCTGAGGGAAGTGTTGGAAGTTCTGAAAGAAGAAAAGTTATACGCCAAGTTTTCGAAGTGCGTATTCTGGTTGCGAGAATGCAATTTGTAGGTCACATGATAAATCTTGAAGGGATTACCGTGGACCCAACTAAGATTGAGGCAATAACGAATTTGAAGACTCCACATAATCCGACTGATATACGAAGCTTCTTAGGTTTAGCTGGCTACTATAGGAGATTCATCGAAGGCTTCTCCAAGATAGCTACACCGTTGACTGGTATGACCCGAAATTCGGTAGTATTTAGTTGGGGTAAGTTTCAAGAAGAAGCTTTTGAGGAATTAAAGAAAAGACTCACGCAAGCTCCAATCCTTACTCTACCCAATGGTGACGAGGATTTGGTTGTTTGTACTGATGCTTCGCATCATGGGTTAGGTTGTTTGTTGATGCAACGAGGAAAAGTTATAGCCTACGCGTCTAGACAATTGAAAGTCCATGAGAGCACTTATCCGACTCATGATTTAGAGCTAGTAGTAGTAGTGCACGCTCTTAAGATATGGAGACATTACCTTTATGGTACTAAGTGTACTATTTATACGAATTATAAAAGTTTAAAGTACTTCTTCGAGTAGAAAGAATTAAAGATGAGGCAGAGAAGGTGGTTAGAATTGACAAAGGACTACGACTGTGATATTAAGTACTATCCTGGTAAAGCTAATGTTGTCGCTGATGCGCTAAGTCGTAAGAATGAGGAAGTAATTGCAACCGTGAAGTCAAAGCAGTTGATTATGAATTCAAGTCTATTTGAAGAAATCATCAAAGTGCAATCAAAAGTGCTAGTAGATGAAGGGCTGGTAAAGAAAGAGAGGATTTTCGGTCAGCAAGACGAGTTGATGGAAAACATGCGTGATGTTAAGACTAGGTTTGACCGTATGTGGATTCTCCACCATGGAGATCTTAGAGGTCGAATCTTAGATGAAGCTCATAAGTCAAGATATTCAAATCATCCACGAACTACATAGATGTACCAACATTTGAAACGAGACTACTGGTGGCCAGGAATGAAGAATGATGTTGTAGATTATGTCAGTAAGTGCTTATGTTGTTTACAAGTCAAAGTAGAGCACTAGAAGCCTTATGGGAAGATGCAATCTTTGGAGATACCAGAATGGAAATGGGAACACATCACCTTGGATTTCATAACTAAGCTACCTCATACAGCTAAGCATCATGATACCATTTGGGTGATAGTGGAACGTTTGACCAAAAGTGCTCACTTTCTACCTATACGAGAGGCCATCTCGTTAGAAACATTAGCAAGTTTGTTCATTAAAGAGGTTGTATCTAAGCATGGAGTACCGTTATCGATTGTGTCCGATAGAGATAATCGGTTCACTTCGAGGTTTTGGAAGAAGTTCCATGAAGCTATGGGAATGCGATTGAACATCAGTACGGCGTATCATCCTCAAACAGATGGACAGTCTGAAAGGACAATCAAAACCCTTGAGGATATGCTATGTTCTTGTGTTTTAGACTATGGAGGAAGTTGGGATGATCATCTGCATCTAGTAGAGTTCTCCTATAACAACAGCTACCATTCAAGTATTGGCATGCCGCCATTTGAGATGCTATACGGTAGATGTTGTAGAACTCCCGTGTGCTGGGGAGAAATTGGTTAGAAGTAGATGGGAAGTTTAGAATTTGTTCAAGAAACCTGTTCAAAGATCGATCAGATTAAGGCAATAATGATAGCTGCTCAGGACATTCTTGTTTAGATCAAAGGAAAAAAACCCCAGGTGATGACAACTCGTCTATCACCACTTTATTAATCATAAAAAGGTTACAAGTGTTTTGGAGATTACGATCAGTGTTACAATGAATGCTAGTGTGTAGTGTTAAAGAGAATTATGAGTTCTACTCTGGTGTGTGAGAATACAAGTGATATCTAACTGATAAGTTATCTCGATATTATAAAGAAAAAACAAACTAACAATATTTCCTAATAATCCGCCACTCAACCACAAATCCTACAACGTTCCTTGACCACGTGCGGGGAGCTTCCAATAGCGAACTATGAGGTAGACCAAGTCATAAAGTCGTTATACCTAGCTAACACATCACCATTCAAATAAAATCATTAGTAAACACAAAATACCGAGGATCCTCGATCCTTTGTAACTTGAAACATATCTCAAGGATAATCTATCCATAAGACAGTCAAGGATAATGGATCCTCAGCATAAAATTCATGCCCTAACAATTGCCCCCAAAATGGCGGGTGATAGTGTAACACAGCTGTCATTTTGAAATTCAAATCCCTGCAAGTTGGAGACGATTAGACGTGTGTCAGACAGTTATTTACAATAAACTCATAAATATACGCCGCCTATATATGCGATGATTATAACCATTTTATAACCACACATCCAGGCGTCACTCAGGTATCCTTCTTTCTTCTTCTAATATTTTCTTTTGATCATGTCTACTGTTTATGTATCCTCTTCCTCTTCCTCTTCCTCTTTCAACCATACCGACCCCGACGAACTCTAGATCCTACACTTCCGCATCCACTTTTTGGGAAGAGCGGGTCCTCCCGGAATAGAATCCCTTTTGACGAAGAAAAATTGATTCCTCCAGAGGGTACCTTGCGAGTAGAGTTCGTCGGGGTCGGTATGGTTGAACCACTAATATCGTTGCAACGATATGATACTTGATTCTACCACTAATATTTTTCCTTTCTTATGCAGTTGAAAACTTTGCTTTACTGTCTGAGCTTCCTGGAGTTGAAGAGAGAGTCAAGAAATTCTTGAACTGGATCCTACAATCAGAACCTTTCAAGCCAAGTTTATCGAAGATTTTCAGGAGTCAAACTCAGAGTCAAACATGTCAAGTAAGTATAATAAATTTTAATATTGATAAAAATAATTGTAAACTTATCTGCGAATTACTCTTTATAGGTGCTCAGAAATATGGAAAATCTGCATCCTTGAAGATATAGACTGTATGTTCGTGAAGAAGGAGACCCCGAAATCCACTCCAGCATCCGAACCTCATCCAGTCACGACTCGAGCCAAGTCAGGAGTAAAGAGGAAGAAGAGCTCTGAGCCAGAAAACCCCTTTGACACCAAGAAACAACACCTCGAGAAGCTTACTGTTGTAAGGATCCTTTATCCTAATAGCCGTTAAATTAGGTTTTCTTCTTATCTTGTATTGTTTTGTTGTACAGGCTGTCAACTCTGCTCGAAGCCATCATGAGAAGATTGTTGGAGAATACGAAGAGACTCTTGCTGCGATGAGGTCCATGTCTGCTGCTAAAGATAAGGATCTTTCCAAAATGACCAAGGAGAAGAAACAAGCAAAGGATCATGCATCCACACTCGCGGTCCAAATGCAGGATGATATCAACCGAGCTACCAATGAGGCGAAGATCTGGGCGGCTAAGTTGGTTCTCCAGGCCAGAATCAAGCTGGTAACTGAAGCTAATGATCCATATTTCGACAGATCCTCATGGGACAACACGCAATGGAAGCAAGATTTGGCTGACTTGGGTGGAGGTGAGAACGAAGAGGAAGGTGAGATGGGTGATGCAGCGGAGAAAGTGTAGTGGAGTGAAGGATTCAGATGACGATGAAGAAGGAAGGGAAGCAGAAGCGGAGGGGAAACAACTACTTAAACGTGCGATGAAGGATATAAAAGACAAGGCCCGAGCCCGTTTTCTTTATTTTGTTTAATGATGTTTTTATGGACAATGGTTTTGGTTTGTAATAGACAATAGTAATTAGGGTAAAGGATCCATGATCCATAAGACAATTTGCAGGGGTAGAAAAGGTGGATGGATCCTCTGTTTGTGGGGAAGAAGCCTTTGATGCCCCTGTTTTTTATCAACAATTATTAGCACCTACTTAACCCGGGTGGATGGTCCATCTTTTTGAATGGTGAAATCCGGGTTAAGACTTTTATTAAATCAAGGTGACTTAATAATAATAACAACTTAGCTTTTGTCTATTTGCATGTTGTTGGTTATTCTGGAAATATGTTTGATATATCTTTAATCTTGTTGAAAGTTCTAAGAAATATCTAAAAAGCATTTAGGATAGAATATCCTTGTTAAAACAAATTAAGGATCTTGGATCCTTTCGTAAAAGAACTTATAGAGATTTAAATCAAGTAAATGTAAATCAACAAGTAGAAGTCATACCATAAGATCTAATTAGATCTAGATTACCATATATGTTGATTCTTTTGTGATCCTTGTAGAAATAAATAAAGGATCTTGAGTCCATAAGTGTTGATACTTTTGCGATCCTTATAATTGAACTTAGGATACCTATTGTAAACAACTTATGAGATTAATTGGGATTAAACCCAACATGTTGGGGACAAGCCCATAAATAAACTGGGGACATGCCCGTGCAACTGGGGACATGCCCGTGCAACTGGGGACAAGCCAAAACTGGTGTTAAACTAGGGACAAGCCCAAATACTGGGGACAAGCTCAAACTGGGGACTGGACCAAGGATAAGGATGCGAACTGGGGACTCGCCCAAATCGGGATTTAGCCCTAAAGTGAGATAACATGAACATGTTATAAACCGGTGGTATGGTACGTTTACCATAATTCGTAGGATCCTCCATATAGCCAAAGACAATGAAATTGTCAACCACTAAACGTGTACTGGTCCTGCTGCCTCGGACTATACGTTGGATAGCGTGCGCTCCAGGCGAGAGTGTAGAAACTCTAATTTATAGGAAAGGTGAAAACCTTTAAACCTTGGGGGATATGACCATCAAGGGTCATACCCAATCGTGGGCTAGGCCAAGGGAAATAGTAAAGTACCTTAAATGTAAAGGAGAGCTGGCCAACCTCTTGATCTCCGAACACATTACTAGAACCTTGCATTGTTACTTAAAACTTGGAAAAAATAAACGTTAAGAATATATTATCCTTGAATCAATAATAAGAAATTTAAAAGAATAAGTGATTAGATAGATATTACCAATTTTAGGATCCTTGATCCTTTAAGAATATGCAATCCTCAGAGGATACTTGATCCTGATCAGAAAAAGTACTTCTTGAGGTGGATAGCATTCCATGCTCTTGGCAACCTGTTTCCTTCCATAGTGAGCAAATGATATGCCCATTTCCCAGCTTCTGACTCAATCAAATAGGGACCTTCCAACTTAGGAGCTAAATTTCCATCAGCCGGGTTGGTTGTATTTTGGAAGGCTTTCCTCAAAACCAGATCTCATTCTTGAAATCTCCTGATCCTTATGCTTTTTTTGTATGCCCCAACTACCTTTTGTTGATATGTTGCCATTCTGATCTTAGCTAGGTCTCTGAGTTCTTCAACCGTATCCAAGTCTTCTAGGAGGATCTCATTGTTAGCTTCAGGATCACGGATGCTCGTTCTGGCAGTGGGAACTACCATCTCCGTAGGGATTACTGCTTCTGAGCCAAACACCAATGAGAAAGGTGTTTGACCTGTTGCATTCTTTGGTGTTGTCCTATCTGCCAAAGAACATAGGGAAGTTCTTCTGCCCATTTGCCTTTCTTGGATCCTAGTTTCTTCTTTAGATTGTTGATGATGAACTTATTACTTGATTCCACAAAACCATTAGCTTGAGGATGAACCAGAGTAGAGGGTAATCATCTTTATGCCCCAACTGTCACAAAAATTAGTGGTTCTCTTCTGGATAAAATGGGAACCATTATCACAAATAATTTCTAAAGGGATACCAAATCTAGTAATTATATTTCTTCTAATAAAAGATATCACCTATTTTTCGTGTACTTGAACAATAGCTTCTGCTTCTATCCACTTTGAAAGGTAGTCAGTCATTGCAAGCATGAATACTTTCCTCCTGAGGCTTTAGGCAGCTTACCAACAATATTCATGCCCAACTTCATGAAAGGTCATGATGAGGATATAGGATACATTGGCTCCGCTGGCTGATGTAGTGTTAGTGCACGGTTTTGCGTCTAGAGTCTTTGTAATTATCCTTAATGTTTATTTGATATTTAAATGTAATATTTAATGTTTATTTATCTAATTCGTTATGTTTGAGTCTAGTTCGCTAGGAATGTTAGCGAACTAAGACTAGTTCGGTAAGGTTAAGTCTTGTTCGCTAGGAATGTTAGCGAACTAGGACATTATAATGTATTCCCTCCTGATTCGTTAGGGGATGTTAACGAATCAGGGGGTGGTTCGTTAAGTTAATTTATTTAACAAAGGGGATGCTGGTTCGCTAGGGAATGTTAGCGAACCAGATCGTCTTCTATAAATAGTGAACCACTGTTCACTTGTACAAAAAAAAGAAGTTTTGAGAGAAATAACAATATTCAGAAAGATTTACAGTATTCTCTCTCTCTCTCTCTCTTAAGCTTCATGTTAAACTTATTGATAATATATACTACATACCAATAACAATCGAGCTAAGGTATTAAAGAGTTAGATCCGTATGATTAATATTAACGTATAGATCTAGATCAGATCTAAACATTAGTTATTGATTAGAACGAGTGAAAACGGGATCAAACATGTAGGATGTTACCATGCCTTTGACATGAGTCAAACTTCTTCGAATATTCCACGGCGTCTCTTTTCATGGTTGGACAGTATTAACCTGTTCTCAGAATTCTAGAGGACAGGGCTCTACCTCCAGTGTGGTTACCACAATCACATTCGTGAAAGTCTTTGAGCACCTCTTGGATTTCAGGATCCTCGATACACCTCAAGTATGGACCTGCAAGAGATTTCCTATACAACATATCATGTAATAAAATGTATTGTGATATCTTGAGTTTGAAAGACTTCAGATTCTCTGTGGCTGGAATATCTCCAGTTTGAATGTACTTCTTGATTGGGAGGATCCAGGATCCTTGGTTGTATGAGGATGATGGATCCCAAAGTACGATTTTTTTATCAGTTGTTATCTCCCCAATTTCCTGTTCTCCAATTGTTGGCGAGAGTATATGAATGATTGGGATCTTCGTGTCTTGTGGAATCTTAAAGGATGAGGCTAAATTTGCCAAAGCATTTGCCCCGACATTCTCTTCCCTTGGAAACTGTACAATGCTAAACAATTCAAAAAGATTTTGCTAATTCCTTCACAACATCTAGATATTTGATTAGTTTTTCACCTTTAACAGCATATGAGCCATTAAAGTGGTTAGCTATCAATAATGAGTCTATATATACTTGAAGATACTTGATCTTCATGTATATAGCTAATTGCAAACCTGCGATCAGAGCTTCATACTCTACTTCATTGTTCTTTGCTTGGAACTCACAGGCTATAGACTGGGGTAATATGTCCACCTGTGGCGATTTCAGTAGGATACCCAATCCTGTTCCTCTTACGTTGGAAGCTCCATCAGTGAAGAGTATCCAAGGATCCTTGGTCTCTTCTAGTTGTTGAACCTCTAAGTCAGCTTATTTCTGCATGTCGCTATTGTAATCAGCCACAAAGTCTGCGAGTGCTTGTGACTTGATGCTTGTTCTGGCTCATACTGAATATCATATGCACTCAGTTTCACAGCCCACTTGGCCATCCTTCCTAAAAATTCTGGCTTTCTAAGAACATTCTTAAATGATAGTTACTTCTCAAAATAATAGTATGTGTTTCAAAGTAATGTCTTAATTTAGTAGAAGCCATAATGAGTGCAAGAATTAATTTTTATAAATGAGAATACCTGGCTTCTGCATCTAAAAGACTTTTACTTACATAATAAATGGGATTTTGTTCACCTTCATGATCCTTCACAAGGACAACACTTACAGCATTTACTGAGACAGCTAGGTACAGGTATAAGGATTCTCCATCCACAGGCTTCATTAGAGCTGGAGCTGAGGATAAGTAATCCTTCAAGGCTTTGAGTGCAGCCTCATGCTTCTTCGTCCATTCGAACTTCTTATTTTTCCTAAGAATGTCGTAGAAATCTTTGCACTTTTCGGAGGATCTGGAAATGAACCGGTTGAGAGCAGCTATTCTCCCTGTCAGTCTTTGGACATCTTTAGCGTTAGTAGGAGACTTCAACTTGATGATGGCTTCTATCTGCTCGGTGCTTGCTTCTATCCCTCTTTTGGTCACCATATATCCTTGAAACTTTCCGACCTTAACACCAAAATGGCATTTTGACGGGTTCAGTTTCATGTTATATTGGTTAAGGATATTAAAAGCTTCCTCCAGATCTCTGAGGTGATCCTCAACTTTCTTTGACTTAACCACCATATCGTCTATGTAAACTTCCATAGTTTTGCCTAAATAATCCTTGAACATCATGTTGACTAATATTTGATATGTTGCCCCTGCATTTCTTAGTCTAAACGGCATAGCAGTATAACAGTATATGCTGGTAGGAGTCATGAATGTTGTATCCTCTTGATCAGATGGTTCCATCTGAATTTGTTGAAATCCAGAAGAAGCATCCATAAAGGTAAGCATCTCATGCCCTGCCGTTGCATCCACCATGGATTCTATATGTGGTAATGGGAAAGGATCCTTGGGGCATGCCTTGTTTAAATCAGTAAAATCGACACACACCCTCCACTTTCCATTCTTTTTAGAAACAACAACCAAATTAGCTAACCATCGAGGATACTTAACCTCTCTGATCATACCGGCCTTAAGAAGTTTTTCAACCTATTCTTGTATTATCGCGTTCCTCTCAGAAGCGAATTTCCTTCGCTTCTGATGGACGGGTTTAAAAGATAAATCAAGACCTAACTTATGAGTAATTACCTCCTTAGAAATACCTGTCATGTCTGAATGTTTGAAGGCAAAGGTGGATTTTATGCATTTTAGGAAGGATACTATATCCTCCTCGATCTCGCTAGGGATACTAGATCCTAGGAACACCTTTACATCTGGATCCTCAGGATCCAAGGATACTTCATTAATGTCTTTCTCCCGAGCTTCCAGCACGTCCCTAGGATGTTGTTGTGGTTGCTATGCTATAGTTTGTTTGGTTGTTGGCTTCATAGATGAAGAATAATAGTTCTTCGGCTCCACCTGATCACCATCTATCCTTACTACTCCCAAAGGGGTCGGCAGTTTAATGCATTAATGGTAAGTAGAAGCCACTTCCTTCATTCCGTGTAGCCAAGGTCTGCCTAATATAACATTGCAACAAGATAGGTTATCAATAACACAAAATCTTTGATAAGAATTTAACCCTTCGATGTATATTGGGAGGTTAATGTCCCCCAATGTTTTCTTGGTTTCTCCACTAAAACCAACTAACACCGACGTTCTGGGAATGATCTCCGAGTCTGGTATGTTCATCTTCTGAAGCACATCATGTTGGATGATATTAACCGAGCTCCCACCATCTACTAGGATCCTGCGTACATAATGGTTTGCAATAAACAAAGTAACAATCAAACCGCATGATGGGTATTCTGGATGTTTGATTTATCTTCTTCATCGAAGAAGATCCTTTTGTCAGTTACCAAAGTGGTGGATATAACCGGCCGTTCCCCATTATCCAACTTGGTTTCCTTAGCAAGTCTCTTAGCTGCGGAGAAGGAAGTGCCACATATGTCCGAGCCTCTGGAGATGAAGTTGATTACTTGTGCATCTGGCGGGGGCGGAGTTGGTTTTTGAGGAACCTCTTCAGGATCTTGTATCCTGGACTATTTTCTTCGTAACAGTTCCTTAAAATGGCCCTTACTCAGGAGTTATCCAATTTCCCTCCTTAAACCGATGAAATCTTCCATCATGTGCCCAAAATCCTCATGAAAAGCACACCATTCGGATTTGGCTCTAAAGGTTGTTGACTTCTCATTCTTTCGGCGCCACCTTGCCTTCTCCCCCAGAACCTTCATGGCACAGATCAAACCACGGGTATTTACGGAGAAGCAATACTCAGAGATGTTGGGGTAGTCTTCATCATCATCTCATTCTTCAACTGCTCGAACGTTTTGATTGTTGAACTTGGTGTACGGCTTCGAGTTGTTGTTTCTGTATGAGGATCCTTTATTCTTGTTAGGGGATTCTTGCTTTGTTTGAGCCCCCAAGCTTTCTTAGATCTTTTTGTCGTCTTCCAGCCATATGAATCTTAGTGCTCTGTTCCTTACTTCATCTAAAGACCTGCAAGGATTCACCACAAGATCATTATAAAAGGGGGAGCCCCTCTGAAGTCCCATCTTGAATGCTTCAACAGCAGTAGCTATGTCAAGATTTCGGATTTCCAGAGCTTTCCTGCCGAAACTTGTAACAAAATCCCTAAGGGATTCATCACTAGTTTGGATAACTCGGTATAGATCACTAGTTAACTTCTCAAATTTCCTACTACAGGAGAATTGACTATTGAAAAAGTTAACTAAGTGTGAGAAAGATGTAATAGAGAAGGGAGGAAGACTTAGCAGCCATTTTATTGCAGATACTGTTTGCGTGGATCCGAAACCCTTGCACAGACAAGCCTCCTTTAGCCTCTCCAGAATTGGATTGATCTCCATTCTTTCCCTGTATTGGGCTACATGCTCTTCAGGATTAGTGGTACCATCACACACTTTCATGTTTGGGGTTTCAAAGAGTTTTGGGATCTCTGCGTCACAGATTGATGGAGCAAATCTGGACAATTTGTGGCTTCCTTTCGGTATCTCAGGAATTGGACGGATCACCCCTGCTACGCTGGATATCATATCCTTGAGTTTCTGTAGTTCCTTAGCCATGGCTTGGTTGATACCTGCATCCTGCATGGAACCACATTTAGCATCTAAGGATATAGGATCATACAAGTTACCTCTTTGTTGCGTGAATGTCGGCATTCCAGAAGAGTGATTGATGTAAGAAGCGTTTGCTATAGGCATTGGTCCACCAGAAGCTATGGTCTGCATGGGGATTATATCTCCTTCATGGACTTCGGAAGATCGTTGATGTTGAACTCCTAAGGATCCTTGATCCTGGTAGAAAGATCCTTGAGGCTGGGAGTTGTAGGATCCTTGGTGACACACCCCAGTGGACCCTTGTTGAAGGATTGATGATCCTCTCTGGAACATGGAGGATCCTTGGACCTGCTGACCCATCGATCCTGGATTATGGATTGAGGATCCTTGCTGAATCATTGAGGATCCTTGAATCTCCTGACCCATGGACCTCGGATCTAGGATGGATGATCCTGAGTGAAAGATCGAGGGTCCTTGAGTTTGTTGACCCATGGATCCCTGCTGAAGGATAGAGGATCCTTGCGGGAAGAATGAGGATCCCTGAGCTTGTTGACCCATGGACCCTTGTTGGAGGATAGATGATCCTTGAGTGATTTGAGACAAGGACCCAGGAGTTGCGAAATCCAGCATCCTAGGCACCAAGGGAGTCTGATCCTCCACTGGCCTCTTCGTCCTTTTGAGATCTTCTATATCGCGAAGGATCTTCGGGTTGGTCTTGTTCTGCTGCTCCATGTATGCCTTAACCTGCGAAAACATAGAGGAAACATCATTGTTAGTATTAACCACCGAAGTGGCAGAAGTGGTTTTCGAGCTCTGGAAGACTGGTAGTTGCGTCTTGTTTCCAGCAGCAGCAGCTCGTGGTGCTCCCGTTATTAGAGGAGGCATCGGCGACAAAGCTCTTGATGAGAGAGGAACCGAAGATGGCATGGTTGATGAAGTAGCTGTTGATTGAGAGGCCATTGATGGTGATATGGGCATGAAAGGTTGAAAATTGATAGGAAATAATTTGGATTATAGCACCAATTGCCCCATGGTGGGCGCCAAATTGTTTTGGATAAAATCAGCTAAGGATAATGTATCCAAATTTGTAAATGTGAGGTATAGTGCTATGATATTAACAACAATTGTATGAATGAAATAATGAAGAACACCATGATTTGTTGCGAAGAAAAACCCCTTGATCTTGTTTAGATCAAAGGAAAAAAACCCCGGGTGATGACAACTCGTCTATCACCACGTTATTAATCACAAAAAAGGTTACAAGTGTTTTGGAGATTACGATTAGTGTTACAATGAATGCTAGTGTGTAGTGTTAGAGAGAATTATGAGTTCTACTCTAGTGAGTGAGAATAAAAGTGATATCTAACTGATTCGTTATCTCGATATTATAAAGAAAATACCAACTAACAATATTTCCTAATAATCCGCCAGTCATCCACAACTCCTTCAACGTTCTTTGACCACAACTCCTTCAACGTTCCAGTAGCGAACTATGGACTTGGGAAATTAAAGATTTCCAAGTCATAAAGTCGTTATACCTAGCTAACACATCACCATTCAAATACAATCATTAGTAAACACATAATACCGAGGATCCTCAATCCTTTGTAACTTGAAACATATCTCAAGGATAATCTATCAATAAGACAGTCAAGGATAATGGATCCTCAGCATAAAATTCATGCCCTAACATTATGGACTTGGGAAATTATAGATGGAATAAGGGATGGGATGTGCCTTAGGTCGATGGGCTTAAGAGAGTATAAATACTCCCTTAAACCTCTCTAAAACCCTAAAACCCTAATTTCTGTTAGTGCACGGTTTTGCGTCTTGAGTCTTTGTATCTATCTATTATGTATTTTTCGTTTGATTTATGTAACAAACTATTAAGTTATTAAGTTAGTTCGCTAAAGTATGGTCTAGTTCGCTAAGGATGTTTAGCGAACTAGATCTATGCTATTAACCCTCCTGATTCGCTAAGGATGTCTAACGAATCAGGGGGTGATTAGCTAAGTTATTTCATTTTAATGTATGTAACGAAGTTGACTCTAGTTCGTTAGGGAATGTTAACGAACTCGATCCATCTTCTATATATAGTGAACACTGTTCACTGTTAATTTAAGTTTTGATTTTTAATTATCGAACCTCTGTCCAATTCTCTGTCAAGCTTTATACTAATTATATATACATACATACAACTGATAACTTATACATATAACATACAATCAAACGTAATAATGAACTAGTTCTGTATTTAGATTAACCGTATTCATACAATTATCAGATCTGTGATCGGTGTATTGTTTAAAGTGTTTATCGTGTTCAAACAAGTGGTATCAGAGCTTTCCGTGCTCATTTACGCTTGATTTGGATGTTAATTGATTTATTAGAGAGATAATCGATAGTGTTTATGTTAAGTTTCTGTTTGATTTGATTTTGGATCAAATTGGGATAATTGAATGAATTAAGAATGGTTTGGATTGGATTTGAATGTGTTAAGGTATTGGTGAGGTTTGGACGATTGGAATTGGATTTTGGTTTGTGTTTAGATTGATTTTAGTTGGATCAGGTTTTAGCCGAAAACAGAGTTCGGTTTTTGGTTAAATTGGATACTAGTTGAGTGTTAATTGAGTTACGAGATGGTGCGAGTGGATTTGCGATGAGGTTACGAGTATTTTGGTAATTAGATTGAGCAATTTGGTTGAGTACAGAGTGTGCATTACAGATTTGGTTGCTGGGTTTGGTGTTCATAAGTTTCCAGAAATCTGGAAAATTATGATTGAAGGTTTGAAGATTTGAAGATTTGAAGATTCAAGTGGTTCGTTAATTTTTCAATCTAATTCGTTAACCTTTCAACCTAATTCGTTCACATCTTTTGGCTAATTCGTTAATCACATTACCTGATTCGTGAACCATTTCGTTGTATATTCTGATTCGTGTCAACTGATACGTGTGACACGTGTCCTACCTCAGAAATTGTTTTATAACAACTCCTGCCACGTGACATTTGTTGTCAGAAGTTTGTTACAAACCGTTGTAACAACCTGATTCGCTATAAGTTGATTCGTTATCAACTGTAGCTGATTTGTCATCAAATTCGCTAAGCTTTCTCTTAGTTATTCGTTTATCTAATTCGTTAGTAAACCATCTGATTCGTTGACCATCTGATTCGTTAAAATCATTTCTGATTCGTTACCTGATCAATCTTAACTTCGTTAAGGTGTGATTCGTTGTTTACTGTTCACAGTTCGTTACAACTGTTCACAGTTCGTTACAACTGTTCAACATTTCGTTAATTAATTTTCAATTTTAACCCTTAAAGTTTGAAACTTGTCAAAAATGGCTGGTATGTATGCATTAACTTCCTAAAACATGTTGATGCAACAAATGTTACAACTGGATACCGAGATCGGTTCACATTCGAAATGTCCACGTTTGATGAAATTTAGCGATTTTGCTAAATGGGAACCTCATTTTCATGCTCATCTAGGGTCAGTTCATCCTGATTGTTCATACTGTTTGGATGAGGTTTACACCGTTCCAATGATTGGGGATGAGACTATTGGTTTTACACCTAAAGGTATCTCACAATACTCGGTTGAAGAGAAGAAAGCTTTGGAAATTGAGACTAAGGCTTACTCTACTCTTACCATGGCTTTACCTGAAAACATCTTTCACCAAGTAAGGAGTATAAAGATTTGTGCCTCTTTATTCCAACATATCCGTATAAGAAGTATGGGAAACACCGCTGAAAGCAAAAAGGTTATGCTCAAGTTTCAATTCAGAAACTTTAACATGCTTAAGGGTGAGACTGTTGAAGAGATGACAACAAGGTTTAATTATTTGATAGCTGAGATGGATAAAATGAAATTGGAAACTTCTGAGATTGACACCATTAAAAGTGCACTACCGAGTTCCTACTCTACTTTCTTGATGGTTATGAAAGAGAATAATTATTTCAACAATGAAGATTTGACAGCATCGAAATTTATGGAAAAGATCGAAGCACGAGAATATGATCTTAAATGTCAAAAGTCTTCAAAAGATAGTCAAGATCCTGCATTTTATGGTGAAAGTATGCTATTGAGTTCAACCATTTCTCCTATCACTGCATTTCTCACACAAAATGCAAGTGAGAATGCAACAACCATGTATAGTGATCCACGAGCCTGTTTCTTTCAAGCTGGAAATACTGGATTCTCTGGTGCTTCTGGTTCATCTGGAGGATCAGGATCTTCATCACCCACAAATCAATTCTCGTCTCAAACAAATGTAAACATGAGGGAGGCCGAACAAAACTTTTTGTTTTTGTCTGCCTTCATGACTTCATATGATAATTTTGTTAGTAGTAAGATTCCAACGAGTGATCTTACTGATGAAGATTACGATCAGATTGATCCTGATGATTTAGAACTAATGGACTTAAAGTGGAACATGGCTATGATAGTCAGGAAAGTGAAAAAGTTTATGCAGAGAACGGGTAAAGATCTTCCATCTTTGAACAAGAAATTGGGGTTTGATAAATTAAAGGTCAAGTGCAACAATTGTCAAGAGTTTGGGCATTTTGCCAAAGAATGTGATAAGCCTAAAAAGGAGTATACCGGTCCCAGAAAGCAAGATCAAAACTCATCGGGTAAAAGTGGAAATGATGCAAGAAAGTCTTCTGAAGGTAAACCTTCGTCTTCTAGATCTCAAGCAATGTTATCCAATGTAGATGGAGATGACTGGTCACAAAGGCTACTATGTGGTAACAATCAAGCAAATCTGGCAATGTTTGGATTTCCTGAGCACTTTCAAGATGCAAGTGGAAGTGAACTGTCTTCTGATGCTGATACTGAGTCTGAATCTGATGATTCCAGTGAAAAGCTTCCGACTACTTTCGCTTGTATGGCAAAAATCAGTGATTCAGCCACATCTGCGTACATGGCTAAGCAAAATGAGGTTAGTACTTCTACTTCTAAGTTATCATGTGCTAATTGTGAGATCAATAAACCTAAGATAGATGCCTTAAAACATCAAAATGATAATTTGCTAAAAGAGATTGTTTCGTTAAAAGATACTAATAGGCAATCCTTGACCTCTCAAATGAATTCAAGAGAGAAAATTGAGGCTTTAACTATAAGTAATCATGATCTTAAGGCTGAGTTATCAGTGAAAATGACCATCAATGATCAAAAATTTCAAGAAATCTTGAAACATAGATCAAAGATAACCGAACTTGAAAATGAGGTTCTTGATTTAAAGAACAAATTGGGCAAATTCAGAAACTCTTCCTTTTTGCTAAATGAAATAATCGAAGTATCTGGTAAGCAAAAAGATTCAAAGAAAGGAATAGGTTTTTGTTGAAATTCCATCACCTTTTCATAATGATTACAAACCAAATCCTTTTTCTAGACAAGAAGAGGGTGTGATTGTTAAAGAATCAATAATTTCTGAAAAAGCAAATCCATTTGAAAATGAAACTATTAAAGCCCAACCTTCATTTCAGAAACCTCAGGTTCAAAGCAACAAAGTCTTTGTTGAAAATGTTGACAAAGTTATCATTGAAGATGTGTTCGAACCTGAAATTATACACAAGAACAAGAACATTCCAAGTTCAAATCACATACTGTGTGAACCTCATGAATTTGAGGAGGCTGTGTATGGTTCGCACACAACTCAAGTGAAACAAGATCATCATGTGAATGTCAAACCAGTGAAGGCTAAGAAACTAGAAAAACCCAAATTTATGATGAGGATTTGTTGTGTTTCATAAATCCAACTATTTACAAGCCATCTACTGGTAGAGTATTTAAATTAAAGGGAATAGATACGATATTCACTGAGAAAGACATTCCAATAAGTATTATTAAACCAGAACTTGTTGAGAGTGTGTTTCAAAATGAAACTTCCATTGACTAAAGCAAAACAAGTTTTAAACAGGCTAAGAAAGTTCAATTTGTAAAGTCAACTAGAACAGATACTTTGAAAAGTTTTTCAAATTGTTCTAACTTAGATTTTTATTTGAAAAAGAAATCTGAGTTATCTGATGATTTTGTTAAGAGCATGACTAAAAATGTGAGTCATCATCAATCTTCTATGTCATATGTTCTAACTAATTCGCAACATTATCATGTGGACATGCGAAGTTGTTTCCTTTGCGGTCAACAGGGTCATGTAGTGAAAAATTATGGCCAGAAGAGCTACAGAATCTTCATCCTTTTGTCAAGGACCATTCCAAACCGATTCCTTTGATAAAAGAGATTCTGAAACGACCAGTGTCGCATGAAAATGATATTCATATTATGTTCTCAAACGTGAATCCTGGAAAAGTTGTTCATGTGAATGAAACTCATGGTTCTTTCAAACCAAAGTTTATTCCAACTGAACCGTTATGCAAAAATGTGAATTCAAATGTAGTTCAAGCTGAGTATCTAAGACGTAAGTCTAAGAAACCTTTAACTTATTCACAAGTGGCTGAAGAACAGTGAATTCAACTAAGTTTAACTTTTCTCAAGAAAACCAAAAGGTGCCCATGACTGAGGCCTGGGCTGCCTTTTTGAACTAATCATTTTCGTTTGTGTGTAGGGTACATCGAAGATCATTTCTGGTGAAAACTGGATCATGGATAGTGGATGTTCTCGTCATATTACTGGGAATATCAACCTCTTAACAAATGTAAGAAATATTCAAAGGGGTTATGTGGCGTTTGCTGGGAATTCTGGAGGTATGATTACACAGGAAGGTGATGTTTCGAATGGGCATATTACTTTTGAGAAGGTTAATTATTTTGATAGAGTAGACCATAATTTATTGAGTGTGTCGCAAATCTGTGACCAGCAATACACTACAGTATTTACAGATAAAGAGTGTCTGATTTTAAAACCGGGTATGTGATTCCCGAGGACATGGTTGTCATGCGATCTCCTCGATCAAATGATATTTATGTCTTAAATATGAGTTCTAAAGTATCAACATCGATCGAAACATGTTTTGTCTCAAAAGAAACTGAGAAAGATTCTATTCTATGGCATCGTAGAATGGGTCACATTCATGTTCGAAAGATGAACTATCTCATGGCAAATGACCTAGTAGAAGGTGTGTCTTTGAAGAATTTTAAGTTATCAGATCACTGTGTTGCTTGCAAAAAGGGCAAACAGAAGAAAAAGTCACATCCTTCTAAGTTATTAAATTCCATTGATACTCCTCTTGAGCGACTTCATATGGATCTTTTTGGTCCAGTGAATCGTGCGAGTATTTCTGGATATTGGTATTCCTGGTAGTTACTGATGATTATTCACGATACTCATGGGTCTTGTTTATGAGTTCAAAAGATCAAACACCGGTTCTCGTTCAAAATTTAATCACTAAGATCGAATCACTATACAAACAGAAAGTGAGGAGAATTCGAAGTGACAATGGTACTGAATTTAAAATTACCGTATTGGATTTATTTTGTTTACAAAATGGAATTCATCGTGAATACAGTGCCCCATACATACCACAACAAAACGGTGTTGCTGAACGAAAGAATAGAGCGATGATTGAAGCTGCTAGAACGATGCTTGCTGATTCAAAGCTTCCTATCCATTTTTGGAATTAGGCGGTGAATACAGCTTGTTATACACTCAATCGAGTTCCAACTGTTAAGAGACTCAATAAGACATGTTATGAGCTGTTGAATAATCGAAAACCTAACTTAATGTACTTGGAACCATTTGGGTGTCCATGTACGATGTTGAAAAAAGATGTGGGAAAGTTCGATGAAAAAGCCATTGAAGGGTATTTCTTAGGTTATGCTTCTCCTAAGAAACGAGTATTTAACTTTACGTCTGGTTGTGTTGAAGAATGGTACCATGTGGACTGTCAAAAGTACACTACTCCTTCTCAAGGAAGAGGTCCCGACTGGATGTTTGACTATGATGGCTTATTTAATTCATTTACACCAACAACTGATCAACCAGATGAAGATTTAGTCTGTGCTTATTTTGAAGAACAATTGGTAATTCCAAGATTTTCAAGTTCTAATGATGTTGAAGTTCCAAACGATGCTCTAACAGAAGATCCTAATAATGATTCTCCAGTTCTCTTCGATTACGCATCTACTTCATCTGATGACACTCCAATTATTGATCAAGTTATCGAACTTGATAGTGATGTTTCATCTCACGATCTGGATGAACACTACACTAATTTATTTGAAATTGTTGATGTTCCTGAGAATCCCACTCTTAGGATTCATAATTATCATCCTAAAGAAAACATTATTGGAGAACTTGATGTGGGAGTTCAGACACGACATCAAGTTGCTTCATCAAGTGAAAATAATGTATTGTGTGCTTTTGCTGACTTACACTCATATGGGATTGTAAATCTTGCTAAATTCACTTGCTTTCTATCCCAAGTTGAGCCAACGACTCCTCGTATGGCACTTCAATATTCCTCTTGGGTAGAAGCCATGCAAGAAGATTTACAGCAGTTTGCACGTTTGGGTGTTTGGGATCTTATCGATAAACCTGCTATAGTCAAGAAGGCAATTCCTACTAAGTGGGTATATAAGTGTAAAAAAGACGATCGTGGGGTGATTGTGAGTAACAAGGAATGTTTAGTGGTGCAAGGTTTTCATCAGCAAGAGGGTATTGACTACACTAAAGTGTATGCTTTGGTTGCAAGATTGGTGTCCATACGAATTTTTCTTGCCTATGCAGCATATAAGAACATAAGATTCTACCAAATGGATGTCAAAAGTGCTTTTCTCAATGGTGAACTTTATGAGGAAGTGTTTGTTTTACAGCCTCCGGGTTTTGAAGACCCTGATTATCCTGACCGAGTTTACCGTTTAATCAAGGCATTATATGGTCTCCATCAAGACCCGAGAGCTTGGTATGGCATGCTCTCCGACCATCTGACATGGTTTCAAACATGAGACTGTTGACTGCACTTTGTTTTATAAAAATATTGGTGATGATCTTCTCCTTGTCCAGATTTATGAACACGACATAATATTTAGGTCAACAAATGACACATTGTGTAAGGAGTTCGAGAAATCAATGCAAACCAAGTTCGAGATGAGTTCGATGGGAGAGATGAATTTCTTTTTAGGGTTGTAGGTTCATCAGTCTGCGAATGGAATCTTCATTCATCGGAAAAAATATGTGAATGACGTCTTGAGCCGATTCAAGATTACTGCCGGAAAAATCCCTTCTAGTCCTCTCCCCGTGGGTCACAATCTATCATCTGATGAATTGGAGGATACTGTCGATCCTACCCTGTATCGAGCTATGATTGGTTCTTTGATGTATGTTACTGCTTCTCGACCCGACATAATGTTTGTTGTTTGTTTATGTGCTAGGTACCAAGCTAGTCCCCGAGTGACTCACCTGGCAGCGGTCAAACGTATTCTTCAATATCTGTGGGGCAATCTTGACACCGGGTTATGGTACCCCAAAGACGATACTTTTGATCTTACCGCCTCTTCTGACTCAGACTATGGAGGATGCAAGATTAATTTCAAGTCTACCACAGCTGGATGTCAATTCTTAAGAAGCCGGCTTGTTTCCTGGCAGTGTAAGAAGTAGACAACGGTCTCCACTTCAACGGCCGAAGCTGAGTATGTTGCAGCCTCGAGTTGCTGTTCCCAGGTTTTGTGGATACAACAACATCTTCGTCGCGACTATGGTTTGAAGTTTCTTACTACTCCCATCTTAATTGATAATTCTACTTCTATTATCATCACCAAAAATCCCATACAACATTCTAAAACGAAACATATCGAAATTCGATATCATTTTATACGGGATTGTTATGAAAAGAAATTAATTGACCTTGAGAAAGTACATACAGATTTTCAAAAGGCTGACTTATTTACCAGAGCATTTGATAAAACACGTTCTAAATTTTTGCTTGGTTTAAATGGCCTACACAATCTTGCTGATATCCTCTTATTAGAATAACTATCTTTATTTTTGGTGTATTTTTGCTTAAATTTTATTTTGGTTTTGGTTTTTGGGGGTGAAAATAGAAAATACAAAAATAGTGTGTTTTTTTGTTTGTAAAGATAAAATCCAAAAACATTAAAAAATTTTAAAAACTTCAAAAATAGTGTGTTTTCATGTCTTTAGTTTTCATATCTATTAAGTTTTCAAAATTTGAAAAATCCATCTTAAAAATTTGAAAAAAAAACAAAATGATTGTGAATTTCTCGTTTGTAAAGAAAAATCCGAAAAGACAAAAAGATTGTGTTTTTAGTATGTAAAGAGAAAAACCAAAAAGATTTTTGCTTACGTTCGCTGAAAATAATGTCAATTACTTCTTTTCGAAAGACATATACTTGTATATGTTTGGTCCTGATAATTTCTTGTAAATATTCTGGATAGCCATTTACCTGGCAATGGAAAGTATTTGGGGTGTTCGTTAAGCTTTTTATTTTATTTTCTCGCTGAAAATTATGTCAATTATTTAAGTTTGTGGAGCATGCTTGCATGTTTTGGCCCTGCTATCTACGTGTAAATTGACAGGATAGCCATTAATTTATAAACTCAAAGTAACTGGGGCGATTAAATTTTATTATTTGTTTATGCTCCTCAGAATTTTGAGTTTTTGAAGAAAAAAGAGAAAATGATAGTACATTGATTATTTGACCTCAAATCCAGAAAAAATTAGCTTAAAAGACTGAGTGCTTAATCATTGGTGCATTGATAGGTCTTAAACAAGTTGTTAAAGTAAAGTAAGTGATATAAACATAAAGAAAAGCCAAATTAAAAGATGTGTTAGTCTCTAGGAAAAGTCTCGGTGAGGATGGCAGAAATGTAATAACTATTCTTACTCAAGCCTTATAGTTGTTGATCACCCAAAAATATAATAAAGCAAATAACAAGCGTTAGGTTTCTGGACACTGTGAGTCTTTATGCGGCTTAATCATCTGGGTATTCATAAACATGAATATTTCATTCGCTTTTAGAGCAAACCCAAAGTCATTAAACTTGATCACTGTTGTACTTCGTACAATCCAAATTACTGACTTGATCAAAATCCGTTGTTAGTCATACAATTGTTCCTCCTTTGCGCGCGTCTCAATACCAATAAGAAACGGACCCCAGGGGATATAATGTATGTAAGCCGATAGATGGACTCGTGTATGCTCACTCACAGTAAAGGAAACTTGGTGCATTGCTCAAATATTCCAAAATCTTCAAAATTTTGATCAACACTATAATTGTTTAAGTCAAGTTGGGGTGATTTGGCAAAAATAAAATTAAGCTTGAACCGGGATTAGGGGCTGATAGTTTCTGATATTCTGTGCGCAAATTGAACCATTAATCATATCACAAAAATGATTGAAGGCTTGTTATAAGATTTAAGTGGGCAACAATATCAATGACCGACTTAACGCTAGTTATAATATCGCTAAAATATAAAAATGTGATAGAAGGACATTTCGGTCAATATGATTCTCTGATCAAACTTAACAAAAATACAAAAATGTGTACTGCTTTTGAAAATCATAGAAAACACAAAAAGGTTGTCTATTTCTTGTTTCGGATATTTTTTTTATGTAAATACATTCTTTAAATATTACAAAATACCAAAAACATTTTTCATTTTCATTTTACATATTATTTAATTTTTTTATTAAATAAAGTTATGTTTTAAAAATGTGAAACGTGTTAAGATATTTGATTATCGAGATATGAGATTTTGGTAATCCTTGAGTATTTTATTTTACCTTAAACAATGCAACGAGAGCAACCGTCTGCTCTATAATTATTAATTTAAGTTAAGTGTTTTTTTAAAGGAAAAACATGTTAAGGTATTCGATTATCGAGAAAAAGGTCATCGGTAATTCCTTTAAGTTAATATTAATTATTTAATTACTTAATTATTTAGTTATTTAATTATTTAATTCTTTATTTATTTAATTCATTAATTTAATTGTAATTCGTTAAGTTATGGTTAACGAATTAGGTCATTTTAACGAACTACATTCTAGTTCGTTATCCTAATTCGCTTCTGCACTCTGTAACGAATGACTTCAATTCGTTAAGCATAAACTAACGAATTAGACACGAATTGAATCTAATTCTTCATGATAAATGATAAATTAATTTTTAACGAATCACCTGATTCGTTAGTTCAAATTTCAAACGAATCGGCTGATTCGTTACCTTGGGAATCATGTAATGTCGTATATAGGACGGGGTGCATACGAACCGTCCTATACTATTCACTATTCTTCTTCACTTTACACTATTACGCTGCCCAAATTTCCATTATTTTTCGATCTTCGAATTTCAGACTTTTGACTATACCACTGTGTTTAGAAGGTATAGATGATCACATATTTGTGATTTTCGTCAAAAATGGCACAAATTTGATAGGTTAATTATGAGATTGTGTTATCGGGTTTTTAAGGTTTATGAAAACCTCCATTTATCTGATTAATACCCTGTTAAGTTATTTTATTTTGATATCATTGCAATCGGAATGGATTTCTGAGTTTCAATGGTACCCTTTGATTATGTTTTGATATTGCTTAATGGGTGGATTATCAGTGGTCACTATCGGGGTTTTATGTTCTGGTTCAAACCCCTACCTTAAGCACCTTATTTCATGCTTTGGATGTTCAAATCAATACCATTTGCTTCGCAATGTGTTTCCGAGATCTTTATGATCATTGTTTCGGTTATCCATTGATAATTATGGAGTAATCGATACCTGATTTGTAGTGTTGACTTATTGTGTTCTTGGTTAATTTTGACCTTGACCAGAAGAGTCAAAAATAAAGTCATTTTTGACCATTCGTTAAACTTAGAGAATTGGAACTCATTCGTGTCCAATTCGTTAAGCATTTCACACGAACCAGAATAGCGAATCATTTTCATGACGAATCAAAGATGGATTCTTTAAATTATAACGAATTAGTTTTAATTCATCATTTTTCTATAGTAATTCGCTACGTCTGATTCGTCATTAATTTACTTGATAGCGAATCAGTTGATTCGTTACATTATTGTAACGAATCAGACTGTTTTATTAACGAATGACATTACATATTTTAAAATTATTTAAATATTGTAACTTAATAAAATATTCCGAGGGTCTAAACGCATCGATACATCGATTACACACATGAAATATAAAATTAAATATATAGTTTATTGATAGATTCATAAGTATTCAAAGTGTATAAAACAAATTGTGTTTATTAACTTTTCATATTACTGATATTCGATATAATTTATTCTGTATAATGGCTGATCAAATGGATCAAGATCCACCTGTTGCGGAGCAAGAACAGCAACAACAACAACAAGAAGTAGTGCCCCTGCTGCCATATGACAATAAACACAACATTTGTGCTTATGTTGATCCAAATGTTGCTGACGAAGCATTATTTGGGGATATGCTCGCATTCTTACGACGTTCGGTGATACACTTTGCTATAACCGCTCGGCCCACGGTTTATCTGAGCATTATTAGAAAATTCTGGAATACAGCTGAGTACGTTGAAGTAGAGAACCACATTCGAGCCATAATCAACCAAACTCCTATCACAGTGGATATTGAAGTGATTAGACGTATGCTTCATTTTTGAGACAATGAGGATAATTCATGTGAGTTCGACAAATAATTAATCAAGGGTTTGTTTCGTCGTGTATTTTATGGTGGCGACATTGAAGACTCTATGTTTAACAAGAATGGACTGTGCCCACCCTAAAATATCTATTACATGTATTGATTCATTGTTTGGGTGGTCGTCGTGGTGGTTTTGATGAATGCCGAATTATGTTGCAATCGGCGTTCGTGGCACTTGTTCTCAGAAATGATCTTCTATCATCTGAAGGAGCAATGTCAGCAAACGGCCCAAAAGAAGAAGTTTTTAATGTATCCAAGATTTCTACAGTTGATTATTCATGACTTGATTCCCAACTTGGTAATTGATCAATCATTAGTGGATGATGTTCTTCCTCTATAACACATGAAAGCTGATACTGTGCGAAGAATGACGATCTATAGGAAAGAAATACCAAATACCAAACGCCTGATTGGTCATATTATTAATCCTGATTATGTATGTCCTCCCGAGGATCGCTGGATCCATGATGACTCGGATTCCGAGTGTGAGGGAGGAGAAGGTGGGAACGATGGAGGTGATGATGGTGGAAATGGTGGTGATGGTAATGTAGCTCTTCGAGAACAACAAGCTGCAGTTGAAGTTGCGTTAGTTGCTACAATTGTAGCTCAACGAGAACGAAAACGAAAGGGTAAAGAGCTGGCAACTGAAAGTTCAACAAACAGACGTGTGTCTGCTGGAGCTGGAGTTTCTATTGGTGTTCAACCATCTCGTACTATTATTTCTCAAAGCCTGGTAGTGCCGCTTACTACTAGCACTCCGGCGCTTACTTTGACGACGACGATGGTTCTTTACGACAGGCTTGGTATGATTCCTCAAATGGATTTAGCTGAAATACCAAGGCCTTCTGCTATACCCTCTACTGTTCCTCCAACACCATCCATGAGGCCCCCTCCACCTAGTGATGTATTATTTTTGAGAATTACACGGCCTCAGGGACCAATCTAGCCAGTTCATCCATCTCTGTATAATATGCCACCGAGTCGTCAAACAGACATGCTTTTGAATCTTCTTCATTTGTATGAAAATAAAATGTCTGCTGACCGGCTTAATCAAGAACGCCACATGGAGAACCAAAGAAAGCTGATGAGTTATGTCTCATTTTGTCAGAAAGAAACAAAGGAGCTTTGTGCGATTGTTGAGTCTTAGGGGGTGAAGCTCAAAGAACAGGAGGATCTGATCTTGCAGTTAACTTGCAAAGATGATTCACTTAAGAAGATCAAGAATGATGAGGAAGATCCGGATGATTCTGGTGCAGGAGGTGAGCCTAAACAATCTCATGGTTCATCTTCAGGTGCAAGTACTAGTGGTGGTGGTGACTCGGATAAGCAGATTATTGTTTATTAAGATTACACAATTGTTAAACCTATTGAGATGATAGAAGCTGATACTGTCATATTTGTTGATGGATCGGGGGTGGTCAGGAGTGTGGTGAATAGAAATGAGATTGAGGAGGGTTAATTTGTTGAAAGATCACCAACACAAGAGCAGATTTGATTATTTCTTGGATTGAAAGATGAAGAATTAACCGTGTTATAAGCTGAGCCTGATGTTTAGGTATTAAACGATGAAGAAATCTTAAATAATCCAACTGTTGAAATGTGTAAGGCCCCATTACCGGTGCCTCACGTTTGGACATTAGATTTACTCATTCACATAGTTCTAGTCATCAGAGTTAATAAAAACATTCGCAGAATATAAAAACTTTCATAAACATTACATTAATCCATAACTTTTCTTAGAATAAACACCTTGTCTTTCAAAATAACATAATATTAAACATAAACGTCTTCCGATGTCAGCCTCTTATTCAATGCCACGTGTTCCCCTCAAGCGAGTTGTCTCATTCTACTCACATGTGTGCATACTAAAAGTCAGCTACGCTTAGTGAGTTCTAGTTAATAACATTACATACTTTACATACATACATATATACATACTTCCATTCATACTTTCATAAATCAATTCTACTTTACTCTATTCTATTCTGCCTCGAATATTATTAGGGTCCGGTCCCGTTTTCTACCTTTGATATTATTAGGGTCCAGTCCCTTTTTCTGCCTCGGAAGTTATCAGGGTCCGGTCCCTTTTTCTGCCTCGAGATTATTAAAGGGCCCGGTCCCTTTTCTGCCTTGGATATTATTAGGGTCCAGTCACTTTTCTACCTTTCTATCTCTTACATTCATTCATAACATACATACATATCATTCATAGCTTATACATAACATTATATCTTGGCAGCACGTGCAATATCCGAAGATCGTTCATGTACCGACAAGCCATCATTCTTACCTTTCACATAATCACATAAAGCATACACTTATCACTTAGGATAAATGTATTAACAATCACATTGAGTATGCACACAGCCCCGAAAACATAACACATAAATGGGGCTAGAAACTTACCTGAATGCGGTTACGTTCACCGTTAATAGTTATTCCCTTCTTGAGTTGTGCACGGCAAACAGTATAATATTTACATGTATCAATTAACTATTGCTACTCATAACGTATTTCTGTCTTTGCATAACCCACAACGAACGGGGGTCTGGGGGCAGCGCCCCTAGCAGCGGGGTTCTAGGGTCAGCAGCCCCTAGCGGGGTCCAAGGGGCAGAGCCCCTGGCTGGGGTTAAGCTGGGCTTATTTGCTAAGATGGGCTTACTTGCTAAGCCTAAGTTAATGGGCTGGTTTGCTTTATTTTATATATGGGCTTAACCCACTGTCCATTATGGTACTTGGGCCCAACTGGGCTCCAGATCAAAACCCAAAAGATGTCTGATCACCCGAGAACCCTTATGGCAGGGGACTCATGACCGAGAACACTTTGGTTGACCGAAATCAGCTTTGACCGAGAACTAGTATCCGACCGAGAACTCTGTGGCCGAGAACTCATGAGCCAAGAACTTGTTTTGGCCGAAATCTCAATTGACCGAGAACCCCATGGTTGACCACGGAGTCTTAAATTTTGCCGAGAACCCTCAGGTCCAATGTTTTAAGTTCATTTCTTCATCATTTTTTTTCTCATCACTGCTAATTGTTTTATGGTTTATAACTAGAATGTCAACTACCCTTTAACTGCTTTACACCCGCCACTAAGCCAATATCTAGATCTAATCCGTTTTAGGCATAAAGTTTGGACCTTTATAAGTTTAAAACGTTCTAGGCTAGATTTAGGGTTTCCTTTATGAACCGTTTATATCTATGAGTCCATTTCATCCATTTTAATCATCAAGTTTGTATTTTTATGGAACGTCTAGACCCGATCTAATCTAGGGTCAAGTTTCATGGCAAAACGTTCATAAAAATGTAACCTTTAAGCTTAAAACGTACCTTTAGACGTTAGTAGGGTCACGGCTAGCTTGATACACGATCTTGGACTCGTTAGCTCAGTTGTATGATCGAAGATCTATGATTAATATGATCGGATTATGGTGTGTATAATGGGTGGCGGCTAAGGAAGGTATTTTATGGCTTAAGTGTGTGTTTTAAGGTGTAGAGAGAATAAGTTGGATAAGTTAGATGGAAATGGAAAGATTTAGGGTTTAAGGGGTATTTATACTCCGTTAAGCCCATGGACCTAAGGCCCATCTTTTCTTTTTAGTCCATGATTAATTCTGTCCAATTAGCCTACTTCTTTTTCCCTCTTTTATTATTATTTTATTTACCATCTTAAGTAAACTTGTCCACCATAGGAGATAATATATAAATTATTATTTATTGAAATTTTGGGATGTTACAAGTATTCCTCCTTAAAGAGGTATCGTCCCCGAAACCTAACTATTACATAAACAGATTAGGGTAAAACTTGCGCATCTCATCCTCAGCTTCCCAAGTAGCATCTGATCCCTTACGATGCTTCCATATCACCTTTACCAAGGGTATAACCTTGCGATGAAGTTGCTTTTCCTTGCGATCAACAATCTCTATGGGTTGCTTAATTTAGTTCAGCTGCTCATCAACCTCGATGTCCATCAATGGCACGTGAGACGTATCATCAGCTAGAACATTTCCTCAAGTGAGAAACATGGAAGGTTGAGTGAATTCCTTCTAGCTCCTCGGGTAAATCCATCTTATAAGCTACTTCACCCACACGATCTAAAATCTTAAATGGTCCGATGTATCTTGGACTCAACTTCCCCCTCTTTCTAAAGCGAATGGTCCCTTTCCAGGGCGAGACCTTGAGCATCACATTGTCACGAACGTTAAACTCGATCGGTCGTCGCCGCTTATCAGCATATGACTTCTGTCTGTCTTGAGCATTTTTCATTCTTGCTTTAATCTGATCGAACTTTGAAGACGTCACTTGGACCACCTCTAAACTTCCCATCTTTTTCTGACCAATCTCTCCCCAACATACCGGGGTTCTACATCGCCTACCATAGAGCATTTCAAACGGTGGCATACCAATACTTAAATGGTAGTTGTTTTTATTGGAGAATTCTGCTAAATGCGGGTAATCATCCCAACTTCCACCGAAATCTAAAACACAAGCACGTAGCATATCCTCAAGGGTCTGGATCGTCCTCTCGGACTGTCCATCGGTTTGAGGATGATACGCCGTACTGATGTTCAATCTTGTTCCCATAGCTTTATGGAATTTCTTCCGAAACCTCGAAGTAAACCGTGTATCTCTATCAGACACGATTGATAATGGTACTCCATGTTTAGATACAACCTCTTTTATGAACAAGCTTGCTAACGTTTCTGACGAGATAGCCTCTCGTATGGGCAGAAAGTGAGCACTCTTGGTCAAATGATCCACAATCACCCAGATGGTATCATGGTGCTTAGCTGTACGAGGTAGCTTAGTTATGAAATCCATAGTGATGTGTTCCCATTTCCACTCAGGTATCCCGAGCGGTTGCATTTTTCCATATGGCTTCTGCTGTTCAGCTTTGACTTGTAAACAAGTTAAGCACTTACTAACATAATCCACCACATCATTTTTTTTTCTTGGCCACCAGTAATCTCTTTTAAAATCTTGGTGCATCTTTGTAGCTCTAGGATGAATCGAGTATCTTGACTTATGAGCTTCATCTAATATTCGACCTCTGAGATCACCATGGCGTGGGATCCACATACGATCGAACCTAGTCTTAACACCATGAGTGTTTTCCATCAAATCATCTTGCTGGCCGTAAATTCTTTCCTTATTTACTAACTTCTCGTCTACTAGCACTTCTGACTGCACCTTGATGATTTCTTCAAAAAGACTTGAGTTTAAAATCAGCTAGTATGACTTTACTGTTGCAAAGACTTCCTCATTCTTACAACTTAGCGAGTCAACAACCACATTAGATTTACCCGGATAGTACTTAATGTCGCAGTTGTAATCCTTAATCAACTTCAACCACCTCCTCTGTCTCATGTTCAATTCCTTCTGCTCGAAGAAGTACTTTAAGCTTTTATGATCAGTGTAAATGGTACACTTAGTACCATACAGATAATGCCTGCATATCTTGAGAGCATGCACTACGGCTGCTAGTTCTAAATCATGCGTCGGATAAGTACTCTCGTGCACTTTCAACTCTCTAGACGCGTAAGCTATCACTTTCCCTCGTTGCATCAACACGCAACTTAACCCACGATGCGAAGCATCAGTACAAACAACCAAATCCTCGTCACCATCGGGTAAGGCAAGGATTGGAGCTTGCGTGAGTCTCTTCTTTAACACCTGAAAAACTTCTTCTTGAAACTTACCCCGACTGAATACTATCGACTTTCGGGTCATACCGGTTAACGGTGCGGCTAAATTGAAGAAACCTTCGATGAATCTCCTATAGTAGCCAGCTAACCCTAAGAAGCTTCGTATATCAGTCGGATTCTGCGGAGTCTTCCAATTCGTTATCGCTTCAATCTTAGCTGGGTCCACGGTAATCCCTTCAGGATTAATCACGTGACCTAGAAATTGCACTTCTCGCAACTAGAACACGCATTTTGAAAACATAGCATACAACTTCTATTTCTTCAGAGTCTCCAATACCTCTCTTAAATGCTCAGCATGATCAGTCTTGTTCTTTGAATAAATCAAAATATCATCGATGAAAACAATAACTGACTTATCCAACATTCGCCGACACACCCTATTCATCATGTCCATAAATGTTGCGGGAGCATTTGTTAGACCGAATGACATTACGAGGAACTCGTAGTGTCCATACCGCGTTCGGAATGCTGTCTTAGGGATGTCTGCCTCCTTCACCTTCAGCTGATGATAGCCTGATCTGAGATATATTCGTGAGAACCAACTTGAACCTTGCAGTTGGTCAAACAAATCATCAATCCTGGCAAAGGGTATCTATTCTTTACCGTAAGCTTATTCAACTCACGATAGTCTATGCACATTCTCATACTTCCATCCTTCTTCTTCACGAACAACACTGGTGCACCCCACGGGGAAACACTTGGTCTAATAAAACCTTTGTCAAGGAGTTCTTGCAGTTGGGACATCAGTTCTTTCATCTCGGACGGTGCTAGACGGTAAGGCGCTTGCGTGTCGGGTTGGGCTCCTGGTACTAAATCTATCTGGAATTCTATCTCTCGCTCCGGTGGCAACCCTAGAAGATCCTCTAGGAATACTTCTGGGTAGTCGCACATGATAGGAACATCTTTCATTTCTTTTGTCTCGGCCGTAGCGTTGACAACATACGCCAGGTTGGCACCGCACCATCGTCTTAACAAACCCTCGGCTTTTATCATCGAAATGACATTAAGCCTAAAACTTTCCTTATCACCATAAACCGTCACCACACTACCATCCAAGGACTTTAACCTTATTATCCTACTCTTACACACTATCTGAGCTTTGTACTCAGACAGCCAATCCATTCCCGAAACTACATTGAACCCTCCTAAGGTCATAACATACAAAGTAACAGGGAACACGTGTCCCTCTAACTCTATCTTAGCGTCCTTAACCATTTTCATTATTTTAATCGAAGTGTCACTAGTGGTTTATACTATAAAAGTTTCAGACACTCGACAACTTTTCATTTTAGCTAATTTAGTAAATGGCGTGGCTACGAAACTTTTGTTCGCACCTGATTCAAACAATACTGAACCGGATATACCGTTTACTAAAAACGTACCTGTGACAACATCTGGAATTTGCTTGGCTTGTTCCCGAGTCAGCATGTAGGCCCTGGTTCTTGGCCTAGCTTGTTCAGTATCCTTCTTTCCACTTCCTCCAGCTTCACCCTCAGTACATTCCTTTGCAAAGTGACCCTTCTTACCGCATTTGTAACATGCGGACTTTGCAGTACAATAGGGAGCGTAATGCCCCACTTTTCCGCACTTGTAGCAGGCATTCGTACCAAACTTTCATTCACAAGCATGACTCTTCCCACACTTATAACAAACATCCGAACCCTTACCCCACCTGCACTCACCACTGTGTGCTTTGCCACAAGTCTTGCATGACTTGTTCCCTCAAACTCTAGGCTGCTTGCTCTTAGGGTTCCACATTTGGGTACCGGGTCGTTTAACAGGAGCGACCCATTTCTTCTCTTTCTTATCGTCTTCCACCATTACATCATCCGCAGCCTGGTCTGCATAAACCATCTCTGCGAATTCGACAGCAGAGTCAAAGGTAGCATGTTTACTTGCCCGGACCAGTATGCGGACTTTCTGTGGAAACCCCCTCACATAGCACTTGATTCTCTTAGCTTCGGTGTTAACCATATCAGGTACCAACCTAGACATTCGGTTGAACTCAGTGGTATACACACGATGAGTCATCGTTCCATCTTTCAAGTTCAGGAACTTCATCTCCGCCCTCTCAACTTCTGCGGCAGCACAGAACCTCTTCATAACCAGTTCTTTCAGGTCCTCCCACCTCATAGCCTTGATTTCCTCTCGACTCCTTCTCTGCTCAATCGATTCCCACCAATACATCGCCTCATCTTCAAACGATTGGGTGGCGTAACCGACAGCTTGGTCAGGACGACACTCACTGATTCGGATAATTTTATCCATGGCGGTTATCCATTGAAGAGTAGCGATTGCGTCTCCCAAACCAGTCAGCTTCGGCGGGTCACAACCCTTAAAGGACTTATAGTTGCAACCACCTCGGCCCCTCTTCCTCTCATCAACTTTCACAGACCTTACTACACTCGAAGCCTCCCTCTCTCCTTCATCATCTTTCCTACCACCTCCTCCCGCTCCTTCAGCTGTTCTTTCATGGCCTCCCCGCAGACTCCTCTGGGTTCAAGTTCTTCACTGCAGTGTCTACAGCTTGTACAATAGCGGCTTGGATTAATGGATCGAGTTGGACTCCCTCGTTGTTCTCAAGGTTTCTTCCAGCTGCGCTTCCTTCAGCTCCGGTGTTGGAAGCTGTTTCTACCGAAGGTTGTTGGACATGACGAGGCCTGCCACGACGTACCGTGCGGCCTCCTACTCCAACAACTGCCCTAGATCCAGCCATCGTATTCTGGAAAGGAAAACACAAACGTCATCACTCAAGGAAATATTTAGTACAAGGATAGTAAGGCTAACAGGTAATAACAGTGGCCAGTTGTGATTAGCTGATCACATAAATTTCCGTGTCCTATACACTTCCCCTTATGAGTCTATTTGTGCTAGTTCTTCATATAACAGTTAGGCAATCAAACAATCAAGAAATCCTATCCCTACACACATATCCTATATTTAGCAGTTAAGCTACCATTAACGTCCATTATTTAACCATACATTTTACCTTTACTGAGCTTGCTTTGGTGACACATGGCATTCTTGAACTTGCATCTTCTTTCATCTCTTACTAAAATCCCATTCTCTGTTCGAGTTTAAGCATGTAGGATGCTTAAATCTCTCGAACTTTGCTCTGATACCAACTTGTAAGGCCCCGTTACCGGTGCCTCACGTTTGGACGTTGGATTTACTCATTCACATAGTTCTAGTTATCAGAGTTAATAAAAACATTCGCGGAATATAAAAACTTTCATAGACATTACATTAATCCATAACTTGTCTTAGAATAAACACCTTGTCTTTCAAAATAACATAATACTAAACATAAACGTCTTCCAATGTCAGCCTCTTATTCAATGCCACGTGTTCCCCTCAAGCGAGCTGTCTCATTCTACTCACCTGCGTGCATACTAAAAGTCAGCTACGCTGAGTGAGTTCTAGTTAATAACATAACATACTTTACATACATACATACATACATACTTCCATTCATACTTTCATAAATCAAATTCTACTTTACTCTATTCTATTTTGCCTCGGATATTATTAGTGTCAGGTCCCGTTTTTTGCCTTGGATATTATTAGGGTCCAGTCCCTTTTCTACCTTTCTATCTCATACATTCATTCATAACATACATACTTATCATTCATAGCTTATACATAACATTATATCTTGGCAGCACGTGCAATATCCGAAGATCGTTCATGTACCGACAAGCCATCATTCTTACCTTTCACATAATCACATAAGGCATACACTTATCACTTAGGATAAATGCATTAACAATCACATCGAGTATGCACACAGCCCCGAAAACATAACACATAAATGGGGCTAGAAACTCACCTGAATGCGGTTACGTTCACCGTTAATAGTTATTCCTTTCTTGAGCTTTGCACGGCTAACTGTATAATATTTACATGTATCAATTAACTATTGCTACTCATAACGTATTTCTATCTTTACATAACCCACAACGAACAGGGGTCCGAGGGAAGCGCCCCTGGCAACGGGGTTCTAGGGGTGGCAGCCCCTAGCGTGGTCCAAGGGGCAGAGCCCCTGGCTGGGTTTAAGCTGGGCTTATTTGCTAAGATGGGCTTATTTGCTAAGCCTAAGTTAATGGGCTGGTTTGCTTTATTTTAGATATGGGCTTAACCCACTATCCATTATGGTACTTGGGCCCAACTGGACTCCAGCTCAAAACCCAACAGAAGTCTGATCAGCCAAGAACCCTTTTGGCAGGGAACTCGTGACCGAGAACACTTCGGTTGACCGAAAACGTTGACCGAAATCAGCTTTGACCGAGAACTCGTATCCGACCGAGAACTCTATGGCCGAGAACTCATGGGCCGAGAACTTGTTTTGGCCGAAATCTCAGGTTGAACGAGAACCACATGGTTGACCATGGATTCTTAAATTTTGACGAGAACCCTCAGGTCCAATGTTTTAAGTTCATTTCTCCATCATAATCATCATTTTTTTTCTCATCACTGCTAACTGTTTTATGGTTTATAACCAGAATTTCAACTACCCTTTAACTGCTTTACACCTGCCACTAAGCCAATATCTAGATCTAATCTGTTTTAGGTATAAAGTTTGGACCTTTATAAGTTTAAAACATTCTAGGCTAGATTTAGGGTTTCCTTTATGAACCGTTTATATCTATGAGTCCATTTCATCCATTTTAATCATCACGTTTGTATTTTTATGGAACATTTAGACCCGATCTACTCTAGGGTCAAGTTTCATGGCAAAACGTTCATAAAAATGTAACCTTTAGGCTTAAAACGTACCTTTAGACGTTAGTAGGGTCATGGCTAGCTTGATACACGACCTTGGACTCGTTAGCTCACTTGTATGATCGAAGATCTATGATTACTATGATCGGATTATGGTGTGTATAATGGGTGGCGGCTAAGGAAGGTATTTTATGGCTTAAGTATGTGTTTTAAGGTGTAGAGAGAATAAGATGGATAAGTTGGATGGAAATGGAAAGATTTAGGGTTTAAGGGGTATTTATACTCCCTTAAGCCCATGGACCTAAGGCCCATCTTTCCTTTTTAGTCCATGATTAATTCTCTCCAATTAGCCTACTTCTCTTTCCCTCTTTTATTATTATTTTATTTACCATCTTAAGTAAACTTGTCCACCATAGGAGATAATATATAAATTATTATTTATTGAAATTTTGGGATGTTACAAGATGAACACAGATTTTATTTATGAGGATGAAGAGGTAGAGGTTGAAGATGTGACTGCAGAGGAGTATCCTGACTTGTTTCAACACCCAAATGTTGATCAAGGTGCTCTAGTATTAAATGAGAAAATGTTTAAAGCCGTTGAGGATAATCTGGAGAAGGTGACTAAGGGTAAGAAAGTAATTGATATGAGATTCAATTCAATTGAGAATCCGACTGATGCTGAGATTGCAAGATGGTGTGGATATCGAAACAAGAAATACCATAAAGTTATTAAGGCTTATAGGTATGTAGATCAAGAACAGAAAGATGAAGCTGCTGCTCGTGCAAAAGCCAATCAGATGACTTTGTTCAAGACTGTATCCAAAGTTCAAGGTGATATTCTTTCTTGGCTTTTCGATTATGGATTAAAAGTTTGTATTGTTAAGTGGGAAAAAGGCGTCCAGTATTATGGAAAGATAATGGACGTTCTTTCTTTATCGAGATGGGATGTGAGGACGTTAGCTTGTCTTCCTTTAATTAATCGTGGGGGAAATCGGCATGCAGAGTGGTTTCATCAACACCTGCTATTCGAAGTCAACCATGGTTTCAAGTTTTTCAAGCCACGGGTTCCTACACGTATACGTATTGATGAAATTGATCCAAGGACGGGCTGGAGGAAGCTCGTACTTAAGGTAAAGCCGCCAAAAACTATGAAACGTGTGCCGGTGAAGACGTTGAATCAACACATTGTCAACTCATTCAATCGCTAGTATTACGACAACATAACTGGCGCGGCCGTCATTGTATTAGGTAAAGGTTGGAAGACTGAGCTGATGAAGATCATTGATCCAAAGTGGCTAGTCAACTTGACCGAGACCGACAACGACGTGCTACATAAGAATAAGATTTTATTTGAGCGACTTGAAGACTATGACCTGGCTATGCAGTTCCAACGCGTTGTGCGTGTAGGTCATGAGAACGGGATCCATAGCTGGAGAGACTGGCGAATCAAGCGCTTCAAATAATTTAAAAGACAAAGAGCTCAAGACGAGGGGTTTTCTGTTAGTGCATGGTTTTGCGTCTTGAGTCTTTGTATCTATCTATTATGTATTTGTCGTTTGATTTATGTAATAAACTATTAAGTTATTAAGTTAGTTCGCTAAAGTATGGTCTAGTTCGCTAAGGATGTTTAGCGAACTAGATCTAAGCTATTAACCCTCCTGATTCGTTAAGGATGTCTAACGAATCAGGGGGTGATTCGCTAAGTTATTTCATTTTAATGTATGTAACGAAGTGGACTCTAGTTCGTTAGGGAATGTTAACGAACTAGATCCATCTTTTATATATAGTGAACACTGTTCACTGTTAATTTAAGTTTTGAGTTTTAATTATCGAACCTCTGTCCAATTCTCTCTCAAGCTTCATACTAATTATATATACATACATACATACATACATACAACTGATAACATATACATATAACATACAATCAAACGTAATAATTAACTAGATCGTATTTATATTAACCGTATTCATACAAGTATCAGATCTGTGATCTGTGTATTGTTTAAAGTGTTTATCGTGTTCAAACAATTTCTCTCCATCTTATTCTCTACACACTCAAAACACACACACAAAACCCTCTCTTGAAGCCTTGAGCTAGAGAGAAAGGATCCAAGGCCAAACCAAGCTATATATTGATAGATCTTGGATATTTAAGCAAGATACAAGACTATAGTTACAACCAAGCTAAACCGTTACCTAACACACGTTTAAAGGTACGTTCTTGATCTTTAAAGATTACGTTTTTATGAACGGTTAACCATGAAACTAGACCCTAGAGTAGATCAGGTCTAGATAAGTCATAAAGTTGCAAACTTGATGATTAAAATGGACTTAACGAACTCACGATTATGTACGGATCGTTTAAAGAAACCCTAGATCTGGTTCAAGCTTTAAGGTCATTCGGGTCAAGTTTTGGCCGAAAACGGTTAAGGAAACATTTATGGGTCAATACCGAGCCATAATAAGGTGTTAGGGTTAAAACGAGTAAATATAATGATAGTAAAGGACCAACCCGTGACCCAATTTGTTCAGCCCGTTCGCTTACAAATACTATACTCGATTACAATGTTCTTAATCGCATACAACTTATATACTCGCTTACAATGAAGATAGTCGCTTACAATCATAAACTCGCTTACATGTATACTCGCTTACAATGTGTACTCGCTTACATGTATACTCGCCTAAAATGTATACTCGCTTACAATGTTCATTAGCTTACAATGTAATCATTAGTTTACAACGTGTTCATTAGCTTACAATGTGATCATTAGCTTACAATGTGTTCGTTAGCTTACAATGTGTTCGTTAGAATATAATGTGGTCATTGGCTTACAATGTGATCATTAGCTTACAATGTGATCATTATCTTAAAATGTGATCATTTTCTTACTATGTGATCATTAGCTTACAATTACAAGGTATGCAAATATTCTAAGTAAATTGTATTCTAAAACAAGACCATTAGAATAGACCAGACTTAGCCATTTTTGGCTAAAATATGAATAATATGTTATAACAAGTATTGATGCATGTAATTAATATACTAGCAGAGCTCAGTTAAGGAAAGGATTAACGATTAATGGAGAACGAAACAGAATCCAGGTGAGTTTTTAGCCCCATTCCTTTTTATGTTTTCGTGGTTGTGTGCATACTCAATGTGATTAGTTAATACACTTACCTTAAGTGGTAAGTGTGTACGATATTTGATATATGTGATAGATATGAATGATTACTTCTTGGTATGTGAACGATCTTCGGATATTGCACGTACTGTCAGGTTATAAATAAAGATATGAATGTTATATGTAATGTATGGATGATATATATATGTTATGAATGAATGTAAAGAGGCAGCTAGGTACAGAAGAAAATGGACCGGACCCTAATAATATTCGAGGCGGAAAAGGGACCGAACCCTAATAATATCCGAGGCAGTAAAGGGACTGGACCCTAATAATATTCGATGCAAAAAAGGGAACAAGCCCTAATAATATTCGAGAAAAAAGGGAACAAACCCTAATAATATTCGAGGCAGTAGGGCGTAATGCTCTTTAAAATGTATAAGTATGTAAAGTATGAATAGATTTATGGTATGTAAAGAAAGTATAAAGGAAAGAATGTATAAGTATATGAAAGTATTGTATGTCACTTGATTAACTAGAACTCACAGCGTAGCTGACTTTTAATATGCACGCAGGTGAGTAGGATGAGGCAGCTAGCTTGAGAAGGGCACATGGCGGATGAATAAAGAAGCTAGCATCTGAAGACACAAGTTGCTTTTATGAATTTATGATTAATTTGAAAGACAAGAATGTTTAATTAAGACAAGTAATGAACTATTATGTAATGTTTTATGAAAGTTTTAATATTTCGCGAAAGTTTTATTCAACTCTGTATTTAGAACAGTGTTTATGAGTAAATCCAACTTCCAATATAGGGCACCGGTAACGGGGCCTAACATATATCCCTTAAACAGGTTATAACATCCTCATTAAATTAAAAATTAATCATACTAAATATTTGATATGAAAATCCTATAAAATACGGATATACTAACATTTATCAAAGAATGACTCTGGTTATCAAATGATTGAACAACCGGGAGCAATTTACTTACGAGACTTAGTTGACATTCATAAAAAGTATCTAATGAATTATGAGTTCTAGTCCTAGTTAACCCGGCGAGATTCGAATTCCCCCTGGCAGCATAGAATTACAACAGCCCTGCCAAAACCCCTGTATGGCTTCGAAATGCTTCGGGGAGTTGAAAATAAGCATAGATCCGGAGATTCCCGAATAGGTTAACCTTTCAAACTGCTGCTGAATCCATGGGCAGGCAGAGGAAGGAAAGGCTAACCTATACCTATATGACTCCTACTCGGTAGACACGCTGCTCTTAGGAAGCAGTGCTAGAGCATCTCGGTTCGAGTCCGAGTGGCGGCATGCCATCTTCTAAAAGATATCCAATAGATCCTATAATTTGAAGATGGTGATGGCGCAAATACATTCCGTGCTTTTAACCCAACTCAAGCTGAAGAAACTTATTCAATGGTCACTGCTAATCGCTTTTGGTCCCAAATCTTTGGGGTTGCTTTTTCCAATAAACGTTGGTTACATTTCTTTATGTTATTTGTACCAGTTAGTATCCGATTTTTTTTAAAACTATATTATTTATAATTAAGAAACAAAATTTTACGGTAAAAAAAATAAACGGGTCATGGGTATCACCAAACTAAAGTAGCTTTTAAACCGGGTTATAACATCTCATTTATTTGTGAAACCCTTTCATCATCAAATCCTATTATGATATGGTCTAAAATATATTTATTATTAAATAAATATTCCTACACTTTTGAGTACTTTTGAGCCAGATTTTTATTAAATATTATTTTTAATTGATTCATATGTGAGTTTCTAAGGGTTTCAAGAAATACGAGCTAAAACTAAGTATCTTTATTTAGCTTGAAACTACTCAATAAATCAAACTATAACATTAAAGCAATAGACTATAAGTCAAATCCTTCTCTTCCTATTGGTTGTTCATTAGACTTTCCATGTATATCAATCACTTGTCTAATTTTCATTTTAATAAAATAAATCAATAATAAATTTCAATAAGATACAATCAATTCTCTATAATTATTCTCTTTCATCTTTCATTTAATCTTTAATCTTGAATTTTTTATTTTTATAATACGATTTCTTTATACTATAACTATAATTATCTTTTAAAACTAATTTTATTTTTTTAATTTTGATTGATTTAATTCACAAATATATGCTCCCATAAGGTTTAGTGTATTTTAGATAATAGATAATTTAGATAATTAATTGATATTTCATCAATAGGATTCAATATACAGAGATTACGGATTTAACTTTACTATAATTGGTTCAAATATTATATTTCTGAAAATTTATGAAATTCACCGATTGACTCATACAAATATGAAAATTTAGGAATGAATCACCCATTTGATTAATGAATTCTTTAATTACGAAATTTCTATGTTATAATTAATTATTACATATTATTTGATTAAGTATTAAGTATTTGATTAAGCATCCTTAAGGTTTACTATAAATAAGGATGTTGACCGATTGACTAATTATAAATTAATTATTATAGCTTCATATAGATTGACGATTGACTCATACAAATTTGAACCACTAGAGTATAAATTCTGATTTGTAAACTGTAAGGTCCCGTTCCCCGTGCCTCACTTTGGTCCATCGATTTACTCATAAACACAATTCTAAATACCAAAGTTAAATAAAACTTTACGCGGAATATAAAACTTCATAAACATTACATAATAATTCAAACATTCTTGTCTTTCAAATTAAAACATTAAATATAAAACATCTTGAGTCTTTAGATGCCAGACTCTTATTGCTTTGTCATGTGTCCTCGTTGAAGTCAATTTTCTCATCCTACTCACCTGCGTGCATACAAAAAGTCAGCTACGCTGAGTGAGTTCTAGTTAGTCACATATCATACAATACATACACTTACCTTCAATTATGCATCCGAAGATACATAATAATTACTTTACTATTTTACTTTCATTACAGAACTTCATACATACGTACATACTTTATTACTTTCATACTATATATTCACTGTCCTTTCTATCTCAGATATTATTAGGGTCTGATCCCTCTTTCCTTTGTCTATCTCAGGTATTATTAGGGTATGAACCCTTTCTTGTCTATCTCAGATATTAGTAGGGTCTGATCTCTCTTTACTTCTCTATCTCAAATATTATTAAGGTCTGATCTCTTTCTTCTCTATCTCAGATATTATTAGGGTCAGATCCTTTACTTCTACTTCTTCGTACATTTTGTCTTTACATACCCGCAGCATACATATACATTCTTTACTCATTCATACATATTCATATGCTATACATATATCCATCATACACATTCATCTATTTCATACATACCTCCCTTGTCAATACGTGTAATATCCGAAGATCGTTCATGTACCAACAAGCTTTCGTTCACATTTAAGATATACATAATTAACATATAAATCATACATGGCATACACTTACCATTTAAGGTAAGTGTATTAACTATCACATCGAGTATGCACACAGCCCCGAAAACATAACAAGGAAATGGGGCTAGAATCTCACCTGAATGCGGTTACGTTCACCGTTTATGGTTATTTCTTTCTCGAGCTGTGCACGACTAACTGTATAACAATTACACGTATCAATTTAACTATCACTACCCATATCGTGTTTCTAGTTTAATTGTTACCCTCAACGAACGGGGGTCCGGGGGCAACGCCCCTGGCAGCAGGGTTCCAGGGGCGGCAGCCCCTAGAGGGGTCCAAGGGGCAGAGCCTAATTCGTTAGGATTTTAAATTATTATTTAATTCTCTAACTCAATCGCTATGGCGAATTAAGCCTAATTTGTTATCATTCAGGGTCTGATTAGCTGATTCGTTAGTCTGGTTCGTTATCTTAGTTTGTCATCTTGTCATCATCTGGTTCGTCATTCCGATTCGTTATCTGAACATGACCTGATTCGCTATTCCAATTCGTTATCTAAACATCATCTAATTCGTTATCCTAGCATAGCGAATGAGCATATAATGAATGGGAGGGTTCATTCGTCATGTGGACACGCGAATGTATCTAATTCGTTATGATTTTTTAACGAATGACCAGCAATTCGTCTGGTATAACGAATTGCGCATCATGCTTACCCAAATCTTTGACTTTAGGGTCAAGGTCAAAATTTATAAGAACAAATAACAGTCAACATGTACGGGATTTCCAACTAACCCTTATTTCGTGATGAAACAACACGAATCTGGTGTCAATAGACTCGTATTGCCAGTGCCATCAAACCCTAACCATCAATTCATTCATACATCGCGTTTACACAGCCCGATTTGGTCATTTATAACCTGGTTACTAGTTTGACAAATTAATCCATAAATCGTTAATGTTTTTCCGCAAGAATCATCATGTTTGATTCGTTCTTACCATATGTATACAGATCTAAGTTTTCCTAAATGAATCCGAACCTAAATGAACAAGTTTACGTTATAAACGTACCTTAAACTAGTCAGTTAACGAACACGGTCTAGTCTTGATGTTGTTTCGTTTTGTCACAACGTTCTAGCACCAACGAGTTCGGGTTTTCATATTTGGATCTTGGCCCGGGTTAATGGATAGTGTTTGTGTGTGTTTTTGATGGTGTAGGCTATGGTGTAGAGATGGATAAAAATGGAAAGGTTTAGGGTTTAAGGGGTATTTATTCTCCCTTAAGCCCATGGACCTAAGGCCCATTCCATCTTATATTCCATTTTCTAAAGTCCAATCCCAACCGTGTACAGTTTATTATCTAAACCAATAAACGACACAATATAAAATAACGAAGTTTATCTTATTATTTCTTATCGAAAGTAGGATGTTACATAAACAATTTACGTAAATTAGGAATGAATCACCCTTGATTAAGGAATTCTTTAATTACGGAATTTGAATATATTAATTAATTTTCGTATATCATTTGATTAAGGATTTGATTATGCATCCTTAAGGTTTACTATAAATACGGATGATGACCGATTGACTGATTCTAAATTGAGCAATTATTGATTTAAATATATGGTGTTGATTTTCATTTTAAATATTCTAATTAATAATATTGTAATTGATAATTAGTGTTCAATTATATTAAAACCAAATTAGTAACTTATTTTTCCACAACTTATATGAATTACTTAATTATTTAAATGCTAATTAATTACATTATGTTGAGTATTTTTATTAATAATTCATGTGATTAAATTAAAACACTAGACAATCAATGATTATTAATAATTCATGTGAATAAAAAAAATCTATAATAAATTAAAATAGTAGACAATCAATGATTATTAATAATTATTGAATAGTTCTAAAATCTGGTCAAATATCATAACTAACCTATTAATGTAATTATGATATTAATTATTCTAATTATTATAAGAATCAAGAATTTACTAACTCATCTCATTTACATTATATAAATCTCAAGATTGAAATCCCTAATATCTTTCTCTCTCTCTCTCTCTATTTCGGCTTATTGATCAACCGTCTCCTATATTCTGGTAATGACCGATTTTGTTAAATGTTTTTCCGGTAAGGTTCTATTGTTTCCGGTAAGGTTTTCCGATAATGTTATATATTTATTTTAGTTGTTATATGATTTTAATATAATCTCTTTAGGTTGTAAATCAAAATTCAAGATTGAATTGATATGTTGAAGTTATTACGGTTTTTCGGTAACGTTTTCCGGTAAGGTTTTATATTAATTTTAATTTTTATATTAATTTGTTATAATATCTTTAGATTCTATATCAAAATCCAAGATTAAACTGATAATTATCTTTTGTTTGCATTGATATTAATAATTATATGATTTTTTTCTTATAATCTTTTTAGGTTATATGTCAAAATCAAAGATTCAATGGAGATATTCACTATTTCGTTTTTTTGGTAACGCGATTCAAATTTTTCCGTTGTAATTTATAACATCAATTTTACGTTTTTTCACATGGTTCAAATCTTCCATAATATGTAATATATTTATTATGTGATATTAATATTATTATTTAATTTTATCATTTAATGTTATTGTACCCAACTTGGTATAGCTAATTTCATGGACTGAGAATTGTTTGATAAGATGTCTTTTATTTTTGTTTAATATCGACTTGTATTTATGTTAGTATTCATGTATTTATTTATTTTTCACAATTTATGTAATTCAATTGATTATTATATAATCCTGAAATGAAATTTAGTTGATTATTCTATAATACATTAAATTATCTATGTTAAGATAATCAATCTTATATTGTTGTTGGTCAAAGTCCAATTATATTGAATAGGTTTAAATAACATTTACATACTTGATTTAATTGAATAGGTTTAAATAACAATAATTTGAATAAATTAACGATTTGACTCAATTTGATCATTTATATTGAATAGGTTTAAATAAAATTTACATATTTAAACATAATTCTCATTCCTAATTTGACTAATTTTTTTCAACCTTTTTTATTTTTTTGAATACCATCCATAATTATAAACTCATTTCAAAATTATTCAATATTCATGCATTAAATAAAAAAAAATATTAGTTTCTTCTAAATATTTCAAGTTATTGTGAATTTAATGTCAATTTCAAATAAATTCCTTAAGTAGGGCTGTTCAAAACCGGATATCTGAAAGTTCGGATATCCGAAACCGGATATACGAACCTTTCGGATAGTGAAAATCACTATCCGAATCCGAATCCGAAACTTCGGATATCCGAAATTTCGGATACCCGAACCTCGGATATCCGAATATCCGAAAAGAATAAAAAAATTGTGAGGGTGGGACTGACGGAGACGGACGATTGTGGTGTTAGTGCTGCCGTGAGGATGGGTGTGCTGCAATGGTGGTGGTGGTGAACGGTGGTGCTGCTGCGACGCTGGTGCTGGTGGACGGAGGTGCTGGTGGACGGAGGTGCTGCTGCGACGATGCTGCAGCTGTTGCGGCTGCCGTGAGCCCGTGAGGAGTGAGGACAAAGGGAGGTTAATGTCTGAACATTGAAAGAATAAGAGGTGTTGCCTTCTGATTGTGTTATGTGTGAGTTATAAGAGAGAAGGTTTTATATTATATATAATATAAAATATAATTAAAATTAAAATACTGGATAATTCGGATATCAGAAAAATCTGAAAACTACTATCCGAATCCGAATCTGAATTTTCGGATATCTGGGATTCGGATAGTTCGGATACAGATAGTCGGATAATTCGGATACGGATTCGGATAGTTTTGGACACCCCTATCCTTAAGTGAATAATAAAAATTATTTATTTGAACCATTTTGAAATTCGAATTCTTGACCACTTATATGAAGTTTACAAAAATAGGTTATACATTTAATAATCTGGTGCTCACGTACATTATAGAATCTTTAATATATTTGACCAATTTAATATGTCTTTATAATAATTTTTTAATTATCTTTTTCTAATTAAGGTAACCAATAAATTATTATTTTTAATTAATTAATGTATTTACGTTTTTATAAAGATTCTTATAATACACGTTTTAGTTAGGTTAGGTGATATAATGTTTTAAATACGATTATTTACAATATAATTAAAATTGATATGTTTAAATATTCACCATATTTCAAGCTACAGCATAAAATTAGTAATGTAAAATAATAAGTTAGTAATTGATATTTATTACCATTAATATAATTAATCATATCAATTAAATGAATTTTGGTAACTGGTATGAATTGTCAATTCCCATACATCTAAAATTAGACCCAATTAACAATAACATAAATAATTAAGCCTAGAATATAACTTTGTTTAACTTTATAAAAAAATAATTTATACTAATTAAGCCTATATATTAAAATAATTTTTACTAGAGACAGGATATCAAATTGAAAATTTTAATTGAGTCAATTAATTAAAAATAAATATATAAACTAACATCAAAGGATGTTTATTGTACGGCATATGATACAATTAATTAAGCTTATGTATATACTATATTTCTTTATTAAAATGATGTTTACTAAAGAAGGGATAATATATTATTCCTGTATAATATAAGATAATAATAGACAGACAGAAATATAAGATTTTTAGTTTAAGATATACAATATATTTTATTATGTTGTTCCATATTTTGAATCTACGAATATTTGATTTAATAGACAATTCTGATAATTAAGTCTGTATATTAAAATAATGCTTAATGTCAATTAAACTAAATTACTTACGTAATAATAAATGCAGAATAATATAAATTAATTAATGGAAATTATTAATCATTTATAAGGATTGATTGTATAGTATTTTAATTTATTTTAGAATTATTTTATTATTCTGAAGATTCATTATTATTATTTATGAATTTTACGTGTTTTAGTTAGCTAGGGTTCATTTTTTTTATTTGACCAATTTATAATTATGTTTAAATGTCAAGATGCATGCTTAAAATAAACCACACATATTATCGGTAACCATTTCATAATCATAGCTCATTGTCTCTTGAAACTAACAATATTCAAATACTAGCCAGTCATGTACAATATTTAACAAAAAACTAACTCAAAAGAAAGTGTATGAAATTTATATAATTTACCGAAACAAATATGACCTTTTAAAGTTAATAGTTATACATTTTAATTAAAAAATTGATTTTTTTCCTTGTTGGTAAGTTACTAACTGTATATTTTTTTTTCCAGTTTGACATTTGTTAGAAGTAATTCGAATTTGTAACAGCCAAGTCCAAGAGATTCACAATACAAAGTTTATCATTCATTTCAAAGTTTATACTATTCGGAAATGAGATGAATGTTGTAGGTTATTGGTTTACTTGTAATCGTCTTGGTATTCACAGATATAATCTTAGATATTCACTATAATTGATTATTTATGCTAAATATTCATCATCTTTTATTTTAATGATACATTCCAATCATTTATACATTTATTTATTTCTATTTTTAAGAATCGAATTTGACAACTCTTTTGTAGTTTTTAATAGTCTCCAATCTCAACAAAGTTTCCATCTTTTATATTTGAACAATATTTAATTACGCATAAATGTCAAGATTATTGTATACAATTGAAAAAAGAATTATATAATGAAATTAATTTTAAATAAAGTAATGATGTTAAATAGTTTGAAACATAATTTTCTGCAGATTGCAATCACATTAATAAAATTTTAATTTGGGAATGACTTCTATGTAATATAATTAAAATTAATCAGTTTAATTTTAATTATCTCTATATTATTTTAGTTATACTTAATTAGTGAAATTAGTAGAATAAAAATTATTGGTTCGATTTAACTTAATACATTCAACTAAAATGTCTTTGAATCAAAATAAAACAAAAGTTTAGTTACAAAATAATTTATAATAAAATATACATTTATTTATTTATTAATGTTGAAATGAAACTCATAATACCTTAAGACTTTAATTGTATATTTACTCTGGTGGCTATGATTTATTTTGTTTTTTATATTGTGAAGCAAAATGACTTTTTTTATATAATATGTCGAAGAAGTTGATGGTGGGCTAATATGATGATAACATGTGCATGTCTTCATTTGGTTTTTAATTTAGGTGTATAGTAAGTTTGTGTATGTAACACCCCGTAACCGCAGCGGAAACGTAAACGGGATGCAACAGACACCTCTGATATCAACCACATTGTTTATAAAGAAAACTGAATGCATTAATATACTTCAAAATTACATTATCTCATATTTCATTACCGTCTAGGTGATACACATATCATACAATACGATACATAATTCTATTTATTATAATGAATCCTAACATCCCGCACGCAAATCTTACACACATCAAGCACTTAGCACGTAAGCAATCACTTCATCTTAGTTGTACCTGAAAAGCATGTTGGAAAACGGGTCAACTACGAATAGTTGGTGAGTTTCACCGTTTGAGTAAACCTTGATAAATCAATATCATAATATAATATTATCTGGGGACACTGTTAACCCAGTACTGTATCCATTCCGGGGGCAATGTTAACCCAGAAATACTTCTAGGGACATCTGGGGACACTGTTAACCCAGTACTGTACCCACTCCGGGGGCAATGTTAACCCGGAAACACTTCTAGAAACATCTGGGGCCACTGTTAACCCAGTACTGTACTCATTCCATACAATTCCCGTACAACCAAATATTTATAATTACACGCAAATCCATGCGTTCTGTATGTACTTAAACATTTCAATAGTAACATGCTTTCCGCCCCGGGAAAATATTTGAAAACAATTCAGAAAAAGGGGCTCGTGAAACTCACCTTAGCACATGCAAGCAGGTAACAACAATCATTATCAGTTAACACGTCCAATCTGTAATATGATCCCTACGATCGTTATTATACAATTATTGTTTATATAATCCTTAATCGTATCAACCGGTACATCTGGGGACACTGTTAACCCAGTACTGTACCCGTTCCGGGGGCAATGTTAACCCAGAACACTTCTCCGGACTCAGATTGTGATTTTGTTTAGAGTTCAATGGTCAAAATTATTATTAGTCGTTTTTCCCGTTTTGCGTGCCTAGCACGGTTATCCGTTTTTACGTTTCAAAAATGAGTTTGGTCACACACGACCCGAAAATAGTTGTTGATTGATAATTTAGTTAAAGTGGTGAAATTAGTACTCGGTTTAGACGCCCCGATTAACCGCGGGACCCGTTTCCGTCATTAGCGTACGGGAAACCGTTAAATCAGTTAAAATTACTCAAATCATCCGAATTATTTTCGGATGATTTATTTTTACTTGTTTAACCCAATTATATGAAAATAGTTCATTTTTAGGGTTTTTATACACCAGTCAGTTCGTTTAAGCGAACTTTACCGGTTTACGCATTTTAAGCTTTAAAAGTTTGTTTTTACACAAATAATTATCCGTTTAATCTCGGATCTTGAAATTTTGTAAAAATCACTTTTTGACAGTGGGAAATTTTATAAAAATATTTCCAGAATTAATTTCTATATTTAAAATTTATTTATCTATTTTTAAACACCATTTAAACACTAAATATGTCGTAAATACCAAACAATCTTAGAAAAATCCCAAATTTCTCCTGGATGTCCCCTGCCATCCACATAGTCCCCTGTAATATTTCCAGAACCAAAATCTTCTTTTACATGCCATTTTCACTAAAACCGAGCTAGAAAACCCTAAAACTCGTTTAACCGAAAAGCCTACTTAGACTTCTCCAACTGACCTCAAATTTTGTGTGTGACTTTTACCTGTTATATAAAGCTTATCTGAAATTTTCCAGAATTTTTCATGATATTTCACTATTTTTCACCATTTTCGGCCAAAACCGAGCATTAAATTCACCAAATATTCATCCTTGATCCAAAAATTACTAAATATTCACAGAACTCATATTTTCATGTGTAGATCATCCTTGTAAAATTTCATGACCTAACTCTAAACGATCAACAATCTGTCCAAAAACTCCAAAACCAAACATAACCGAATATACCTTTCGTTTTCCGCCACTACAAGCTACAAACTCGTCATTCCGCCTTTTCTACCACTAAATACAGAACCTACAACCAACATACCACAATACCAAGCAAGTTACACTCACGATCAAGCCATTTCTCTCATGGTTTCGGTTATGATTGAAAAACAAAGATTTAAACCGTAAAAATTCGTTTTTGGTTCGTTTAACTCCTTTCTTGGACCAAGATCCCTTGTATAACCCGTATACATCACTTGATCACGCAAGAATTGGTTTTCATCTTTGAAACCTCATTTTCTTGCAAACAAACTCAAGAAACGAAGATGAACACGTGATTAACTCGATTCTTTACCTTGTTTTCTTGCTACAAACTCTCGGTTTTTGATCATCAAGTGGAGAGGATTCATGGATTGTTGAATGTGTTTGTAAAAAAAAGAAATGGAAAGGGTTTACACCCCTATGTATTCCGATCGGTTTAGATGAGGGGTGGGGTGGGACCCACTTCTTCATTCTAGGCCACATGTTTGGATTTCGGATATCCGGATAATGTTTTGGATAATCTGGTTCAGTTCCTTTTTCGTTTAAATGTTTAAGTCGGCTTAAAACGAGGCTAAAACGGTCTTTTTCGTCTTAAAAATGAAATTTATATAAAACCACTTTAAAAACTTCAAAAACTTAAACCATAACATTTATTAGCTTGAAACATCATATTATTAATAATTGCGCATCTTTTTCGGCTTGATCGATCGTCTCTTGCTCGGTTTGGTATTGAAGGTTTCGTTTAATGTACCGACGTATCATTAAATCGAAATTCTTTTTCTGTGCCGTACTTTACTTATCCCGAAGCATTAATGCTTCGTAAAATCACTAAATATTATAGATATCGTCTATAATTGAACCCTCGATTCGTTCGGGTTTCAATAATTATCGATCGATTACTCGCATATTCAATACGATGAATTATATATTCACGTACAATCAATACAGTGAACCCTGTATTCTCGTATAATTACTATGGTAATTCATGTACCCGACATTAAATATAACGTAACTACAGTCTCCCAGTTAGGGTATCCCTGGTTTCGTCGGAATCGTTACAGTGTAAGTATTAACTTTTTATGTATGCAATCTAAATGTTTAATATTTTGGTTACAAAGTTATGCTAAAATATTTGTGTTGGTTTAATATGTTAGTTATCAAATTTTATGGTTGTCTATATGTATATGGTTGTTTCTATGTTTTTAACTCATGTGTAACATGGGCTACTATTATAGAAATATATTGGTGGGTTAGATAGTTTTACATAAATGAATTTCTGATCATCTATGTCAATTCAAGTTAGCCGATAGTCTTTATATTCAGTTGAGTAAGTTGTGTTATTGTTGTTTCCTGTGTAATCTTTCTAAATTTCATGTCTTTAATATCTATATGAACACCAAATATAAATAACCTACAATTGTCACTAAAGTTAATAGTACTTGGTTTCCCAGTTTTCTAATTTTTCTGTTTTGTGTATTAAAATCCTTCATTAAGTCACCAAAATTAAAATATCATGCTATATAAAATTCTTTTTTTATATTTATGTTGTTCATCTTTTTCATATACTAATCATATTATATTCTATTGTAGATGTCTTCAAAACAAAAAATAACCGTAATTTTTGGTCAATCAACGTCTTTCAATTAGAGGGGTAATTCAAACGGTTAGTCATTTTAATATTTTTTTTTTTAAATACCCTTTAAATGTTTTTTAAGAATACATTTTTTTGTAAACGTGCAGCTTCAATGCCAAGAGAAATACTTACTATCATTTTGAACGGTAACATTTTATTTTAAACGTGTTAATACAATATATTGTATTAAAATATATTTTTTATTAGCTAAAATATAGTAAATAAAAATTAATATGTTATTAACTAAAAATTAGGCACTTGTAACGGAAAATTATAAACGTTTTTATTATATTTATTATTAACTACAGTATACCTTTTTGATAAACAAATTTTTAATATCATTGAATGTATGTTCACACATTTGTTTTTTCTATTTTCTTTTTTAGAAATGATACGAAACATAATTTTCAGTTATGTTTATATTAAGATGTGTATACGAATCAATTTATGTTAATTAGAGGCGCAAAGATATCTATCCATTATTTTTTACTTATATTTGGATAACTCAATTTATATTGTTTCCATACTTTGCAACAAAATTCACAAATTTAGTTGTGGTCCATATAAAAAAATCATTTTTTTGGTTTTTAAGTAAGGTCATACAAATTATTTTTTTATATTCTAATTTGAACTAAAATTTTCATAAACACATTGTGCTAAATAAATTCAAAAAGACCAAAATTATTTTGACTCATAGATTGGTTCTAAAAGTCGATATGCCAATAATGTTACTAAGGAATATGGATAAGAAGAACGGTTTGTGTGATGAAACTAGATTACGAGTAATTAATCTGGGTATGCGTTTTGTTGTAGCAAAAGTTATTTCAGGTACTAATACTGGTTGTCGCACTTATATAATTCGTTGTGGTGTAACACCTTCAGATAATAAACTTTCGTTTAAATTGAAAATAAAGTAGTTTTTTCCAGTTGTAGTCTGTTTTTGCAATGACCATTAACAAAAGTCAAGGTCAATCTCTAGCAAAAGTTGACATATATCTCAAAGACCCTGTGTTTACACATAGACAACTCTATGTAGCTTTATCAAGAGTGAAGAGTGGGGTTAAAATTCTTATATTAAGCAAGGAAGACAAAGTTACAAATAAAGAATAAATCTGGTTTATAAGGAAGTCTTTTTAGTAGCTTATGAATTTTACATTTTTAACTTTTGATTATGTTTTCAAAGATTGTAATTTGAATGTTTTTTGGGTTTATCTTTGTATTTCACAATCATTGGTTTTCGTACCAATATTATTTACAGCTTAAAGTATGTTGTCGTACCGAATAACATATAACAACTTATGTTGTCTTTTCAAATGACATGTGTTTGTTCAAAAATTTCAATATTTCCATCCGTGCCGTACACGAGTTAATAATCTAGTAGCCAAATAAAGTTAATGTGTTATTATTATTTATAATAAGTTAGACTATATGAATTCAAGATAACTCATATAATTAGCATTTATGAGTAGTTGAAGTGGTGTGTTTGGATTCAATCTCCACACATGATTTTAAAGAAAAGGAACTATGCACACTTTTGTTTTAACAATTTCCTTCATAAACCCTTATTATATTTGTGCACGGTAACGAAGAAAATATGGACATAATGGGCCATCTATGACATTAAACACATTCGTGTTCAAGTGAAGTCCATTATAAAAAATAACCATATAATGGGGGTATTTAATAAAAGGAGACAACCCTACAGATGGGAATGGTCAGCTGATTTGGTGGACGACAATTGAAGTGGGGTGGCACCCCCTTTTAGGCGAGAACACAAAGTAAAGGGGGGGGGGGGGGCGCCCCTTTTGGGAAGTTGTTGCTGTTACGAATAATCAAACAAGAAAGTTTATTGGAAGCAAGCATACACGTCAAAAGGTCACATCCAGAATCAAAGGAAAAGAATTAAACAAGCAAGCAGTCTAGTGAATTAATTTAACCAGGCACACAGCTCATTAATTAAAAAACAGGCTAGTAGCTCAATCATATTTATATCTTTTTACGATGAGCTGTAATAAATATATTATCTTTGTTTCATCGATTATTATGATTGGCTAAACTGTTATACCACCTGGGTTTGGATGAATACTTTTTAGACTCGTTTTATTTTCGGTCATGGATTATTATTGACTGGTTTATGCTTTAGTAAAGTTTTTATTGCTCTTTGGTTGTGATGCAAGTGCGTATTTGGTATTAATTTATGATAAATTATTGTTCCATATGCGTCTTTGTGAATGTCTTTCATGTATGGATGCATATTAGGTTACTTACTGTGTGTTTGTAACTAGTTTATTGTTTATAGTTAATGTATTCCGTAGGAACGGTAATTGAGAGTTTAGAGATACCTTATATTTTGTCAGTTGAGAGACCGGGAGGTAATTAAGTGTCGCCTTTTTTGGTCTTTTGCCGGTTTGGGTAGTGATTGCATAGGAGTGAGTTACCCTAGATTCATTTAGATTCTTATAGATCCGAATTATAACCGAATTCAATAGAATACCCCTTTACGCCTTAGGATATATTGTGATTAGAGAGACCGGGATGTGATTTATTTTGGGTACCTTAGCATAGTTAGGTAAGGTGAGACCGGGAGGTGATCCAAACCATTAAACCGATGAGCTTTACATGATATTTAGGATTCTTAGATATTGTTGGTGAGACCGGGAGGTGATCTAGCATACTTTAGTTATTATTTAAGTTTCATATTTTTATAATACGGTATCAATCATAAATCCAATTCTGAGAGTTTACGAGTTGACTAGTAGGATTCCTTACCTAGGTTGTTGTTTCCCCTATTTGAGTTCTAAACCTATTTGTTCGTGTCTAGTTTCCTTGTCAGTTTTACTTTAAGTATTATATAGTTTATAATTTAAAAAAAACACAAAAATCAATTAAATCTATTTATTTAAGTTATTAGTCAGAGTCTAGTTTAGGTGTCGCTAGTGTCATGTGGGTTCGATATCCAGACTTCATTAGGCTTTACTACAGTCGAGAGGTACACTTGCATGTCTAGTGGTCCAGCATTAGGAGAGTTTAGGTTTGTAAATTTAAAACTAGAGTGTCTAGGTTAGGTTATATTTTTAATAGACCGTTTCGCACATCAAGTTTTTGGCGCCGTTGCCGGGGATACTTAGGCGATAGCAAAACTAGCTTTGGTTGAAATTAATTGGTTAATTGGTCTTTTTGTGTCTTGATTTGTGGTGTGTCTTGTGAGTCAATGTCTTAGATTAAGCATGTCTATTCGTGTTTAGGACAATTTAGTTTGTGTTTTATTTTATCGAGTCTAGTTATTATGTTGGAAAGAGATGATGTTGGAAAGAGCCGAACACGAGGAACGTGAAAGACTCCAAAAGATTAAGGCAATAGAAACCAGGCTTGATAAGTTGATCGAAAGAGAAACAATCCATAAAATAGAGGAATTGTAAGCCAGGCTTGATAGGTTGTTAGAATTAGAAAGACTCCGTAAGATAGAGGAACTCGAAGCTAGGTTAGATGAGATAAGTGCTAGATATCAAATTGAGAGTTTTTCTTACAAGGAGCAGGAAGCCGTATATGAAACGGATGATAATTTTTGGAATGATGATGATGAGGGCGTGATTGAAGAGATGAAGTTGGAGCTACCTGATTACACGGATCTGAGCGAAGATATCGTTGTGGAGCCACTTGACCAGATGAAAGATGACGAAGAGGAGGAGCATGCACCATCTTGGGAGGATGAGTTTGGTGATGAGTTAGTGGGTTTACCAGTTTTTGAAGAACATGAAGAATTTAACCATGTTGGTGATCTTATCTATTTAGAAACACTAATCATGGGGAAGCCAACAATGGAGATCAAAACGTCACCAGAAGAAGAAAAGGAAGAAGTGACAACATAGGAGGATCAGAATATGGTGGTAGTTGAGTCACCACATCATATGAAGGTTAACAGATTTGTGAAGGAACTATATAGTGGATCGCCACCAAAATCAACAAAGCCACAGAAGAGGAAGCGGAAGTTCTTGGATCAGCATGTTTTGAAGGTTCAAAAATGGTATATTAAGAGTTGTATGAGAACAATGAAATGAAAGAATAACCACTTTCCTCATTATATACCAAGTATTAGGTTTGGCCTTTTGATTGATATTTTGGAGCGAGTCCGGCTGAAGACTCTTCTGTAAACTTAGCGCTTCCCGGTAGGCAACCCAGTCGTGTGTTTTTGTTTGTACTTTAATTTTTATTTTTGGGGTTTCTTGCTTTCTTGTGCTGGTTGTTTCTTTGTTTGCTTTCAGGTTGCTCTGGATGTTATTGGATGGTTGATGATACGTGGTTTGATTCAAGTGTTGGGAGGCTATTTGCTTATTGATTACCGTTATCGTTCGTCAGAGACAGCTTGGTAGAGAACACTGGAGTATGAGACTTTCGTTCGAATTGGAGGCCACGGAACACGACTTGCAAGCAATATCGTCATATTTACCAGGGGAGTCTGTTCCACTTTACTTATATTTGAATGTGCTTTAATTTTTGTCTTTTCTTATCTCATTGAGGACAATGTGACATTTAAGTGTGGGGATGGGAAACTGACGTTTTTATATTAAAAAAAATTCAAAAGTTAAAAAAGTTAAAAAATAAAAAAAAAATTGAAAAATGTCCCGAATTTCAATGAAATTTTGTAAGGCCCTGTGATCGGTGCCTCACATTTGGACGTTGGAGTTACTCATTAGCATAGTTCTAATCATCAGAGTTAATTAAAACATTCGCGGAATATTAAACTTAAATAAACAGTGCACATTAATTCATAATTTGTCTTAAGCAAACATCTTGTCTTTCAAAATAAACAAAACATTAAACATAAAACATCTTGGGTCTCCAGATGCCAGCCTCTTATTCATTTACCACGTGTTCCCCTCAAGCGAGCTGCTTCATCCTACTCACCTGCGTGCATACTAAGTCAGCTACGCTGAGTGAGTTCTAGTTAATCATACGATATACAACACATTCATACTTACGTACTTTCGTTCATACCATCATACACTTACTAACCTTCACAACTTACGTTAGGAAGAGCATTACACCCTACTTTCCTTGAGTATTATTAGGGACCGGTTCCCTCTTGCCTCGAATATTATTAGGGTTCGGTTCCCTCTTGCCTCGAGTATTATTAGGGCCCGGTTCCCTCTTGCCTCGAGTATAACTAGGGCCCGGTTCCCTCTTGCCTAGAATATTATTAGGGTTCGGTTCCCTCTTCTTTACCATACAACCATACATCATTTTACATCCATACATATATACATACATATATCATACATAGCATTATAACTTGACAGTACTTGCAATATCCGAAGATTGTTCACGTACCGACAAGCAATTATTCATACCTTTCATATAATTACATAAGGCATACACTTGTCACTTAGGATAAGTGTATTAACAATCACATCGAGTATGCACACAGCCCCGGAAACATAATAAGGAATGGCGCTAGAAACTCACCTGGTTCATGTTCCTTTCTCCGTTAATCGTTATTCATTTCTTTAGCTGAGCTCTACTAACTGTATATGAGTTATACGTATTAAAACTCATCCTATTTGTATTTCAACCAATATAGCTAAGTCTGGTGTAAATTGTTGTCCTTGTTTAGATTACAAATACTTAGATTTTATTCTAGGTCTTAGCATTATCTAATTCCATGGTTTTTGTTTACTTTAATATTCTTTTTCTTTTCTTTCTTGGTATTTTATGATGTTATGCAGTCTTGTATTCAAGTACATCTGATTTATATATGAATCCATACATGATGTAATCGACTTTGCAGTGTATCCCGTGTGTTGCATGTATATGAGGGTACACATGCATTCAAACGAATATATATATATATACACGTTTGTTGTATACTATGTATTCTAACATTCACAATGTGAGCGGGTCCTTAGTGTAACCATGTATGGGCATGCATATAAGTCATCATTGTAATTGAGTTTAGCCGTGTATGTGAGTTATTCCTTGCATGTGGTTAACCATATTGCATGTGAGTGACTCCATGTGATCGAGTCTAAGCATAATCGGGTTTTAAAGTAAATGGGTTTGGCCCAAAGTAATCGAGTCTAGGATCATTGTAAGCGAGTTTAAGTGTAAGCGAGTATATACATATACATACACATTTATGCGAGTCAATTGTGATCGAAACTTTATGTAAGCTTGTGATCGAGTAAGCATGAAATCGATATTCCTACTTGTAATCAAGTTTAAGGTTTAATTGATCACAATTGTAAACGAACAGGTTTCGGTAAGAGGGCTTATCTGCAATCAAACCCTTCGTTGTAGTCAAGGATCTTGTGAGTATATACATTGTAATCGAGTGGCATTGTAACCGAGTAAGGTTGTATGCGAGTTACATTGTAAGTAATATTGTATGCGAGTTTCCTGTTGATGTGGTTGTATGCGAGTATGGGTGTAATCGATGTCCATAGTAATCGAACACCATTGTATGCGACTCTATGTATGCGAATACCACTGTAATCGAGTTACGTGTATGCGATTTATAAGGTGATCAAAGGTGTAAAATGTGATCAACCCTTGTTTTGTAATCGAGTCTATACTTTATGTGACTTACTTTGTGATCCACCTTTGTATGTGATTGTGGGCTTGTAATGTATGTGACCACGCTGTAAGTTTCTTAGGTGGGCTGTTGCTACGGGCTTGGACCCTAAGTCCACTATTGTTCCATATTTTAACATGTAAATCTTTAGTATGATAATATCTGTAACATCCTACTTTTGGTTACAGTAATAAAATAAATTTCGTCTATTTTATAGTGGGTCGTTATCGGTTTAGATAAATAGAATATGAGTTGGGCTAGTGTTCGGTAAATGGATATGGGTTATGGACTTGGGTTATGAAAGAAAGAAAGAAAGAAAGACCATGGGCTTAAGCCCATGATCCATAATTATATAAACCTTAAATCACCCATTTAATTCCTCATTTACACATATTCCATACACCACCACAACACACACTTAAGCTTTCTCTCTAGTTCTCTCCTTGCCTAAGCCGAGACCAAGAGGAAACCTATTACCGACCCGAGGTAATGATAGTTAATAATGTATGAGCTTAACCCATTAGATATAGTCACGAAACGACGAGCCGACGCCGTTAAACCGTTTAAGTCACGAGATCCGGATGGAATCGAGTATAAAACGAACCTAAGATGAGCTTAGGGATCACCCTAACTCAGATCTGGATCAAACGGAACGAAAAATGGTGAAAAACGAGTTAAAACTCGTTTTTCTGGCGAATCCGCGGTTTTCCGGCGGCTTTCCGGCGGCAGCGCCGGAAAGGCGGCGTGTACGAGGAAGGGAATGTCAGAGAACGTTTCTGACATTCTCTGACCTAACCATATTTCGCTAACGGAAATTTAGCGAATTAAGGGTGATTCGCTAGCTGATTCGTCTATGGGAACATAACGAACTAGCTACAGTTCGTGTTCAATTCGTTAAGGGGAAAGGATGACGAATCACCCTGGATTTGTTATAGCCAGTTCGTTAGAAGAGATAACGAATTAGATGGACTAATTCATTATATGGACCGGTTCTCTATGGACTGATTCGTTAAGGAGTCCAGTTCATTAAAGGGTTCAATTCGTTACAAGAACCAGTTCGCTAGGATAAGCCAGTTTGATAAGCCAGTTTGTTAAGAACCAGCTCGACCCCAGCCAGGGGCTCTGCTCCTTGGACCCTGCTAGGGGTTGCCGCCCCTAGACCCTCTGCCAGGGGCGCTGCCCCCGGACCCCCGTTCGTTGTGGGTTATAATTAGACTAGAAACGCGATATGAGTAGTGATAGTTAATTGATGCATGTAATTATTATACAGTTAGCCGCGCCCAACTGAAGAAAGGAATAACAATTAACGGTGAACGTAACCGACTTCAGGTGAGTTTCTAGCCCCATTCCTTGTTATGTTTTCGGGGCTGTGTGCATACTCGATGTGATTAGTTAATACACTTATCCTAAGTGATAACTGTATGCCATATATGTATGATGTGAAATGTATGAATGGTTTCTTGTCGGTACATGAACGATCTTCGGAATTGCATGTACTGCCAGGAAATGGTTGATGTTATATGTATGTTGTAAGATGAAGAATGAATGATGTATGTATGTGCGAAACTTACGATTATGTATATAGAAAGTATGTTAAAGAGGTATGGAAGAAAGGGTACCGTACCCTAATAATATCCGAGGATGGAGGGTACCGGACCCTAATAATATTTGAGGATGAAGGGTGACCGGACCCTAATAATGTCCGAGGATGAAGGGTGACCGGACCCTAATAATATCCGAGGATGGAGGGTACCGGACCCTAATAATATCTGAGGTATGTAGGGCGAATGCTCTGTATAATGTAAGGTTAGTTATGAATGTTTATAAAGGACTGATGGACAGGTTAAGTATGTAATGCGTACCTTTGGGCACGTATATGTGTATGTAAAGTAAGTTATATGATTAACTAGAACTCACTCAGCGTAGCTGACTTTTAGTATACACGCAGGTTAACAGGTTGAGACAATTGGTTTGAGCAGGACACATGGCAAGATCGAAGAGGCTGGCATCTGAAGATTTGCCATGATGTTTTGCTATTATCATTTATGTTATGTTTTTAAAAGACAAGTTAAGAATGTTTGTAATGAATGGTTGACTATTATTATTATTCCGCGAAAGTTTTAATTAACTCTGATTTGTAGAACTATGTTTATGAGTAAATCCAACACCAAAGTAGGGCTACCGGTAACGGGGCCTTACAATATCCCATCCCGTAAGCGTTCCTATGGCCATTTTCGGATAAGACTTGACTCGGGAGATCATAAAGTTTGGATCTTTGAGCTTAAAAATGTTCAAGGCTAGATCTAGGGTTTCTTTAAACGAGCATTTCATAATCGTAGGTTCGTTGGTCCATTTTAACATCAAGTTTACAACTTTAGGTTTCGTTTAGACCCGATCTACCATAGTTTCAAGTTTCAAGGCCAACCGTTAATGAAAATGAAATCTTTAAGGTCAAGAACATACCTTTTCGTGTTCGTTTGGTCTTGGTTAGCTTGCTTAGGGAGATATTTAGGGTTTTAGGGTGGTTTAAGAAGATATTTATACTTTTCAAAGCCCATGGACCTAAGGTCCATCTCACCCATTATTCCATCTTAATTAATCTAAGTCCACCTTTCTTTCTTTATTTAATACTAATTAAATATTAACACACGATAACCAACCCAACTCTCTTTATTTAATATTATAATATTTAGGATGTTACAATTTTTTTTGCAAATAATGGAAAATGATAGAAAAATTTGAGATTGGTTTTTAATATTACTATTATATATGAGATTAAATAAAAGATAACGCACTAAACTTGGGATGTGTCAGTAGACCCAATTAGCTTTGATAGTCCTCTTTAGCAAATTTTATATATCTAATAATTTGAAAAATGGTGAAACCGAATTTCGATGCTTAGGGAGGATTACCATAATCTAAAAACTTTGAGATGGTAATACTTAGATGCACTCAAACCAACACACCACCGCCATGTCCACTTTTTATACCAGCTTAAAAAAATAGTTATATTTTTTAGGATAAAGATGCCTAAGAGCACAAGAAAAAAAAGAAAAAGAAAAAAATATATATGCAAGTTATAAGTTTCGAAAAGTTGGTCCGAAAATGACCATGAGAAAGTTATGTAATGAAAAATGTCAAAGAAGCATTCTCAAAGTTAGTAAAAGAGGACAAAGATGCACATACTAGACGGGACTTAGAATTTACGTGTTACCAAGGGGATAGTGACTCTGAGGATACACTATTGGGGCTCGAAAGTTCTTAGTCAATAAATATCAAATTAAGAATTTATAGAAAAAAGTCCAATAATATTTAGGGTATGCTCGTACGGCCTCCACATGACCATTCATCCATCAAATTTCACCGAGTGCATCAACTTAGTACCATCAACGAGTCCTGGGCTTATGGTGATTTGTTAAACCAGTCTGCTTTGACTCTAGTTTTTCTAGCTCTCTTTGTCTTAGATGGGGAAGGTGTAGCGGTGGTTTTTGAACTTAAAACGCTTACGCAATTGGGGGCTTGATAGGCTGGTGGTTAGGTTTAAGTGGACAACAATATCGGCAATCGCGGTTTGTACGTTTATCTATGCTTAAAAGATAACCTATATGTTTTAAAGATCAGTTTCAAATTATGATTCCATTGCAAAATAACTTTTTCAGGGACGAAAAATGTTTAAGTGTGGGGATATTTGTTATGGTCTAAAATATACATATTATTAAATATAAATTCCTACACTTTTGAGCACTTTTGAGCAAGATTTTTACTAAATATTATTTTTAATTGATTCATATGTGAGTTTCTACGGGTTTCAAGAAATACGATCTAAAGCTAAGTATCTTTATTTAACTTGAAACCACTCAATAAATAGCCAAATAAATTTAATGTGTTATTATTATTTATTATAAGTTAGACTATATAAGTTCATCTAGGAATAAAATTAATAGTTATGGATATGGCTGGAGTGCTCGGGTGTAAACCGGGGAGGATGCCTTTTATTCACCTAGGTATTTTGGTGGGAGCCAATATGAATAAAATTAATAGTTGGAACGGGATTATTGATATTTTTGAGAAACGGCTGGCGATTTGGAGATCCCATTCTCTTTCTATAGTAGGTAGGGTGGTGTTGATTAAAGCAGTGCTCGAAAGCCTTCCGGTTTATTACTTCTCTATTTTCAAAGTTCCAAACAAAGTTGTGGAGAATCTTGAAAAGATTACAAAACAGTTTCTTTGGGGAGGTCTAATAACACTCGAAAGATTCATTGGGTGGCTTGGGAGAGGGTGACGTCACCTAAAAGTGAGGGTGGATTAGGCATATCAAGGCTTAAAGATATCAATAACTCGTTGCTAGCTAACTGGGGATGGAGATATAAGACTGAAGTTGATGGGTTATGGAAAAAGGTTATTGACTCCATTCACAATCAGGTTAAAGACAGGGAGGTTGTCCCTAGTAAGAGAGGCAATACTGGTGTTTGGCTGAATATAGCTAAGGCGATAAATAGTCTTACTGGGATGAAAGTAGGTTGGTGGACTTAATAAAAGGTTCATTTGGTGATGTTCACATATTGCTTTTTTTGGTATGATAATTGGGTGGGGAGTCACAGCTTAAAAGATGTTTGCCCCAATCTGTTCAAGTTGGAGTTGAACAAAAAGTGCAGAGTTAAGGAGCGTTTTTGGCGGTTTGAAGGTAGGATCGGCTGGGCTTGGTATTGGAGAAGGAGCCCAAGCACATCCCAAGAAAGGGCCGAGTGGGAAATCTGCATCAAGTTAATGATCGCAACAAGGTGGAAGGAGGGCCCGGATAGTTGGGTTTGGCTCGGTGATAAAGAAGGTGTTTTCTCGGTGAGGTCGGTTAATGGTATGTTTCTCAAAAGTAATGTAGTGGGGAATAATTTTATTATGAAATGAAGCAAGTGGGTGCCAGCTAAGTGCAATATTCATGCTTGGATGGCTGAGATGAATAGAATTCCTACTCGGGGAGCCTTGGAGCGCCGAAACTTAAGAGTTGAAGATAATTTATGTGTGTTTTGTGAGATGGGTGTGGAAATGGCGAACCATCTGTTTACAGGTTGTGCTGTTGCGGCGATAGTTTGGGAACATATTAGCCGATGGTGTAAAATTCCTCAAATTATCAGTTTTTCGGTAACAAATCTTTTAGAGTTGCACAAGACTGTTAAGCTCGGTGAGAAGGAGAAGGAAGTGTTTCATGGCTTGGTTATTGTAGCGTGTTGGAGAATTTGGAGAGTGAGGAATGTAACGGTGTTTGAAGGCAAAGAAGTCAATATTGAAGATTTAATTGGAGACATAAAGTCGCTTGGTTATTTTTGGTTTTTGAATAGGGGTAAAAACAAAAATTTAGATTGGTCGTAATGGTGTAAATTTGAGCTTATATAACTTTTTATTCGTTGTTTTGGGCTGATCTCCGGGTTGTGGAGGCAGCTTGTGGGTGTTCGTAGTTTTGTTCAATTTTTTGGTTGTTTATAAAAGTTTATAGTTCGGAAAAAAAGACTATATGAATTCAAAATAACTCATATAATTAGCATTTATGAGTAGTTAGAAGTGGTGTGTTTGCATTCAAATCTCCACACGTGATTTTAAAGAAAATGAACTATGCACACTTTTGTTTTAACAATTTCCTTCATAAGCCCTTATTATATTTGTGCATAGTAACGAAGAAAAGATGGACATGATGGTCCATCTATGACATTAAACACATTTGTGTTCAAGTGAAGCCCATTATAAAAAATAACCCTATAATGGGGTATTTAATAAAATGAGACAACCCTACAGATGGGCATGGTCGGTTGATTTGGTGGACGACAATTGAAGTGGGGTGGCACCCCCCTTTTAGGCGAGAACACAAAGTAAAAGGAGGGGCGCCCCTTTTGGACAGTTGCTGCCATTGCGAATAATCAAACAAGAAAGTTTATTGGAAGTAAGCATACACGTCAAAAGGTCACGTCCAGAATCAAAAGAAAAGAATTAAACAAGTTAGCAGGCTGGTGAATATATATATATATATATATATATATATATATATATAAATGTGTAATGTGATGATATATATCTTTAATATATATATATATGTATATAAATAATTGAATGAATAAAATATGTTTTAAGAAAGGAATATAAATACTTCAAAATGTCGAACCAAGAACAAAACAATGCGGAAGCTTCTCAAAAAGGGGAAGATAACCGCGTTCAGAAAGAACAAGACCAAAGAATACCGGAACAATATATGAATCAAATTCAATAAATGATAAAGAAAGTTGTGAGAGCCGAATCACACATTAGAACCCAATCTAGGCAAACTTACTCTACCGAACATTCCGGAAAATCTATAAAATCTAAATCTCGTCCTAACCGTCTCATCCTGAAGAAAGTGTCCACGAATCAAACGCTAGAGGAGATTTCAATAGAAAGTTAAGAAACTAAAAATCAAAAGTTGTTCGTTCAAGGACTTCAAAGACTTTGGTCCTAAAGAATTCTATGGAGACAAGGGCGCCATTGCAACCCTAAGTAGTGGCGGAGCTACGCTTGTACGACCGGGTTCTCCCGAACCCAATCTATTTTCGGTTTTATATATACGTATAATATTGTATTGACGACCAAACCCAGTCTTTTCTAGAGGTCGAACCCGCTATCGATTAAAAAAAATCTTTGGCGGAATAGCTTGTCCATCCTAAACGATTGTTGGTAGAGTTCGAAAGTATCTTAGATGAAGATAGGAAGAGTAAAAATGAGATAATTGAGTTTTACGTCAAATCCATTGGAGTGGCTCTGTTTAAATAATGTTATTAGTTACAGAAAAGTGAAGAAGATGACACCCTTCTTTTATAATTTAGGCAAGGCCCATGCAATATAAAGGTTTACAAACATTTGATGCAGTGTCTGGTTATTAAAAGAAGAAAAGGAAAAAAAATTAAACGAGGGTCACCATTTATTATTTTATTATTCATTTTTAACACTATTTGTTTAATATTCTTAAAATTTGACCAGCACTTATTATTTTGTTACTGTTTTATTGTTCTAACTGTTTTTTATTGTTCTTAGTTAATGTAAGAACAAAACATTTAGCCGTTTTATTTTATTCTATTTTTAATTTATCTGTTTTTGAAAAGATGACCCGACCCAATTTATCCCGACCCGAAAACTTTGATATCGGATAATAATATTTTTGAACATCGAAAATTACCGAACCCATATGAAAAGATTCCTGGCTCCGCCACTGAACCGAAGGTGGCTAGAATAAATGTAGTCGGTAGTGATTATTAGCAAGTGTGCCGAACAAGAAAAGATTCAATACACGGCGCAAATGTTCAAAGGTGAAGCTCTGGAGTGGTGTAACATGTTGATCATGAGCAAGGGAAGACAAACGTTATATAATCTGATGTGGGAACAATTTAAAGAAATGGTACTATCGAAATTATGCCCAATGCACGAGACCGATCAAATCCAATCTAAATTTCTTAGTCATAAGGTCATTGGAACAAACCTTCGTGAGTATAACACCAAATTCCACGAATACTGTTGACTCGTGCCCCAGCTGGTAACGCTTGAATCCAGCAAAGTCACTAGATACATTTGGGGACTCTCACGAGAAATTCGCGATATGGTGAGGTCTCACTTGCCTCAAACCGCTAATTCCGCCATGGAATTGGCCGGTTACCTGATGAACGGATTAATCCTTAACAAATAAGAGGACAAGAAGGTCGGGCCATCAAACGACCACAAGAAAACTGGAGGTGCCCGATTCAAGGGCAAGGGTGTGGACCTACGAAAAGCTGGATCCAACTCCAACTACATCCAATGTAAGATCTACAAGAAGTTTCACAAAGGACAATGTCATTTCGCTACATCTGCGACAACCGTGTGTGATTCATGTCACAAACCCGGTCATGCAACAGACGACTGCTGGAAGAAAACAATGACTTGCTACAACTGCAAGGAAATGGGTCACCTCAGTTTCGAGTGCCCCAAAAACAAACCCGCTACTGGAGGAGCGGGTGGAAGTGGTCAAAAGAATGAAACGAAGAAGGGGAATGCAAGAGTCTTCGTTCTTGATACTAAGAAAGTGACCGACATGCCGGAAACCATCACTGGTACATTCTTAGTTAACGACACGTATGCTAGGGTTCTATAAGATTCAGGTGCCAACCTAAGTTTTATAGTTATAGCTTTTGTAGTCTATTAAACGAACCTCTAACAAAATTAAATAAAACTCTAAGCGTCGAGAACGCTAGTGGTGAAATCATTAAAATCTCCGAAGCCTTAGAAAACAGAAAAATCCTATTAGCTGGTTACGTTCTGTCCATTAAATTGTTGCCCATGACTCTTGTTGGTTTTAATATACTACTTGGTATGCATTGGTTACCCAACAATCATGCCCGTATCATTTGCAATAGCAATACTGTTGAACTTCGAGCCCCTGATAAATGAACCATGCGAATTGAAGGGGACAAATACGCTGGCAAAGTTAGCATAATCTCCATGATTAGGGCTAACAAATTTTTAAATCAAGGATGCTTAACATTCATGGCCTATGTCACCGAAGAATTCAAATCAAAGGAGATAAAGGGCGTACCTATTGTCTCTGAATTCTCTGATGTCTTTCTCGATGAACTTCCTATTATTCCTCCCGATCGAGAAGTTGAGTTTAGGAAAGATATCATGCCTGGAACTACACTAATCGCCAAAGCCCCATATCGACTAGCGCCAACCGAGATGAAGGAATTGAAGAAGCAATTATACGAGCTACTCGAGAAATGATTCATTCGTCCAAGTTCATCACCGTTGGGAGAACCGATTCTCTTTGTCAAGAAGAATGAAAGATCTATGCGAATGTGTATCGACTACCAAGCCTTAAACAAAGTAACCATTAAAAACTGATACCCACTACATCGAATCGATGATCTGTTCGACCAACTGCAAGGAGCAAACTATTTCTCTAATATCGATTTGTGTTCTAGTTATCACCAACGAAAAGTCCAATCCGAAGATAATCCGAAAAACACTTTCCGAACAAGATATGGGCATTATGAGTTCATGGTCATGCCGCTTGGTCTCACTAATGCCCCAGCCGCGTTCATGGACAAGATGAATCGAATCTATAAACCTTACTTGGATAAATTTGTTATCCTATTCATCGACAACATACTTATTTATTCTAAGTCAAAGGAAGATCATGTTTCGCATCTTAGAATCTTACTTGAATTACTTAGAAATGAGAAGTTGTACGCCAAATTCTCGAAATGCGAATTTTGGCTCCACGAAGTGCAATTTCTTGGTCACATCATAAACGTGAATGGAATTCAAGTGGACCCCGCAAAGATTGAAGGTACCTCAAAGTGGGAGATTCCAAAGTCGCCAATCGAGATCCGAAGTTTCTTAGGTTTGGTTGGCTATTATCTAAGGTTCATTGTAAAAACTTCTCCCGAATAGCTGTTCCCCTAACCTCGTTAACTCGTAATAATATCAAGTATGAATGGGGAACCAAACAACAAGAAGTGTTCGATTTGCTTAAACAAAAACTTACCAATGAAAATATACTGGCCTTTCCAGAAGGTACCGATGATTTTGTAGTCATTAGTGATGCGTCCCATTCCGGTTTAGGATGCGTACTAATGCAACAAAAGAAAGTAATCGCTTACGCTTCTTGTTAACTCAAGGTACACGAAAAGAACTACACAACTCATGATCTAGAGTTAGGCGCCATAATATTTGCTTTGAAGTTATGGAGGCACTATCTCTATGGAGTCAAATTTATTGTGTATATCGATCACAAAAGTTTAAAACATATATTTGAACAAAAAAGAACTCAACATGCGTCAAAGACGCTAGATGGAAACATTGAACGACCACGACTGTGAAATCGTTTATCACGAAGGTAAAGCCAACGTTGTGGATGACGCTTTGAGTCGTAAGGAACATGAGAAACCAAAAAGAGTTCGAGCGTTACGACTAGAACTCCAAGTAGATCTGGTCGAGCAAATCAAATCCACCCAACTTCAAGCGATTAATGAAAACAGGATCTCCGATGAAAAATGTAACGTCACTATTGACTCGCTAGCCAAGAGTGACGATGGTATACTTAGACTTGGAAACAGGATTTGGGTACCAATCAATGGAGACTTGCGAGAAAAGATCATGAGCGAAGCTCATAAGTCCAAATATATGATGGACCCCAGTAGCGACAAAATGTACCAAAATCTTAGGCCGAACTACTGGTGGAATGGCATGAAAAAGGGACATCGCTTCGCATGTTGCAAAATGTTTAACGTGTTTGAAAGTCAAGGTTGAACATCAAAAGCCCTCGGAATTGCTTCAGCAACCTGAACCCCCCGTTTGGAAGTGGGAAATGATAACTATGGACTTCATCACGAAATTCCAAAAAACCACTCGTCAACATAATGCGATATTGGTCATTGTCGATAGATTATCAAAATCCGCTCACTTTATTATTCCTGCGATAACGTGGTCTGACAACATGCACGTGTCCCGCGATAACGTGGTCTGACAACATGCACGTGTCCCGCCACGTGTCCCCACGTGGCACTGCGTCAGCCACATGGCACACATGGCAAACCTACTTCATGATTCATCAACCCTAGTCGTGATACGCTACGGCCTTCCTTTGGTCCATCACGTATCGCGATCCAATAAAATAGTAATTAAAAGATCCGTTGACCCATCGCTATACATGATGGATCATAAACAAGACCCATCGCGTATCGCAAAGGGTCATCTTGACAACCCCTATAAATAGGGCCATCAACCCTCATTCACAACTCACAACTCAAATTACTCACTCTCTCACTAGAATTCACTCTTTATACCTCGTAAAGCGTGCCCTACCTCGTAATCCGTGCCAAAAACCAACGTAACCTCTAACTCCATGCCATAGACTGATGATGTTGCATTGAATTACGTGTCATCCCGAGAAGAGTCGACGCCCCACCTCAAAGTGTGTGCCGACGAGTTTTAAAGATCGGTGAACCTCGATTTACGTACAATGAGGTGTTGATCAAGATTGTTAGTGAATTGTGAAAGCGTCGAAGTGCTGCTCAAGTTTCTAGGAAATAATAAGCCAACCAAGTTAGGGATAATGCCTGAATAAAATATTAATATAATTAAGAGGCTTAGACCCTAGTTGAGGGTATACTCGATATCTCGAGAAATAAATAAAGAAAATATAACAAAGAAAAATATGAAATATGAATGCAAAAGTAAATCTTTGTTATTATTATTATTTAAGTTTCATAGATAGTAAGTAAAGAAATAAAGAATACGTTTCTTCTCGAAGAAGAAACGTAGTGTTTAAGAAAACTAAACAAGTAAAACTAAATGTTTAAACTTGTAAAACAAAGAAAAGTATTTTGAACTAGAGGTTTATAAAGAAAATATAATCGAGGTAAAGATTATACAAAAGAGACAAAAGGTCTAAAGCTAGATTAAAGATCTAGTATTAACAAAAGGTTATACTCGTAATATAGGTCCAAGATAGCTAAAGAAAAACCAATCAGTGAAGAGCTGATCCTTTAAAAGTACGCCGAACTTTTATAACTTGTATTATCGAGTCAAATTAAATTGATTGCATGAGATTACGTATCTCAAAAACATTATGAACAAAAGTAACCGTTGGCCCTCAAGCTGTCGTGTACGCCTGTTTGGATCCTTAAATATGTGGTTAGACGGTGGACACACCGCTCCACACCCGGTTATAAGCGTCCGCCATGACGGGCCGGACCTAAGTTACGTCCGAGAGAGGGTAATCATGTGTATACTGATGGTAGCTAAGTAATCTCGAACGATGCGGTGTTTGCTGAGCGGTTTCGAGTAGAGCTTAAGTTTGTAATTGTGTTTTAGTTTTAACTTGATTATTCCTAAGCCACGATGGGCTGATACCTAAGTTATGTTGTAACATCCTACTTTCGATAATATTAATAAATTAAATTCCGTTTGTTATTAACGTGTCGTGTATCAGGTTAGCTAAATAAACTATTAGATGGTGGGCTTGGATATTAAAAGATGAAATAAGGGATGAAATTGGCCTTAGGTCTATGGGCTTAAGGGAGTATAAATACCCCTTAAACCCTAAACCTTTCCATTTTTATCCATCTCTACACCATAGCCTACACCTTCAAAAAAATACACACAAACACGCTCATATATCCTAAGCCAATATCCGAAGGTGAAAACCCGAGCTTATGGGTGCTAGAACGTCGTAATGAGCCTAAACCGACATCAAGACGTGATCGTGTTCATAGACCTCTTCGTTTAAAGGTATGTTTTATAACGAAGCACTCATAAGGATCGTTTAGAATCCCTAGTTTTGTAGATGTAATAAATACTAATCAAACACAAGGATTATCATTGAAATTCGTAAACGTTTTATAGGTTAATCAATGGTATAAAGAACCCATGATTGTTAATGCACGGTTTTGCGTCTGGAGTCTTTGTATTTATCGTTAATGTTTATTTGATAATTAATGTAATATTTAATGTTTATATTTAACTAGTTCGTTAAGATTAAGTCTAGTTCGCTAGGGATGTTAGCGAACTAAGACTAGTTCGTTAAGGTTAAGTCTAGTTCGCTAGGGATGTTAGCGAACTAAGACATTATAATATATTCCCTCCTGATTCGTCAGGGGATGTTAACGAATCAGGGGGTGGTTCGTTATGTTAAGTTATGTAACAAAGGAGAAGCTGGTTCGCTAGGGGATGTTAGCGAACCAGGTCGCCTTCTATATATAGTGAACAACCGTTCACTTGTAGAGTGAGAGTTTCGGAGATATAAGTTTATAGAGAAAAATCTTAAGTAATTACTCTCTCTCTCAAGCTTCATCTTAACATTATTGATAATATATACACATACATAACATTAAATCAAGGTTAATTATGAACTAGATCTTTAATAGTGGTAATTGGATAATCTACAGATCTGAGATCTGTTTTATTGTTATCGACTGTTAATCCGGGATCAAACAATGATATAGATCAATCAACGCACTGTTTAAAACACGAATTTTGGATGTTTGGATGATTGGGGTTTGCAGGCGCTGAGAATGCGAGTCTAACGATACCAAATTTGTGTTGTTTCGTTGAGGTTTGAGGTTCAATTGCAAATCTAGTTCGTGTTGACCCGTTTTGTGTTCTTGACGATTTTTACTTTGACTTTGAGTCAATGTTTTGGATAGGACTGATGCTCATTCTTCATAGCTACTCATTCGTTAGACATCCATAACGAACAAGACACATTCGTATGCCCCGGTAACGAATGAGCCTTCCATTCGTCACGAATTACCTTACTCATTCGTTACTCATCCATTTGTCATGAAAAGACAGCGAATCAAGTCATTCTCTATGAGGTACATTCGTATGCTCTTGTAACGAATGAATCTCTCATTCGTCCTATAGAAATCCTGAATGACCTTAGTCATTTGTTATGCACTCATTCGTCTCATATCAAACCATTCATTATAACGAATGGGACCATTCGTCATAACGAATCGGATGACGAATGGGATAGCGAATATATTTATTTTAGAATTTTAATGAAATTTTAGTAAAGGACCGTCAATGGAACGAGTATGTATGAAAGTATGTTTATATAAGGAAAGTTATGTATGGTTATCGGATGGATGAAATGTATGTTTAAAAAGGGAACAAACCCTAATAATATCTGCGAATGTAGGGAACAGACCCTAATAATATCTGCGAATGTAGGGAACATACCCTAATAATATATGCTGATGTAAGGAACATAAATGCTCTTTAAAACGTATATGTATGGATGAAAGTATGTATGAATGTATGTGTGTATGTATGAAAGAAAGGTAATATGCTAAGTAAGAATATGTATCTTCGGATACGTATATATATATATATATATATATATATATATATATATATATATATATATATATACGTAACTATGTGAATGTATTGTATGATGTCTGATTAACTAGAACTCACTCAGCGTAGCTGACTTTTAGTATGCACGCAGGTGAATAGGATAAGGCAGTTGGCTTGAGCGAAGACACATGGCATTGGACTGAAGACACTGGAATCTTTAGAAAAATTTTTTGATGTTATTTTGAATTATGTTTTATTTTGAAAGACAAAATATGTTTAATTTGGAAAGATTTGAATGATTTTGTAATATATGTTTGAAGTTTATTATTCCGCGAAAAGTTTTAAATTAACTCTGATATTTAGAACTATGTTTATGAGTAAATCCAACGCCAAATTAGGGAACCGGGACTGGGGCCTTACATATGTCTCGAGGGGTAATTAAGTAAATAAAATGTTTATGCATCAGCTTATTCACCAGCATGTGTTGCTGACATAATGAAGGTTAGCCGCTTGAAGAATCGAAGTTGGAATAGGCGATCTGATGGCTCAGATCAATTTTGTTAAATATATTAAACTTAAATGGTGGCTTGCATAAAACAAATAATCTTTTATAAACATTAAACGGGTATTTTATAATCTCGTCTTTTGATTTATAAATATTAATATTTTTTAATCCACGTTAATATATTTTCGCATTTAATCCGCAATTCTGATTTAATTACAAAAACGATAATGTTGGTTACACGCCTAGGCCTAAGATGGGGGTGTGACACTTGTTAAGTTAGAAAGTTATGAACTTGGACGTAAACGTGGTGTTTTGGAATGAAACGGGACAAACGAGTGATGTTTGGACTGTGTTAACGCAAGGAAACGATGTCGTATAGACCAAGGCTCGTTCTTTATGCAAAACGGGAAAAACGAGTCGAAAGGAAAGACTAGAAAGTGATGAAAATGTAACCTATATTTGAATCGGGTCCTTAAGAAACCTGATTTAAAGAAAATGTAATAGAATCTTATTGCTAGAAAAAGTAATCGAATCGCATAAGAAATGTGAATCAAATGGCCAGAAAAAGTAATTGAATCACGTGAGAAATGTAATCGAATCGAATGGCAAGAAAAAGTAATCGAATCGAATGGGTGATTCGATTCGATTAGACTTTCCATTAGATTAGAATCTCCATTCGATTAGAATTTACATTCGATTAGAATTTCCATTCGATTAGTATATGCCATTCGATTAGAATTGAGAATTTGATTAGATTAGTTCAGACTTAAGTTTTTCTGATGAACTTTCTAGCAAAGAACAGTTAATGAAAATACAACTTTTCCAACTCGACCCCAGCCAGGGGCTCTGCCCCTTGGACTTTACTAGGGGCTGCTGCCCCTAGACCCCGCTACCAGGGGCGCTGCCCCCGGACCCCCGTAGCTAGGGTTACACTAATATAGAAGTATGTCAAAGTTAGAGTTAGTTAATTAACACTTAAAATTATTACACAGTTAGTCGTGCACAATTAAAGAAGGGTGTTACCATTAACTCGAAGAAGAACAGGACACAAGTGAGTTTCTAGACCCATTTCCTTGTTATGTTTTTACGAGGTTGTGTGCATACTCAATGTAATTAGTTAATACCCTTACCTTAAGTGGCAAGTGTATGCTATTTAAATGTTTATGAATGATGTATGTACGATATATGAATGTATATGAATGATGTATGCATGATATAGAAAATATTAAGAGTGCATACGAAAGTATATAAATATAAAAGAAAAGGAAGGTGTGTTATAATTGACGGTAAAAGGGTGGCAGACCCTAATAATATATGTGAAAGGAGGGTGGCAGGCCCTAATAATATATGTGAAGTAGGGTGGCATACCCTAATAATATCTATGAAGGAGCGTGGCAGACCTTAACAATATATGTGAGGTTATAGGGCGAAAGACTCTTTAAATAGTACAAGTATGTATGTAAAGTAAGATGAAATATGAAAGTATGAAAGTAAGAATGAAGGTTTATACTTATGAATGGACAAAAGAAAGTAAGGCAGGTTAAGTATGTATTGTATGTTACTTGATTAACTATAACTCACTCAACATAGCTAACTTTTAGTATGCACACAGGTGAATAGGCTAAGGCAACTAGCTTGAAGGGAGACACATGGAGTTGGACTAAAGAGGCTGATATCTTTAGAAAAATGTTGTGATGTTTAATTATGAGTTTTTTTATTATGTTTAAAGATAAAGGTTTTATTGTTATGAAAAGATATGAATGTTTATGTTATATATGTTGAAGTTTTATATTCCGCGAAAAGTTTTTATTAACTCTGATATTTAGAAATGTGTTTATGAGTAAATCCAACGTTTTATCATTATAACGGGGCATAACGGGATGTGCGGATGTGATTAGGAAGAAACGACACGAAAAACCATGTTTGAATCGAGTTCTGGAGAAACTCAATTCATTTGGAGATAAAACGAATCGAGTGAGCTAGGGATTTCATTAACCTAGAAATGTGATGTAACTAGGAGTAGTTAAGTGAAGCTTGTTAATTGTTACACAATTAGTCGTGCCCTGCTGAGAAGAGGTGTGACCATAAACTTAGAAAGAAACACGACACATGTGAGTTTCTAGCCCCATTTTCATTTTACGTTTTCGTGGCTGTGTGCATACTCGATGTGATTAGTTAATACACTTACTTTAAGTGGTAAGTGTGTGTTTGATGAATGATATGGAAAAGGTTAAGAGTATATATATATATATATATATATATATATATATATATATATATATGAGGGATATTTTGAGAACATTGATGAGTTGTAAGACTTTAAGAACTCAATATGGACCACACATTTAATTACATGAGTATGAAATATGTGGCTGAGAATAAATTTAATTAAAAAATTAATCAGGAGAGATAATAAGTATTATTGATGATTACACGAGTTTAAATGTTAGTTACACATGTGTAATCTGTCGATTCGATGTGTAAAAAAATACTGTAATTTTTTGATTACTTATACTTACGTATTAAACATGTGTAAAAAAATTTGTTACATTGAGTTCTTAAAACTCAAAGCGGTTCTCAAAAGAAATCAATCCTATATATAAATATTTATATATATATAATGAAATGCATGAATAGTTGTATGGAAAGAAGAGACTAGTCTCTAATAATATCTGAGATAGAAGGGACCACACTCTACTAATATATGAGATGGTAAAGATAGTTATTCAGGTAGTATGAAAGTATGAAAAAATGTATGTATGCAAAAAGAACTGTATGTAAGTGCACATGAAAGATAGCAGGTTAAGTATATAATATATGTCTTCGGATGCGTATATGTAAGTATGTGTATGAAATGTATGTTTCATGATTAACTAGAAATCACTCAGCGTAGCTGACTTTTAGTATGCACGCATGTGAACAGGCTAAGACAGCTAGCTTGAATGAAGACACATACATTGGACTAAAGAGGTTGGCATATTTAGAAGACTTTGATTGTTATGAAAAGATTTGGATGATTATGTAATTATTGTTGAAATTTAATGTTTTCGCGAAACTTTTTATTCACTCTGATATTTAGAACTGTGTTTATTAGTAAATCCAATGCTAAAGTAAGATACCGGGACCAGGGCTTTACATAAATATTAGAAATGATTAATGTAAAACAACCCCATAATACAGGGGATAAAAACTAGTGTTACATATATAAAAAGTATGGTAAAAGAAGGGGGTTGAGTTAAAATACAAATGGAGAAAAAAATGATAAGTGTGAGAAGAACTTGTGACCATACAAAAAACCCCTTAGAAAAATCATATCTCAAAATAGAAATAAAAAACGAAAAATAAAAAAACTAAAATGTTTCCTCCATCATTCCCTTTAAAAAAAATGGATGAAAAGAAATAATGCCGAGATCAAAGACATAATGACAAAATTAAAAAAAGACACAGTTATAACTAAAAAACGACACAATAGATCGCAAAAATATAACACAATGCCAAATAAAATATAGCACAATGTTGAGTAATATAAAACAATATAAAGAAAAAAAGACAAAATCAATGACGAAAATAAGCACAAAACACAATGATAACGAAAAGACACAATGATCTTTTTCACTCACAATTATTTTATTTTTTTAGAACAAGAAAGATGGTAAAACATTTTTTATGTTTTTACTTTTTCGTTGTTTTAATTAAATTTTGAGTTATGATTTTTTTATTAATTTTTTTTAAGTGGTTTATTTATGTGGCTACAAATTCTTCTCAATTTTCTCATTTTTGTTTCAATTTATAGAATAACTTGACCCAATATAAAAAACGTAATTGAAAATCATGGTTATTTTATTCACTTATGCAGTCATATTTTAGTATGTTGTTATATTATTGTACTTATTATTAAGACCGTATTCAAAGTAAATGTTATTGTCGCAAAGGTTCAAGTATTTTATGAAGGGAGACAAAAACGAGGAGTATGAGAATAATTTCTAGCTACACAAAAAATCTCATTAATTTTTGTTTAAAATAATTAAAAAAATCATAACTCAAAATATAATAAAAAAAAATGTAAAAAGTAAAAATACAAAAATGTTTTCACCGCCTTTCTCGTTCTCATAAAAAAACACAATGGTAAGTGATAAAAGTCGTTGTGTCTTTTTGTTTATCGTTGTGTTTTGTGTTTATTTTCGTCATTGATTGTGTTTTATTCTTGGCATCGTGTCTTTTTTTCTTCATATTGTGTTATATTACTAAACATTGTGCTATATTTTTTTCGGAATTACGTTATATTTTGCGATCTATTTTGTCTTTTTAGTTATAATTGCGCATTTTGTTCATTTTCGTCATTGTGTCTTTGATCTCACCATTGTGTCTTTTCGTCAATTTTTTTTTATTTTTTTTGTATATTTTTTTAACGGGAATGATGGTGGAAACATTTTAGTTTTTTAATTTTTTTCGTTTTTTTATTTATATTATCAGTTATGATTATTTTATTATATTTTTTAAATTTTTTTAAAGGGTTTTTTGTGTGATCACAAATCCTTCTCACATTTATCATTTTTGTTACCCTTTATATTTTAGCTTAACTATTATACCCAATTATCTTGCCGAAAATTGTGGTTTATTAATTTATTTAGAAAAACGATCTCTTAAAGGGTGACAAATTCTTGTTTGTGCGGGTGCCGATGATTTAGGGTTGGCATCAACCCATGTGTTAAACTAGCCGAGGAGCCCGCGTTTTGTGACGAGATTGTATGAGGGTGTTAGCGATGATGTATTTGTTACCTAGAATATCCATAAGACCAACTGGATCAATAAAACTGAATTCAAGACCCATATAAGTTATAAATATTTATCTATTATTTACTATATAAATAAATATTGATGGACCATTTTTAAATAATACAATCAAGTTCATTTATAGTAAAACTAATTATTTAGAAGCTCATGCATATTTTTAAAATATATGTATGGATATATGAATTAGCGTGTAACCGTACATTCACATCACCTAAATTAATTTCATTCAAGAACACCTTGATTCTTCATATGCCTATACATCACCATCCACCCAAATTCATCTTCATATTGCTTCAACACCTTTCTTGGCATCAAACTGGCACAAGTCAAATTATCGGCCCAAATTAAATGATTCGAATATGAGTTGAATGATCAGGAGAAAACATCACTTCATCTTTCCATATGAGAAACGTAGAAGAAGACGACTCTTACCGACACCTGCAGAAGGGAACACAAATATAAAAGTAATAACTGATAAGGAGATATATGGGCAAAGATACATGAATTTGACTTAAATACTTGAAGACTTGAAACCTGAATTCTATTCATAATCGTACCGGTCATCGAACCGTCCACCTTAAAGGTCCACTGGTCATCAATTGAATTCGTCAAATTTGAATTTCATAACCGGAACATGAGCATCCAGAATAGGTTGAAGCTCAACAAGTTCCTCCATTCCGGATTAAATCATATGCAACACAAAGAAGAAATCCTCCTTATAAACAAAATATAAATAACACGAAACAATATTTTAATTTTCTATTTTAACTGTAGTGTTTGTTGTGCAGTAATGACAGGCGGAATGGAATAATTCATTACATGGGAATGAAATAAGAGGTGTTTGGTTACACAATGAAATGGAATCGTCCATTACACATGGAATCTCATTCCATCAAAACCATTCCTTCCCACCCTCCTTTTTTTTCATTCCATTCCTTCTTCAATCTACTTTCTCAACAACACGATCATCTAACAACAACCATCGCCACCACCACCACCACTACCATAGCCACCACCATCATCTGACCACCACCGCCACCGTCACCACCACCGTCGCCGCCGCCACCACCGTCGCCGCCACCGCCACCTGACCGCCACCATCGCCATCACCACCTCCTCCACCACCACCACCAGACCACCAACGCTACCACCGCCACCAACGTCGCCATAACCACGGAAACCATTGTCACCGTCGTCACCCGATCATAACCGCCACCACCACTATCACTACCTGGCCACCACCACCCTACCACCGCCATCACTACTAATGCTACCATCGCTTGACCACCACCACCACAATCACCAAGCCCGCCGCCAGACCGCCACTATCACCACCGTCGCCACCGCCACCACCATTTTCATCTCCAGAGCTACCACCACCGTCGTCATTTCAGATTTTTTTTTTTTTTTTTTGTGAAAAAATATATATTTTGGGATAAGAATATTTTTATTATTTCTATTTCATTCCTAAAATTTTTTTCGGATACCAAACAACACAAAGTAATTATTCATTTCATTCCCATATGTTAACCAAACAAGACAAAGGAATGATAATGATCCATTTCATTCCTTTGTATATTTCATTCCTTCTCCCCCTCCATTCCTTTCAACCAAACATGTATGTTTGGTAGGGGTAATGGAATGGATGACGGAATGGAATGGACGGAGTAATGGAATGGAATGGGTTATTACCATTCCAATGAAATGTTTGGTTACCACATGGGAATGAAATGAATCATTACTTTGTATTGTTGGTAGGTAAGAAAAAATAAAAAAATAAAATTAAAATGGTAGTGAGTGGTGGTGGCGTGGTTGGAGCGGTGGCGTCGTGGCGTTAACGGTGGAGGTGGTGGAGGCGGTAACAATGGAGGTGGTGGTGGGTAGCGGTGACGGTGGGCGGTGTGTGTGATAGTGGGGCGATGATTGATGGATGCAGTGGGCGGTTGGAGGTGGTGGTGGCTGGCAGTGATGGCGATGGTTTGTGGAGGTGGGTGGTGGCGGCGGTGAATGCCGATGGTGGTGATTGGTGGCAGTGGCGGCGGTGTTGGGCAGCGGTGACGGTGGGCGGCATGTGTGATGGTGAGGCGATGGTTGATATATGCGGCGGGCGGCTGGAGGTGCTGGGTTGCTGGCACCGATGGCGATGGTTGGTGGCGGCAGTGGATAGCGATGGCGGTGGCTGGTGGCAGTGGCGGCGGTGGTTGGTGGTGGTGGTGGTGGGTGTTGATGTTGGGTGGTGGTGGTGTTGGGAGGATGGTGGAGGTGATGTAGTGTGAATGAGGGAATGAAATGAAAAAAAACATGGGGTATGGATGGAATGAAATTGAGGTATTTTAGAGGGAATGGAATGGACTAGGTAATGGGTCATTCCATTCATTTGTTCAACCAAACACACTATTTTTCATTCCCTCACAATGGGTCATTCCATTCTATCATTCATTCCTGCATACCAAACGCTACCTAAGTATTAAGTACATACATCTCGATTCACATAAGAAGGCCCGACACACAAGGTGTCAATGCCCGCCCCGGGACCATGATTCCATGAACCTATCACCAAGTTTGATATTACACAACCTACTATTATTAAAGATTTATCATTATTATTTACTAAAACTTACCCCGAACCAATAAAATAAATGAAACAACATTAGCATCTTCAACCATGTGATCTGTGTACCCCCGTAGCTAAGTAAGTTGTTTCACCTAAGCGACTATGATCTACAGATAACATAATTTGGAAAGACAATAATTCAAACCATCTTATAATAAATATACAACATTAATAATATATAAAAAACTTAATTTAAATGCACCTGCTTAATTTGTCTTGGAACCCTATCTTTCTTATGAACAGGCTTTTGTCTCTAAACAACTTGTTGAACTCAGCGGTTACAGTATATGATTTCTCCGAAAAAATGAACCATAATTCTGACTTTAATGCTTATCAGCAATTGTATCTATGATGTTGTTTATCACAATTCTATGTGTTATACCCTAAGACATGGCTCTCGTGCTTGGAAAGATGAGTAATATATTAATTTCAAGAAAATTTATATATGATACTTAGTTTTGACCAGCAACATGCATTACTTCTAGTATCTATGTTAAATCATAGTTATGAACTTGTAACTATCATACCAACCATAGTTATACAAAACAAAAAAGGTTAATGATAATGAGTAATGACTAAGCATCTTGAATGTCTATATCAAATTGACTAAACGAAGTAGCTATTTAAACACACGCAACAGACGCCTTAATGCACGTAACCGACATTAAAAACATGTAATCTCCTCCACGCACGTAACCAACATTAAACACGTGTAACAAACACCATGTACGCGTAACTGACACTGGTTAACCCGCACAAAAGTTAATATTCTATTTAACAACTCGAACTCATTTTGCTTATAACTCCTTTTAACCCCTAGCAAAATTAATAGTCTTTTTAAACGACTAAAAATTCAGTTTGTTTACAACCTGTTTTGACATAAGCCAAAATGGCTCCACCATCAAAGCAATATATTATATTAGTATAGATAATTGAGTAAAAAGAACACAGCAAAAAGATTATACTAAATTCTATGCAAACAAACAAATTATGAGCAACTCGCATGTGTAGATGTTGAGTCTGCAACAGAATCAAAAGTAAAGGGTTGTTATAGAATGGTCAAAGAATCACCAGACGTCTTCTAGATTATAGCTCCCCCCCGCGTCTTCGTTGTTGTTCAGTGGCTTCGCGTGTAAATACAACCACATCAAACAAGAACTAAGGTTTTTTTCTCAGTTTGAGGCCAAAACCTGTACGATTTTGGAAAACTCAAAAACCATATATTTGGTTTTTGGTTCGATTTAAGCCTAAAACTTACCCAAATCGAACCATTCACAATACTAAATAATACGGCACAAATTACGAAATCAGAATCAAACTCAACGGCAAAAATTGAGATCTTTCTAACAGAACCATTCACACCACCATCGCCTCGTAGATTCCCTTTTGGTTGACAAGGTGGTGGAGGTCACCCATCCTTATACTACACTCACCTGAGCGCACTTAATAGTGAAGTTTTCTCCTCTCATCCACTACCATTGAGCACCCAAAACGCAATATGATGGGGTAAGGTATTTACATTCTTATAAAGAAGATTTTGTTCTTTTCTCCGACTGATATGGAATGTTACATACTCTCTTATGTGTGTTGTTATGATGTTAATATTATTCTGCCCCTTATATAGAGTCAACTAGGAACCCCTTTATTAGTTAATAAGGTAATAATGTTCATCAATAATTACCTACTAATATAATAAGGTAATGTTTTATTGTTTTGATCTATTATTATTATTATTTTTTTGAACGACCAACTAAGTAACGCCGGGTACTTTGTACGCGGTCCCCATTGGTTAAAGGTAGCCCGAGCCGGCGACTAGTCCGGACGGACGGAGCCCCTAGCAGTCCACCTATTGAGAGATTCACCGGATAAAACCCGACCCCCACGCCCGCCAAATGGCACGACAGCGAAGAGCCGGTAAAACCGGGTGAGATCAGGACTCGACCCCTGCCAGGGTCATCCCTTATATCTCTCATATAAATTGAAGATAGTGAGGTTGAGGCACATCCAATTTATGATCTATTATTATTTAACTGATAATAATGACCATATAAATAAATATATAAATAATATGTTTGTTCTTCCACTTAAGAATTGCATGAGTGATGAAAAGTTACATGGAAATGACCATCAACATGAACTTATTACTAATAGTAATTTGGTACTAAGACCATCCGTAGTCTGTGAGTTTTGGAGGCGTTTTGGTTGATAACGTTGGGGGCACACCACCCCCTGGCGTTTTGGCTTGTTCGCTTTTGGGCGTTTTACACAAAACGCAGAAAATGGGTTCGAAATTCAAAAAATCTATACGTTGGGGTTGGGTTACCGTTGGGGGGAGCCGTTGGGATTTAAAAAAAAAACTTTTTATTAACTAAATCTATACTATAAAAACAAATCTAAACCTCATTTTTTTAACACATTCCTTTCTACCACTTCTCTACCAAATATAGTTTTACACAATTATTTCTACTACAATACTACCAAAATATTTCCGAATAACAACCAAAATATTCTCGGTTTCGGTCAATTTGCACGTCAAGGCAACGCAAGCAACCAAAATCCTCAACCAAACCCATCTACCGCCCCGATGCTAACCGTCCCCGTCCCATAATCCCCGTATCCGTTCGAAGCACAAATGGGCACGTACATGGCATATCTAAGTTCCGGAGTCCCTTTACCAAATACGACGCTCGGTTTCCAAAACCCAACCACAAACATTTTTCCGGTTCGGGTTCACAACCCGACAACGGGTTCGTGCATGAGACACAAATAAAACCAGAGCCACAACCCGTCCCGGAGACCGTCGACGGTTCGAGCCAACGTGGATGTCCGAGAAAACACGCAAAGAAGCCCGCGGACGATGCTCGGGCTAAAAAGAACACCATATCGTGGAGTATCGACGAGTACGTACTATGTGCGCATGCTTGGTGTGATGTATTGGAAGATCCCCTATGCGGTAAGTTTTTAATAAATAAATATATTTTTTAAATTTCTTAGAACAAGCATTGAACTTGTAATGTTTTAATTTTTTTAGCGAACTATTAAAAAACGGGGATATTTTGGCACAAAATTAAGAGTTGTTCAAAGAACATGGCGGGGACTCGCGTCGATAAATGATCCTTTACTGTCGTAATGGAACGACATAAACACCAAATGCACGGGTTTCCATACGGTTTACTCTAGGATGGTTCGAACGTGGAGTAGCGGTGTCTCGGACGCGGAAATCATGGAAAAAGCGTTGACATAGTATCAACATAAGGTCAATGGGAGCTTAAATTACTTTGGCATTTGGAAAGAATACTTGTGGTTTCACCCAAAATGGAGGCCAACGCCGAAGGTGGTCTGTGTAAAAAAAGTCTAAAACATCGTCTTCGGTTAATCCAGACACGCCCCGTTCCGACGCTCGAAACTTCAACCTAAGCGATAATGAAGCCGGGAATCCTTATGCGGATATTAGCGAGATGCCTCGACCGGGGGTAGAAGAAGCAAGGGAAAGGGAAGGGGAAAGGGGCTGCGTCGTCGTCGGCAACAGGTTCGAATGCCGAAATGGAAAGTCATTTTAAGCAAATGAAAATTCGACTCAAAGGTATACAAGAACTTGGAGCCCAACGTCTTCAAGTAAATTTGGACGTCGTTGAAGTGCTTAAAAGGACTGAATTGGACAACGACATCGAGATTTTATCAAATGAGTTAACCGAAGACGACCCGATAGTCCTATCTCTAAAAGCAGTTCGGCAAGATAAAATTTTTAAAAAATACATGTAGTAGTCTTATTATTATTTTTTTAATTTATTGTATTTTTTATTTTAATTTAGTTTTTATTTGTGAGTTTAAGGTATTTTTTAATTTTAATGTAGTTTTTTTAATTTTATATTTAATTATTTAAATGAATTGTTATTTAAAAAACAAATAAAATGAATACTGACTGGGCGCCACTTGACGCATAATGTCTGGGACACGGGATTTATGATTACACCCTGTTTTTGTAAAAAGCCATAACTCTAACTTGGCGTCACGTGACGTAAAATTCCTGGGGGTTAGGCTTTATAACTACTCATGATCTAAGAATCGATGGTAACTATGGTCAATAATAATTTAGTCCATCAGTGAGAATTAAAGATAAGTTACTACTAATCGCAAATTGAACTGAAGTGGTAACAAACTCAATTACTAGTAAGTTTTAGTGACAATCGCGCTCATAATGGTAACTAAGGTTCCACTCGTGGAGTTATGTTAATTGATGGGTTTCCACTAATTTAACTGTCATTATCAAAAGTTATAACCGTGTAAAATCCGAGAATTTATAAGGAATTAGACGAATGCCCGCGCGATACAGTAGGAAATACAAACCTTGATAATCACGTAATAGATTTATCAGCGTTCACTGTTCCGTTTGAAATCGTGAAACTGTTTATTGGTATAGGTAGATTAATAATTCTTATTTTAAACTTAATTTAGTATCGAAGTACAAACAAAACCGGAACCTAACCATTGCGAATGGTTTGGTTTTGTTGGGTTAAATTTTCAACGGTCCCGTTTTAATTTTCGGCGACAAAAGCGTTACTAACAGCTTGGTTCACGGTTTAATTTAACCATCAAAACCGAACCATAAACACATGTACGTAAAATGTTATTTTTAACTGAAAAAAAAATTATGACAATATCTTACTCAAATTAAAGAGAATTAAATGCGCGTTTTTATAGTGCAATTTAAAACAAAAATATTAACGCACAAAAAAGTTATGATCGTATAAAAATCGCGGAGGAATTTGGGTTAATTGTGAAAATATAAAGAATATATGCATAAAAGATGAAGGATCAAAGTTGTAACTATTGTTTAATTTTACAAAAGTTTATTAAAGTTTAGGGGTAAATGTTGTAAATATTTTGAAAAAATATGGAATTCACTTGAGTTTTTATGCTAGAAAGACTATTTTGTCCTTCTTTAAACTTGTATCATATGCTTGAAAATTTATAAAGTACTTAAAATCACTGTCTTAATTTGCCCTTCACTGTCACATTATTTATAGTATAGATAACAATAAGGATTATTATTAAATTTATGGAGTTATTATTTATTTTAAATAGTAAACGTTAATATGGACTAATTAGAGTTAGCCTTCATAGATTTTATTGACATAAGCATGGGAGGCTCGGAGGGTATGCGAGCTGCATCATCGACCGGGGCACATAAGGTTCGGGGACACAAGCTTTTTCATATATATTACATATATATGTTTTTTGGTGTTAAAAATAAGGTTATTTGCAATTGTTTTTGAGATAAGTACAGACTAAGAATAGTTTCTGTTTATAATAAACCAGTCAGTAGAAGTTTTATCCATGTACGCTAGCGAATAAAAAATTTTCGTTAAGGATACGGGCCTTTTTATTTTTGCTCGGCCGAGGTATTTAAATTCTCAGAGATGGCCACATAAGATTAAATAAGCTTGGAGAGTCAATATGCGTGTAGTTAAAAATAGGGGTGAGCAAAAAACGGTTCGGAACCGCTAGAACCAAGGGAAAGGAACCGAACCGATGCTCTATGTATATTACCTAACGGTTCTCGGTGCTCAGAACTTGCATTAAATGGTTCCCGGTTCGGTTCCGGGTAAAACCAGCGGTTCTAAACTTGTAACTGAAGAGCCAGAATATTAAAAACGTTTTAAATAAATTTACCAATCCTCATTTTTTATAGAGTTACTTATTAAACGGCATCTATTCAGTCGTTTTTTAATTCAAATTTTCTTTCTTTACGTTCAAGACCTAACAACCATTATTTAAGCTATTAAGGTAATTTAATATAAAATGATATGATCTTCCATGAATCTATCGTTGCTAATGATTTATTTAACTTCAATAATTAGGTTTTAATAAAAAAGATAACTGATGTTCATGTTGTAATCTAAATTAGTTTAACGTAAAAGAAGACATAAAATTCTATAAAAATTTTTTACAATTTGCAAAGTTTGCAAAACTCATTTTATAAATAAACGATCGAACCGGTTCTGGCCAGAACCGATTAGCAAGAACCGGCTTTACCGGTTCTAGAACCGAACCGGTGTACTATAAGAGGTTTCAGTTCCGGTTCCAGTTATATTTTTCACTCATTTTCGGTTCCGATTCCGGTTAGGTTCTCATGGTTCCGAACCGTCACACAACCCTAGTTAAAAACCCTATAAACTCCTCCTTAAAACCCTAGATCTCATACTTTTCATTTTCACATACACCATAGAAAAACACACATTCTACATTCTTTCTAATTTTTCGGAAATTGCAAAGAAAGATTTGGAGCTCGTTATGTGTCATCTACATCAAGAACAAAAAGGAATCTACAAGGCTCTAAGCTCGCTCCACATTCAAGATTTAACCCGGTTTCATACGAGATACTTTTAGTTAAAAAGATTAGTTAAATGAGCTCGTTTGAAGATAAAATTTGGCATGCATGCTAATAGTTCGGGTTTAGTAGATTTGAGAAGTCACAAATTTGTCCTAAACGAGCCCTTAAAACATGCCCTTTTAGTTGGAATTTAGCCATAAACGAGCTGGTGTGAAGAGTACCAAGTACGATGCCTTGTAATAAATGATGTTAAGCATACCAAGAGTCCAAGACCATATTGGAGCCCTAAATTAATAATACGAGGAAAGAAAGCAAGAAAACGGCCTAAGGCAATAAAGTTGTGTGGTGGAGTAAAATCTAGAAATAAACTCCATTCGTATTAAGTATTCGGCATTCGCATGTCGACCAAGTATCCATGAAATATATACCGTCACTGTAAGTTTAATATTATTTTATTAAAATTTAGTTACTAAATCATGATCATTGATGTACACGTGTTTTGTTTTGTTTTTTTTGTTGATGGTAAATATAGTTCTAAGTCATATGCACTATCTGAATATCCTTGCTTCTTCAATTTCCCTTGTTTTTTATTTTAAAAAGTAGGTAAACCCGTCGTGATGCGGCGGTATTTACATGACGATTAATCCCCCACGGGGGCGTCTTAATTACGTCTCATATGTTCTTAATTCAATGACGAGAAAGTATTAAAGTCAAACTGCCCTTTTAAGTCGAGGCAACCAAATCCAACTTACAACATTCATGGATATCGAATCCCTGAGGATCGCACACATCAAAATGCAATGTCTACTTTGAAGCATACATTTGTTGACAGAACCCATTGAGTAGGTCATCGCGCTCTTGGAGTGTAGTGACCTTAAGTAGGGGTTACGTGTGCTTACTAAAATGGAAAAATGAGCTCCCAAAACATTAATCCTCTTCCATAGGAAGATATGGGATATTAAATCTTTCTTTTTTTGATGGCCAAATTTATTAAACAATTACAGAAGCAAGCCACTAAATTTTGATATACAGTTCCGCAAATCTTTCTTCATATATGTTTCTTCTTCACAACATACCATTTTTTGTCTCTAAAACTAATGTCATATTTTTGCTCCTTTTTGCCGGTTCGTGTGTTGTACCTACATAAAAAAATCGCATTACTAATATTGTAAAGAACATATGAAATTAAATAGAAAAGGACGAAACTAAGGTTTACATAGATGCAAGAAGCAATTGTAGCCAAATCACAGACACGTCCCTTCAGTTGTCAAAAAATCTCATGAAATGTGTAACCCTTGCGTTGCATTTGCAACGACAACTTGATATGGAACGCGTATTTCTTCTCAACTAACAACTTTAAGCATTGGCAAGCTCAAATGATGCACCAAATTAGGAGTACTACTTTCATTACCTGCACCAAATTAGGAGTACTACTTTCATTACCTCGAAGCTGTTCATGTGCTACTTACACATTCGGACTACAAAAGCAAACATACTAATCGCATAAGACACAAACATCAAGCAATCAAATTGCCCAATAATGTTTCACCATGCAAAAAATCAAAATTGAAATAAACAAAGACTTCAAATGAAATAGCCATTAAACTCAAAACAGAATATCAAATTTGAAATAAACATTGAATGGAAGATTGTTCTAATCCATTAATAATTAAATAAATAATTTATCAAACCCCTAAATTTGAAGTCTTAAATTTCAATAAATATATAAGAGTTTTGAAAAAATTTAAGCAACCTTCATTATTTGAGTATTCTGATTTCTTTATTAATAAATTCATAAACAGAAAGCGAGTTGTTTATACCTTCGTGTTTGGGTCTATCAGTTCCCGTCTGCCATAAAACAACCCTCAATTTGTAACGGCTGAATAACAATCTCGTTGTTTCTAATGCCGTTAACCCCTTCAGATAATTGAATTAGCGTTACCGAATTGCCACCACCACGCCATCGACACCAATGGTTCTGAAATCGAACCCGGCATCACCACCATGTCAATCCGCATATGATGTTCGTTTCTGAAGCTACAGGTGTAGGGTTGAACCATTGGTCGGCCGCTCTCCATCTGAATCGGAGGCTACTGAAATTAAAAGACGATATGTGATAATTGGGAGGGGTATGTGAAAATCATTAGAAAGGTAACGTGGCATGTGAAGAATGAAAAGTTAACTGTACATATACAGAAAATGCAGAAAAGAGACACGTAGCATTAGACAACGATACCTGGCAAACCAATATCAGAAAAAGCAAAGTACAGACACACCAACACAGGGTACAAGAGTCAATGCAGATGAAATTGTAATATTATAAATTTATTTTTTTAACTTGGTTATTTAGTTAAGCTGTTGCTTTTATGTTTTTCTTCTTCATTATTTTCAATTGTTTTATAACTTTACTTTTATTTAACTTGGTTGCTTTAAACTTTTAGTTAAGTTTTCGTTGTCTTTTTTTTCTATTGTTTTTCACCATATTTGTTTTAATTCTTACTTGTTTTATTACTTACTAAATTACTTTTTAATTATTAAAAACTAGATTATTGACCCGTGTACGACACGAGCGAGAATATAAAAATCGTCAACTAAACGCATATAATTTCAAACGATAAGTTATTTTTTATATACTTTTTGAGACATTAACATGATTTTTAATTGTAATTCATATTTATACAAAAACAAAGTATTCAAATACATAAACTCACAAAGAATGACATAGTAGAATATTTACGAAGAAAATTTAAAACTTTAAAACATATACTTTATAAACTTTAAATAATAATATTAACACAAAACAAACAAACTTCACTAACATTAGTCTGGAAAGCAAACAAATCAGAAAATAAGCATCCAGGAAAGATTCCCCATAAGCATCCAAGAATAATCCGGGCTTCTTTTCTTCCTGGACCGGGAACACAGTTGATGACATTAACATTCATATACCAATCTAACAAATATATTGACTACGAAAAATGTTTTTACATTTCATGTGAAAAGTCTTGCACCCTAATAAACTGAAACACCTCCAAAGCCCATTTAAGAACCATAACCAAATTGAAACCTCTTTATATTGAAATGTTTTGACCAGAATCAAATCGTTACATTTTAAGAATGACCTTTTTTAACCTGAACTAAATCGATATCTTTTAAAATTGACTAGTTATGACCCAAAACAAATTTGTACAATTTAAAAAGACCCGTTGAAACCATGTGGAAATCAATACCTTTTTATATTGACTCGTGGACCAGAACTAAAATGACACCCTTTTAAAATGACTCATTTTGACCCGAGCCAAAACAAATCGAATTATTTCTTAAATGACTCATTTTCATAAATGAAAATTGAAATAACACAGTTGACGACTAAGAAGAAAAATGAAGGGTATCACATACAACAGTCTTAACTTTTGAAATCCTTTATACCAAATGCGAATTCATTATTACTAGTTACGAAGATCCAAAAAAAATGTAAAACTTCAATGACTTCAACCCACTTGAAAGTTGAAACTCAAGCGAACCTTTCACTTTGTAACATCCCGATTTCTCATTTCGGTTAATAAAATAAAAATATGAGTTATTATGAGTCGGGCTTGTGTTGGGTTAAGTAATATGGGTAATGGACTTGGGTTAATAAGGAAAGGAGAAATACCATGGGCTTAGGCCCATGACACATGGTTTAAGTATCATTATTATCCATTAATTCCCTCATTTTCATCCACTCCATATACCATCCAAAACACACACTTAAGCTCTGTTGTTGAGTCAAAGATTTGACATGAAATGACTTAAAGGAAATCAAGGGAGATTGGAATCTTCTCAACACTCTTCTAAAATGGCTAAGTATGGATACCGAGTACACTTGGACATCCGAGCAGGGTTTTACTTGTCCTAGCAAGGTATTTTGCATATCGGGAAAGGTTATCTTCATGAAGTCTTCTTAAGTGATGATCCGAGAAGGTTTCACTTTGTCTAGCAAAGGTGTTCTTCATGTCAATCACAGTTTTCTTTCCAGCAAACTCTTGGCCAAACTAAGCTTTTGAAGCCAAGTATTTGGAAGATCTAGCAAGGTTTGATTAATAAATAGTAGTCCGAGAATGCTTGTTGAAAGTGATCAAGAAATATACTAAGTACTTTATGCAGCAAGGTTCAACTCCAAGCAAGCTACAGTGCTACCAGCACAGGTCAAACAGTGTTCCTATCACACTTTGTTTTGCTTAATAAGTTATTCTTTAACAAAAAGTTGAATGGATTCATGAAGAACAATTTGCTCGTAGGACCATATCGAGCAAAGTTTGCTATGGCCAAGAAGATTGAAGTCTGCTAGGTGAGTATTTTCTTAGGAAAATGCTCTAAGTAAAGTCTACACGGAGAACTGTTCACCAGCACACTTCAAGGTTACCAGGTTTGCTCGAAGAAGGCAAATGGCATAAAGTGTGCCCGAAGACCTGTTTGTACACTTAGAATGTTTTTGAATATGTAATATGATTATGTACAAATCATTAGGGTTTCTAAAAGGGAATGACAATTGTCAGGTGGTGGCAGGCCTATAAATAGAATATTTTAGGGCACGCCTACCACGGATTTTGCCACTTTACACTTTTCAGACCTAATGAATATTCCTGATTGAGTTTGACGGCTGTCCTAAGATTAGTACGGATAAACATTCCTTACAAGAAACCAAATCGATTTACATTTGTATGAAACATTTCTATAAATGGAAATCTTTTGAGTTATTGTTTGTGTTTGCTATATTTAATAGTCTTTAAGCAACAATCCTGTTTGTTAGTGATTCCGCTGTTAATAGACATTTGTTCTTACCCTAAATAGCACAGTCATCAACCTTCTTGTCGACACAGTTTCTATGTAGGTTGTGACATTTATTGTGAGTTTGAGTGATCGATTTACGGGACCGACAAGTGGTATCTGAGCTTGTTCGTTGCTGTTTGGGTGAAGAATCGTTGCTTATTGTTGATTGATTGAAGATGAAGAATGACGTGAGCTGAGTACTGTTTCATTGATTTCTGACATCAACAACTCTGTTTTTCTTTATTCTTCTAGATCTGCAATATTTGGTGTTTTCTTTCACTCATTTTTAACTTAAAGTTTGTATTTTTATTACTAAATCTTGTTCCAATCAAATCTGAAACATCAGATATGAAGAGTTACTTCTCAGATCTGATTAATTTTTAAATTTTATTTTTGAATATGTTGAACCTTTTCTCCGTTTTCTTAAAAATCACTTAAAAAAATACCATAAATACGTCTGGTCTTAAAGAGCAAGAGGTTTCCACTAACAAAATTCCTAGGTTGTACGGATAGGAAAATTTCATCAAGTGGAAGGTATTGTTTGAGGCTGTAGTGTGCTATAATGACTTTGATTTGTGGAACTCCATTAGGAATGGTCCATATGTGGCTGAAGGTGCAAATCCTAACCAAGCCGTTGGTGATAGGATGAGAAAGTGGATGCCCTTGGCTCTAGCTATGATCAAGCTGGGCCTGTCTTGGGAAATTTTAACTAAGGTTGCACATCATCCAACAGCTAAAGCTATGTATGATGCAATACTTGAGATCTTTGAAGGGAATTTTGAGATGAAAAACATCAAGAAATGAAGACTCAAGCAACAACTTGAGAGATTCAAGTATAAAGATGGAGAAAGACTGAAATCAATTCTTGATACGTTTCTAGCTATTGTGAATGACATGAGAACCATTGATTATGTAATGACAGACTTTGATTTGAACACTAAATTGTTGTCTTCAATGCCAAAGGAGTGGTATACAGCTAACAAATTCATCCTTCAGAAACCAAATTTTGAACAACTCAAGTTGGATGATGTAATTTGCTTTCTACAAGCTGCTGAGATAGAGATGATTGAGAACGAAATGATAAAGGAAGATAAGCCATGTTTCCTGGTGTCTAATGCTCTTATTGCACCTATGGGAAACTTGCCCTCCAAAAACCAACAACAGATCCCAATCATAGAATAAGCTACTGAACATGGTGTTGATATACCTAAAGCATTTGTTGGTGGTAGTTCAAGTAACCAAGGAAGCCAGTCAAGGTTTAATGTCCAACTCATAGATGACAATGATTCTGCCTCCATGGCAAGCGGACATTCACCTTATGCTGGTGGAAACAATGTTCAAGGAAGTGAAACTCAAGCATTGTTTTCTATGTTTACAGAGTCTTACAATTCATTTGTGGCCAAAAACATGGTCCACACAAGTGTCATTTAAGATGATTTGGAACAGACTGATGCTGATGATCTTGAAGACATGACTTGAAGTGGCAGGCTGCAATGCTGGCACTCAGAAGCAAGAGGCTATTTAATAGGACTGGAAGATCTTTAGTGTCTGGTCCAAATGAGAGGATTGGATTTGATAAGTTTAAGGAAATCCGTTACAATTGCCAGCAATCAGGACACTTTGCGAGAGAATGCAAGCAGCCTAGAAACTTCCAAGTTAATCAATACCAGAACCAACAACCAAGAAATCAGTTGCAATACCAGCAGAACCAGCAAAGAAACAACAATTACAAAAACAATCCCAATTTCAACAACTACCAGCTGCCACAAATGAATAATCAGTAAGATGTGCCCAGAACCAGAACTACCAAAGATACCAGAACCCCCAAACTGCTCCCAATAACCCCAATAGAAGTAATCAAAATCAACCCAGAAACCAAGGGAATGTAGCACTTGCTGCACAACAAGAAGGGAATTTTGATTGGAGTGATTATGCAGATGACATCACAAAGGCCAATGTTGCATTGATGGTAAAGATTGAAAATGAGGCCGAATCTTCTTCTTCATAGGTACCTTCAATCTCTACAACTGATTTACTTGAAACAATTGATGCATTGAATGTGAAAGTAGGTAAGTTGGAAAGTGAATTCTTTAGAAAACAAAGCATGATTAATGGGTATCAAGCAAGTGACATAATCAATGAAGAAAAGATTAGAAGTCTTGAAGATGATTGTATGATTCGTTATAGAACTCAGTCAAGGTATGTGACTGAAATTGATGGTCTAAAGAAAATGATTGTTGAAGAGAAGGTGAAGAATACCAAGTTACAAGCTGAGAATGAATTTCTAAAGAGCTTGGTGTCACACCCCGTTAAGCGAATTGCGGAAGCGTAAAACGGAAATGCAACAGATACAACTAGTATCAAATACATTGTTCATAAAGAAACATTACTAACTAGTTTACAATATATTATATCGTTCTAACATCTTTTACAAACTAGGTGATACAATCAAACCGGTTCTTCAATTACTTTACTTCTAACTCAAATGCCCATGACATCATTCACCAATCAGACACGTAACGCACAGGAAATTACTTCTCATATCTGATTACCTGAAAAGCATGTTAAAATAGGTCAACTACGAATAGTTGGTGAGTTTCATAAGTTTAACGAAATCAGTTCTGCGTACCACACAGTCATAGTTTGTATGTACGCGCGTATGTAAAAATATGTGTTTACGTTTGTATAAATATGTACAGCCGTATCCTTGTGTGTGCATATGCACACATGTAAATTTATAATATAAATTTGAAATTTCGGTAAATTCGTGGTTGTTTGTTCGTATTACCTGTTTCCAATTTCTGTGTTTAACCAACCACTGTGGACCCCCTTCCTCCCACAACGGTTCCACATAAACTCAACCATTATATAGTGTACATGCAAATAATTAGTATATTCTACACATAGTATTTCCTACGGCTAATCACGTAGCATGTATATAGACACATATACATATATAGTATTTATCACGTATCACCAAATACTGTAGCTCCCCATCCGCCCACAATACGCATAATCACGTTATTTTCTTAACATTCATGTCATAATCAAGTTAGTTCGTTTAATAAGTTGCAGCAGAACTTGGCTCATTGGCCATACTCAACTTTAGTTTATAAGTTGCAGCAGAACTTGGCTCATAGGCCATACTCAACTTTAGTTTAGTAAGTTGCAGCAGAACTTGGCTCATAGGCCATACTCAACTTTAGTTTATAAGTTGCAGCAGAACTTGGCTCATAAGCCATACTCAACTTTAGTTTATAAGTTGCAGCAGAACTTGGCTCATAAGCCATACTCAACTTTAGTTTATAAGTTGCAGCAGAACTTGGCTCATAGGCCATACTCAACTTTAGTTTATTACTATTGTGGCCCCCTTTCTGCCCACAATAGCCCCATAATCATCACAGACCACGTTATCTCCAAAATTAGTTATGTTTAACATTACATAACATGTTTGTATAAACCTGTTGTCACGGGTAATTTCATTATGTTTTGCAAATTCGTATTATCTCCACTTAATATATCAATCAACGATAATAATCATCTTTATCAGCATGCAGTCAATCATTATGTTTGTAGGGACTTTTCATATATAATTGTTCAGATATTCTATGTCCCGAATCGTTTTCAGATCGATAACGTGTATAAACATGCTTTCCACCCCAAAAGTTCGTAAAACAGTTTAGAAAGTGGGGGGTCGTGAAACTCACCTTATCGTAGTTCGCACAGAAATTACGTATCAGTAAGTCAGATGCCTCGTTTATAGCCTGATTCCTATAAACGGTATTGTATCGTTAATACTAGTACAGTGTTCAAGCTAAGTCGGGCTGTATAGATAATCTGGGTATAGCTGTTAGGCCCAGAACATGACCATAGTCTTAGATTGTGACGTTGTATACTATGAAATGTTTAAAACTGGATTTGGCTCAGTTTCACCGTTTCCTGAGCCGCGCTCAGTTGATCGTTTATACGTTTCGGGATTAGGTAAGATCACATAAAACTTAAGTAAATATAATGATTGATAAAATAATTTGATTTATGAAAGAATTTTAAGGTTTCGGTGTCTGGTTTGATCGCAAGGTTTGTTTCCGTTTTCATACGGGTTTGATTATACAAAACGCGCATAATTCACCCGAATTTTCCGGAATTCTCGTAAAGAGTTCGTTTTTATCAATATCATTCAAAAACATGATATTTGACCACTTTTGACATTTTGACATACCAGTCAGTCCGTTAAACACAAAACTGCCGGTTTCGTTAAAACAATTATAATTTAAATCTTTGATTAATCATAACTAAATATGTACTTATAGATAAATTATGTAAATTTTTGTAAAAATACATTAAGACATGGAGAATTTTATAAAAATATTTTCAGAAATTTTATGATTATTTATTTATTTATAAAAATTCATTTAATAGGTTATAATCGTGTAATAAATGGCCCGTTTATATCAAACGACCTCCAAAAAATCCGATAATTTTTACAAATGGCCTCAATGTTATTACATAGCCCCTGCAAAATTCCAGAACCTAAATCTTTTGATAAAATGCCTTTTTGTGCGTTTTTCGGCTGTTAAAATTCGGTTAAGCCATGATTGCATAAACCATACTTAGACATTTCCAATGATTCCCAAACTTTACCAGTGATCTTACCATCACATATTAAACTCCAAAACCATGTTTCATAATTTTTCAACATGTTTAGCTATTTTTCCCAAATAAACGCTCATAAACGGGAATAAATTCACCAAATATTCTCCGTTTATCAAAAAATTACCAAATTTGAACAGGGACTCATTTATATGATCCCTAATGTCCCTGCAAATTTTCACAAGCTAACAACAAGCACGTCACAACCTAATACTAAACAGCCCCTAAACGAGTATTACGGGTTTACCTTGTCGGTTTCCGATGAATTTTGCTAGCTTAAACGACTTTCCGGGTCTCGGGTTGCCAACTCAGTATATCTACATATCATATAACATCAAACCAAGCATAAATCATCCATGTAACAGCCTTGATAATTAGGGTTTCGGTTTTGGGTTCAAACCGAACTTTCTAACCGTAAAAACGTTGTATTCATGTTCTAATCCGCGTTTTTGACCAAAAAAGTATATGTTCCTGGTTTGTAAACATGTTTAACATCAAAACATGGTTTTACTTGATTTTTAGGGTTTTTGGATGGTTAAACATGTTTAAAACTAACTAAAACATGTTTATATGTTAATTATATAAATCAAACTTGGTTAAATTTTCCTAAAACTTGATCTTACCTTAGGGTTTTGAAGGGGAGTTGATAGAGCAGGGGTTGGAGCTGCTTGGACTTCAAATGTTTGTAAATGAGAATGAATAATAAGTCTTAAGGAATAAGTTATGTATAAAAAACAAATGTGAAGTTTGGTGGGGTTATTCCGATCGCAATTATGGAGGCCCCCCTTAATGGGCTGTTTTGGCCCATTACTCTAACCATACAAGCCCAAACATGAAAAGCCCACTTTAAATTTAGTTCGGGTTCGGTTTTTCGCAAGAAAATTAATTCGGGTGTGAGAAATAGCGCAAAAACGAGTGTTTTTCAGCTTATTTTTGTAAAATAAGAAAAACATACTGACTCGTTATAAAATTCCAAAATATTTTCACGGATTGCTTAGAACATGTCATATAAGTGTTTTATAAATCTTTTTCGGCTTAACGGATGCTACAATGCTTGTTTTGATATTAACGATTGCGTTTAAGCTTATAGCGTATCGATAAACGAAACCTTTTTCGTTTAAAGAGTTTTAAACGTACTGGGGCCTAAATATCAATATGTTAGCCTCTATAACATATATATAACTCGTATATGACCCCTCAGTATGTATACGGGTCATAATTAGTATCGGTCGGTTACTCGTTTAAGCACTACGAATTAACCGACTTATCGTTTACTTGTTACGTAATGAATATAGTGTACCTCGTTTTGTTTGCTATCGAACTAAGGCCATATTACTAATATTTTAGCTTGCATAAATCATATATCACTTATAGATGGCACCCTGGGATATCCGGACCATAACCAGACCCGTTTGGTTATTTGTTTGTTCGTTACGCAATAAGCGGTTAAACGCTTATTCGAGTTTGTAAGTACTAAGGTGTACTCGGTTTTGCCACGGATGTCACATTCTCCCCCTGTTAAGAAATTTCGTCCCCGAAATTCAATATGCCATATATGCTCTTTTTGGGGAAAATTTTATAATCATTCGTTTTGGAATTCGTTTTTCTGTTTCCGAACACGTTTGATTCCCCGTTGTGGATTCCACTGGATTTTTATTCAATGAGATTTTATTGTGTCACAACTGTTTGATTTTCCCCACTCAGCATTTTCATGAGTCTCTTTATAGAGTTTAGCTGTATAAAAGTTTTCAAATAGTACTAATTCCGCCATGTCAGCAAGGCACCCGTTTTGATTCAATATAATGAAATAATTTTGTTTAATACGTTATGGGGTTAACTTTCAAGGCAATTTTATATAGTGCTATATATTTTAGAATTAACTCACCGTTCCTCAACTCAACTAACAACTTTCAAAATTTGATAACTTATCGCATTTCTCAGTATAGCCCTCTTGTTAGCCTTAGGCGGCCTTCGGTTTGTTATTAATATTACGAGTTTTATTTATGGTTATCGAAATCAAATCGGATTTTGTATTTTGGGGGTCACCAATTTTTTTTTTAATTTTAATAAGATGGCGAGTTACATTCTTACTCGAATAATATAGTATATTACTACTTGTATAATATTATGATGACTGTTAATGTACGAGGATTGAAATTACTGGTCTTATTTTCCTCTATTGTTTGAATAGTTTATTTGATTTGATTGTTTTATAGAGGATTATAGATCGTGCTTAGGCCAATTAGGGATCTAAAATTTCATACACAATTCACCAAGAGTAAGATTTTGTTAAGGCAAGTTTTTCAGCTGGATAGTTGTTACAATTCAGAAGAAGGTATTTGGAGTGGATTAGTCAAGAAACTATCATTCAGCTTGAATTGCTTTCTCGGGATGTTTAAGGAACACATGTTAAGGGTTCCATTTTAGTTTGTTTCCCACTTTCAATGGGGTATCTCGAATTGTTGTAGCATCTCCGAGGATCTTTAGTATTCCCCCAGAACTTATAATAGTGCACACTTTATAAAACATGAGCCTATGATTCCTTCATAGATTTCGTTTGCATCTTTATACTAGTACTCAGTTTATTCCGAACATCTGGCCTGACTTTTCCTTGTTCATCACTCAGTTATTAAGGCTATAAAAATTTAAAGTTCAAGTTTCGGTTACGGATAGTATAGTTTTCCTCATCCGTGTTTCATCATTGGGGTACTAGGATTTGTTCCGTGTATGGGATCATTTCTTTATCTAGAAGAGGCAGTATAACAATTCTATTTCTATATATAACCTTCATTTGAACACAATTAACTAGTCCACACTGACTATTACACAATGACTCCTCACTTCCACCGGGAGTGCATCGATAAGGAATAACTAGTTATTTAGGTTAAGAGGGTAGTTTTTCGGGTAATATGGTTAGTATTTATAGTCTTACTTTTGTTGGTTTCTATAGTATACAGAATTGTTATTTTACTAGACGGTATATTTTCCAAAGTAATAACTTGTAGGAACGAAACGTCTATCAGTGTCCGTAATAAATAGACTAAAGTATGTTAGGCATTACTAGGAACGTACCTGTCACTACATTTGTTCTATCCGGTTTATTCACAATACGTGACCCCTAGTCAAGTTGGACGTCGATGTCGGTCCTTGCCTTGTCTTTCCATCGCAATTGGGTTCAATCTAGGGCAGTCTTTCTTGATGTGCTCCATACTACCACACTCATAACAGGCATTACAGTTTATTATGGGTTGGTTTTGGTAGATTGGTTGTTGTCGTGTTGGTTGCGTTGGGCTAGTTGTGAGTCCTGCAGTTGGGTTGGTGGATTTATAGTATTCATAACGGTTCTACAATTTCGGGCATAGTGTCCCACCTTCCCACATTTGTGACACACATTGGTCCGACATTCACCAACATGATGATAACCACATTTTCCACATCTAGGCAAAAGCCCGTTATACTTATCTTGTTTCACATCGGAACTGATCATAGCATAATTTTGTATTGCAAGGCGCGCGCATTTATTCTGTTGTCTTTCTTGTATTCCCGCTCCATAATTGGTTCGTTTTGTACCAGATGATTCCCCGGGCATTCTTAATGAACCACTTCTAATCAAATCAGAAGTTACAATGCCTGCTTGTAACACGGCATTTTCGAAAGTTACAGGGCCAGTTGAATTAACCAAACTCCTGACTTCGGGGGCTAAACCCCAAATGTAGCGTTCAGTACGTTTAAATTCTGGAGTAACTAACCATGGGACTAGACGAGCCAGTTCGTTAAAGCGATGGGTGTACTCCAAGTGATCTGCACCCTTCATTTCTAGATTCCAAAGTTCTTGCTCTAATTTCTGAATTTCGTTTATCGGACAAAAGTGTTTTATCATAAGATTTTTAAGTTCTGTCCAAGACATACGATTGGTTGCCTCTTGTCCTTGAATTTGCACAACAGTATTCCACCACATCAGCGCGTGGTCTACAAATGTAGAAGTAGCAAATTTGACAATACAATCTGGTGGACAGTTAGTGATATTAATGATGGATTCAGTCTTTTCGATCCACTTTACCAGTCCATTTGGTCCTTCAGTACCGCTAAATTCCAAAGGTTTACATAGCATGAAGTTCTTAAGTTGATACCCGTGTTGCGGGGGATTTTGATTGTTACAACTATTGTTCAAGTTCGGTGCATTATTTAAAGTAATATTGGTATTCAACGGGGGAGTATTAGTTGTGATGGTATCAGTATTTATCGGTGGAGCATTTGTGGTTGTATTAGTATTTGTCAAGGGATTAGTATTTACAACCGCGTTAGCGTTCGGCACTTGATTTGTATTCATAGTTGTATGGATACCAGCAGCGAATTGTGCTGCTATTGTCGGAAGTACTGTTTGTAGTTGTCGAGCGATCATTTCGGCTACATCTGCCTCAGACAACATGTTTACTTTCTTCGGGGCCATTCTATAACAATAACCAGTTATTCAACCATTAACAAAATTAACATACACTAATGATCACAAAAGGAATTATAATAACAAGTAATCAGGTATTTCAATTAACACGTATATATCACACGGGTTTGTTCTTGAGTTTGAATACTAAGGATAATATGTAAAGTTAGCTTAACAAAGGCCAATGTTTATATATATATATATATATCAAAAGTTGTCACCTAGTGACAAGTAATTGTAATCCATTAAGGGTAAGTGTTTGAAATGAAATATCCAATGCGTCACCCATATCAACATAGCATCCTACCAGATGCTTGCATGGGGTATCGAAGGCCATATCCAACAATATCGTACTACCCTTATCTATCTAAGTACACATTATACAATTATATACGGTTTACAACTTGCCCGAAAATTATTCCGGTACGATCCCATCATTAGGCACTTGTTTTTCTTTAGCCTCTTCCATAAGTAGACAATTGTTCGTTATAAGTTTAGTTAGTGTATTTATCATATGAATGCACTCATATATTCAACTAGACCCTTAGAGGTTGTTAAATATAACTATAGAATATATTCCTTCGCCAGGTCATCCGGTGCACGCAAGTATGTTGGGCCTACTAAAAGTGGTAGTTTACTGGTTGGGTTAAGTATGTTCCGTTCTAGTCAGCATGTCATCAATTCGTGAGCATGAGGTTTCTCTCCTACAGTAACCAATTGGAATAGGAAAAATATAGGAGAGGTTGGATGTTCTTGTTCATAGATGGTTTAAAGAGTTTGCTAGTTAAGGAGGTTCATCAGAATTAGTTGTACTGGTAATATGTAAAAGAAATTATTATTATTAATATTTCTTTTTGAAATATCGTTAGTATATTATATGTACTGGTAGTCACGGTCTGTTTATAGAATTGGGGAATCAATAAAGTAGTTATTATATTTATAATTTGATAAATCGGACTCATCACTAGGTACTTTCCTAGGAATAGTGTTTGTTTTTCAAACAACAGAAATCGAATGATGACCAGAAAATAGTTTAGTTTAGTGTCAAAGAAACGAGTACATAAAATAAAGGTTAGACCCATGCTGAGAGGTATTATATGTATATATATATCTATATATATATGTATATTCTTGAAATCATTGTCTGTAGAACACGCCTCTCATGGTTCTTTCCCGGGCCTTGCATATTGAGCCCCTTTGTGGTGCTGTCACATCACCAGACTTAGTTAAACTTGTTGAAGCATTCTCATATTCTCACTCACAGGAAACACCGGTTCTTTATCTATCGTAAAGCTACCCGATCTCGACATCTTTCAGTGCAATCGTTAATCAGAAGAAAACGTTTTTCGGTAGCTTAAATCATCGTAAAGGATATTATTAATTAATACCGAAATTAAATATTTTATTTGTTACGATAAGATTCGTTGTCATCGGTAGTACCGTACGTACACATATCCCTATACCTCATCTCAGATAAGCACGTATGCACACTTCATATATACTTCACATCACCTTTATGCACGTATGTTGCCATTTTTACCTATCAAAATGTTCCACGGCTTCACCCCGAATTCCCTCGTACAAGCAAGTCTGTTATTACGTTCCGGACCATAATAACTCACTTGCCCTACGAGTTCATCCCGGCATCCATCAGTATCTATCGTTACTCATTAATAAGTTTCCCAGTGATAATCGAGCCTACGGTTATATTATAGGTATCCTAAGGGATAACCTAATCCTTTATAACCAATGGCTCTGATACCAACTTCTGTCACACCCCGTTAAGCGAATTGCGGAAGCGTAAAACGGAAATGCAACAGATACAACTAGTATCAAATACATTGTTCATAAAGAAACATTACTAACTAGTTTACAATATATTATATCGTTCTAACATCTTTTACAAACTAGGTGATACAATCAAACCGGTTCTTCAATTACTTTACTTCTAACTCAAATGCCCATGACATCATTCACCAATCAGACACGTAACGCACAGGAAATTACTTCTCATATCTGATTACCTGAAAAGCATGTTAAAATAGGTCAACTACGAATAGTTGGTGAGTTTCATAAGTTTAACGAAATCAGTTCTGCGTACCACACAGTCATAGTTTGTATGTACGCGCGTATGTAAAAATATGTGTTTACGTTTGTATAAATATGTACAGCCGTATCCTTGTGTGTGCATATGCACACATGTAAATTTATAATATAAATTTGAAATTTCGGTAAAATCGTGGTTGTTTGTTCGTATTACCTGTTTCCAATTTCTGTGTTTAACCAACCACTGTGGACCCCCTTCCTCCCACAACGGTTCCACATAAACTCAACCATTATATAGTGTACATGCAAATAATTAGTATATTCTACACATAGTATTTCCTACGGCTAATCACGTAGCATGTATATAGACACATATACATATATAGTATTTATCACGTATCACCAAATACTGTAGCTCCCCATCCGCCCACAATACGCATAATCACGTTATTTTCTTAACATTCATGTCATAATCAAGTTAGTTCGTTTAATAAGTTGCAGCAGAACTTGGTTCATTGGCCATACTCAACTTTAGTTTATAAGTTGCAGCAGAACTTGGCTCATAGGCCATACTCAACTTTAGTTTAGTAAGTTGCAGCAGAACTTGGCTCATAGGCCATACTCAACTTTAGTTTATAAGTTGCAGCAGAACTTGGCTCATAAGCCATACTCAACTTTAGTTTATAAGTTGCAGCAGAACTTGGCTCATAATCCATACTCAACTTTAGTTTATAAGTTGCAGCAGAACTTGGCTCATAGGCCATACTCAACTTTAGTTTATTACTATTGTGGCCCCCTTTCTGCCCACAATAGCCCCATAATCATCACAGACCACGTTATCTCCAAAATTAGTTATGTTTAACATTACATAACATGTTTGTATAAACCTGTTGTCACGGGTAATTTCATTATGTTTTGCAAATTCGTATTATCTCCACTTAATATATCAATCAACGATAATAATCATCTTTATCAGCATGCAGTCAATCATTATGTTTGTAGGGACTTTTCATATATAATTGTTCAGATATTCTATGTCCCGAATCGTTTTCAGATCGATAACGTGTATAAACATGCTTTCCACCCCAAAAGTTCGTAAAACAGTTTAGAAAGTGGGGGTCGTGAAACTCACCTTATCGTAGTTCGCACAGAAATTACGTATCAGTAAGTCAGATGCCTCGTTTATAGCCTGATTCCTATAAACGGTATTGTATCGTTAATACTAGTACTGTGTTCAAGCTAAGTCGGGCTGTATAGATAATCTGGGTATAGCTGTTAGGCCCAGAACATGACCATAGTCTTAGATTGTGACGTTGTATACTATGAAATGTTTAAAACTGGATTTGGCTCAGTTTCACCGTTTCCTGAGCCGCGCTCAGTTGATCGTTTATACGTTTCGGGATTAGGTAAGATCACATAAAACTTAAGTAAATATAATGATTGATAAAATAATTTGATTTATGAAAGAATTTTAAGGTTTCGGTGTCTGGTTTGATCGCAAGGTTTGTTTCCGTTTTCATACGGGTTTGATTATACAAAACGCGCATAATTCACCCGAATTTTCCGGAATTCTCGTAAAGAGTTCGTTTTTATCAATATCATTCAAAAACATGATATTTGACCACTTTTGACATTTTGACATACCAGTCAGTCCGTTAAACACAAAACTGCCGGTTTCGTTAAAACAATTATAATTTAAATCTTTGATTAATCATAACTAAATATGTACTTATAGATAAATTATGTAAATTTTTGTAAAAATACATTAAGACATGGAGAATTTTATAAAAATATTTTCAGAAATTTTATGATTATTTATTTATTTATAAAAATTCATTTAATAGGTTATAATCGTGTAATAAATGGCCCGTTTATATCAAACGACCTCCAAAAAATCCGATAATTTTTACAAATGGCCTCAATGTTATTACATAGCCCCTGCAAAATTCCAGAACCTAAATCTTTTGATAAAATGCCTTTTTGTGCGTTTTTCGGCTGTTAAAATTCGGTTAAGCCATGATTGCATAAACCATACTTAGACATTTCCAATGATTCCCAAACTTTACCAGTGATCTTACCATCACATATTAAACTCCAAAACCATGTTTCATAATTTTTCAACATGTTTAGCTATTTTTCCCAAATAAACGCTCATAAACGGGAATAAATTCACCAAATATTCTCCGTTTATCGAAAAATTACCAAATTTGAACAGGGACTCATTTATATGATCCCTAATGTCCCTGAAAATTTTCACAAGCTAACAACAAGCACGTCACAACCTAATACTAAACAGCCCCTAAACGAGTATTACGGGTTTACCTTGTCGGTTTCCGATGAATTTTGCTAGCTTAAACGACTTTCCGGGTCTCGGGTTGCCAACTCAGTATATCTACATATCATATAACATCAAACCAAGCATAAATCATCCATGTAACAGCCTTGATAATTAGGGTTTCGGTTTTGGGTTCAAACCGAACTTTCTAACCGTAAAAACGTTGTATTCATGTTCTAATCCGCGTTTTTGACTAAAAAAGTATATGTTCCTGGTTTGTAAACATGTTTAACATCAAAACATGGTTTTACTTGATTTTTAGGGTTTTTGGATGGTTAAACATGTTTAAAACTAACTAAAACATGTTTATATGTTAATTATATAAATCAAACTTGGTTAAATTTTCCTAAAACTTGATCTTACCTTAGGGTTTTGAAGGGGAGTTGATAGAGCAGGGGTTGGAGCTGCTTGGACTTCAAATGTTTGTAAATGAGAATGAATAATAAGTCTTAAGGAATAAGTTATGTATAAAAAACAAATGTGAAGTTTGGTGGGGTTATTCCGATCGCAATTATGGAGGCCCCCCTTAATGGGCTGTTTTGGCCCATTACTCTAACCATACAAGCCCAAACATGAAAAGCCCACTTTAAATTTAGTTCGGGTTCGGTTTTTCGCAAGAAAATTAATTCGGGTGTGAGAAATAGCGCAAAAACGAGTGTTTTTCAGCTTATTTTTGTAAAATAAGAAAAACATACTGACTCGTTATAAAATTCCAAAATATTTTCACGGATTGCTTAGAACATGTCATATAAGTGTTTTATAAATCTTTTTCGGCTTAACGGATGCTACAATGCTTGTTTTGATATTAACGATTGCGTTTAAGCTTATAGCGTATCGATAAACGAAACCTTTTTCGTTTAAAGAGTTTTAAACGTACTGGGGCCTAAATATCAATATGTTAGCCTCTATAACATATATATAACTCGTATATGACCCCTCAGTATGTATACGGGTCATAATTAGTATCGGTCGGTTACTCGTTTAAGCACTACGAATTAACCGACTTATCGTTTACTTGTTACGTAATGAATATAGTGTACCTCGTTTTGTTTGCTATCGAACTAAGGCCATATTACTAATATTTTAGCTTGCATAAATCATATATCACTTATAGATGGCACCCTGGGATATCCGGACCATAACCAGACCCGTTTGGTTATTTGTTTGTTCGTTACGCAATAAGCGGTTAAACGCTTATTCGAGTTTGTAAGTACTAAGGTGTACTCGGTTTTGCCACGGATGTCACACTTGGTATCTACAGGAAACATTTGTGGTATTTTAAACAAGATAAAAGAGGAAGACAAGTACAAAGTTGTTAAACCACCATTGAACAACACTTATTTATCCAAGGTTGATAAAGAAAAGAGAGAGAGATATCTTCAACACTTCAGAGATGTTTTTCAAGACAAAGAAGAGTTCATTGACATTTACAAGATGGTTGAAGTAAGTAAAGATGGAGAGTTTGTTGTAAAGGAAGAAGTAAGGGATGATAAGTCAATTGGTGTGCAAGTCTCTAAAGATGACTTCAATGATGAGGATCTGAATGTGGATGATTTAAGTGACTCTAGTGATCCAATCTCAGATGAAGAAATCAAAGATGCAGAAAGAAATAGAAGGTATAAGAAACCTGACCAATTGAAAAACTTCCTTTGTTGCCACCTATGACACCCCGAAGAGACAAAATGAAAGAACAAAGAGAGAACATGTGTCTTTTGACATATGTGAAAGGTCAAAGGTGAGCTATAATGCTGTAAGGCCACCAAGCAAGGCAGTTTTGAATTTTGAAAAATGGTAAGTGATTATAACAAGAAAAAGGTCACTGAAACAGTTGTTGATGACAACTTCATTCCAGTATACCCTGTTTTCTCTAGTCATGAAGTGTTTGACATTGGAGAGGTTGAGACTATGGAAGAGTATGAGAAGAGGCAATCTAGGCACAAGGGAAACCTAGATGAAGAACCTATGAATATGCAGAAAATCATCTCTAGGAAGAGCAAGATGAAAGACAAGATATTAAATTGAAGAGTTTGTACCTTTTTCAATTGATTTTGATAGTTTGAAACCTCAGAAAACACTTGGGATTAGACCACCTAGACTAAGTGAAAGATTCAGAAAGGGAAATTCTCATGAAAATTTCAAAGGAAAAGTGTGGTGCAAAAAGTGTGATGAATATGGTCACCATACTGATTCTTGTAATGAAAGGTTCACCTTCAAACCTTTTCATGTTCCCAATGAAATGAAGTTTGGTCAAAACTTTGAACTTTACAAACAGAAGTATGATGAATACTTGGGAAAAGGAAAATTGTGTGAGAAGGAGAATGTGAACAAAACTGAACCAAAGATTGACAACAGTTTTGAAAAGGAAGGGAAAGTTGAAGACAAAACCAAAGAAAATGTGACTGAACAAGTCAAGAGAAATGTCCTTCCTAAGAAATCTGAAACAACTGTGAAGAAAAACTTTCAACCATTGAGAATTATTCCCAATCATGACTCAAAATCAGTTAAGTCTAATAATTCTCAAAAATCACCAAACAAAGAAAAGAAAGGAAACAAAGGTGTCTTTTCTTGAATGAAACCAAAAGAATTGACTGGGGATGAAAAGTTCCTATTTAAGCATGGATTTGAACCTCATGGATTTCTTTGGAAACCAAGGGGTGAAGTTCAGGAGAAAAAAGATTTTGATGTGGGAGATTACTCAAGCACAAAGGATTATGTAGTCCAATATTGCCAAAGCATAATTCCTTGTGTGCAAAGTCCAGTATAGGGTGGTTATGAAATTGACAAATCTGAAGACTGTGAAGTTGTACATGAAGATCCTAAACCTACTGTTATCACATCCAATGCAACAATTTTCAATGAAAATAATGATTTGCAAGTTGATTCAGCTTGCACTTCATCACTCAACTAACAACTTTCTTTATTTATGCAGGAACATCCCACTCCACTGAATGAAGTATGGTACATGGATAGTGGATGTTCCAGACATATGACTTGTGACAAGAGGTCACTTGTTAACTATGAAGAGAAGTTTGAGGGTCCAGTAGCATTTTGTAGTGATGAAAATGGTGGAAAAATAGTTGGAAAAGGGATCTTGACCAATAGAGAGGTCACATTTGACAATGTCTTCTATGTGGAGAGGCTACAATATAACCTTTTGAGCATATCACAAATGTGTGATAAAGGTTATAAGGTTGGTTTTGATGACTCACACTGTTTCATCTTAAGACCTGAATTTGTAATCCCACCAGATATGATTATGATGATGGCCCCAAGGAAGGAAAATTTATATGAACTGAACATGAAAGATGCTGTTTCAAGGGGTGGTACATGTTTTCTTTCAAAAGCCACTGAAAATGAGTCAAAATTATGGCATATAAAGTAGTGTCATGTTAATCTCAAGAATATGAACAAACTAGTCAAGGGTGAGAATGTCATTGGTTTGCCTACTAGGGAGTTCAAGTTGGACGAAAATTGTATCTCATGTTAAAAGGGAAAGTAGCACAAGTCTTCACACAAGACTAAACTCATCAACACAATTGATCAAGTGCTTGAGATGCTTCATATGGATCTTTTTGGTCTTGTGAGTGTACCAAGTATTGGAAAGAATAGATATTGGCTTGTGATCATTGATGATTTCTCAAGATATACTTGGGTTTATTTACGAAGTACAAAAGATCGATTGCTGAGCTTATTAAGAATTGTGTAACCAGGATTGAGAACCAGTTGGATGCAAGGGTGAAAGTGATGAGAAGTGATAATGGAACTGAGTTCAAGAATGGAGTTATGAAAGAATTCTGCAATGAGAAAGGAATACTTCAACAATTCTCAACTCCAAGAACTCCTGAACAAAATGGTGTTGCAGAAAGAAGAAACAAAACACTTATAGAAGCTACAATAACCATGCTAGCAGACGCTTCTCACCTGTCACTTTTAGTGTAGAGGCAATCAATACTTCCTGCTATGTTCAGAATAAATTACTTCTCAACAAAAGTCAAGACAAAACTCCTTAAGAAATCTTGTTTAAAAGAAAGCCCTACATCAAGTTCCTCAAGCCATTTGGATGCAAATGTTCTCTTTTGAACACCAAGGATTATTTAAACAAGTTTCAAGCAAAATCCTTGGATTGCTTCTTTGTTGGCTACTCTACACACTCAAAGGCCTACAAAGTATATGTGAAAGATCACTTGAGTGTGATTGAATCCTCTGATGCAATCTTTAATGAAAATCAGTTCAATACAGTTGATGGTGCAGCATGGCTGTTTGATCTTGAGAAATTAATCAAGTCCTTCAAGATTCATCCTGAAGACTTTGATGAATCTTTTTACAGAACAAGTGAGATTGAAAAGACAAATCAGAAGACATTAGATTTGGAAAAGTTATGGTCTAAGGTTGCTGGAAAAGAAAGTGAATATACATTCATTAAGGATCACTCAAGTGCAAATGTTGAACAAGTTCAAGATAATGATCAAGAACACAATCAGAGTCCAGAACAAGATCTAGGAAATGGTAATCAAGACAATCAAGTAGTGCAAGATGATCAAGTTCTAAATGGGGAAGATCCAAGCAACCAAACCAGTGAAGAGGAAGCTGTCACAAAAGCAAGGTATGAAGATTTGGTTTGAAAGATTGAATATGGGAAACAATGGTGCATCTACCTCAAGGCAGAACAATAAGGAAACACCTGAAGTTGATAATGCAACAACTGATTTGGTCATTGATGAACCAGATCTCAATGAATCAAATCTTGACACTAATGTGTCTACTGATATGATAGTTCAATCCTCTTATGTTGAAAGAAATCATCCTTTTGAGAAAATCATTAGAGATATATATGAAAGAGTTACCAGAAGTCATTCTGAATCTGCAAACATCTGTTTGTACTCCTACTTTCTATCGTAAATTGAACCCTAGAACATTGTTCAAGCATTGAAATACAACTGTTGGGTAGAAGCAATGCAAGAGGAGTTGGCTCAATTCAGAGATCTACATGTATGGGAACTTGTAGATAGGCCAAGAAACAGAAATGCAATTGGAACTAAATGGGTTTTCAGAATCAAAAGGGATGAAAGAGGTATTGTAATTAAGAACAAAGGAAGACTACTTGTTGCTTTAGGATTCCTACAAGAAGAAGGGATAGACTTTGAGGAATTCTTTGTTCCTGTAGCAAGACTTGAAGCCATAAGAATCTTTCTTGCTTATGCTGCCATAAAGAATATAAGGGTATTCCAGTTAGATGTCAAATCTACTTTCTTAAATGGAAAAATAGAAGAGGAAGGGTATGTGACTCAGCCACCAGGATTTGAGGACCCTGATATCCTAGCAGAGTTTACAAACTGAACAAAGCTTTGTATGGAATACATCAATCTCCAAGAGCTTGGTATGATGAGTTATCTAACCACTTGCTTGAAAATGGTTTCTCAAGAGGAACTATTGACAAGACCCTCTTTTACAAGACAAGAGGAAGATATTTGCTTCTATTACAAGTCTATGTTGATGACATCATCTTTGGATCAACCAATGAACAGATGTGCTATGAATTTGAAGATGTGATGAAGTCTAAGTACAACATGAGCTATATGGGAGAAACAAACTTCTTTCTTGGATTGCAAGTTCAACAGAAGGCTGATGGGATTTTCATATGTCAATCCAAATATGTACTTGACATTTTGAGCAAGTTCAAGTGTCATGACTTCAAAACAGCTTCAATACCCATGGACACTCATGAAAAGATGATAGCTGATGAAAAGGGGGAGCCTATAAATGAGCATGAATACAGAGCTAAAATTGGATTCCTAATGTACTTAACTGCTTCAAGACGTGATATCATGTTTTCCGTTTGTGTATGTGAAGATTTCAATCAAGTCGTAAGGTCTCTCACATGACAACAGTCAAAAGGATCTTTAGATACTTGAAGGGAAAGCCTGATTTGGGGATTTGGTATCCAAAGAACCAATCCTTTGATCTGTAGCTTATACTGACAGTGACTATGATGGGTGCAACATGAGCAGGAAGTCAACCTCGGTTGGATGTCAATTCTTGGGAGACAGGCTAGTGTCTTGGCAGTGCAAAAAGCAAACCACAGTGTCAATCTCAACTGCTGAAGCTGAGTACATTGCTGCATCTGCCAGCTGTGCATAAGTTCTTTGGATTCAGAATCAAATGCTGGATTATGGTCTGAATTTCTTGTACACTCCTATTTTCATTGATAATACTACTGCATATTTTATTGTTAAGAATCATATACAACACTCTAAGACCAAGCACATTGAAATCTGACATCATTTCATTAGGGATTGTATGAAAAAGGTCCAACTGAGATGAAAAGAGTTGATACAAGTGATAATTTGGCTGACCTATTCACAAAACCAATTGACAGAACCAAGTTCAACTTTCTTTTGAAAGCCCTGGGTATGATCAACTCTGATGAAGTCTGATTAGTGATTTGTGCCTCGATGTGCTAATTGATTATATGTTTGTTAGAAGGTCTAAGTGATTGTTGTGTATATTTGAATATGCTACTTTTTGATGTTAACTGATATGTGCTTAATCGATTATCTGCGCAAGTTAGGTGTCTTTTATGCTTATGATTGTTTATCAGTTGACTTGTAGGATGTCATGATAAGTGTTTTGATTTGATATACTTGATTATATGCTTATCTGATGTCATATTTGAGTGTTTGATTATGTCAGTAATCTAATATGATGATATTGTTAGGATTTGTTAGACTATGCTTTTTGTGAAGTCTGCTTGTTTTGATAATATCATTAATGATTGAGATTTGAATATGTTACACTTGTCTTTGTGTCAAAATGTGCTTTTGTGTCAAATTGTTATGCTCAAATAAAATCTGTTAAGAAAATTTTTGATCAAAACAATTTTTGATAAAACAGAGCAAGTTGGTTATGGTGTAGAGATATGATAATACTATTCAGTTCAAAGCTTTAAAGAAGCATAAAAGAAAATTTTCAATGAAAAGTCTCAAAAGAGTTACTTTTGCTTAAAATTATGTCGTTTGCTCAAGTCAGAAGGACATATACTTGTATATGTTTGGTCCTGCCATCTATTTATAGATTCAAAGGATAGCCATTAACCTAAAGACTGAAAGCATTAAGGGAATTTGTAATTTGTTGTTTCACTTAAAATTATGCCAATGACTCTGAGCCAAAATGACATGTATTTATTTACGTGGTTAGTCCTGCTGACTACCTGTAGACAAATAGGATAGCCATTCACCTGGAAGCTAAGAGTAATTGGGGTGACTGAAAATTAAAATATGGGAAATGATAGTACATTGACTACTTAGCCAATCATATGGATTTAATAGGCTAAAAAGACACTTAGTACAGTCATTAACATGTATGGTTGCTTTCCCATGATGTGTAAAATTAAAGGTGATATAAACTTAAAGAATCTACTAAGCTTAATGTGGAGTTGCATTATTGTCTATGCATGTTCCAAGATAAATCATTCCCAATGATAGGCAGAAAAGTGATTATCCAATCATACACGAGCCCATTGGTATTTAGTCCCCAAAAGTGAAGTATTTATCCTAAAATGACTTAGAACAAAAGTGAACAAAATGCTTATCAAACAACACAATGTTGTTATATGTTCACAATCTTAAAAAAAATAAAATAAAAAATAAATATATAATAAGTTATGTCATTAAAAGTTTTTAACCAAATCTAGGGGGTGAAAGTCAAATCGGGGTGATCTGGAGAAAGCCAAATAAGCCTTGAGAATAGATATGGAGCATCAGAAAACAATATGTGTTATCCATTGAATATTATACACCTTAATTGAACCGTAAATCATATCACCAAAGAAATGAAAATCATGCTAAGTCTAGACCTGCTGTTAACCTATCTATACTGTCATAATGATGCTGAGAATGAAGTATTGAGAAAGCTACTTCGTCAATATGATCCCATACTTGAGATCTTTTCAGAAAAAGATAGAACATGTTTTGCAAGGAAACATAACTAAAATTTGATCTCTTATTGCACAATTTTCTCTTAAACAATAATCTTTAATGAAAAATATGTTTGATAATAGGTTTAAGTCAAAGAGTGTTGCATTTTACCTTCAAAAGGAATGGTGAACATCTTGAAATAGACTAACAAAGATAAATTACTAGCCTATCCCAGGTTTGTGCAAATAATCTTTAAGCATGAGCTACAAGGTTTATCCACAATGGGTACAACACATGTGCTGCAGAATCCAAATACCTACAAACGGATTGCTAATCTGGCTAGCACAAGTAGATTCAATCCAAATGCTGAGTTTGATGTGCTACCATGGCTGGTTAACCATGATGCTAAAATTATGCATGTTCATGAGTTAACCTCTGAGGAGGAGGATGATGACGAGATGGAGATTAATGATAGCTCTAACAGTGATGATAAAGGAGATGAGGGAGATGAACATGAAGGAGGAGCTAAAGGAGTATTTGTTGATGATGCACATGATCAGGGGGAAAATCAACCCATACCAACACCACCAACCACACCCTTAGCCACACCACCATCAACACCACCTTACTCACCACCACCACATGACCAAATCCACCAATCTCCACCTCAAACACCACCTACCCTAACCCAAAGCCCAACTGAAACCTTAAACCTAAACCCAACTCACACCATTGACCAAACCTTTACCCAAGAACAAAGCCAACCAACACATGAACCATATATCCCTAAAACTGTTCCCACATACTTACAAACCTTCCCATCCATAGCAGTTACATCCCCAACCCATTCCCAAACCTTAGAACAACCCAACCAACCTACATTCACAATTATCCATACTAGAAACCTTTTGATACCAAACATTAACCCTTTACCCTCAACCAGTGAAAACACTTTTGAAGACCCAAGCCCTCCCACTGACCAAATCCTTCCACAAACCCAAACCACAAAACCACCCACCAATCCTATACCTGACTCGTTCTCTGACTCAACACCTACTACCCCTCTCCATGGTCATTATGTTTTTAAAAGAAATCTTGAATTGATAAGTGAAAATGCGGATTTGAGAGGTGAAAATGATGAATTGCTGAAAGAGAATGATGAGTTGAAAGCACAGCTGGCACAAGCCCTTAAAAGAATTCAATCCCTGGAGGCGGAGGTTGAGAAGACCTCAGCTGCCCTAAAACAGGGGGAGAATGTTCCAATGGCCACTGTTGCGGATGAATTTGCTGATGAAGAAGTGGTGGATGTGATAGTAGAAAATGTGGTTGATGGACTGAAATGTATTTTAAATGTTGATGGTGATAGCGAGAATGAGGAAGATAGTGAAGAGAGACTGATCTTTGATGAAGATTATGAAGGAGATAAGTCTGGAGATGATGAACAAGATTATGATGTTAATGATGAGGTATTAAACACGCTCTATGGAGATTTTGATGATGACTTATTGAGGAAGGAGAAAGAGATTGTTGATGAGATGGAAGAACAAGACACTGACAATGTGGCCACGACAGAAGCAATAGCAACTGATGTTGTTGCTACAGATGTTGACAGATGCAATGTCCACAGATGTTGTGATGGATGAAGGTGCTGCTACTGAGGAACTAGTTCTTACTGAACAAGAAAACAATGAAGAAAGTTTCAAGAGAGTAGAGTAGGATAAGGAGATGAATGACTTGTTGGATGATATTGATAACTTTCCCCAGAAACAGAAGAAGAAAAGAAAAGAAGATTAGATAAGCGGAAAGCAATTGCCAATGATGAAGAAGAGCCTAAAGAGCCTGTTATTACCAAGAAGGTAAATTGTCACACCCCGTTAAGCTAATTGCGGAAGCGTAAAACGGAAATGCAACAGATACAACTGGTATCAAATACATTGTTCATAATGAAACATTACTAACTAATTTACAATATATTATATCGTTCTAACATCTTTTACAAACTAGGTGATACAATCAAACCGGTTCTTCAAGTACTTTACTTCTAACTCAAATGCCCATGACATCAATCACCAATCAGACATGTAACGCACAGGAAATTACTTCTCATATCTGATTACCTGAAAAGCATGTTAAAATAGGTCAACTACGAATAGTTTGTGAGTTTCGTAAGTTTAACGAAATCAGTTCTGTGTATCACACAGTCATAGTTTGTATGTACGCGCGTATGTAAAAATATGTATTTACGTTTGTATAAATATATACAGCCATATCCTTGTGTGTGCATATGCACACAGGTAAGTTTATAATATAAATTCGAAATTTCAGTAAAATCGTGATTGTTTGTTCGTACTACCTGTTTCCAATTTTCGTGTTTAATCTACCACTGTGGCCCCCCTTCCGCCCACAACGGTTCCGTGTTAACATCAACCACTGTGGTCCCCCCCTTCCACACACGATGATTCCACGTAACTCAAACATTATGTAGTATACACGCAATTAATTAATATATTATACACATAGTATTTCCTACGGCTAATCACGTAGCATGTATATAGACACATATACACATATAGTATTTATCACGTATCACCAAATACCGTGGCTCCCCATCTGCCCACAATACGCATAATCACATTATTTTCTTAACATTCATGTCATAATCAAGTTAGTTCGTTTAATAAGTTGCAGCAGAACTTGGCTCATAGGCCATACTCAACTTTAGTTTATAAGTTGCAGCAGAACTTGGCTCATAGGCCATACTCAACTTTAGTTTATAAGTTGCAGTAGAACTTGACTCATAGGCCATACTCAACTTTAGTTTATAAGTTGCAGCAGAACTTGGCTCATAGGCCATACTCAACTTTAGTTTAGTAAGTTGCAGCAGAACTTGGCTCATAGGCCATACTCAACTTTAGTTTATTACTATTGTGGCCCCCTTTCCGCCCACAATAGCCCCATAATCATCACAGACCACGTTATCTCCAAAATTAGTTATGTTTAACATTACATAACATGTTTGTATAAACCTGCTGTCACGTGTAATTTCATTATGTTTTGCAAATTCGTATTATCTCCACTTAATATATCAATCAACGATAATAATCATCTTTCATCAGCACGTAGTCAATCATTATGTTTGTAGGGACTTTTCATATATAATTGTTCAGATATATATTATGTCCCAAATCGTTTTCAGATCGATAACGTGTATAAACATGCTTTCCACCCCAAAAGTTCGTAAAACAGTTTAGAAAGTGGGGGTCGTGAAACTCACCTTATTGTAGTTCGCACAGAAATTACGTATCAATAAGTCAGATGCCTCGTTTATAGCCTGATTCCTTGTCGGTTTTCGATGAATTTTGCTAGCTTAAACGATTCTCCGGGTCTCGGGTTGCAAACTCAGTATATCTTAAGGTTTTGAAAGGGAGTTGAGAGAACAGGGGTTTGGAGCTGCTTTGGACTTCAAACTTTTGAGAATTGAATTCGATAACAAAGCTTGTGGTATAAGCTATATAAAACAAAAATGTGGGGTATGGTGATTGGGTTCCGATCGGAAGTATGAAGGAGCCCCTAATGGGCTGTTTTGGACCATTAACCTCATTATACAAGCCCAAACATGAAAAGCCCACTTCAAATTTAGTTCGGGTTCGGTTTTTCGCAAGAAAATTAATTCGGGTGTGAGAAATAGCGCAAAAACGAATGTTTTTTCAGCTTATTTTTGTAAAATAAGAAAAACGTACTGACTCGTTGTAAAATTCCAAAATATTTTCACGGATTGCTTAGAACATGTCATATAAGTGTTTTATAAATCTTTTTCGGCTTAACAGATGCTACAATGCTTGTTTTGATATTAACGATTGCGTTTAAGCTTATAGCGTATCGATAAACGAAACCTTTTTCGTTTAAAGAGTTTTAAACGTACTAAGGCCTAAATATCAATATGTTAGCCTCTATAATATATATATAACTCGTATATGACCCCTCAGTATGTATACGGGTCATAATTAGTATCAGTCGATTACTCGTTTAAGCACTACGAATTAACCGATTTATCGTTTACTTGTTACGTAATGAATATAGTGTACCTCGTTTTGTCATGAATGTCACATTCTCCCCCCGTTAAGAAATTTCGTCCCCGAAATTCAATATGCCAAGTATGCTCTTTTTTTGGGAAAAATTTTATAATCATTTGTTTTGGAATTCGTTTTTCTGTTTCCGAACACGTTTGATTCCCCGTTGTGGATTCCACTGGATTTTATTCAATAAGATTTTATTGTGTCACAACTGTTTGATTTTTTTTTTTTTTTTTTTTTTTTTTTTTTTTCCACTCAGTATTTCCATGAGTCTCTTTATAGAGTTTAGCTGTATAAAAGTTTTCAAATAGTACTAATTCCGCCATGTCAGTAAGGCACTCATTTTGATTCGATATATATATATACATATATATATATATAATGGGAATGAGATAATTTTGCTTAATACGTTACGGTTCGAGGCAATTTTGTACAGTTCCATGTATTTTAGAATCAGCTCCTCGTTTTCCTCAACTCAACTAACAACTTTCAAAATTTGATAACTTCTCGTATTTCTCAGTATAGCCCTCTTGTTAGCCTTAGGCGGCCTTCGGTTTGTTATTAATATTACGAGCTTTATTTATGGTTATCGAAATCGAATCGGATTTTGTATTTTGGATGTCGCCAATTTTTCAATTTCAATAAGATGGCGAGTTACATTCTTGCTCGTATAATATAGTATATAGGCGTTTGCATAATATTACGATGATTGTTAATGTACGATGATTGAAATTACCGGTCTTACTCTCCTCTAATGTTTGAATAGTTTATTTGATTTGATTGTCTTATAGAGGATTATAGATTGTGCTTAGGCCAATTAGGGATTTAAAATTTCATACCCAATTCACCAAGAGTAAAATTTTGTTAAGGCTTTTTCAGTTGGATAGTTGTTACCATTCGGAAGAAAGTATTCGGAGTGGATTAGTCAAGAAACTATCATTTAGCTGGCATTGTTTTCTCAGGATGTTTTAGGAATATGTGTTAAGAGATCCATTGTAGTTTGTTTCCCACTTCCAATGGGGTATCTCGAATTGTTGTAGCATCTCCGAGGATCTTTTGTATTCCCCGTTAACTTATAATAGTGCACATTTTACAACATATGTGCCTATGATTCCTTCATATATTTCGCTTGCATCTATATACTATTACTCAGTTTATCCGCACATCTGGCCTGGCTTTTCCTTGTTCATCACTCAGTTTGCTATAAAAGTTTAAAGTTCAAGTTTCGGTACGGATAGTGTAGATTTCCTCATCCGTGTTTCGTCATTGGGGTACTAGGTTTTGTTCCGTGTACCGGATCACTTCTTTATCTAGAAGAGGTAGTATAACAGTTTTATTTCTATATATAACCTTCATTTGAACTCAATTAACTAGCCCATACTGACTATTACACAATGACTCCTCACTTTCACCGGGAGTGCATTGATAGGGAATAGCTAGTTATTTAGGTTAAGAGGGTAATTTTTCGAGTAATATGGTTAGTATTTATAGTCTTACTTTTGGTGGTTTCTATAGTATACAGAATTGTTATTTTACTAGACGGTATATTTTCCAAGGTAATAACTTGTAGGAACGAAACGTCTATCAGTGTCCATAATAAATAAACTAAAGTATATTAGGCATTACTAAGAACGTACCTGTTACTACATTTGTTCTATCCGGTTTATTCACAATACTTGACCCCTAGTAGAGTTGGACGTCGATGTCGGTCCTTGCCTTTGTCTTTCCATCGCAATTGGGTTCAATCTAGGGCAGTCTTTCTTGATGTGCTCCATACTACCACACTCATAACAGGCATTACGGTTTATTATGGGTTGGTTTTGGTAGACTGGTTGTTGTCGTGTTGGTTGCGGTTGGGGTAGTTGTGAGTCCTGGAGTTGGGTTGGTGGATTTATAGTATTCATGACGGTTCTACAATTTCGGGCTTAGTGTCCCACCTTCCCACATTTGTGACACACATTGGTCCGACATTCACCAACATGATGATAACCACATTTTCCACATCTAGGCAAAAGCCCGTTATACTTATTTTGCTTCACATCGGAACTGATCATAGCGTAATTTTGTATTGCAAGGCGCGCGCATTTATTCCGTTGTCTTTCGTGTATTCCAGCTCCATAATTGGTTCGTTTTGTACCTGATGATTCCCCGGGCATTCTTAATGAACCACTTCTAATCAAATCAGAAGTTACAATGCCGGCTTGTAACACGGCATTTTTGAAAGTTACAGGGCCAGTTGAATTAACCAAACTCCTGACTTTGGGGGCTAAACCCCAAATGTAGCGTTCAGTACGTTTAGATTCTGGGGTAACTAACCATGGGACTAGACGAGCCAGTTCGTTAAAGCGATGGGTATACTCCAAGTGATCTGCACCCTTCATTTCCAGATTCCAAAGTTCTTGCTCTAATTTCTGAATTTCGTTTATCGGACAAAAGCGTGTTATCATAAGATTTTTAAGTTCTGTCCAAGACATACGATTGGTTGCTTCTTGTCCTTGAATTTGCACAACAGTATTCCACCACATTAGCGCGTGGTCTACAAATGTAGAAGTAGCAAATTTGACAATACAAGCTGGTGGACAGTTAGTGATATTAATGATGGATTCAGTCTTTTCGATCCACTTTACCAGTCCATTTGGTCCTTCAGTACCACTAAATTCCATAGGTTTACATAGCATGAAGTTCTTAAGTTGATATCCGTGTTGCGGGGGATTTTGATTGTTACAACTATTGTTCAAGTTCGGTAGGAGATTATCATTATTGAAAGTAATATTGGTATTCAACGGGGGAGTATTAGTTGTGATAGTATCAGTATTTTTCGGGGGAGCATTTGTGGTTGTATTAGTATTTGTCGAGGGATTAGTATTTACAACCGCGTTAGCGTTCGGCACTTGATTTGTATTCATAGTTGTATGGATACCAGCAGCGAATTGTGCTGCTATTGTCGGAAGTACTGTTTGCAGTTGTCGAGCGATCATCTCGGCTATATCTGCCTCAGACAACATGTTTACTTTCTTCGGGGCCATTCTAATATAAAAACCAGTTATCTCACAATTAACAAAATTCACATATGCTAATAATCACAAAAAGGAATTACAATAACAAGTAATCAGGTATTTCAATTAACACGTATGTATCACACAGGTTTGTTCTCGAGTCTGAATACTAAGGATAGTATATAAAATTAGCCTAGCAAACACCAAAGTTTGCATATATATTAAAAGTTGTCATCTCCAGAAATTTTAACCCAATAGGGGTCAATGTTTGTATTAAAAATGCCCAAATCGTCCTCCATATTAGCATAGCGCACCACCATATGCTTGTATGAAGTATCAGAAACTATACACGACAATACCGTACTATCCTTATCTATCAAAGCACGCGTTATAACAATTATAAATAATTCACAACTTGTACGACAATTGTTCCAATATGATCCCATTATTGGGAAGCTGTTTTTGTTCGGTCTCTCCCGTAGGTAGATATTTGCTCGTTACGAGTTTAATCAGTATGTTATAGTGGGAATGCACGTGTATATTTCACCTGACTTCTAAATGTTGTTAACTAATATTGTAAAATACATATTCTTTCGTCAGGTCATTCTCTATTCGTAGGCATGTCGGACTTAATAAAAGTAATAGTTTGCTGGTTGGAGGTAATTAGGTTTCACTCCAGTCGGGGCACGTCATCATTTCGTGAGCATGAGATTTCTCTCCTACAGTAACCAATTAAAATAGGAAAAATATAGGAGAGGTTGGATGTTCTTATTCATAGATGGTTCAAAGAGTTTGGTAGTAAAGGAGGTTCATCAGAGTTAGTTGTACTGGTAAATTGTAAAGGGAATTATTATTATTAATATCTCTTTTGAAATATCATTAGTATATTATATGTACTGGTAGTCACGGTCTGTTTATAGATTTGGGGAATCAATAAAGTAGTTATTATATTTATAATTCAATAAGTTGGATTCATCACTAAGTATTTCCCCCGGGATGGTGTTTGTTTTTCAAACAACAGAAATCGAAGGATGACCAGAAAATAGTTTAGTTTAGTGTCAAAGAAACGAGTACATGAAATAAAGGTTAGATCCAGGCTGAGAGGTATTATATGTGTATATATATATTCTTGAAATCATTATCTGTAGGACACGCCTCTCGTGATTCATTCCCCGGCCTTGTATATTAGGTTCCTTAGTGGTTTCGTCATATCACCAGATTTAGTTTGAAGTCGGTTAAGCGCTCTCATATTCTCGTTTACAGGAAACACCGGTTCTTTATCTGTCGTAAAGCTACCCGATCTCGACATCTTTCGGTGCAATCGTTAATCAGAAGAAAACGTTTTTCGGTAGCTTAGATCATCGTAAAGGATATTATTAATTAATACCGAAGTTAAATATTTTATTTGTTACGAACAGGTATAATATAAATTTTGATACGATATAATTTTAATCATAATATAAATTAATATTAATTATAACCGAATATAATATTCGTTACAATAAGATTCAATATCATCGGTAGTACCGTACGCACACATATCCCAATATCTCATCTCAGATAAGCACGTATGCACATTTCATATATACTTCACGTCACCTTTATGCACGCATGTTGCCATTTTTACCTATCAATATGTTCCGCGACTTCACCCCGAATTCTCTCGTACATGCAAGTCTGTTATTACGTTCCGGACCATAATAACTCACTTGCCCTACGAGTTCATCCCGGCATCCATCAGTATCTATCGTTACTCATTAATAAGTTTCCCAGTGATAATCGAGCCTACGGTTATATTATAGGTATCCTAAGGGATAACCTAATCCTTTATAACCAATGGCTCTGATACCAACTTCTGTCACACCCCGTTAAGCTAATTGCGGAAGCGTAAAACGGAAATGCAACAGATACAACTGGTATCAAATACATTGTTCATAATGAAACATTACTAACTAATTTACAATATATTATATCGTTCTAACATCTTTTACAAACTAGGTGATACAATCAAACCGGTTCTTCAAGTACTTTACTTCTAACTCAAATGCCCATGACATCAATCACCAATCAGACATGTAACGCATAGGAAATTACTTCTCATATCTGATTACCTGAAAAACATGTTAAAATAGGTCAACTACGAATAGTTGGTGAGTTTCGTAAGTTTAACGAAATCAGTTCTGCGTATCACACAGTCATAGTTTGTATGTACGCGCGTATGTAAAATTATGTATTTACGTTTGTATAAATATATACAGCCATATCCTTGTGTGTGCATATGCACACAGGTAAGTTTATAATATAAATTCGAAATTTCAGTAAAATCGTGATTGTTTGTTCGTACTACCTGTTTCCAATTTTCGTGTTTAATCTACCACTGTGGCCCCCCTTCCGCCCACAACGGTTCCGTGTTAACATCAACCACTGTGGTCCCCCCCTTCCACACACGATGATTCCACGTAACTCAAACATTATGTAGTATACACGCAATTAATTAATATATTATACACATAGTATTTCCTACGGCTAATCACGTAGCATGTATATAGACACATATACACATATAGTATTTATCACGTATCACCAAATACCGTGGCTCCCCATCTGCCCACAATACGCATAATCACATTATTTTCTTAACATTCATGTCATAATCAAGTTAGTTCGTTTAATAAGTTGCAGCAGAACTTGGCTCATAGGCCATACTCAACTTTAGTTTATAAGTTGCAGCAGAACTTGGCTCATAGGCCATACTCAACTTTAGTTTATAAGTTGCAGTAGAACTTGACTCATAGGCCATACTCAACTTTAGTTTATAAGTTGCAGCAGAACTTGGCTCATAGGCCATACTCAACTTTAGTTTAGTAAGTTGCAGCAGAACTTGGCTCATAGGCCATACTCAACTTTAGTTTATTACTATTGTGGCCCCCTTTCCGCCCACAATAGCCCCATAATCATCACAGACCACGTTATCTCCAAAATTAGTTATGTTTAACATTACATAACATGTTTGTATAAACCTGCTGTCACGTGTAATTTCATTATGTTTTGCAAATTCGTATTATCTCCACTTAATATATCAATCAACGATAATAATCATCTTTCATCAGCACGTAGTCAATCATTATGTTTGTAGGGACTTTTCATATATAATTGTTCAGATATATATTATGTCCCAAATCGTTTTCAGATCGATAACGTGTATAAACATGCTTTCCACCCCAAAAGTTCGTAAAACAGTTTAGAAAGTGGGGGTCGTGAAACTCACCTTATTGTAGTTCGCACAGAAATTACGTATCAATAAGTCAGATGCCTCGTTTATAGCCTGATTCCTTGTCGGTTTTCGATGAATTTTGCTAGCTTAAACGATTCTCCGGGTCTCGGGTTGCAAACTCAGTATATCTTAAGGTTTTGAAAGGGAGTTGAGAGAACAGGGGTTTGGAGCTGCTTTGGACTTCAAACTTTTGAGAATTGAATTCGATAACAAAGCTTGTGGTATAAACTATATAAAACAAAAATGTGGGGTATGGTGATTGTGTTCCGATCGGAAGTATGAAGGAGCCCCTAATGGGCTGTTTTGGCCCATTAACCTCATTATACAAGCCCAAACATGAAAAGCCCACTTCAAATTTAGTTCGGGTTCGGTTTTTCGCAAGAAAATTAATTCGGGTGTGAGAAATAGCGCAAAAACGAGTGTTTTTTCAGCTTATTTTTGTAAAATAAGAAAAACGTACTGACTCGTTGTAAAATTCCAAAATATTTTCACGGATTGCTTAGAACATGTCATATAAGTGTTTTATAAATCTTTTTCGGCTTAACGGATGCTACAATGCTTGTTTTGATTTTAACGATTGCGTTTAAGCTTATAGCGTATCGATAAACGAAACCTTTTTCGTTTAAAGAGTTTTAAACGTACTAAGGCCTAAATATCAATATGTTAGCCTCTATAATATATATATAACTCGTATATGACCCCTCAGTATGTATACGGGTCATAATTAGTATCAGTCGGTTACTCGTTTAAGCACTACGAATTAACCGATTTATCGTTTACTTGTTACGTAATGAATATAGTGTACCTCGTTTTGTCATGAATGTCACATAAATGATGAGGATTATGAAGAGGATGAGAATGCTGCTGCTGCAAGAAGACTTGAAAAAGTAATAAATGAAACAAGGGAGAGGGAAATCATTGCCCAAACCCTAATAGTAGAGGAAATGGCTGAGCAAGCAGATTTGATTGAGCAATCTAAAATTGCCAAAACATTGAATCAAGAAGAGGAAGAGGAACATGAAGTGACTGAAATGTTGATTAAAATTAAAAGGGATGAAGAGGTGGATAACTCATTAGCAATGGTTTTGAGTTTATTTAGTCAACCTCACAATGAACATGAGAAGGAAACTGAAAATGAAGAATATGTCAAAAGGGGGGAGACTAAAGATACAGTTGAAACATTGTTGAAAAAGGCTTCCAAGATTCATGAGGAAGTTACATCTAAAGTGAACAGGTTTTAAAAAAGCCTATACTAGAAAAAGAAAGGCCGATGAATAGTCTGATAAAGACATGTCAGCAAAAAGGGCTAAATGGGATGATAAGAATGAGTATTTTGTTGAAAGTCTCGAGGATCAGGAAAGCCCTTTGAGGCCTGTTCCAATTCAGATAATAAGGCCGGAGGATATTCCTGAAGATGTTCCAAATCCATAAGAACCAAAAATTGATTTTGCAGATGAGTCTACTGAAAAAGAGGATACTATTGAGGAAGATGACTCTGACAATGATAATGATGACGATGAAGGTAATACTGCTGAAAAGGTTGATATTTTGTCCCAACAAGTGGAAATGACTGATGAACAAAGGACAAATATACAACAAAGTCTGGACGAGGCTAAAAGGAATAATCCTTTAGTAATCAAGTTGATAAGATTTGGATACGGTTTTGAAAGATTGGCTTCTCTATCTGATGAGGAGTTGCAAAAAATGGTTGATAGAGAGTACTATGAGATAAAGAAAGGCCTCCAAAAGAAAAATGTTGATTCCATGAAGTTTAGAGATTATCTGATAAAGCATGGGCTGAATGAGAAAGATTTAAGCAGGATGAGTTTCCATGATTTGAAGAGACAATATAACTTAATTAGGGAAACCATTGAACGAGAAGAGAAGGAAAGATTTGTGAGAGAATCAAGGCTGAAGGAAAGAGTAGAGGAGGTAAGGAAGAAGTATGGAGGAAAGTGTGGATATTTGATTGATAGAGGAATTGCTCCTGAAATGGTTGATAGCTTGCCAAAGGAAAGTGTGGATATTTGATTGATAGAGGAATCTCACTTCAATAGACTATCAAAGAAAGATCAATCAGAGAAAGATCAACCTGAACCTTTTGCCAAGAAGAGAAGGATTATGACCCTAAGAGAAAAGAAGAGAGCTGAGAATGAAAAAGATGAGTTGGAAAGATATAAAGCCCAAGATACTCCTATTCCTGTGGAAGTAAAACCTGAGCCGATTGAGCATAAAGACCCATGGGAAGATGAGGAGATGATCAAAATCTTGAAGGAAGTGAAGAAGCGTAAAGGAATGAAAGAAAATGTTTTTGACATGTTGGGTAAAGCTCAACTAAAAGAATTATTCTATGAACAGAAAGCTGAATGGGAGAAGCCATTGACTGAAGATGTGAATCCCAGAACCTTTGTATCTTGACAATTTGTACCAGCAGGTCAGCTGAAAGATGACAGGATTATGGAAATGATTGGATGACTATTCAGGGATAGAGGAGAAAATGTTGACATAATGATGATGCTTGCTGAGTTAGTGGTTGAAATGACAAGAAGAAATTTGGAGTAACGAGGGCCAGTAAACCAATGAAGTCTATTCCAACAAGTGCCTCACCTTCAAGGAGATACACTTCAACAACCAGGGGTGAGCCAAGGAGAGCTGGAATTCAAAGGGAAGAAAGGCCACAAACTAATATGGACTTACCTATGATACTCTACTATGACTCTTTCTCCCATACTTTGAAAGTGATAATTCAAAGCAGAGAATTAAGCGAGATTATTTTCAAAGATGACTTTGCTGATTACAAGAAAGCGCAGCTGGAGATAATGGCCAATCTTAACCTATATGCATACCATGATAGAAACAAAATGGCAGGCAGATAACAAAATGAGTTGTCAAAATTTTTGAAAAATGAAGTTGAGAAGAATTCCCTATGTTGGATCAAAAGAAAAAGTGGAAGTTGACTAAGCAAGAACAAAACAGAAGAGCCAAGCGTTTAAGTGATATAAGAAGTGCAGAATTTGGCTACATCTCTAAAGTCAGAAACAAGAATCCACTGTCCAATTTAAATACGTGCATAAGTATGAGAAGAAGAATGACAAGATCCAACCACGAAGTTCAGAAGTCTGGCAGGATCACTCAAGTTGACTACAAAAGTAATGAAGACCACTACATTCTTCGAAACTCCGACGAACTAATTTTGGGCATTATCAGAAATGATTTGAGATCTGACCTTTTTGCATAATGAAGATTTGAGGGACATAATGGACATGGCAATTCCTGAGAATCACCCTCATTATCAAATATTTCTATATTCAAGTAAAAGGCAGGATCAGTGATAGTTGAACGACGACAAGTAGCCCGCAATGCAAGAAGATGAAGATTTTTAGTTTAGGCTTTGCTTTGTAATGTCCACTGGACAAAATTTTCAACTATGTAATCATTTGATTTTGATATGTAATTTGATTTTTATTTGATGTGTATTTTAAGTATAAGTAACCTTAGAGGTGTTTTGGGATAGCTGAGATGTTCCAATCTAGGGGGAGATTTCTTGAGTCAAAGATTTGACATGAAATGACTTATAGGAAACCAAGGAAGATTGGAATCTTCTCAACCCTGCTCTAAAATGGCTAAGTATGGATACCGAGCACATTGAACATCCGAGCAGGGTTTTACTTGTCCCAGCAAGGTATTTTGCATATCGGGAAAGGTTATCTTCATGAAGTCTTTTTAAGTGATGATCCGAGCAGGGTTCACTTTGTCTACCAAAGGTGTTCTTCATGCCAAGCACATTTTGCTTTCCAGCAAACTCTTGGCCAAACCAAGCTTTTGAAGACAAGTATTTGGAAGATCTAGCAAAGTTTGATTAATAAGCAGTAGTCCGAGCATGCTTGTTAAAAGTGATCAAGAGATATACTAAGTACTTTCTCCAGAAAGGTTTAACTCCAAGCAAGCTACAATGTTACCAGCACAGGTTAAACAGTGTTCTCAGAACACTTTGTTTTGCTTAATAAGTTATTTTTTAACAAAGAGTTGAAGGGATTCATGAAGAACAGTTTGCTCGTATGACTATATCGAGCAAAGTTTGCTATGGTCAAGAAGATTGAAGTCTGCTAGGTGAGTATATTCTTAGGAAAATGCTCTAAGTCAAGTCTACCTGAAGAACTGTTCACCAGCACACTTCAAGGTTATCAGGTCTGCTTGAAGAAGACAAATGGCACAAAGTGTGCCCGAAGACCTGTTTTTACACTTAGAATGTTTTAGAATACGTAATATGATTATGTACCAATCATTAGGGTTTCTAAAAGGGAATGACAACTTTTAGGTGGTGGCAGGCCTATAAATAGAATATTTTAGGGCACGCCAACCACGGATTTTGCCACTTTACACTTTTTAGACCTAACTAATATTTCTGATTGAGTGTGACGTCTGTCCTAATATTAGTACGGATAAACATTCCTTACAAGAAAGCCTAACTGATTTACATTTGTATGAAACCTTTCTATAAATGTAAATATTTTGAGTTATTGTTTGTGTTTGTTACATTTAATAGTCTTTAAGCAACAATCATGTTTGTTAGTGATTCCGCCGTTAACAGACATTTGTTCTTACCCTAAATAGCACAATCATCAACCTTCTTGTCGTCATAGTTTTTGTGTAGGTTGTGACATTTATTGTGAGTTTGAGTGATCGATTTACAGGACTGACATCTCTCTCATATTTCTCTCTCTCTAGCCGAAATAACCAAGGAAACCCGAGTGTCGATCCGAGGTAATAACGTTATGATATTATATGGATCAAAACCCGCTAGATCTAGTCGCGAAACGACGAGCCAACACCCTAAACTGTTAAAGTCATGAGGTCCGGATGGAATCGGGTATAAACAATCAAAATATGAGCTTAGGGGTAACCCTAGCTCAGATCTGGATCAAACGGGATGAAAAACGGTAGAAAACGAGTGAGATCTCGCTTTTCCGGCGAGATCCCGGTTTTCCAGCTATCACGGCGCCGGAAAACGGCGCACGAGGTTAAAAATGTCAGAGAATGTTTCTGACATTCTCTGACCTAACCCTAATTTGTAAACAGAGAAATAACGAATTAACATCAATTTGTTATGTGCATTCGTTAAGGAAGAATAAGGAATTAAAAGCAATTCGTTATGTCCATTCGTTAAGGAAGAATAACAAATTAGCAGTAATTCATTATGCCCATTCGTTAAAGAGAAATAAGGAGTTAGCAGCAGATTGTTATGATCACTCGTTAAAGGCCAGTTCGTTATAAAGACCAATTCGTTTTGAGGGTCAATTCATTATAAAGTTATGAAGTAAAGAATGAACCTCATTCGTTAAGGGGATGGATAACGAATCAGAATTTGAAAGAATGACAGAAAGGTCCTTGGACTTAGGAAAGAATGAGCTAATTATATTATAGCCCTTGGAGTTTATTAATTGATGAAAGATACTTTAAAGGATTAGCGAGTTAACATTAAAATATTATTAAATAATTCTAATGGAAAATTGTGTAAGACAGTTAATGGAAATAAAATTATTTTAAGTTGAGTTGGCAGCTCCACCACAGCCAGGAGCTCTGCCCCTTGGACCCTACTAGGGTTTGCCGCCCCTAGAACACCGCTGCCAGGGAACTGTCTCCGGACATCCGTTCATTGAGGGTTATAATTAAACTAGAAAAACGATATGTGTAGCGATAGTTAACTGATACGTGTAATTTTTATACAGTTAGTCGCGCACAGTTGAGGTGAGTTTCTAGCCTCATTTCCTTGTTATGTTTTCGGAGCTTTGTGCATACTCAATGTGTATGTTAATACACTTACCTTAAATGGTAAGTGTATGCTATGATGGTTGATGTGATAGTATGTATGAATGTTATGAATGTATGCTTGTTGGTACGTGAACGATCTTCAGATACTGCACGTATCGTCAGGAAAGGTGTGTCTTATATAAGATGCATGAATGTTGTATGAATGAGTAAGAATATATATGGATGTGTATAATAGAATGTATGTGTGAGGGAGCGTAGGATGGTTGATTAGATTGAGAAGGAAGGGACGAGAACCTAATAATATCAGAGATAGAGAAGGATGGGACCAGACCCTAATAATATCTGAGATAGAGAAAGAAGGGACCCAACCCTAATAATATCTGAGATAGAGAAGAAAGGAACCATAACCAAATGATACGCCGTACTGATTTTCAATCTCGTTCCCATAGCTTCATGGAACTTCTTCCAAAACCTTTAAGTAAATCGAGTATCTCTATCGGACACGATCGATAATGGTACTCCATGCTTAGTCACAACCTCCTTTATGAACAAGCTTGCTAACGTATCTGACGAGATAGCCTCTCGTATCGGTAGAAAGTGAGCACTCTTGGTCAAACGGTCCACAATCACCCAAATGGTATCATGATGCTTAGCTGTACAAGTTAGCTTAGTTATGAAATCCATGGTGATGTGTTCCATTTCCATTCAGGTATCTCAAGCGATTGCATCTTCCCATAAGGCTTTTGATGTTCGGCTTTGACGTGTAAACAAGTTAAGCACTTACTAACATAATCCACTACATCGTTTTTCATTCCTGGCCACCAGTAGTCTTTTTTCAAATCTTGGTACATCTTTGTAGTTCCTGGATGAATTGAGTATCTTGAGTTATGAACCTCATCTAAGATTCGACCTCTATGATCTCCATGGCGTGGAATCCACATACGGTCAAATCTAGTCTTAACACCATGAGTGTTTCCCATCAACTCATCTTGCTGGCCGTAAATTCTTTCTTTCTTTACTAACCCTTCATCTACTAACACCTCTGACTATACTTTGATGATTTCTTCAAAAAGACTTGAGTTCATAATCAGCGGTATGACTTCACGGTTGCAATGACTTCCTCATTTTTACGACTTAGCGCGTCGGCCACCACATTAGCCTTACCAGAGTAGTACTTAATGTCGCAGTCATAATCTTTAATCAACTCCAACCGTCTTCTCTATCTCATATTCAATTCCTTTTGCTCGAAGAAGTACTTTAAACTCTTATGATCTGTGTAGATGGTACACTTAGTACCATATAGATAATGCCTCCATATCTTAAGAGCATGCACTACAGCTGCTAGCTCTAAATCATGCGTTGGATAAGTACTCTCATGGACTTTCAACTGTCTACACGCGTAAGCTATTACTTTCCCTCGCATCAACACGCAACCTAACCCACGATATGAAGCATCAGTACAAACAACAAAATCTTCGTCACCATCGGGTAAAGCGAGGATCGGAGCTTGCGTGAGTCTTTTCTTTAGTTCCTCAAAGGCTTCTTCTTGAAACCTTCCCCAACTAAATACTACCGACTTTCGGGTCATACTGATCAATGGTGCGGCTATCTTGGAGAAACCTAAGAAGCTTCGTATTTCAGTCGGATTCGGCGGAGTCTTCGAATTTGTTATCACTTCAATCTTAGCTGGGTCCATGATAATCCCATCTGGATTAATCACGTGACCTATAGATTTCACTTCTCGCAACCAAAACGCACACTTTGAAAACATAGCATACAACTTCTCTTTCTTCAGAGTCTCCAGTACCTCTCTCAGATGCTCAGCATGATCAGACTCGCTCTTTGAATAAATCAATATATCATCGATGAAGACGATAACTGACCTATCCAACATCAGCCGACACATCCTATTCATCATATCCATATACGCCGCGGGAGCATTCGTTAGACCGAATGACATTACGGGGAACTCGTAGTGTCCATACCGCGTCCGAAACGCTGTTTTAGTGATGTCTGCCCCTTTCACTTTTAGCTGATGATAGCCTGATCTAAGATCTGTCTGTGAGAACCAAATTGAACCTTGCAGTTGGTCAACCAGATCATCAATCCTTGGAAAAGGATATCTATTTTTTACCGTAAGCTTAATCGGCTCTCGATAGTCTATGCACATTCTCATGCTTCCATCCTTCTTCTTCACAAACAACATCGGCGCGCCCCACGGGGAAACACTCGGCCTTATAAAACCTTTTTCGAGGAGTTCCTGCAGTTGGGACATCAATTCCTTCATATCAGACGGCACTAGACGGTAAGACGCTTTCGTGACGGGTTGGGCTCCTGGTACTAAGTCTATTTGGAATTCTATCTCTCGCTCTGATGGAAACCTCGGAAGATCCTCAAGGAATACTTCTGGGTAGTCGCCCACGATAGGAAAATCTTTCATTTCTTTCATCTCGGCCTTAGCGTTGACAACATACAGCAGGTAGGCACCGCACCCTTGCCTTAACAAACCTTCGACTTTTATTATCGAAATGAAATTTAGCCCAGAATTTTCCTTATCACCATAAACCGTCACCGCACTACCATCCAAGGAATTTAACCTTATCATCCTACTCTTACACACTATCTGAGCCTCATACTCAGACAACCAATCCATTCCTAAAACCACATCGAACCCTCCTAAGGTAATAACATACAAAGTGACAGGGAACTCATGTCTCTCTAACTCTATCTTACAGTCCTTAACCATTTTCATTATTTTAAATGAAGTGTCACTAGCGGTTTCTACTATAGAAGTTTCAGACACTCGGCAACATTTCATTTTAGCTAATTTACTAAAGGGCGCGGCTACGAAACTTTTGTTCGCACCTGAATCAAATAATACTGAAGCGGAAATACCGTTTACTAGAAACGTACCTGTGACGACATCTGGAATCTGCTTGGTTTGTTCTGGGGTCAGCATGTAAGCTCTGGTCTTTGGCCTCGTTGGTTCAGCATCCTTCTTTCCGCTTCCTCCGGCCCCACCATCGGTACACTCTTTAGAAAAGTGACCTGTCTTATCGCACTTGTAACATGCGGGCTTAGCACTGCACTCATGAGCATAATGACCTACCATTCCACACTTATAACAGACATTACATCCAACCCTACACTCCCCAGCATGCATCTTCCCGCACTTATGACACGTATCGTAACCAATACCCCACCTACACTCTCCACCATGTATCTTACAACAAGTCTTACACGACTTCCTCTCCCACACCTTCTGTTTCTTGTCCTTGGAGTTCCACACCTGAGTACCGGGCCGTTTAACAGAAACGACCCACTTCTTATCCTTCTTCTCTTCCCACACAACAACATCATCCACAGCCAGGTCCTCACAAACCATCTATGCGAGTTCGACAGCAGAGTCAAAAGTAGCAGGTTTATTCACCCTGACTAGTATGCGGACTTTCTGTGGCGATCCACTCACATATCACTTGATTATTTTAGCCTCAGTGTTAACCATATTGGGTACCAACCTAGACATTCGGTTGAACTCGGTGGTATACTCACGATGTGTCATCCTAAACTGGCATCTTCTTACTTAAATCCCATTCTCTGTTCGAGTATAAGCATGTAGGATGCTTAAATCTCTCGAACTTTGCTCTGATACCAACTTGTAAGGCCCCGTGACAGGTGCCTCATATTTGGACGTTGGATTTACTCATTAACATATTTCTAATCATCAGAGTTAATTAAAATATTCGCGGAATATTAAACTTTCATAAACAGTGCACATAAATTCATAATTTGCCTTAAACAAACATCTTGTCTTTCAAAATAAATAAAACATTAAGCATAAAACGTCTTGGGTCTCCAGATGCCAGCCTCTTATTAATTTGTCACGTGTTCCCCTCAAGCGAGCTGCTTCATCCTACTCACTTGCGTGCATACTAAAAGTCAGCTACACTGAGTGTGTTCTAGTTAATCATACGATATACAACACATTCATACTTACGTACTTTCGTTCATACTATCATACACTTACTTACCTTCACAACTTACGTTATGAAGGGCATTACACCCTACTTTCCTCGAGTATTATTAGGGCCCGGTTCCCTCTTGCCTCGAATATTATTAGGGTTCGGTTCCCTCTTGCCTCGATTATTATTAGGGCCCGGTTCCCTCTTGCCTCGAGTATTATTAGGGCCCGTTCCCTCTTGCCTCGAGTATTATTAGGGTTCGGTTCCCTCTTTGTTACCATACAACCATACATCATTTTACATCCATACATATATACATACATATCATACATACATCATACATAGCATTATAACTTGGCAGTACGTGCAATATCCGAAGATCGTTCACGTACCGACAAGCAATCCTTCTTACCTTTCATATAATCACATAAGGCATACACTTGTCACTTAGGATAAGTGTATTAACAATCACATCGAGTATGCACACAGCCCCGGAAACATAATAAGGAATGGCGCTAGAAACTCACCTGGTTCATGTTCCTTTCTCCGTTAATCGTTATTCATTTCTTTAGCTGAGCTCTACTAACTGTATATGAGTTATACGTATTAAAACTCATCCTATTTGTATTTCAGCCAATATAGCTAAGTCTGGTGTAAATTGTTGTCCTTGTTTAGATTACAAATACTTAGATTTTATTCTAGGTCTTAGCATTATCTAATTCCATGGTTTTTGTTTACTTTAATATTCTTTTTCTTTTCTTTCTTGGTATTTTATAATGTTATGCAGTCTTGTATTCAAGTACATCTGATTTATATATGAATCCATACATGATGTAATCGACTTTGCGGTGTATCCCATGTGTTGCATGTATATAAGGGTACACATGCATTCGAACGAATATATATATATATATATATATATATATATATATATATATACGTTTGTTGTATACTATGTATCCTAACATTCACAATGTGAGCGGGTCCTTAGTGTAACCATGTATGGGCATGCATATAAGTCATCATTGTAATTGAGTTTAGCCGTGTATGTGAGTTATTCCTTGCATGTGGTTAACCATATTGCATGTGAGTGACTCCATGTGATCGAGTCTAAGCATAATCAGGTTTCAAAGTAAACGGGTTTGGCCCAAAGTAATCGAGTCTAGGATCATTGTAAGCTAGTTTAAGTGTAAGCGAGTATATACATATACATACACATTGTATGCGAGTCAATTGTGATCGAAACTTTATGTAAGCTTGTGATCGAGTAAGCATGAAATCGATATTCCTACTGGTAATCAAGTTTAAGGTTTAATTAATCACAATTGTAAACGAACAGGTTTGGGTAAGCGGGCTTAAGTGCAATCGAACCCTTCGTTGTAGTCAAGGATCTTGTGAGTATATACATTGTAATTGAGTGGCATTGTAACCGAGTAAGATTGTATGCGAGTTATGTTGTAAGTAGTATTGTATGCGAGTTTCCTGTTGATGTGGTTGCATGCGAGTATAGGTGTAGTCGATGTTCATAGTAATCGAACACCATTGTATGCGACTCTATGTATGCGAATACCACTATAATCGAGTTATGTGTATGCGATTTATAAGGTGATCAAAGGGTGTAAAATGTGATCGAACATTATTTTGTAATTGAGTCTATACTTTATGCGACTTACTTTGTGATTGATCTACCTTTGTATGCGATTGTGGGCTTGTAATGTATGTGACCACGCTGTAAGTTTCTTAGGTGGGCTGTTGCTACGGGCTTCAACCCTAAGTCCACTATTGTTCCATATTTTAACATGTAAATATTTAGTATGATAATATCCCACCCCGTAAGCGTTCCTATGGCCATTTTCGGATAAAACTTGACTCGGGAGATTATAAAGTTTGGATCTTTAAGCTTAAAAATGTTCAAGGCTAGATCTTGGGATTCTTTAAACGAGCCGTTCATAATCGTAGGTTCGTTAGGTCCATTTTAACATCAATTTTACAACTTTATGTTTCATTTAGACCCTATCTACCATAGTTTCAAGTTTAAATGCCAACCGTTAATGAAAATGAAATCTTTAAGGTCAAGAACATACCTTTACGCATTCGATTGGTCTTGGTTAGCTTGCTTAGGGAGATATTTAGGGTTTTGGGTGGTTTAAGAAGATATTTATACTCTTTAAAGCCCATGGACCTAAGGCCCATCTCACCCATTATTCCATCTTAATTAATCTAAGTCCACCTTTCTTTCTTTATTTAATACTAATTAAATATTAACACACGATAACTAACCCAACTCTCTTTATTTAATATTCATTTAATATAATAATATTTAGGATATTACAAATTTTTTTGCAAATAATGGAAAATGATAGAAAAATTTGTGATTGGTTTTTAAAACTACTATTATATATGAGATTAAACAAAAGATAACACACTAAACTTGGGATGTGTCGGTAGGCCCAATTAGCTTTGATAGTTCTCTTTATCAAATTTTATATATCTAATAATTTGAAAAACGGTGAAACCGAATTTCGATGCTTAGGGAGGATTACCATAATCTAAAAACTTTGAGATGGTAATACTTAGATGCACTTAAACCAGCACACCACCGCCATGTCCACTTTTTATACGATCTTAAAAAAATAGTTATACCTATTGTTACATTTTACCATAATCTAAAAACTTTGAGATGGTAATACTTAGATACACTTAAACCAACACACCACCGCCATGTCCACTTTTTATACGATCTTAAAAAAATAGTTATACCTATTGTTACATTTAATAGTCTTTAAGTAACAATCATGTTTGTTAGTGATTCCGCCGTTAACAGACATTTTTTCTTACCTTAAATAGCACAGTTATCAACCTTCTAGTCGACATAGTTTCTGTGTAGGTTGTGACATTTATTGTGAGTTTGAGTGATCGATTTACGAGACCCACATCTCTCTCATCTTTCTTTCTCTCTAGCCGAAATAACCAAGGAAACCCGAGTGTCGATCCGAGGTAATAACATTATGATATTATATGGATCCAAACCCGCTAGATCTAGTCGCAAAACGACGAGCTGACACCCTAAACCGTTAAAGTCACGAGGTCCGGATGGAATCGGGTATAAACAATCAAAAGATGAGCTTAGGGGTAACCCTAGCTCAGATCTTGATCAAACGGGACGAAAAACGGTAGAAAACGAGTGAGATCTCGCTTTTTCGGCGAGACCCATGTTTTCCGGCGACGACGGCGCCGGAAAACGGCATACGAGGTTAAACATGTCAGAGAATGTTTCTGACATTCTCTGACCTAACCCTAATTCGTAAACGGAAAAATAACCAATTAACATCAATTTGTTATGTGCATTCATTAAGAAAGAATAAGGAATTAAAAGCAATTCGTTATGTCCATTCGTTAAGGAAGAATAACGAATTAGCAGTAATTCATTATGCCCTTTCGATAAAAAGAAATAAGGAGTTAGAAGCAGATTGTTATGATCATTCGTTAAAGGCCAGTTCGTTATAAAGGACTGCTTGTTATAAAGACCGATTCGTTTTGAGGGTCAATTCGTTATAAAGTTAAGAAATAAAGAATGAACCTCATTCGTTAAGGGGCTGGATAACGAATCAGAATTTGAAAGAATGACAAAAAGGTCATTGGACTTAGAAAAGAATGAGTTAGTTACATTATAGCCCTTGGACTTTATTAATTGATGAAAGATACTTTAATGGATTAGTGAGTTAACAATAAAAAATTATTAAATAATTCTAATGCAAAATTGTGTAAGACAGTTAATGGAAATAAACTTATTTCAAGCTGAGCTGGCAGCTCAACCCCAGCCAGGGGCTCTGCCCCTTGGGCCCTGCTAGGGGTTGCCGCCCCAAGACCACCGCTTCCAGGGGAGCTGCCCCCAGACCCCCATTCATTGAGGATTATAATTAAACTAGAAACACGATATGTGTAGCGATAGTTAACTGATACGTGTAATTGTTATACAGTTAGTCACGCACAGTTCAGGTGAGTTTCTAGCTCCATTTCCTTGTTATGTTTTCGGGGCTTTGTGCATACTCAATGTGTATGTTAATACACTTACCTTAAATGGTAAGTGTATGCTATGATGATTGATGTGATAGTATGTATGAGTGTTATGAATGTATGCTTGCCGGTACGTGAACGATCTTCGGATATTGCACGTATCGTCAGGAAAGGTGTGTCTTATATAAGATGCATGAATGATGTATGAATGATTATGAATATATACGGACGTGTATAATAGAATGTATGTATGAAGAAGCGTAGGATGGTTGATTAGATAGAGAAGGAAGGGACCAGACCCTAATAATATATGAGATAGCGAAGGAAGAGACCAGACCCTAATAATATCTGAGATAGAGAAGAAAAGGACCCGACCCTAATAATATCTGAGATAGAGAAGCTACAAGAACCATACTAGCGGATGCTTTCTTACCTGTCACTTTTTGGGCAGAGGCAACAATTACTGCCTACTTTGTTCAAAATAGAGTACTTATCAACAAAAGTCAAGACAAGTCTCCTTAAGAAATCTTGTTTAAAAGAAAGCCCTACATCAAGTTTCTCAAGCCATTTGGATGCAAATGTTCTCTTTTGAACACCAAGGATTATTTAAACAAGTTTCAAGCAAAATCCTTGGATTGCTTCTTTGTTGGCTACTCTACACACTCAAAGGCCTACAGAGTATATAAGAAAGATCACATGAGTGTGATTGAATCCTCTAATGTAATCTTTAATGAAAATCAGTTCAATACAGTTGATGGTGCAACATGGCTATTTGATCTTGAGAAATTGATGAAGTCCTTCAAGATTTTTCCTGAAGACTTTGATCAATCTTTTTTAGAACAAGTGAGATTGAAAAGACAAATCAGAAGACATTAGATTTGGAAAAGTTATGGTCTAAGGTTGCTGGAAAAGAAAGTGAATATACATTCATTAAGGATCACTTAAGTGGAAATGTTGAACAAGTTCAAGACAATGATTAAGAAAACAATCAGAGTCCAGAACAAGATCTAGGAAATGGTAATCAAGACAATCAAGTAGTGAAAGATGATCAAGTTCTAAATAGGGAAGATCCAAGCAACCAAACCAGTGAAGAGGAAGCTGTCACAAGAGTAAGGTATGAAGATTTGTTTGAAAGATTGAATATGGGAAACAATGGTGCATCTACCTCAAGGCACAAAAACGAGGAAACACCTTAAGTTGATAATGCAACAACTGATTTGGTCATTGATGAACCAGATCTTAATGAATCAAATCTTGACACTAATGTGTCTACTAGTATGATAGTTCAATCCTCTTATGTTGAAAGAAATCATCCTTATGAGAAAATCATTGGAGATATAAATGAAAGAGTTACCAGAAGTCATTTTGAATCTGCAAACATCTGTTTGTACTCCTACTTTCTATCCTTGAACCCTAGAACATTGTTCAAGCATTGAAAGACAACTGTCGGGTAGAAGCAATGCACGAGGAGTTGGCTCAATTCAGAGATCTAAATGTATGGGAACTTGTAGATAGGCCAAGAAATAGATATACAATTGGAACTAAATAGGTTTTCAGAAACAAAAGGGATGAAATAGTTATTGTAATTAAGAACAAAGGAAGACTTGTTGCTTTAGGATTCCTAAAAGAATAAGGGATAGACTTTGAGTAACTCTTTGCTCCTATAGCAAGACTTTAAGCCATAAGAATCTTTCTTACTTAGATGCCAAATCTGCTTTCTTAAATGGAAAAATAGAAGAGGAAGTGTATGTGACTCAGCCACCAGGATTTGAGGACCATGATTATCCTAACAGAGTTTACAAACAGAACAAAGCTTTGTATGGACTACATCAAGCTCCAAGAGCTTGGTATGATGAGTTATCTAACCACTTGCTTGAAAATGGTTTCTCAAGAGGAACTATTGACAAGACCCTCTTTTACAAGAAAAGAGGAAGAAATTTGCTTCTATTACAAGTCTATGTTGAGGACATCATCTTTGGATCAACCAATGAATAGATGTGCCATGAATTTGAAGATGTGATGAAGTCTAAGTACAACATGAGCTCTATGGGAGAAATGAACTTCTATCTTGGACTGCAAGTTCAACAGAAGGCTGATGGGATTTTCATATACCAATCCAAATATGTACAAGACATTTTGAAAAAGTTCAAGTGTTAGGACTTCAAAACAGCTTCAACACCCATGGACACTCATGAAAAGATGATAGCTGATGAAAAGATGAGCATGAATACATAGTCAAAAATGGATCCCTAATGTACTTAACTGCTTCAAGACCTGATATCATGTTTTCCGTTTGTTTATGTGCAAGATTTCAATCAAGTCGTAAGGTCTCTCACATGACAGCAGTCAAAAGGATCTTTAGATACTTTAAGGGAAAGCCTGATTTGGGGATTTGGTACCCAAAGAACCAATCCTTTGATATGATAGCTTACACTGACAGTGACTATGATGGGTGCAACATGAGCAGGAAGTCAACCTCGGGTGGATGTCAATTCTTGGGAGACAGGCTAGTTTCTTGGCAGTGCAAAAAGCAAACCATAGTGTCAATCTCAATTGCTGAAGCTGAGTACATTGCTGCATCTGCCTGCTGTGCATAAGTTCTTTGTATTCCGAATCAAATGCTGGATTATGGTCTGAATTTCTTGTACACTCCTATTTTCATTGATAATACTGCTGCATATTTTAATATTAAGAATCCTGTACAACACTTTAAGACCAAGCACATTGAAATCAGACATCATTTCATCAGGGATTGTAATGAAAAATATCTAATTTAGATGAAAATTTCATCAGGAATTGTAATGAAAAATGTCTAATTCAGATGAAAAGAGTTGATACAAGTGATAATTTGGCTGACCTATTCACAAAACCACTTGACAGAACCAGGTTCAACTTTCTTTTGAAAGCCCTGGGTATGATCAACTCAAATGAAGTCTGATTAATGAAAGCCCTGGGAAGATATTTGCTTCAATTACAAGTCTATGTTGATGACATCATCTTTGGATCAACCAATGAACAGATGTGCTATGAATTTGAAGATGTGATGAAGTCTAAGTACAACATGAGCTATATGGGAGAAACAAACTTCTTTCTTGGATTGCAAGTTCAACAGAAGGCTGATGGGATTTTCATATGTCAATCCAAATATGTACTTGACATTTTGAGCAAGTTCAAGTGTCATGACTTCAAAACAGCTTCAATACCCATGGACACTCATGAAAAGATGATAGCTGATGAAAAGGGGGAGCCTATAAATGAGCATGAATACAGAGCTAAAATTGGATTCCTAATGTACTTAACTGCTTCAAGACGTGATATCATGTTTTCCGTTTGTGTATGTGAAGATTTCAATCAAGTCGTAAGGTCTCTCACATGACAACAGTCAAAAGGATCTTTAGATACTTGAAGGGAAAGCCTGATTTGGGGATTTGGTATCCAAAGAACCAATCCTTTGATCTGTAGCTTATACTGACAGTGACTATGATGGGTGCAACATGAGCAGGAAGTCAACCTCGGTTGGATGTCAATTCTTGGGAGACAGGCTAGTGTCTTGGTAGTGCAAAAAGCAAACCACAGTGTCAATCTCAACTGCTGAAGCTGAGTACATTGCTGCATCTGCCAGCTGTGCATAAGTTCTTTGGATTCAGAATCAAATGCTGGATTATGGTCTGAATTTCTTGTACACTCCTATTTTCATTGATAATACTACTGCATATTTTATTGTTAAGAATCATATACAACACATTAAGACCAAGCACATTGAAATCTGACATCATTTCATTAGGGATTGTATGAAAAAGGTCCAACTGAGATGAAAAGAGTTGATACAAGTGATAATTTGGCTGACCTATTCACAAAACTAATTGACAGAACCAAGTTCAACTTTCTTTTGAAAGCCCTGGGTATGATCAACTCTGATGAAGTCTGATTAGTGATTTGTGCCTCGATGTGCTAATTGATTATATGTTTGTTAGAAGGTCTAAGTGATTGTTGTGTATATTTGAATATGCTACTTTTTGATGTTAACTGATATGTGCTTAATCGATTATCTGCGCAAGTTAGGTGTCTTTTATGCTTATGATTGTTTATCAGTTGACTTGTAGGATGTCATGATAAGTGTTTTGATTTGATATACTTGATTATATGCTTATTTGATGTCATATTTGAGTGTTTGATTATGTCAGTAATCTAATATGATGATATTGTTAGGATTTGTTAGACTATGCTTTTTGTGAAGTCTGCTTGTTTTGATAATATCATTAATGATTGAGATTTGAATATGTTACACTTGTCTTTGTGTCAAAATGTGCTTTTGTGTCAAATTGTTATGCTCAAATGAAATCTTTTAAGAAAATTTTTGATCAAAATTGTTTTTTGATAAAACAGAGCTAGTTGTTTATGGTGTAGAGATAAGATAATGTAGGTTCCCTGGACGGATCACACGAGATATCCCGATATACACAGGTGCGGAATCCCTGTGTAGATCGTTACGGACGTAGAACACAAGCACACAAACACACTGATACGATACGAACAAACTCACGTTATATTAATAACCCAACACGTGATACTTACAGACTCTCGACCTCACGTCACTTGACTCACTGAATTACACGTAAATTAACCACCTTCGTAAACAGTAATCTGTAACCTATATAAATACACGACAACTTCGCCTCAGGCGAAGTTGTCCATAACTTCGCTTGTTCAACAAGTTCGCCTAGGCGAACTTGTCAACAACTTCGCTTGGTTAACAAGTTCGCCTAGGCGAACTTGTCAACAACTTCGCTTTAAACAAACAAATACATAAACAATATTACAGACTCGATTACAGACACTAGACATATGAACTACTGACATTTATGCACCAACAGACTCCCCCTTGGCAGTAGCTTCATATCTTGATCTTTCAGCTCTTGTCTCGTAATCCTGTAACTTCAAGCGTGCACTCCTTCTATAACACACACCGACACAACTCGTTGATACTTTCTTGCTTCGTCCTTCCAAGCTGGAATATAAAAGATTTTCTTCTCGTTAAGTACCTTCAGATCAGCTTGCGATAAGTTAACAAGATGCATCGGATCGTAAACTCTAAGAATCTCTTGTTCATCCTCATCTTCCATCACTGCCTCCGTTGTCTCACAATCAACGAACCACCACTTTAGGTCTTTGAGCACATCCTTGGGCATAAGCTTCATCGGTACTTCTTTAAGGCACCGGATTGGTTTATACTTCATAACCATCCAAGGCTTTCCATCAGCTCTCAAACCTCTATCCTTGTCTTCAACAAGTTTTCCTTTCTGTGGTTTCAACAGCTCAAACTTCTTTTCCTTTATGCTCTCTTTCCATACTATTTTCCCGATGACTCTAGCCATATTATCATCACTTCGATTGATCAACCCCAATCTGGCTAAGTCTTTAACCTCACATTCCGGCAGTGTGTTTAACGATCTCAACATTCTTCTAAGGTACTGAATTCCATCATATCGTTTAATCACGAAGAGCCGCAGCTGCTCATCATAAATCCAGCATATAATCCCTTTCTTTGGTTCAGCATAGCCCTTAATATTGTAACTCTTTTTGAACATTGTAGGGACTGCCGGTTTCTTCGTTTTGACAAACCATTGAGCGTATCCTTCCTTCCACCTCGGCTGCTCTTCCCATTCAGTATCTTCAACTTCCGTCTGATCACCCATATCGGCCTTCTCAACCTCTGGAATGTCATGTTCGACGTTTTCCTCTACTATCTCTCCTTCCTCAATATCATTCACAATCTCAATCTGCTCACCGATCTTCTCAATCACATCACTCGGCAGCACATCCTCATCAAATAACACATCGTCACTGAACATATCATCGTCAAGTTCCCTCAACGCATCAATCACGTCATCATCCACCAACACCACATCATCACCACCAGAACCACCAGCCGCGTCGGCAGACTCCCCTCAGCTGTGGAAGTACCAAGAGTTTGAGAAGTTCTTGGCAGCTCACCACCTGCATCTTTCGATGCATTGGGATCATCGTCTCGGTCATTTCTTCTTTTCGTCCTTAGCTCGTCGCCCTTACAGCTCATCTCCCCCTGAGATGCCAAGAACTCCTTCAAGGCATCTATAATTTTCCCATGCTCAACCAGGAGGGATGACTGTAGTTGATTTGCTTCCACTAGGCGTTGAATAGTCTTTGATTGCTCTGCCACGATCCGCTCTAGTGAAGCTATTCTCTCTGAGTCTGACATAGGCGTAGGCGAGACATCAGAAGCAGGCGTAACCGCAGGTGGTACCATACCTGATAACCCTGCAGTAGTGATGACCGTTGACTCTACAAATCGTGCAGCTACCACCGACTGAGTAAACGTTGGAGGTGGTAGAGACACAATCTCCGGAGTCGACGTTTGGATGGTAGTGGTGGATGGAATGCCAGCAGATGATGTAGCCACCACGGGAACATCCGCAGCGCTTGTACTTGTAACCTGTACAGAAGTAGGAACGATAGACATACCAGACAGTGAGGCCGGAGCAAAGCGTACCATCCTTGAAGTCTCTCCAGCTCCCATGCCAGCACCTGTCCTTTCCCTTCTTGATCTTCTTATCAGCTTATGTATATCTTCTTCCTCTTCTGACTCATCATCATCCTCCGTTCTCTTTCTCTTCCCAAAAGTTCTCTCTCGAGACACCATCAACCGTCTCCCCTCATCCATGATTTCATCCAAATTTGAGTCAGCCATCGATGTTGCTGCTCTAGTAATACTCACACCCGAACCCTGTGCAGCAGAGACCTGCACCTCTTCAACTTGATCCATATCAAAATAACCTTGACCTCCAAAAACAGCATCAAGATCTATATCCTCTGCAGCCGACACAACAGGCACAGCAGGAGCAGGAACAGCTTGAGTTGCTCTTGCCTGTCGCGGTTGAGGATCTCTGAACTCGTCCCCACCAGCAGGAACATACTCTGGGTTGATTAAAAACCCAAACAGTGGAGTATGCCTTGGACGACGTTCAGGGTTGCTCCTCGCACTTGAAGTGCGGCATTGAGCAAAGATACGTTGGCTCACAGATTCCACGTATCTTATCGGTCGTCTCTGAGGTAGATTCGGAGCCACATGGTTCAATATCATCTGGATAAAACGTGGATACATAATGAACCGCTCCCGAGACATCGCCCTTCTCTGTCTGTCAATCTCGTAAAAGACCATCTGACTAAAACTATAGCGTTTATTGTAAGTCAGTGCAGTCATTGCGGACTGCATGGTCGCACCCATACCGTCAGTGCCCGCCTTCCTTCCTGACATGCAAACTATCATGACGGGCATAAGGAAGCGCCACTGATCAAGTAGAAAACCCTTCCGTCTCTGTGTATCGCCTAATGGACCAGAATTGCCCATTCGGAGAAACGCTCCATCACGAAACGGAGCCACAAACTCAGTTGGGTCGTCCCTCGTCTCTTCTCCAAACCGTAATGCCACCCGAATCTGTTCAGAATTGAACTGAACTTGTTGATTGTTCACCGTCGCTCGCATGACCGGGGGCTCAACACGACAGTCGTATTCTACCGTCTGCCAAAAGTCTTCGATATTTGGTAGAGATATCGGCAGAGTGTTCGTGATAGCATGAAATATCCTCGAGCGTAGGAGGAAAGTTATGATCTCGTGGTAATCGTCCACACCGCTCGCCTCCGGGTCTAAAGTGATGTACATATTGTGACCCGGGAAAAATTGTCTCTGATTGTCACCATCATCTCCTCCTGCACCTCCAGCACCCGCTACTGCAGCCATATCTGCAACAAACTAACCAAGTTAGAACAACATAAAGACATAGCACAAGTTCGCTTTGTTACCATGAGCGAAGTTGTGATAAACTCCGTATAGGCGAAGTTAAAGTTGGGGCGAAGTTGGGAACAACTTCGCTTCAGCTTTAAGTTCGTCTAATTAACACTAAGTAAAATTGATCTAGGCGAAGTTAATGTTAACTTCGCCTCATCACAACATCGCCTCAGGCGAATTTAAGTTTCAGGCGAAGTTACGGATAACTTCTCCTCAGGCGAACTTAAGCTTCAGGCGAAGTTACGGATAACTTCGCCTCAGGCGAACTTAAGCTTCAGGCGAAGTTACGGATAACTTCGCCTAAACCCTAACTTCGCCTGAATATGAATCGGCGACAGTTCGATTGATTCAAACATGAAGATCTGAAGTTTTCAGGGTATTTTGACGATTTAGGACTTTTAAACTCAAGCTTTTAACAATAGGTTGACGATCAGTTTGAACATGCCCACGTGAAAACGAGTTTTGAAATTGGGTTTAATGGTCGGTCGTCCGAGGGTATTACCCGGTTGTCGAAACAACCTTAGATTAATCAAAGAACGTATAACATCAGATAAAAGAACCCAAACAACCTTTAGATCGGTTTGAAATCGAAGAACAAGTGAACAAGTATGGATACGTAATGACAAGTTCGCTGTGAAAAATCGATGGGTATAAGTTCGCTGAATAATGAGCTGTTTGACTCTAAGAATTCCTTATATAGGGGCGAAGTTATACAGGCGAAGTTACGGATAACTTCGCGCCTAGGCGAAGTTATCCACAACTTCGCCTGTTCAACAACATCGCCTATATATTTACAGAATTTAACCTTATAAGTTTAACATTTTTCCAATTAAGTTATAAAACTTCCCTTTAAGAAATAAATGACATGATCAATTCTAAGTAACCAGTTAAAAAATCATAAAACTATCTAAGTACAAAAACTTAAAAAATTTAAAGTATAAGGGATCAAATTTCAGTCTCAATAGGGACTGCTACGTTTTAGTAAAGATCCGAACAGGAATCATACTAAGTATGTGACTGTCACATAGATCCGTGTTTAGCTGTATTATGACATAAAGAGACAGGTTGTAAGCAGGTAAATAACTTAAGATGGTTTTCATCGTTTCTGTGATACGAGTTAGATTCAATTAAGCCTCAAAATTTAAGTGGGCAACAACTCAGAAATATTGATGCCTCCTATCTATCCTCAAAGCGTATTTGGCTTTCCCCAAGTCACCCCAAATTGACCTCGACCCATAGTGTCTGATTAAACTTGTAAGTATTCTTGATCTGCTTCCCGTTCTTCTCTCTTACTCAATGATTATGAAGTCTTGATATTGTCATCTCTAATATGTTTCAATAACTTCAAATATTATTATTATTATTATTATTTTTTTTTAATAAACATAGACTTCAAAGTAGAGATTAACTGCAAGTCCCGAATCTGGATCACTGCAGTATCTTGAGACGCTATCTTCACGGGAATCAGAACACACATGGGCTCGTGTATGACTGGGTAATCGCTTTTTTGCCTATCATTCGGAAAGATATATATGAAGACATGCAAAACTCTTAAGGAGTTTCCACGTAAAATCAAGTAGATTTAGTTTGTATCACGTCTACTTTTACGCACCATAAAAAGTTACCATGACATACAATGACTGTCCTAAAGCCTTTTAAGCCTAATAACTTCACTAGCTAAGCACACAGAATTAGTATATCTATCATTTTCCAAGGTTGGATCAATTTTCTGTTAAACATAGCTAACGAACTTCTTACGAAGTAACAGACTTGAAAAATAATTTCATTTCCCATTTCTTTCAAAATTTTAACATTAATCGCCCCGACCAAAACAAAGGTATTCAGGTAAACGGCTATCCCGAAGATCCAATGGATCAGCTGGACCGACCACATACTAGTATGTGTCCTTCTAACTAAGTATGATCGACTAATTTTAAGCGAAAGAATGAAAAACTCATCATAAACCGCCCCGGTCACTATCAGTAATCTGGTTAATGGCTATCCTCAAAATCTACAAGTAGAAAATGAGGACCAAAACATATCCGAAGACAAGTCCTTCAAACTGATGTATCCGACATATTTTTAAGCGATTAGTGACGGTTTTTTTTTTTTTTTAAATATCACAAGAAAAGCATGGTTACTCGGGATTGATCATCCCATTCAGTTCAATAAGGTTTTGAAATCTGGATTTGTCAAACGCTTTAGTATATAAATCAGCGAAATTATCAAGCGTATCCACCTTTTCAAGCACAATCAATTTCTTCTCAGCACAATCCCGTATAAAATGATGACGTATGTCAATATGTTTAGTTTTACTATGTTTCACGGGATTGTTAGTTACTGAGATAGCAGCTGTGTTATCAATGCAAATAGGAGTAAGTAAGAAATTCAGACCATAGTCGCGCAACTGTTGTTGAATCCAAAGAACCTGAGAGCAGCAGTTGGATGCTGCCATGTATTCTGCCTCACAGGTTGAGATTGCGACTGAAGTCTGCTTCTTGCATTTCCACGACACCAATCTGCCACCAAGAAACTGACATCCTCCTGTTGTTGACTTCCGACTCTGATTGCACCCTCCATAATCAGAATCTGTGTAAGCGACTAGCTCCAAGTCTCCTCCTAGAGGGTACCACAACCCCAGCTTCGGCTTGCCCTTGAGATACCGCAGTATCCTCTTTGCACCTTTCAAATGAGATTCTTTTGGATTTGCCTGAAAACGTGCACAAAGACAAACAGCAAACATTATATCAGGCCTAGATGCAGTTAAGTACATTAAAGAACCTATTATTGCCCGATATTGAGTTGGGTCCACATCTGAATCACCGTCTACTTCAGCACCCAATTTGTGATTGACGCAGATTGGAGTATCATATGGAGAACTGTCCTCCATCTTGAAGCGCTTGAGCACATCATGAACATACTTCGTTTGATGAATGAACATCCCGTCCTTCTTCTGATCAACCTGCAATCCTAGAAAGAAAGTTAGTTCACCCATAGCACTCATTTCAAACCTTTTCTTCATGACGGCTTCAAACTCCTGACACATGGAGACTTTCGACGCAGCAAATATAATGTCATCCACGTAGACTTGTACCAGCAGGAAGTCGCTTCCTTCTCTTTTGAAGAACAACGTGCTATCAATTTTCCCTCTTTCAAAACCATTCTCGAGCAAGTAATCCGATAAAGTTGAATACCAGGCACGAGGTGCCTGATGTAATCCATACAACGCCTTGCTCAACCTGTACACGTGATCTGGAAAGTCTGGGTCAGGAAAACCCGGAGGTTGCTCAACATACACAACCTCATCAACTTTTCCATTCAAAAACGCGCTCTTCACATCTAGCTGAAACACCTTCATCTTTTCATAAGCAGCAAACGCTAAAAACAATCTTATGGCTTCCAACCTGGCGACAGGAGCGAACACTTCGTTATAATCAATCCCCTCTTGTTGATTAAAACCGTTAACGACTAGCCTCGCCTTGTTTCTTATAATAATCCCCTTATCATCTCTCTTGCACTTAAACACCCATTTTGTGCCTATCGCATGCACATTCTTTGGTTTTTCAACCAAAGTCCAAACTTCCATCTTCTCGAATTGAGCCAACTCTTCTTGCATGGCCTCGACCCACGAGCTGTCCTTTAAAGCCATTTGATAATTCTTCGATTCAATCTGACTTATAAAGCAGGTGTACAGGCATTCATTGATTATTCCTGTCTCCTTAATGCTTGTATAAACACAGGTGTGCTCATTCAAGCTACTTCTTGTTTGTACACCGGAGGACACATCACCAATCACATTATCCAAAGGGTGATTTTTATGAATTCTCGTGGTCGGAACAGAACCCACATGCAAATTATCTTCCAAATTAGAAGAGATCTCGTCAATGGTTGTTTCATGCTGAGAGTGAAAAGGATTGATAAATTCATCTTCAGCTGAGGCAGCAGGGGTACCGATAGTGTTTGATGAGGAAGGTTGACATTTATCAATCAGCTGTCTTTGCAATAGATTTTCTTCCTCATCAAGTATCATCTTCGTCGCAGCCCTTTCTTCTTCTTCAGAAATTTCCAACTCCGGTATGTTAAAAGACTTAAAAAGCTTAACATAGTCGAAAAGCTCAGCAGGTCCATTGCTTGGTTTTGGCGGTTGGTAACTTGTGATGTCGGTGTTACACACCACCTCCACCTTGCAAGTCGAAGTATTGAAGACACGTCTGTTGGGAGTACCAACAACATAACCGACTAAGATTCCTTCATCGGCTACTTCGCCAAATTTAGAATTTGTCTTCAAGATCGAACAAGGGGACCCGAATGGTTCAAGACCACTCAAGTTGGGCTTCCTTCCATGCATAAGCTCGTAACACGTTTTACCAAGTCTCTTAACGGTTAACACTCTATTCAGAACATAGCAGGCTGTAGCAACTGCTTCAGCCCAGAACATCACAGGAAGCTTCGAATCTGCCAGCATAGTTCTGGCTCCTTCAATTAAAGTTCGGTTCTTCCTTTCAGCCACTCCATTCTGTTGCGGAGTATACGGAGCGCTGTATTGGTGTTCAATTCCTTTCTGAAGACAGAAGATCTCCATTTCAAAATTCTTGAACTCCGTTCCATTGTCACTCCTGATGAACTTCACTGTTTTACCCATGATGTTCTCAACTTTGGTAATCAAATTCTTCACCATTTGAGCCGTCTCATCTTTCGATTTCAGAAAATATACCCACGAATATCGCGAGTAGTCATCAGTGATCACCAAGCAGTAAGAAGTACCTCCTAGACTTTTTACATTCACGGGACCGAAGAGATCCATGTGAAGCAGTTCTAGAGTACTGGCAATAGAGTTGACCTTCTTGGTGAGATGGGATTTCTTGTGTTGCTTTCCCTTCTTGCATGCTATACATTTGTCTTCAAAGTTAAAACTTTTCAAGGGAACGCCCATCACAAGTCCATTCCTGACAATGTGGTTCATCTTCCGAAGATGAATGTGCCCTATCCTCCTGTGCCACAGTTCGGATTCCGATTCGCTTGCTTTCGTCATTAAACATGATTCTTCCGTGGCCATTTCAGTAGACCTCATATCCATCACATAAGTATTTGTATCACGAGGAGCTTTCATCACTATCCACTCGTCTGGTATCTGAAAACCAGGCTTCAACACTATCGCCTCATTCTTCGTGAAATGAACAGTGTACTCCTTATCACAAATCTGCGACACACTCAGCAGATTGTGCTTCAACTCTTCTACAAAGTTCACATTCTCAAGAGTCATTTTTCCATTGGACACCATTCCTCTTCAAGTAATTCTTCCTCCACTTTCACCGGCAAAGCTAACTCTCGCTCCTTGAACAAGTATTTGTTACCCGTCATGTGCCGGGAACAGCCGCTATCTACAATCCAAAGACTGTGGGCAGCCCTGTTCAACTGTTCCTGCACAATAAAGCAAAGGATTAGAATCTAGGGACCCAAGACCAATTGGTCTTGGATCTATACATCCCGTACTTCTGCTTTCCAAAGTTAGCATCTGGATAATTCCTGTCAGTCCTATTAGGAAATCTCCTTGGAAATTGAGTGTGAGGCCTTCCAAACCTATGGGTATTTGAAGTATTATATCTTGAGGTTTGGTTATTAGCATAGTTAACTGAGGTTTGTTTCTGTGAAAACCTGAATTAGTTACATTTCGGAACTTTGAAGGGTTTTCATTTTTAGCAGTATTAAAATTACCATTTGGCTTACGCTCAGTTTTAATAGGCCTCACACCTCTGAATTTCGGCGTCAGAGGGCAATCTGCAACAAGATGTCCTAACTTATTACACCTAAAACAACACCTATGCTCCATTTTCTTTTCAAAGGTTGTTTTGGATGTAGAGGCTGTGTTACCGGCCGTTCGTCTCACATAAGGTGGGACGTACGGGTTGAGTGGAGTACTCTTTTTATAAGTTTTATCTTTTTCTCCACCAGTGGGTAACACTACCTTCTCTTTTGTCTTACCCGATTCGGACAACTTATCCGAATCTGATGAGACCGGACTCGTAACAGAAATTTTCACACTTGAAACAGGCGAACTCGTTTCGCCACTACTAACACTTGGTTCTTTACTCGTAACCTTGATTGGAACTGTCTGAGGAACTTCAAAATCAACAGATTTCTGAACACTAGGGTTAAAAGTGTAATTGTGTTTATAAGGTGGTGGAACCTCGTGATAACCAATTCCTCCCCTCTTCGCAGAGGTACCTTGATCACTAACAAGGTAATCAAGAATAGCTGAGGAATTTCTGAACTGCTCAAGTTTTCGGTTCAGTTCCACCACTTTCACCTGGTGGTCAGCAATCTGCTTTTCTCGTTCAGCAATCAGTTTAGTCTTTTCTTCTAAAACCTCATAACTTAGATCAATTACTTCAATTTTTTCAGCAAGTTTTGTTTTTAAGCTTTTAACATCTTTTTCACATGCTTTTATTTTAACTTTGTAACTGTTTTCTCTTGCTTTCATAAAGTGATGATCTTCTTTAAGAGTTTTAAATTCAGCATCTAAACGAACATACTGATCAGTTATGGTAGCAAGTTGCTCAGACAAATTCTCACATTTAGTACAAATAGGTTTAGAACTTACCTCGGAGAGTTGATCCTTGTTATCTGCCATGAAAGCTTTTTCCTTACCAGTAGCTTTCTCTTCTCCGTTAATCTTCTCACATTCTTCATTCTCAACCTTAGCCATATTTGCCTGCTCACTAGTTTCATTCGAATGCAGGTTCCAGTTGTATTCACCTGCTTCTCTGGACATCATGGCATTGACTTCTTTACTACTCCCAGTGTGCTGTGCAGACCGGCCATGACCACGTTCAACTCGCTCGTTTCTGCACTCTTTGGCAAAGTGCCCGTTTTGTTGACAGTTATAGCACCTCACCTTAGACTTGTCGAACCCTGGCCTGCCACCAACAAACTTTCTCCCCGTCTTTCTCATAAACTTCTTCACTCTCCTCATTATCATGGCCATCTGCCATTGTAAATCCATTTGCTCCAGATCATCAGCATCGATCTGGTCATAGTCTTCATCCAGCATCGCTGGATCAACAACCTTTCCTTGAATATAGTTTTCATATGAAGCAATAAACGAAGCATAGAGGCCAAACTGCTCTTCAGCAGATTTGACGCTCATTGGCATCTTAGAGTAATTATTGCTTGAGGAACTTGAAGATCCACTAATCTTGCTTGCTGTCTGTTGAGTACCACTTGATCCACCCGCAACAAAGCAAACATCCCCATTTGAGTTTACTGACACATGCCCCTCCTGTGAAGACTTGTCACAAGACTCGCCCTTCGAGTAGTAGGCGGCAGAATCAGTCTTTGAACTTGAATTTGAGTTTACTTTAGCACCGTACATGCCTGGATCTTGAACCTGATCCATAGATGTTTCTTTTCTTACCATATTAAGCTCAAAAGTTCTGAGCTTGTTGACAGTGGTTTCAAGATCATAAGTAGGAAAGTCCTTGTCTTCCCTCATCAGCACAGTATACATCTCCCATTTTGGTGGGAGGGCATCGAGAAGCTTTTCCACAATCTCTTCTTCTCGGTAGGAAATGGAGTAGTTACTCAATTCAGTCATTAGATGATAATATCGAGTGATAATATCATCAAGAGATTCGTTCTTCAAGTACTTAAAAACTGAAAATTGAGTTTTGAGCAACTTTATCTTTGAAGCCCGAATACCTACATTTCCTTCAAATCTATTCTCAAGAGCTTCCCAAAGCTCTCTAGCCGATGTATACTTTCTGAACGTATGGAGGATCTCCTGTGGAAGAGCCATTGTGATTGCAGCATGGGCCTTGCTTTCGGCTTCATACATCTTTTTCTCCTCCTCTTCCATTTTACTGTATTTCTTGATTTGGTCTCGACCCTCATACTCCATGACTGGTGGAATATATCCATCTTGGATGCATACCCACATCTTCGCATCCTGGTACTTAACGTATTGTATGAACCGATCCTTCCACGCGACAAAATCGGTTACCTCCAGCAACCTTGGGGCCTTTGTAGCTGACCCCGCTTCAACTTCCATCTTTACAAGCTCCGAAATGTTGATCGACGACATCCTTCTTGAAGACTAAGAAACCCGGAAAAATTCTGAGTAGGCGAAGTTAAAAAATTTCCTCTGAACAGTACTGTAGGCGAAGTTAAGGATAACTTCGCTTAAGTAATAACTTCGCTGGATCCTTCTTAAATTCGCGTGACTGGGCGAAGTTGAGAATAACTTCGCTTAGGGTAAGCGAACTTAGAAAGTAGGCGAACTTGAAGAAAAAACTTCGCTGAGCTAGGCGAACTTGATGAGAACTTCGCTGAGTTAGGCGAAGTTGAGGAGGTAGGCGAAGTTGTAAATAACTTCGCTTCTCCTTATATCTTCGCTGAAACCCTACGTATCCTGACGGCAACTTCGCCTGATTAACAGCAACTTCGCCTGACGAACTTAAACTTTCTGCAGATCTGAAAATCGGATTTTAACGACGTTTTTGACGGTTTAAAGGCTTGAACACACTGGTAGGAGGCTAGAATGAGCAAAAACACCAAAAACTTGTCCCGTGAATAGTCGAAACGGGACAAATTCTACACCCGCGTGAATATCCCGAACCACACAATCGAGCAAAAGCTCTGATACCAGTTGTAGGTTCCCTGGACGGATCACACGAGATATCCCGATATACACAGGTGCGGAATCCCTGTGTAGATCGTTTCGGACGTAGAACACAAGCACACAAACACACGAGTACGATACGAACAAACACACGTTATATTAATAACTCAACACGTGATACTTACAGACTCTCGACCTCACGTCACTTGACTCACTGAATTACACGTAACTTAACCACCTTCGTAAACAGTAATCTGTAACCTATATAAATACACGACAACTTCGCCTCAGGCGAAGTTGTCCATAACTTCGCTTGTTCAACAAGTTCGCCTAGGCGAACTTGTCAACAACTTCGCTTGGTTAACAAGTTCGCCTAGGCGAACTTGTCAACAACTTCTCTTTAAACAAACAAATACATAAACAATATTACAGACTCGATTACAGACACTAGACATATGAACTACTGACATTTATGCACCAACAGATAATACTATTCAGTTCAAAGCTTTAAAGAAGCATAAAAGAAAATTTTCAATGAAAAGTCTCAAAAGAGTTACTTTTTCTTAAAATTATGTCATTTGCTCAAGTCCAAAGGACATATATACTTGTATATGTTTGGTCCTGTCATCTATTTATAGAGTCAAAGGATAGCCATTAACCTAAAGACTGAAGGCATCCTGGGAATTTGTAATTTGTTCTTTCACTTAAAATTATGTCAATGACTCTGAGCCAAAAGGACATATATTTATATATGTGTTTGGTCCTGCTGACTACTTGTAGACAAACAGGATAGCCATTCAGCTGGAAGCTAAAAGTAATTGGGGTGACTGAAAATTAAAATATGAGAAATGATAGTACATTGACTACTCAGCCAAAATATGGATTTAATAGGCTAAAAAGACACTTAGTACAGCCATTAAAATGTATGGTTGCATTCCCATGATGTGTAAAATCTAAGGTGATATAAAATTAAAGAATATCTAAGCTTAATGTGGAGTTGCATTATTGTCAATGGATGTTCCAAGATAAATCTTTCCCAATGATAGACAGAAAAGTGATTATCCAATCATAAACGAGCCCATTGGTATTTGGTCCCCAAAAGTGAAGTATTTATTCTAAATTGACTTGGAACAAAAGTAAACAAAATGCTTATCAAACAACACAATGTTGTTATATGTTCACAATCTAAAAAAAAAAAATAAAAAATAAATATATCATAAGTTCTGTCATTAAAAGTTTTTAACCAAATCCAGGGGGTCAAAGTCAAATCAGGGTGATCTGGAGAAAGCCAAATAAGTATTGATAATAGATATGGAGCATCAGAAAACAACATGTGTTATCCATTGAGTATTATGCACGTTAATTGAAACTTAAATCGTATCACCAAAGAAATGAAATTCATGCTAAGTCTAGACCTGCTGTTAACCTGCCTATACTGTCATAGTGATGCTGAGAATGAAATATTGTGAAAGCTACTTCCTCAATATGATCCCATACTTGAGATCTTTTCAGAAAAAGATAGAACATGTTTTGCAAGGAAACATAACTAAAATTTGATCTCTTAATGCACAATTGCTCTTAAACAATAATCTTTAATGAAAAATATGTTTGATAATAGGTTTAAGTCAAAGACTGTTGCATTTTACCTTCAAAAGGTTTGAATATGTATTTTCGAGTAAGGTTTCATGTTTTATAACCTTGTCGAGCAAACTTAGACATTTTTGGTCTAAGAGTATTCTTTTCAAGCATGCTTTGAAGTTTTTACACTTTTCGGGTAGAGTTTACTATTTTACTTGAAATTTTACCTGTCCGAGCAGGCTTGATATCTGATTATGTTTGAATATGATGTTTACTAGCAAGCTTCTATACAGTTAAGACTTTCTGGCATACTTTAGTGTTTTGATTGAAAGTATAACTGTTATTAGCAAGCAATTTAATATTTTTAAGTACAACTGTTTACTAGCAAGGTTTGTTGGTTTCTGACTTTCTAGCACACTTAATTGTTGTATAGGTTGTTTCAAGTCTTTCTAGCAAGCTTTGTAATTGAACATGTCACTTCAAGCAAGCTTTAATATTTTAGACTAGCTAGCACACTTAGGTGTTTGTTTAACCTGTTTGAATTCATTCTAGCAAGCTTTGTAATTATGAGTGTGTATTTGAATTTATCTTATTATGATTCAAGTAAACATTAAATTCAAGCACACTTGATTATATGAATTTGAATATGTTGCTTTGAAATTACAAGTGTTTTCGGACAAACCTAGTTTCCCGAGTACACTTTATGTTTCGGGCATTCTTTGAAGTCTTCAAGTGTCCGCTTAACATACTTGGTAATTTTCAAATTTTGCTTTTTCGAGTACACTTTGTGTCCAAAGATCACTTCTAGCACACTTTGCTTGTTCAACAGTGACTCGATCACACTATGTATAACAGTTTATTTGAATGTTTATTTGCTAACTGTTTATGCATTTTCGGGTAAGTTTGAGTTATTCAGAATTTCGGGCATGGCTGACATTTAGAAATTATGTCTAAGATGTTATTTTGGGATTCTTAATTGATTCCTAGCAAGGTTGCCTATTTGATGATTTATACTTGATTACTAGTCTTGTGATTAATTTATCAAGCAATCTTGTATTTCCAGTAAGCTTCCTTCGTTGAATTCACTTAGATTTATTTCTAAAATACTTTATATTCTGAAATAGCTCTGAAATGAGCAAGCTTTGAGTAAATGGAATATACCTAGCAAGCTTTGTAAAAACTGACTTTCTGAGCAAGGTTTGCTAAATGAACTTTATCGAGCAACGTTTTAAATGTGAATATATTTAATGGATAATGTTACTATTTGACAGCTATTTACTCACTACATGACAAAGTGCATTTAAAACCCACTTTCAAAAAGGTATAAAATAGGGTTTTAGTGAAATTTTCACCACTTTCACTTCTCTCTCCTTCCACACTTGCTCTCGTTTCAGAATATCAACCGACTTAATCTCAAAATTCCTAAACCTAATTTACCAGCCCACACAATCTGACTCGGTAAGCATCAATTAAGTGTTTTCCGACAACAATTAAGTAATAATGGGCATTGATTATTCATTTTTCTGTTTCTTGTGTAGGTTATTAATTGTCGAAGATCAGGTTCAAAAGACATTTATTTATCCTTTCTTTAAATTATAAGTTATGAGCTTTACGACTAATATTTACTTTGAATGTGTTTTTGGTTGTGTGTTCAGATATGGCGGAAGACGATGAACCAACCTATCCGTTTAAGCACAAGCACAACATGTGTGCTTTGCAACAAGTTAATCCTGACAATGAGGAGGTGGCTCTTATGATAAGGTGGCTACAACGATCAAATATACGCTTTGCCTTAACAGAGTGCCTGGTGATATATAAAAATCACTTACTAGATTTCTGGCGCTCAACCACATTACACGATGATGTAAATGGTAGGCGTTTGGAAGCTACCGTGGCAAGGCAGGAGATACGGATAACCAAAAGACTAATAAGAAGATGCCTACAGTTACATGAAGATGATCACAAACCGATTCATTTTACAACTGATCATCTGATGAAGATATTTGTGCATACAATGGGCTATCAAGGGAATATGAAGGAAGGACAGTTCCAAAAGGGAATATTCCCAAACATGTATAGATACTTGATTCATCACCTCATTCAGGGCGTTGCTCCTAGAAAGGGATCATGGCCTCTTATGAGTTGGGATTGGCTAATGCTACAGTTGCAATAGTGTATAATCACTATAGCAATTTTTCGAAGATGATTTTTGAAGGAATGGTGAGCATCTTGAAAAATACTAACAAAGATAAATTACTAGCCTATCCCAGGTTTGTGCAATTAATCTTTAATCATGAGCTACATGGTTTACCCACAATGGATATAACACATGTGCTGTAGAATCCATATACCTACAAACGGATTGCTAATCTGGCTAGCACAAGCAGATTCAATCCAAATGCTGAGTTTGATGTGCTACCATGGTTGGTTAACCATGATGCTAAAATTATGCTTGTTCCTGATTTAACCTCAAAGGAGGATGATGATGATGAGATGGAGGTTAATGATAGCTCTAACAGTGATGATGAAGGATATGAGGGAGATGGACATGAAGGAGTAGCTAAAGGAGTATTTGTTGATGATGCACATGATCAGGGGGAAAGTCAAGCCATACCAACACCACCAACCACACCCTTAGCCACACCACCAGTAACACCACCTTACTCACCACCACCACATGACCAAATCCACCAATCTCCACCTCAAACACCACCTACCCTAACCCAAAGCCCAACTGAAACCTTAAACCTAAACCCAACTCACACCATTGACCAAACCTTTACCCAAGAATCGAGCCAGCCAACACATGAACCATATATCCTCAAAAATGTTCCCGCGCACTTACAAACCTTCCCATCCACACCAGTTACATCCCCAACCTATTCCCAAACCATAGAACAACCCAACCAACCTACATTCACAATTATCCATACCAGAAACCTTTTGATACCAAACATTAACCCTTTACCCTCAACCAGTGAAAACATTTTTGAAGACCCAAGCCCTCCCACTGACCCAATCCTTCCACAAACCCAAACCACCTAACCACCCACCAATCCTATACCTGAATCGTTCTCTGACTCACCACCTACTACCCCTCCCAATGGTCACTATGTTTTTAAAGTAAATCTTGAATTGATAAGTGAAAATGTGGATTTGAAAGGTGAAAATGCTGAATTGCTGAAAGAGAATGATGAGTTGAAAGCACAGCTGGCATAAGCCCTTAAAATAATTCATTCCCTGGAGGCGGAGGTTGAGAAGGCCTCAGCTGCCCCAATACAGGGGGAGAATGTTCCAGTGGCCACAGTTGCGGATGAATTTGCTGATGAAGAAGTGGTGAATGTGATAGTAGAAAATGTGGATGATGGACTGAAATGTATTTTAAATGTTTATGGTGATAGCGAGAATGAGGAAGATAGTGAAGAGAGACTGATCTTTGATGAAGATTATGAAGGAGATAAGTGTGGAGATGATGAACAAGATTATGATGTTAATGATGAGGTGTTGAACACGCTCTATGGAGATTTTGATGATGACTTATTGAGGTAAGAGAAAGAGATGGTTGATGAGATGGAAGAACAAGACACTGACAATGTTGTTGGTGCATGATGTCAGTAGTTCAGTATCTCGTTTTTATTAGTGTCTGTAATCGTTTAGATTAGTTATTTTGTGTTGAACTTGTTTTATATGTTCGCCTTTGTTTATGCGAACTTGAAGTTAGCGAAGTTAAGACAACTTCGCCTAGTATGTTAGGCGAAGTTGTCGAGTTTTATAAACTCTTAACTTCGGCTGTTTTGGTAAAACTTTTGAACGATTGGTTTTGTGATTCTCTGAATCACGTGTTTGGTTCTTTGGCTAATACACCTTGCAATATAACAAGTATTATCATATATCCTCATGTGTTTACTTATATTTAACGCATTAATCGTCTCGACACTAGTATCATATGCGTGGGGATTCCGCACCCTCGTGTTATGAGATACTCCTATGTAGATCCAGCTGGGAACCTACAATTGGTATCAGAGCATTTTGATCATGATTGTGTGGTTCGGGATTATCACACGAGTGTAAGGATTGTCCCGTTAGACAACTCGCGGAACTGTTTCACGTTGATAAACCTCTCTTTTGTCAATTGCCCCGCAATACTCGTCATTTACATCTTCCAAACAACCTCACAACCATCGAAATCTACTGTGTTTAACCTGCAAACCTCGTTCGTTCTTCCGGTGATGTTTCCGTCACCCAAACTAGGGTTTTTAGCGAAGATATTTGATACGCGAAGTGGCGGAATTAACGAAGTTGTGTGGTCAGCGAAATTGTGTGATCAGCGAAGTTGATTAGTCAGCGAAGTTGAGTAGTCAGTGAAGTTGAGTAGTCAGCAAAGTTTAGAAGTCAGCGAAGTTGCATAACTAGCGAAGTTATATAGCCAGCGAAGTTGTGTAGCAAGAGAAGTTTTTAAGTAGCGAAGTTCATAACCTGCGAAGTTGCCTTAGAGCGAAGTTACAAGCGAAGTTGTAGTAACTTCCCTGCTTACTTTACACAGAATCTTGTTTTTGAGTTCTAAGTGTCGTTTCGTTCAAGTATGACTTCGATAAACATCACTGAACTTGTAAAGATGGAAGTTGAAGCTGGTTCAGCAACTAAAGCTCCAAAACTGCTTAAAGGTACTGATTTCGTTGCATGGAAAGATAGATTTGAACAGTACGTGAAATATCAAGGCGCAAAGATGTGGGTCTGCATTCAAGATGGGTACATTCCACCAACATCCATGTTTGAAGGTCGTGAACAGATTAAGAAGTACAGTAAGATGGAGGATGATGAAAAGAAAATGTATGAGGCAGAAAGTAAAGCACATGCAGCTATAACAATGGCACTTCCACAAGAGATTCTTCATACTTTCAAAAAATACAAAACTACTAGAGAGCTATGGGAAGCACTAGAGAATTGATATGAAGGAAATGTTGGGATATATACCTCCAAGACAAAGCTACTGAAAACTCAATTCTCCGTATTCTAGTATATGAAAAATGAATCACTGGATGACATCATCACATGATATTATCATCTGATGACCGAGCTAAATAACTACTCAATTGAATACAAGGAAGAAGAGATAGTGGAAAAGCTTCTTGATGCTCTCCCACCAAAATGGGAGATGTACACAGTTCTGATGAGAGAAGATAAAGACTTTGAGAAGATTGACTTGGAGACGGTGGTAAATAGTTACGTAATTTTGAACTTAACATGGCTCGAAAGGAGACACCTACTGATCAGGTTCAGGATCCGGGAATGTATGGTGCTAAAGTCACTCCAAACTCAAGTTCAAAAACAGAATCCACTGCCTACTACTCAAAGGGGGAACCAAACGCTACTCCAGATGGTCATGTGGTACTCAATATGGATGGTGACGTATGTTTTGTAGCAGGAGGTAGTAGTTCCTCAAAATCTCAAACCACAGCTGGTAATTTCTCAACCAATGCTTCTAGCAACAACTACTCACAGATGCCTATGAGTGTGAAATCAGCTGAACAACAGTTTGCTCTCTATGCCTCTTTCATTGTCTCCTACGAGAATTACATCAAAGGAAAAATAGTCGACCCTGCAACCTTGGATGAGGACTATGATCAGATTGACGCTAATCATCTGGAAGAAATGGATCTGCAGTGGCATATGGCTATGATAGTAAGAAGGGTAAATAGATTTATGAAGAAAACTGGTAGAAAGTTTGTTGGAGAAAGACCGGGGTTTGACAAGTCAAAGGTACGCTGTTATAACTATCAACAAAATGGTCACTTTACTAAAGAGTGTACAAATGAGAGAGTCGAACGAAGTCAGAACAGGCCTGCTCAACAGAATGGAAGTGGAAGTGAAAACTAGGCTATGGTATCTCAGCAAAACGGTGGATACAACTAGAATATACAAGTTTAGGAGGTGTTCGAACATGCAAATCTGGTAAATATCGAGACTGGAAGAAGTGACAAAGAGACGGGAGAAGATCAAGCATACATGGCAGAATTGAACGATCAAATCTCAGAGGTATGTTCTGAATCTCATTGTGAACAATGTGAAAAACTGTCTGATCAATTGAAAGCATTAACTGATCATTTTGTTAGTTTCGACACTCAATTTAAAAATTTAAAAGAAGAACATCACTATTCTAAAACTAAAGAAAATAGCTACTCGGTAAAAATAAAAGCTAGTGAAAAAGATATCAGAAGTCTTAAAGCCACCCTAGCTGAAAAAATACAAGTGATTGATCTCAGTTTGGAGGTGTTAGAAGAAAAGACCAAACTAATCGCTGAAAAGGATAAATAGATAGCTGATTACCTGGTAAAAGTGGTGGAACTGAACAGGAAAATTGAACAATTTAGAAATTCTTCTGCGATGCTAGATCACATTATAAGTGTTCAACGTTCCCCGGTTAACAAAGGGAGAATTGGATTCTTAGAAGTCCCACAACCATACAATAATAACTATACATATAATCCTAGTAATATACAATCTACGAATGTTGAAATTAGTCAGACAGTTCCAATAAATGTCTCTGCTAAAGAAACTGAAGTTAATGAGGGTGAGACGAGTAAGACAAGTTCTAATGTCACAAGTTCTGTCTCGTCAAATTCGGACAAGTCGTCCGATTCGGGTGAGATAAAAGAAGAGGTCGTGTTACTAAAACGAGGGGAGGACTATAAGTTGTCGAGTTATATAAACTCTTAACTTCGGCTGTTTTGGTAAGACTTTTGAACGATTGATTTTGTGATTCTATGAATCATATGTTTGGTTCTTTGGCTAATACACCTTTCAATATAACAAGTATTTATCATATATCCTCGTGTGTTTACTTATATTTAACGCATTAATCGTCTCGACACTCGTATCATATGCGTGGGGATTCTGCACCCTCGTGTTACGAGATACTCCTGTGTAGATCCGGCTGGGAACCTACAATTGGTATCAGAGCGTTTTGCTCATGATTGTGTGGTTCGAGATTATCACACGAGTGTTAGGATTGTTCCGTTAGACAACTCGCGGAACTGTTTCACGTTAATAAACCTCTCTTTTGTCAATTGCCCCTCAATACTCGTCATTTACATCTTCCAAACAACCTCACAACCATCGAAATCTACTATGTTTAACCTGCAAACCTCGTTCGTTCTTCCGGCGAAGTTGCCGTCACCCAAACTAGGGTTTTTAGCGAATATATTTGATACAGCGAAGTTGCGGGATTAACGAAGTTGTGTGGTCAGCGAAATTATGTGATCAACAAAGTTGATTAGTCAGCGAAGTTGAGTAGTCAGCGAAGTTGAGTAGTCAGCAAAGTTGAGAAGTCAGCGAAGTTGAATAACTAACGAAGTTATATAGCCAGCGAAGTTGTGTAGCAAGAGAAGTTGTTAAGTAGCGAAGTTCATAACCTGCGAAGTTGTCTTAGAGCGAAGTTACAAGCAAAGTTGTACTAACTTCGCTGCTTACTGCACACAGAATCTTGTTTTTAAGTTCTGAGTCTCGTTTCGTTCAAGTATGACTTCGATAAACATCACTGAACTTGTAAAGATGGAAGTTGAAGTTGGTTCAGTAACTAAAGCTCCAAAACTGCTTAAAGGTACTGATTTCGTTGCATGGAATGATAGATTTGAACAGTACGTGAAGTATCTAGACGCAAATATGTGGGTTTGCATTCAAGATCAGTACATTCCACCAACATCCATGTTTGAAGGTCGTGAACAGATTAAGAAGTATAGTAAGATGGAGGATGATGAAAAGAAAATGTATGAGGCAGAAAGTAAAGCACATGCAGCTATAACAATGGCACTTCCACAAGAGATTCTTCATACTTTTAAAAAATAAAAAACTACTAGTGAGCTATGGGAAGCACTAGAGAATCGATATGAAGGAAATGTTGGGGATATGTACCTCCAAGACAAAGCTACTGAAAACTCAATTCTCCGTATTCAAGTATCTGAAAAATGAATCACTGGATGATATCATCACACGATATTATCATCTGATGACCGAGCTAAATAACTACTCCATTGAATACAAGGAAGAAGAGATAGTGGAAAAGCTTCTTGATGCTCTCCCACCAAAATGGGAGATGTACACAGTTCTGATGAGAGAAGATAAAGACTTTGAGAAGATTGACTTGGAGACGGTGGTAAATAAGTTACGTAATTTTGAACTTAACATGGATCGAAAGGAGACACCTACTGATCAGGTTAAGGATACGGGAATGTATGGTGCTAAAGTCACTCCAAACTCAAGTTCAAAAACAGAATCCACTGCCTACTACTCAAAAGGGGGACCAAACGCCACTCCAGATGGTCATGTGGTACTCAATATGGATGGTGACGTATGTTTTGTAGCAGGAGGTAGTAGTTCCTCAAAACCTCAAACCTCAGCTGGTAATTTCACAACCAATGCTTCTAGCAACAACTACTCACAGATGCCTATGAGTGTGAAATCAGCTGAACAACAGTTTGCTCTCTATGCCTCTTTCATTGTCTCCTATGAGAATTACATCAAAGGAAAAATAGTCGACCCTGCAACCTTGGATGAGGACTATGATCAGATTGACGCTGATGATCTGGAAGAAATGGATCTGCAGTGGCAGATGGCTATGATAGTAAGAAGGGTAAATAGATTTATGAAGAAAACTGGTAGAAAGTTGTTGGAGAAAGACCGGGGTTTGACAAGTCAAAGGTTCGCTGTTATAACTATCAACAAAATGGTCACTTTGCTAAAGAGTGTACAAATGGGAGAGTAGAACGAAGTCAGAACAGGCCTGCTCAACAGAATGGAAGTGGAAGTGAAAACAAGGCTATGGTATCTCAGCAAAACGGTGGATACAACTGGAATATACAAGTTTAGGAGGTGTTCGAACATGCAAATCTGGTAAATATTTAGACTGGAAGAAGTGACAAAGAGACGGGGGAAGATCAAGCATACATGGCAAAAGTGAACGATCAACTCTCAGAGGTATGTTCTGAATCTCATTGTGAACAATGTGAAAAACTGTCTAATCAATTGAAAGCATTAACTGATCAGTTTGTTAGTTTGGACACTCAATTTAAAAATATAAAAGAAGAACATCACTATTCTAAAACTAAAGAAAATAGCTACTCGGTAAAATAAAAGCTAGTGAAAATGATATTAGAAGTCTTAAAGCCACCCTAGCTGAAAAAATACAAGTGATTGATCTCAGTTACGAAGTGTTAGAAGAAAAAACCAAACTAATCGCTGAAAAGGATAAACAGATAGCTGATTACCAGGTAAAAGTGGTGGAACTGAACAGGAAAATTGCACAATTTAGAAATTCTTCTGCGATGCTAGATCACATTATAAGTGTTCAACGTTCCCCAGTTAACAAAGGGAGAATTGGATTCTCAGAGGTCCCACCACCATACAATAATAACTATACATATAATCCTAGTAATCAACAATCTACGAATGTTGAAATTAGTCAGACAGTTCCAATAAAAGTCTCTGCTAAAGAAACTGAAGTTAATGAGGGTGAGACGAGTAAGACAAGTTCTAATATCACAAGTTCTGTCTCGTCAAATTCGGACAAGTCGTCCGAATCGGGTGAGATAAAGAAGAGGTCGTGTTACTAAAACGAAGGAATGACTATAAGTTTGATGAAAAGAAATCTTCCCTAAATCCGTTTGTCCCACCATATGTGAGACAAACTGAGAGTAACGCAACCTCGACATCTGCAACAACTTTTGAGACGAAAGTTCAAAACAACCAGAATAGTTCGAACAGAAGTTGTTTTAGATGCAACAGGATAGGACACCTTGTCACTGATTGTCCTCTGAAACAGAGGAAATCCAGAAATATGAGGTGTACTAAAACAAAGAATAAAACGAATACTAAATATGATGCTGGTAAGAATGCTAACACATCAAATTTCAATCATTGGACTAATCCAAGATTACAAAGAAACTAGTCTCGTTTTTACCCAGTGAATAACCAAACCAACAATTATAATTCCATTAATGCTAGAAATTCACAAAGGTTTGGATGGCCTCATAGCCAGTCATCTAGAAATTTTCCTTTCAGAAGTTATAGAAACTCTCCTCAAACTAACTTTGGGCTTCCAAGGTACTGGATGCCGAATAACAGGTTTAATCAACCCAAGACTAGAAGGTCTTGGGTCCTCAGATTTTAATCTATTTCTTTAATTGTGCAGGAACAGTCAAACAGGGCTGTAAACAATATGTGGGTTGTTGACAGTGGCTGTTCCCGGCACATGACTGGTAACAAGAAATTGTTACATGATTGGAAGTCTGTTCAAGGTGGAAGGCTTAGTTTCGCAGGAGAAAGTGGTGGAAGAATTACTGGTATTGGGACTGTGACAAATGGAAGAATAAAGTTGGAAAAAGTAATTTTTGTGGAAGAGTTGAAGCATAATTTGTTGAGTGTCTCTCAGATTTGTGACAAAGAATACACAGTACACTTTACTAAAGATGAGGCACTCGTACTTTATCCTGGATTCAAGATTCCTGAAACCTGGATCGTGATGAAGGCTCCAAGAGAAAAGAACACGTATGTAAAGGATATGAGATCAACTGAGATGGCAAATGAAGAATCATGTCTTCTGTCAAAAGCAACAGAGTCTGAGTCAGAGTTATGGCACCGAAGAATGGGACATATTCATCTTCGTAAGATGAACTACATAGTCAAGAATGGGTTGGTACTGGGGGTCCTTTGAAGAACTTCAATTTTGAAGACCAATGTGTATCATGCAAGAAAGGAAAACAGCACAAGAAACCTCATCACTCCAAGAAGGTTAACTCAATTGTCAGCACCTTGGATCTGCTTCACATGGATCTCTTTGGTCCTGTTAATGTCAAAAGTCTAGGTGGAACATCATACTGTCTGGTTATAACCGATGACTACTCACGATACTCTTGGGTCTATTTTCTGAAGGCAAAAGATGAAACTGTTCAATTGGTAATTAACTTGATTACCAAGGTGGAAAATATTGTCGGGAGAAAGGTTAAGTACATCAGAAGTGATAATGGTAAAGAGTTTAAGAACTATCAGATGGAGATGTTTTGTTTGCAGAAAGGGATAGATCATCAGTATAGTGCCCCTTATACTCTGCAACAAAATGGAGTAGCTGAAAGGAAGAATAGAACTCTAATCGAAGGCGCCAGGACCATGCTGGCAGATGCTAAACTTCCGTTGGTGTTATGGGCTGAGGCTGTTGCTACAGCCTGTTATATCCTTAATCGTGTTTTAACTGTTAAAAGATTAAATAAAACCTGTTATGAACTTATGCATGGTAAAAAGCCAAATTTGAAGGGTCTTGAACCTTCGGGTCCCCATGTTCGATATTAAAGACAAACTCAAAATTTGGTGAGAAAGTTGACGAAGGTATCTTAGTCGGCTATGTTTTTGGGACACCCAACAGAAGAGTCTTTAATCTATTAAACAGTAAGGTTGAGGTGGTCTGTAACACTGACATTACTAGTTACAAATCACCAAGTCCTAGCATGGGACCGGCAGAGGCTTTCGACTATGATAAACTATTCAAATCTTTTAATGTGCCTTACTTTGATTTTTCAGACATTGATGAGAAAATGGCCTCATAGATGCTGTATGACGAAGAGGACATTGTAAAACGTCCGCAATATAATGAAAATCAACGAACCTCGTCAAGTGCGGTTGAAACTCCAGCTGTCTCGAATGAAGATGAATTCTACAATCCATTTCACACTCAACCCCAGCCCCACTCTGTTGAACTCTCTTCAAATCTTGAGAATGATCTGGAAGTCGTTCCGGTACAGACCACCAAAATTCACAAGAATCATCATTTGGAGAATGTGATCGGTAATCCTTCTGATGGTGTATGCACTAGAAGAAGTTTGGATGAACAAACATGTGTGTATGCAAGCATTAAAGACACGAGTATTATAAATGAATGCTTGAACACCTGCTTCATCAGTCAGATTGAACCAAAGAATTATCAAATGGCACTGAAGGATAGATCGTGGGTTGAAACCATGCAAGAAGGACTGACACAGTTTGAGAAGATGGAAGTATGGCAGTTAGTTGAAAAACCGCAAGAAGTGAACGCTATCGGTACAAAGTGGGTTTTTAAATGTAAGAGAGATGAGAAGGGGATAATCATTCGCAATAAGGCAAGATTTGTAGTTAAAGGGTTTAATCAATAGGAAGGAATCGATTACAACGAAGTGTTTGCTCTTATGGCCAGACTGGAGGCAATTCGACTGTTTCTAGCATTTTCTGCACACAAAGAGATGAAAGTGTTCCAGTTAGATGTGAAGAGTGTGTTTCTTAATGGAAAAGTCGATGAGGTGGTATACGTAGAACAACCTCCGGGTTTTCCTGACCCAGATTTTCCTGATCATGTGTACAAACTGAGCAAAGCATTATATGGCTACATCAGGCACCTCGTGCCTGGTACGCAACTTTGTCAGATTACTTGCTAGAGAATGGGTTTGAGAGAGGGAAGATCGACAGTACCTTGATTGTCAAACGGAAAGGGGGTGATTTTCTACTCGTTCAGGTTTATGTGGACGATATCATCTTTGCTGCCTCAAAAGTTACTATGTGTCAGGAGTTTGAAGCAGTCATGAAGAAAAGGTTTGAGTTGAGCGCCATGGGCGAATTAACTTTCTTTTTGGGATTGTAGGTAGATCAGAAGAAAGATGGAATATTTATTCATCAAAAGAAGTATGTCCATGATGTGCTTAAATGCTTCAAGATGGATGATAGTACCCCATTTGACACTCCGATCTGCGTCAACCACAAACTGGGTGCTGATTCCGACAATGATGAAGATGTGGATCCCACTCAATATCGGGCAATCATAGGTTCTTTAATGTATCTAACTGCATCTAGACCTGACATTATGTTTGCATTTTGCCTTTGTGCTCGTTTTCAGGAAAACCCGAAGGAATCACACATGAAGGGAGTGAAAAGAATCTTACGGTATCTTAAAGGAAAGCCTAAATTGGGACTATGGTACTCGAAAGGGGGAGAACTGGATTTTGTAGCATACACCGATTCTGACTATGGAGGCTGGAATCAAAACAGGAAGTCAACAACCGGTGGATATCAGTTTCTCGGAGGAAGATTGGTGTCGTGGAAGTGCAAGAAGCAAACCTCTGTAGCCATTTCCACCTGCGAAGCAGAATACATAGTAGCATCAAACTGGTGCTCCCAGGTTTTATGGATACAACAAAAAATGCGCAATTATGGTCTAAATTTCACTCAAACTCCTATTTGCATTGATAACACTGCTGCTATCTCAGTAACTAACAATCCCGTTAAACACAGTAAAACTAAACATATTGACATTCGTCATCATTTTATACGGGATTGTGCTGAGAAGAAAATAATTATGCTTGAAAAGGTTGATACACTGGATAATTTTGCCGAACTTTTTACTAAAGCGTTTGACCGATCCCGTTTTCAAAATCTTGTTGAGCTTAATGGGATGTTCAATCCCGAGTAACCATGTTTTCTCTTTTATCTTAAAGAAAACAAAAAAAAAACCTCACTATCGCTTAATTATGTCGGTTACTCAAGTTTGAAGGACATATCCCAAGGATATGTTTGGCCCTTACATCTACGTGTAGATTATAAGGATAACCATTAACCAGACAACCGAAAGCGATTGGGGCGGTTTATGATGGGTTTTTATTCTTTCGCTTAAAATTAGTCGTTCATACTTAGTCAGAGGGACACATACTCGTATGTGGACGGTCCGGCTGATCCGCTGGATCTTCAGGATAGCCGTTTACCTAAAGAGTTTGACTTGATCGGGGCGTTTGAATTTAAAATTTTTTTTGGGGAAATGATATGATTTTTCAGTCTAAAACTTCGCAAGAAGTTTCAATATGGTGTGAAAATGAAAATTGATCCAACCTTGGAAAGTGATAGATAAACTGTTTTTGTGTGCTTAACTGGTGAAGTAATTTGGCCTAAAAGACTTTAGAAAAGTCATTGTATGTTATGGTAGCTTTCTATGGTGCGTAAAAGTAGAAGTGATACAAACTAAATCTTCTCGATTTACTGTGGAGAGTCATTCTGAGTTGTGCAAGTCTCCACATACATCTTTCCGAATGATAGGCAGAAAAGGAATTACCCAGTCATACACGAGCCCGTGAGTGTTCTGATTCCCGCGAAGATAGTGTTAAGTATCTGCAGTGATCCAGATTCGGGACTTGCAGTTGTCTTAGATTTGTAGTTGTATTATTGTCTTAAAAAAAATAAAAAAAAATAACTCTAGTTATTATCGTTAAGCCTTATGAAGCTAATCTTATTACAAATATCAAGAAAGACGCAAGAAAGAATATTTCGAAGTATAAGAAAGATTGGGAATACGACTCAGAAGATCGACGTGTGATCATTGATTAATCAGACACTACGGGTCGAAGTCAACTCGGGGTGACTTGGGGAAAGCCAAATAAGCCTTGAGAATAGATAGGAGGCTTCACAATCTCTCATGTGATGTCCATTTAAATTTTGAGCTTAATTGAACCTAATCCGTATCACAGAAGTGATGAAAAACATACTAAGTTTTATACCTGCCTACAACCTGTTTCTCTATGTCATAATACCGCTGAACATAGATCTGTGTGACAACCTCTTAATCAGTACGATTCCTGTTCGGATCTTTTCAAAAACATGCAGGCTTTCGTCAAGACTGAAATTTGATCCCGTTTATTTAGTTATTCAAACTATTCATTATTATTATGTATTTGTTATTATGACTTAACCTTTAAAACTTTTGGTTACTTGGTTCTTTGATCGTTATTTTTAATCTTTTTGGGCGAAGTTAAAGGCGAAGTTGACCATGGGTCAACTTTAAGCATAGTTGTTTTATGTTAAATAATGGGCGAACTTACCAGATGGGTGAAGTTAGACGAAGGGCGAAGTTAATTGATGGGCGAACTTACAAGTTGGGCGAAGTTAAACTAACTTCGCCTCCTGGGTTTTCTGAAAACTATATAATAGGGATCTTGGTCAAATTTTGTCAAACCTTTAAACTTCTAAACCCTCAGGGAACTTACTAGTTGAATCGAACCTCTTGTTTATCAATTTTGATCCATAAAACAGGTTGGTCCGATCGGAGAAACACATAATCCATACTGTATAAGATTAATCGGTTTCTAAATTATTTGTTATGATCTTCTTCGTGTACCAAACCCTTACCACTATGTCGGTCCGATTTGAATGCACTTTTCGGTGATATTAAGATAGTTTATATCTCAATCGCATTACCCAAGTCCTATTGCTTCTATCTGATCGACCATTTGTTGCAATAACTGGGTGTAAATCTTGCGACGATTTGTATGGCGAAGTTAAGGTTTCAGGCGAAGTTTTTATAACTTCGCCAGTCATTTAACATCGCCTAAGCTATAACTTCACTTGTACCATGCAAGGCGAAGTTGTAGCCTGTGATACACAGATCTGACTTGGCTCGTTTGTTTTGCAGATATGGCTGCTACGGCTGGTGCTGGTGGAACTGGTGGTAACGAAGGCGGAGGTGATAAGAGACACTTTTTTTCGGGTCACAACATGTACGTCACCTTGGATCCGGATGGTCGTGGAACCAATGATTTTCGTGAGATCATTACTTTTCTTATTCGCTCAGGTATTTTCCATGCCATCACTACTACTCTTCCAATCTCACTACCGAACATTGAAGATTTCTGGAACACTGTTAATAATCAAGTGGTACAGTTCTCAGCCAATCAGATCCGGGAAGCTTTACAGCTTGGGGTAGAGACTACTGACGACCCAACTGACTTTTCGGCCACTTTCCGAAATGGTGCATTCGTTCGTATGGGGTATTCGGGTCCATTGGCAGACTCTCAGAGAAGGAAGGGGTTTTTGTTAGATCAGTGTAGGTTTCTGATGCATGTGATGATAGTGTGCATGTCTGGTCGTAAAGCTGGTACAGACGGTTTGGGTGCAACGATGCAATCTGCGATGACTGCATTGACTTACAACAAGCCTTACAGCTTTAGTCAGATGATTTTCTATGAGATCGATCGACAGCGACGTGCAGTGGCTCGGGAAAAATTTTTGATGTACCAGAGATTCTTACAGATGATCCTCAATCATGTAGCTCCCAATTTGCCACAACGACGTTCGATTTCTTAGGTAGAGAGTGTTTCAAAGAGAATTTTTGCTCAGTGTCGTTCTTCGAGTGCACGTAGCAGGGAAAAGTTACGTCCTAGGCACATAGCATTATTTGGGTAATTAGTGAATCCTGCCTTTGTTGCTCCTCCAGGTGATGAATTTCTTGATCTGGCACCGCAACAGGCCGATGTCCCTCAACCACCTCCTGTGGTTCAACCACCACCTCATGTCGGTCAATCACCCGTAGTGCAGCAAGCACCGCCTGCTGATCCTGTTGCAGCTCCAGAAGAACAGGTTGATCTTGAAGCTGCCTTTGGAGGACAAGGGTTCTTTGATATGGAACGGCTTGATCCAGCTGCTGAAGTTCAAGCCTTAGTAGCTGAGGTGTCTGGTGTGAATATTTCCATGGTCGCTACATCTGTGGCGGATTATGAGAGAACTGACTCTGACTCCTCCACTGACGATATCGTTGAAGCACAACAAATCCTTGCCAGACAAGAAAGGATTCATGGCAAGTGAAAGAAATACTCAGATGACAGTGAATCAGATTATGAGGAGGATTTATATCGTCTAGTACGAAGATCAAAGAAGGAAAGGGTTGGTGAAAGTTCGAGGATTGTTCGTTTTTCCCCACCATCATTATCCGATATGACTATGTTACCTGCTGCTTCAAATGTCACACAGTCGATAACCTCAAGTGTTCTTTTGGTGACCACGTCATCATCATTTGGTATTCCTCCAACCACGTTTCAGTTTACAGCACCGGAGATAGTTTCTCTACCGCCTCCTACTCTTACTCCATCAGAGGTTGTCGCTAGATTTGTTGAGTCGACGTTGGTTGCGACTGCTGGATTACCTGTCTCCATACCACCCATGGCTACTCTTCAGCCTACCTCTGATATTCCAGCTAGTTTGGGAATTCCACCGCCGTACGCTCAAGATATTTCTCATATGCGGTTTGACTTTAATGCTACTCTGTCCGACTCTGAACGGATTGCGGCTCTTGAACGGGTAGTTGCTGAACAATCAAGGATCAATCTCATTCAGACGCAAGCTATTCAGCGACTTGTGGCAGAAAATCTGATACAGTCATCACTTCTCATTGAACACGGTAAACTCTTTGATGGTCTTAAACAGTTCTTAGCATCTCAGGGGGAGACGAGCTGTTAGGGTGATGAATTTAGAACAAAGAAAAGGCATGACAGAGACGATGATCACAATACATCAAAAGATGCAGGTGGTGAGTTGCCAAGAACTGAACAAGATCTTGGGACTTCCACATCTCAGGGGGAGTCTGCTGGTCCGTCAAGCAGTACAGGTGGTGACACAGTGGTGGTTGTAGACGAGGAGGAGGTGTTGGGAAATGAAGATGATGAGTTAGTTGATGATGTGTTAACGGCTGATGAGATTGAAAAGATTGGGGAACAGATAGATATTGACAGTGAGTTGGAAGAATGGGAGATAGTTGATGATGGTGTAGAGCATGATATTCCAAGTGTTGAGGAGGTAAAGCTGGGTCAAGGTGAAAGTGTGTCGGATGAGTCTGAGTGGGAAGAACAGCCAAGATGGAAAGAAGTCTTTGCTCAGTGGTTCTTCAAGACAAAGAAGCCAGCGGTACCAACAATGTTCAAGAAAAGTTATAATATCAAGGGCTATGTTGTATCAAAGAAAGGTATTATCTGTTGTTTGTATGATGAGCAGCTAAAATTGCTTGTGATAAAGCGATATGATGGGGTTCAGTACTTTAAGAAGGCTTTGAGATCGCTCAACACCTTTCCTGAGTGTGAGGTGAAAGATTTGGCACATTTGAGATTGATTAATCGAAGTGATGACAACTTTGCAAGATGGGTTGGAAGGATTGTGTGGAAAGAAAGTGTGAAAGAGAAAAAGTTTGAGTTGTTGAAGCCACAGAAAAGGAAGTTGGTGGAAGACAAGGAAAAAGGCATGCGGACTGATGGTAAGCCTTGGATGGTGATGAAATACAAGCCGATTCGATGCTTGAAATAGGTTCTGATGAAGATGATGCCCAAGGATGTGTTGAAGGATCTCAAGTGGTGGTACGTTGACTGCCAGACTGCTGAAGCTGTTATGGAAATGAGGATGAACAGGAGATCCTGAGAGTGTATGATCCCATGCACTTGGTTAATTTGTCTCAAGCTGATTTGCAGGTACTTAATCATAAGAAGATTTTCTATATTCCTGCGTGGAAGGATGAAGCTAAGAAGTACCAGAGGTGGTCTCTGTCTGTGTAAGACAGGGCGTTCATGCTTGAAGACGAGTGGTACGAGATTTTTGGATTACAAGACACGAGAAAGAAGATAGAGATATGAAGCTACTGCCAAGGGGGAGTATGTTGGTGCATGATGTCGGTAGTTCAGTATCTCGTGTTTATTAGTGTCTGTAATCGTTTAGATTGGTTATTTTGTGTTGAAATTGTTTTATAAGTTCGCATTTGTTTATGGCGAACTTGAAGTTAGCGAAGTTAAGACAACTTCGCCTAGTATGTCAGGCGAAGTTGTCGAGTTATATAAACTCTTAACTTCGGCTGTTTTGTTAAGACTTTTGAACGATTGGTTTTGTGATTCTCTGAAACACGTGTTTGGTTCTTTGGCTAATACACCTTGCAATATAACAAGTATTATCACATATCCTCGTGTGTTTACTTATATTTAACGTATTAATCGTCTCGACACTCGTATTGTATGCGTGGGGATTCCTCACCCTCTTGTTACGAGATACTCCTGTGTAGATCCGGCTGGGAACCTACAAATGTGGCCACGACAGAATAAGTAGCAACTGATGTTGTTGCTACTGATGTTATGACAGATGCAATAGCCACATAGGTTGTGATGGATGAAGGTGCTGCTACTAAGGAACTAGTTCGAACTGAACAAGAAAAAAAAGAAGAAAGTTCTAAGAGAGTAGAGCAGGATAAAGAGATGAATGACTTGTTGGATTATATTGATAACTTTCCACCATAAACAGAAGAAGAAAAGAAAAGAAGATTAGATAAGGGGAAAGCAATTGCCAATGATGAAGAAGAGCCTGAAGAGCATGTTATTACCAAGAAGGTAAATGAGAAGGATTATGAAGAGGATAAGAATGCTGCTGCTGCAAGAAGTCTTGAAAAAGTAATAAATGAAACAAGGGAGAGAGAAATCATTGCCCAAACCCTAACGTCTTGTTCTTGAGTTTTTTAACCCAGGAAAGAAAAGGAAAGGAGAGGGAAGGATAAGAAAGGGAAGGGAAGGGAAGGGAAGGGAATGAATTTTTTTTTAATTAGGTGTGTTCTTGAGTTAGAAGGAAATTAGAGAAAAGAAAGGATAACTATGTTAAAAAATAGTTATCCTTAGTAATCATCCCATTTTTGGGAGGATAACTTATTGGGAAAATATATTAATTTAATCCCTCCTACTCCTTTCCTTTCCATCCTAAAAAAACTCAAGAACACCCATTTTTTAACTACCATTAGTTTTCCTTTCCTTTTCCTCCTTTAAAAAAATCAAGAACAGGGCGTAAGAGTAGAGGAAATGGCTAAGCAAGAAGATTTGATTGAGCAATCTAACATTGCCAAAACATTGAATAAAGAAGAGGAAGAGGAACAGGAAGTGATTGAAATGTTGATTAAATTGAAAAAGGCTGAAGAGGTGGATAACTCATTAGCAATGGTTTTGAGTATATTCAGTCTACCTCACAATGAACCTGAGAAGGAAACTGAAAATGAAGAATATGTCAAAAGGGGGGAGACTGAAGATACAGTTGAAACATTGTTGAAAAAGGCTTCCAAGATTCATGAGGAACTTACATCTAAAGTGAAAATGTTTGAAAAGACCTATACTAGAAAGAGAAAGGCCGATGAACAGTCTGATAAATACAAGTCAGCAAAAAGGGCTAGATGGGATAATAAGAATGAGTATTTTGTTGAAAGTCCCGAGGAGTAGGAAGGCCCTTTGAGGCCTGTTCCAATTCAGATAATAAGGCCGGAGGATATTGATGAAGATGTTCCAAATCCATAAGAACCAAAAATTGATGTTGTAGATGAGTCTACAGAAAAGAGGATACTACTGAGGAAGATGACTCTAACAATGATAATGATGATGATGATGATGATGATGAGGGTAATACTGCTGAAAAGGTTGATATTTTATCCCCACTAGTGGAAATGACTGATGAACAAAGGAAAAGTATTCAATGAAGTCTGGATGAGGCTAAAAGGATTAATCCTTTATTAATCAAGTTGATAAGATTTGGATAAGGTTTTGAAAGATTGGCTCCTCTATCTGATGAGGAGTTGCAAAAAATGATTGATAGAGAAGACTATGAGATAAAGAAAAGCCTCCAAAAGAAACATGTTGATTCCATGAAGTTTAGAGATTATCTGAGAAAGTATGGGCTGAATGAGAAAGATTTAAGCAGGATGAGTTTCCATGATTTGGAGAGACAATATAACTTAACCAGGGAAACTATTGAAAAAGAAGAGAAGGAAAGATTTGTGAGAGAATCAAGGCTGAAGGAAAGAGTAGAGGAGATAAGGAAGAAGTATGGAGGAAAGTGTGGATATTTGATTGATAGAGGAATGGCTTGCCAAAGGCAGTGATTGAATCTCACTTCAATAGAATATCAAAGAAAGATCAATCAAAGAAAGATCAACCTAAACCTTTTGCCAAGAAGCGAAGGATTATGACCCTAAAAGAAAAGAAGAGAGCTGAAAATGAAAAAGATTAGTTGGAAAGAGATAAAGCCCAAAATACTCCTAGTCCTGTGGAAATAAAGCCTGAGATGATTGAACATAAAGACCCATGGGAAGATGAGGAGATGATCAAAATCTTGAAGGAAGTGATGAAGCGTAAAGGAATGAAAGAAAATGTTTTTGACATGTTGGGTAAAGCTCAACTGAAAGAATTAATCTATGAACAGAAAGCTGAACGGGAGAAGCCACTAACTGAAGATGTGAATCCCAGAAGCTTTGTATCTGGACAATTTGTACCAGAAGGTCAGCTGAGAGATGACAGGATTATGGAAATGATTGGATGACTATTCAGGGATGGAGGAGAAAATCATGTTGACTTAATGATGATGCATGCTGAGTTAGTGGTTGAAATGTACAAGAAGAAATTTGGAGTAACGTGGGCCAGTAAACCAATGTAGTCTATTCCAACAAGGCCCTCAACTTCAAGGAGATACACCTCAACTACCAGGGGTGAGGCAAGTAGAGCTGGAATTCAAAAGGAAGAAAGGGCACAAACTGATGTGGACTTACCTATGATACTCTACTATGACTCTTTCTCCCATACTTTGAAAGTGATAATGCAAAGCAGAGAATTAAGAGAGATTATTTTCAAAGATGACTTTGCTGATTACAAGAAAGAGCAGCTGGAGATAATGGCCAATCTTGTCCTATATGACTACCATGATAGAAACAAGATGGCAGGCAGACAACAAATGAGTTGTCAAAATTTTTAAAGAATGAATCTGAGAGGAATTTCCCTCTGTTGGATCAAAAGAAAAAGTGGAAGTTGAATAAGCAAGAAAAAAACAGAAGAGCCAAGCGTTTAAGTGATATAAGAAGTGCAGAATTTGGCTACATCTCTTAAGTCAGAAACAAGAATCCTCTGTCCAATTTGAATACGTGCATAAGTATGAGAAGAAGAATGACAAGACCCAACAACGAAGTTAAGAAGAATGGCGGGATCACTCAATTTGACTCCAACAGTAATGAAGACCACTACACTCTTCGAAACTCCGATTGAATAATTTTGGGCATTACTTGAAATGATGGAGATCTGACCTTTTTTCATAATGAATATTTGGGGGACATAATGGACATGACAATTCCTGAGAATCACCCTCATTATCAAATATTGTCAATTTTCAAGCAAAAGGCAGGATCAGTGATAGTTGAACGAAGGCAAGCAACCCGCAATGCAAGAAGATGAAGATTTTTAGTTTAGGGTTTGCTTCGAATGTCCACTGGACAGAATTTTCAACTATGTAATCATTTGATTTTGATATGTAATTTTATTTTGATTTGATGTGTATTTTTAAGTGTAAGTAACCTTAGAGGTGTTTTGGGACAACTGAGGTGTTCCAATATAGGGGGGAGATTATTGAGTCAAAGATTTGACATGAAATGACTTAAAGGAAATCAAGGGAGATTGGAATATTCTCAACACTGCTCTAAAATGGCTAAGTATGGATAACGAGCACACTTGAACATCCGAGCAGGGTTTTACTTGTCCTAGCAAGGTATTTTGTATATCGGGCTCTTAAGTGATGAACCGAGCAGGGTTCACTTTGTCTAGCACAGGTGTTCTTCATGCCAAGCATAGTTTGCTTTCCAGCAAACTCTTGGCCAAACCAAGCTTTTGAAGCCAAGTATTTGGAAGATCTAGCAAAGTTTGATTAATAAACAGTAGTCCGAGCATGCTTGTTGAAAATGATCAAGAAATATACTAAGTACTTTCTCTGGCAAGGTTCAACTCCAAGCAAGCTACAATGTTACCAGCACAGGTCAAACAGTGTTCCTAGCACACTTTGTTTTGCTTAATAAGTTATTCTTTAACAAAGAGTTGAAGGGATTCATGAAGAACAGTTTGCTCGTAGGACCATATCGAGCAATGTTTGCTATGGTCAACAAGATTGAAGTCTGCTAGGTGAGTATTTTCATAGGAAAATGCTCTAAGTAAAGTCTACCCGGAGAACTGTTCACCAACACACTTCAAGGTTGGTTTCCAGGTCTGCTTGAAGAAGACAAATGGCACAAAGTGTGCCTGAAGACCTGTTTTTACACTTAGAATGTTTTTTAGTATGTAATATGATTATGTTCCAATCATTAGGGTTTCTAAAAGGGAATGACAGCTGTCAGGTGGTGGAAGGCCTATAAATAGTTTAGGGCACGCCTACAACGGATTTTGCCACTTTGCACTTTTCAGACCTAACTAATATTTCTGATTGAGTGTGACGGTTGTCCTAAGATTAGTACGAATAAACATTCCTTACAAGAAACCCTAATCGATTTACATTTGTATGAAACCTTTCTATAAATGGAAATCTTTTGAGTTATTGTTTGTGTTTGTAACATTTAATAGTCTTTAAGCAACAATCCTGCTTGTTAGTGATTCCGAAGTTAACAGACATTTGTTCTTACACTAAATAGCACAATCATCAACCTTCTTGTCGACATAGTTTATGTGTAGGTTGTAACATTTATTGTGAGTTTGAGTGATCGATTTACGGGACCGACATCTCTCTCATCTTTCTCTCTCTCTAGCCGAAATAACCAAGGAAACCCGAGTGTTGATCGGAGGTAATAACGTTATGATATTATATGGAACCAAACCCGCTAGATCTGGTCGTGAAACGACAAGCCGATACCCTAAACCGTTAAAGTCACGAGGTCCGGATGGAATCGTGTATAAACAATCAAAAGATGAGCTTAGGGGTAACCCTAGCTCAGATTTGGATCAAACGGGACGAAAAACGGTAGAAAACGAGTGAGATCTCGCTTTTCCGGCGAGATCCCGGTATTCCAGAGATGACGGCGCCGGAAAACGGCGTACGAGGTTAAACATGTCAGAGAATGTTTCTGACATTCTCTGACCTAACCCTAATTCGTAAACGGAGAAATAACGAATTAACATCAATTTGTTATGTGCATTCGTTAAGGAAGAATAAGGAACTAAAATCAATTCGTTATGTCCATTCATTAAGGAAGAATAACAAATTAGCAGTAATTCGTTATGCCCATTCGTTAAGGAGAAATAAGGAGTTAGCAGCAGATCGTTATGATCATTCGTTAAAGGCCAGTTCGTTATAAAGACCAGTTCATTATAAAGACCAATTCGTTTTGAGGGTCAACTCGTTATAAAGTTAAGAAGTAAAGAATGAACCTCATTCGTTAAGGGGCTGGATAACGAATCAGAATTTTAAAGAATGACAGAAAGGTCCTTGGACTTAGAAAAGAATAAGTAAATTACATTATAGCCCTTGGACTTTATTAATTGATGAAAGATACGTTAAAGGATTAGCGAGTTAACAATAAAATATTATTAAATAATTCTAATGGAAAATTGTGTAAGACAGTTAATGGAAATAAAATTATTTCAAGCTGAGCTGGCAGCTCGACCCCAGCCAGGGGCTCTGCCCCTTGGATCCTGCTAGGTGTTGCCGCCCCTAGAACACCGCCGCCAAGGGAGCTGCCCCCGGACCCCCGTTCATTGAGGCCCCTTGGATCCTGCTAGGTGTTGCCGCCCCTAGAACACCGCCGCCAAGGGAGCTGCCCCCGGACCCCCGTTCATTGAGGGTTGTAATTATACTAGAAACACGATATGTGTAGTGATAGTTAACTGTTACGTGTAATTGTTATACAGTTTGTCGCGCACAATTCAGGTGAGTTTCTAGCCACATTTCCTTGTTATGTTTTCGGGGCTGTGTGCATACTCAATGTGTATGTTAATACATTTACCTTAAATGTTAAGTGTATGCTATGATGATTGATGTGATTGTATGTATGAATGTTATGAATGTATGCTTGCCGGTACGTGAACACTCTTCGGATATTGCACATATCGTCAGGAAAGGTGTGTCATATATAAGATGAATGAATGATGTATGAGTGAGTAAGAATATATATGGACGTGAATAATAGAATGTATTTATGAAGAAGCGTAGGATGGTTGATTAGATAGAGAAGGAAGGGACCGGACCCAAATAATATCTGAGATAGAGAAGGAAGGGACCCGACCCTAATAATATCTGAGATAGAGAAGAAAGGCACCAGACCCTAATAATATATGTGATAGAGAAGGAAGGGACCAGACCTTAAAATTATCTGAGATGGTAATGATAGTTATGTATGTATTATGAATGCATGAATGTATGAAAATATGAAAGATAGAAAGAAAGTATGTATGTACGAATAAAAGAAAGATAACAGGATAAGTATGTAATGTGTATTTACGGATACGTGTATATAAATATGTGAATGTATTGTATGTTGCATGATTAACTAGAACTCACTCAGCGTAGCTAACTTTTAGTATGCACGCATGTGAGTAGGATGAGACAACTGGCTTGTATGGCCCCGTTACCGGTGCCTCACATTTTGGACGTTGGATTTACTCATCAAAATAGTTCTAGTAATCAGAGTTAATAAAAACATTCGCAGAATATAAAAACTTTCATAAACATTACAAAATCCATAACTTGTCTAAAAATAAACATCCTTGTCTTTCAAATTATCATAATACTAAAGGTAAACGTCTTGTGTCCTCCGATGCCAGCCTCTTATTCAATGCCAAGTGTTCCCCTCAAGCGATCTGCCTCATCCTACTCACCTGCGTGCATACTAAAATTCAGCTACGCTGAGTGACTTCTAGTTAATCATACATCATACAATACATACATACTTATATGCTTTCGTTCATACTTTCATTTTACTTTCATACATTCATTCATACTTTCATATCTTACGTTATAAAGAGCATTACGCCCTACTTTCTCGATTATTAATAGGGCCTGGTTCCCTCCTTCCTCGATTATTATTAGGGCCCGGTTCCCTCCTTCCTCGAATATTAGTAGGGTTCGGTTAACTAGTTCTCGAATATTAGTAGGGTTCGATTCCCTCTTTTCTCGAGTATTATTAGGGTCTGGTTCCCTCTTCGTAACCATACAACCATACATCATACCTCGAGTATTATTAGGGCCCGGTTCCCTCTTCGTGACCATACAACCATACATCATACCTCGAGTATTATTAGGGCCTGGTTCCCTCTTCGTTACCATACAAACATACCTTTTCTTCTTTTATTAACTTTATCACAATCATACATATAAGCATACATAAGATACATATAGTATACATAGCATTACAACCTGACAGTACGTGCAATATCCGAAGATCTTTCACGTACCAACAAGCAATCATTCCTACATTTCACATCATCAAATAAGGCATACACTTATCACTTAGGATAAGTGTATTAACAAACATATAGAGTATGCACACTGCCCCGAAACCATAACACAGAAATGGGGCTAGAAACTCACATGGATCCTGTTGCGTTCGCCGTTAATTGTTATCCTATTCTTTAATTAAGCACGGCTAACTGTTAAATATATATTTTTGTTAATTAACCCTTTACTTGATTAAGTCGGTATTTTAGTTGACCAACATGTTTCTAAATTGGGCTTGTTTGTTTAGTTTAGAAAAGGGCTTAACAACTTGTGGACTTTAATTTAGTCCAGGCTCAACTGCCTAGTAAAGCACCTGGACCCGGCTGGGTTCAGGCCCAAACCTAACAGAAATGGGATGGCCGAGAACCCCAGGCAGAGAATCCTCGTATTGACCGGGAAGTCCCAGGTTTGACCGAGAACGTCCACGTTGACCGATAACGCCCTGATTTGACTGTGAATGCCCAGGTTTGACCGAGAACGCCCAGGTTTGACCGAGAACATCCAGGTTTGACCGAGAACGTCCAGGTTTGATGCTTTCAGCTTGATTTCTTATCTTAACACCCTTAACCCAGCCTCAGGTACCCATTTCATTAATCTTTCACAACCTTTACTACCATTCTAAACCATTTTGCACCCCATGATAGTACATCACCAAGATCTACCCCCTTTTAGGTGTAAAGTTTAAACCTTTACGGATTTAAAACGTTCCAAGCTAAATATAGGGTTCCCTTCATGAACCGTATCTAACCTTGAGTCCATTAAGTCCATTTGATCATCAAGCTTGCAACTTTATGGTTCGTTTAGCCCCGATCTACTATAGGTTTAAGTTTCAAGACTAACCGTTCATAAGAGTATAAACTTTAAGCTTAAAACGTACCTTTAGAATTCTCTCCAAACCGTGTTTAGCTTGATACGTGATCTTGGACTGGTTAGCCTACTTGTATAATCGAAGATTCAATATTACAACGCTTGGTTTTGGGTTCGGATGGTGCTCGATTGCTAAGGTGGTGTTGTTTGGCTTAAGTGTGTGTTTTATGGTGTAGGAAAGAGTGTATAATGAATGGAAATGGAAAGATTTAGGGTTTAAGGGGTATTTATACTCCTTTAAGCCCATGGACCTAAGGCCCATCTTTCCTTTTTTGGTCCATAATTATCTCCATCTAATTAGCCTACTTATCTCACTGGCATTATTATTTATTATTTACTAACTCGGGTAAACTTTTCCGTTAAAACAAATAATATGTATTAAATGTTTTTATTCAAAATTTTGGGATGTTACAAGTCTTTCCTCCTTAAAGAGGTTTTGTCCCCGAAACCTAACTGCTGCTTAAACAACGCTGGGTAAAACTTGCGCATTTCTTCCTCAACTTCCCAAGTAGCATCCGATCCCTTACGATGCTTCCATATCACCTTTACTAAGGGTATAACTTTATGACGAAGCTGCTTCTCCTTGTGATCCACAATCTCTATCGGCTGTTCAATGTAGTTCAATCGTTCATCAACCTCAATGTCCATCAACGGCACGTGCGACGTGTCATCAGCCACACAGTTCCTTAAATGAGAAACATGGAAGGTTGAATGAATTCCTTCTAACTCTTCTGGCAAATTCAGCTTATAAGCCACTTCTCCTACACGATCTACAATTTTGAACGGTCCAATGTATCTCGGACTCAACTTTCCCCTTTTTCTGAAACGGATAATTCCTTTCCAAGGTGAGACCTTGAGCATCACATTGTCACCAACGTTAAAATCGATTGGTCGTCTCCGTTTATCGGCATACGATATCTGTATGTCTTGGGAAGCCTTCATTCTTGTCTTGATCTGATCGAACTTTGAAGACGTCTCTTGGAGAACTTCTAAACTTCCCATCTCCTTCTGACCAATCTCTCCCCAACACACCGGGGTTCTACATCGTCTACTATAAAGCATCTCAAATGGTGGCATACCAATACTTGAATGGTAGCTGTTGTTATAGGAGAATTTTGATAGATGCAGGTGATCATCCCAACTTCCACTGAAATCTAAAACATAAGCAAGTAGCATATCCTCAAGGGTCTGGATCATCCTCTCGGACTGTCCATCGGTTTGAGGATGATACGCCGTACTGATGTTCAATCTCGTTCCCTTAGCTTCATGGAACTTCTTCCAAAACCTCTAAGTAAACCGTGTATCTCTATCAGACACGTTGATAACGGTACTCCATGTTTAGATACAACCTCTTTTATGAACAAGCTTGCTAACGTTTTTGACGAGATAGCCTCTCGTATGGGCAGAAAGTGAGCACTCTTGGTCAAACGGTCCACAATCACCCAGATGGTATCATGGTGCTTAGTTGTACGAGGTAGCTGAGTTATGAAATCCATGGTGATGTGTTCCCATTTCCACTCAGGTATCTCAAGCGGTTGCATTTTCCCATAAGGCTTCTGATGTTCGGCTTTGACTGTAAACAAGTTAAGCAGTTACTAACATAAACCACCACATAGTTCTTCATCCCTGGCCACCAGTAGTCTCTTTTCAAATCTTGATACATCTTAGTAGCTCCCGGATGAATCGAGTATCTAGATTTATGAGCTTCATCTAAGATTCGACCTCTGAGATCTCCATGGCGTGGAATCCACATACGGTCAAATCTAGTCTTAACAACATGAGTGTTTTCCATCAACTCATTTTGCTGGCCATAAATTCTTTCTTTCTTTACTAACCCTTCATCTACTAACACCTCTGATTGTACCTTGATGATTTCTTCAAAAAGACTTGAGTTCATGATCAACTGGTATGACGTCACTGTTGCAATGACTTCTTCATTCTTACGACTTAGCGCATCAGTGACCACGTTAGCTTTACCAGGATAGTACATAATATCGCAGTCGTAATCCTTAATCAACTCTAACCACCTCCTCTGTCTCATGTTCAACTCCTTTTGCTCGAAGAAATACTTAAAACTTTTATGATCTGTGTAAATGGTACACTTGGTACCATACAGGTAATGCCTCCATATCTTAAGAGCATGCACTACTGCTGCTAACTCTAAATCATGTGTCGGATAAGTACTCTCATGGACTTTCAACTGTCTAGACACGTAAGCTATCACTTTCCCTCGTTGCATCAACACGCAACCTAACCCACGATGCGAAGCATCAGTGCAAACAACCAGGTCCTCGTCACCATTGGGCAAATCAAGGATTGGAGCTTGCGTGAGTCTCATATTTAACTCCTGAAAAGCTTCTTCTTGAAAATTACCCCAACTGAATACTATCGTCTTTCGGGTCATACCGGTCAACGGTGCGGCTATCTTGGAGAAACCTTCGATGAATCTCCTATAGTAGCCAGCTAACCCTAAGAAGCTTCGTATATCAGTCGGATTTTGCGAAGTCTTCCAATTCGTTATCGCCTCAAGCTTAGCTAAGTCCACGGTAATCCCGTCAGGATTTATCACGTGACCTAGAAATTGCACTTCTCGCAACCAGAACGCGCATTTCGAAAACTTAGCATACAACTTCTCTTTCTTCAGAGTCTCCAATACCTCCCTCAGATGCTCGGCATGATCAGGCTCGCTTCTTGAATAAATCAATATATCATGGATGAAGACGATAACTGACTTATCCAACATTGGCCGACACACCCTATTCATCATGTCCATAAATGTTGCGGGAGCATTAGTTAGACCGAATGACATCACGAGGAACTCGTAGTGTCCATACAGCGTCCGAAACGCTGTCTTAGGGATGTATGCCTCTTTCACTTTTACCTGATGATAGCCTGATCTGAGATCTATCCGTGAGAACCAACTTGAACCTTGCAGTTGGTCAAACATATCATCGATCCTTTGAAAAGGATACCTATTCTTTACCGTAAACTTATTCAACTCACGATAATCTATGAACATTCTCATGCTCCCATCCTTCTTCTTAACAAATAGCACTGGTGCGCCCCACGGGAAAATACTTGGCCTAATAAAACCCTTATCGAGGAGTTCTTGTAGTTGGGACATTAGATCTTTCATCTCGGACGGCTCTAGACGGTAAGGCGCTTTCGCGACGGGTCGGGCTCCTGGTACCAGGTCTATATGAAATTCTATCTCTCGCTCTGGTGGCAACCCCGGAAGATCCTCAAGGAATACTTCTAGGTAGTTGCGCACAATAGGAACATCCTTCATTTCTTTCATCTCGGCAGTAGCGTTGACAATATATGCCAGGTAGGCACCGCATCCACGTCATAATAAACCTTCGGCTTTTATCATAGAAATGACATTAAGCCCAGAATTTTCCTTATCACCATAAACCGTCACCGCACTACCATCCAAGGACTTTAACCTTATTATCCTACTCTTACACACTATCTGACCTTCGTACTCGGAAAACCAATCCATTCCCAAAACCACATCGAACCCTCCTAAAGTCATAACGTACAGGGTAACAGGGAACTCATGTCCCTCTAACTCTATCTTACAGTCCTTAACCATTTTCATTATTTTAACCGAAGTGTCACTAGCGGTTTCTACTATAAAAGTTTCGGACACTCGGCAACAGTTCATTTTAGCTAATTTACTAAATGGTGTGGCTACGAAACTTGTGTTCGCACCTGAATCAAATAATACTGAAGTGGAAACACCGTTTACTAGAAACGTACATGTGACGACATTGGGAATCAACTTGGCTTGTTCTTGGGTCAGCATGTAGTCTCTGGTCTTTGGCAGTGTTGGTTCAGCATCCTTCTTTCCACCTACCCCTGCCCCACCATCTGTGCACTCTCTAGCAAAGTGACATGTTTTACCGCACTTGTAACAAGCGGGCTTAGCACTGCACTCCTGAGCATAATGATCGGTCTTCCCACACTTATAGCAAGCATTGGATCCAACCCTACACTCCCCAGCATGAATCTTTCCGCACTTATGACCCGTATCGGAACCAATACCCCACCTACACTCTCCACCGTTCATCTTACCACAAGTCTTGCACGACTTCCTCTCCCACACTTTCTGCCTCTTATCTTTTGTGTTCCATAACTGAGTACCGGGTCCTTTAATAGGAGCAACCCACTTCTTATCTTTCTTTTCTTCTTCCACCACAAAGTCATCCGCAACCAGGTCTGCATAAACCATCTCTGCTAGTTCGATAGCAAAGTCAAAGGTAGCGGGTTTACTCGTCCTGACTAGCGTGTAGACCTTCTGTGGCAATCCCCTCACATAGCACTTGATTCTCTTAGCTTCAGTGTTAACCATATCGGGCACCAACCAAGACATTCGGTTGAACTCGGTGGTGTACTCACGATGTGTTATCGTTCCAGCCTTAAAGTGCAGAAACTTCATCTCCGCCCTTTCAACTTCGGTGTCAGCACAGTATCTCTTCATCACTAACTCTTTCAGATCCTCCCACGTCATCGCTTTGATCTCTTCATGGGTCTTCCTCTACTTCACACTCTTCCACCAATACATAGCTTCATCCCCAAATGATTGAGTAGCAGAACCTACCGCTTGGTCGGAAGGACACTCGCTAATGCGGATAATTTTATCCATGGCGGTTATCCACTGAAGAGTAGCGATTGCGTCTCCCAAACCAGTCAGTTTCGGTGGGTTGCATCCCTTGAAGGACTTATAGTTGCACCCACCTCGGCCCCTTTTCCTATCATCAAGCTTCACAGACCTTACCTCACTCGAAGCCTCCCTCTCTCCTTCGTCATCTTTCCTACCACCTCCTCCCGCTCCTTCAGCGGTTCCTTCACGACCTCCAACAGACCTCTCTGGATTCATGTTCTTTACAGCAGTGGCTACGGCTTGAACGATAGCTTCTTGGATTAAGGGATCTAGTTGAACCCCTTCATCGTTGTTAGGGTTTCCCCTAGCTGCGCTTCCTTCTTCTCCCGTGTTAGAAGCTGCTTCTACCGAAGGTTGTTGGACACAATGAGGCCTGCCACGATGTCCAGTGCGCCCCCCTGCTCCAACAACTGCCCTAGATTCAGCCATCCTATTCTGGAAAGGGAAAACAAAAATGTCATCACTCAACGAGCTATTTAGTGCAAGGATAGTAAGGCTAACAGGTAATAATAGTGGCCAGATGTGATTAGCTGATCACGTTACTTTCTGTGTCCTATACACTTCCCCTTATGAGTCCATTTGTTCTGGTTCTACTTAAACAGGTAGTCAATCAAAGCAATCAATTAATCATATCCCTAACATTCACATATCATTCCTTTAGAAATTAAGCTAACATTAAAATTTATTAACCATACCCTTTACCTTTACCAAGGTTGCTTGAGTGACACATGGCATTCTTGAACTAGCATCTTCTTTCTTTTCTTACACAAATCCCATTCTTTGTTCGAGTCTAAGCATGTGGGATGCTTAAATCTCTCGAACTTTACTCTGATACCAACTTGTAAGGCCCCGTTACCGGTACCTCACATTTGGACGTTGGGTTTATTTATCAACATAGTTCTAATAATCAGAGTTAATAAAAACATTCGTGGAATATAAAAACTTTCATAAACATTACATAAATCCATAACTTGTCTTAAAATAAACATCCTTGTCTTTCGAATTATCATAATACTAAACGTAAACGTCTTGAGTCCTCCGATGCCAGCCTCTTATTCAATGCCAAGTGTTCCCCTCAAGCGAGCTGCCTCATCCTACTCACCTGCGTGCATACTAAAAGTCAGCTACGCTGAGTAAGTTCTAGTTAATCATACATCATACAATACATACATACTTATATGCTTTCGTCCACAAGGGCTTAACAACTTGTGGACTTTAATTTAGTCCAGGCCCAACTGCCCAGTAAAGCACCTGGACCCGGCTGGGTTTAGGCCCAAACCCAACAGAAATGCGATGGCCGAGAACCCCAGGCAGAGAATCCTCGTATTGACCGAGAACGTCCAGGTTTGACTGAGAACGTCCAGGTTTGACCGAGAACGCCCTGATTTGACTGTGAATGCCCAGGTTTGACCGAGAACGCCCAGGTTTGACCTAGAACGTCCAGGTTTGACCGAGAACGTCCATGTTTGATGCTTTCAGCTTGATTTCTTATCTTAACACCCTTAACCCAGCCTCAGGTACCCATTTCATTAATCTTTCACAACTTTTTCTACCATTCTTAACCATTTTGCACCCCATGATAGTACATCACCAAGATCTACTCTCTTTTAGGTGTAAAGTTTAAACCTTTACAGATTTAAAACGTTCCAAGCTAAATATAGGGTTCCCTTCATGAACCGTATCTAAACTTAGGTCCATTAAGTCCATTTGATCGTCAAGCTTGCAACTTTATGGTTCGTTTAGCCCCGATCTACTATAGGTTTAAGTTTCAAGACTAACTGTACATACGAGTATAAACTTTAAGCTTAAAACGTACCTTTAGAATTCTCTCCGAACCGTGTTTATCTTGATACGTGATCTTGGACAGGTTAGCCTACTTGTATAATCAAAGATTCAATATTACAACGCTTGGTTTTGGGTTTGGATGGCGGTCGATGGCTAAGCTGGTGTTGTTTGGCTTAAGTGTGTGTTTTATGGTGTAGGAAAGAGTGTAGAATGGATGGAAATTGAAAGATTTAGGGTTTAAGGGGTATTTATACTCCCTTAAGCCCATGGACCTAAGGCCCATATTTCTTTTTTTGGTACATAATTATCTCCATCTAATTAGGCTACTTATCTTACTGACATTATTATTTATTATTTACTAACTCGGGTAAACTTTTCCGTTAAAACAAATAATATGTATTAAATGTTTTTATTCAAAATTTTGGGATGTTACATGGCTTGAAGGGGGACACATGACAGATGAAAAAGAAGGTGGCATTTGAAGACTAAGTTGTTAATGTTTGAACTAAAAGACATACTTTAGGTTGTGTTTTAAAGACAAGTTTTGAAATATATGTTGAAGTTTTATTAATTCCGCGAAAGTTTTAATTCACTATGATATTTAGAAATGTATTTATGATAATATCCAACACCAAAGTAGGGCGCCGGGACCGGGGCCTTACACAATTAATTTGTGAACCCTTCATATTCTCTCAATTTTCAACAGGCACTAACCCCAAACACCAAACAACATAAATTCAAATTGTAACAAAACTAAATTGAAAAAAACTAAAACAAAATCAAAAAAGAAACCTAAATACAACCAAATACAATTAAAAGTAAAACAAAACCGAAATGAAAATAATAAACTAAAACCGACAAATTTGAGACCGAACCAAAAACAAAAACAGTAAAAACCAAAAAGAAAAACTGTATAAAGTTAAACCCACATGTAATTGAAAAAAAGAAGAAAAAAACAATATCGAATCTAAACGAATCTGAAACGAAATAAATATGTAAAAACTAAAACCGAAAAAAACCAAACTAAAAAATAACTACCATGAAACTTTAAAAAGAAAAACCCAAACATTAAGGAACATATGTATTATTAATAGTATAGTAGATTAGAATATGTTGAATGTAGTTTAATATAATTTTGAATTATTTTATTAGCAAGAAATTATAAGAATGCATATTATTTAAGAAAATAGTTATTGCCTTAATAGTATAGTAGATTTTAAATGAATTATATCTTGTGTATTTAACAAATGAAATCTACGAATCAAACACGTGTCAAAGTTATTTTAGGCATAGTACATTACAACTTGATTTTGTGGGGTTTTATTCTTTTTGGTATCATAAAAAACCTAACCGAGAGCGATTAAATTCGTGTTGACTCGCTACCACAATGGCTGTATTTTTTTTGGTTTAGCTTTGGCATCATAACAAGCGTAGCTGATATCGACCGAATCCACATCGATTCATGGCAGCAACCCTTATGTTCTACCGATTAAATGAACGTCGTTTTAAATATGTTATATTTTTGCATCATAAGCTATACGGGGTGTCACTATTATGTTGGGTGTTTCCTAATCTATTTTTTTTGGATTTAGTGTTAGTACTGGTACTAACATAATTAATATCGACCGAATTCATGTAGATTTGATCATTAGTTGTATATGACGATATTGCTTGTTTTTTACTGAATTATTTTTTAATAATTGATCCCGGCCGAATCATGTACCCTAGCCGCAAAACGGCGGGCTTTTTTACTAGTTTAATTTAAATGGGAAAATATATGCCTAGGAAGAAAAAGGATCAGCATTAGAATAAGCCCAGTTCGCATATTCAAGTCTATACGGATGAGCCAACACTTACAAATCCAAGCGTAGAGGTGCACAAATCATGTTTTTCTAATACTTGGTTTTGGGTATGGAATCGGGTTCTGTTATGATTGGGCATTGAAAAATTAGGTATTGGTAATAACTGGGTTGAGTTCGGGTCTGGGTATTTTCTCTAGAAACCATACCCTTTGCATCGGGATCGTGTTGGTTATAGAACCATATATTCTAAAACTGGGTATTTGAATGCCCTATTTCCGGGTATTGAAAGACCCTATTTTCGGGATTTTATTTGAATACTATATTCTGGGTATTGAAAATACCCTTTTTCTGGGTATTTTTTAGCATAGATTGACTTTTTTAAGGGGTTGTACCTTTTTAGGGTATTTTTATGTATTTTTTAGATATTTTTTTTCAATAATTTCGGGTATTTAAAAAACCTTGTTACGGGTATTGGAAAAACCTTGTTCCGGGTATGGAACCAGTTTCGATTTTTGTGTATTAACGGGTATAAATCGGGTTCGATTTCGGGTACGGGTTTTGTTACTAAAATGCATACCCAATTGGAACCCTACGGATAGGATCGGTATGGGTATTAAAAACCTAGGTATAAAAAACCGGTTTAGGGTTTTTTTCGGGTCCGGTTTTGAGTTCATTTTTATTTTTACCTCTATCCATGAGAACGCGATTGGGCTTACAATGCGAATGGGTATGTAGGTTGTTTTGCCAACCATATGGGCTAGTACATGTAGATGCAAGTGCAATGGGCATTGGGAATGCTTATTTTCAAATGAGAATACACTTTCTAAATGAGAATGGTCTTTACATATGGGAATCCGCTTTGCAAATGGACATCGGAATTCTCATTGCTAAATATTTAACCATTAGACATCTTAATTAAGTTAGTAAGTGTTATTAAGATTAGTTAAGTTATTTGGGTTTGAATATGTTAGCTTAGTTAACTTAATTAAGTACAATTAAATTGTAGGATCATAATTAACGACTAATTGTTTAACAGTTAGCCGTGTACATTTTAAGAAAGGATTAATGATCAACTCCGAGCGGGACTTGATCCAGGTGAGTTTTAGACCCATTTTCCTTTTAAATGTTTTGGGGTTATATTCATACTCATGATTAAAGTTAATTGATTAAAAGACGCATTTATAAGAAAGTTAATAAATGAATATTAAGACGGAAATGTAAGTGGTTCAAGGATATAATTTACTTAACCCTATATACGTTAAGTTGATATGAAGAATGTAAGCACGTCATGATGTGGGCGGCGGGGAGGTCGGTGTACCTTATACTTGTCCACCTCATGAATACTCATGATCGGTATGTGAATGTTTATATGATAGACATGTGTTTCTTCTATGTATTGTACGAGTGATAGTTGACTAGTTGTTATTATGTAATAGCAATTTATGTTCCTAATATGGTTATGCAGTAGTGTCCCTTGTTGTAACATCTCGGATCTTATGTATTTGTATTCGTTTATATTTTACCCAACCCGGGAATGTAATTTGAACCTTTCGGATTATTGAAATCTTGCATTTTTTAGTATTTAACTTGGTTTAACTTATTTTATACCCACATAACTTCTAAACTCGTCAAACAACTCTTAGAAGCCCTTAAAACCGCCAAAAATATCTTTTGAAATCTTGAAGCATAAAATGATATACAAAGTCAATTTATCAATTGATTGATAATGTGCTTGAGTCAAACATTTGTATTCCTAAAATAAGAATTTGTCTTATTCACATGAAAAACTAAAACATGTAGTCTAATGTTTATTTATTTGTGGATTTTTTAATATGACGAACTAAACATAAATAATGGGTTAATAAAATAGTAAAGTAAAAATAAAGAATATGTAAATAGGTAATCTTTTAAACCAACCCGTGGACCGAACCTCGTTATAATCATATACTGTTTTGACCTAACCATGTTTGATCCTTTAACCGATTAAAGAGACCTGCTTGTTTAAATTAACATAAACATCGAGAATATATAAACAGTGAAGTTATCTTTTAAGGGTTTGAAAGAAAAAACTTGTAATTTAGTAAACATTCATATATATATTTTAAACATTTCTTATAAAACCTTAATATGAATTAACTAATATAACATATTTAAACCTTAATTTTTGGAATAATTAGTCAAAATCAACATAAAAATTGGTTACTTATAACAACTTAATATTAATATGTAATACAATATATTTATGTAAAAAAAAATAATATATTTATATCATTATTAGATTTTTTAAATCAAGAAATAATTATTAAAAAGAGAAAATGATAGATTAAAAAGAAAAAAAAAAGAAATATAAAGCTATTAATAAGAAAGAGAAATGTATTGAATATGAGAGAGAGGAGGAAAACTCTGTACGAATCACTATATATAGTGTGATGACATGTGACATTTGGAAACTTTTATTTATTTTATATTATAGATAAATAAGGGTTTAGCTTTATCATCTTTTTGAACCTTTTGTTTTATTAAATATAATAGCAAGCTTTATTCTTTCTGCATAAAATCTTCACATACATATATTTACCTCTGCATACGTGAATTTGTGTGTTATGTGTGTAATCAAAGGAGCTGAACCAACAGATTTTGTAATGACAATGTCCTGCTTTGTTATAATCACTTGCATGGTGCAAATTGAACGCTATGATACCACTAATAATTGAAATAAAGCGATGAAGCGAGAGAGGGAATGAGGGAATATCTATTCAAATTCATAATCGAACAATACTAATGCAATGACCCTAAAATGACCTAACTATAATAAATCCCCTTAATAAAGACAACTAGGACAACTGACATATAACACCCTGAACAATAGACTAGATAGATTAAAAACTTCATGTTATTCTAAAAACTTGTTTATCACGTCTATATTTTCCTGCTTAGTTATTATCATTTTCACGATGCAAGGAAAATGAATGTTGGTACATGCTCCTAATCGCAGAAGAAAAACACAACAATTGATCAAAATTTTGATTTTCTTTCTATTATAATTGGAGCCAGATAACAGAATACAAAAACATTTGACTATTACTTAACCCTAAGACGTGATGAAATAGTCCCACACACACACACGTGGCTTCTGAAAACTAGGAAAAACAAACACACTAACAAATAAACCTGACCCATTAACAAGACCACTAACTAAAATCTTGCCAAACAAATAAACGAAAAAACAAGTGACTAAATAAATAAAACCCATTGACCCAGTTGCTGACCCGTTCTGATTAACCCTGTCAAGATTAAACAAACACTGAAAATCACATATGTTAATCATTCATATCATGTTGATTAATTGCTCATAGCATCATAAAAAGTACGTGTGCAGTTTGACTCTATAAGGTAACGTTAAACTTTAGCGAAAATTCCCAAAATAGCCATGTTGACCCCTTTGTTTCCATTCTTGGGTATCATGGACAAGAATGAAAACAAGGGGCCAACATGGTATTTTGAGAATTTTTACAATTACAAAATTTCAATTCAACAACTACCTGACCAGTACAGCATCTCACGGATTCTACTTGTGTTGTGGCTTTTTTGTAATTATAAAAGTTTAACTTTGGTTTTTAATCTATAACATGCTTTAGAGAATGTACCATTTATTTTTGTAAGGCCTCATTTATTTTTGTAAGGCCTCGTTACCGGTGCCTCACTTTTGACGTTGGATTTACTCGTAAACACAGTTATAAATATCAGAGTTCATTAAAACTTTCGCATAATAATAATAATAATAATAATAATAATAATAATAATAATAATAATAATAATAATAATAATAGATTACAAACATTCTTAACTTGTCTTTTAAAACATAACATAAATGAAAATATCAAAACATCATGACAAATCTTCAGATGCCAATCTCTTCCAATCCTGCCACGTGTCCCGCTCATACCAGCTGTCTCAATCTGTTAACCTGCGTGCATACTAAAAGTCAGCTACGCTGAGTGAGTTCTAGTTAATCAAATAACTTACTTTACGTACAAATATACGTGCCCGCAGGTACGCATTACATACTTAACATGTTCATCATTCTTTCATTTACATTCATAACTAACCTTACATTATAAAGAGCATTTCTCCCTACATACCTCGAAATATTTTTAGGGTCCAGTACCCTCCATCCTCGGATATTATTAGGGTCCGGTCTCCCTTCTTCCTCGGATACTATTAGGGTCCGGTACCCTCCATCCTCGGATATTATTAGGGTCCGGTACCCTCCTTCCTCGGATATTACTAGGGTCTGGTCTCCCTTTCTTTCCTACTATCATTCCATACCTTTCCATACATTTAATTGTAAGTTTCATACTTACATACATCATTCATCCATCATATGCACAATCATATTATCAAACCATCACCTGGCAGTGCATGCAATATCCGAAGATCGTTCACGCACCGACAAGCTTTCGTTCACATTTAGGATATACATAAATAACATACAAATCATACATGGCATACACTTACCATTTAAGGTAAGTGTTTTAACTATCACATCGAGTATGCACACAACCCCGAAACATAACAAGGAATGGAGCTAGAAACTCACATGAACTCGGTTACGTTCATCGTTAATGGTAATCCCTTTCTTTAGTTGTGCACGACTAACTATATAACAATTACACGTATTAATTACTATCACTTTCCATAACGTATTTTTAGTTTAATTATAACCATCAACGAACGGGTGTCCGGGGGCAGCACCCACTGGCTGCGGGGTTCTAGGGGCGGCAGCCCCTAGCAGGGTCCAAGGATTTTAAATCATTATCTACTTCGCTCACTCATTCGCTATAACGAATTAAGCCTAATTCATGGCGAAATTCGTTATCATGGCCTAATTCGTTATCATAACTTAGAGAAATGGAGAGTAACGAATCACCAGATTCGTTATCCTAATCATAACGAATGGATGAGTAACGAATCACCTGATTCGTTATGTTAACTTAACGAACTGGGTGAGTAACGAATCACTAATTCCTTGTGTCAACATAACGAACTAGGTGAATAACGAATTACTAATTCTTTATCTCAACATAACGAACTAGTGAGTAACGAATCACTAATTTTTCCAACCATAACGAATGATCAACAGTTCTTATCCAGATCTTTGACTCAAGGGGTCAAAGTCAAAATCGCCAAGAACAATAACAGTTAACACAAATAGATTCTGCAATTGAACCTCAAATGTCAACGAAATATCACGAATTTGGTATCATTGAGCTCATAATGCTAGCGCCTACAAACCCCAAGAGTCTAATCAGCCTAAAATTCACGTTTACATGGTTTATTTGGTTCATTTATATGCGGTTATATGCGGTTCTTAAGGCTGCCGATTTAGACCATCAAATATTAATGAATTTCAGTAAGGTTTGTTGCATTAGATTCAGATTGCAGTTGTACAACAAAAGAGAGTAAATATTGTGAACGGATGCTTTTATTTGATATACTCCATTAAAAGAAAATGTAAACAAATGAAAGTACTAAAAGAAAGGAAACTTGAAATTCAAGTAAATAACTAAAACACACTCGTCAAAAGCAGCTTCAAGAGTCCATTAACTAAATCAACGTTCACCCTTCACCGAACAGGTTAACGATTTAAACTTAATTAACCCTACCAAGAAAAGTGATCATGGTCTTATCTAATGCAATCATATTATTTTTATGATATGGTAACACTTTATAATTGCCCAATGGCTGTGAAATTAGCGGGTGATTGAGATTGGTTTCATGGTTATTTACACCATGAAAGATTCGAATCGACTCTAATCTTGCAACTGGAGCATATACTTCAGTGTAGTCAATACCCTCTTGCTGATGAAAACCTTGCACCACTAAACATACCTTGTTTCTCACAATTACCCCACGATCGTCTTTCTTACACTTATATACCCACTTAGTCAGAATAACTTTCTTGACTCTAGCAGGTTTGTCGATAAGATCCCAAACACCCAAACGTGCAAATTGCTGTAATTCTTCTTGCATAGCTTCTACCCAAGAGGAATCTTGAAATGCCATACGAGGGGTCATTAGCTCAACTTGAGAAAAAAAGCAAGTGAATTTAGCAAGACTTACAATCCTAGACGAGTGTAAGTCACTATAAGCAAACAATACATTATTCTCACTTGATGAAGCAACTTAATGTCGTGTTTGAACTCCCACATCAAGTTCTCCAATAATGTTTTCTTTCGGGTGTTAATTATGAATCCTAAGAGTGGGATTCTCAGGAACATCAATAGTTTCAAATAAATTAGTGTAGTGTTCACCCAGATCATGAGATGAAACATCACTATCAGGTTCGATAACTTGATCAACAACTTGAGTGTCATTAGATGAAGTAGATGCGTTGTCGAAGAGAATTGGAGACTCATTACCAGGTTCTTCTGTTGGAGCATCGAATGAAACTTCAACATCATTAGAAGTTGCAAATCTTGGAATTACCAATTCTTCCTCAAAATAAGCACGGACTAAATCTTCATCCGGTTGATCAGTTGTTGGAGTAAACAAATTGAATAATCCATCATAGTCAAACATCCAGTCGGGACCTTTCCCTTGAGAAGGAGTAGTGTACTTTTGACAGTCCACATGGTACCATTCTTCAACACAACCAGACGTAAAATTAAATACTCGTTTCTTGGGAGAAGCATAACGCAAGAAATAACCTTCAATGGCTTTTTCATCGAACTTTCCTACATCCTTTTTCAATATCGTACACGGACACCCAAATGGTTCCAAGTACTTTAAATTAGGTTTACGATTATTCAACAACTCATAACTTGTCTTTTTAAGTCGTTTAACGGTTAGAAATCGATTGAGTGTATAACAAGTAGTATTCACCGCCTCATTCAAAAAATGGATAGGAAGCTTTGAATCAGCAAGCATATTTCTAGCAACTTCAATCAACGTTCTATTCTTTCGTTCAGCAACACCGTTTTGTTGTGGTACGTATGGAGCACTGTATTCTCGATGAATTCCCTTTTGTAAACAAAAGAAATCCAATACAGTTGTTTAGGTCAAAAATTGGCAAAGCAACTTTCGATCAAATTAGTGAGTGAGGTGAAGTGCTTGTTGATAATAAGATCGAACACAATGATATGAATACGAGGGAAGAAACCCTTGATCAAGAATTAACAACATAATCTTTTGTCGAATTACTTCGGTCAAAGATTAAGAACATAATTTTTGGTCGGATTCGTATATGATTAATGGAATCTTCGGCATAAAAAACCCCCGGACGGTGAAAACTATCACCGTCGACTTTATTATTAACGTAAATTGGTGATTACAAGTGGTGGAGCTGATAAGTGATCGAATGCTAAGTGTTACGGAGTATGCTCGTAGCTAAGTAAGTGAATGTGTGTGCTCTAACGAAATTATCAGCTCGTATATATAAGAAAAGATTACAACTGTTATCCCGAAATAACCGGAAACCCTAGACTATTTCTTCCATAATCTGTTGCTTGCCCACGTTCCATTTGTCGAAGTTCAAGCATTAGCCGTTGTAAGTCTACGTTCATATTAGCATATTTAACACGCGATCTTATCTGCAAAACAAAAAATAAAATAGGACGTATGAATTAGTCAAATATCATCCTCGAAATATTAGCGTTGAGAGGAAAGCTCAAAATCCTTGAATCGTAGCTCAACCCGAGGATAGGAAATCTACATCCAACAATTGCCCACAATTTTTACAGATAACGCGTGACAGCTGTAAAAATTTCAAATTTCGAAACGTAAAATATCTTCTTCCAACTGAAAGGACATGCACGCGGATTGAGGAGACCCTATAACCGTCCTTCCAAGTTATAATCAAACAATTTCCCAATCTCAAATTAATACTTCCTCCATCGGTTCACAATCAGGTCAGTTTCTCTTTCACGTCTTCTTTAATTTCTTGAAATTTTTCTTCCGTTCCGAACGATAACGAGGAATAGAACTCCTTGCATGCCCAATCCTTTCTCTTTTTCAACCTCGGATGATTTTGTTAATCAGGCCCTTATTCCGGCCACCGATGAAGACCAATGTCTCTTTAGGGATCTTGACATTAGATTCTTGAAAGATTCAGGCCTGTTACCTGCCGAAGCCATCATTAGACCTTACGATCCTAAAGACAAGGCTGACTGCTCCTCCAAAACCTGGGTGTGTTTCTTTTATTATCCTTTTTCGATCGACTTTCATACCCATTTTCCTCGCTTATCAAGGAGTTCTTTGACGTGACTGGATTCTCGTACTCGCAAGTCATGCCAATGGTGTGGAGGGTTTTGGCCACAGTAGATCGTCTAAACAAAACCCATGGGTTGTCCATAGGCGTTCCCGAGATAGCCGCGACCTATAACCTCTGTACTCACGGATCTTTTCGCTATTGTCTTTAATCTAAATCCATCCATCTTTATATGGTTCCCAAGGTGTCCAGTAGCGAACCTGATTGTAAGAAACATTTCTTTTTCGTTCATCGAGACTCTATTCCGAATGGGTTGAACTTGCCTATTAAATGGGTTCATAAGGGTAGGAAATCTGTAGGATATAATTTCTTTTTGAAAACGATTCATCTTAATATGGTTTGTTTTTTGACAGTTGTGTTTGAGGATATGATAAAGTTTAGGAAGGATAAGAAGAAAAGGCTTAAGACGTTGTTCAAGGTTCCAGCAGAGGAGAGGGAGTTTTGTTTAGAGGAAGAAACAGGAGAAACAAGTGTGATTGTTGCGAAACGCGCTGAGAGTATGACTTCTGGTAAGTATTTTGGGGATTTTAGGTTTTCAAGGGATTTTGTTATCTTGAAAATAACTTGATAATTCATTGTATAGGGATGCCGAAGCCAAAGTCTTTAGCTTAGTTGATCTGGATGATTTCATTGAGGATAGGAAGGTGGTGAAACAAGAACATTCCAAGACACTTTCTCCGTCAATGAGAGTTCCAACGACTCGCCAGAAAAGTGCTGCACAGAAGAAGAGGAAAGCCACCACTTCGGCCGAGACCGAGCCCTTTGCTGACATGACCACTACCGATGCTGTAGAGAAGCTTCAAGCTCTTGCTAACTTTCTCGAAACAGTAAGTATCTTTGTTTATCCTGAAAATAGTAATCTGCAGAAAAACTAATGTTAATTTGGGAATAATAGAAAACTGAAAGTTACCGTCAAATATTCCAAGATGCTGAATTGCCCAAGAGAGAGGCTGAAGCCAAGGTTGCCGATATCGTACAAGCTGTTGACACAAAGGACAAGCTGCTTACAAAGAAGGACAAAGAGATTTTGGATTTCAAAGCCTCATTTGGGTTGGAGAAGACTGAGTTTTTTGAGGAGACCAAGAAGTGTGCAGCTGCCAGTATCCTGGAGTCGATGATCAAGATGTCAGAGGAAGCGCAAGCGAAAGGTCACGTGATGGATTCCTGGAATTCCGTGGCTTGGAAGAAGAAACTGAAGATGCTGAAGGGGGAGAAGCTTGAAGAGGATGAAACGGCAGGTACTTCTGAGGTGATCAAGGAGGCTGGAGCTAGTGAAGAGGTGAAGGAGACTAAGGTTGGTGAGGCGACGGATTTGGAGAAGAAGGAAGGTGACAATGTTGAAGGTGGAATGGTTTGGACCTGGTTTCTAGGTTGTTTTTATGTGTTTTCAGTGGTTGTTTTGAACAATTTCTATTTGGTTATGTAAGGATAATGTAGTAGACTCAGGATAATGGTTTGGGTGGAGGGATCTGGTTCAGGACGAAACCTAAACCGTCTTTTATTTTCTGCTTTAGAACAATTATGATAGTTCGGGTGGATGGGCTCCGTTTTGAGTGAAACTCAGACTATCTTTCCTGCATTATAATATTAGTACAACTTTTTATGACTTATATTGGTATCCTTTCACTTTTTACGTTTTTAGAAAAATCAAAGTTTGTTAGAAATGAAAAATTTCTTGGTAATAGTTTAAGTTTTACCAATTAACCAATATCAAGTCATAAACTTTATCTTGTAAATAATACGAAAGATAAAATATTCACAAATAGTAAATCCTACCAGAACCGTATATCAATTAACCTGGATATTGTCTAGACCATCTTATTCTCGCAATAAGACCATTGTTTAGAATGCTCCTTTAATCCTGGGGGATATAGTGATAGAATTGTAATATTAGCATTATCCTGAAAATATTTTTAGAAATTCTGGCGACAAGGCCCTTTAGAAGAGATGAAAAATATCTTAAACCATTAGAAACGAACTTGCGACAAGGTCTTTTAGAAGAGATGAAAATCTCTTAAACCTTAGGAATGAACTGGCGACGAGGCCCTTTAGAAGAGGTGAAAATCTCTTAATCCTTAGATATGGTACGTCTACCATAAACTTGGGATTCAAACCAATAGTTGAGGATAACGAGGTAACAAGTCACTATATTTCATGTGTTGGCCCCGCCTCTCGAACTAAGGCCGAATAAACATGCGCTACCTGCGACTTTAAGAAGAGGTGAAAACCACTTAAACCTCGAGATTCAAACCAATAGCCGAGGATAACGAGGTAACAAGTCACTATATTTCATGTGCTGGCCCCGCCTCTCGAACTAAGGCTGAATAAACATGTGCAACAGGCGATCTTAAGAAGAGATGAAAATCCCTTAAACCTTAGAAGAGGTGAAAACCCCTTATATCTTATTAATAAGCTGGCGACAAGGCCCTTATAAACTGGCGTTGAAGGCCCAAGTTAACCTTATTCCATATGAGAGTCCCTCATATCTACACAACAGTCAACTCTAAGTGAGGGGTGGGTGTTAGCCTTTGTAACACCCCTCTGATGCTTAAGTCAGTACCTTGTTTGAAGAATAATAATATTGAAAATGAATAAAAGTATAAATTCGAATACATACCTTGACTGTTTAGTATAACAGTTATCTTTAGGATAGAAGTCTTACATGAAATATTTTTTGAGGTTTATAGCATTCCAAACCCTCGGTAGCAAGTCAACATCCAAAGTAGACAATCTGTACGCCCCCTTTCCAGATTCTGAGTCAATTAAGTAAGGACCTTCCCACTTCGGTGCAAGCTTCCCATCAGTAGGATTTGTAGTATTCTGAAAATATTTTCGGAGAACCAAATCCCCTTCTTGAAACCTTCGAACTCTGATATTCTTGTTGTAGGACTTTGCTATCTTCTGTTGATAAGAAGCCATTCTGATCTTTGCCAAATCCCGGAGTTCTTCTACCGCGTCTAGATCTTCAGGTAGACTTCGAGTATTATCTTCGGGATTTTGATGACTGACTCTGACCATCGGGATAACCATCTCTGTGGGAATAACTGCTTCAGCTCCAAATACTAATGAGAAAGGAGTCTGACCAGTAGCATTCTTCGAAGTGGTTCTATCTGCCCAAAGAACAAAAGGTAGTTCCTCTGCCCACTTTCCTTTCTTAGACCCCAACTTTTTCTTCAGGTTATTGATAATGATTTTGTTGCTTGATTCAACCTGCCCATTAGCCTGAGGGTGGACAGGTGTTGATGTGATCATCTTGATTCCCCAACTGGCATAGAAGTTTGTTGTTCTCTTGCCGATGAATTGTGAGCCATTGTCACACACTATCTCTGCCGGAATCCAAAATCTTGTCAGGATATTGCGCTTGATGAATGAGATACCTTCTTTCTCTCTGACTTGAACAAAGGCTTCCGCTTCGATCCACTTTGAGAAACAATCCGTCATAGCCAACATAAAGACTTTTCCTCCTGGGACACTTGGTAATTTCCCCACGATATCCATTCCCCACTTCATGAAAGGCCAAGGGGATATAATAGGATATAATGGTTCTGCTGGCTGGTGCAAAATGTTGCTATGTCTTTGGCCAGAAATACCCCGTCCTCAGGATATTGGAGAATAGTGCTTTGCCCCTAATGTGATTCCCACAATCTCCATCATGGATATCCTAAAGACTTCTTGAGCTTCTACCTTCTCCAAGCACCTAAGATATGGTCCTGCAAGAGATTTTCTGTATAATATATCATTCATTATAGTATATGGGATTACCTTTGTGCGAAAAGCTCTTGGGTTTTCATCCTTGGGGATAACTCCATCCTGAATATATTCCTTGATTGGGATAATCCAAGAATTTCCATTATCCTCAGGATTCGTGACCCCCATATCTCTACCATCTTCTGATATTTCATTGACACTTTGTTCTTCTATTGCTGGGCTCAGGATATGTATGATAGGGATCTTGACACCTTCTGGTATCCTAAAGGATGAAGCTAAATATTCTAGGGCATCTGCTTCAACATTCTCTTCTCTAGGTACCTGTGAAATATCAAACATTTCGAAATACTTTGCTAGATTTTTTACTAGCTCTAGATATTTCATTAGTCTTTCTCCTCTAATAGTGTAAGAACCATTAAAATGATTAGTTAATTATAATGAATCAACATGTACTTGAATAAACCTAATTTTCATGTCGATTGCTAGTTGTAATCCTGCTATCAAAGCTTCATATTCTGCATCATTATTTGTGGCTTGAAATCCGCAGGATATGGAATGAGGTATAATGTCCCCCTGTGGCGATATCAGAAGAAACCCGAGACCTGTTCCTCTAACATTTGAAGCACCATCAGTGTATAGAGTCCACTTATCTTTGGTTTCTTCAAGTTGTTGGACTTCCAAGTCTGCTTTTTCTTTAAGTTCACTGGTGAAATCAGCCACAAAGTCTGTTAATGCCTGGGATTTGATGGCAGTCCTAGGTTCATATGTTATATCATATGCACTTAGCTTTACTGCCCATTTTGCCATTCTACCTGACATTTCTGGTTTTCTCAAAACAGACTTAATAGGAAAATTAGTTCTAACACATATAGGGTGAGTTTCAAAATGATGTCTAAGTTTAGTAGATGCCATAATAAGTGCTAAAATTAATTTCTCAAGATAAGAATGCCTGGTTTCAGCATCCAAAAGACTTTTACTTACATAATATATGGGATGTGGGTGACCTTCAAGATCCTTAGCCAAAAATGCACTTATAGCATTATTTGATACAACAATATATAGAGATAGGGATTCACCTTCCTCGGGTTTTACCGGTAGAGGAGCAGAAGAAAGATAAGCTTTTAAGGATGTTAAAGCTTCCTCATGCTTACTGGTCCACTCGAACCTTTTGTTTTTCCTCATTATATCAAAAAATTCTTTACATTTTTTTGAGGATTTGGATATGAATCTGTTGAGTGCCGCTATCCTGCCAGTTAGCCTTTGAACATCCTTGATTGATGCTGGGGATTTCAGATTCAGGATAGCTTGTATCTACTCTGGACTTGCCTCTATCCCCCTTTTGGTGACCATGTATCCCAAGAATTTGCCAGACTTAACTCCGAAATGGGACGAAGGACTCAGCTTCATGTTATATTTGTCGAGGATATCGAATGCGGTCTTGAGATTTTGGAGGTGATCCTTAGCTTTCTTGGACTTCACCACCATATCATCAATATAGACTTCCATTGTGTCCCCCAGTTTCTCTTTGAACATCATGTTAACTAACCTCTGATAGGTCGCACCTGCATTTCTACGTCCAAAGGGCATAGAAATATAACAATAAATACCAATGGGAGTCATGAAGGCCGTATCTTCTTGATCTGAGGGCTCCTTCTGGATTTGCTGAAATCCTGAGGATGCGTCCATAAATGTCAGCATCTCGTGGCCGGCTGTAGCATCTACCATCGAATTGATGTGTGGTAGAGGGAATGGATATTTAGGACAAGCCTTATTCAAGTCTGTGAAATCTACACGAACTCTCCATTTACCTTTCTTTTTCTGTACAACCACCACATTTGATAACCATCGGGGATATTGAACTTCCCTAATCATATTTGCCTTCAAGAGTCTTTCTACTTCATCTTGAATGATTATTTTTCTTTCATGTGAAAACTATCTTCTCTTTTGATGGATTGGCCTGAAAGAGTTATCAATTCCATGTTTATGTGTTATAATATTTTTGGAAATACCTGTCATATCTTCATGTTTCCATGCGAATGTTGGCAGCCTTGTCTTGAGGAAATTGAGCAGATTTGACTCAATATCCTCAGGAATACTCGTTCCTATCAGCACTTTGACTTTAGGATCCTCGGGAAAAAGAGGTACTCCTTTAATTTCTTTTTCATGGTCTCCATTACGTCTCGTGCTGGCTTCTGTAATTGCTACGCCTTTTGGGGTTTTGGCAGTACACTTCATGGAAGAGGTGTAGCAATTCTTCGCGTTTTGTTGGTCACTGATTATTTTGATAACTCCCCATGGACTTGGGAGTTTCACGCATTGGTGATAAGTGGAGGGTACCGCTTTCTTGTCGTGTATCCAGGGCCTGCTTAATATAATATTTCAACAAGATAAACAGTCTTGGGGATGATCTCCAATAGTGTTCTTAGTTTCTCCACTGAATCGAACCAATACTGAGGAGCTGGGGATGATCTCATCCTCAGGAATATTCATCTTTTTCAGCACGTCTAATTGAATAATGTTAACAGAGCTTCCGCCATTTATGAGGATCCTGCGAACATAATGGTTAGCCACATATAAAGTTATTAACAAACTATCATGATGAGGATCCTGAACATCGACTCTATCGCTTTCATCGAAGGATATAATCCTCTATTGAGTGAGAACAGATGTCTTTGTTGGCCTATAAGCCACTTCTAACTTTCTTTGGTCAGCATTTCTCTTTGCAGCAGAATAGGAGGTTCCACAGATGTCGGATCCTCCGGATATGAACATGATTGTTCTTGCATCTGTTGGTGGAGGAGTCGGCTTTTCAGGAATTTTCTTGGGATCCTGCTCTCTTCCCTTCTTCTTGCCAAGTAGCTCTTTCAAGTGGCCCTTGTTGAGAAGATAGCTGATCTCCCTTCTGAGTGCAATGCAATCATCAGTCAAGTGCCCAAAGTCTTCGTGGAAGGCACACCATTTTGATTTGTCTTTCCAGGCTCCTTGTCTCTCCATTTTCCTTGGCCACCTGGCTTTCTCATCTAAATCCTGCATGGCACACATTAATCCACCAATATCAACAGAAAAACAACATTCAGAGATCTTAGGATATTCTTCATCATTTTCCTCATCTACTGCATTAATCTTGGCGTTATCAGGCTTGTAGTAAGGCTTTGCTCGATATGATTTTCCCGGGGATTCGGATTTCCTGTTCGTCTGATCATACTTCGGAATATCGACCTTAGAGTTTTCTTGTCGTCTTTTAGCCTGATAAACCTTAGAGCTCTGCTTCTTGCTTCGTCTAATGACCTGCATGGAGTCATAACGAGATCATCATAGAAAGAGTAGCCTTTTTCTAACCCCAACTTGAGAGCTTCCACTACTGAAGCTGGGTTTAGATTCGAAATTTCCAGCGACTCCTTACTAAACCTGGTAATAAAATCTCTTAAGGATTCCCCAGGATTCTGGGTAACCCTATAAAGATCACCTATCATTTTCACAAAAGTTCTACTATAAGAAAACTAGTTATTAAACATGTTAACTAAATGAGAAAAAGAATTGATAGTGTTAGGTGGAATACTCAGTAGCCATTTCATGGCTGCTCCGGTCAAGGTAGACCCAAACCCTTTGCAAAGACATGCCTCTTTGACTTCCATAGGGATTGGATTGATCTCCATACGTTCTCTATATTGTGCAACGTGTTCCTCTGGATCCGTTGAGCAATTATATAGTTTCATATTTGGGTTTAAAACCGTTTTGGTATCTGTACGTCGCTAATTGATGGCACAAACCGGGATATCCTATGACTATCAGTGGGAACTTCAGCTATGTGACGGATTACGCCGGGGACATTCGATATCATGCCCTTAAGTTTTTGTAATTCTCGGGCTAAACTCGAACTTATGCCTGAATCCTGCAAAAATCCTTTATTAGCATTAAATGGATTCGTATTGAAAGAGTACCTTGATTAACATTCTGAGGAGTGGTCTGGGCATTGTAGCTTGTATTCCTAAACATAGTATTTCCAGGGTTGGTAAGCGGAGCAGTTGGAGCATTGGTCTGCATCGGGATAAAGTCTCCCTGATGCATATCAGAGGATCCTGAGGGCTGCTGAGCTTGAGTTAATCCTGAAGATACCGCCTATTGATAAAGACCAGCCTGATGGAACAATCATGAGGATCCGGATTGTTGAAACAATCCTGAGGATCCAGACTGCTGGAACAATCTTGAGGATCCAGACTGTCCTCCCGGCTGTGACAATCCTGAGGATCCTGCATGTTGAAAAGGCCCAGCAGATGATGCATACAGGTATCCTTGAGATCCAGATAAGTGCAATCCCGCAGACCTCAAATGATGGAAAGATGGGGGTCCAGAGTTGTACGCCGTGGTCGGCTCTGGATGCACCAATCCTGAGGATCCTTGAGGAGTGAAATACAGAGATCTCGGGATTAGTGGTGTGAATTCTTCCGCCGGCTTCTTGGCTTTCTTAAAATCTTCCAGTTCCCTCACGAGCATCTGGGTGGTCTTGTTCTGGCGATCCATCCGTTCCTGTAGCCGTCTGTACAGAGACAGAATTTCGTTGTTGGACACCACGACTGGATCCTGGTGAGATGGCCTCGAACCTAAGAATACAGGAGTAGCAGATTTCTTCTGAACGCTGTCAGGTTTCTTCGGGATACCACCAGCAGGAGGGAGAGGCATAGGCGACCTCGCTAAGGAATCTGAGATTGCGGTGGAAGAAGAAACAATCTTTGGTTGGAAAGACATGTTGTGGATATTGAGAGTAGGGTTTAGTTTGAGAGTGAATAATGATCAAAGCATCGTTTTCCCCACGGTGGACGCCAAATTGTTCCGACCAAAAATTACGTTCTGAATCTTTGATCGAAGTAATTCGACCAAAGATTATTTTGTTAATTCTTGACCGACCTAAGATTATTGTGATCAAGGGTTTTTTCCCTCGTAATCATATCATCGTGTTTGATCTTATTATCAACAAGCACTTCACCTCACGCACTAATTTGATCGAAAGTAGCTTTGCCAGTTTTTGACTGAAACAACAATATTTTAAAATTCAGTACCATTGTCACTTCAAATTCTTCTCACTTTCTGTTTGTATAGAGATTCGATCTTAGTGATTAAATTTTGAATGAGAACCGGTGTTTGATCTTTCGAACTCATAAACAAAACCCATGAGTATCGTGAATAATCATCAGTAACTACTAGGAAATACCAATCTCCAGAAATACTTGCACTATTCACTGGACTGAATAAATCCATATGAAGTCGCTCAAGAGGAGTATCAATGGAATTTAATAACTTAGAGGGATGTGACTTTTTCTTCTGTTTGCCCTTTTTCAAGCAACACAGTGATCGGATAACTTAAATTCTTCAAAGACACACCTTCAACTAGATCATTTGCCATTAAATAGTCCATCTTCCGAACGTGTATGTGACCCATTCTACGACGTCATAGAATAGAGACAAAACATGTTTCGATCGATGTTGATACATTAGAACTCATATTCAAGACATAAATATCATTTGATCGAGGTGATTGCATGACAACCATGTCCTCGGGAATCACATACCCCGGTTTTAAAATCACACTCTTTATCTGTAAATACTGTAGTGTATTGCTTGTCATGGATTTGCGATACAATCTATAAATTATGGTCCACTTTATCGCTGTAGTTAACTTTCTCAAAAGTAATATGCCTATTTGAAACATCACCTTCCTGTGTAATCATACCCCCCGAATTCCCAGCAAACGCCATATAACCCCCTTGAATATTTCTTACATTTATTAAGAGGTCGAGATTTCCAGTAATATGACGAGAACTTCCACTATCCATGATCCAGTTTTCACTAGAAATGGTCTTGGATGTACCCTACACACAAATGAAAATGATTAGTTCAAAAAGGAGGCTTGGGCACCTTTTGGTTTTCTTGAGAATAGTTAAACTTAGTTGCATTCAATTGTTGTTCAACAACTTGAGAATAAGTTACAGGTTTCTTGGACTTTCGTCGTAGATACGCAGCTTGAAGTACATTTGAATTAACATTTTTGCATAATGGTTCGGTTGGAATAAATTTTGGTTTAACAGAACCATGAGTTTCATTCACATGAACAACTTTTCGAGGATGCACGTTATAGAACATAATATGAGTATCATCATCATATGACACAGGTCATTTCAGAATATCCTTTATCGAAGGAATTGATTTGGAATGGTCCTTGATAAAAGGAAGAAGGTTCTGATAGCTCTTCTGGCAACAATTTCTTACTACATGACCTTGTTGACCGCAAAAGAAACAGCTTCGCATGTTAACATGATTATGTTGAGAATTGGTTTGAACATATGATCCAGAAGTTGAATGATGACTCACATTTTTTGGTCATGCTCTTAGCAAAATCATCAGATAACTCAGATTTCTTTTTCAAGTAAAAATCTAAACTAGAACAGTTTGAAAAACTCTTCAACGTATCTGTTTCAGTTGACTTCACAAATTGAACTTTCTTAGCTTGTTTTAAAACATGCTTTGCTTTAGTCAATGGATCAGATGGAGCCAATGTTTTAGCTTGAGCATACTGACGTCCAAGATCTTTATTCTTGGAAGTTTCATTGTGAAATACACTCTCAATAAGTTTTGGTTTAATGATACCTATTGGAATGTCTTTCTCAGTGAACATCGTGTCTATCCCCTTTAATTTAAATACTCCACCAGTAGATGGCATGGAAATAGTTGGATTTATAAAACGCAACAAATCCTCATCAGAAATTTTGGGTTTTTCTGATTTCTTAGCCCTTACTGGTTTGACATTAACATGAGCATCTTGTTTCACCTTGGTTGTGTGTGAACCATACACAGCCTCCTCAAATTCATGAGGTTCACAAAGTATGTGATTAGAACTTGGAATGTTCTTGTCTTTGTGTATGATTTCAGGTTCGAACACATCCTCAATGATAACTTTGTTAACATTTTCAACAAAGACTTTATTACTTTGAACATGAGGTTTCTGAATTGAAGATTGGGCTTTAACACTTTCAGGTGTAACTGGTTTTGTCTTTTTAGGAATCACAAATTCTTTAACAACCACATCCTCTTCTTGTCTTGCAAAAGGATTTGGTTTGTAAACATTATAAAAAGGTGGTGGAATCTCAACAAAACCTATTCCTTTCTTTGAATCTTTTTGCTTACCAGATACTTCAATTATTTCATTTAGTAAAAAGGAAGAGTTTCTGAATTTGCCCAATTTGTTCTTTAAATCAAGAACCTCATTTTCAAGCTCAGTTATCTTTGATCTATGTTTTAAGATTTCTTGAAAATTTTGATCATTGATGGTCATTTTTACCGACAACTCAGCCTCAAGATCATGATTACTTATTGTTAAAGCCTCAATTTTCTCTCTTGAATTCATTTGAGAGGTCAAGGATTGCCTATAAGTATCTTTTAATGAAACAATCTCTTTTAGTAAATTATCATTTTGAAGTTTCAAGGCATCTATCTTAGACTTATTGGTCTCACAATCAACACATGATAAGTTAGAATTAGAATTACTAACCTCATTTTGCTTAGCCATGCAAGCAGACGTGGTTGAATCACAGATCTTTGCCATGCAAGCGAAAGTAGTTGGAAGCTATTTACTTGAATCATCAGACTCAGACTCAATATCAGCAACAGAAGAAATTTCACTTCCACTTACATCTTGAAAGTACTCAGGAAATCCAAACATTGCAAGATTTGCTTGATTGTTACCACATAATAACCTTTGTGACCAGTCATCTCCATCGACGTTGGATAACATTGCTTGAGATCCAGAAGTCGAAGGTTTACCTCCATAAGACTTTCCTGCATCATTACCACTCTTTCCCGATGAGTTTTGATCTTGCTTTCTGGGACCAGTATAATCTTTTTTAGGCTTATCACATTCTTTGGCAAAGTGACCAAACTCTTGACAATTGTTGCACTTGACCTTTAATTTATCAAACACCAATTTCTCGTGTAAAGATGGAAGATCTTTACACGTTCTCTGCATGAACTTTTTCACTTTCCTGACTATCATAGCCATGTTCCACTTTAAATCCATTAGTTCCAAGTCATCAGGATCAATCTAATAGTAATCTTCATCGGTCAAATCACTTGTGGCAATTTTACTACTAACCAAATTCTCATATGAAGTCATGAAAGCAGATAAGAAAGCAAAATTTTGTTCAGCTTCTCTCATGTTTACATTTGGTTGTGATGAGAATTGATTTGATAATAATGAGCTTCCAGATCCTCCAGATGAACCAGTATTTTTAGCTGTGTAGAAAGAAGCACGTGGATCACTATAGATGGTTGTTGCATTTTCACTTGCAGTTTGTGTGAGAAAAGCAGTGATAGGTGAAATGGTTGAACTTAATAGCATACTTTCACCATAAAATGCAGGATCTTGATTATCTTTTGAGGACTTCTAACATTTAAGGTCATTTTCTCGAGCCTCGATCTTTTGCAGAAATTCAGATGCAGTTAAATCCTCATTACTAAAATAATTATTCTCCTTAAACACCATAAGGAAAGTTGAATAAGAACTTGGTAAAGCACTTTTAATAGTATCAATCTTGTGAAATTCAGATATCTCCAATTTCATCTTGTCCATTTCGGCTATCAAATGATTAAATCGTGTTGTCATCTCTTCAACAGTTTCACCCTTCAGTAGGTTAAAGTTTCTATATTGAAACTTGAGCATAACCTTTTTGCTTTCAGCGGTGTTTCCCATACTTCTCATACGGATATGTTGAAATAAAGAAGCACAAATCTTAATACTTCCTACTTGGTGAAAGATGTTTTCAGGTAAAGCCATAGTAAGAGTAGAATAAGCTTTTGTCTCAATTTCTAATGCTTTCTTCTCTTCAACGGAATATTGAGAGATAGCTTTAGGTGTAAAACCAATAGTCTCATCCCCAATCATTGGAACGGTGAAAACCTCATCCAAACAGTATGAACAATCAGGGTGAACTGACCCTAAATGACCACGGAAACGGGGTTCCCATTTAGCAAAATAGCTAAATTTCATCAAACGTGGACATTTTGAATGTGAACCGATCTCGGTATCCAGTTGTAACATTTTTTGCATCAACAGGTTTTGAGAAGCTAATGCATACATACTAGCCATTATTGACAAGTTTTGAACTTTAAGGGTTAATTTTGAAAATAGATTAACGAATTGTAAATAGTTGAGGTAACGAACTGTGAATTGTTGTAGCGAACTGTGAACAGTAATCAACGAATCAAACCTTAACGAAGTTAAGATTGATCAAGTTGCCGAATCATAATTGAAGTTACGAATTGATCAACGAATCAGATGGTAAACGAATCAGATGATCAACTAACGAATTAGATATAACGAATCACTAAGTATAGGCTTAGCGAATCAAAAAGTTATCTTTAACGAATCACTAAGAAATGCTTAGAGAATTACATAACGAACCGACTACAGTTGATAACGAATCAACTTATAGCGAATCAGGTTGTTACAACGGTTTGTGTGACACTCTTAAAACAAATGCCATGTGGCAAATGTTGTTATAAACAGTTTCCGAGGTATGACGCGTGTCACACGAAGCAGTTGACACGAATCAGAGAGTATAACGAATTGGGTAACGAATCAACCAAAACTCATTGCGAATTAGCTAAATATGTTAACGAATCGAGTTTAAAGAATTAACGAATCAGTCTGTACTTTAACGAATTAGACTTAAATCATCAAATCTTCAAATCTTCAAACCTTCAATCATAAATTTCCAGAAATCTGGAAACTTATGAATAACAAACCCAGAAATCTGATTTGTAATACACACTCAATATTCAACGAAATCGCTCAAGTCAATTACCAAAATACTCGTCATCACAATGCGAAACCAAATCAATACTCCTCATAATCCAATTATCCTTATTCCGAATCCAATTTGAACCAAAACTATCCTCTGTTTCGGCCAAAAACAGATCCAAACAAAATTCGATCCAAACACAAACCAAAATCCAATTCCAATCAATCACAACTCACGAATACCTTACCAGACACAAACCTAATCCAATCACTCCATAATCAATCCAATTCTACCTCAATTTATATCAAAATCAAACCGAACAAAAACTGAATCAATTTTCGATTAATTAAAATCAAATAACAATCGAATCAAGCGTAATTGAGCACCGAAAGCTCTGATACCACTTGTTTGAACTCCTTTGCTAATACCTTAATTCAGTAAACTGATCTCAGATCTGTATGAATATGATTAACCTAAAATGCGGATCTAGTTCATCATTACGTTTGATTGTATGTTATATGTATATGTATTATCAGTAGTATGTGTATGTGAATAATACTAATATGAAGATTAAGAGAGAGAATCGGGCAGAGGTTCGTTAATTAACTCTCAACTTACATTAATTGTGAACAGTGTTCATATATAAATAGAAGATGGACCTAGTTCTTTAACATCCCCTAACGAACTAGAGTCCACTTCGTTACATAAATTAAATGAAATACTCTTAACGAATCACCCCCTAATTCGTCAAACATCCTTAACGAATCAGGAGGATAATTAACTTAGATCTAGTTCGCTAAACATCCTTAGCGAACTAGACTATCACCTTAGCGAACTAACGTAATACTTTAATAATTTATTACATAAATATAAACGACAAATACATTAACATTAAATACAAAGACTCGAGACGCAAAACCGTGTACTAACAGAGGTGGTGGTTGGTGTCACTGGAGATCGCTGGAGAAGAAGAAGAGAATAAGAGAGAGGGAAGAAGAAAGAAGAAGAAGAAGAAGAAGAAGAAGAAGAAGAACAGACAGTTTATAACAAACAGTTTGGGTTGACCATCGCCCATCGCGATACGCGATGGGTCATATGGGTACCCATCGCGTATCGCCACCCAATTGGGTGGCAATTAGATCAGGACCCCATCGCGATACGCAATGGGGGTATAAATGACGTCATCGCGTATCGCAATGACGTCACATTTGTCTTGGATGCCAAGGAAATCGCGATACGCGATGATAGTGATGATAGACCCATCGCGTATCGCGATGGGTGCTATTAACATAAAGTTTTTCGCCAAATCGGGTCCGAACATTTTACGACCCAACCACTTTTCGGCATCCCGACATCACCCTGAACACGTTTCCGAACTCAAAACACACTGAACATACCTAGAAATCTGTGTAATTGATCAATCTCTTACCGAACTTCTTGAACTTCCAACTCTTCAACAAGCTTCCCCACACTTGGTGTTTGCTGCACAAAACTCGAGACAATAGTAAGTACAAGACTTAATAAAAAGAAAACAAACTGGATAGACACTTACAAACCCCGGGTTGCCTCCCATAAGCGCTGAATTTAAAGTCTATAGCTCGACCGTGCCTCGAAATCAATTGTCTTCATAAACCGGTGAAGTCACAATGAAATTCACCGATTCCTTATCCATCTCGTGTATGTATTTCATCTCCAAATATGGATTCAATCTATAGCAATTCACCACTTGCCTAAAATGATCATCGAAATCCTCAATCTCATACTGACAATGATTCCCGACTCGTACAATCGAATACGAGCCCATCCATTTACTTTTCAACTTACCCGGGAAGAGCTTCATCCTTGTGTTGTATAACCAAACTCTTTGACCAACTTCAAAATTCTTCAACCGAATGTTAGCATCATGAACTTTCTTCATCTTTGCCTTGTAAGCGGACGCACAATCGTATGCTTACCAGCATCATCATATTCCATGTTAACCTGTTTAGTAGCCCAAAATGCTCTTTGTGCAATTTCAGCCGGTAAATGGAAATCCTTTCCATACATAAGTCTATAAGGAGTGGTTCCAATTGGTGTTTTATAAGCGGTTCGGTAGGCCCATAGAGCATCGGTCAACTTAGTTGAACAATCCTTTCGGTCCGCCCGAACGGTTTTCTGCAAAATCTGTTTTATTTGCCTATTGGAAACCTCAACTTGTCCACTCGTTTGTGGATGGTAAGGAGTTGCAATCCTCTGATTAACACCATATCGTTTAAGCAATTTCCCGAATTTAAAGTTCTTAAAATGATACCCCCCATCACTTATGATAGTTCGGGGGACTCCAAATCTAGAAAATATGTTACTTTGAATGAAATTGCAAACGACTATATGATCATTTGTTTAGTGGCTATCGCCTCAACCCATTTAGAAACATAGTCGACGACCACTAGGATATACAAATTACCATGCGAATTCGGAAACGGGCCCATGAAATCGATCCCCCAAACATAAAAAATGTCAACAACTTGGATCGGGTTCAAGGGCATTTCGTCCCTCTTAGAAATGCTCCCGAGTTGTTGACACTTTAAACAATGTGTCGTGAACTCGTGAGCATCCTTAAAAACTGATGGCTAAAAGAAAGCACTTGTTAAAACTTTTCAAACGGTTTTCTGGCCACTGAAATGACCACCACACGCAGACGAATGTGCGTGTTCCTACACCGATCTGACATCCTCCTCAGGTATGCATCGTCTGATCATCTGATCTGCACCAAGATTGAACAAGTCTGGATCATCCCAAATGTACTATTTAGCTTGGGACATCAATTATTTCTTGTTTCTCCTTGGCCAATGCTCCGGTAAGTCACCTGAAACTTTAAAATTAACAATATGAGCAAACCAGGGATTTTGTGAGACTGCCAAGATGTTCTCATCCGGGAAGGACTCATTAATGGGCATGTCTGTGTTCCCATCTTCCACCATTATTCTGGACAAGTGAAATGTAACAACATTTCACTTCCTTTCTTGTCCTGAATCTCTAGATCAAATTCCTGCAGCAGAAAAACCCATCTGATAAGCCTCTGTTTTGCATCCTTTTTGTCCATGAGGTACCTAGCTGCAGAGGGTCAGATTAAATGATTAGTTTACTTCCCCAAATATATAACCTGAATTTATTTAAAGCATATACTACTGCTAGTAACTCTTTCTCGGTTGTTGTGTAATTCAATTATGTATCCGAGAGAGTTTTACTTGCATAGTATATGGCAACCGGTTTCTTGTCAACCCGTTGTCCCAAAATAGCCCTGATCGCATAATCACTTGCATCACACATTATTTCAAAAGGTAAACTCCAATCGGGTGATTGCAAGATTGAGGCTTCAACTAATTTCAACTTCAGAATGTCAAAGGCCTTAGCACATTCATCATTAAAGTCAAACGAGGCATCCTTAAGTAATAAATTACATAAGGGTTTGGTAATATCAATAAAACCTTTAATAAACCGTATATAAAATACGGCATGCCCCAAAAATGATCTAATGCCTTTGACATTCATGGGATGAGGTAAGGTAGAAATAACTTGAACCTTGGCCTGGTCCACCTCAATCCCCTGACTCGATACAACATGGCCCAAAACAATCCCCTCTTGGACCATAAAATGGTTTTTTTTCCCAACTAAGAACCAAGTTCGTTTTAACACATCTGTTCAAAACTCTTTCGAGTTGATTTAAATATGACTCAAAAGATGTGCCGAAAATTTAAAAATCATCCATGAAAATTTCTAAAGACTCCCCCACCATATCTGAAAAGATACTCATCATGCACCTTTGAAAGGTGAAGGGGGCGTTACATAACCCAAATCGCATTCGCCTAAACACGAATGTGCCATATGGGCACGTAAACGTGGTCTTCTCCTGATCTTTAGGATGAATTGCTATATGGTTATACACGGAATAACCGTCTAAAAAGCAATAAAATATTTGACCAGATAGCTTTTCAACAATTTGATTGATAAACGGAAGCGGAAAGTGATCTTTCGATGTTGCCGCATTCAGTTTTCCATAATCAATACAAATGCGTCACCTGGTAACCGGCCGGGTGGCGACCTCGTTACCTGAGTCGTCCTTGACGAATTGGATGCCCGCTTTTTTCGGGGGTTGTCTGTGTCGAACGTACCCACGTCCTGTATGGCATAGCAAAGATAATTCCAGCATCCAACCACTTCAGCAGTTCTTTCTTCACCACTTCCCTCATGTTTGGGATAAACCTCCATTGAGCATCGTGTGCGGGTTTGACAGCCGGATCTGTTAAATTTCGTGCATCACAATTGAAGGACTAATTCCCTTCAAATCCGCTATCGTCCACCCGATTGTTTCCTTGTTGCAACCAACACCGTCATCAAAGCATTTTCCTGTTCAAAAGATAAGTTAGAAGCTATAATAACACATAAAGTATTACTCATACCAAGAAAAGCATATTTAAAATGCTTTCGGAGCTCTTTCAGCTCGACTTTCGGTGCCTCCAGCATTGACGGTTTCAACCCGGTATCAATCTTCTCGGGAAGTGCTTCCACCTGAACTAACCATGGTGGGCAGTCTCCTTGCACAGTTGCGATCTCCATCTGTTTCTTCTCCTCTTCCAGCAACTTGTCTGTTTCCACCTGTAACCTGTCAAACAAAAAACACGTCTCCGTTGTGCCATCCGTGCTGATGACAAAGTCGTATAGCGGAGTGCACTCGTCAATGACATCGGCCATGAAGCACTCGTCATCGACTGGGGAATTATCTCCACGTGTGAAAACATTTATCCTCTGCTTACGGTTACTGAATGCCATGTCAATAGTACTATTTCTACAATTAATGTTGGCATTTGCGGTGGCCAAAAATGGTCTACCGCGGATAACCGTAGGCTGTTTGGTCCTTAACAAACAGGACAAATATGGTAGCGGCTGCCCGTAGGAACAAAAAGTACACTGGAAAATAAAAGTCTTCCACCTTAACAATAACATCAGTCAGTATTTCTCGGGGAAGTTTCGGTGTCTGGTCAACCAGGACAAACGTGGTAGCGTCTGCCTGAAGAGGATCGAAGTCATACTGATCTTATAGACTTCCCGGGAGACGACTAATGCTATCTCCAAGATCTAGAAGCGCCCGAGTCATTTTAAAATCACCCACTTGAATGGGTATAATGGGTGTTCCTGGATCTTGTAACTTGGGTGGAAGAGCACCCGAAAGAATTGCACTCACGTTATCGATAAAATCAATCTGTTTAGGAATCTTATGACTCCTTTTCTGTGTGCACAACTCTTTCAGATAGTTAGAATAGGCGTGAATTTGTTTTATGGCTTCTAAAAGAGGAATATTAATTTTAACTTGTTTAAACGTTTCCCACATTTCTTCTTGTTGCGGGCCTCTTTTTGATGCCATTTTCGCCTTTGATGGCGGCAACAAAGCATCGGGATAAGGGAAGTTTTTCACCTTCTCCTTGTCCTTAGGGTTGTTGGTGTTATCATTCGGAACCAATTTGTTAATTTTAGTTTCATTTTTGTTAAATTCAGTTAATTTTACCAATTCCGGCTCGTCATCGCTGACGAGATTTTCATCAATCTCATCCACCACCCCCTCAACCAATGGTGGTGGAACCCCAACTTTATTATCTTACTTTTTACTCCTACGTAAAATACTTACCTGGTTGACGTGCTTTTTCGAACTCAAGTTGTAGTGGTTCGGGTTGACCGTGGAGTCGCTCGGGAGCTGGCCCGCGTTCTTCTGAAACTTCGCCATGTCTGCAGCGAGCTAACCAATCTGCTTCATCATTGCCTCTTACGACTTATCCCATAACTCGAACTGATGTTTCGTTTCAGCTTTGTGATCAGTCATGACTTTCAATAATGCATCCAACTTTTAGTGCCCCGACTCATCCGAATTTCCCGAAGACCCTTTCTGCTGGTCCTGATTACCCGAAACATTTCCACCCCGGTTATCGTCTCTGTTATACCCCGATTCTGGTTATATGAATCTTGCTGTTGCTAATAACCGCCTTGGCGGTAATTACCCTGCGACCTGTTCTGGCTTGATCCCTGAAAGTTCGGGTTCAACTGAGTAGATGCGTTCCCGTAACAAAAGTTCGGGTGATTCCTTAGGCCCGGGTATTAAGTGTTTGAATTGAACCCTTGGCCCTTGGAATCCCTGTAAGCATAATTAACCTCTTCAGTATCATCATCCTCGTCATCATAAAATTCGGGGCTATTTTCTGCCTTATGCTCGAGTTCACCACAATCTTCGCAAACAGGGAATTTGACACCAACCTTCCCGACTTCTTTCTTGTTACCCTTTCTGTACCCAGCCAGTTCACGTTCTAACTCAGCAATTCTTTCATACTCACTTTTGACTGACTTAACTGAGCTGGAGGAAGTACCACGTCTTCGTCTCTCAGCTGCTGCTTCTGCCTTGGAATCTTCACACATAAACTCTAATAATTCCCAATCATCTTCCTCTGGCTAATTCAACAACTGACCATTACACGAGCCCTTAAGATGCTTTCGGTCCTCGTATGTCAAACTGTCAACAAAGCATTTCACCAATTCCCACAATTCAATCTATCAACAAGGCATTTTCTGATCATATCCTTAAATCTAGTGAATGCTTCATGTAATAATTCGCCCGATAACTGTGAAAAGTTGCGAATTTTCATGCGGGCCTCGCCCGTCTTCGACTGTGAATAATACTCGTTCAGAAACACATTCTGCGTCTCGGCCCAATTTCTAAAAATGTTCGTCGGTAGAGAGTTAAACTAGAGTTTCGCTTTGTCTTTTAATGAAAACTGGAATAGCCGCAACCGAAACTCGTCTTGATCAATGGTACCATCACCAATAGACCCTCAAATAGCCAAAAAATCGGTCAAGTGAGAATACGGGTCCTCCGAAGCCATCTCTTGAAAATGAGGAACAATGTTAGTGTATGATGGCCGGGACATAAAAGTTTAATGTCCCGGCACTCGTTCCTGTGGGACCAACGGGGAGGCTCCATCCGAGATAACCGGTCTGAACCGACTGTTTACACCCTGAACCGGGGCCACATAATTCCTCCTATGCCCCCCAGGATTCACCAAACCGCCCCTGTTTACCAGAATATCATGAACGCATTCGGGCCATTCCTCCCGATTCACCCTATTTTGACCCAAACCATTTCTGTTAACCGCTTCATCCCGTCTTCGATTCACTGGTTCTTCCACCTCTTCATCCCAACTATTACCTCCCTCATTCTCTGGTTCAACAACCTTGTTCTCGGGCTCAACAGCCTGATTCCTTCTAACTCACGGGTCTACCTCGTTCTCAACCTCAAAACCCTCGTTCCCATTATTATCTTCCCCCTCATTCTCATCCTCTGTTGGAATGGAAGGAATACATCATCAAGGTTAAGCTGAACTCTATGGTTAGGGGTGTTATGTGGGACTGCTGGTTCAGCCTGGTCAAGGTTTCGGTTCTGGTTTCGATTTTAGTTTCGGTTTCGGTTTCGGGTTCTGGAAGCTTGAGCTGAGTTATTTTGGTCGTTTTTGTGATCGAAATTTGGTGGTGGAGGTATGTTATCTGGGTGAAACTCGTTTTTTGTAGGAGTGGGTCTTGGTTCTGGTTCATATTTTGGTTCTGGTTTTGGTGTTGGTTTTGGTTCTGGTCTTGATCTGCCATTTCTGAATTTCGGTTCTGAACTCTGTTCTGCCAAGCTAATCTTCAATTCCTGGTTCGAAAATTAGCGGTGACTGTCTGCCCGAGTGGCGGGTGTGCATAAACATGTTATCTACACAAACAACACACCCCGCCTAAAATAGAAAACAAAATTTAAACTAAAAATTGAAAACAAAAATTATGACTAAAATTAAGATTAAACACAAAAATCAAATAGCACGAAAACACTAAGCGCACTAACTCCCCGGCAGTGGCGCCATTTTAATGACAGTCGTTCGATTCATGCAAAAACCTAAAGAACGGAAGCAGATATGGTAAATAAGGTATCGTATCCACCAGGAGTATGTGGTTTGAATTTATAATTAAACAAATAAACGAGTGAACAAATTTCAATCAATTAATAAAAACAAATCACACCCGGGAATTCAAGTAAGCAATCTACAGTGATCTGATGCAACATAACAGATTAATTATTAATGGTTAACTAAAGACTGATTAATCAAACGAAACCTTAGACATCAACAATCACTTTACACAAGACACTGGTTATCAAACAGTCCCTGCTAGTGTGACTTAGATAAGGGCAATTATATGTTTTATCATATTCACTCTAACCAAACAGTCATATGATCAATTATCTAGCAACTAGTAACAAATCATTCAGACCAACGTAAACCTAAACCGATTGAACACCTTGAAATACTAAACATCAATAATCATATATCAACCCATAAACAATTATACATAGTGTTCTTAGTTACATGAGAAAACTGAAAAGATTACAACCTATACATTCCCGGGTGAGATTCTAGGAGATTAGTCGAGCCTTGACATCATTAGATCTTCAATATTGATGATATGGAGCATGTAGATGATCTTGATACAAGCTGGAATGATGGAATCGCCCCTTGGAAGCTCTGGAAATCGCCTTCGTTCGTAAAAATGGAGATAAGATCGATTATGATGAAAAATGGGTATAAAACCCTAACAGCCCGTCTGCACACCCCATCGCGATACGAGATGGGGTCTTCACTGGTCCATCGCGTATCGCGATGGACCAGAAGTCAACATCATTAAAAACAACCCATCGCGATACGTGATGGGTCCTCAAGCAAGCCAATCGCGTATCGCGATGGGTCTTGTCACCAGCAAACTTTATTAATCTATCTCATTTCGCGTGCTGGACGTCCCGGGTCTTCATTCCGCGTCACAACAGGTCCAAATTGAGTACTTTAACGCCGATGACCTGAAATACAATAATACACGTATGATGTATCGAAGTTCCTAAAATAAACGATTAAAACTAATGAATAAACAAACTAAAACATATACAAATTAACTAACCATTAGTGTTCTTTGTTGAATACTAAAGATTATTTGACCAAGTTTCAATCAAAATCTTTAGATTGTTTCTTTGTTGGATATTCCACACACTCAAAAGCTTATAGAGTTTATGTGAAATATCATCTGAGTGTGATTGAATCTTCAGATATAATATTCAAGGAAAATCAATTCAACAATGTTGATGGAGCATCATGGTTATTTGATCTGGAGAAGTTAATCAAATCTTTCAAGATCTATCCTGAAGACTTTGATGAAACATTGTATAGAACAAGTATCCATGAAGCTACTTCAGAGAAGAAGGTTTATTTGGACATATTATGGTTTAAAGGTACAGATAAGAACACTGAATTTTATTTTGATAAGAATGCTTCTAATGATAGATCTGAAGATGGGTAGAATGAACATCCTGATCATCAACAAGATCAAGAAAATCATGACCTGAATGATAATCAAACAAATAAAGAGCAAGATCAAGATCAAGAACAGACAATCAAGGTTTGAAACTTTGTTTCAAAACTTGAATATGGGAAATGATGTTTCTTCAACATCGAAATGGAAAGTTGAAGAGCCAACAATGAACAATGAGTCATTAGATTTTATAGTTGAAGAACCTGATCTCAATTATACAATTCTTAATTCAACCATTACATCAAATCAAATCATCCAAATTTCTCCTGTTCAAAGAAACCATTCTGCTGAAAACATAATTGGTGACCTACATGAAAGAGTGACCAGAAGTGCATCTGAAACTACAAACATTTGTTTGTATTCCTTCTTTCTATCCCAAATAGAACCTAAGAATATTGTTCAAGCATTGAAAGACAGTAGTTGGGTAGAAGCTATGCAGGAAGAGTTAGCTCAGTTCTAAAACCTGCAAGTATGGGAACTTATTGACAAGCAAGAGGAAAAACTGCAATAGGCCCTAACGCCTTGTTCTTGAGTTTTTTAACCAAGGAAAAAAAAGGAAAGGAGAGGGAGAGATAAGAAAGGAAAGGGAAGGGAAGGAAATTTTTTTAATTAGGTGTGTTCTTGAGTTGGAAGGAAATTAGAGGAAAGGAAAGGATAACTATGTTATCTTTAGTAATCAGCCCATTTCTGAGAGGATAATTTGTTGGTAAAAACCTCAATTTAATCCCTCTTAACTCCTCCTTCTCTTCTCCTTTCCATCTTAAAAAAACTCAAGAACACCCATTATTTAACTATTCTTAGTTTTCCTTTCCTTTCCCTCCTTTAAAAAAACTCAAGAACAGGCCCTAAGTGGGTTTTCAGGAATAAGAAGGGTGAATGAGGGATTGTATTAAAGAACAAAGCAGGACTAGTTGCACTAGGATGCCTACAGGAAGAAGGGATTGATTTTGAAGTGGTGTTTGCTCCAGTAGCAAGGCTAGAAGCTATCAAAATTTTCGTAGCCTATGCTGCTTCTCAAAATATCAGAGTATTTCAATTGGATGTTAAATCTGCTTAAATGAAAAGACAGAAGAGGAGATGTATGTCACTCAACCTCCAGGTTTTTAGAATCCTGAGTATCCAAATAGAGTGTACAAACTTAACAAAGACCTATGTGGATTGCATCAAGCTCCAAGGGCTTGGTATGATGAGTTGTCTAATCATCTACTTGTGAATGGTTTTCAAAGGGGAGCCATTGATAAGACCCTCTTTAACAAGAAAAGAAGAAGAGATTTTCTTCTGGTTCAAGTATTTGTAAATGACATAGTCTTCAGATATACAAATGAACAAATGTGTTTGGAGTTTGAGGAGGTTATGAAGTCTAAGTATTGTATGAGCTCTACGGGAGAGATGAATTTCTTTATTGGTTTACATGTTTAACAGAAAGTGGATGGAATATACATTTGTCAATCCAAGTATGTACAAGAAATCTTGAACAAGTTCAGATGCCAAGTTATGAAGACTATTTCTACTCTAATGGAAACTCATGACAAAATGGCAGCTGCTGAAAAGGGGGGGGGGGTGTCTATAGATCAACATGAATATAGAGCTAATATTGGATCACTTATGTAGTTGACTGCTTTAAGACCAGACATTATGTTTGTTGTATATGTGTGTGCAAGGTTCCAAGCAAATCCTAAAGTTTCTCGCATGACAGTTGTTAAGGGAATCTTTAGATATTTGAAAGAAAAACCTAACTTGGGCATTTGGCATACTAAGAACTATGCTTTTGATCTACTTGCCTACACAGATAGTGATAATAATGGTTGCAACATAAGTAGAAAGTCTACATCAGGTGGTTGTCAATTCCTAGGAGACAGTCTAGTATCATGGCAATGTAAGAAGCAAACAATTGTTTCAATTTCCACTGCTGAAGCTGAATACATTGCTGCCTCTGCTTGTTGTGCTCAAATCCTCTGGATTCCTAATCAACTACTGGATTATGGTATGAATTACTTGAACACTCCTATATCTATTGATAATACTGCTGCACTGTACGTTGTTAAGAATCCAGTCCAACACTCAAAGGCCGAGCATATTGAAACCAGACACCGTTTTATCACAGATTGCAGTGAGAAAGGTCTAATAGAAATGAAAAGAATTGACACTAGTGACAGCTTGGCAGATTTTTTCACCAAGCCACTAGATAAAACAAGATTTCATTTTCTATTAAAAGCTTTAGGCATGATCAACTCTGATGAAGTCTGATTGATGATGTATGCTAAATGTGCTAACTGACTATCTAATTAAAAGGTCTTGAGTAAGTAAGGTGTATTATGTGACTGAATATGTGAATATGGTAAACTGATTTGTGCTTTAATCATATTTAACTTAGGTGTCTATGATGCTTAGGTTTGTTTTTAGTGTTTGATCATGATGTCTTGATATGTGTGGTTGCATCTATACTGAACTGATTATCTGCATGCTTATCTGATGTTTTGCTTATGATTTGATGATTTGAAATGATAATGTGCTTAGGACAAGATAGACTATACATGATTTATCTTGAGTGAACTTTATGTTAGTCTAGTTGTGTTAGAGCATACCTTTCATTTTTTATTACTCTTGAGTATGCTATTGATTGCTTGTGTCAAATTCGTTCTTTGATATCAAACTTGTGCTAAAATGAATTTTTGTCAAAGTAAATCAATTTTGATAAACTGAGCAAGTTAATGGTGTGGAGAAATAATAAGATTATTCAGTTCAAGCTTTATAGAGGCTTAAAAGGTCTTTCAATGAAAATTGATCCAACCTTTTGGGAGATGATAGTAGATTGATTATTTATATCAATCATATGGATTTAATAGGCTAAAAAGACTATTAGTGGAGTCATTGATATGTAAGGTAGCTTTTCATGATGTGTAGAAACTGAGGTGATATAAACATAATGAATATGCTAAACTTAATGTGGAGATACATTATTGAAATATGCATGTTTCAAGATACATATTTCCAAATGATAGGCAGAAAAGTAATTGTCAAGTCATACACAAGCCTGTCGGTATTTGGTCACTCAAAATGAAACAATTTATATATATGAAAAAGAACAAATTTGAGCAAAAAGATTCAAAATCAACCAAAAGTTGATAAAATTACAAACATGAGGGTTCAAACTAGAACTACAGAGGTGGGCATCAAAATATGTCCGGGACACCTTGAATGAAAGGCTTGTAAGTCCGTATTGCGTGTCAAGTAAGTCCAACATTCAACCTAAATGTTTGAAAAGTTGAATTACTAAGAAATTTTATAATTGTTATGTTATAAAATATTTTGACCAAATACCAGGGGGTTGAAGTCAATTTGGGGTGATCTGGAGAAAGCCAAATAAGTCTTGAGAAGAGATATGGAACACCATAGTGCAATAAGTGTTATCCATTTAAGTATTATGCAACTAAATGAACCTTAAACATATCACCAAAGCAATGAAATTCATGCTATGTAATTGTCTACTATTAACCTGCCTAATATGTCATAACAATGCTGAGAATTAAGTATTGAAATGTAACTTAATCAATATGATCCCATGTTAAGATATTTTCATAAAAGGGGAAAAGATTTGAAATGATTAAACTGAAATTTGATCTCATTATGCACCATACGCTCTAAACATTTGAACCTAAATGAGAAAAATAGTTTAAAGTAAGGTTTAAGTCATAAAGTGTTGCACTTTTACTCTGAATATGTCTAATTATGTTATTTCGAGTAAACTTTAATGTTTTTAAACTTTCGAATAAACTTAAGTGTTTTATTTGAAGTTTAACACATTCGAGCATACTTGATACCTATTTTTTATAAATATGTCTGATTATGTACTTTCGAGTAAACTTTGATGTTTTTGAACTTTCGAGTAAACTTAGGTGTTTTATTAGAAATTCAACTCATTTGAGCATACTTGATGAATGATTGATCTGAATGTGTTTAAATATGCTTTGAATATGTGTTTTGAGTTTACTTAAGTGTTTTAGTTGAAACTTGTCTATTTCAAGAATACTTTATGACTTTGGATTGAAATTGGTTAAAATGAATATTTTTCGAGTAAACATGACTAATTACTTGTTTAGCTCTATCGAGTAAACATGGTAAATTTGTCAAGCATACTTGTTAAAATATTGATTTACTTATGTGTTTAACATATCTTAATACTTTCTCTTAAATTGCAAGTGTTTTTGAGTAAACTTTGTTTATCGAGCAGACTTCATGCTTTGAGCACACTTGTTTATTCATAAATAGTTCAAGTGTTCCCCATTCATACTTGTATATTTCAGAAGCTTTCGAGCAAAATTTACTCCACGAGTACACTTTATGCTTTGAACATACATGTATATTAAAAAATTAATAGTTCAAAAATTCTCAAGAATACTTTGTATTTTTGAAGTATTATCGAGTAAACTTTTTTCGAGTATACTTGAAGGTATATCTCTAAACAATGTTATCTCTGTATTTGTCTATGTAAAATAGAGTAAACTCTATGATGGTAAGATATTCGAGTAGGGTTTGACATTTAGAAATATTTCTATGTTACTATTTTGGGATCTTTATTGATCTCGAGCAAGGTTGCCTATTTGACCAAATATACTTGATAATATGGATTGTGATTAATTTCTCGAGCAATCTTGTATATTCGAGTAACCTTCTTTCCTTTTATTTAATTAGTTTATTTCTAATAACTTTAAAACATGAGCAAACTCTAGGACGAGCAAGCTTGAATAATATACTTTATCGAGCAAGCTTTGTGCTTGAACATTTGAAATCTAGGTCTTTGGTGTACTAAATGACAAAAATAATTTAAACCACTTTCAAATGCACAAAGGTAAACTATAAAAGAGGGACTTAGAAAAATTTTCATTTTCACCTTTTCCCTTTCTCTCTTACTTTATTATCTGCTTGCTTGTTACCAAGACACCAAAGCGTTTCTCCTTTAATCCTACCCATAATTACTCATCCACTAGATTTCGACTCTGTAAGCTTCAACTGAATGATTTATGACACTCATTATATGAGTTGATGGTTTCCATTTTGTGTTTACTAACATCTCTATTTTATGTCTAGGTTATAAATTTATCGAAGAACAAGTTCACAAAGATTATCCTATTAAAATTTCTTATTCAATTATAACTATTTGCATGTTCAATTAATGATCATTAATGACTAATTATTGCTTTGAATGTGTATTTGTGTTTGTGTTTGTCTAGAAAAATGGTGTATCTGTTTGCACCGAAGCACAATATGTGCGCCTTTGTCCAAATAACAGAGGAGAATAGGCCTGTGGAGCTGAATAAGATGGTTGGTGCGCTCAAATCTTTGATTTGCTTTAACAAAAAGTCCTGTGATATACATAAATCACCACCTTGATTTATGGCGATTGGCACAACTGGAGGATGATATTAAAGGTCGCAGGATTGAGGCCACAGTGTTGGGAAGGGAGGTTGAAATCACTGAAAATCTTATTTGTGCAAGCCTCCATCTAGAAGACAACCTGGAAGTACAATTATCATATACTACGTAAAGTTTGTTGAGGATATTTTAAGAGACAATGGGGGTATCAAGGAACGGTTAATGAAGGCTACTTTCAGAAAGGAATGTTCCCAGGGCTATACAGGTTTCTCATTCATCACATTATACAGGATATTTCAAGAGACAATGGGGCTATACAGGTTACACCAAGACGGGGAACTTGGACCTTGATGAGCCGAGATATTTAAATAGCCACTGTTGCTGTTATATATAACCGCCAATTTAATTCTTCAAGGTCGATTTTTCGAAGGGTTGGTGGTCAACTTGAGGGAGGACGAAAAGGATAGATTTCTTATGGATCCTCGATTCCTATAAAGCATTTCGACAATTTGCACCCTGATCTACCAACAGCAAGGATTACTCATGTCTTACAAGACAGAAACGTGTTTAGAAGAATTAATAGATTCGCTCCTACCGATCATTTTAACCCAGAAGTGGAATATGATATCCTTCCGTGGTTGGTGAATAATAACGTTGAAATCATGGAGGTTCCTGCTTCACCGAGGGTGAGCAGTGATGTTGAGGATAGTGATGAGGATGAGGATAAAGATGCTGATTCTGATGATGATAATGATAATGGAGGAGACGATGCTCAGGGGGAGAATGTAACTGATGAAAATGAAGATGATGTGTACATGGACAACATTGTTTCTACACCACTACTTCACCACAAACTCAATCACCACCCCAAGACCAATCCCATGAGCCATATATGCCTTCACTACTTCACCAATCCCAAACATATGACCCTTTTATTCCATCACCACCAACTTCCCCATTAACCCAAGCCCAACCTGAAACCCAAACACATAACCAAACCCAAATCCTAACCCACACTGAAACATAACCTTACATCCCAGAAATTATCCCATACCATATAATAAATCATCCAAGACACCATACCAATCACCATCACAATCCCTAAAGTTTGAACAAACTGAAACATCTCTATTCCTACCTACACAAAGCCAACCACCACTTATACACATAATCAACCCATTACCGAGATCAAGTGAACAAAGTATCCAAAGCCCAACCCATTAAACCATACCAACCCAAACCTCATAATCTTCTGATTCTAATCCCATTTCCCCAATTTCATCCAATTACCTGTTAAAAAGAAACTTTGATATGATTTTGGAAAATTGTGATATGAAGAATGAAAATCAAAGATTGAAGGAGAAAAACCAAGAATTGGAACTACAAATAGAACAGGCTTTGTTAAGGATTCTAACCCTAGTGCCTGAGGTTGAGAAGACCTCAGATGCACCAAAATAGGGGGAGAATATACCTGTTTCGGGTGAAAATACTATTGAAGATTCCCTAAAATTACTTGGTGATTTATATGATAGGGAGTAGGAAGTAGATGATAGGGAGGATGAGGCAGATAATGTAGGTTATGAGGCTTATATATCTGATGATGTTGCTCATGATTATAATGTAGGTAAGACAGTTAATGATACTATTGATGAATATGAGAATGGTGAGGTTAATGTGAATGTGCATGAGGATGAGGTTGAGTTAAATGATGAGGCTGAGGTGAAGGATGACATGATTGTTGAAAATGTAGTTGAGAACGTGATTGAAGAGATGGTCGATGATGATGTAAAATTCAAGATGATAATGATAAAAGTCATGACGATTCTGATCTTGAAATATTGTACCGAGATTTTTACAATATTGAATCTTTGATTATGATAGAAAAGGAGAAAGAAGTTGAAGATGAGTTGGAAGACTTAATGAGAGAGATAGATGAGTTTCCACCCGCTGTGGTGAGGTAAATTGGTCCATCCAGATTGGAAGATGCAGATGAAGAAAGAAGGGGAATAAAAGGCAAGGCTATGGCAGAGCATGAGGGCCAGCTGCAACCTTTGAAATAAAATATAATAGAATCTAGTGATGAACTACTATTTGTTGATGAGTCTGTGGAGGAGGGTAAAAAAAGTCAATGATAAGATTGTTAGTGAATGGATTCAGAGAGATATACTAAACAGATTCTTAACTGATAAAGAGATGGAGAAGTAGAGGATTTTGATGGAAGAATTTGAATTGAGAAAGAAGTTTGATAAAGATAAAGGTGAAGTAGAACATGAGGTGATTGAGGGGTTATTAAGATTGCAACAAGCTGAAGAAGCTAAAAATGCCATAGCAATTGTCATCTAAAAATTCCAACAACCCAAAACTCCTGAACAAATCCTTGAACAAACTGTTCCCATTGCTGAATGTGATTGAAGAACCTGATAAGAAGTTGGTAACAAATTTGGATGCACAAAGAATTCAAGAAGAAATAATCAAGAAAGCAAATGATAAGACTATTGAAAGTTTATTGAAGGAGATAAAGTCAGATGAGAATAGCTGGCCAGTTGATCTATTAGATATCGAGAAAGAGAAAAATATTTGGAGAAGGAAATAATATTCCTTATGAGTTAATGCCCAAAAATAAGAAAGTAGATAAAGAGAAAAGACAATGGAAACGGGAGAATGAAAGTAAAACCGATGAACCAATTAAAGCTATCCCTTTACAAATTGTAATACTTGAAGATTGTGTTGAAATTGAACCTCAAATTGAAGCTTTGAATGACTTATCTCACATTGATGATGAGGAGGAGAGTGAATAAGTGAAGGATAAAGAGGAAGAACATGCTTCTCCTCAAGTGAATTTGACTGATATTCACATCGAAATTATTCAGGCTAGACTTGATCAAATTAAAAGAGAAGATACATGAATAATAAGTCTAATGGCCCAAGGATTTAGATATGAAGAATTAGCTTAATTGACTAATGAAAATTTGGATTTGTTATTTGAGAAGAAGAGAGAAGAGTTGAGAAAAGTAAGAGACAAAAGGAAAAGACTTACCAAACAATACTTAAAATATATCAGACTTCATAAATATTTTGTAAAACAGCTAAGTCAAATGTGTTTTGAAGATATGGAGAATGTATACAAAGCAACACAAATAAGAGAAGAGGAAGAAGAGAAAAAGAGAGAAGAAAGAAGAGTCTCTGACAATTAGAAAAGACCTGATCAATTAAAAGAAGTGGAGGAAAAGTTCAAAAAGATTTCACAAAAACTTCAAGTTGAAGCTGATGCTGCTGCAAAATAATTATGACAAAGAAGGTTGAGGGACATGAAATTGGAATAAGAGGAGAACATGATTAGAAAAGAAAAAACACATATAGCGAGAGTATGGTTAGCAGAGGAGGAAAGAAAGAAGTTATTAAAATATAAAGCAACTCTTCTTGAAAGGTTGAAGGAAGCAAGGAGGTAGTAGATGAGATTAGCAAGCTGACAACAACTCAAAAAGAAGAATTATACGAGCCATAACTTCCTAAGTATTGGAAGGAGTTGAAAGAATCATACCAATCTGCAGAACCAACTCAAACTCCTTCCTTGAAATCTGAAGTAAAGAGAGAACCTTTAGAGGTAAATTGGAAGACAAATCTTATGCCCTGGGAAGATGAAGAAAAGATCAGTACCTTGAGGCAAGCCATGTTGAAAAAAGGGGATTCCTGTAGTTGTATTTGATAATCTTGGTCAGTCTCAACTGAAAGACCTATTCTACACATAGAAAGTCTACAAGGAGCAAGTAGAAGAAGAACACAGAAGACTAACATCTCTACAATCAGGTCCTATTAGACAATATGTACAAAGGCAAAGATCTCCTCTAATTGAAAAAATTGATAGAGACAACGGAAATGATAAAGATTTTGTCTAAGGAAGTGGGTAATTATTTAAAGTTAATAATGATGTGGAAAGAAGAAATTGTGAAAATATATGAAGTCAAAGGGCATGTGAGAAGACCCCAACCAAAAACAAAGTATACATCAAGGGCTTCCATTGTAAATGTCCCTATTCCAACCACAAGGTCAAGGCTGCAGAGAGAACAAAAGCCACCTTCAAATGTGGACCTACCAAAGAACCTATATTTTGATTCAAGGACAAAAACTCTAAAATTTATTATGTCCAGTGGTGAATTGAGGACAATTGTGTTCAAAGATGATTTTCAAGACTACAATAGAGAAAAACTGGAGGAGTTGGATAGACTTCACTTGTATGATTACCAAAGGAGAAACAGACTGGCATGACAACAAAGTAATAAACTTTCTAAGTTCTTGAAAGAACAATCTAGGAAGGGATTTCCTTAACTTAACAAGAAAAGGAAGCTAGAGTACACAAAAGCTGAAAGAACAAAAAGGCATAGGAGGATGAGTGACATCAGGATGATTGAATTGTCCTACAAACAATCAAGAAAAACCTCTAATCCTCTGGCCCCAATGAAAGAATGTATCAACATGTAGCAGCAGATGATAAGGCCAAATTGTAAAGTTCAGAAAAATGGAAGAATCTCAAAGAAAATTTATGAATCGAAGACTCAATCATTTATCTTGAGAAATTCAGAAGGATTAGCCTTAGGGATTATTGAAAACGATACATATCTTTAGTATCTCCATGTGGAAGACCTAAATGACATTATAAGATGGAATCTTCCATCTCAACATCCTCACCACAGGGAGATCTCATTATTTCTACAAAATGTAGCTGCAGTCAAATTTGATAGAAAACTTGAAGCTGGAAGCTCAAGAAGACAAAGGCTTTTTGTTTTTATTTTGTTTGAATTTTATTTGTAATGTCCATGTGACAGCCTTTTGAATATGTAAATTTTTTTAAGTAATACAATTTTTTCTTTAGAATTTGATGAGTATTTTGGAAAAGTGTAAGTAACCTACAGGTGTTTTGGTGCATCTGAGTTTGTTCCAATCTAGGTGGAGATTGTTGGGACCAAGATTTGACAACGAAAGATGGGAATATTCTCAACCTCCTCAAAGAAATGGCTAAGTATTGAAATTAAGCAAACTTGACACTTCGAGCAAGCCTAGAACATATTCAAGCAAGGTATTTTACTTTAGAGCAAAGTTATCTTCTAGAATTATTCTAAGTGTTAGTTCGAGCAAACTACACTTCATCAAGCAAGGTTGTTCTATAAGTCGAGCAAGGTTTGTTTTAGAGCAAACCCTTGACTTAACCAAGCTGTAAACCAAGTATTTTGGTGAAACGAGCGAGGTTATATAATAAACAGTGGTCCAAGAACACTTGAAGAAAGTTATTGAAGAAATAAGTTAAGTAACAAAATGTTGAATGGTCCAACGAGCAAGGTTCAACCTCGAGCAATCTACAGTGTCACCATCACAATTAACTTGTTCAAATAAGTTAAGTAACAAAATGTTGAATGGATCAATGAAGAACATGTTTTCTCGTAGGATTTTATCAGGTAAAGTTTGATATTATCTTGAAGATTGAAGTATGCTTGAAGTGTATTTTCTTAGAAAAATATTCTAAGTAAAGCTTGCTCGGAAAACCTGTTCTAAGAACACTATGATTATAAGGTCTGGTCGACAAGGATAAAAACTTACAAGCTTACTCGAAGACGTGTTTACACTTGTAATATTTTTGAATACGTTTTGAATATGTTTTGTATCAATCATTAAGGTTTCTAGAAGATGTTTGGTGTGCCTATTTAAGGAAACTTTAGTGCACATTTATGAAAACGGACACTGAGCGAATATTGAGTGATTTGGCGGCTGACAGCTTTCTCGTAAAAGAAATATTTTGTACGGAAAGCAGCCCGACACTAAAATTTCCACCTAGAAACCCTAATAGATCTTCATTGTATTCTTGATAATATTAATAGAAATCATTTGAGTGACATTGTGTGTTTGTTTTATTTTTGTTCGCTAGCAACACTTTCAATACCTTTGATTCTGCCATAGATGTTCATTGGATCTTCACATGAGCAGACCTTGTAACCTTCTTGTCAACACGTTGTTGTTGGTTACGAGAATGATTTTGCAGTTGATAGATCGGTTCTGACAATTTATTGAAAGATGTCAAAATCAATCAGAGGAGGCTACGTTAGATTTGCTAGTAACCAAGGAGGTCAAATAGTGAGTGAAGGAAAATTGTCGAATGCCACAGTAATGTATGGTAAAGTCAACTAAATTACAAAATTGGAGAACAATTTGTTGAGTATTTCATAAAATTGAGATAAGGGATTCTCCACACACTTCACAGATAGAGAATGTATCATTTTGAAAGCGGGGTACAAAATACCGGAATAATGGGTTTTGATGAAAGCACCTCGAGAGAATAGTTTGTATGTTTTCAACATGAGTGTTGCTAGGATGATTACAAAGTCGAACAGTGGGTGAAGGAACATTGTTGAATGGCACAGTAATGTTTGGTAAAGTCAACTAGATTACAAATTGGAGAACAATTTGTTGAGTATTTCAGAAATTTGAGATAAGTGATTCTCCACATACTTCTCTGATAGAGAATGCATCATTTTGAAAACCGGGTACAAAATACCAGAAGAATGGGTTTTGATGAAAGCACCTCGAGAGAATAGTTTGTATGTTTTCAACATGAGTGTTGCTAGCACGTTAACAAAGACTGTTAAATGCTTTGTCTCTAATGCATCAGAGAAGGAATCGATCTTATGGCAAAAGAAAATGGGTCACATTCATGTGAGAAATATGAACTACTTAGTTTATAATCATCTAGTTGATGGGTTGAATGTGAAAGGATTTCATTTGATGGATGATTGTTTGAGTTGTAAAATGGGTAAATAGAAAAAGAAGACTCATCCGTCCAAAGCGCTGAATTCAATCAATTTACCATTCTAGAGAGTCTATATGGATTTATTTAGACTCGTAAATGTCAAAAGTATCACTAGAGAGCTTTATTTCTTACGGGTCACTGATGATTATTCATGATTCTCATGGGTGATGATTTTAGAATCCAAAGATGAAACGTTTGAAAATATGATGATTCCGAAGTGACAATGGATCCGAGTTCAAGAGTAATAAGATGTTAGAGTATTGCAACGAACATGGTATTCTTCACGAATTTAGTGCACCCTACACTCCACAACAACATGGGGTCGCTGAAAGGAAGAATAGAACTCTTATCGAGACTGTAAGAGCCATGTTAGCCTACTCAAAATTGCCTATTAAGTTTTGGACTGAGGCTTTGGCTTCTGCATGTCATACGCTAAATCGTCTTTTTACCGTTAAGAAGTTGGGAAAAATATGCTTTGAACGTTTGAACAGAAGAAAACTGAATCTGAAGTGACTCGAACCTTTTGGGTCACAATGTACGGTTCTGGATCCTGATGGCAAATTTGGTGCAAAATCGGTAATAGGATTCTTTGTGGTATATGCAAGTTCATTGAGAAGAGTATTTCTTCAGAGCATCAACCGAATTGTACAAGTACAACATGTTGATTGTCAAAGATACAACGTGCCTACTCAAAAACCTTGAGATGCATGGTTGTTTGATTATGACAATTTTTGGATGAGTTTCAATCTACATGAAGATGATTTATCAGATGAAGCTGCTTCGTTGTTGTTTCAACAATATTTGAATGATGATTACTCTCAAGAATCTACATCAACTGGTAATTCCGTGATTTTCAATGAGGTAATTCATGATGATTATGGTCCTGTTGTTATTCCATCTGCTCCTTCATTTGATGATGATGGGGAATCTCATGATGATGTGATTGAGTACGTGGCTACTCCAAGTTCTAACGAAGTAATTGGAGTTGAACATGTTAAAAATTTATAAGAAGATGTGAGTGTGTCAACCGAAATCATTCCACGAACCTTATCCTATCATCTTGAAGAAAAAATAATTTGAGATATACACACCGGGGTTCGGACAAGAAGTTAAATTGATCAAAGTCTTCAATGTTTTTATACTCAAGTGTCTCCGTTTACAAAACCGGTTCTCTTTCAAATGTTTTATTTCTCAAATAGAACCGAGGAGCGTTGGGTAAATTTTATGCAAGAGGAACTTCACTAATTTGAGAAGTTAGGAGTGTGGAAGATTGTGGACTTGCCGAAGACAAGAAACATATTAACACAAAATGGGTCTTTAAATGCAAGCGGGATGAGAATGGAATAATAGTTGAAAACAAAGCTCGGTTAGTCATTCTTGGTTTTAATCAATGGGAAGAAATCGACTACAATGAAGTGTATGCGCCAGTAGTAAGACTTGAAGTGATTCGAATTTTTCTGGTGTTTGCTTCATGGAAAGGTTTTAAAGTATATCAATTGGATGTCAAATCTTCATTCCTTAATGGGAAACTTGGTGAAGAATTCTACGTGGAACAACCATCGGGGTTTGTCGATCCGATCCACAAAGACAAAGTTACTTACTCGATAAAGCTTTGTACGGTTTGAATCAAGCCCCGAGAGCTTGGTATGAAACATTATCTCAACATCTTTTGGATAATCACTTTATTCGAGGAACCGTTGATTGTACACTTCTTACCAAGATGGTAGATGGGCATTTATTGATTGTTCAAGTTTATGCGGATGATATCATTTTTGGGACAACCAACGACAATCTGTGTAGAGAGTTTGAGGAGGTTATGAGGTCCAATTTCGAGATGAGCGCAATGGGGGGGATGAAGTTTTTCCTAGGTCTTCAAGTGGAACAGTTACCCGATGGTATCTTTATTCACCAAACAAAGTATGTCAATGACATCATAGCGAAATTCAACATGGCGGACTCAATGGAAATCACTGTTCTACCATTGAATCATGAAATAGGTCCTTGTCCCACCAGGGAGATGGTTGATCAAATGCTTTACCATTCCATGATTGGCTCTCTCATGTACTTAACCGCTTCTCGGCCAAATATTATGTACCCAATGTCATGATAGTGAAGAGGATACTGAGATATATTGAAGGATGTCCTGGAATCGGTCTATGGTAACCTAAATATGATGAGTTTGTGCTGAGAGCTTATTTGGATTATGATTATGGAAGCTGTAAGCTGAACGCGAAATCTACAACTGTTGGATGTCAATTTTTTGTTAGTAGGTTGGTCACGTTTCTCTGTCGATTTGTGAAGCTGAGTATGTAGCTGCCTCCAGTTGTTCTTCTCAGGTTCTTTGCACGACTACGGTTTGTATTTTCCGACAATTCATATTTTTGTAGATAATTCTGTAGCTATTTCCATAACGAAAAACCCGGTAAATCATTCTAAAACTAAACACATTGAAATACGGTATCACTTCATTTGTGATTGCTACGAAAAGAAGTTGATAACCATATATAAAATTCACACCGCCGAGAAAAAAGCAGATCCTTTTACTAAAGCTTTTGACAAACACATATTAGTGTATTTTCTAAAGTTTAACGGTATTAAGAGAGTGGGAGGTGAGAAGGAGAATGATCCCGAGGTTATGGATTCTGATCTTGAGTAACTTTCATCTGAGTCAAGTTTGTTTTTGTAAATATGTTTTTTCAAATTGGTTTTCGATTTTAGGGGGAGATATTTGTAAAAAATCCAAAAACATTCAAATATTTGAAAAAGCCAAAAATGATAAAAAGTCAAAAACATGTGAAAATTTTCTCCTTGAAAAGTGTTTTTGAAGCAATAAAGGGAAGATGATAGTACATTGATTATCTAGTCCCAAATCCAGTAAGAAATAGGCTCAAAAGGCTTAGTGCTAAAATGTAATAATGCATTGGTAGGCTTTAAAACAAACAAGTAAGGAATAGTAAGTGATATAAACTTAATTAGCAGAGTTGGAAAGGGGGGGGGGGGACAAAAATCTTGGTAATGAAGGCATATAAGTAATAGTCGTTCATAATCAAGCCTTATGTTTTAGCATGATCACCAAAATATCTTTGAAATGTTTAAAATAATTATTGAATCATCAATGGTATATTGTTTTATGGCATTAAATTATGTATTTATGGGATGCTTCAATTCACAAAATGTGAACATTAAATTTCTTTATAAGCGAACCCCAAGTCATTAAACTTGATCACTACTGTACTATGTAAAAATTCATTACTAACTTAATCAACCCCGATGTTAGAAATACATTCTTCCTCTATTGCGTGAGTCTTAATACTAGTAAGAAATGGACCCCAGGGGATATAATGTCTGCAATCCATACAGATGAAATCGTGCATACTCATTCATGGTTAAGGAAATTTGGGGTATTGCTTGATAACGGAGGTATATCTTGTTGTGAAGATTGTTAAAAATTTTAAATGTTTTGATCTGTTGGTTCTAAGGTTTATGTCAAGTTGGGTGACATGGTAAAAATAAAAATAAGCCTGAATTAAGAAAAGAGACTGATCATCTCCTGATATTGTGTGCTTAATTCAGTATAAATCATATCACTGAAATGCTGAAAGATACCAAAGACTGACTTAACACCAATTATAATAATGCTGAAAGATAAAACTATGATGGAAGAGCGATTTGGTCAATATGATTCCCTCTCAAACTCACAAAAATATGTTTTGAAATTCTAGTTGTTATTTTTCAATTAAAACCAAGAAGATTTTAAATTTCTGAGTTATTTTCGACTCTAGATCAATGGTTTACTATTTTTTGGGATGAATTGTTGAGAATTTCAAACTGAGTTGTTGTTTCTATTCATTGTCAAAGGGCTAAACTGGTAATCAAGGTCATTAACTTGGACTTGATCTTTTCAAAAGTGATTTCAGTCATTTCGTTCAATCAAGGTCATTAATTTGGACTTGATTGAACTTGAAAGTGTGAATTTTATGTTTTATATGTTTTGCTTACATATTCAGCAAATATGTACTAAAGATATATGGAGTATATGTATTTATTACATATACAACGTATAATTTTAAAACATATATGGCGTATATGTCAAGTGACATATATGGCGGGTAAGAGATCATTATAAACACTTGTTACATATATTTTGGCATCATTATATCTGTCTGTTGCCATATCCGCTCAAAATTCTCTCTAATTGTTCAATAATTCATATACGTGCATGCTTATACGATTGATCATGCTAGTGATTCACACACTATTATAATCAGAAAAGGTATTATTGTTAACCTTTCTAAATGAATTTAACAAGGTATAGAAAATGAATTCAGATCCAGATCTATACTGATGAAATTGATGATGGACTTATAGTTGATCTTAATCGATGACTAATTGGTACAAGCATACTGATCTGAGTTGGGTTTTTTATCACTAGGAAGTTCTAGATCTGACACAGATATGGGATTATACCGAAAAATGAAATTAAACTGAAATTGCTAAAACATATAGCTTTTTAGGGGTGAACAAAACTCGTTTATGTCCTTGATTTGTTAAATTAATGGATCATTTCAGAAAATTTGGGCTTTGACGTTTCATTTAGCGTATAGGACTTATACGCCCGATATGTCGTTTGGACATATACGGGTATAAGTTTAATAACATATATGCCGAATAAGTTAAGCATTGACTAATATGGATATATGTTATTTACATATATGACGGATAAGTTATTTTTTGACTTATATGTATTATATGTTATATGCTGAGCGAGTCATATCCGTTGTATTACACCTATGCATTCATATCAGCTTATACATTTACAATAACATATCCATTGTCTTGGTCATAACCGTTTATACTTTCATATCCGTTTTGAAAAGTCTTATACAGATGATTTACGTATAGGTTTGTAAAATGTTGGGCCTAGTTTTGTGGATTGAGCTTGATTGTAATTAGTACTAGTAATCTGGGCTTGGGTTTTGGGTGCACATGTAAACCGAGAACACAAAGGCTTTTTGGTGTGTGGGCCGGTCTTTGGTTGTTATCCCTATATATAGAGATGTGATGTATAGGGTTATGGTTGTTCATTCTCATTATTATCAAGTATTGTAAGTGCTTAAGCACCCGACGTATTCAATAATATACGTGTGTTTTGAAGCAGTTCCATGTTACTATTATTGTTCTTATTTGTGTTCTTGAATCATCGAGTGTTAGTATTCCGCACTAATACTCGTTTAGTTGATATCATATTGTAGTGATCCAGATTCTGGACTTACAATTGGTATCAGAGCCTTTGACGAATTCAGGCTCGTTATTGTGATATCAACGGATTCAATATCGTATTGTTTTTGGTGGTGTAGGAACTGGAAAGATTGAGTTATTTTTTGGGTAAAGATTGGGTTGACTTGGAAACATATCATCATTCCCTAATTTACAAAAGTTTGTTACAAGAAAACTGGAAAGATTGTGGTTTTCGGTTAAAAGATTTAGTCAATAAACCTAGTTCTCGGCTTGCTTAGTTTTCGGCCACATCTTGCCCAAAATCAAAGATTTCGGCAAAAGATCTAGTCAACTTTTGTGGTTATCGGTCAATTGATTTGGTCAACAAGGGCAGTTCTCGGTCAACGAATTGTCAACATTTGAGTTCTCGGTCAAGGGGAGTTTTCGGTCAAAAGTTTGGTTAACCAGAGTAGTTTTCGGTCAAATATTTAGGTCAACTGTGCGTTATCGGTCAACCTCAGTTCTCACCTTAGTTCTCGGCCCAAAGTCTTTGTTCTTGTCACACCCCCAAATTTCCACTAACGGAGTTTTACCGTAAGGCGGGTGACAAACCAGGATCCGAACACATTAATCACACCAAACGACATCTACATGGTCTTAAAAGTTTAAACAAATCAAAATAAAATGTTCAGAGTACTTAAGTGCTAGTGCGGAAGCTAAACAAAGTGCGGGAGCCATCTCCCAAACAAGTTTAAATAACTCATGGCGCTACAAGCGCAAAACCAATATCAAATAAATGTTTTCAAACTTAAACCAATGCGAGTCCATGCATGCAATGTTATCCTAATCCAAGTGCTTGCTAGTGACCTGAGGAAAACATGCTAAAAAGAGTCAACACATATGGTTGGTGAGATCACAGGTTTTCAAAGTAAGTTATGCTTTATCAGTTCATAAACATTTATAAATAAAAGTGGCCCATGGTTAACTACACTTAGTTAACTCGTTGCCGCATAGTGTTATGTTTCCATCACGACCGAAGCTGACTAGTTATTGCCTCAACTCAAGTATTGCCAAAACTTAACAATGTTTGGTCAAAGTTACACCCCGTTCGACCTCCAGTCGAGAATAATGCAGGGTGGGGTTTGTCAAACCCAATAGTACTATTTAAATTTACCACGCCATTTAATATTAGTTAACGGTCCGATGTTCGTGATGACTTTCCATGGCAAAGAAACACTACGTTAAAAGCAACCAAACGGTTGTGTAAAGATTTAGAGCAAGTAAAGTAAAACAGCTTTGCGTGTTTCCTCCCCCAAAGGAAAGGTATAAAAGTGGGGCCGTAAACTCACCTTGTTGGTGCTTCGGGTATTACCTTGATTGCTTGTTTCCTCCCAGAAATTGACGGATCTCGGTGGGAGTTTTCGGGTTTGGCCAATCCTTGATTGCTTCAATCTTGGACTGGTCCACTTGGATTCCCTCCCCACTTACCACGTGGCCCAAAAATTTTACTTCACGCATCCAGAACTCGCACTTCGATAATTTGGCATACAGTTGTTCCTTCATGAGTAGCTCCATCATTAATCGCAAGTGCTCTTCATGTTCCTCCCTTGTCTTTGAATATATCAAGATGTCATCTATGAACACAATGACGAATTTATCCAAATAAGGCTTACAAACACGATTCATGAGGTCCATGAATACGGCTGGGGAGTTTGTTAACCCAAATGGCATAACGGCGAACTCATAGTGTCCATAACGAGTACGAAACGCTGTTTTCGCAATGTCTTCTTCCCGAACTCGGAGTTGGTGATAACCCGACCTAAGGTCGACCTTCGAGTAGTAACTGGATCCTTGCAGCTGATCGAACAGATCATCAATACGTGGCAAGGGATACCGGTTGTTGGTCGTCACCTTATTAAGTTCCCGATAGTCGATACACATGCGTAGAGTTCCATCCTTCTTCTTCACGAATAGGACTGGGGCTCCCCACGGGGATGAACTAGGGCGTATGAAACCCTTATCTAGCAGTTCTAGCAACTGCTTAGACAGTTCCTCTAACTCCTTCGGAGCAAGGCGATACGGTGCACGAGCTACAGGAACAGCTCCTTGTGTCAGGTTGATTTGGAACTCCACTTGTCTGTGAGGCGGAAGGCCAGGTAGGTCTTCGGGGAAAACCTCAGGAAAGTCTCTAACAATAGGGATCTGGTCGATTGAGACCTCCTCCTCCACAGCCTCGTCAGTACCTTTGTCGGTGATTAGGGCTAAGATCGCAGTATGGCCTTTATGCAGTAACTTCTGTGCCTTCATAAGGGAAATGATCCCAACTGTCGCACTCTCTTTCTCACCATGAACAATGAGAGTTTCTCCCCCAGGGAGAGGTACGCGGACGATCTTCTCGTGACAGACAACCTCGGCTCGGTGCTAGGACAACCAATCCATCCCAATAACTAAGTCGAAGCCACCAAGTTCAATCGGCATAAGATCTATGGGAAACAAATGACTAGACAATTCTACGGTACAACCATTCAAAATATGGGACACTTGGATGATTTTACCATCTGCTAACTCGATAGTGTACTTAGACTCTAGGGCAGATGGGGTGCTATTAACCATTTCACAAAATTTAGTTGACACGAAACTTCGATCGGCCCGGGTATCAAATAAAGTTAGCGCATAACAACCATTCATTTTATATTCACCGGTAATAGTTACGGAGTCGTTAAAAGTCTCACCTGAACCACCACCAATAACGAAGGCTCTTCCCCTGCCTTCACCTCCGTTGTTACCATTCCCATTGTTACCATTCTTCCCGTTGCCATTTGCCCCTCCGTTACCAGCATTCTTCAGTTTGGGGCAGTTTCTCTTAAAGTGACCCTCCTGTCCACACTCAAAACACCCTTTCGGGGCCCATTGAGGTGGAGCTTGTTTCTGGGGGTTGTCTGCTCGGAAAAACTTGGTTTCGTGGCCATGTTGCCACACTTGTTGCAACGGTACTTATCACATTTCCCCGCATGATGGAAGTTACACTTGTTACACTTTGGGAGTTTCCCCTGATATCCTCCCTGTTGTTGGTTCTGGCTCAGGTAGTTGTTCCTGCGAGGAGACTCAAACCGTCTCTGTTGATTGTGGCCTGAAGAGGTGCTCTTGTTGTTGGAGTTGTTGTTGCCACTACTCTCCCACTTGCGTTTATTATCGGATGTGCCAGTAGCAGACTTCTTGGACGGGAGAGTGCCTTGTTTGACAGCTTGATCAGTTAACTTATGAGCTAACCGGACGGCATCGTGAATGTTAGCGGGATTTGCCGCTGTCACCATACTCTGGATCTGCGGAGGTAAACCGTCAATATACATTTCGACCCTCTTATAAGCAGGATCGACCATTTGAGGGCACAATATCGCTAACTCATGGGATCGTGTCGTATAAGCCTCAATGTCGGAACCCTCCATCCGTAAATTCCAAAACTCATGCTCTAACTTCTGCACTTCACCACGCTGGCTATACTCGGTCTTGATCAGATTTTTGAATTCCTCCCATGACATAGCATTGGCCGCATTTAGACCCAACAACTGAACTTGGGTATTCCACCAAGTAAGTGCTGACTCCTCGAGAGTCCCTGTAGCAAACTTCACCTGGCTCGCAGCCGGGCAATTACACATAACAAATACCGATTCTGCCTTCTCTATCCAGCGCAGCAAAACGACAGCCCCCTCGGTGCCTTTAAATGCATGGGGTTTACAATCCATGTAGTTCTTAAAGGTGCACCCTGCGGCTCCCCCTGCCACCTGCCTCGGAATCTGGGCGGCTGCAATCGCTGCGGTCACATGCTCGTTGATGAGTGCCGCCAGTTCTGCTGGAGTGAGATTGATGCTGCCCCTGCCATGGCCACGTCCACGTCCCGACATAATCCTATGCAGTCATGAACATAGACCGGATTAATGCCTTAATTCTAGTACATCAATAACAATCAAACAACTAATTTATGAACATCACAACATAATTTAAGAAAAACAATACTTGAAAAGATAACTTGTAATCTGATTACAATCATTCAATCCAAACATCATAGTTCAAAAATATCCTCTGTTGGATGGGAACAACCCTCCCACCTAGGTTCATAAAAGAAAGAAATCCAAACGAATACCAACTGACGATATCACTCGTCAGATACTCCCGATGACCCGCTCAGCTCGGGCTCCTCCTCGGGGTCTTCTTCCGGATCCTCCTCAGGGTCCTCCTCTGGGTCTTCTTCAGGGTCCTCCACTGGGACCTCTGGAGGTGCCAGCCGGTCCTCCAGATCCCGAATACGGTTACGAGCAATGTTCAGTTCGTTAGTCAGATCTATCACCCTGTCTGCAAGCATCTGCATCTTCTCACCTAGCCTCTCAACTTCAAAGGTTAACTAGTAGTGCATCTCTGACCTCCAATCGTAGAGCTCCCTCAAGAAATCCATCTTATGCTTGGCTCCACTCTGTTTCTGCGCTAGCTTAGCAATGTCCGACTTCATACCCTGTTTCCCACACTGCGTCTTATCCAGGCCAGAAACAAGTGCAGCTATCACCCGCTCAGGAGGGCATGGCAGAGCGGGTAGAGTAGGGCAAGAAGGACCTACAACAGCTAGGGGTGGAACCTCCTCCTTCTCAATCATCATGGTCACCACCTCTGGGTACCATTCCCAGTCGCACTGGGCTTAGGCAAGAACGTGTGCTCGGGTGAAGACTCCTCAGCAGTAGATGTGCCAGCATCAGGGATGGTCCGCTGCCTCTTCAGTCTCGGGGACGCAGGTGGTGTGCTCTCCTCAGCGATGATAGGTGCTTTCTCACGGGTGTGATCAGCTAACGACGAAGACATACTGTGACACAAGGGTTGGGGTTGGGATGAGTGAGTGGTATCTCATGTATATATGTGCAGTGTAACTAATGCATCATGAAAAGCTATAGACCGGACTGCAACCTATATGAAATGGTATGCAACCTGGTTCGCTATAACCAATGGTTCTGATACCAATCTGTCACACCCACAAATTTCCACTAACGGAGTTTTACCGTAAGGCGGGTGACAAACCAGGATCCGAACACATTAATCACACCAAACGACATCTACATGGTCTTAAAAGTTTTAACAAATCAAAATAAAATGTTCAGAGTACTTAAGTGCTAGTGCGGAAGCTAAACAAAGTGCGGGGGCCATCTCCCAAACAAGTTTAAATAATTCATGGCGCTACAAGCGCAAAACCAATATCAAATAAATGTTTTCAAACTTAAACCAATGCGAGTCCATGCTTGCAATGTTATCCTAATCCAAGTGCTTGCTAGTGACCTGAGGAAAACATGCTAAAAAGAGTCAACACATATGGTTGGTGAGATCACAGGTTTTCAAAGTAAGTTATGCTCTATCAGTTTATAAACATTTATAAATAAAAGTGGCCCATGGTTAACTACACTTAGTTAACTCGTTGCCGCATAGTGTTATGTTTACATCACGACCGAAGCTGACTAGTTATTGCCTCAAGTCAAGTATTGCCAAAACTTAACAATGTTTGGTCAAAGTTACACCCCGTTCGACCTCCAGTCGAGAATAATGCAGGGTGGGGTTTGTCAAACCCAATAGTACTATTTAAATTTACCACGCCAGTTAACTTTAGTTAACGGTCCGATGTTCGTGAGGACTTTCCATGGCAAAGAAACACTATGTTATAAGCTACCAAACGGTTGTGTAAAGATTTTGAGCAAGTAAAGTAAAACAATTTTGCATGTTTCCTCCCCCAAAGGAAAGGTATAAAAGTGGGGCCGTAAACTCACCTTGTTGGTGCTTCGGGTATTACACAAATCCGACCGAAGTAAATGCGTCACGTGCTAAGACCCTAAAAATGCAAGTACGTAAGTAACTTGTGGGATGGTCCTAGAACCACTAGTATCCAACAATCTCCCATTGTTTTTAAAAAGACTTTTGACCAAAGTTTGACTTTTGTTGACTTTGACTAAAGTTGGCTTTGACTAAAGTTGACTTCTATGTTGACCTTTGACCAAAATACTGACCTTTGACTAAAATATTGACCTTTGACTAAAATATTGGATAGAATGTTTACCTTATAATTCTAGTCACACTTAATCAATCATCAAGTATACACACTTAGCCATATTCCTTGCAATTCTATGATCAATACACTTTCACAACATCACAAGCAAGACTAACTATTTAGTCAACTAGTTCTAAGTTGACTTAAAAAGTCAAAGTTCTAATTTACCACAACTAACATATCACAATTTGCAATTATCTCAATTCAACCAACACCTTTATCACCTTTAACAATTTATACCACCTAAACCGATTTTTCTCATCAATCAAAACTCACAATTAAATTACCAAATAAATCACACATGTACACATCACTATTAGGTTCAACATATATTTTTCTCACAATTTTTGGATTTACCAATTCGTCCAGAATATTCATATACTACAACAACATGATTTATATTTCTACAACAACACAGCAGTAATAAAAAATTTGTCAAAAATTCCACATTTGTCCAATTGATGCAAGACCAATTGGACTAGATTCCTAATTCAATTTACAACATCCTAGAAGTAGAATTATATCCATATATATTTTTATCATCAAGTTATGAAATTTACAACTCAACTCAGAATTATTTTCTCTAATTTAGATTTGCATCCTGATTTTGTAAATTAATAAAAAGTACTCAAACAGAGTCCAAAAATTACGATTCTGAATTTTCTGAAAACTAGATTCAAAGTACATGTTCATAGAATCAAAAATCGATCAAAAAAACAAACATATCATCAAGTTATTCACAATACAATCCGAGACACCAATTCTGCCAGCAAGCAGTTTTAACCACAATCAACTACAAATCACAACTTTTCTATTCTTTGATTCAACAATCATCAAGAAACATTCTTACCAAATCAAATTGCATGTCTTATTTTTATCCATTTGATTTCATAATAAGAACACAAGTATTTATAAAGGACTCAAAATATTAATCAAGACTCATACAAAAATCCTTTTTATTTGTCAAACTTTGATCATCCCCTTTCATGATCCAACCATTTGGATACAAGGTTCATATGAATTAAAAGAAAAAGAAACATATAAACATAATAATCTACTCACTTTGCTTGATCAAATGCTTAAACCCTTGTTTACCAAAATCACCAACTCTTGTGTTATGGAGAAAATACTAGAAGATGATTGTTTGTATGAAAGAAAATGAGAGTATGTGTGTGTGTGTATCACGGCCAAAGAGAGAGGAAAAGGGAAAGGAAAATGTGTTGGCATCCAATAGTTGTAACCTCCTTGTTATTAACAACCCTTTATGATTGATTTAATGAATAAAATTACTTAGGTTAACTTTTATTAACTCATGTGTGACATGATATATATTTTAATAAACATTTCCTATGTAACATAACCTAAGGTTCCATTTAAATAATAAACATGTTACATGACATACAATATAACCAATTTAATCATTTAGCTTACTTACAATCACATCATCATGTAATAACCATAATATAACATATTAATCACATAGCACATTATAGTTATCATACATGTTATATGACATGTTTATTATAACATGCAAGACGAGTTAATTATCCTAGTTATAATTAGTCACTTATCCTTGTTTAAGTCACCAATGACACGTTGACTTAAATATACGCATACATGACATCACATGTACAAGAGTTCATACTCATAGTTAACAGAACAAACTGAGTTTATAGACATAGTCAACAGGATTTAACTGGGTTTAGTTAACAGAGTTAACCTAAAAATGCCGGATGTCACATCATCCCCTTGTTGAAAGAATTTTCGTCCCGAAAATTAATGTGATGTCACCACTAGACTGGGACATTAAAGGGATAGAAAAGAAAAATTTTAGGTTTGTCTCATCATCCCCTTGTTGAAAGAATTTTCGTCCCGAAAATTTAAATCGTACCTATGGTTTGGCTTCAGGTTTGAATAGGTGTGGATACTTTTCTTTCATCTGGTCTTTGCACTCCCATGTGAACTCTGGTCCACGCTTAGAGTTCCAACGAACGCGAACGATAGGAGTTTTACTGTGCCTAGGGGTCTTTACGTCCTGATCCATGATTTCCACCGGCTCTTCGATGAAACGTAACTGTTCGTCCACTTCTAGTTCCTCCAAAGGAACTATCAAGTTTTCGTTAGCCAAACACTTTTTAAGTTTTGATACGTGGAAGACGTTATGTACACCGCGGAGTTGTTCCGGTAAGTCCAACCTATAAGCCACTGGACCGATTCGTTCCACGATTTCGAATGGCCCTACGTAACGTGGGCTCAACTTTCCCCGTTTTTCGAAACGAATGACACCCTTCCACGGTGCCACTTTTAGTAAAACTTTGTCCCCGACTTCAAATTCCAAAGGCCTTCTACGCTTATCAGCATAACTTTTATGACGATCACGTGCTGCTGCCATACGGTTTCGGATCTGAAATATCCTCTCCGTCGTTTCATGAACTATTTCAGGGCTAGTTAGTTGGCTCTCACCCACTTCCGCCCAGCAGAGTGGTGATCGGCATTTACGCCCATACAGAGCTTCAAAAGGGGTTGCTTGTATGCTCGTATGGTAACTGTTATTGTAAGAGAACTCAACCAAAGGCAAGTGCGTCTCCCAACTGCTCCCAAAATCGATGATGCACGCCCTTAACATATCCTCCAATGTTTGTATTGTTCGCTCGCTCTGACCGTCTGTTTGTGGATGATAAGCCGTGCTCATATCCAGTCGTGTACCCAACGACTTTTGCAACGATTTCCAAAAGTTTGAGGTAAACCTAGCATCACGGTCCGAAATAATCGATATCGGCACACCATGACGGGAAACGATTTCTTTAATGTAAATGCGAGCCAGCCTATCCGTCTTGTCCGCTTCCCGGAAGGCTAGAAAATGTGCGGATTTGGTCAATCGATCCACTATGACCCAAATCATGTCGCAACCGCTGGGTGTCTTGGGTAGTTTGGATATGAAATCCATGGATAACTGTTCCCATTTCCCCATAGGAATTTCGGGTTGTTGAAGTAATCCCGGCGGTTTCCTATGTTCTGCTTTCACTTTGGCACATGTCAGACACTTAGCCACGTACCCAGCAATTTCCTCTTTCATACTCGGCCACCAGTATAGCTCTTTTAAGTCATGGTACATCTTATCTGATCCCGGATGTACTGAGTATCGGGATTTGTGTGCTTCGTCCATGACCAGTGTTCTTAGATCCCCATAAAGCGGTACCCAAATTCGATCATGGTAATACCGAATGCCATCCGACTTAACCTCTGAGTTCCCGTGTACACCGCGCAATGATTCGGCATCGAAATTCTCGGCTTTCAGAGCTTCTAACTGGGCATCCTTGATCTTTTCGGGTAAACAAGAGTGAATCGTTAGTTGTAAAGCCCTAACCCTCCTGGGCTTCAAAGTTTCTTTTCGGCTCAAGGCGTCAGCCACCACGTTGGCTTTACTCGGATGATACTTAATAGCACATTCATAATCGTTAAGCAACTCGACCCATCGTCTCTGCCTCATGTTCAGTTCTTTCTGCTCGAATATGTGCTGGAGGCTCTTATGGTCAGTGTAGATCGTGCACCGGGTTCCATAGAGGTAATGCCTCCAGATTTTTAGTGCAAAGATGACGGCTCCAAGTTCTAAGTCATGGATCGTGTAGTTCTTTTCAGCGGTCTTCAGTTGTCGAGAAGCATATGCGATGACCTTTTCCCGTTGCATGAGCACACATCCAATTCCTTGCAGTGAAGCATCGCAGTAAACAACAAAGTCTTCTACTCCTTCGGGCAGTGATAGGATTGGCGCACTATACAGCTTGTCTTTCAGAGTTTGAAATGCTGTGTCATGTGCCTCGGTCCACTTATACACAATGCCCTTGCGGGTTAAGGATGTGAGTGGTTGAGCAATCTTGGAAAATCCTCCAATAAATCTGCGATAATAACCAGCTAATCCCAGAAATTGACGGATCTCGGTGGGAGTTTTCGGGTTTGGCCAATCCTTGGTTGCTTCAATCTTGGACTGGTCCACTTGGATTCCCTCCCCACTTACCACGTGGCCCAAAAATTTTACTTCACGCATCCAGAACACGCACTTCGATAATTTGGCATACAGTTGTTCCTTCATGAGTAGCTCCATCATTAATCGCAAGTGCTCTTCATGTTCCTCCCTTGTCTTCGAATATATCAAGATGTCGTCTATGAACATAATGAAGAATTTATCCAAATAAGGCTTACAAACACGATTCATGAGGTCCATGAATACGGCTGGGGCGTTTGTTAACCCAAATGGCATAACGGCGAACTCATAGTGTCCATAACGAGTACGAAACGCTGTTTTCGCAATGTCTTCTTCCTGAACTCGGAGTTGGTGATAACCCGACCTAAGGTCGACCTTCGAGTAGTAACTGGATCCTTGCAGCTGATCGAACAGATCATCAATACGTGGCTGTTGATATCAGATGTGTCTGTTGCATCCCGTGTACGTTTCCGCTGCGGTTACGGGGTGTTACAGAACTTGGTATCAGAGCCATTGGTTATAAAGAATTAGGATTTCTTTAAAAGATACCTAAAATATAACCAGTAGCTCAAGTGTTATAGGATCTGAATATCAACTAATAAATTATTGTGACGAGGTCTGGATGAACTTGGATGGACAAGTGAGTTATTATGGTCCGGAACATAATAACAGACTTGTCCGCACGAGGGAATTCAGAGGAAGTCACGGGGGACTTTAATAGGTAAAATCGGCAACATATGTGTAAGTATATGATAATATTTTTATGTGACAAGGTTGTATGAATGTGTGTATATTAATTTAATTAGGATTTACATTATGAAAAGGACTATATGTTTGCTAACTTGTGTTCAGGTAAGCATGTCAAGATCACGAAGTCTATCTGTAGAGGAGGACCCAGAGGAGGCCAGTTCCGGGGACTCTAGGAGTGTACGCTTAGCTTCCAGCACCGAGCCTTCTGAGACTAGCCTTAGGAGTTCTAGCTTGTCCTCCCCTGCTAGGGTTACCAGGTCTCCCACCCCACCCGCACCTCAGGACACCCTCACCCCTCCCAGACCCGGTCCCCGCCTCACGGCGCGGATCAGTGTCCCGTATGTTCCACCTACCTTTACCCCACCCAGATCCACTTACCACAGAGGCGAGTCCTCCCGCCCCCAGCCCGGGCCTGTGCCGCCACCTGTGTGGGGTACCCCCAGGCCAGTGAGGGATGAGCGTCCCTCCACCGAGGCGGCGTGGCTCCGGGTGCTCACCGAGCGGATGAATGAGCACACCACCGCCTTACGGTGGGTATTCAGAGGAGGAACCTCTTGGTGGATTGCATACTGGACAGCCAGCATGCGATCGCGCAGCTGAGGAGGGAGGATGCCTACTCCCTGGGGTTGATTGACCGGATGGAAACACGGATCCGGGGTTTAATGGCAGTGATTGTGGGGATGGCGGCGGTGTTGGTGTGGTTGGTATACCACCGTGTTTAGTTGTGTTAGGACGGGAGTAGACAGGGGCCGGGCCGCTTTTTGATACTCTGTGTAAGCAGTTAGTGGTGATGCTAACATAGAGTGAATCTTGGGTAGTTATAATACAACCACTGGCCCTTAGAGGGTCTCTTTTGGGGTATATCGTTATAGATACTCTTGGGTATCATTCAAGCACTGACCCATTGTGGGTTATGTCGAGATGATGCCGACATAGGCCCTATGTAGGAAAACTTAACTTATGTAATGATGACAGGAAACGTATGTGAACTGATATGGATGTAAAATGTACTAATTCTTATTAATGAATGGAATGTTTGTTGTGTTTTATGATTGGAACTTGTATTAATTATACATATTTTCTTGATGTTGTGTAGAATGGCACCAAAACGTTCAGCCCAATTGTCGGAAGTGGACGTGAGTCGTTTGATTGCTCAACAGTTAGAGGCGGCGATACCGGATATAGTATCGCGCATCGCCGCCAGTATTAACAATTCGACCAATCCAGCCCCTCCGAGCAATCAAACGACCACCAATAATGACGGACCCAATGGGTTAATCCTCCACAGAATGATAACACGATTCCGAGTAATGACGCACCGCCTAGGGTGGTCGTTACAGACAGTAATGGCCCTATACCTACGGTAGAGACGAACCGTACTGAACCAATTCCTGTATCCAGGGGATGTTCAATCAAAGACTTTATGTTGTGCAAACCCCTAGAATTTAGCGGATCTGAGGGACCCAATGGGTTGGTTAAGTGGATTGAGAAAATAGAGGCTGTTGTGAACATCAGCAACTGCCCTGAGGATTACGTTGTTAAGTATGCTACATGCACGTTCACGGACCATGCCTTGACATGGTGGAACACCATAGTGCAGACTCGCGGTCAGGCGGCGACAAACCGCATGACCTGGACAGAGCTCAAGGCTCTCGTACTGGAACATTTCTGCCCGAAAAACGAACTGCAAAAGTTAGAAAACGGATTGTAGAACCTGGAGATGCAGGGGGCAGACCACTTAGGTTATACAAACCGATTTAATGAATTGTCGCGATTAGTGCCATGGTTGGTCACCCCAGAGTCAAAGAGGGTTGAGCGTTATATATGGGGACTAACTCCACTAGTAAGGAGTATAGTCAACTCTGGGGGACACCAGACGTTTGAGAGTGTGGTGACGCAAGCTGGTATCGTCACATACGATTTCGTGAGGAGTGGGTCACTGAAGGTGGCAGGAGAGTCTGCTGGGGGAAAGCGAGGTACGTATGACAATAGGATCCGGGAGAAGCAGCAAAGTAAACGTGCTAGGCCCGCTGCCCAGAACTACACCATGACTAGTTCAGGCGGAAGACAGGAATCGCAGAAAGGGACATTCCCTAAATGTGGGAAATGCGGTTGCCAGCATGGTGGCGTGTGCAAGGAGGTAGTGTGCCACCGGTGTGGCAAGAATGGGCACTACGCACCAAGTTGTAGGACAACCCTGAACAATCTGAACCGACAACCGCAACCTATCCGTGCGCAGCCATTTAGGACCCAACCAACCCGACAACAAAACCCACAAGGAAACCAAATGATGACCACTAGCTGTGCTTGCTTTGAATGTGGCAGCACAGATCACTTCAAGAGAAACTGTCCGAGGCTGAACCAGGGAGGAAATGGGAGACAAGCAGTGGGTCAGGCATCGTCGTCCAATCCGGCGAGAGGCCGAGCTTTTGTGTTGGGGGCGAACGAAGCATGCCAGGACCCCAGCGTAGTGACAGGTACATTCCTCGTCTCTGATCATTACGCTTCTGTATTATTTGATACAGGCGCCGATAGAAGTTTTGTCTCTGTCAAGTTTCTATCAATAGCAAACCTTCCGATTAGTGAAACCATAGAACCTTATACTGTAGAAGTAGCTAACGGTAAAACCATGATAGTTAATCAGATATTTCGGAATTGCCCTTTTATTGTGAACGACCAATCCCTTCCGATTGACTTGTTACCGGTAGAATTGGGGAGTTTTGACGTGATAGTGGGAATGGATTGGTTAGCACGTAACAAAGTAGAAATAAACTGTGAAAAGAAAATCGTCAAGATCCGGGTGTCGGATGACGAAGAAGTATTAGTGCAGGGTGAGAAGTCGGGCAATATGATACCGTTTATATCCCACCTCAAGGTGTTAAAATACATACGCCAAGGATGCGTGGCGTATCCAGCAAGCTTGACGGCCACTGATTCTGAGGAGAAACGGGTGGATGATATTCCAGTGGTACGCGAATTTCCACAAGTCTTCCCAGAAGAACTTCCTGGATTACCGCCAACCCGACAGGTCGAATTCAGAATCGATCTATTACCTCATGCTGGCCCTGTTGCTAAGGCACCCTACCGACTTGCACCATCAGAGATGCAAGAATTATCCAACCAATTGCAAGAATTGTTGGATAAAGGATTTATACGTCCTAGTTATTCCCCGTGTGGTGCACCGGTACTATTCGTGAAAAAGAAGGACGGAAGCCTTAGAATGTGCATTGATTACAGGGAGCTGAACAAGTTGACAATCAAAAATAGGTATCCTCTCCCCCGAATCGATGATCTGTTCGACCAGCTACAAGGTGCGAGCTACTTCTCAAAAATAGATCTTAGATCGGGATACCATCAGGTTAGAATCCAGGAGGAGGATATCCCAAAAACCGCATTCCGGACTCGCTACGGCCATTACGAGTTCTTAGTTATGCCTTTCGGGCTAACAAATGTGCCAGCAGTATTCATGGATCTCATGAATCGAGTCTGTAAACCCTACCTCGATAAATTCGTCATCGTGTTTATTGACGATAATTTGATATACTCGAAGAGTAAAGAAGAGCACGAGCAACACTTGAGATTAATTTTAGAGCTTCTAAATCAGGAGAAGTTGTTTGCAAAATTCTCCAAGTGTAACTTCTGGTTACAAGAAGTGCAATTCCTTGGACACGTTATAAACCATCAAGTAATACACGTTGATCCAAGTAAGGTTGAAGCAGCTAAGAATTGGCAAGCGCCTAAATCACCAAAGGAAATCCGCCAATTCTTAGGCTTAGCTGGATATTATCGTCGATTTATAGAGAACTTTTCCAGCATCGCCCAACCTTTAACCCTTCTGACCCAAAAAGATCGAAAGTATGAATGGGGTGAAGAGCAGGAAACGGCGTTTCAAACGCTAAAACAAAGATTGTGCCAAGCGCCGATCTTAAGTCTCCCCGACGGAGACGATGGTTTTGTCGTGTATTGTGACGCATCCCGGAGAGGGTTAGGATGCGTGTTGATGCAAAATAATAAGGTCATAGCCTATGCTTCTCGACAGTTAAAAATACACGAGAAAAATTACACTACTCATGACTTAGATCTGGGAGCAGTTATCTTCGCATCTTAAAATCTGGAGACATTATCTCTATGGTACAAGGTGCACCATCTTCACCGATCATAAAAGTTTGCAACACATATTCGATCAGAAAGAACTGAATATGAGGCAACGAAGATGGGTCGAGTTATTAAGCGACTATGACTGTGACATCCGTTATCACCCCGGCAAAGCTAACGTCGTAGCCGATGCCTTGAGTAGGAAGGATCGGGTTAAACCATTGCGAGTGCGAGCGTTGGGGATGATAGTCCAGTCGAACCTTTAGGATTTGATTCGAGTCGCTCAACGCGAGGCGTTGAAAGAGGACCAATTGGAAAAAGAAGGACTTTACGGTAACGAGAAGAATTTCGAACAGCGCGTGGACGAAATTCTCTATTTCAAAAATCGGATTTGGATTCCGACCCTCCATGACCTTCGTGAATTAATCATGGACGAAGCGCATAAATCAAAATATTCCATACATCCGGGATCGGATAAGATGTACAAGGATGTGAAAGAGTTCTACTGGTGGCCAGGTATGAAAAAGGATATAGCCACATACATCGGCAAGTGTACGACGTGTGAAAGGGTTAAGGCGGAGCACCAGAAACCCTCGGGAATGTTACAACAACCGGAAATTCCTGAATGGAAGTGGGAGCAGATCACGATGGATTTTGTGACACATCTCCCCAAGACGTCCCGAGGACATGATGCAATTTAGGTAGTCGTTGATCTATTAACCAAATCGGCACATTTTATTCCGATTAGAAATAACTATAACACAGAGAGACTTGCGCAGATTTATATAAATGAAATTGTGTCTCGTCATGGGATACCCATCTCAATCATCTCCGATCGGGATAGCCATTTCACCTCCAAGCTTTGGCAAGCTGTGCAAGAAGCGCTGGGAATGCGTATTAATCTAAGCACAGCTTACCACCCTCAGACCGATGGTCAGTCTGAGAGGACCATCCAAACCCTGGAGGATTTGCTTCGTGCATGCGTACTGGATTTTAAGGGAAATTGGGATCAACATCTCCCACTCGTTGAATTTTCCTATAATAACAGTTACCATAACAGTATAAAGGCAGCACCTTACGAAGCATTGTATGGACGGAAGTGCCGATCACCACTCTGCTGGACTGAGGTGGGCGACACACAGGTTATTAGATCAGATCTGGTCCAGGAAACGACCAGCAAAATCCTTGAAATTAAGAACAATCTGAAGGCCGCACGGGATCGGCAGAAGAGTTATGCCGATACCTGTAGAAAACCGTTATCATTTGAGAAAGGTGATAAAGTGTATTTGAAAGTATCACCTTTGAAAGGAGTAGTCAGATTTGGAAAGGCGGGGAAGTTAGCCCCTAGATACATTGGACCGTTCGACAATATTGCAAAAATCGGTCCTGTAGCATACCGATTAGAACTGCCTGATGAACTGAGTGCAGTTCACAACGTGTTTCACGTGTCGAACTTGAAAAGGTGTCTGTCGGATGAGACATCGGTGTTACCTTTAGAGGGTGTCCAAATAAATGATAAGCTCAACATTGTAGAGGAGCCCATAGAAATGGTAGACGGGAAAATCAAGCAACTTAGACACAATAAGATCTCGTTGGTCAAAGTTAGATGGAACTCGCAACGAGGCCCAGAATATACTTGGGAACGAAAGGACGAGTTTCGGAAGAAATACCCCCACCTATTTCCGCAAAAGGAAGTAGTTGATGCGTAAAATTTCGAGGACGAAATTTTTATAACGGGGGGAGAATGTAACGATTCCGGCAAATTCAGGTATACCCTAGCCGGAATATACCATTTATGTGTTATTTAATACTAAATATATGAATTATAATGTGTTTGTACGAGTATATAAGATTCCCAGTACGAATTATACTCGAATGTACAGTTAGTCGTATTGGAATTACGATTAACCGATGAACGGTTATTGAAACCCGAACGAATCGGGGATTTCGTCATAGATGAAATATATGATGTTTAGTAAGGTTTACGAAGTATTAAGGCTTCGGGATAAGTGAATTATAGCACAGAAAAAGGATTTCGATTTATTAGTACGTCGGTACGTTAAACGAAACCTTTAACATCAAACCAAGCAAGAGACGATCGATCAAGCCGAAAAAGATGCACAATGACCGACAATATGATGTGTTGAGTCAATAAATGTCATGGTTTAAGTTTTTAAAGATTTTAAATCGGTTTTATATAAATTTTATTTTTAAGCCGAAAAACGACCGTTTTAGCCTCGTTTTAAGCCGAATTAAGTGTTTAACCGAAAAACGAACTGAACCAGATTATCCACAACATTATCCGGATTACACAATCCAAATGTGTGGCCATGGTTTGAGATGTGGGCCCCCCACCTTACAATGGACCGATCGGTCCAATGCACACACACACACATTTCATTTTTCTTTTTTCTACATCCCAACTCTCCAAATCCTCTCAACCCTTTACACATTCATCCAACCTCCTTTGATTTATACCAAGAAACCGAGGTAAAGATCAGATTATAGTCGTGTTCATCGTCTTTTCTCGAGTCATTTACAAGAAAATGAGGTTTCAAGTGAAAAATGGGTGAAAACCCGAGATGAAACCGATTCTTGCATGATCAAGTGATTTATACAAGTTATACAAGGGATCTTGGTCCAAGAAAGGAGTTAAAAGAGTCAAAAACGAATTTTTACGGTTAAAATCTTTGTTTTGATGTCTTAATCGAAACCATGAAAGAAATGGCTTGATTGTGGGTATAACTTGCTTGGTGTGGTGTTGTTGTGCTTGTAGGTGTTGTATCTAGTTGCTAGCAAAGGCTAGAAATCAAGATCTTTGCGATCTAAAGCTAGAAACACAAGGTAGTTCGGTTTTTCGTATGATTTGTAAGATTTGGACAGATTGTGGTAGACTTAGAGTTGAGTCATGAAATTTCACAGAGGTGATCTACACATGAAAATATGAGATCTGTGAAATTTTGGTAATTTTTGGATAAAGGATGAATATTTGGTGAATTTAATGCTCGGTTTTGGCTAAAAATGGTGAAAAATAGCTAAACATCATGAAAAATTCTGAAAACATTTAGATAAGCTTTTTATAAAATATAAAAGTCACACACAAAATTTCAGGTCCATTGGAGAAGTCTAAGTAGGCTTTTCAGTAAAACGAGATCTAGGGTTTTCTAGCTTGGTTTTGGTAAAAATAGCTTGAAAAATGAGTTTTTGGTTCTGTAAAAATTACTGGGAACTATGTAGATGGCAGGAGTCATCCCAGAAAAAATTGGGATTTTTCTAAGGTCGTTTGGTATTTTCGACATATTTGGTGTTTAAATGACGTTTAAAAATAGATAAATAAATGTTAAATATAAAAATTAATTCTGGAAATATTTTTATAAAATTCCTTACTGTCAAAAACTGATTTGTGCAAAATTTCAAGATCTGAGACTAAACGGATAATTATTTGTGCTAAATAGAACATAAAAACAAACTTTTAAAGCTTAAAAAGCGTAAACCGGCAAAGTTCGCCTAAGCGAACTGACTGGTGTGTAAAAACCCTAAAAATGGACTATTTTCATGAAACTAAGTTAATCAAGTAAAAATAAGTCATCCGAAAGTAATTCGGGTGATTTGGGTAATTTTACCCGATTTAGTCGTTTCCGGTATATTAAAGACGGAAACGGGCCCCGCGGCCAAACGGGGTGTCTAAACCGAGCTCTATATTCACCACTTTAATTAAAATATCAATAACAACTATTTTCGGGTCGTACGTGGCCAAACTCATTTTTGAAAACATAAAGACGAATAACCGAGCTAGGCACGCAAAACGAGAAAACAAACTAATGGTAGTATTGACTAAAGAACTCTAAGTGATATCACAATCTAAGTCCTGAGAAGTGTATCGGGGTTAACATTGTCCCCGGATCGTGTACGGTACTGGGTTAACAGTGTCCCCGGACGTACCGGTTAACACGAATTTAAGATATATTAATATAAATTGTGTAGTAACGACTTAGGGATCGTATTACAGATCCGGACCGGTAGCTGTACACAGTATTACATCTTCGCTCACAAAAAGGTGAGTTTTCACGAGCCCCTTTTTATTGAACGGTTTTATATATTTTCCCGGGGCGGTAAGCATGTTTTTATCAAAGTGTTTAAGTACATGCCGATCGCATGGAAATGAATGTATTTATATAATGTTTATTGTACGGGAATCGTACGGTAATGTATTAAGATGGTAATTGTCTGAGTTGCTAACATTGTAAGGCCCCGCAACACGAGTGATTAGCTAAAAGCCGGTAGAGTGTGAATAGTACTATTGGTCTGACAAACCCAACTGGTCCGGTATGGATTTGCTGATGTTTCCCAGCCAGTTGCACATGTCTATTTTGGGTGTTATATATATATTTTGCTATGTAATGTTAGACATAGCGGTTTGGGGCAGTTCCGTGGACGGGGGATATGTCACGGGTCCGTGGGCGGGGGATATGCCACGGGGATTGTGTGTGATAGTCAGAGGTTTCACTTGTGGGCTCAGCATAATTACATCGCTAATATATGATTTATTATAATAAATTGTCAATGTTTATTTAAATCAGTGAAACTCACCAACTATTCGTAGTTGACCCGTTTTCTTTACATGCTTTCTAGGTACACCCAAATTGGAATGAGTGATACGTGCTTGATGATGTGTGCTATTTTGTGGAAGATTAAGGATCTATATTTTGCATTAAATATGTTAATGTACTATCGGTAAAACTTATGTGATAACACCTAGATGGTAACGAAACTCGGAACAATGTAATTCGTTTAAATTAATGTAGTGGTGTTTTCTTTATAAGCAATGCTGTTGATATCAGATGTGTCTGTTGCATCCCGTGTACGTTTCCGCTGCGGTTACGGGGTGTTACATGTAACATCACATCACAACCATATAATAATCCAAATAATAATTCATGATTAAAACCATTGTATTCGCTACAAAGTATTTAAAACCAATCCTTAAAATCATAGAAAATAATGGTTTGGATGGAGACAACCCCTCCATCTAAGTGTTATCATCCTTAGATGTCATCGTCTAAGGACACCTCTGAGTATGCCTCTGGCTCAGCCGGTTCTTCCTCCGGTTCCTCTTCGGGTTCCTCCTCGGGTTCCTCCTCAGGTTCTTCCTCGGGTTCTGCTGCATTCTGAGCAATTTGCATTTGTAGGAGATCGCAACGGTCTAGAGCTATCTCTGTCCGGGTCCTCGCCACATGGAGTTGCTCTTGCAAATCGATTATCTCTGCTTGCATTTTTCTCATAATCTTCATCTGCTGATCATTAGCATCTTGCATTCCCTTCATAGTCGATTTCAGGAGGGAAATTTCCTCCCTAGCCTCGGTTCCATCTCTTATCAATCCGGGAATGTCCGCTCTCGCCGAGCGCATAAAACCCACGTCACGCTCTAAACAAGAGACAACAGCCGCGAGAACTCGCTCCGTTGGTTCGATTATGGGTGGTAGAGTGTTGGGGTAAGCAGGACGACTCGGGTGGGGTAGCGGGGGAACTTGTTTGCGATAGACCATACGTATGATCAGACTCGGGTACCAATCCCAGCTAACGTCGTCGTCGTACATGCCTCCAGACAGACGATACCTCTTCGGTGCAGGGGCTTCTAGTTCCGGGACTACACGGGGTGGCGATGAGGTAGGTAACTGCGGTTCCTTTCCATGAGCATGAGTCATCTGGTCAGATGATGATGATAGTAGCGACGACATCCCTACAGGTAAGTCGTGTATGCGCGCGTATGAGTGAATGTGGTAAAGATATAACATAACGAGAGACTAAGCAAAATATATATACAGTGCGTGTAATTATAACTAATAGGTCGTTGCGGTTATAGTCTAGTATGCATGCAATTTCTAGTTCGTTATAACCAATGGCTCTTATACCAATCTGTCACACCCTAAAAATCCACTAACGGAGTTTTACCGTCAGAGGGTGTGAACTAACAGGATCGGAATCATTAGTTATAATCAAACCATAAATAAAGTTTTCAAACCACGAAAACTTTTAAGTGTAAATAAGTGCGGAAGCGTAAAACCATAAACCAAGTGTTGCGTCACGCAGGACGACTTAAAACCCAATTAATAATAACAGTTTGAAAATGAGTTTGCATAAACATAAGCGTTCAAAGTAATGCATGATCCTATACCGCGCGCCCGCCTCGGCTACCTGAGAATGACATACTAAAAGTGTCAACACGGGGTTGGTGAGTTCACAAGTGTATATACAATAAAGCGTTTGCGTTTACGTTTGCGTTTAGCGTTTTGCATTTTGCGTTTAGCGTTTTGCGTTTAGCGTTTTGCCTTACCAGATAGTGTTAAATCAATTATATATCTATAGGTAGCTAGCCTATAAAGCAAGTATTACTAAGTGTTCGACACCGAAGCTGACTGTTTATCATGTGCCTTGCCACCAGGTCTATCACGACCATGGTAATGTGTTAGAAAAAATTACACCCACTCGACCTCCAGTCGAGCTTAGCGTTGGGTGGGGTTTGTCAAACCCAGTAGTACTACTCAACAGTGACTCGCTATTATCCAATACTAAACGATTCGATGTGTAGGACTTCAGTTGTTTCGTTTGCCACTTAGCCTTTACAAGTGATATATAATCTAATAACAAAATCTAAAAGCGTTTCGGAGTATGTATTCTCCCCCAAGTGAAAAGCGTTTAAAAGAGTTAAAAGGGGAAACTTGAAACTCACTGTTTGCGAAGAATTCCAAAAATGAGTAAGCCAAAGGATGCGCGTCACAGAAAAATCCTCACTAGCATTCTAAAACAACAATTGAGATTTTCTAAGTGTTGGAACTATTATCGAGTCTCTAGACTCGGCACATAATACCTATGCATAAAATTCGTTTCGTGTTTCGTTTGTGAATTGTGTGTCTCTCAACGAACACATTCGTGATACGTTACATGTGTGAATAACTACTTACATATCATGTATTAACATTGTACATTACTAGCAATTATTCCCCGCAAGGGCAATTTGGTCAAAACATAACAATTATCTAGTACTTAGCACGTTTCATGTATTTTCACAAAGTTCAGCAGCTAGTTTCATCAAGACAGAATTCTACTTGAAAGATTAATCTATTCAACAGATCATATCATCTCAATTAATTCACCAAAAATCGTCACAAAAGCATACATGAGTTAGGTTTTCAGAACATATTTTATTGTATTTTTATTCCTCATAGATTTCTCACAATGATCAAAACATTACAGCAACTCACAGCAGTCAAAATCATGCGCAAGAGAATGTTATTTGTTATTCCCGTTAAATGAAAAATCCAACTAATGCAAGACAAATTGGGTTAGGTTCTTAACTCAATGTGTTAACTTCCAGAAGTGGAACCAACCCATTTGGTCTTGTAGTTCATGAGATATGATAATTACAAAACAACCTAACAGCAGGTCTCACAATTCAGATTTGCACTTCAGTTTTGTAAAATAATAAAAGTTAACCTTTACTCGTCCAAAAATTACAAACTTGGACTTTATAGAAACTAGACTCAACATAGTACCCTGTAGTGTTAACAACCTCGACCAATTTCCACATTAACATTTAGTTACAGTTGTCTAAACATAACTTACAATCTGTCCAGTACCAGGTTTGACCTTTAATCACATTTAAATCGTTTGAGCAACCAAAACACCTCCAAATTAGGCGTGGTTGGGTTTTCTGGAAACTAGACTCAGAGTACTACTTCTTAGACTCATAAATAGCTCGTTTTACTTTTATATTTAACAAGTTACATGTTGTTCAAGTTTAACAATCTCTGCTGTCAAAACTCAGCAAGCACAATCAACTGTCTAACATGCATCCTAAGCATACGACATATCTCCAAACATGTAATAAACATAATTATTCATCAAAATCAGTAGTAACCCTCTAGGGTTTTCTAATAATCAATGATTTAACATTCTTTCACCGTTCAAAATCACATATGATCATCACAATCAGTAACCAACGCATAATCAATCATCCTCTAATCAAAATCAAGCACATAAACACTTAATACATAATTTACAAAGTTAGGGTTTCATGTTTATACCTTAAAAACGCAGAAACAACTAAGAGAAACGTGAGAGATGCTTATAAACGAGTGTGGGATGCTCCGATTATGAAAAACAAGATCAAACGAAGGTGATATGGTGGTGGGTGTTGGCTGCCGTCGCAAAGAGAGGGGAGGGGGGGTCCGATCGGGTGTGAGGGAGAGGGAGGAGAGTTAGGGTTTATTAATATTATTAATAACAATATGTTACAATAAGGCCCCTCAACTTCTAGTTATTACTTTTCTAGCATAAGTAACTTGTTTGCATCTTGAGTTAACGTTTTAAAAATTTTTATCAAATAACACATAAGCCTAACACATAATTATCACATAATTATTGTTTGGATGTTTTTCGTTTATTCACTAATGATTTGCGTCAACTCGTTTGCGTTTCGGTGCAATCCCGAAAGACTACACATGTAGTAATTGTCAAGCGTCATTTAAAACCCTAGTTTAAATGTAAAGAGATTTGCGTTATAGATCAAGTGATCTTAAGTTTGAATTGATGGAGTTTGGATTAACAGAGTTAACCTGAAATTGACGAGTGTCGCATCATTCCCATGTTAAAGAATTTTTGTCCCGAAAATTTGAGTCAAGTCACGATGAGTGTCTGAAAAAGCAAGAAAAGTTTTCAGTTTGTCATAATACATGGGATTCACAGTTTATCAGATGGATGTTAAAACAACGTTTTTGTATGGTGAGGTCAAAGAAGAAATTTAAGTCGATCAGCCATCGGGTTTCATTGACTCTAAGAAGCCAAATCATGTTTACAAGTTAGACAAGGCTCTGTACGGACTACATCAGGCTCCACGGGCGTGGTATGCTACACTGACCGCGCACCTACTTGATCACGGCTACAAGCAAGGAACGATTGATCAAACTTTGTTCCGGAAAACTGTCGGAAAGGATTTGATTCTGGTCCAGATTTATGTTGATGACATCATCTTCGGTTCCACCAGTGCTGACTTGTGCAAAGAATTTGAAGGCGTTATGAAGAAAAGATTTGAGATGAGTACGTTGGGTGAAATGACAACATTTCTGTGGTTACAGGTTCGGCAAAGTCCAACGGGAATTCTGTTACATCAAGGAAAGTACGTTGAAGATATGTTGGCTAAGTTTGAGCTTCAAGATTCCAAGAGTTCCAATACTCCAATGGCTGAAAGACCGCTTTTATCATCTGATCCTGAAGGGAGTCCCATAGACCAGACATACTATCGATCGATGATCGGGTCTCTGATGTACCTCACAGCCAGCCGTCCCGACATAATGTTCGCTGTCTGCCAATGTGCTCGCTTCCATGCTAATCCTAAACTCTCTCATTTAATTGTTGTTAAACGTATTTTTAGATATCTGAAGGGACAACCGATGTTAGGTCTTTGGTATCCCAAACAATTAGAATTTGATCTTTATGCTTTTGCTGATAGCAATCATGGTGGAGATAACATTGACAGGAAATCCAAGTCAGCTGGCTGCCAGTTTCTCAGAGATAGACTCATTTCATGGCAGTGTAAGAAACAACAAACAGTGTCCACTTCGACAGCCGAAGCAGAGTATGTTGCTGCGTCTGCTTGCTGCTATCAGGTTATCTGGATGCAAAATCAGTTGCTGGATTACAGCCATTGCTATTGTGAAAAACCCAGTCCAACATTCTAAAACCAAGCACATCGACATTAAAATTAATTTTATTCGGGATTGTTTCGATCGATAATTGATTCATCTTGAACAAGTCCACACCGATAATAACGTGGCGGACCTATTTACAAAACCGGTCTGAACAGCAAAATTTAATGTGCTTGTGAGTTTTCTTAAAATGCGACGTTTCGAGGATTGAGTCTTTTTTGGAGTAAATTTGTACTTGTTTTTGTTTAATTTTTGCACAAATTTAGGGGGAGAAAAAAAAATCTAAAAGACAATAATAGTGTGTGTGCGTTGCTTTTATTTAAAAATCAAAAAGACAAAAATAGTGTGTGTGCGTTGCCTTTATTTAAAAAAAATTAAATAAATAAAAAATTATTAACATTCATTTTTGCTTAAAATTATGTCGGTTTCTCAAGTTTGAAGGACATATACTTGTATATGGTTGGTCCGGTGTTCTATCTATAGTTTCACAGGATAGCCATTTACCTGATGACTGAAAGCACCCGGGGCGATTATGATATGTTGTTTGTGTTTCGTGTTCTTTTACTTAAAATTATGTCGGTAAATCTGAGTCAGAAGGACATGTGTTTTCATGCATGTTTGGTCCAGTTAATCACTTCTGGTTACAGTGACCGGGGTGACTGAATGCTTAACACGTGTGTTTTACATAAAATCTCCGGGAAGTGATATTACTATTCAGTTAATAGCTTTTAGAAGTTTTAAAATATTTTCAAATGGAAATTGATCCAACCTTTGGAAAGTGATAGATAAATTGTTTCTGTGTGCCTAATGGGTGAAGTTATTAGGCTTAAAAGACTTTTGAACAGTCATTGATGTGTATGGTACTTTCCACGATGCGTAAAAGTTAAAGTGATACAGACTAAATTTGCTAAACTTAACGTGGAGAGTCATTTTGAAGACAGGTGCATGTCTCCAGATACATCTCCCCGAATGATAGGCAGAAAAGCAATTACCCAGTCATACACGAGCCTGTTAGTGTCTTGATCACCAAAAATATAGTACAGTCAAGCTATTGCTACTATTATTATTATTAAAAAATTGTGGTTGAAGTAATTTATGTCTATTGAATTTTTTTTCTCTATCATGGCTTCAAGGGTTCAAACTAGAACTACAGAGATGGGTGCACACAAGTAAGTCCTGTCATGTCTCGAATGAAAGGCTTGTCAGTTTACTGGCACTAACTCCAACGTTCAACCTTAATTCTAAGCCATGCTTTGTATAAAAATTATTTTGATCAAGCACTAGGGGGTTGGAGTCAAATTGGTGTGATCTGGGGAAAGCCAAATACGCTTTAAGAAGAGATAGGAGGCATCACAGGTCCATGAGTGATGTCCATTTAAACTTTATGCCTAACTGAACCTTAATCATATCACTGATGCGATGAAAGATCATGCTGAGTATGGGATTCACGCTATCAATCTGTCTCTTAGATGTCATAATAATGCTGAACATGAATCCTTGTGACAGCCTCTTAAACAATATGATTCCATGTTCGGATCTTTTCATAAAAGGGATGTAGTTTTACGAAGAACTGAAATTTGATCCCGACATTAAAAATAAAGGGAGTTGTTTTCTGGTTAAGATAATTTATTTTTTTTTGTCTCGTCATGTTTAATTTTGTTTTTTTTTTCTCGAAATTACTCTTCTCGAAACGTCTGTGCAAATGGTTTTTTTTCTTTCTTAAATCTTGGGCTTTGAAAGGTTTGGATATCATCTAATGGAACTTGAGTTCTGTTGGGCTGGTTGTGTTGGGTTTTCGGCTCACCTTGAGCCCTCAAAGAGTTTTTGGCCCGACCCGCTGAGTTTGATATATATATGTTAAGGAGTTTTTCTTTTTCATTTTTATTATCCTTTCAATCTCAAGAACCCTCTTAGCCGAGATCCTATTTTATAATATTTCTTGCCGAGATCTAAACTCTTTCACTAATTAAAGCGTCAAATGTGTTTAGTAATTAGCAGGTACTGGAGATGGTTTCATGTCACTAAGATCTATTGTTGTGGCCTTACAAACTGTCTTTATGGATGACTTGATGAACTCTGATCATTGGTGTTATGAGTAAAAACGGTTTTGATGGATTTAATAGTGGTTAATTAGGGGTTTTCGGTTGATCTTAACCAACTTGTTGCAGGTTTCATGGTGGTTTTAGGGATCTCGTGGGATTGAAGGGGATTGCTCGTTTCCCGAGGAGGAATCCAAAAGGGTTTTCTGTTCACAGCTGTGTTGGAGTTCTCGGTTGACTTTCGTTGACATAGAACTCCCTATCATAACAGAAAAACTCGTTCTCGGCCAAGTCCTGACCGAGAACCCTTGTTCCCGGTTAAACACTAACCGAGAACCCCCTTCGTGGCAGAAAACTTCGTTTTCGGCCAAATCGTGACCGAGAACGCTTGTTCTCGGTTAAATTGTTGACAGAGAACCAAATTGGTGACCGAGATCCCTCTTGCTGGGCCAAATTCTTACTTTTTGAGCCCAAACCTTCACAGTGGTGTGAGCTTGGACCGATCTAATGTAGTTTGGGTTACCTGATGTGTGTTTATTTAGGCTCTTATTGGTCCAATAACTATTTATGAATAAATTGTTGATCCATGTCAAGAAAATTTAATTATTATCTAACTTGTTAAGTTTGGTGCAGATATGGCTGATCAAAATCCGTTAAAGTTTCTAGATACTCATAATATAGCCGGTCACTTGTGTGGCCCACCACTGGCAAACAAGGAGTTCATGTCGATGATTGTTGGACTCAACACTTGCAGGATTTCCCATGCTCTTCGTGAAAATCCTGTCATTTGCAAGAAGATGGTCACTAATTTCTGGAAGAATGCAAAGATCAACTCTCAAGGGGTAGACGGAGTTACTTCAATCGACTCCAAAATACAGATGAAGCCTGTTACTTTTACTGAAGCCATTATTAGAGAGGTACTTCTGTTTGGAGATCAAGCCGACTACCCAACAGAATATTCTACCGCCGAGGTTATTGAAGTAATTACAAGAATGGGGTATGAAGGAACTTATCCACCGGCAGTCAAGAAACTATTTCACCCGTACTGGAGATACCTCTTGCACACGTTTTTCACTTGTATCTCAGAAAGACGTCTGCTATTGTTGCTCTGATCATGGGTTGGAATTACAACTATTCCAAAATCGTCTTCAATGAAATGATGAGCAATCTCAGGGCAAATAAGAAGGAGATGTTTTTGATGTACCCAAGGTTTTTGCAGGTGATCTTTGACTCTCATTACACTGATTTGGTTAAAACTGTTGAGACCTTGGATATGAAGACAATGGGATCCAACTCTTTTGGGTTAATGAAGCAGTCAAGAAAAGGGGCCAAAATATTTTACAGGGGATTGAGACCCCTGGAAAAATTCGGTCATTTTGCTGAGACCGAAGCTGAGCTTGTCATAGCTCAGGTTGCTGATGAACGCGTGGTACCCGCTCAACCACATGCTGCTACGTTTGAGATCTCCGATGACGAAGATGAGGAAGAAGAGCCTCATCAGCCAATTAGTCTTACAGATGATGAAATATTAAAAGCCCTCGAAGCTGCAAAAGTCCTATTTCAGTCAACTACTCGGAAGCCTCCTTCGACAGTTACTGAAGATGTATGAAGAAGAGCCAACTGCTGATCTCATCCATCGTAAACGAAAGAGAGATGATTTGAAATCAAGCGAGTTGGCAAGTGAAGTTGAAACAACCAAAGCAACACCAACAATCACACCAGCACCAGAATCAACCTCCAGCCTTCAACAGATCACTGATCAACCAGAATCACAAACTGAACCAGTTGCATCTACTACTGAGCCAACATTCATGGAACTGTTGTCCAGTGATTTTGGTGATAACCTTGATTTTGAAGCAGAAATTCCGCACACTGACGCTACAGATATTCCCTCTGGGTCATCTAGTCAATTTGTTCATGGTCAGTCAAGTTCAGGTGTTTCAGACAAGGTTGCTCAAATTCTTGCCATGTAGGAAGCCTTTCTTCAGAACAAGGGAAAAGGAGTGGTTCTTGAGAATGCTCCTGTGGACATTTAGGCTCTGCAACGACGAGTTTTTGAACTCGAGCAGGATTCGGTAATTAAGGATGTTCGTATTCAGGAGCTTGAGGCCAGCAATTCAGACAAAGACTCCAAGATTAAAGAATTGCAGTCTGGAATGGGAGGCCTAACTGCCATGTATCTCGATCTTCAACAAAGGCTATTTCAAAAGTTTGGAGACGAGTTCAAAAGTAATGAAGATATGGTACATCGAGCTCCAACTACTGATCAAGACAATGATTCTAATGCTCATCCAGACGATAACATTGGTGTTAGTCGACAAGAAGAATCAAATTCTCTGAATCGTTACTTGGATGCACCATCTGTTATAAAAGAGAAATCTGACAGAATTAAAAAGAAGTTGCTTGAGAAGGGAAAGAAGAAGCTGCTGGTAATGAAGAACTCAGATCAAAATGTTGTATCTTCAGATCACCCAGAGAGATATGTTGTTACACTTCAGAAGGGGTTCTCTGACAAATACGGTGATCGATCTGGAGTTGTATCATGGGGTTTTGATGTAGATAAGAGCATGTGGTGGGTCAAGAGAAAGTTAGGGACAATGGAGTACTACAAAAAGATGAAGGACTTTGGTTCTTGGACTAAAGTTGATTTGAGTGACTTAATAAATGCTCCATTTTCAAATCCATCACACGACAAACGGGGCATTGATTTCTGGAACTTTCTCAAGCGTCAAGTTGATAGAGGCTTTCCAAATATGCCGATTGCTAAATCTTTTCTGAAGAAAGCCAAAGGAGTCCTGGATCCACGAACTGGGAAAACTATGGTGAATGTGATATGGCCTCCCACAAAAAAAGATACTTACATTCCTGTACTTGGTGCCATTCCCGATGGTACATTGGACAACATGAGATTCTGGTTCTTTGATCCCTTTACTGCTACAACTGTTGTCAAGCTATATAAGGGAAAAGGTCAATATCGCTTTGTTGACCCTAAGGATCTATTGAAATTTCATGAGAAGGACATCAAGACTCTCAGTACGCATCAGATTGTTGCTGATGGTCTTTTTAAAATAGCCGCCAAAGAATACACAAGCATGGTGGCATCTATCATCAATAACAAATTTTGGGCTAGAGGGTTGAAGGATGCGGATCTTGATTACATGGAGGAAGAGTAAAGATAAAGCTACAAACCAAGGGGGAGATTGTTGGGCCTAGTTTTGTGGTTTGAGCTTGATTGTAATTAGTACTAGTTATTTGGGCTTGGGTTTTGGGAGCACATGTAAACCGAGAACACCTTTGTGTTCTCGGTGGGATTTTTGGTGTGTGGGCCGGTCTTTGGTTGTCATCCCTATATATAGAGATGTGATGTTTAGGGTTATGGTTGTTCATTCTCATTATTATCAAGTATTGTAAGTGCTTAAGCACCCGACGTATTCAATAATATACGTGTGTTTTGAAACAGTTCCGTGTTACTATTATTGTTCTTATTTGTGTTCTTGAATCACCGAGTGTTAGTATTCCGCACTAATACTCGTTTAGTTGATATCATATTGTAGTGATCCAGATTCGGGACTTACATAAAAAGACTTATATGTGGTCTTTTACTTAACCGTTTTAAATCTTATCTGTGGACAAAAAAAGTTTGATCATTTTTAGTATCTAACTACGATTGTTGATTTGTTAATGCAGATGGCTTGTAAAGGGAAAGATATTGATCCTATGCATAATATTTGTGCATATTTAGACTTGGAGGATAAGAAAGTCAATCACTTCAAGTTGATCATTCAATTTTTATTACAATCGAGGATATATAAGGCTATTACTGTGCGCGATGAGCTTTATCGGAATGTTGTAGCTGAGTTCTAGAAGAATGATACTGATTGTGGATCAGAAATCAAGTCCAAGGTGCAAGTAAAGGAGATAGTTGTATCATAGGGAATTATTAGAAATATTTGGAATTTGGGGATGCTAAGACTGATCTGGATACGTTTGGTGAAGCAGAATGGGATTTCAGAATTATATCAACCAAGGAAATTATTTGAAGACATGTTTGTCAAGACCGTACAAATTCTTGGTACATGTTGTTGGGCAATACTTGGGCACATGAAGGGAGCATATACGGAAATTCAGGAATACCAAATGTGCATCATTGCTGCTTTATGTTTAAACCTGAAGTATAATTTCTCTAATGTGATTTTGACAACATGAAACACTATTTTCGAAAGGAGACACGGTTGATGTATCATCTTTTTATACAAATGATTGTGGAAGATCAATTTCAAGAAGTTAAGAAGGTTGGAGAAAAAATTCATCTATCTCATATGGTTGGGAATAACTGAGCAAAATTGGCATCATTTAAAAAGTGTTGATTATGTTGCACCATAGGGGAATAACTAGAGGCACGATAACAGTGGCTCAGATTGTGAGAATGAAAACAAAGTCATGGATAAATTAAAAGCTATTGGGGGGAGCAGATGGTTTGTTGAAACTGAAGTTCTTGTGGTGGCTGATTCACATAAGGGTAAGAGAAAAAGAAATAAAGCTATAAAAGTTGAAGAAGTTACAACCAAGGTTAGACCAATGACTGAACAACCTGTGTACTCTGCTACGTCTAGTAAAGATTATGAAGAGACTGAGTCTGACATAGAATTGAAGAAAAGTATGTAAGCTGATCAACGTGCTAAGGTAGATCTAAGAAATGAATGAAAACGAAAGAAAAATAGGAAGAGACATATAAAACTTTTGTTCATGAGGTTACTAAAGAGAAGAGGACGAAGAAGAAGAAGAAGAAGAAGAAGAAGAAGAAGAAGAAGAAGAGACAAGGAGAGAAACATATGGCAAAACTGTCATTGAATTTGATTGTTGAAGAATTAAACCTTGATGGGGAGATTGGAGATCCAGTGGTGGCTGGAAAGTTTATTTTAGAAGTGGAAATAGGCTTAGAACATGTTGTTAATTTGAGTCGAAATGAGAATATTTTGAAGACTCCGAAAGTTAAAGCAACACCATCACCGAAGAAAAGTACACCAAAGAAGGCTACACCAAAATTTAGTCCGAAGTTTACTTCTCAAGATCAATCTTTTGGTAGTTTTCCTGAATATGACGACGCTAATATATTTTTGGATGGACCTTCCAGACAAGAATTTAATGTTTTAAAAGGTCAGGTGGAAGAGCAAGATGTGCGTATTGAATGTTTGTCTTAAAATAATGGAAGGCTGAGGCAAGCGAATGTGGAAGTTAAAGCAATATTGATGGAAAGTGAGAGAAAACGTTCCTTGCAAGCTGATTTACTTAATCAGTATATGAAATACTTTGTAATTGTTGAAGAAAAGTTGGGTATACGTTTGTTGTGTGAAGTAGAAAGGCAAATGAAACGGTGTTTGAGAGAGTATATAGAGGAGATGTTGGGTTGGAGGAATGTGAGTTTAGGATGATGTATGATAAAGGGAAGGCCAATCTGAAGGGTAAAGGTAAGGTGGATGAAGAACTGTAACATCCCAGTTTTCGTTCGGTTAATAAAATAATAGTATTAATTGTTATGAGTCAATAGTTGGGCTTGTGTTGGGTTAAATAAATATGGGTAATGGACTTGGGTAATAAGGAAGGAAGATAGACCATGGGCTTAAGCCCATGACACATGATATAAATACCATAATTAACCATTAATTCATTCATTCTCATCCATTCCATACACCACCCAAAACACACACTTAAGCTCTCTCTCTCTCTCGAAGCCGAAATAACCAAGAAACCGAGCATCGATCCGAGGTAATGATAGTATTATATTGTATGAATCCAAACCCGCTAGATCTAGTCGCGAAACGACGAGCCGACACCCTAAACCGTTAAAGTCACGAGATCCGGATGGAATTGGGTATAAACCAATCAAAATATGAGCTTAGGGGTCACCCTAGCTCATATCTGGATCGAACGGGATGAAAAACAGTGAAAACGGTGGAGAACCAAGCGAGATCTCGCTTTTCCGGCGAGATCCCGTTTTTCCGGCAATAGCGGCGCCGAAATAGTAGGGAATGCCAGATAATTTTTTTGACATTCTCTAACAAAACACTAATTCATTAACGGAATAATAATGAATTAATAGTAATTCGTTATGCCCATTCGTTAAGGATAAATAACGAATTAACATTAATTCGTTATGACCATTCGTTAAAGAGAAATAACGAATTAGCAATAGTTCTTTATGAGCATTCGTTAAGCCAGTTCATAATAAAGGCCAATTCTTTATAAAGACCAATTCGTTATGAGAGTCAATTCGTTATAAGTTAAGAAGTAATGAATGAACCTCATTCGTTAAGGGGCAGGATAATGAGTTAGACTTTGAAGAAATGACAGAAAGGTCCTTGGACTTAGAATAAAATGATTTAATTATAAAGAAGCCCTCGAACTTTATGAATTAGCAAATAAAATAATAAAATTATAATTCTAATGAAAAATGTGTTAAGACAGTTAATGAAAATAAAAATTTTTAGCCACGGGCTCTGCCCCTTGGACCCCGCTAGGGACTGCCGGCCCTAGAACCCTGCTTCCAGGGGCAGCGCCCCTGGACCCTAATAATATCTGAGATAGAGAAGGAAGGGACTAGACCCTAAAAATATCTGAGATGGTAAAGACAGTTATGTATGTATGAAAGTATGAAAGAGAGAAAGAAAGTACGTATGTCCGAATGAAAGAAAGATAACAGGCTAAATATGTAATATTTATCTACGGATGCGTATATATAAATATGTGAATGTATTGTATGTTTCCTGATTAACTAGAACTCACTCAGCGTAGCCGACTTTTAGTATGCACGCAGGTGAGTAAGATGAGAACGTTGTCTTGAAGGGGGACGCATGGCTGATGAATAAAGAAGCTGGCATCTGAAGACTCAGTTGTTATGTTTGAACTAAAATACATGTTTCAAGTTATGTTTTAAAGACAAGTTATGAATGTTTTGTAATGAATGTTGAAGTTTTATTTATACCGCGAAAGTTTTAATTCACTCTGATATTTTGAACTGTGTTTATGAGTAAATCCAACGTCAAAGTAGGGCACTGGGAAAGGGGCCTTACAAGAACCAATCATTTTATTTGAAATATTACTGAGCAAAAGGTTGGATCATTTTCAATGATGGGTGCTACACAACAACCTCTGGTGGAAGAAGATGTGTTGGATTTGGTTGTTTATGAACCAAAGGTTGATGAACCTTTGAATATTGAACCCTTGGAATTGGTACCGTTGGAACCGATTGTGGAAAATGATGATGAAAGTGAAGATGAGAAAGATGAAGGTAAACTTGATTTCTCTATTGGTGAATATTATGATGATGATGATGATGACGACGACGATGATGATGATGAAATCACTAGTGGTGGAACTGGTTTGTTGATAAGTTCCAAAAGTAGCGAGTCTCAGGCTATTAACGTCCAAGAAAGTCAAAAGTCTGATGATCATACACAACATGATAGTACTAGTGATAAGACGGTTGAACATACGGAGGTTTATGATGTTGATCAGATTGCAACAACAAGTTTCAGATGAAAGGCGTTGTGTATGACTAGAGCTGATCTGGCTAAAATGTTGGTTGTCACTGAGGATGAGTTTAATTTTGAACATGACATGGGTGGAGTTTGTGAAGATAAACAAGAGTTCATGACTTCTGAAGATTATGTTTTGGAAGAGGTGTTGGAAAAAGAACTTGTTAGATATGTTACACTTGATAATCGAGAATTTGGTGAATTCAGTGAAGATTTTGATGATGAATTTGAAATGATTAGTCAGGAATTTGATGAATATTGTAAGCCAATTGAAGATAAGGTTACGAGTAAGAGAAAGAATGACTGGTTCAAAGATGATCATTTTGAACCTGAGAAGCAATGTCTCAGCCAATCAAGTACTACCAAAAATCAAAGAAAGATACTGCTTTCGGAAAGTGTATAAGTATTGCTTATTTGAAGAAAATCCGAAAGATTGCGGTGAAGAGACTGTTTGGAATGCAATACTTTGAAAGTCTGATGGAGTTAAAGTCTTTACCACGGCATGATGTTTATGACATATGTCAGAAGAAGTTGTTATATGCTCCAGAGAAAGGTTATATTATAGTGATATGGGATTTTATTGTGCGACAATCCAAGTGTGGTTTCAAGAGTTGGACTCCACAGAAACCTAAGCTTCATGTTTCTCGAGTTAAGAAAGATCCTGAAATAAGGGATTTTGTCAAGACTTTGAGATATTCGAGACTTGATTCTTTGAAGATCTTACTGTTGAATCCAATGGAGCAGAATTTTCATAAATTCTTTTTATGGTGGTACTATGATAAATCAATAGGGGAATCTGTGATCAACCTAGACAGAGGAAACAAGAAATATGATGTTATTGATGTTCTTGATCCTAAGTGGTTGATAAATTGCTCTAAGAAAGATATTGAAGTGCTTCAGACCCACAAAATTCAAGTTTATTTTGATGAGGGTGAGGAGCAGGCTCAAAAATTCCAGCGCGTTGTGAATATTTTTTATGTTAACAAAGTTCATTCTGGAAGAGTCTGGGAAACAAGTTGGATTACTGTTAGGAAGGAAGAAGATAGGAAGGAAGCTGAGCTCGAAGCAGAATGTAAAGATAATTTGACAAGAGCTTCGTGGAACATGTTTAATTATATGCATGTTGGTGTTCCAAGGCCTACACGTCAAGGAGGTTCTAAGAAACCTTCAGTTGAAGAAGCACGCAAAGCATATAGAGCAAGAGTTTTTGGGATGATAGAATGAAGAAACTCAAGATCTAGCAATATCCAAGGAGGGGGGGGGGGGAGTTTGTTAGTACATAATGTCTAGTGCTAGATCTTGTATTTTGTATTCAAATTAGGCTGAAAGTGTAAATAGGCGTATATGTACAATATCAACTGATATGCACTTATACGGCAGATATAAGATATTCGCCGAATAAGTCTTATACGCTTAATTTGGTATGTCTATAAATACTTCACATATCCGTCCATAGTAGGTGATGTTGATATGTCATATGATTTTTGTTGGAATACCGTATGCCCGAGACACATAATTAGGTTAATGTAGCTAGCCGTGTTTGATCCAAGTCGGGTCATACCCAATAACGAGTTAGACACACACCAATTATGTATTTGTTAAGATAAGATCTATAAGACAAATACAGAACACGACACATTCAGAAAATTGGGTTTCTGAATATTTACTTGAAAGTGTTAAATAAATTAATCGGTTAATTTATTTATTCAAATAATTATTATTGGAATGATTATTTAACTATGTATTCTTTTATAAAATGGTTTATAAAAGATGGGGTGTTTATATATTTTATAAAGTATAAAATAAATAAATAAAAAAAAAAAAAAAAAAAAAAAAAAAAACATTATTGGGGCCGGTTTTAGGGTGGGCCCCACACCCCATATCTTGGTCAAAATCATTAACATGCAAGGATGGAGGTTGAGTGTTTTACTTGACATAATACCTAACACCATGCTTCCTTGGTTTTATATATCATGAAAAGATCAAGATCATTTTTTTTACAACACTTTCAAGTAACCAAACCAAGACACAACTTTCTTTTCTTTCTTTCTTTCTAGCTCACGGCCAAGAGAAAAGAAAGGGCTCGGGTCTCGGGTTTTTAGTGTTCAAGCTTCCTAGCATAGCTCGGTGTGTGTTGGAGGCTCGGGGTATATTCCGTTTGAGGGTTTTCCTTTGAAAGTCTAGCATTCACATCATCATCTTCTTCAACCATCTACTAAACTCTTAAAGGGTTAAGAATGTAAGTTTTACAAGCTTTGATAGTTTAGTTTTCCGTATTACTTGATCCTTACTTCGGGTTTCTAATATATAGATTATTGGTAATCTAATAACATGGATAAACTAGGTTGTTCATGAACATATATTATATAGACTTGTAATATATACACATATAAACACATGGATACATATGTTTAGTTTGCAAATACCATGCTTCCGCCTTTAATGTGACTAGTTAAATGGTTAACTAAGTTTGTAAATTCCATAGAAACCCAATAAATGGCATCAAGAGCCGGGATACGGGAAACTAAGCTTCGGGTTCTCGGTTTTATATTTTCCCCTTGAAAGATTTTATACAAAAAATTAACATGCATGATATTTTTTTGTATTTAATCTTGTTATTGTTTTTGGCTTTGTTCAAAAAAAAAAAAATAAAAAATAAAAAAATAAAACCGAGCAAATGGGCCAAAGCCCAATTCGGGTGAATTTGGGCCGAAGCCCACTTGAATATGGTTATTGGGCTAACCGGAAATAAAAGGGAAAAAGCTATATGGGCCGAAGCCCATTTTGGTTAAATGGGCCGAGCCCATAAGTTTAAATTGGGTCGAGCCCATAAGTTTTTTAATTGGGCCGAAGCCCATAATCTTGTTATTGGGTCAAGCCCAAATGGGTTGGGCTAGGCCCGATAAAGCCAAGGGGTTTTGGAACGGGTTCCTAAGACATAACGGGTTATGTTTGTTAATACTAGACCGAGCCGTAGACCAAGTGGATGTTTGTTTGTGGTTGATGTTGTGATTGTAGTTAATTATTCAAGTTTCGGTTTGTAATAATTAATTAGGGGCAATTTTGTAATTTTGTAATTATTTATTCATATGGGTATGTAATAAATAGGTTATTTGTAATATCTTTATTTTATAGAAAAATGTATTAGGACATTTGTTTTGTAAAATAAAGAAGATTGCAAAATTGGAAATTTGGGCCTAATTGGGCCGGGTATGGTAATAATGGGTCTCACAAGCCCATTAAGGGATTCAAGCCCAAAAGGACCTAAGCCCACCAATGAGCCCAAATGGAAGCTTATGGAAGCTAAGGCCCAAGTTCAAGCCCAGTGGATCACAACGGGGTTGAAGAAGATGCTCGAAGCATTTGGATGCGGGATCGAGTGGGAGCTACAACATCCATGTGTCATGTGTCCCTTAGGATTGGACCTAAGACACACACTTGTTTCGGCTAACAAGTGTGGTCTAATTTAGTGGCTCGTGTCTAGTATAATTGTGTATGCTTGTTAATTGATTGTTTGATTGTGTGGTTGTTAGATATTAGGATATCAACTTCGTCACATAGAATTAATTAACAAAGCATAAAACGGGTTCTAATAATTATCGGTAATTACGTGACACATAGTTTAATAAAATGGATTTATTAACTAGCCGTCTCACGCCCATAATAAAATGGTTTTATTATAAATTAGAATTTTGAAAATGGTTTCAAAATATCATGTTACTAAATGCATGTTAGTACATGATTTAAAGTTTTACAACTAGAATTATTAAAACTAAAATTCCCTTTTTAAAATTAAGGATAATAAGTTAAACACCATCCTTTTGTATAACGCTTAACATATTAGTAAGCTCTTAGTGGGAAAAAGGTCACCTAACCGCGTAAGAGTAAATTAATATGTTAAGGTAATATTGGCATATAAATGGGAAAAAGGTCACCTAACCGTTTGTATGTTAATATTACAAGTTGATACAAGTAGGACGACTTAAATTAGAACCATGTGAAGAGGGTCACCCAAACATGGGGTCTAATAGGTGTTGATGGGATAAACATGCCGACACGAAATATGATTTCGAACCGGTCCCATAAACTCTAGAAGTTGCAAAAGGGTTTGCAATTGTTATGAATAACTACCTTGATAAATCGACAATGGGAAAAAGGTCACCTAACCGGAGTCGGGTTTATCGTTGGATTCTAGATTTTAATTATTAATTATATTTGGTATATATATAAAAGGGTATTAATAATTAAAAAGGTAAAACACTAAAATGAACTTAATTAAAATTCTGCAGATGGCCGCACACGTCGACGACAACATAATCCCTAACGTCCAAAATGTCTCTCTCCGATCTATTCTCGCAAAAGACCGTCTTAACCACAATAACTTTTCGGATTGGTTCCGAAATTTAAGGATTGTTCTAAAACAAGAAAAATTATATCATGTTTTGGAAACACCTATCCCCGAAGAACCGGAAGAGGGAAGTGAGGTCGAATATATGAATTGGGTCAAACTTACGGAAGATTCCATTCAAGTGTCATGCCTCATGTTGGCGACTATGGTTCCCGAAATCCAAAAGGATTTCGAAAACCATAATGCGTACGACATGATTACTCAACTTAAGGAAATGTTCCTTAAGCAATCAAGAGTTGAAAGGTTCGAAACGGTTCGAGCCTTGCATGCATGTAGAATGGATGATAATCAACCAGTTTCAACTTATGTACTTAAGATGAAAAGTTACATTGATCGCCTCGCCAAGCTCAATTGTCCCATCTCAAAAGAGTTAGCAACGGATTTGATCCTTAACTCTTTGTCGAAAAGGTTCGACACATTCGTGTTAAATTATAACATGAACGGGTGGGACAAAACCATTGGAGAACTTCACTCAATGCTTAAAACAGCAGAGGCGAGCATGGGCAAAAGGGTTTTACCCATGTTTGCGATCAATGAAGGTAGATCCAAGAATCGATCTCAACCCAATCTTAAGGCTAAGGTAGCCAAAAGAAAGGGTCCTCCTATGCATCTTAAGGGTAAGAGCAAATCACCGGTTATGGCAAAGAAACAAAAGGTTATGGAACCGAGGGGTCATAAGGATGATCCTTGTTTTGGTTGTGGGGAGACCGGACACTGGAAACGCAATTGCCCGGTCTACCTAAAAGAGCTAAAAGACAAGAGGAATGCGGCGCATACCTCGGGTAATGTCTTTATGATTAATGTTGAGCTAAATCTTATTTCTTCTAACACATGGGTATTGGATACCGGATGTGGAACTCATATTTGCAATTGGTTGCAGGGGTTCAAAAAGAATGAAGACTTAAAGAAGGGCGAAGTGAATCTTTTCATGGGCAACGGTGCAAGGGTGCACGTGGTCGCTAGAGGAGACTTCACTTTATCGCTTCCAAGTGGTTTGGAAGTTGTTTTGAGAAATGTTTTGTATGCTCCTAGTTTGACTAGGAACATTATTTCTGTGCACCTTCTTAGACAATGTAATTTTGACTTTAAATTTGTAAGATCAGAAATGCATGTATCATCTAATGGTATCTTTTATTTTAAAGCTATACCAAACAACGGTATTTATGAATTGGTTCATGATAATACCTTAAATAGCTCATTATATCAAACTTCTACTAAAAGACTCAAAAAGGATTTGAGTGATTCCTACATTTGGCATTGTCGCCTTGGACACATAAACAAGAATCGTATAAATACTCTCCAAAAGAAAGGTCTTTTGAAAACAAACGAGTTAGGTTCGTTTGATGAGTGTGAATCTTGTATTCAAGGCAAGATGACCAAAGAGCCTTTCAAAGGTACAAATGAAAGGGCTAAGGATTTGTTAGGTATCATACATACGGATGTATGCGGACCTTTCAAGCCAACTAGTAGGAATAGTGAAAGGTACTTCATTACCTTTACCGACGATTTTAGTCGATATGGGTATGTTTATCTAATGAAACACAAACATGAAGCCTTTGAAATGTTCAAAGAATTTCAAAATGAAGTACAAAATCAGCTCGACCGAACAATCAAGGTACTCCGCTCCGATAGAGGAGGCGAATACCTAAGTGATGCTTTTCAAAGTCATCTTAGAGATTGTGGAATTATTTCACAGCTCACTCCTCCTGGAACTCCTCAACATAACGGAGTATCCGAGAGGAGGAATCGAACACTGTTGGACATGGTTCGATCAATGATGGCACGAAGCTCACTACCGCCATCATTTTGGGGATATGCGCTACTCACAGCGGCTCGTATTTTGAATATGGCCCCGACCAAAAAGGTGGATCGAATACCCTATGAAGTGTGGCATGGAAAGGTTCCATCCTTTTCATATTTAAGGGTATGGGGATGCATAGTTTATGTTAAACGTGACACCCCAAATAAGCTTGAGGCTCGATCCATCAGGTGTATCTTCATAGGATACCCAAAGGATGATATAGGATATATATTCTATGATCCTAGTGAACAAAGAGTGTTTGTTTCACGCAAAGGATACTTCTTAGAAACTAGGTTCCTTATGGAAGGACCTAGTGAAAAGAGAGTGGAACTTGAAGAGGTTCAAGAATCACTGGATGATACACAGTTGGTCGATACTAGCTTTCAACACGAGGATGTTGAAGATGATCAAATGGTTGATCATACACACGTTGCTCGCAGATCTAGTAGGGTTAGTCAACCTCCCAAGAGATATGGATTTCTTGTGGATGATTGCTACTTGGTCGATTCGGATGAACCGATCTCCTACAAAGATGCTATGTCACAACCTGATTGTGACAAGTGGCTTGAAGCCATGAGCGCCGAGATGCAATCCATGCACGATAATCAAGTTTGGGAATTGGTTGATCGTCCACTTAACTCCAAACTGGTTGGATGTAAGTGGGTCTTCAAGAAGAAAACCGATATGCATGGAAATTTAGATACTTACAAAGCTCGACTTGTCGCAAAAGGTTTCACGCAAACTCAAGGGATTGATTATGATGAAACCTTCTCGCCGGTCGCGATGCTTAAGTCGATCAGGATATTGTTTGCCATTGCAGCTCATTTTGATTATGAGATATGGCAAATGGATGTCAAGACCGCTTTTCTAAATGGATATCTTGAGGAAGATGTCCATATGGTTCAGCCTGAAGGTTTTGTCGATCCATCTAATCCTGATAAAGTTTGTAAGTTAAAGAAATCAATCTACGGGTTGAAACAAGCATCACGGATGTGGAATCATCGTTTTAATGAAGAAATCAAAGCGTTTGGTTTCGTCCAAAACGGTGATGAGGCGTGTGTATATAAATGGGCTAGTGGGAGTATAATCATGTTCCTTATTTTGTATGTCGATGATATACTTTTATTTGGAAATGATATACCAAGTATGGAAAACGTTAAAGCGTGGTTAAGTAGTCGTTTCTCAATTAAGGATCTTGGAGAAGCGACATATATCTTGGGAATAAAGGTCTATAGGGATAGACAAAGGAAATTGATCGGACTCAATCAAAGTGCGTACATTGATAAAATCCTGAAAAGGTTCAGGATGGAAAACTCTAAGAAAGGTTTGGTACCTATTCCTAGAGGAACCGTGTTGAGCTCATCCCAAAGTCCTAGCTCTAAGGAAGAGCAGGATAGGATGAAGCATGTTCCTTATGCTTCGGCAATAGGATCTATTATGTATGCAATGATGTGCACCAGACCGGACGTCTCGTATGCTTTAAGCATAACGAGTAGATACCAGCACAACCCAGGTGACAGTCATTGGATGGCTGTCAAGAATATATTAAAATATCTTAGAAGGACTAAGGATATGTTTTTAATATATGGGTCTGGTGAGGAGGAACTCGTCGTAAAGGGTTACGTGGATGCGAGTTTCCAAACTGACCGAGATGATTCTCGGTCACAGTCGGGATATGTCTTCATCTTAAATGGAGGCGCTGTCTCTTGGAAGAGTTCGAAGCAGGATGTTGTCGCGTTATCCACTACAGAATCTGAGTACATCGCCGCTTCAATGGCAGCCCAAGAGGCTGCATGGATGAAAAAGTTCATCATGGATCTAGGGATTATCTCTTCCATTCAGGAGCCCCTAGAGATATTCTGTGACAATGAGGGTGCTATTGCACAGATCAAGGAGCCTCGTGCTCATCAGAAAACGAGGCACATTGAGCGCAGATTCAACTACATAAGGGATGAAGTTGAAAAGAGAAAGATATGTATTCATAAAGTTCATACCGATCAAAATATTGCGGACCCACTCACGAAGCTCCTCGATAGGCCAAAGCATGAGGGTCATGTTTGTGCATTAGGACTTCGGTATTCTAGTGAGTGGATTTAATCTGTGTTTAGTGTTTGTATAAGAACGAATGTAATGGGTATCTCATGAAATTAATTATGTTTTAATTATTCAATGAGTTATGTTCTATATTTGCATGTTTAATCCATGAATGACTTATGTTGTTCTAAACGTCCGTAGTCGATCATGCTTGTGGGAACAAGTATGAAGGTAAGACTGTTATGAACCCGGATTGGTTGATATTCATGTGATGAATATAGGGCATAGGTTTGCCACCAAGGTTCATAGATATTTGTGGGATACAAATATTGGACATGATCCGCTCTCAAGGATCACTGCATGGAGTTAGTGCAACTGATCATAAGTAATCCTTGAGTAAAGGCGAGTATCATTGTGTCCTTTGACCTGAGATGCATATTGGATCTTGTTCCTCATCAAGTCTGATAACTTGACTCTCTTCTTTGTTTTTCGGTAACACGATGACGTAAAAGAAAGAGCTCAGATATCATACGAGATGTCAACAAGGATGTATGCAGTCAAGATGGGATTTGTTCCTCTTATGTGTTGAGAGTTTAGATGTCTAAGGCCTGTTAAGTTAAATCAATGAGAGAATGATCAATCTGTGTCTCTTCGATTTGACAGGACATCTAGCAACAAAGGGATGTAATGATAAGACTTACCTATATCATATCAAGTGTGGACTTGAAGGGGATGATGTTATTGAATGGCACTTAGTCAAACACACTAGGGGTGGTGACCTGTTTGTTAGGCGGTATTCACCATTAGCATTAACTTCCTATGAGTCTCGTGCAAGTGGGAGATTGTTGGAATACCGTATGCCCGAGACACATAATTAGGTTAATGTAGCTAGCCGTGTTTGATCCAAGTCGGGTCATACCCAATAACGAGTTAGACACACACCAATTATGTATTTGTTAAGATAAGATCTATAAGACAAATACAGAACACGACACATTCAGAAAATTGGGTTTCTGAATATTTACTTGAAAGTGTTAAATAAATTAATCGGTTAATTTATTTATTCAAATAATTATTATTGGAATGATTATTTAACTATGTATTCTTTTATAAAATGGTTTATAAAAGATGGGGTGTTTATATATTTTATAAAGTATAAAATAAATAAATAAAAAAAAAAAAAAAAAAAAAAAAACATTATTGGGGCCGGTTTTAGGGTGGGCCCCACACCCCATATCTTGGTCAAAATCATTAACATGCAAGGATGGAGGTTGAGTGTTTTACTTGACATAATACCTAACACCATGCTTCCTTGGTTTTATATATCATGAAAAGATCAAGATCATTTTTTTTACAACACTTTCAAGTAACCAAACCAAGACACAACTTTCTTTTCTTTCTTTCTTTCTAGCTCACGGCCAAGAGAAAAGAAAGGGCTCGGGTCTCGGGTTTTTAGTGTTCAAGCTTCCTAGCATAGCTCGGTGTGTGTTGGAGGCTCGGGGTATATTCCGTTTGAGGGTTTTCCTTTGAAAGTCTAGCATTCACATCATCATCTTCTTCAACCATCTACTAAACTCTTAAAGGGTTAAGAATGTAAGTTTTACAAGCTTTGATAGTTTAGTTTTCCGTATTACTTGATCCTTACTTCGGGTTTCTAATATATAGATTATTGGTAATCTAATAACATGGATAAACTAGGTTGTTCATGAACATATATTATATAGACTTGTAATATATACACATATAAACACATGGATACATATGTTTAGTTTGCAAATACCATGCTTCCGCCTTTAATGTGACTAGTTAAATGGTTAACTAAGTTTGTAAATTCCATAGAAACCCAATAATTTTTAGTGTTGATGTTTGAAGTGAATATAAAGTGTATTAGAAAGTGAAATCATCATGTGTTCTTTCTCTCATAATGTTTTCCGCTCATTGTGTTATATAGTACATTGTTAACACGGTATTTCGATCCATGCACGTTCAAGTTCTTACAATTTTTTATTGCATTTAAACCATTTCCAATTATTTTTAAACACTTATGATCTCAAAATAAACTAGTGGTTAGAGCTTGTGTTAGACACGGGTGAAAAATATAATAAAAGTAAAAAATCATTATATGTAGTAAATTCAGTTATGTCATATAATAATTTTAAGTTATGACATTTATAATAAGTTTTTGATATATTTAAGCACTACTAATTATAATTTCAAGTACATTCTTAGTGTTTGATTTATTTTAAAAATAAAACATTCATACCGATATTATTATACTACATTATGTGTGTATAAAAATGATATTTAGAACAACATATTGTCACGAATTTAAAAAAAATCTCTTACTCTAACGTTGAAATAATTGGAGACGGCTACTCAAACATTAATGTAAATGGTCAATATCTTTCAATGGTTAGTAACTCGTGTATCACATGGGTGAAAATTTTATATAAGTATATATAATGATAATGATAATGATAATAACAACAACAACAACAATAATAATAATAATAATCATAATAATAATAATAACAATAACGATACTTGAACACATTTTCATATGTACATTGAACAAAAATATGTTTATTTGTTGATGTTTGTAGGTCTTTAAAACCTCCAAACTAATAATATGTTTGTTTTTCACATTAAACAAATTTGAACTTACCCTGGGTTGTCTATTAGTTGCTCTTTTTTAGTTTTAATAAAAGTTTGTCATGGTGATTGCCAGTTTAACAAAAAGAAAAACAAATTTGAATTAATACAAGTAACTAAACAATAAAAAATGTCTTGAATAATGTTTATTTGGAGGCACCGCATATAGAGAAGAACAAAGAAAGAATTTAACTTTAAACTAAATCCTTTTTAATAATACGGAATATCAAGTATGTTCTTCTTCACATCAATAGAAACACCATTTAATATTTATGAAAACTCCATACCTTAGAATCCATCATCTATTTACGTAAGTCTAACTAATTAGTAGTTTGAAATTGAATATAATAATTTAATTCAATGCAAAATAAATAAATAAATAAAATTCACCGATATGCTACCACTTTCACACAATTTGTAGTCCTTTTGTACATGTTGAGGTGTATTGCAAATGATAGTGTGATTAATGTCATACCTACAAGTCCATGAAAAACCACTACTGTGAGATAACCTAATAAAAAATAGCCATGTCATAAAGTTTTGTTCATTTATAAGCACCTTTAACCATCTATTTTAAAAATATAAAATACAATTTAGTAAGGTTTATGAAAATGATTATACTGAACTGAACCTGATCATTAGCATGATGTGAAATTAGTAACACCCTATTCGGTGTTAACTACAAATATATTGTAATTTTTCATACCTGTAAATAACAATGTTAAAATAATCACAAAATCAAAGTATCCTCAAACACAACTGTCAAAAAACAAACCAAGTTAAGTTGAATCGTTTGCAAAAAGAAATTATATACTACAGATTTCCCACCCATATGAACCAATTTAATAGGCAATTTCATCCCATTCGGAATAGAGTCTCGACGAACGAAAGAGAAATGTTTCTTCCAATCAGGGTCGCTACTGGACACCTTGGGAACCATATAAAGATGGCTGGATTTAGATTGAAGACAGTAGCGAAAAGATCAGTTAGTCCGGAGGTTATAAGTCGTGGCTATCTCGGGCACGCCTATAGACAACCCATGGGTTTTGTTCAGATGATCTACTGTGGCCAAAACCCTCTACACCATTGGCATGACTTGCGAGTACGAGAATCCAGTCACGTCAAAGAACTCCTTGATAAGTGGGGAAAATGGATATGAAAGGCCTATCAAAAAATGATAATAAAAGAAACACACCCAGGTTTTGGAGGAGAAGTCAGCCTTGGCTTTAGGATCGTAAGGTCTAATGATGGCTTCGGCAGATAACAGGCCTGAATCTTTCAAGAATCTAATGTCAAGATCCCTAAAGAGACATTGGTCTTCATCGGTGGCCGGAATGAGGGCCTGATCAACGAAATCATCCGAGGTTGCAAACGAGAAAGGATTGGGCACGCGAGGAGTTCTCTTCCTCATTATCGTTCGGATCGGAAGAAAAATTTCAAGAAATTAAAGAAGACAAGAAAGAGAAACTGACCTGATTGTGAACCGATGGAGGAAGTATTAATTTGAGATTGGGAAATGGTTTGATTATAACCTGGAAGGACGGTTATAGGGTCTCCAAAATCCGCGTGCATGTCCTATGTGTCTTGTTGGGTGTAGATTTTCTATCCTCAGGATGAGCTACGATTCAAGGATTTTGAGCTATCCTCTCAACGCTAATATTCCGAGTATGATATTTGACTAATTCAATTGTCCAATATTATTTTTTGTATTGCAGATAAGATCACGTGTTAAATATGCTAATATGAACGTGGACTTACAACGGCTAATGCTTGAACTTCGTCAAATGGAATGTGGGCAAGCAACGGATTATGGAAGAAATAGTCTAGGGTTTCCGGTTATTTCGGGATAACAGTTGTAAGCTTTTCTTATATACGCGAGCTGATAATATCGTTAGAACACACAAATTCACTTACTTAGCTACGAGAATACTCTGTAACACTTAGCATTCGATCACTTATCAGATCCACCACTTGTAATCACGGTGATAGTTTTCACCGTCCGGGGGTTTTTTGTGCCATAGATTACTATAATCATATACGAATCCGACCAAAAATTACGTTCTTAATCTTTGACCGAAGTAATTCGACCAAAGATTACGTTGTTAATTCTTGAAAGACGTAAGATTATTGTGATCAAGGGTTTTTTCCCTCGTAATCATATCATTGTGTTCGATCTTATTATCAACAAGCACTTCACTTCACGCACTAATTTGATCGAAAGTTGCTTTGCCAATTGTTGACCGAAACAATTTGGTGCCCACCGTGGGGAAAACGGTGCTTTGATCATTATTCACTCTCAAACTAAACCCTACTCTCAATATCCACAACATGTCTTCCCAACCAAAGATTGTTTCTTTTTCCGCCGCATCCTCAGATTCGTTAGCGAGTCCGCCTATCCCTCTCCCTCCTGCTGGTGGGATCTCGAGGCCATCTCCCCAGGATCCCGTCATGGTGTCCAACAACGACCTTCCGTCTCTGTACAGACGGCAATAGGAACAGATGGATCGCCAGAACAAGACCAACCAGATGCTCGTGAGGGAACTGGAAGATTTCAAGAAAGCCATTAAGCCGGCGGAAGAATTCACACCACAAATCCCGAGATCTCTGGATTTCACTCCTCCAGGATCCTCAGGATTGGTGCATCCAGAGCCCACCACGGCGTACAACTCTGGACCTCCATCTTTCCAGCATTTGGGGTCTGCGGGATTGCACTTATCAGGATCTCAAGGATACCCGTATGCGTCATCTGCTGGGCCTTTTCAACATGTAGGATCCTCAGGATTTTCACAACCGGGAGGACCCTCCGGATTGTTCCAACAGTCTGGATCCTAAGGATTGTTCCAACATTCTGGATCCTCAAGATTGTTCCAGCAGTCTGGATCCTCAGGATTGTTTCAACAATCCAGATCCTCATGATTGTTCCATCAGGCTGGTCCTTATCAGCAGGCGGTATCTTTAGGATTAGCTCAAGCTCAGCAGCCCTCAGGATCCTCTGATGTGCATCAGGGAGACTTTATCCTGATGCAGACCAATGCTCCAACTGCTCCGCTTACAAACCCTGGAAATACTATGTTTGGGAATACGAGCTACAACGCCCAGACCGCTCCTCAGAATGTTAATCAGGGTAACTCTTTCAATGCGATTCCATTTAATGCTAATCAAGGATTTTTGCAGGATGCAGGCATAAGTTCGAGTTTAGCCCGAGAATTACAAAAACTTAAAAACATGATATCGAATGTCCCCGGCGTAATCCATCCCATAGCTGAAGTTCCCATTGATAGTCACAGGATATCCCAGTTTGTGCCATCAATTAGCGACGTACAGATCCCAAAACGGTTTCAAACCCCAAATATGAAACTATATGATGGCTCAACGGAACCTGGGGAACACGTCGCACAATATAGAGAACGTATGGAGATCAATACAATCCCTATGGAAATCAAAGAGGCATGTCTTTGCAAAGGGTTTGGGTCTACCTTGACCGGAGCAGCCATGAAATGGCTACTGAGTATTCCTCCTAACACTATTAATTCTTTTTCTCATTTAGTTAACACGCTTAATAACAAGTTTTCTTGCAGTAGAACTTTTGAGAAAATGACAGGTGATCTTTATAGGGTTACCCAGAATCTTGGGGAATCCTTGAGAGATTTTATTACCAGGTTTAGTAAGGAGTCGCTGGAAATTCCGAATCCAAACCCAGCTTCAGCAGCGGAAGCTCTCAAGTTGGGTTTAGAAAAAGGCTCCTCTTTTTATGATGATCTCGTTATCATGCACGTCATTAGACGAAGCAAGAAGCAGAGCTCTGAGGTTTATCAGGCTAGAAGACGACAAGAAAAAATCTAAGGTCGATATTCCGAAGTATGATCAGACGAACAGGAAATCCGAATCCCCGGGAAAATCAAATCGAGCAAAGCCTTACTACAAGCCTGATAACCTCAAGAATAATGCAGTAGATGAGGAAAATGATGAAGAACATCCTAAGATCTCTGAATATTGTTTTTTCTTTTGATATTGGTGGATTAATATGTGCCATGCAGGATTTAGGTGAAAAAGCCAGGTGGCCAAGGAAAGTAGAGAGACCAGGAGCCTGGAAAGACAAATCAAAATTGTGTGCCTTCCACGAAGACTTTGGGCACTTGACTGATGATTGCATTGCACTCAGAAGGGATATCAGCTATCTTCTCAGTAAGGGCCACTTGAAAGAGCTACTTGGCATGAAGAAGGGAAGAGAGCAGGATCCCTAGAAAATTCCTGAAAAGCCGACTCCTCCACCAACGGATGCAAGAACAATCATGTTCATATCCGGAGGATCCGACATCTGTGGAACCTCCTATTCTGCTGCAAAGAGAAATGCTGACCAAAGAAAGTTAGAAGTGGCTGACAGGCCAACAAAGACATCTGTTCTCACTCAAGAGAGGATTATATCCTTCGATGAAAGCGATAGAGTCGATGTTCAGGATCCTCATCATGATAGTTTGGTAATAACTTTATATGTGGCTAACCATTATGTTCGCAGGATCCTCATAGATGGCGGAAGCTCTGTCAACATTATTCAATTAGACGTGTTAAAAAAGATGAATATTCCTGAGGATGAGATCATCCCCAGCTCCTCAGTATTGGTTGGATTCAGTGGAGAAACTAAGAACACTATTTGAGAGATTAAGCTCCCAATATATGTCGAAGGGGTAAATAAAATGCAAAAATTTTGTGTTATTGACTGCTTATCTTGTTGTAATATTATATTAGGCAGGCCCTGGATACACGACATGAAAGCGGTACCCGTAACTTATCACCAATGCGTGAAACTCCCAAGTCCGTGGGGAGTTATTAAAATAATCAGTGACCAACAAGACGCGAAGAATTGCTACACCTCTTACATGAAGTGTACTGCCAAACCCCAGCAGGCGTAGCAATTACAGAAGCCAGCACAAGACGTAATGGAGACCAGGGAAAAAGATATTAAAGAAGTACCTCTTTATCCCGAGGATCCTGAAGTCAAAGTGCTGATAGGAACGAGTATTCCTGAGGATATTGAGTCAAATCTACTCGATTTCCTCAAGACAAGGTTGTCAACATTCGCATGGAAACATGAATATATGACAGGCATTTCCAAAAGTATTATAACACATAAACTTGGAATTGATAACTCTTTTAGGCCAATCCATCAAAAGAGAAGAAAGTTTGCACCTGAAAGAAACATAATCATTCAAGAGGAAGTAGAAAGACTCTTGAAGGCAAATATGATTAGGGAAGTTCAAATCCCTGATGGTTAGCAAATGTGGTGGTTGTACAGAAAAAAAATGGCAAATGGAGAGTTTGTGTAGATTTCATAGACTTGAATAAGGCTTGTCCTAAAGATCCGTTCCCTCTACCACACATCGATTCGATGGTAGATGCTACAGCCGGCCACGAGATGCTGACATTTATGGACGCATCCTCAGGATTTTAGCAAATCCAGATGGAGCCCTCAGTTCAAGAAGATTCAGCCTTCATGACTCCCACAGGTATTTATTGTTATATTGCTATGCCCTTTGGACTTAGAAATGCAGGTGTGACCTATCAGAGGTTAGTTAACATGATGTTCAAAGAGCAAATGGGGGACACGATGGAAGTCTATATTGATGAGATGGTGGTGAAGTCCAAGAAAGCTGAGGATCACCTCCAAGATCTCAAGACCGCATTCGATATCCTCGACAAATATAACATGAAGTTGAATCTTTCAAAGTGCCATTTCGGAGTAAAGGCTGGCAAATTCTTGGGATACATGGTCACCAAAAGGGGGATAGAGACGAGTCTGGAGCAGATACAAGCTATCCTGAATCTGAAATCCCAGCATCAATCAAGGATGTTCAAAGGCTAACTGGCAGGATAGCGGCACTCAACAGATTCATATCCAAATCCTCAGAAACATGTAAAGAATTTTATGATATCCTGAGGAAAAACAAAAGGTTCGAGTGGACCAGTAAGCATGAGGAAGCTTTATCATCCTTAAAAGCTTATCTTTCTTCTGCTCCTCTACTGGTAAAACCCGAGGAAGGTGAATCCCTATCTCTATATCTTGTTGTATCAAATAATGCTATAAGTGCAGTTTTGGCTAAGGATCTTGAAGGTCAACAACATCCCATATATTATGTAAGTAAAAGTCTTTTGGATGCTGAAACCAGGTATTCTTATCTTGAGAAATTAATTTTAGCACTTATTATGGCATCTACTAAACTTAGACATTATTTTGAAACTCACCCTATATGTGTTAAAACTAATTATCCTATTAAGTCTGTTTTGAAAAAACCAGAAATGTCAGGTAGAATGGCAAAATGGGTAGTAAAGCTAAGTGCATATGATATAACATATGAACCTAGGACTGCCATCAAATCCCAGGCATTAGCAGACTTGGTGGCTGATTTCACCAGTGAACTTAAAGAAAAAGCAGACCTAGAAGTCCAACAACTTGAAGAAACCAAAGATAAGTGGACTCTATACACTGATGGTTCTTCAAATTTTAGAGGAACAGGTCTCGGGATTCTACTGATATCGCCACCGAGGGACATTATACCTCAATCCATATCCTGCGGATTTCAAGCAAAAAATAATGAGGCAGAATATGAAGCTTTGATAGCAGGATTAGAACCAGCAATCGACATGAAAATCAGGTTTATTCAAGTACATGTTGATTCATTATTATTAACTAATTATTTTAATGGTTTTTACACTGTTAGAGGAGAAAGACTAATGAAATATCTAGAGCTAGTCAAAAATCTATCAAAGTGTTTCGAAATGTTTGATATTTCACAGGTACCTAGAGAAGAGAATGTTGAAGAAGATGCCCTAGCATATTTAGCTTCATCCTTTAGGATACCGGAAGGTGTCAAGATCCCTATCATACATATCCTGAGCCCAGCAATAGAAGAACAAAGTGTCAATGAAATATCAGAAGATGGTAGAGATATGGGAGTCATGAATCCTGAGGATAATGAAAATTCTTGGATTATCCCAGTCAAGGAATATATTCAGGATGGAGTTATCCCAAGGATGAAAACCCAAGAGCTCTTCGCACAAAGGTAATCGCATATACTATAATGAATGATATATTATATATAAAATCTCTAGCAGTACCATATCTTAGGTTCTTGGAGAAGGCAGAAGCTCAAGAAGTTCTTCAGAATATCCATGATGGAGATTGTGGGAATCACACTGGGGGCAGAGCACTATTCTCCAAGATCCTGAGGATTTCTGGCTAACGATGAAGAGGGATGCTATGAATTATTCTCATAAATGTGATGCATGCAAGAGACATAGCAACATTTTGCACCAGCCAGCAGAACCATTATATCCTATTATATCCCCTTTCCTTGCATGAAGTGGGGAATGGATATCTTGGGGAAATTACCAAGATCCCCAGGAGGAAAAGTCTTTATGTTGGCTAAGACGGATTATTTCTCGAAGTGGATCGAAGCGGAAGCCTTTGTTCAAGTCAGAGAGAAAGAAGTTATCTCATTCATCAAGCGCAATATCCTGAAAAGATTTGGGATTCCGGCAGAGAGTGTGTGTGACAATGGCTCGCAATTCATCGGCAAGATAACAACTAACTTCTGTGCCAGTTGGGGAATCAAGATGATCACATCAACACCTGTCCACCCTCAGGCTAATGGGCAGGCTGAATCAAGCAACAAAATCATTATCAATAACCTGAAGAAAAAGTTGGGGTCTAAGAAAGGAAAGTGGGCCGAGGAACTACCTTATGTTCTTTGGGCAGATAGAACCACTTCGAAGAATGCTACTGGTCAGACTCCTTTCTCATTAGTATTTGGAGCTGAAGCAGTTATCCCCACAGAGATGGTTATCCCGACGGCCAGAGTCAGTCATCAAAATCCCGAAGATAATACTCGAAGTCTACTTAAAGATCTAGATGCGGTAGAAGAACTCCGGGATTTGGCAAAGATCAGAATGGCTTCTTATCAACAGAGGATAGCAAATATCTATAACAAGAATATCAGAGTTCGAAGGTTTCAAGAAGGGGATTTGGTTCTCCGAAAATCTTTTCAGAATACTACAAATTCTACTGATGGGAAGCTTTCACCGAAGTGGGAAGGTCCTTACTTAATTGACTCAGAATCAGGAAAGGGGGCATACAGATTGTCTACTTTGGATTATGACTTGCTACCGAGGGCTTGGAATGCCATACACCTCAAAAAATATTTCATCTAAGACTTCTATCACGGGGATAACTATTATAATAAACAGTCAAGGTATGTATTCGAATTTATACTTTTATTCATTTTCAATATTATTATTCTTCAAACAAGGTACTGACTTAAGCATCGGAGGGGTGTTAGCAAGGCTAACACCCACCCCTCACTTAGAGTTGACTGTTTTGTAGATATGAGGGACTCTCATATGTAATAAGGTTAACTTGGGCCTTCGACGCCAGTTTATAAGGGCCTTGTCGCCAGCTTATTCCTAAGGTATAAGGGGTTTTCACCTCTTCTAAGGTTTAAGGGATTTTCATCTCTTCTTAAGATCGCCTGTAGTGCATGTTTATTCAGCCTTAGTTCGAGAGGCAGGGCCAGCACATTAAATATAGTGACTTTGTTACCTCGTTATCCTCGGCTATTGGTTTGAATCTCGAGGTTTAAGGGGTTTTCAACTCTTCTTAAAGTCTCCTGTAGCGCATGTTTATTCGGCCTTAGTTCGAGAGGCGGGGCCAACACATGAAATATAGTGACTTGTTACATCGTTATCCTCAGCTATTGGTTTGAATCTCAAGTTTATGGTAGACGTACCATATCTAAGGTTTAAGAGATTTTCATCTCTTCTAAAGGGCCTCGTCGCCAGTTCATTCCTAAGGTTTAAGAGATTTTCATCTCTTCTTAAAGGCCTTGTCGCAAGTTCGTTTCTAATTGTTTAAGAGATTTTCCATCTCTTCTAAAGGGCCTTGTCGCCAGTTTATTTAGGCCTTGTCGCCAGAATTTCTAAAAATATTATCAGGATAATGCTAATATTACAATTCTATCGCTATATCCCAAGGATTAGAGGAGCATTCTAAACAATGGTATTATTGCGAGAATAAGATGTCTAGACAATATCCAGGTTAATTGATATACGGTTCTGGTATGATTTACTATTTTTGAATATTTTATCTTTCGTATTATTTACAAGATAGAGTTTATGACTTGATATTGGTTTATTGGTAAAACTTAAACTATTACTAAGAAATTTTTCATTTCTAACAAACTTAGATTTTTCTGAAAACGGAAAAAGTGAAAGGATACCAATATAAGTCATAAAAAGTTGTACTAAAATCCCCAAAATACTTAACAGAAGTCACACTCTCAGCGGGTTTCGCAGCGATCACACTTGTTTCTCCTGTTTCTTCCTCTAACCAAAACTCCCTCTCCTCTGCTGGAACCTTGAAAAACGCCTTAAGCCTTTTCTTCGTATCCTTCCTATAAATTATCAAATCCTCAAACACAACTGTCAAAAACAAACCATTTAATACCCTTATGAATCGTTTGAAAAAAGAAATTATATCCTACAGATTTCCTACCCTTATGAACCCATTTAATAGGCAAGTTCATCCCATTCGGAATAGAGTCTCGACGAACGAAAAAAAATGTTTCTTCCAATTAGGGTCGCTACTGGACACCTTGGGAACCATATAAACACGGCTGGATTTAGATTGAAGACAGTAGCGTAAAGATCCGTGAGTACGGAGGTTATAAGTCGCGGCTCTCTCAGGCACGCCTATGGACAACCCATGGGTTTTTTTCAGACGATCTATTGTGGCCAAAACCCTCCACACCATTGGCATGACTTGCGAGTACGAGAATACAGTCACGTCAAAGAACTCCTTGATAAGCGGGGAAAATGGGTATGAAAGGCCGACCGAAAAAGGATAATAAAAAAAACACACCCAGGTTTTGGAGGAGAAGTCAGCCTTGGCTTTAGGATCGTAAGGTCTAATGATGGCTTCGGCAGGTAACAGGCCTGAATCTTTCAAGAATCTAATGTCAAGATCCCTAAAGAGACATTGGTCTTCATCAGTGGCCGGAATGAGGGCCTGATCAACGAAATCATCCGAGGTTGCAAATGAGAAAGGATTGGGCACGCGAGGAGTTCTCTTCCTCATTATCGTTCGGATCGGAAGAAAAATTTCAAGAAATTAAAGAAGACGAGAAAGAGAAACTTACCTGATTGTGAATCGATGGAGGAAGTATTAATTTGAGATTGGGAAATGGTTTGATTATAACCTGGAAGGACGGTTATAGGGTCTCCTCAATCCGTGTGCATGTCCTACGTGTCTTGTTGGGTGTAGATTTTCTATCCTCAGGATGAGCTACAATTCAAGGATTTTGAGCTATCCTCTCAACGCTAATATTTCGAGGATGATATTTGACTAATTCAATTGTCATATATTATTTTTTGTTTTGTAGATAAGATCACGTGTTAAATATGCTAATATGAACGTGGACTTACAACGGCTAATGCTTGAACTTCGTCAAATGGAACGTGGGCAAGCAATGGATTATGGAAGAAATAGTCTAGGGTTTCCGGTTATTTCGGGATAACAGTTATAATCTTTTCTTATATATACGAAATGATAATATTGTTAGAGCACACACATTCACTTACTTATCTACGAGCATACTCTGTAACACTTAGCATTCGATCACTTATCAGCTCCACCACTTGTAATCACCTATTTTCGTTATTAATAAAGTCGACGGTGATAGTTTTCACCATCCGGGGGTTTTTTGTGCCGGAGATTACCATAATCATATACGAATCCAACCAAAAATTACGTTCTTAATCTTTGACCGAAGTAATTCGACCAAAGATTACGTTGTTAATTCTTGACCGACGTCAGATTATTTTGATCTAGGGTTTTTTCCCACGTAATCATATCATTGTGTTCGATCTTATTATCAACAAGAACTTCAACTCACGCACTAATTTGATCGAAAGTTGCTTTGCCAATTTTGACCGAAACATGTCTCATAATTATTTGTTTCATATTATAATATTTGATAATTATGTGATTACGTACTAGTTATTCACTATTTTTTTTGTGGAAGTGACTCATACACATACTCATAGTGGGAGGGTCCTACGAGACGTACCTGCGACAACTAATTCTTCAACTTATGTTGGAAACATGGTAGTTCTCATCTAATACTCCTAGTAGATTGGTGAACGTGGTTCCTTAGTAGATTTGGCTTATGTCAAGAAAACGGGACTATCATGTATTTATTATCTTTTTTGCGTTATGATTGAAACATTACATCTTGACTTGTGAATTTTATACCTTTTTTTACTATTTACATATGTAAAACTTTATGAATTCTCACTAACATTAATGAAATCGTATCAACAGTATTTAGATGGTTGTGATTATTAGGATCCAAAGAAAAGTAAAGTTAGAATTGAGCAACAAATAATGAAATTCAATGAAGCGGTTAGACAAATGAATGAAAACTACAGGTTAACTAGTGACTGGTTAGCTGGAAATCGAAAGGAGCGTTTATCTAATAGTCCTTGCGAATTATTTATGAGCTGAAAGAAAATCCATCACCATATATAATGGACAATGAAGTCCCACCTTCGGTGAAGCAAAGCGTTAGCCATGTTGACTATGATTGTATCCTACATTTTGGAGCTATGGATCAGAACACGGTAATGATAATATTTGGAGTGATGAAGAGAAAGAGGTAGTAGAGTTACATGATGACACTACGATTGAAATTCAAGAGGGCAATGAAGTGATGGAGAACGAAAAGGAGGAGGATACATGCCTTAATGGGAGCTGGAATTTGGTGGCAAGTTATTAGATTTTCTGAATTCGTGTTGTGAAGAGAAGAGTTTGACCCACTTGGGGATTTAGAGTGTCTTAAATATTTTCTATATAACTAGCGAAGTGTGGGGGATCTAGAAGGATCCCTATGAAGAGCGCCATGAGGATGTAAGTGATTCGGTTCTTATGACATTACACCTCGGGATGGAAAAACCAAATTACGAACCGTACTCCATCTCCATTCGAGACGTGTTAAGGGTTGATAAATTGGCTCATGGTAGGTAGTGTGTGTAGGAGTTTCTTATACACTCCTCACTTTACTAAATCATTATGCATTGTTAACCACCTATTGGATTACATGAATATCGTACACTTTAATATGGGGAAATTCAAGAATTGGTGGGTCGAGTTGAATTCATATTTTCAAGCCCATAAGAGTTTGACAATTGGTTTCTTCAAACTAATTATAAAAGGAGAATGCTGAGGAGCACCTATAGGAAGATGATAAAGGAGAAGCCTCCTGGTTGAAGTTTCGGGAGCAAGTCCGATTAAAGACTTTTCTTTAAAATTAGCGCTTCTCGGGAAACAACCAGTAATATCTTTTCATTTTTACTTTATTTGATTTTGATTTTATTTCTTTGCTATGTTGTTTGTGTCTTCTCTTGATTGCAGGTTGTTCTAGAGTTGCTTATGAGATGGTTGATGAGTTATGGTTTAAAAAAATGTGGAGGATGCCATTTGCTTCAGGAGTATCGCTTTCGTTCGTGGGCGATTAAGTTAGTTGAACATATATTGTTGGTTGCGTTTGAATTGGAAAACACGGAGCACGACTCACGAGATTGTCAAATTACTAGGGGAGTCTGTACCAATTCATTACTTTATTGTATTTTCTGCTTTATTTTATTTTTGTCGTTCCTTTTCTAACATTGGGGACAATGTGAAATTTAAATGCGAGGATAGGAAACTAACGTTCTTAGGCAAAAATAAAAATAATAAAAGTTTTGAAATAAATATCTTAAAAAAAACAAAATGTTCAAAAAATATCCCTTGAAATAATTTATTTATTTTTTTATTTTGCAAAATGATTGAAAATAATCAAAAAATTGGAGATCAGTGTTTAAAAACAAGCTACTATATTTAACAGATTAAATAAAGAAAACGTACTAAATTTGTTGTGCATACTGTGTTGGTAGGCCCAACCGACTTTGAAAGGTGTTCTGAGAAGTGCTCTTAAATATACATACTAAAGTTTCGCAGGTTCCCATCTTAGGAGAAGCAGCGAAACTGAAAGTCAATAAGGGTACTAAAAGTATTACCGTAGTACAAAATTTTAAGGTGGTGAGAATTAGATGGATTTAAAAATAGCACACCACTTCATTTTATAAAAGTAAATTAAGAGAGATGACGCCTGACAATGTCCAACTTTATATGAGATTCGGTCAATAGTTAACTTTTAGGCTTAAGATATATGAGCATGAATCAAAAAGTTGAAAGAAAAGTATTGGTGAAATCGATTCCAAAGTTTCAATTGATCCGAAAAAATCAAAAAATTTATGTAATGAAAAAAAGACAAAAGCATGAAAAAAATAGAAAAATATGGCAATACTATACGGGTCAAAAGCTTACGAGTTACCTTGGGGATGATGACTATGAGGATACGCTATTGGGGCTTAAGGTTTAGTCACTAAATATTCTTGTTAGGGATAACAAAGGACAAAGTCTAATAATATTTAGAACATGATCGTACGACCTACAAATGACCATTGATCCCTCTAATTTCACCACAATTAACATTTGTTCTTACACTAAAGATTTATGTATTACTGTGACAAGTCAACCAGTCTGTTTGGCCCTAGTTTTGAAATGCTTCAGATGGGGTAGGTCTAGTCGTTGCTTCCCGGGTGTAGGACCCATAGTTTTATTTAGACACTCAAAGATAATGGATTAATGCAGGGAGCCGATGGGTCAGTAGTTGGGTTTAATTGGACAAAATACTGACATTCGTGGTTATTATGTATTTTTATGTTTAAATTAATCTATATGTTTTAAAGATCCATCTTAAATTCTGATTCCATTGAAAATATATTTTTCGAGGACGAATAAGGTTTAAGTGTGAGGATGTTTGATGTGTTGCAAAACATCAAGGTACCCGTGCATGGAAGGAGTGAAAACAAGGCTAAATCATGAAGAAACGAGTGTACAGGAGAATGCACGAGAGTGAAATAATTAAATTAGAAATACAAAATGGATTGGGAATGAAGATATTGGAAGATGATATTATAGCGAATTGAAATACAAAAATGTAGCAAAAAACTGGGAGGAAAATGGAGCTAAAATGAAGATTTTACGTAGAACAATTTGGTTGAATTTTAGCCCCCCGCGTGGCGCGTGTGATGAAGATTAATGCTACGCGTGGCGCGGCGTGTTTCTTTCTCATAAAAAATATAGGGCCCGACTATTTTATCCGGGGTGTGGTGCGTAGAAATAAAGTGTCTCCCTCGCGTAGCGCGAGGGACATGTATGTCGAAAAAACCTTGTAAAAATCCTATTTAAAAGATTTTAACAACCCTAATCGAAGGATTCCACCTTTAACCGTCCCCCTAGGACGTTTGGGGAGATTTTGGAATAGGAGGGTGTTCAAGATAAAAGTTAAAGGCCGATGAATAAGATTGATCATTAAGCAAATCTTGGGTTCGTTTATTCAATTTTTCTTGTGTTTTCTTGTATTTCCATAACATGTATGTGCTTAATTGTTATATTTTGCTACTATTCATGTTTATTATCGGCTAAATTCCTATTTTACATGGGTTTTTGATAAATACTTTGTATTTACGAATCTTCGGTTATTTAGATCTTATTGTTGGTTTAATGCTAAAGTAAAGAACTTGATTACAACTTATATGACGTGTTATACGTATTTAGGTCTGATTTATTGTCAGTCCTTGTTCCGCAAGTGTCTTGTTATATGTATTTTAGTTATACATACATGTTTAGGTCTCTTACTATGTGTTTGTGATTAATTTATGGTTTTGCTAGACATAGTAATCCAAACTAAAATTGGTTGGTAAATTGTAAGAGATTCATAATCTACATAGCTATAGAGCTGGTAGGTGATAGATAGTCTGGTTGTCTTTGGGGTTAGGTATTTAGATTTAAACGCTCTAACATGAGGTTTTCCTAGATTTCCCTGGTTTTACTATAATTACGTGTCATATCGGTTGTTCTTCGGTTACCCTTTGCACTTTAGGGTGTATTGAGATAGTGAGATCGATGAGTGATCTGGTACTTAGCATTGTTGGATAGACTGACAGGTAATCCTAACAACCAGTAAGTTTAATCGCCCATTAGGGTTTCCTTTTAGGTCACACCCGGAGAATGATCAGGAATCCAATAGGTTGTCTAAGGGTGTTGTATTCTAAATTCCGGTTCCATCATACTTTCCATAGCCGAGAGAGATCCAAGAGTTATAAGTATGTTTCTAAACCTAGGTAGTGCTTCTCCGGTCTTTGAGTTCGTCTAGGTCATCGTGTTAAAGCCAGTATCAGTGTCGTTTGTTTTTAATTAGTTAAATTCCCAATCATTTAAATTATTAAGCTTTTAGTTAGAGTCTAGTTCAAGTGTTGCAAATGTACTTTGGGTTCATTATCTGGACTTCATTTGATATGTACACTTTCATGTCTATTGGTCTAGCTTAGGAGTATCTAAGTTAAGTTATGTTTTTATAGACCGCTTTTAGCACATCAATATGAATGCGATATCGATACTCTAAAATATGTGGTTGAGAACTTAAACTTTTGGTGAAATGGGAAAATGGCTTGTCCCACATTGATAGAATGATAAACTTGTGAGCTTCTTACAAGAAGAAATACTCACATGATTATATTCTTGTGTAACTAGACACACTTAGTGGCATTAGAAAGGGTGCCTAGCACCCGACGTGCACACGCACGAGCTCTAACGATAGGCACAATGTGGTGCTTTTATGGTGCACTTTGCACTTCACCTACTTGAGAGCTGCCTTATTATTTTTGTGGTTGGCCCATATATTGGGACGAGTTTCGCCACTTGGTGTTGTGAGTGGTGAGTATCCAACAAGGGTTGCCAAGTTTCGGTAGATGAGGTGAGTCACAACGCCATGTGTCGTGTCTGGTAAGTAGTATGCCACTAGCTGCTAAGTGTCGACATGTGTGCGTGCCTCCCTTCTGCATGCGACAAGTTTCGCGATGACTCATCACCTGCCTTACTATATATAGAATGGTCGGGTGGCATTTTGAGACACCGAAAACCGGATCAGTCACAACCCCCGGTCACACAACGCCAAGCCAGCTCATGTTCTTAATTCCAACTTTCTCTCTTGATCCCGAGCTATCGTTACAAATATGATACTGGTGCTAGGGTGACCCTAGTATAACCTACCGCTTCGGCTGTTGTACCCTAGGAAAGAGACGGCTTTGTGGATGTGGCCCAAAATATGTTTTAAGGGACCTCTGTCTAACATAAATCTTGTGCCACAACCGGGAACTTCACTTTGTTCAATCTTGCAGCTACGGGGGTGTAGATGGCTTCAAGTAGTCAAGATGGGTCCACCAACCGTACAAGAACACATGACTCGGAGGTGATGATCACGTCTTTGTCAACACAAGCTAAACGATGTGAGCGTGGTTCCGGTTGCGGTTTCACACGATGATCAACTCGACTCCGGTCCGGTTTCAACTCGTCTATAAGAATTAGCCATTGGGCACAAGTCAAGGTCCTCGGTATGAATCAAGATATGTTTATATGTTATGTTTCATATTATTCTAGTTTGGATTGGTATACAGTATATGTACTACGACTCCCAAATGTATAAAAAGAGTATCATTATTTATTTTATTAATATTGTTTAAAATCGTGACCCGTGTCCTAAAATCTTATGGTAGATTCTTGACAACCAAAAGCTTCTTCGTTTGTCGTTGATACATCTTTCTTAAGTTTTAATGTTGCAATCGTTTTATTCATCTCATTATGGCCTTTTATGTGTAAACTGATGTTCACATCGGGATCAGTCCTTCATCCCATAATTGCACTTTTCGAGATGTATTTTCTGATTTAGATATAGAGAGGTCCTTTGCTCAACATTGTGGAGTCACCTTTTTCTCAATGCCAAGAGGAGTTTCCTTTGCATACTCCATAATTCTAATCGTTACACATCTAATTTCTTGTTCAATTTAGCGATTACACAACCTTTTAATCTGAGTTATTTCTTTCTTATACAAATTCTTGTAAGGACCACAAACACATTTGGAGGAAGTTTTACATTTACTCGTTAAGTAAAAAAAGTATGTACATAAAATTAGAAACTTCTCAATCAACAAACATTCAAACGTTATTTGAACAAACATTAACACATCCAAACTCCAAACATAAAGTCAATAAGTTTTCTCAACAAGCATATATTACTGATTCCCATTATTTCTTCATCTGATAGCTTTTGTGATGAGTTCGAAGCGCTTATCGGATAGTGTGCTCCATGACTGGATCCAAGCAATCCTTCATTATACTCTAGCACTTGACCAGAATCATGAGAACCATACTCTTGAGGAAGAAAGTACAGCTCGGGGTGGTGGAACTTACATCCAACTCCATAGTCACACCTATGATTGCTCATATAGAACAAGCATAGTGGCTCATCCTGCATATAGAAGACAATATAATCAAATGTGTTTCTTTTTACAATTAAAAACCAAAGTTTTTGGTCCAACTATGTTTAACAATGTCTTTAAATCTATTAATATATAATGGGATGTGTAAAATTGCCAAAAACACAAATAAGTAATAAACTAACTGTCGCATCGGAAGCCCATCTGAGTTGTATTGGATCGGGGATTTTGGTATTGAGTGAAAGAAGTTGCAATAGGTTCCATACTTGCAAAATCCGGCACGGAAAAACTGCAGTAAGAATAATTTAAGACAGTCACTATGATGCTACCTTTATCATAATTATACAACTTCTAAATAGGGTGATAAAAATATCTAGAGCATCTACCTATAATATTTTATAAATTCAAAAGATAATTAATGAAGACATTTGTGTAACCAGCTAAATGAGACGTGAAATAAAAAAGGATTCTAACATGATAAATTACTCAAGATCAACGCTATTGAAGTTAGATCTCCTTTAATTTGATATAATTAATCTAACATTCCGGAGACACAAGTACATTCTATGTATACATAACTAGAAAATAAAAAGTCCATGGTCATAAGACAAAATAGTGAACAACGTACATTCCAAGAGTTCATGTATACATAACTAGAATACGTAATACTGACATAATTATTTTAACTATGCCTGATTATGGTGTGACTAAATGCTGGATATCGGAATCAAATTCCAAAATTACTAATGCGTTCATTCGTTGAACCAATAGCTTAGACAAAATACAAGGTCACAATTCATTCAGCACATGTACATTTAGTCTATATACTTTTTGCATTTCATTAGTAATATAGCATGCGAATCTCTTAATACACAAATTAAAAATGTTAAGATAATAAATAAATCAATCAAGATTACACCTCCTTCATACAAAAATGGAAGATTAATGATTTATACTCTTAAAATCAAACCCATGACACAAATTAACGAACCTAGCTAGAATTAGTATAAGTAGTAATTTAGATTACCTAATACTGATATTGTAAACGGTTAAATAAATAAACTTAACTCTCGCTTTTACTCATGCTATTATTGTATTATGTATGTAATCGATATTAGGAACATATTATGGCTACCGGATCTAATTAGCCGTTAACCGGTTATTTAATTGTATCTAAATGTATTTAATAAACATAACATTCGCTTTTACCATTCTGTTCATTGTTCTTTATCACCATCAAACTATTCTATCACTTTATTCAATCTTAAAGCATACCCAATATCAGCATATTGGTATCAGAGCACAAATCTAGGAGACAATCAATAATAGCATCGGACACACGGCTACAACAAGAAAACGAATAGAATAGAGACTCAAAACTGCTTCTATCACAAGGAAAAAGGGCATTTTATAGCATATTGTAGGATGAAAGAATGAGATAAAGCCAACATCTCTAATATTTAGATGTGGTTATTATTATTTATAATCTAACACTTAAGACATTATGATAACAATTAATAAAGTTAGTTTTGATGGTTAACTGTTTAACAGTTATTTGCGTCAACCACTAAACTAACTGCTAAAAATATTATGTATTTATATGTTTAATGTATCCGGCAATATTCACTAAGATTCTCCATTAAAACCTTCAATCAAATATATATATCCTTAATTTATGTTCCTTCACTTTGCAAATCTTTAAGCAATTGTGTTGTTGAATATGCTTGTGTTCATTTGATTTTCAAAAGATTGCTAAAACCGAGTGTATTCATCGAACACATTCCACTGCTATCGAAAAAGGGTATCAAAGCCACTGTTCTCATATCTACGCGACGAAAGAAAAATCCTATCCTATCAACATGTTTTCATGTCAACATTACATCGAATAAAGGAATGAGCAAAAGTGGAAAGAGAAACTAAAGCAAAGAATATACTATTATTGTAATGAGATACGACACTTGATCAGTTCTTGTAAATGATAAAGCCACATGACAAATAAGCTAGGCGATCGAAGCAGTCACGAGTGAACAGAAGCCAGATGATGATTCTGAAGAACTGCTTGTTATAGGGACATAAATGAGATCATGGTCTAAAATTTGGCATGTGAGTACTAAGTTCATACATCACTACTAAGGTAATATTTTTGTCTTTAAATCAATCAATCAATCAATCAGATAAAATAAGAAAGAAGACATGTGAAAAGAAGACAGAGGACGGCTCATGTTAGACATGTAAAAAAGTATAGTAGTATTACTATATAGGGGAGGAGGGGTAGAGGTCAGCCCAAACTTAATTGGGATAAGAGAATTTTGCATGATTTGATAGACCTGCATCTCTCAAAGGACAAGGTTAAGGATATGAATTTGTGGAGATGTAGTGTTAAGATTAAAATGAATAATTTTTTGTTACAAAACTTATCATAGGTGGTTTTTATTCTAGGTGAAATATATATTTTAAAATACAAATGATATATTTATTATTATTTTCTAAGTAATATTATGACTACTGGTATTATTATTACCTATATATATATATATATATATATATATATATATATATGGGTGAGATGTAGAGAGAACTCCTCTTAAAGAGAGAACTAGAGAACTAGAAAAGATTATTTTTAACTATTTTTAAAAAATTATTTTGTGATTTTTTTCTTTCCTCATTCTAATAAGATGATATTGTTCCTAAAAAAATAAAAAAACCGTCGATGTAATGCGTATGTGCATTAATGTGTATTGTATATATTGTTTTATTGCATATAATACAACACAAATACATTATCTAATACACACTATTGAATATATGCAAATACGACACTAATGATTGTTTGCAAAACACATTATTGCATATATGTAATACAATACTAATGAACATATGCACAATATCGATTTTTTTTAATTTTTGTATATAATATAACACTATTGCAAAAATACAATACAAACAACTATATATATGTTATTCAACACTATTTCAAATATCAAAATGCACATTATTGCACATATGCATTATAAAAAAATCGATGTATTGCATATATGCATTACAGCGTTAATTTTTTTTATTTTTTTTTTATTTTTTTCATTTTTATATTTTTTGTGGTGAAGAATAACAACATATAACAAGGATGAAAGAAAAAAAATTAAAAATATTTTTTTAATTAAATTAAAAATACTTCATTATTAGTTTTATAGTTCTCTCATTATCCTCTCCTTTGTTGGTTCTTTTATACAATGTCGCGCATATAGTTTCGAGCTAGGAGTCTGTCTGGAAGCAACATCACAATTCTTTGTGATAGAGGTACGGTTTGTGATGCAGCGGTAAAACGAAAATGAAGATCGAATCACGTTGATTCAAATACTACCCGTGATGAACTTCCAAAACCCCCAAATCCCACCCAAAGGTCAAGGAAATTGAAGAGAAAAATAATTATTGATAATATTCAAGTCTGATTCTTCATATTACATAAACTGAATATAAATAGAGTTTCAAATACGAAATGGCCAAAAAATGCCATGGGCCAAACCCAAACACAAACCCAAAAAGAAAAATGCAAAAACCGACAAAAAAAACATAAAAAGGCCCAAAACTTTATTTATAAGGCGTTTTTGGGTTTCGGACAGGGGCCAAACCACCGTGGGCATGTGCCACAATGTGCTCCTCGACTCAAGTTTTGATTTGACTGGTAATGGGCTTGAAACAGAGCATCATGGGCCAAGTTATGCCAATTTTCGTGGGCCACCTTTGGAAGCACGATCATGGGCCTCCAAATATAACATGACACGTTCTTCAATACTTGGGTCTCCATCATTCCCTTCTGGATAGAAAAAATTCGACCTCGAATCTGCAGTTACCTCATCATCAGACGAATCCCCATGAAATGGCAGCAAGTGTTTGACATTGAAAACATCCGAACAACGAATATGACTTGGTAACTTCAGAAGGTAAGCATTCGAATTTATTTTCTGCACAATCTCCACTGGCCCAATCTTCATGGCTGACAATTTATTATACTTCCTAACTGGAAAACTATCTTTAGTCAAAACAGCCCAAACAAAGTCACCCACTTCAAAATCAACTTGCCTATGCTTTTGGTCTACAGCTTGCTTGTACTTTGAATTAGCGTTGGCCAAGTTTTCCTACACATTATCTTGTACCTTCTTGGGAACAAAACCCGGAGCAGGAAGCAACATCAAATCGAGAGGTCCCCGGGGCTTAGCAGAATAGACCACCTCAAACGGGCTAAACCAGTACTCCGATTAACCGCGTGATTATGAGCAAACTCCGCCTGCCATAACTTTTGATCCCAAGACTTCACAGGATCACACACAAAGACATTGTAAAAGATTACCAAGTGACCGATTAACAACCTCCATTTGCCCATCCGTTTGAGGGGGTAGGCACTGCTGAAAGTAAGTTGAGTGTTAACCATTTTCCATGGGTTGCGCCAAAAATGACTCAAGAAACGAGTGTCCCGATCAGAAACAATAGAAGATGGTAGACCATGCAAATGATAAACATCCCGAAAGAATAACTAAGCCACATTAACTGCGTCCTTCGTCTTCTTGCAAGGAATAAAGTGTACCATCTTAGAGAACCGATCAACAACAACAAATCGAATCGTTACCCCTCTGAGTCCAAGGTAACCCCAACACAAAATCCATACTAATATCAATCCAAGGTTGTGACTGGCAAAAGCATATAAAGACCCACATTTGTAGCCACACCCTTTGAGACTTGGCAAATTCGACACCTTTTAACATAACGATCTACCTCTTTCCTCATAGTAGGACAGAAGTAGGAAGACTGCACCAAATGTAAAGTACAGTCATGACCAACATGACCCTCCCCATGTAACTCCTGAATAATTTTCAACCGAAGACTGGAGTTAGGAATACAATACATAGTTGATTCCCTTGGAACAAAAACCCGTCATGCAAAAGAAAGTCTGACTTTTGACCCGCTTGCACATCCTGCAACACAACTGAAAAATACGGGTCAGTGGCTAACTGCTCATGAATAACATCCAACCCTAGCACATTGACTCTCACGGAAACAAGCAAATTTCCCCTTCTGCTCAAGGCATCAGCAACACGGTTTGAAACACCAGTTTTGTGTTTGACCACAAAGTAAACTTTTCAAGAAATGCTAACCAACGCCCGTGTTTATGAGATATCTTGTCTTACGTGCGAATATTCCTTAGAGAATCATGATCAGTAAATAAAACAAACTCTTTATAAAACAAATAGTGACGCCAATGCTTTACAGCTTTGACCACTGCATAAAACTCCAGGTCATAAGTACTATATCTCAACTTTGCCCCTATTAACTTCTTGCTAAAATAAGAAATAGGTCGACCCCCTTGACTGAGGACCCCGCCGATCCCAACCTTCGAGGCATCAGTATGAAGTTCAATAACTAATGAAAAGTTAGGCAATACCAGAATTGGTGCGGCAGTGAGCTTTTCCTTGATAACCTGAAAAGCTAACTCTGCCCCCATCTGTCCATACAAACGTTTTTCCCTTCATGCAACCTGTCATAGGGGCCACAATGGAACTAAAGTGTGGAACGAAACGTCTATAAAAAGAGGCAAGCCCATGAAAACTGTGAACTTCAGTAGTGGTGGTAGGAGTTGGCCAATTTTGAACATCTGCAACTTTAGACTCATCCACCTGTATCCCATCACCTGAAATAACATACCCTTAGAACAAAACTTTAGTGGTCATGAACACACATTTCATTGTTGCTGCATAGAAATTGCCTCTGCAAAGTAAGGCCAAAATCTTCCTGACATGCACGTCGTGCTCACTGAAAGAAGCACTATAAATAAGAATATTGTCAAAATACACCACCACAAACTTCCCAATAAAAGGCATGAGCAATTGATTTATCACACGCATAAAAGTACTAGGCACGTTTGATAAACTAAAAGGCATCACCAACCACTCGTACAACCCTTCACGAGTCTTGAAGGCAGTTTTCCATTCATCCCCAGGTCTAAGACGAATCTGGTAATAACCACTCTTCAAATTCAACTTTGTGAAAATAGTACCACCACTAATCTAGTCAAGCAAATCATCAAGTCGAGAAACAGGAAACCTGTACCTCACATTAATCTTGTTGATGGATCGACTATCAACACACATCTGCCAGGTGCCATCCTTCTTTATAGTTAACAAAGCAGGCACAACACAAGGGCTCTTACTTTCACGAACATGACCCTTAGAAATCAACTCTTCAACCTGTCTACGCAACTCTTCATGCTCTATTGGGCTCATCCTGTAATGTGGCCTATTGGGCAAATGTGAACCAGGCTCCAAATCAGTATGATGTTGGATGTCACGCATAGGTGGCAGCCCATACGGCAATTCATCAGGGAAGACATTAGAAAATTCCTTAAGTAAAGGAATCATAGCTTCTGGAATCTCAACTTCCTCGGGCACCGGTTTCCCTATCAAAACAAAAATAGTATCTGTCTCCACCAACTCATCTTCAAATTGACTAATGGTCAACAGGTTACCCGAATGCTTTGTGGCGAGATGCTTGGGCTTGCTAGCAACAAGCGTTATCTTCACCCCACCAAACAGGAAGCTATAAGAATTGGATCGCCCGTCATGTTCTATACTTCGATCATGCTCCCAAGGTCTACCCAAAAACAAGTGACATGCATCCATAGGAACCATATCACACACAACATCATATTTATATGTGGTCCCGATAGAAAAATAAACAAGGGCCTTCTTAGAGACCGTTACCTCTCCCCTTTTTTTTAAGCCATTAAAGCTTGTAAGGCTTGTGGTGACTCTCCGTCTTCAAGGCCAACTTTTGGACTACCTCTTCAGAAATCAGATTGTCACAACTTTCAGAATCGATAACAAACGTGCAAACCTTCCCTAGAATGGTACATGTGGAATGGAAGATGTTATGCTTAAGCCATCCGTCCCCATCAGCCTTTGGTGTAAAATAAGAACGCCTAACCACTAAGTTCACCCCCACATCACCGGCCACAACCTCCTCCTCATACTTGGGTTTATCATCATACTCTGGGGCCTTTTCATACTCTTCATACTGTTCATCGTCAGATTCAACAAACAAATGCCTCTTACCAGCTTGTTTGCAGTCAACTTGCCGATGGCCCGTCTCACCACACTTGAAACACTTCACCCCGCTACTACTAGCCCCCTTAAAAGATGAACATGTATTGTTAAACCTCGGCCTCCGTTGAGTAGGCACGACATGAGGTCATCCACCATCGGGCCCCGAACCTCCTCCGGTAGGGGCTGATGAATATGAACCGCCCACCCGATGGTTTTGTTTTTCAAAAGCCAATGCCCTTTTGGTGTGCCTCGGGAATTGTTAACGGATCAAAAAGATTTACCGAGTCCAAGATCTGAACCCTTAAACCCCCAATATACCGAGCAACAAGTTGTTCATCTGTTTCTTAAATATCTTTACGAGCCACCAATTGGTAAAACTCGGTTGTATAATCATCAACTGATCTGGATCCCTTGAGATCCTGCAAACGTTGATACATCAACCGTTGAAAGTTCTGAGGCAAAAAGCTAGACCGCAAACATTTTTTCATCTTGGGCCATGTCACAATCCTTGACTTCCCAAGCCTGTTTCGTGTCATTTTCAATTGTTGCCACCATGCTGATGCCCTCCCACGTAGCCTGGTAGTGATCAAAGGCACCCACTTATTTTCAGGCACCTCCTTGAATTCAAACACCTCCTCTACCGTGGCCAGCCAATCAATGAACCCTTCCGGATCTAAGCTAGTCCCATCAAATTCTGGAATATCGATTCGCATCCCAATGTCGGTTGCCATCCCCATGTTCTCGCCTTGGTTCCCTCTCGTGAACCTCATAGGAAAATGAATCATCATCACCAAAAAAAGGATTATCAAAGGCACGCCCATCCCTGTTTTTAGGTGCCTGCCTTCTACGATTCATCAATTCAGCCATTCGAACAGTCATTTGATCGACCACTTTATCCAATCGTTGCTCCACCTGTGCCATAAACCGTTGTTCCAACTCTCGTTCATAAACTTCATCGATTGGTTGCCTATTTCTCCTTGGAGGCATTTTTGAACCAGGAATTCGGCGCTGATACCAACTGATGCAGCGGTAAAATGAAAATGAAGATCGAATCACGTTGAGTCAAATAATACCTGTGATGAACTTCCAAAACCCCCCAAATCCCATCCAAAGGTCAAGGAAATTGAAGAGAAAAATAATTATTAAGAATATTCAAGTCTGATTCTTCATATTACATAAACTGAATATAAATAGAGTTTCTAATACGAAATGGCCAAAAAAGGCCATGGGCCAAACACAAACCCAAAAAGAAAAATGCAAAACCGATAAAAAAACATAAAAATGCCCAAAACTTTATTTAGAAGGCGTTTTTGGGCTTCGGATAGGGGCCAAACCGCCGTGGGCTGTTTGCGAAAATGTGCCCCTCGTCTCAAGCTTCGATTTGACTTATAATGGGCTTAACACGGAGCTTCGTGGGCCAAGTAATGCCCATTTTCTTGGGCCACCTTTAGAAGCACGATCATGTGACTCCAAATATAACATGACACGTTCTTCAATACTAGGCCTCCATCAGTTTGGCTACATTTCACCCTCCCTAAACCCTGCTTATGACTCTACTATTGGTGAGATTTTTAATGGGTTTGATTGATGGATTGATTGTTTTTTAAATGAATTCAAATTTTTTTTTGGCATGGAGACAAGTACAGGAGAGAATGATTTCTTGTTTATAAGAGGTTTGGCACGGTTGATGTTAAAACTAAATGATATTTCTAGAATACCAAGCGTATTCTACACTCCTAATTTGAATAGAAACGTCCTAAGCTATGAATAGTTAATTCAACAAGGGTTGTTAAATTGAAGACAATTCATGTCATATTTTCCTTATGTTTCAAGAACCTTGTAATAAGAATCGTAAAGTTATATATAATGAATATGAATGAAGAAGTGAAGTTAGGTAAGAAAGAAAAGAAGTTGTCATGCTAAATGAAGAAGAACGAGAGGGTTACAGAAGGAATTATTTTAATAAATATCATCTTAACTTAAGTAATTAACCATCAGACTAATGAAGATGGTGATGAAACGAGGCTAGAAATAAAGGGAGATAAGGAGAAAGAGTTGAAAGGATTAACGATATAGTTACCAGAAGAAACACACTTGGATCACTAAATCTGAAATTAAGTATTGTACATAAAGAATTTGATCGGTAGAGCATTTAAGGATTGCATTGCCTTATTAAATTTACTTAATGATTCTGAGTTTTCATACAAGTATAAGGATCTCTTATGATGCAAATTTGAGAATATGGTGACTGGGTTCTTATATTATTATCGAGATTGAGATTGGAGTTCGAAAAAGGAATTCTACTTAGATTGTATGCATTTAATATGTGGATGTGTTGGTAAGGGAATACTCTCGTTACCAAAATGATAAGGACGAAGAGGATGAGGAAGATGACGCAGACCCAAGTATACCCGAACCAAAGGGAAGAAAAGTCTAGATGAAACCTATAACCACTCCGTTGGTGAAACAACCTTTGCATAGTATGTTGGAGGAGATACGATGGGAGCAACAAAGATAAGAAATCTATTGAAGTGGCTGCAAGTACTTCACTACCAGAATCATCAACTCTTCAGTTAGGGGGTTGTGTTAAAATGAACAAACTTTCGTTTTTATTCGTATTATTATTGTAATTATGTATGCAAACGATATTAGGAACATATAATAGTTAAAAATCTAATTAGCCGTTAGCAGTTTATGTGTGTGTATTTAAGAAATTCATGTATGTAATTATAAGTCACCAGATTATTTAGATTCTTCTTATCGTTGTAACCATTTCGTTCATTGTTCTTTATTACTATCGAACTGTTCTATCACATTCTTCAATCATAAAGCATACCGAATATCAACACAAACCAGCTGTATTTTATTAAAAACAAAATTAACTACAAAAGAAAACTTTTGGGGATTAGTTGTGTGCAAGTTTAATATAAATGCTGGTAAAAAAGGAATATAAATAAAAAAAACGTTGATTTTTTTTTGTATGTAAATATTATAGGAGCATATTATAGTTAACAGGTGTAGTAAGCCGTTAACAATTACAGTGGTTTATCAGTAATATGACAGTTAAACGGTTATTTAATTGTATGTGTAAAGATTTAAGAAACTCATGTTTGGAATTATAACTCACCAAAGTTATTTCGATATAAATCTTATTGTCGTCATAACCATTTCGTTCATTATTCTTTATCACTACGAAACTTTTTTTCAATCTTAAAGCCTACCGAATACCAACAAACACCAATTGTAATTTAATTAAAAATAAAATTAACCACAAAAGAAAACGTCTGGTTAACAAAAAATAAATAGTAACATGGAATATAAATAAAAAAATCGTTGATTACAAAAAATAAATAGTGACTTGTTACCGTAAGCCGATTACCAAAGTATCACTTGTAGTACCTATTATAATTGCGTTTTTAAAAACTAGCTATATCAACCTAATCGGATTTAGTAGGAGTCAGTATAATGATTAATAACCTTAAAATCGTTACCAACCTATTCAGAAATTAACTCATCAAAATCGCATACCCCACGAATATGTTAGAATAGATCAGTTATACCTAGCATGTGCTTTTCCGAGTGTATTTTGTACACAAATTTCTAGCCGATCCTTTCTGGACAACCTTTGAATGAAGAAAAAACATACACATCAATTATCAACTTTACACAAAGAATCGATTGTATGAAATTTAAAAAGATTCGAGACAACAAAACCCACAATTTAATGGGTTTATTTAGTTATGATTTTTTTTTCTTTTACGAGAATTTTATACCTGTGAATCTTCACGAGGGGGGTGATTGTACTTGCAATTCCGGCCATAACTGCATGTACCGTATTGAACATAGAAGATACAATCCTTTTTGGGTATGGGATTGAAATCAAAATCACCTTGTGTATAATTTTCCATTAATCAGAAACAATGTTTAACAAGAGCTCTGGTGGTAGCCCGACAACTAGAAATACATGAAGTGGGTGTGGATTAAAAGGAGAGGAAGTGTATGAAAAACATAGTTTCCTCTGCTTTTTAAGGGAGGAGATGAAAAAACAAAAGATTTGACTAAAGTGTAACAAACCTTAAGTAGGTCCATCCCATACATTAACATCACTCATTCTTTTCTCACACTTCATTAAATATCACATCTAATGGTAGTAATATGATTATGTTCAAACATAACATTGAATGATTTTAGTTTTCCGTTGTCGCTCTTTATTAGGGTGGTGGGGTTGGGCTCGGATAAAAGCTACGGGTATCCTGGGTTTTTGGGGGAATAAAGCCCCCATTCTCCTTTCTTGGCTATCAAATACTAGTTATACAACCCGATGGTTTATGGAAGAACGTGTTGGTTGACGGACACTAACGTTTTATATATCTTTCTTTTTTCATTAATGAAGAACACTTCAAGAAAGTGAGTTTTTTTTTCTTTTCCCTTGTCATAGGCATGTGAGGAAGAAAAAAAATTATGTTTGTTTATTTTTTGTTTTTTATGTGTGGGTCCCTTAATACATATTTATTAAATTTCGTGTTTGTTTAATATATAATAACTTTTTTATTTAAATAAAGAAAGAGAAAATTTTGTAATTAACTAAATGTATAATTTAATTTATTTTTAACTAAATGTATAGTTTAACTTAAGTTAAAAAAATGTTTTATGGTGATTAAAAGGAATGGCTTCACCTTTTAGGATAATTCATTGTAGTTTAATGTAAAACCTAGGTAGTAGTACATAATTAATTGGGTCTTAGATTAGTTTAAAAAAGTGAAGGGAGCACCCTACTCTTTTGGTCAAAAATCACTGAAGAAATTTAGTGATCAAATTTTGTAACCGAGGTGGTATGTTTTTCAAGATATTGCAAATGTGTGTGTGTTAAAGAAGTAAATGGCTCAGTATATACGAGGAAATTCCTTGATCCATGTTAGGATCTATGGAATAAAACCCCGGGAGGTGATAAATATCCACCTGCCTCATAAACATTAGTAAGTAAAAATGTATTTACAAATCTAGTGTAACATTAGTTAATTTTCAAACCCGTAAACCCGACCCCTTATAATTTTTGGTTTTTATACTTATATATAAAAAATTTTATAATGTGATTAATTAATCTCAAGTTTCGTTTCATGTATTTTGTATGACATTCGTCAATTTTGAACTCACTCGTAATTCACCTTTCAATCATGTAATCATTTACGCAAGTATATTTTTCACCACCCTTATAGTATCGTATGTTTATTTAAAACATTCATAATCATAATCATATATTCACGTACATACCCCATGCAATTAACTTGAATTATTCTTAAACTATTATTATTATAATCATTACCATCTTTTCGTATGTTGTTTTTTTACAAATAAAAGTAAACCAATATGTTTTAATTAAATAAATTTATTAAAAGAGTTAACCACTTTAAGAACCTTTTAAACCATTTTAATTATTGTATTTAATTATATTAAACATGATTAAATCCTGTAAATTCTATAAACATAACAGCTCTACACTTTCACTATAAAAAGATGACTAGTATTTCATTATATTCACACCTCACTACACTATCTTCTTAAGCATTTTATGATTCCATGAATTTTATAGTTTTTGTTTTAATTTTATGTTTAATGTTCATGATTTGTTCTTCATGACCATGATATTTTTATAAAAAAAAATCTTATAGTTTGGTTTTAAAAATCACTATGATCATGGATATCTAAGAAAAACACTATGATTTTCTAAATATTGGATCAAACCTAATTATTTTGCAAGAAAAAACATAAATATTTTGTTAAATATGATCATCCATTGATTATCATAAACTTATAAACTTTTTTTAAATAAGATGATCTGTAAAAATTATTTATTTAAATATTTCTTATAACAGAATTAATATACTTCATATCTCTAAATAATTAATTGAGTAAATTAATTATTGTTTATTTTTGTTCAACATCAAGTAATTTGTATAATTTCTTTAAAATAATTCATGTAAAAACCTTTAAATTAATTAATTAGTAAACGAATTTATTATGTTACTAAAAAACAAAACGTTTAATCATAATTGTTTTTAATCTTGTTATTTAAGCTTATATTAATAAGTTATAATTACGAATTTACAAATCATTATTCAACTAAAAAATATCAAATGATTTACATAAACTTGAATTTATTTTAGTTAAACTCATTTTTAATAAAAAAACATTCTAGGTCCCATTTTGTCGTAGTTTCCTTTCCATTTAGACTCGTTGTTAAAATCTAGCATATGTATTTACTTGTTTAGGATAATCCATCGTGATTCTCCGCCTCGTTTGTTCGACTCATACAAACTATCATTTCTCATTTTCGAGGTGAGATTTTCATAACCTTTTTTTACTGCTTGATAATATTTTTTGGGTGTAGCACGTCTCAATTTTTACTTCATTTGTTATGCATTTGTTTACAAAGCGATTCACATTATATCATTTGTGTTGTTATTATTCACTCATATTGTTTTTGATATATACATGTATTATGTGCAACGTGTATACTGTTTTATGGTGGAAGTTACGCAAACACATACTCATAGCGGGAGGGTCCGGCGGGACGTACCTGCGCCGCCTAACGCTTAAACTTTGGTTGTTATGCTTGGTGGTTCTCATTTACCCTATTACTACATCCTCGGAAAAAGGAACATGAGGACAACAATATTTGTTTTTATTAACTTTATGTTTTAATTTATAAAACATGACAATTGTTGAATCACACGTTTTACAGACACACACATGTGTGTGTGTATATATACACACACACATGTGTGTGTGTATATATACACACACACATGTACACACACACATGTGTGTATGTGTTGTTCACAAATGTTATTATTTTAAACGTGTTGCAGTTTGATACGATGAAGTGCAAGAACAAGAAAATTGGACATACCTTAGGATTTACTTAAACGAATAACAATTGTTTCATTTCGATGTGATGTTATTTGCCTTATTATCAAACTTTTCGTGTACTTGCATAATTATGGAATAAAATAATTATATTGTCACTATTAATATCATTACGAGCTTATGAGTGATTTGTACGTTGCACCCGTGCATATTCCGCTCAAAGCCGGAGTTTTACATCCAGAACAATTGATGAAAGATTGCTAGAGTACAAAGGTGAGTACGTAGTGAGGTGCTAGTCTCCTATTTTGTTCGTCATAGGCTCCTTTTTATAGTAATCAGTATGCTGCAATTAATACTATTAATTTGGTCTTCAAACTAGCCATTGGACCTTGGTCATCTTAGTCTTTACAAACTTCTTCATCAATACTTGGTCTATTATCCGTTGTGTGATGATTAAAAAGAATAGCTTGCAGGCATAATTGACTAGTGATGGTAACAAGTGTAACTGACTACAAGGATCCCACCTATGTAATGAGTCTTTAATGAAATCAATACTCTTAGCAGTTACAAGAGCATTCCATATATTTTTTCATGCATTTGATGAGTCTTTAATGCAAATAAGGCACTAATGATTACCTGCAAAATATAAAAATATATTAGTTAGTTAATCAAGTAAAAGTTCAGGATATCGGTAGCAAGATACTTTTCAGGATCCTTGTTGAGATTCTGACCCATAATCCTGTCGGGATCACCGCTTCAGTACCAAACACTAAAGAGAAAGAAGTGTGACCAGCTGCATTCTTTGAAATAGTTCTATCTATCCATAACTCAAACGAAAGTTCTTCAGCCCATTTTCATTTCTTTATCCCCAGATTCTTTTTCAAGTTGTTGATGATGATCTTGTTTGATGATTCTGCTTGTGCATTAGCTTAAGGATGTACTGATGTTGAAGTTGTCATTTTTATTCTCCATGAAGCATAGAAGTCAATAGTTCTTTTGCCAATGAATAAAGAACCATTGTCGCATATAATCTCTGCCGGGATACCAAATGTTGTTAGGGATTATGCATGATGAAAGATATTACTTCCTTTTTTCTAACTTGGACGAATGTGTCACACCCCGCCAACGGCGGAAATGCGAGGGCGTGATGATGTCATGGATCGTAGTCAATGTTTACATTGAACAACTCCAATATTTTGTTTAATAAAAAATTTAATATGCTTTCCAAATCTCGTTCCAAAAAGATTGCATCACATTGTTCCTATAGGCTATAAAATGAAAACTCCCAAATGCATTCTAGTGCGTGTGATTCGATATGTGTTTCCAATGCTTCAATTGCATGAGAAGGCATGCATAAAATGGTCAACAAAAAATGTTGGTGAATTTCGCAGGTTTATATGACATATAAAAATATGTGTGTCTTGGACAATGAGTCGACCAATTCCTCACACAATTACCATGAGCTCTATGACCCAGACGTAACAACTTTTTTATGATCTCCCCTCTTGATGTTCTAATGCGAAAAACATCGAAGACAACAATGGACAAATATCACCCGCTAGACCTCTAATCTAAGTTAGTGAGACTAACCATGGGTGGGGCGTGTTACTCTTGAATAGTACTATTCAATTTCATCATCAACATTCGAGTGTGTCAGACTAACTAGTGTGTGACCCCGTAATCCTCCAACGATTATCGATACCAGACATATTACAATGTGAACTTGTTGAAGCATATGGTAACCTAATTACTCAAAATCAAGCTTATCATGAAATTTTTGACGTAACTAGAGTTTAACATGATACGGATATTAACTTGGTTCGATGGGTTGTCACTGAATTCTTCTGCTTCAACCCACCTGGAAAAATAATATGCCATTGCTAACATGAATACCTTTCCTCCTGGAGCCTTTGGTAGTTTACCCACAATATCCATCCCCATTTAATGAAGGGCTAAGACATCATGTGCTCTCTTCTGTAGTTGCTCTGCTTACTGACATGATGTGCTTTCTTCTGTATGTCTTTTCTTGTGTTAGCTTTGTTCTCAGCTTCATTGATGAAGTGTAACACTTTTTTTTCGTCTCATGTTAGTCACTTTGAATCTATTCAACTACCCAAGGCGTCAAAATTTTCACAAATTGGTGGTATGTTGAACGAACTACTTTTATATCATGAATCCATGGCATGCACAAAATAGTTTTAACATAAGTTAGAGCAACCATCTAGGACCGAGGATCTTGTTGTGATCTTGGATTCAAGAATGCTCATTCTTTTTAATATCTCTAATTGGATGATGTTTACTGAGCTGCAACTTTCTACATATAAAGTGATAAACAAACCATCATGAAGAGGATCCTGATCATCTTCACTGTATGAGACTTATGATTTGTTTGATATTGTTGCAGCTCTTCTTGGTCTTTCTAGTCTTTCGACGTTGGCTACTTTTGCGTTTATTTTTGCTTCCCAGTAAGAAGTTCGACATATGTCTGATCCACGGAGATAAAGTTCACTATCCTGGTGTCTAGAGGCAGGGATTCCGCACTTTCGGAGGTTTTTCAGTATTCAAACTTCTATTCGTCATCCTGCCTAGCAATTCTTTTAGGTTTCCTTTGCTTAGGAGATAATTGATTTTCTACCTTAGTGTTATACAATCCTCCTTTGTGTGACCATAATCTTCAAGAAAGGCATGCCATTTGCATCTATCTTTCCAAGAAATGTAGTTTTCATTCTTTTTTGGCCACCTTGATTTGTATCCAAGATCTTACATAGCACACATTAGTCCGGATATCCCACAGATTAACAATAATAATTTACCTTAGGCTAGTTTTTGTCATCCTCATCGCCGTCCACAATATTTACCCCATTGCTATCATTTCTAGAATAAGATATTGATCGGTATGGCTTAGATGATGAGAATTCTGACTTCAATTTTGGACGATTATAGTTGCTAGGTGCATCAATTCATTGCTTGATCATCTTGTCTTCTTCCATTCTTATGAATATTAATGTCGTGTTCCTGGCTTCATCCAGGCGCCTGCAAGGATTCATGAAAGAGATCCTCATAACATGAACAGTCTTTCTTGAGTCCCATCTTAAAGGCTTATACCGTTGTTGTTGTGTCAAGGTTGGGGCTTTCCAAATCTTCCCTGATGAATTTTCTTACATAATCCCTAAGAGATTCATCATTACTTTGAGTTATCATGTATATATCACTAGTTAATCTTTCAATGCTTATACTGCAAGAAAATTTGTTATTAAACAGTTTAACAAAATGTGAAAAAGATTAAATAGAAAATTGATGCAGCGGTAAAACGATAAAGAAGATCGAATCACGCTGATTCTAAGAATACCCGTGATGAACTTCCAAAACCCCCCAAATTCCACCCAAAGGTCAAGGAAATTGAAGAGAAAAAACGAATGGATTGGATCGAGTTGGAAATGGAAGTCTGACCATTCATATTACATAAGCAACATATAAATAAAGTTTCTAATATGAAATGGGCCCAAAAAAGGCCATGGGCCAAACACAAACTTAAAAACAAAAACGAAAAAACTGACGGAAAAACATTTAAAAACCAATAACTTTATTTAGGAGTCTTTTTTGGGCTTCGGACTGGGGCCAAACCGCCGTAGGCTTTTTTCCACAATGTGCTCCTCCACGGGAAGGGCTGATTTGCAGATGAGGAATTAGCATACCAACTCGCTTTCATCCTACCCATTCATGTTCGTAGGCCTTTTTTTAGAGGGTGGTGGGACCAATGATGTAATTCATGATTTCTAAATTGAATAGAGTTTTGATTCGATTTAGAAAGTAGGAAACTATAACTATATATATATATATATATATATAAATAGGACAAAGTAATACAAAAAGAACTCTGTTCTATTTTTTAGTCTATCTATACGAACTGGACACCAACTCCTCAGAACTTGGTAAATTCAACTCCATTAAAAGATACTTATAAAGGTTTTTTCCATTTACACCCATAATCTCAAGTTTTGGATCGAACTAATCCATTGACACAAATAGTTCATGGGAGAAAATTGAGTTATTTGGGCCCAGAGGGATTGACCGCGCGAACTGCTACTTTTCCAATACGAGATATTCATCATAGTCACTATGGGCGTATTTTACCAATTGACACATCTGAAGGAATAAATTTCAAGCTTCGATTTGACTGGTAATAGGCTTGAAACGGAGCTTCGTGTGCCAAGTTATGCTCGTTTTCGTGGCCACCTTTGGAAGCACGATCATGGGCCTCCAAATATAACATCGCACATTCTTCAATACTTGGGCACCCATAATACCCTCCTGGATAGATAAAGTTCGACCTTGAATCTGCAGTGAACTCATCATCAGATGAATCCCCATGAAATGACAGCAAATGTTTGACATTGAAAACATCCGAACAACGAATATGGCTCGGTAACTTCAGATGGTAAGCATTAGAATTTATCTTCTGCACAATTTCCACTGGCCCAATTTTCTTGGCTGACAATTTATTATACTCCCCAACTGGAAAACGATCTTTAGTTAAAACAGCCCAAACAAAGTCAACCACTTCAAAATAAACTTGCCTATGCTTTCGATCTACAGCTTGTTTGTACTTTGAATTAACGTTGGCCAAGTTTTCCTGCATTACTGCATGAACTTCTTGTAACCCCATCACAAAATCTTGTACCTTCTTGGGAATAGAACCCGGGACAGGAAGTGACATCAAATCGAGAGGACCCCGGGGCTTAGCATAATAGACCACCTCAAATGGGCTAAAACCAGTACTACGATTAACGGCGTGATTATGAGCAAACTCCGCCTGACATAACTTTTGATCCCAAGACTTCACATGATCACCCACAAGATATCGTAAAAGATTACCAAGTGACCGATTAAAAACCTCCGTTTGCCCATCCGTTTAAGGGTGGTAGGCGCTGCTGAAGTTAAGCCGAGTGTTCACTATTTTCCATAGGCTGCGCTAAAAATGACTCAAGAAAACGAATGTCCGGATCAGAAACAATAGAAGATGGTAAACCATGCAAACGATAAACATCCCGAAAGAATAACTGAGCCACATTAACTGCATCTGTCATCATCTTGCAAGGAATAAAGCGCACCATCTTAGAGAATCGATCAACAACAACAAAGACCGACCCCATCACAAAATCCATACTAATATCATTCCGAGGCTTTGAAGGGACATGTAAAGGCATTTAAAGACCTGCATTAGTAGCCGCACCCTTTGAGACTTGGAAAATTCGACACATTTTAACATAAAGATCTACCTCTTTCCTCATAGTAGGCCAGAAGTAAGAAGACTGCACCAATTTTAAAGTATGATCACGATCAACATGACCCTCCCCAGGTAACTCCTGAATAATTTTCAACTAAAGACTGGAGTCAGGCATACATAGCTGATTTACCTTGAATAAAAACCCGTCATGCAAAAGAAAGTTTGATTTCTGACCCGTTTACACACCCTGCAAACACAACTGAAAAATAAGGGTAAATGGCTAACTGCTCACGAATAACATCCAGTCCCATCACACTGACTCTCACGGATACAAGCATATTTCCCCTCCTGATTAATGTATCAACAACTCGGTTTGAAACCCAGTTTTGTGTTTGACCACAAAGTAAACTTTTCAAGAAAGGCTAACCAACGTCGGTGTTTATGAGATATCTTGTCTTACGTGCGAATATGTCTTAAAGAATCATGATTAGTGAATAAAACAAACTCTTTATGAAACAAATAGTGACGCCAATGCCTTGCAGCCTGGACCACCGCATAAAACTCTAGGTCATATGTACTATATCTCAACTTTACCCCTGTTAACTTCTCACTAAAATAAGCAATAGGTCGACCCCGTTGACTTAGGACCCCGCCAAAACCAACCTTCATGGCATCCAATACGAAGTTCAAAAACTTGCGAAAAGTCAAGCAATACCAGAATTGGTGCGGTAGTGAGCTTTTCCTTGATAACTTGAAAAGCCAACTCTACCCCCTCTTTCCATACAAACGTCTTTCCCTTCATGCAATCTTTCATAGGGGCCATAATGGAACTGAAGTGTGTAATGAACCGTCTATAAAAAGAAGCAAGCCCATGAAAACTGCCGACTTCAGTATTTGTGGTAGGAGTTGGCCAGTTTTGAACAACTGCAACTTTAGACTCATCCACCTGTATCCCTTCACCTGAAATAACATACCCTAAGAACAAAACTTTAGGGGTCATGAACACACATTTCTTTGTTGCTGCATAAAATTTGTCTCTAAGACGAATCTGGTAATAATCACTCTTCAAATCCAACTTTGTGAAAATAGTAGCACCACTAATCTGGTCAAGAAAATCATCAAGTCGAGGAATAGGAAACCTGTACCTCACTGTAATCTTGTTGATGGCTCGAGCATCAACACACATCCACCAGGTGTCATCCTTCTTTGGAGTTAACAAAGCAGGAACAACACAAGGGCTCATACTTTCACGAACATGACCCTTAGAAATCAACTCCAAAACCTGTCTACGCAACTCTTCATGTTCTCTCGGGCTCATCCTGTAATGTGGCCTATTGAGAAATTGTAAACCAGGCTCCAAATCAATATGATGTTGGACGTCATGCAAAGGTGGCAGCCCATCAGGCAATTCATTAGGGAAAACATTATAAAATTCCTCAAGTAAATGAATCATAGCTTCAGGAATCTCAATTTCATCGAGCACCGGTTTCCCTATCAAAACAAAAACATTGTCTGTCTCCACCAACTCATCTTCAAACTGACTACTGGTCAACAGGTTACTCGAGTGCTTTGTTGCTAGCTTCTTGGGCTTGCTAGGAACAAGCTTTATCTTCACCCCACCAAACATGAGGCTATAAGAATTGGACCGCCCCTCATGTTCTTTACTTCGGTCATACTCCCATGGTCTACCCAACAACAAGTGACACGCATCCATAGGAACCACATCACAAACAACATCATCTTTATATGTGGCCCAGATAGAAAAAGAAACAAGGGCCTTCTTATAGACCGTTACCTCTCCCCATTTTTAAGCCATTGAAGCTTGTAAGGCTTGGTGTGACTCTCTGTTTTCAAGGCCAACTTTAGGACTGCCTCTTCTGAAATCAGATTATCACAACTTCCATGATCGATAACAAACGTGCAAACCTTCCCCAGAATGGTACATGTGGAGTGGAAGATGTTATGCTTAAGTCATCCGTCCCCATCAGCCTTTGGGGTATAGCAAGAACGCCTAACCACCAAGTTCACCCCCGCATTACCAATCACAACCTACTTCTCATACTCGGGTTCATCATCATACTCTTGGGCATTTTCATACACTTCATACTGTTCATCCTCATATTCAACAAACAAATGCCTCTTACTAGCTTGTTTACAGTCAACTTGCCTATGGTCCATCTCACCACACTTGAAACACTTCACCTCGCTAATACTAGCCCCCTTAGAAGATGAACTGGCATTGTTAAACCCCAACCTCTATTGAGAAGGCATGACACAAGGTCCTCCACCACCCGACCCTGAACCTCCTCCAGTAGGGGCTAGTGAATATGAACCGCTCACCCAACGGTTTTGTTTTCCAAAAGCCAATGCTTGTTGGTGTGCCTTGAGGATTGTTAACGGATCAACAAGATTTACCGAGTCCAAGATCTGAACCCTTAAACCCCCAATATACCGAGCAACAAGTTGTTCATCTGTTTCTTAAATATCTTTACGAGCCACCAATTGGTAAAACTCGGTTGTATAATCTTCAACTGATCTGGATCCCTGCTTCAGATTCTGCAAACATTGATACATCAACCGTTGAAAGTTGTGAGGAAAAAAGCTAGACCGCAAACATTTTTTCATCTTGGGCCAAGTCATAATCCTTGACTTCCCAAGCTTGTTTCGTGTCATCTTCAATTGTTGCCACCACGTTATTTCCCTCCCACGTAGCCTGGTAGCAATCAAAGGCACCCACTTATTTTCAGGCATCTCCTTGAATTCAAACACCTCCTCTACCATGGCCAGCCAATCAACGAACCCTTTCGGATCCAAACTAGTCCCATCAAATTCTGAAATATCGATTCTCATCCCAATGCCGGTTGCCATCCCCATGTTCTCGCCTTGGTTCCCTCTCGTGGACCTCATAGGAAAATGAATCATCATCACCAAAAAAAGGATTATTAAAGGCACGCCCATCCCTGTTTTCAGGTGCCTGCCTTCTACGATTCATCAAGTCAGCCATTTGATCGGTTAATTGATCGGCCACTTGATCCAATCGTTGCTCCACCCGTTCCATAAACCGTTGTTCCAACTATCGTTCATAAACCTCATCGATTGGTTGCATGTTTCTCCTTGTAGGCATTTTTGAGCCAGGAATTCGACTCTGATACCAAATGATGCAACGGTAAAACGATAATGAAGATCGAATCATGTTGATTCTAAGAATACCCGGGATGAACTTCCAAAACCCCCAAATCCCACCCAAAGGTCAAGGAAATTGAAGAGAAACATAATTATTGATAATATTCAAGTATGACCATTCATATCACATAAGAAACATATATATAAAGTTTTTAATATGAAATGGGCCCAAAAAAGGCCATGGGCCAAACACAAACCTAAAAGAAAAACGAAAAAACTGAAGAAAAAACATAAAAATGCCCATAACTTTATTTAGGAGGCGTTTTGGGCTTCGGACTGGGGCCTAACTGCTTTAGGCTGTTTGCTACTATGCGCTCCTCGTCTCAAGCTTTGATTTGACTGGTAATGGGCTTGAAACGAAGCTTCGTGTGCCAAGTTATGGTCGTTTTCATGGGCCACATTTGGAAACACGATAATGGGCCTCCAAATATAACATGACATGTTCTTCAATACTTGGGCCACCGTAATAAATGGATCAACACTGAGGGGCCATTTCAGGCAAGCCCTAGTTAATGTTGAACCAAATCCTCTAGATAAACAAGCTTCCTTAAGATCATGAGGTATGGGATTAATCTTATCCTTTCATGATACTGAGTAGCATGTTCCTCGAGATTCGTAGTCTTGTAATAAAACTTCATGTTGGATCTGGAACCACTTTGGAATCTTAACAATGCAAACAAGATGTGCGAATCTTAAGATCTTGTGACTCCTGGGAGCCGCCTTCGGTGTTGGTTACACTATGTCAGAATCGCTTGAGATTAAGTCCATTAACTTATGCAACTCCATCTGCGTTATTGGGTTTACACCAGTATTCTAGCATTAGTCACAAGTATAACATTGAAATCCCTAGTTGTTGTAATTCTGGTAGTTGGGGTTGGCCTAGGTATCCCTATTGTTGAAAGAATGGGTAAGAAATCATCATAATGATTTCCCAAGGATCCTGAGGTTCCGAAATCCAAAGCTCTGATATATGGTGGAGAGGATAATTCTTTCGTTGCTTTCTTTTCTTGAGACATGGTATCTTGGAGTTCCCCTATGAGGCAGTTGTTCGTTTCTTTTTATTGTTGCATGTGGTCCTTCATTTGCAATAAAATATTAAATATATCATTGTTAGACATAAGGACAGGTCTTACAGTGGAGGATCCTGATCCTTGAGCAGAAGGCCTTATTGTTGAAATACTCGTGTTGGTGGAAACTCCAAGTTCAGAGATGGAAATTCCAGCAGTAGTAGTCTTCCTATGGCTGGTAGGCGGATGAGGAAGAAACTGAGATACTCCAAAACAAAGGGATGGCGTTGAGGAAGAAGTAAACTTTTATATGATGATTAATAACGAATTTTAGGATGAAAATCACCACTTGCCCCACGTCGGGCGCCATAATGCTTTGATAAAAAATTACCAAAGCAATTTAGTGATCAAACTTTGTAAGAAAGTTAGATTTTTGTTCGGGATATTGCAAGGGTATGAGTGTAAAAGCTATAAATGGCTAAGGAAAGCCCTTGATAACTATCAGGATCTCCGACATAAAACCTCGGGAGGGGATAATTTTATGCCTGCCTCATAAATTTTATTAAGGTGAAAAAGTGTTTATAAGTCAATAACTATTTATGAACGTTTGCTATAGTACAAAGGTGAGTATGTAGTTAGGTGAAAGTGTCCTATTTTGTTCATCATAGCCTCCTTTTTGTAGTAATCGATATGTTGCAATTAATACTATTAATTTGGTTTTCAAAAGAGCCACATGACCTTGGTCAGCTTAGTCTTTACGAACTTCTTCATCAATAGTCTACTAGCCGTTGTGTGATGATTAAGAAGAATAAGCTGCAAGCATAATTGACAAGTGATGGTAACAAGTGTATTTGACTACGAGGATCTCGTCTATGCAATGAGTCTTTATATGATAATTACTCTTAGCAGTTACAAGATTCATTCCAGATATTTTCTTCATGCATTTAATGAGTCTTTACGTTGTGTTCCTGGGTTCACTTAACGTAGGAAAGCAAAGGAAAGGAAAACAGTTCCCTTAGTTTCTTTTTGTTTCATTTTTCTTTCTTTTCATTTATTTTCCTTTCATCCAATTCCTTCCAAAATGGAAAGATAAAATTTGCACTACAAAATCCCCATTGGTGACTAACAAGAGGTTAGACCTCAAACCACTAAACATCCAACAAAAGAAAGGGGGGGGAAGCTTGTTTGTATGCAAATAGTTTAACTTTTAAAATTTAAAAATGGTTCCTTATTATTTATTAATAAAAAGATGTTTCAAGTCATTTTTTTTAAGTAAATTAGTTATACCATTTACTCAATTGTTTATGTTAATATCTGTGGGTTTGCCAAATAAATTATAAATATTTATTTTCTTTTAATTAGTTTCAAGTTTTAAATCAAAATAGAACTTCTTGATTCTCACTTCAAATAAGTATTTAATGTAACCATTCCACCTTGGTGGAGTGGCCAGACTGATGAAGGATAAGAACCTAACCTCCTTGAGGTCTCAGGTTCGAATCTAGAGGTCGTCCCGAGTTTTCTATTACAGTGTATTTACTCCAGAGGGATTGCTCTGGTGGAGGGTACAACATCTGTCAAGTGGCAGGTGGCTGGAAATTTTCTCGGGGAACGCCTAGACAAACTCGAATGCCAAGCGTGGGCCCGGTTAAGGAACCATAGTCTTGGCCCGAGTGGGGCGGTTGGGGCTTCCGACTTGGGAGCTGCAGTCAACTTAACTGTGAAAATTCGCCGTTCTAAAAAAATAAGTATTTAATGTTTATTTCTAAGATATCACTCTTATGTGTACAAAATTAAATACGTTAAAAGAACTTATGAAATTGAAGTAATTTTCTTGATTTAACCACCAATTGATGCCAAAACGAACCGCATAAAAATATTGGGAAGTAATTATTGATTTGGTTAAATCTTGGTTGGCATGTTGAAAATCTAAAAGCCTTTTCTTTTGGTGGTTGTATTACCTTAGTAAATTCTTAAGTTCGTTTAATTATTTAAATCGATCAAAGATAAAGTGTGATTGGTTTACTTAAAAGAAACATCTTATTGTTTCATGGTGTCTGTAGTTGGTCAAAATCTCGCTTAGGATCCTGAGTCTCGTTATCTTGCCAGCCGAGATCTCAGACAAGTATCCAGAATCCTTTATTTAATTCACTAACGTATATATTTTATAGGTAATCATTAGTTACTTAATTAGCATTAAAACCTCATTAAATGCATGATCAAACATTTGGAATAAGTCTTGTAACAACTGAGAATAAATGATCACATTGACCACCTAATGGCTAGAAGACCAGTTCCACGTGAACTACTGCGTGGAAACAACGTTGACCAATTTCAATTGTTACTTTCAAGACCAAATTAATAGTATTTATTGCAACATATCAATTACTATATCTATATTGAATGACCAACAAACAGAATTGCCTAGCTACTCTGTACAGGGTGACCCAATGGCAAAAGGCCACCGACAGCTGGCCCAACCCAACCAAGCCCTTACAAAAATGGTATTTCTCGACTTATATGTGAACGTCATACGATACAAGATTTAGCCGCTAACCCGATACATCAACACGAGATCGATGCTTTAAATAAATACTTTATTGATAAATAAGAATGAATACATTATAGTGGATAATAACTTATGGAGAGGATAAATTATCACTTAGATCTCTCTCACACCTAAATTATGAACATGAGCTGCCTATTTATAGGCCAAAGCTCCCATTCATTAAGTTAGTCTCATTCGTTATATCTTCATTACAAACGAGACACCATTCGTTATGCTTCCATAGCGATTGGATAATAACTTAACGAATAGCCAAGTTAACTAACGAATGAACCTTATTCGTTATAATATCCATAGCGAATGGGCCATTTGACATTAAATAAACATACTAGACTATTATAACTTATTGGATTGCTACGGACACCAAATCCGTGCACTAACAACTTATTATCATGCTCGGAATCTTGGCGGCTCTTTTAAAGATTTATAAGTTATTTCCCAAAACCTCACAAGAGTGGCAGTTCCCCGGCTTATCGTTAACCTCGGTATTTGGGGGTTCATTTTAAGGATTCTTAATTTATCAACCAAGTCCTCACAATAATAGCGGTTTCTCGACTTATCATCAACTTCAGGTTCTTGGTGTCTAGTTTAATGTTCGCCAAGGCTTCGCAAGACTAGAAATTTCTCAGCTTATCGTCCAGCTTAGCACTTAGGGTATCTGATATACGTCTATTTATACATCTCGAATCCCGTGTAAAGTTATGTTTATTTAATGTTTTGAGTTTGTTTTAGTTCGAGTTTTGTTAATCTTTTATTAATTAAGGTTTTTGAGTCAAGTATTATAGTTATCATGTTTTATATCGTTTTGGTGTCTTGAGTGTTAAGCTTTAATTCTTTCTATCATATCATGTGAAGGTTAAGTTCGTGTTTTGTTCATTTTGCTTGTCAATGATTATGTGATTGCTTCACTTAGAGTTTTGATTTGTTTTCATGTAGATGATGGCTTGGAGAAGCAAGGGAAACAAGTTCTAGAAGATTATTTTCATTACTTGGAGTTCAAGAAATAATTTTATCAAGATTTAATAAAAATAATCAACAAATAACAAAAAAATTCGTCGGCGCCCTCATGTACTACGCCGCGCCGCACGAAGGCATGCTCAAGGGGGCCGCGCAGGGCCTAGGGCTCCCTGGTCAGCGGGTTTTGCAAGTTACAAGGCCCAGTTCTTTTAATATAGGTTATAACCTAGCTGGTTAGGGGGACTTTTGGCAGCCGAGTTTGGAGAGGAAACAAAGGTTTTGAAGGTGATTTGAAGCTAGGAACCAAGAAGGATCGAGAGTTCTTTCATCTGGGTGTTCAAGGATCAATTGCAAAGGGTTTTATCGCTCTAACGTTCGTTCCTTGTTCATTATTTGTCATGTCTTTCCTCTTTGTTTTTAATACTTGTTTAGGATTGTTTGTAATAATGATTCTAGGCTAGACTTCATGTCTACCTAGGTTTGATGAACATGTGTTGACATGATTCTTGCTTTGGACTAATGATTTGATTATGGTTTTATTAATTTAATAGTAAAAGACTTTGTTTTGTTTTCATGATGCGTATAAGTATTTATTATCTTGGTTGATTATTAACTATTGCTTCACATAGATCTTTTATCTTTTGATTGTGTTCTTTAGATTTAGGGTTTATGTTTAAATCATTACTTGGTGTTTTGATTATTGTGATTAAATGGGCCCATTAGATCATAGAAGCTTGTTGATTACTGATTAGGATTTTGAATGCTTTGCTAAATTCCAATAGCTATAAGGTGAGGAGTTGTTCATGTGTCTTGGTCAATTACATGCTAAGATAGTTAGTGACAATATTCTTGCTTATTGTGTTGATCCATGTACATGATATCATTTTTAGCTTATCAAGTTATCTAGGGTTTAGTGTTTCGTAAGATTGCTTGCCTATGATACTATTAATTAACCCTAATTGATGACTTTGCGGAAATCAATAATACTGATTGCTTAATAATCTAATAATTGTTCTTTGGAATTTCATTTGACTCGGTTAAGGGTTCCTTAGGGTTTGTTATATGAATATGTTTAGAAATCAGTTTCCATAATAATGTTATTTGTCCATTGCTTGATGATTGTTGATGCATGGGATTCATACCTAGATAGATTCATTCTCTTATTGGTTTCGATCTTGTGATTTATTGTTTATTTCTCGTTTACTTGTTTATTTACTTTCTTAGTTTAATATTAGTTTAAAATCCCCCTTAAAACATTAATAATAAATAGTCGTGCAGTAAGTCGAGTATAATTAGTTAATTAACGTAATTTATAGAGTCATGTGGGTTCGATATTCCGGACTTACTTAGCTTTAGTACAATTGATCGGTTCACTTGCCGGTGTTTTGTGTAGTTGAGTCTTAAGTCTAGTTTTTAATACTTGTTTAGTTTAGTTAATATTTAATTGACAGTTTTTAGCACATCAGTATCTTTTAAGAGTATTATAACATTCCTCATCAAGTGATTATTGCAACGTAACCATTAGTTGATAAAACCCAATCACATGATTTACTATCATTATTATACTTCAATTAAGATTTATTATAAACCAAGATTTTACTTTGGAAGTTTAGCTACTAATAAGCATAATGAAAAACATCAAACTAATAGATATAAATATAATCAAATTGAAACAATCTAACCAATTTGAATGACTAATATTTGATGCTAATGACTTCTCCCAAAAACTTAATCTCCTTAATATTCAAGGGTTGGATGGATGTGATTAGTTTCCTTATTAATTGTGGTGGAAAGAGGTGGTTGGGGAGTAGTGAATGTGTATTAAATGTTTATCCAATGTGTATTGAATGAAGAAGATGATCATTCAATTTGTAGGCTGATCCGACCCTCAAGGCATGACCGTGTTGAGTGGGGCACGGCCATGTCTTTATTTTTATCCTACAACACATATTTTTATTTGTTAGATCATACATCTATGGGTTAACATGGTAGGGTTAAGCAAGGCACAACTGTGTTGAGTTCCATAGCAGTCCAAATTCTATCAGTTTTATTATTTCTCTTATACTTGAAGGCATGTCCGTGTTTTGATTCAGACACTTCTATTTTGTATTTTCTTCTTGCTCCTGATGACATGGGATGTGTTTTGGTTAACATGGCTATGTATTGATTTCCTGATTTTTGTTTTTACTTGTATGCTCAAGGCATGACCATGTATTGATTCACCATGGGGTGTCTTGAGTCTATTTTCACTGTTTACCTATGTTTTTCTTTTTATTTCAGCTTGTTTTATTTCTTTGAATTATTTTTACCTATAGATAGAAATTATAAACATTAGTGGTTATTTATTCTAATATAGTTGCCAAAGTTAAGATTATTTGGAGATGTTTTCAGTGCTGAAAAGATGTGTAAATTCTTATGAATCAAATCTCCCCACACTAGAACTTTGCTAGTCCTCAAGCAAGCTTTGAACAAACTCTTCGAAACAACACGTCAACAGAAGCTAAACATCCCGAGAAATTTCCGAAAGTTTCGGTAATAAATAAGAGCAAAAGGTGTTAGTATATGATTGGTAAAACTATGGTTTGCTTTTATGAGCTTCATCTTATGCAAAATGTCATGTTCTTGCAATGTTCACACACACTCGGCTTTATATCTAGACATACATGGGATGTTATATGTATAAATACTCTTAGCCAAGATATGACTTACAGAAATATTCTTGTCGAGACACCTGTTCTCCACCCACTTTGTGAAGCAATGCATATGTCAAAAGATATTATATTTCCACGGTTTTGTTATGTGGGTGATAGATTTTGTTGGTTATTTTGGCAAATGTATTTGAAAGGATATGATTAATCGAGCTTAACCTCGCTTAATACTTTCTTCATTTACTTGACCACGCTCTATTCTTTGTCCCAAAGTGTGGTGAATTTCAATAGTTTTGTTTTTCTTTTTTTACAATCCTAATGGTTCTTTTAAGGTTAGAACGTCAAGAACGGTTTTATCCAAGATGTGGACCAGTTCTTCCTCATTCCTATGTTGAACATAACTTGCAATTCTAATGGATTGTTCAACTTTTGATCTTAATAGCCCCCACCCTCACTAGTTCAATATGTTCGTACTGAGATTGGGTTTGACTTACTCTACATCTTCCTTCGCGGGACCAATTTCCGCAACCTAAACATAGTTCATATATTTTTTTTCTTGTCTTTTCATTGCGCTTTAGGAAATCCAACAAAATGGTGGCCTTTGTTCCTCTTGGCACCACTTTTTCTCACCTAATTGCTAAACATAAAAAATGTTCTCCCTAAGTTCTGGAGGCAACATAGGTTTTGCGAATTGTAGGCACCAAAGTCAATTGAAATCAAAAGAATGCATTCCATAGGTGTTGAATTAGGTGAAAGGGTAATTTGGTCAGATACGTTTGGTGCTAGGTATAGGGTTTATGTGGTTTATTTGTAATTTTTGGAAATATATTAAATTTCTGCTACTACAACATTTCGTCTGATCTCGAATAGAATATTCAGGACAAGTTCTAATCCGTAAGAGGTACGTGACTCACTCAAAATGATCCAATATATGAATATTTAACTGAATATTTGCATGAAAGTTTAATTCTCACAAACTTAAGTATTTGGTGAAAACACCATATTTTTTACATAAATTTAATCTCAATATTACAAACCATATTTTTAGTTTTATCACAATTTTGAAGTGGATTAAACTTGCTCAAATGTTTCTCGTTATTTCTTAGTATCTAGTTTGTCAAAAATATTTAAAAAGCTTGTGGTTTTGCTGCTGCAAAAATAAAAATTTGAAAACTTTTTTCCATAGTTTCGCTTTTTAGACTTCATTTGGTCAAGTGTAAATCATCTCCCCACACCTCAATCTCACGTTATCCTCAATGTGAAAAGATTTATAGTAAATGAAAAGGAGGTGGAAAAGGAAATTAACTTTCCTACGATCCCAGACGAAAGTTTTTTGTCATTTGTCTTTGTGCAGTTGTTTGGAAGTTTTGACACTAAAAAAAATCTCGGCTACAAAGAATCTACAACACAAACACAAACATAATACACAAAATATATAAAGACACAAGATAGGTATGGGTATAGAGTTACCCATACTACCCTACAAACGGGCACCATACATAGTAATAATATTGTCTTAAACATCTGAACAAAGAAAACATAAATAAACATTGTTCAACACAATGATAACAAACTAACCATAATTTCACACCATCTTGTACATAAATATACTACACAGACCCTACCGGTAGGTATATGTAAGACGGGATGAGAATTCAATATGGCAATCATGAGTTTTCCATGTCCCCAGTTAAGATTTTAGTAGTTTACAAACCTCACTTTATGTGGTTCGTCAGATATCCCCTTAACCATTCTCATCCTGGAGCAGAAATCAAGGTTTAAAGGCAAGGGAGCTGGTCCTGGTATCCCTTGACTCTGCACTCCATATGTCCTTCACTCCATATGTCCTACACAATCTCACAATCCATCCACCATCAAACAGAGGAACACCAACCGTAGATTGAGCATTCTTTGAAAGCATGGAGCATAGTAGATAGGTTATATTACAATGCCTACCTGTTTTTATGCTATAACGAGCCCAAAGCTCTCGCAGATTGACTAGCGCCCCTTTAGTTCCTAGTTTTGTGAGTGTGTGACCTAAAAGCCGGTGGATGTATCTTACTAGCGGATCATTTTATTCAGTTCTTTTAGAGACACCGTGATTATAGTTTTCTGCCTTTGTTTTTATTAACATCTCCCATACTTCTCTTCGCATCTTTCCTACAAAAACGTGTGGTTTTCCTACTTCATTAGGGAACGTGTAGGTGGTTTTGTACCAGAATTCTGATCTTACTTCATCTTCTGTGTGTATATTACTATATTGCCCCGAATTTTGCGAGGACAGCGTTTCGCAAATTCCCCCTAATGAAATCTTAAGGTGATTGCTTTATAGAAGTTGGTATCTCGGTTACAGACCGATTTGTGTTTTAGAATAGACTCATCCATGGGGAGGTAACCATGTTGATCATTCTTTGGTATTCATTTACTTCTCCAAATATTCTTCTACACCTGTACATAAATGGTTTTTCCATTCTTTGTTTGAGGTTCTTTAGTCTTCTATTGGCCATTCTTTCTTCCTAAGTTCTATCCGGGAACATTAAGTTTGGATGTTGTTTTTTGAATCGGGCCATCCTTAATATTTATAATGAAAATGACTCAAGAAAATGGATGTTAAAAAATTAAATTTTCGTTCCATTGGCAAGGCACAACCATTGTTGAGTTGGGTGATATTCGGGTTGGCTTACTTGGTTGACTAGGGCTGTTCGGGGTGAAACACGACCCATGTTTTGCACGAATTCAGAGTTATGAAGTCTCGAACATGCGTATTAACCCAATTCATGAAGCTTATCAAATAGTTTTTGGACATGAGTCGATCAATAGTTAACCTAAATGGACTCAAAATCATGTTTAAACTAGTTTACATTCAAAATTTTCAAACCAGTTCGTCTTTTAAATCATGTAAACCAAGTTTAGAAATGTTAACTAATCCTATACTAACCCAAATTTGGTGGAAATTGAACCTAGGCCCGCATTTCTTTTAACAACCATTATAGCCCGAAAGGATTAGGTATGTTAGTTTACAAAGATAGGGAAATAAATATCATTGATAGGAATACAAATACAGGAACAATTGAATGAAGGAAACGAAAGGTACAATTGAAAACTAGAATCGTAAACCTATCGAAAACTATTTTAATAATCCTAGTCCTCCTCCGAACAAGGTCTGCATGTGGGGAGGCCCTGCCATAAAGTTGGTTTGGGTTGCCCTCTCGGCTTGGTTTCGGTTAAAACGAGTGAGCTCGGCCATTAGCCACTCAAGGTTGTCTTCTTGCTTGGCCATCCTTCGATCCACATGATAATGTTCAAAACTTAATGTTTCAACCTTATCATGCAACTCTTGGTTTCTTTTCTCTGCCTCCGCGTTAATCTCGTCAACTATCTCGCGTAAGTACATGTAACATCCCGAAATTTCCAAGAATAAATAATAAATATATTATTTATTTAAGATGAAAAAGTTTACTTGAGTTAATAGAAAAATAGTAAAATGATAAAGATGGAAGGATAAATAGGCTAATTAAATGTAATTAATTATGGATCAAAAAGGAATGATGAGCCTATGGTTCATGGGCTTAAGAGAGTATAAATACCCCTTAAAACCCTAATCCTTTCCATTTTCATACATCTCTATACCATCAAAAACACACACTTCTTCAATTCCCGTTTTTGAGAAAACCATCCACAAAGACACAAAGATTCCCGGAGATCTAGCCATCGGATCAGTCTCAAATTTTAACTGAGTGTTCAACGGTATAAAAATGAAGATGTCCAATAATTAGATCTTCGATCTGAGGTAGGGAAGTCCGGTGTTTATCAGCAAAACCATAGCAGCTCAAAAGTGAAGATTTGGGAAACTGTTCAGCTATTCTGGCAACTGTAGCAGTGGTTTCCGGCAATGAGGAGCTGATGGGTTTGTAGATCGGGACAAGACGGTTCCGTGGCCGCTTGAATCGCTCAAATCGGAGTTCGTTTGATATGGTTTTGGCCCTCTTGAGTGATTTCAAACAAAAACCTCAAAGGTATGTTTTTGTTAAAAAGGTTTACTCTTCATGAACGGATTTACATGAAAATTTTTAGGATGATAGATTGGATCATGATTATTGATAAAGTAATGAACTTGATAACAAACAGGTTAGTTGGTTCGTTTAGTGTTCGGTTTGTGAAAAAGATGGGTAAACAAAGTCGGTTTTGCGTGAAACTTAGTGGGATAGTAAATCGAGTATAGCTATACCATAAATTGGTTCATAAAGGAAACCCTAGATCTATCTAGAACGTTTTAACACAATATTGGTTTAAACTTTATTACTAGAACGGGCTAGATCTTGAAGTCGTAATGATGATGGGTGTAAAACGGTTATGAATGGTCGAGAAAAGTGGTTAAAAGTTCATGATATGAACCATAAACAGTTAACGGAGCTAGGTAAAAGTGATAAAGATAGAAAGATGAGCTGAACACACCCAACTTGAGGGTTCTCGGTCTAAGCTAAGGGTTCTTGGCCAAGACTTAGGGTTCTCGGCCATTGAGTTCTCGGTGACCTGAGTTCTCGGTCAAACCTGAGTTTTCGGTAAACATGAGTATTTGGTCAACATGGGTTCTCGGTCCCAAGGGTTCTCTGCCTTGAGTTCTCGGCCACTCAGTTTTCTGTTTGGTTTGGGCCTGAACCCAGTTAGGCCCAGATGCTTTAATGGACAATGGGACAGACTTAACTAAGTCCGCAAATGTTAAGCCCATAAGTTAAAACAAGACTAGCCCATCATCATGAACTAACCAGCAAGCCCAACTTAGAAAATACGTTGGTCAACTAAAGTACCAACTTAAGTTGTTATATAGTTAATTAACAAATATATTGTTAACAGTTAGCCGTGCCCAATTAAAGAGAGGGATTACGATTAGCGGTGAACGCAACAGGATCCAGGTGAGTTTCTAGCCCCACTTCCTTGTTATGTTTTCGGGGCTGTGTGAATACTCGATGTGATTAGTTAATAAACTTACCTTAAGTGGTAAGTGTATGTCTTATATGATTTATGTATGAATGAATGCTTGATGATGCATGAACGATCTTTGGATATTGCATGTACCGTCAAGGGATAGTTTAAAGATATGATTGATATATATATATGAAATATAAATGATGTATGTACGTATGGAAGTTATAATTATGAATGTATAGAAAGGTATGTAAGGTATGGTTAGAAAGGGAACGGACCATAATAATATCCGCGAATGTAGGGAAGGGACCCTAATAATATCCGCGAATGTAGGGAAGGGACCCTAATAATATCTGCAAATGTAGGGAACGGACCCTAATAATATCCGCGAACGTAGGGAACGGACCCTAATAATATTCGCGAATGTAGGGAACAGACCCTAAAAATATATGCGAATGTTTTAGGACAAGGTATACGTATATGTTTATGTATAAAAGGAAAGAAGGAAGGTATGATAGTATGAACGTACGAAGGAATGTAAAGAACTATGTATGTATATGTACCTTCGGGTGTATATATATAAATGTGAATGGATGTATTGTATGTTACTTGATTAACTAGAATTCACTCAGCGTAGCTGACTTTTAGTATGCATGCAGGTGAGTAGAATGAGACAGCTGGCTTGAGCGGGGGCACATGGTAGAAGAATAAGAGTCTGGAATCTGAACACCTAAGACGTTTTTTAATTAATGTTTTGATTCGAAAGACAATATGTTCGTTAAAGACAAAGTTATGGATTTGATTGTAATGTTTATGAAAGTTTTTAATATTCCGTAAATGTTTTAATTAACTCTGATATTTAGAACTGTGTTTATGAGTAAATCCAACGTCCAAATGTGAGGCACCGGCAACGGGGCCTTACAAGTTGGTATCAGAGAAAAGTTCGAGAGATTTAAGCATCCTATATGCGTAGAATCGAACCGAGAATGAGATTTAAGTAAGAAAAGAAAGAAGATGCCAGTTCAAGATAGTCATGTGTCACTCAAGCAAGCTCAGTAGAGGAAAGATGTATGGTTTAAACAATAATGTATATTGATGTTAGCTTAATTGCTATAGAAAAGAATGTTTTTATGCTAGCTTTATTGCTAGAAAATGAATGTGTGTATGCTAACTTAATTGCTAGGGATAAGAATGCAGGTTATATGTATGTTTACATGACTGTATGAGTAGTAGAAACTAGCACAAGTGAAATCATAAAGGGAAGTATGTAGAACCTGAGGAGTAATGTAAAGAGTTAATTACACTTGGTCACTGTCATTAACTACTTACCTTACGAATAATGTGCTAAATAATTCCTAGAGTGATAACGTTTGTGTTCCCTTAAAGATAAGATAGATGAATGCTACAAAGGGGCGAGCACGAAGAGGTTGTACTGGACGCTGTGGTAAGACACGTGCCAACCAGACACCTATTGAAGAAGACGTGACAAAGAGATACACGAAAGAATTGGGACGCCGACTTTAGGAGGTAATGAAGAAGGATCACGCTTGGAGCTTGTAGTCATGAACACTAAAGGAGTTTCTCAATTGTTTCGAAATACAATGCCAACAATGTTCGCTAAAGCATCAAAGGTAGCCCAAACTAGGGAATTCAAGTGGAAGCAACATGAAAGAAATGGAGATAAACCAAATAGAATGAGTCAAGACTTGTAGTATGCTTGCAATAGTTAACTTTATAAGGGAACTTGTTGGGATCGGGAGTAACGAAGAAAACGATGAGGAAGCGGAGATGATCGATAAGAACGGGTGATTTTCAAGATATCCTAAGTAAGCATGCATAAAGGGATGAGGCTACATAGTGTAGCTAATATGAAAGAAGACGCTAAGAAGAATGTAGTTGTGTATCCGAGACCTTATGGAAGAGACCACTAGCGATACTTTCATTAAAATATAAGGATGGTTAAGAATTATAAGGTAGAATTAGAGGGACGTGAATTCCTTGCTACTCTTTATGATTGACCTTAAGAGAGTTCGATGTCGTTTGGGAATGGATTTGGCGTTTGAGCTTAAAGCTCGTACAGAAGGTAAGAATAAGTTGATAATGTTTAAGTCTTTGGACGGCGGTACAGTGACGGTTTATGGTATTAAGGAAAGTTCAAGGCTTAATGTCATTTCGATGATAAAAGCTAAAGGTTTGTTACGGCGAGGGTGCAGTGCCTACCTGGCGTATGTTGTCAAAGCTACGGCAGACACGAAAGAAATGAAAGTTGTTCCTGTAGTGTGTGACTAACCAGAAGTGTTCCCAAAGGACCTTTCGGGGTTACCTGTTGGTACATAAATGTCAGTAGTTCATAGTCTAGCGTTTGTAATCGAGTCTGTAATGTAATTATGTTTAAGTTTATGTTTATGTATATAAGCGAAGTTGTCAACAAGTTCGCTTAGGCGAACTTGTTGAACAAGCGAAGTTGTCGACAAGTTCGCCTAGGCGAACTTGTTGAACGAGCGAAGTTATGGACAACTTCGCCTGAACATATCGGGCGAAGTTGTCGTGTCAATATATACTGTAGCCGACGGATTGTTTAAAAAAACGAGAGAGGAATCAGTAGTTGAGTTTAGTGAACGTGCCGAGAGTCTGTAATAGACGTGTTTCAAGTTATAATATATAACGTGTTCGTTTGTATCGCGTGTGATTGTTTTACGTATTCTACGCTCGTAACTACCTACGCAGGGATTCCGCACCTACGTAGATAGCGATATCCCGTGTAAGATCCGTACGGGAACCTACAATTGGTATCAGATCTTTGGCTTGATTGTGTGGTTCGGGATTTCACGCGGGTGTAGAAAACGTCTCGTTTGACCTATTCGCGGGACGCGTTTTCGTTGATATTGTGTTATACTCACCTTATACCGTCATATTCAAGCCGTCACACCGACCGGAAACTGCTAAATCGTCGAAAGCAGATCTGAATATTTTCAGTGTTCTTCGGGCGAAGTTGTTGTTCTTCAGGCGAAGTTGCCGACGCTGGAAGTAGGGTTTCGGCGAAGATATAAGGTTGAGCGAAGTTAACCACAACTTCGCCTACCTCATAAGTTCGCCTAAGCGAAGTTATCCTCAACTTCGCTTACCTCCTAAGTTCGCTTACCTTAAGCGAAGTTATTCTCAACTTCGCCAAGTCACGCGAATTTAAGGATTTTCCAGCGAAGTTAACACTTAAGCGAAGTTATCCTTAACTTCGCCTATAGTACTGTTTGGAAGAATTTTTGTTTTTTTTTCGGGTTTTTCTTGTTTTCGAGAAGATGTCGCCGATTAACATCTCAGAGTTAGTCAAAATGGAAGTTGAAGCGGGGTCGGCTACTAAGGCCCCAAGGTTGATGAAAGGAACCGACTTTGTGGCGTGGAAGGATAGGTTCATTCAGTATATTAAATACCAGGATGCAAAGATGTGGGTGTGCATCCAGGATGGATATATTCCACCGACAATGGAATACGAAGGTCGGGATGTGGTAAAGAAGTACAGCAAGATGGAGGAAGAAGAGAAAAAGATGTATGAGGCCGAGAGCAAGGCCCATGCTGCAATTACTATTGCTCTTCCTAAAGAGATTCTCCATACATTCAGGAAGTACACTTCTGCACGAGAGCTTTGGGATGCTCTTGAGAATAGATTCGAAGGGAACGTGGGTATTCGTGCCTCGAAGATTAAGCTATTAAAGACCCAGTTCTCTGTCTTCAAGTATTTGAAGAACGAATCGCTCGATGATATTATCACCCGATATTATCATCTAATGACAGAGCTGAACAACTATTCTATTGCTTACAGAGAGGAGGATATAGTTGAGAAGCTTCTCGATGCTCTCCCACCGAAGTGGGAAATGTACACTGTTCTAATGAGGGAAGACAAAGACTTTCCTGATTATGACTTGGAGACAGCAGTAAACAAGCTCAGAACCTTTGAGCTTAATATGGTTCGTAAAGAGAAACCAACGGATCAGGTTCAAGACCCTGGTATGTATGGTGCCAAAGTTATCTCAGGCTCAAGTTCGAAGTCTGAATCTGCTGCTTACTACTCCAAAGGAGAGTCAGGTTCTAACTCTTCTCATGAAGGAAATGTGTCAGTAAACATGAACGGTGATGTTTGCTTTGTTGCTGGAGGATCAAGTGCTTCGAAACCTCAAGCATCCAAGAGCAGTTTCTCTCCCAGTGCTTCAAGCAATAACTACTCTAAGATGCCAATGAGTGTCAAATCTGCTGAAGAGCAGTTTGCACTCTATGCATCTTTTATTGCTTCTTACGAGAACTACATACAAGGGAAGATTGTGGACCCTGCTGCTTTGGAAGAAGACTATGACCAGATCGATCCTGATGATCTGGAGGAGATGGATCTGCAGTGGCAGATGGCGATGATAGTCAGAAGAGTGAAGCGTTTCATGAAGAAGACTGGCAGAAAGTTCGTAGGTGGAAAGCCAGGATTTGATAAGTCAAGGGTGAGGTGTTACAATTGTCAACAAAATGGACACTTTGCAAAGGAGTGCACTAATGCACGTGTAGAACGTAGTCAGGGGAGGACTACACAGCAAAGTAGAAATAACAATGGGAATAATGCCATGATGTCTGATACTGGTGAATACAACTGGAACATGTTCTCTGGAGAACTCTTTGAGCAGGCACACATGGCGAAGGTTGCAGCTGAAGAATGTATGAAAGCTGCTGAAAATGAAAAAGCTTTCATGGCTGATGACCAGAACTCCGAGGTAAATACTAAACCTATCTGTACTAAATGTGAGAACTTGTCTGAACAGCTTGCTACAATTACTGATCAGTATGTTAAGTTGGATGCCGAATTTAAAACCTTGAAAGAAGATCATCACTTCACAAAGACAATAGAAAATAATTATAAAATAAAAATTAAAGCTTGTAAAAAGACGTTAAAAGTTTGAAAACAAAATTAGCTGAGAAAATTGATGTGATCGATCTAAGCTACGAGGTTTTAGAAGAGAAAACCAAGTTAATCGCTGAGAAAGAAAAACAGATTGCTGATCACCAGGTAAAAGTGGTGGAACTAAATAGGAAACTGGAGCAATTCCGGAATTCCTCTGCTATTCTTGATCACCTCGTTAGTGATCAAGGTTCCTCACTTAAGAGGGGAGGAATTGGTTACCATGAGGTTCCACCACCTTATAACCATAATTATACTTTCAATCCTAGTGTTCATGAATCTGTTAATTTTGTAGCTGATCAGACAGGTCCTGCTAAGGAAACTGGTAAAGTACCGGAAGTTAGTAAAGGCGAAACAAGTTCGCCTGTCTCAAAAGTTAAAATTTCTATTTCAAGTCCAGTCTCATCTGATTCGGATAAGTCATCCAAGTCGGGTAAGACAAAAGAGAAGGAAGTATTACCCACTAGTGGAGAAAAAGTTAAATCAACTAAAAGGAGTACTCCACTCAACCCATATGTCCCACCTTATGTGAGACGTACGGTTGGTAATACTGCCTCCACATCTAAAACATCTGCTGAAAAGAAAGCTGATCATAGGTGTTGTTTTAGATGTAATCAAACAGGGCACCTTGTTGCTGATTGCCCTCTGAAGCAGCGTTTCAGAGAGGTGAGGCCCTCGAAAACTGAGACTAAGGTTTTTGGTAATCGTTTAAATGTTAAAAATGAAAACCATTCAAATTTGAGAGATAATACAGGTTTTCAAAGAAACACATCTCGTTTTTACACTACTAATAACCAAACCAAATGCTATAATTCTTTTGATTCTCTTAATGTACGTCGGTTTGGTTGGCCTCACTATCAGTCTCCAAGGAGGTATCCTGTTAGGACTCGTGGAAATTTTTCTAATGCTAACTTTGGTCAGCCAAGGTGTGTGAGTTCTTTTAAGAAGGTTAATCGACCCAAGACCAAGAGGTCTTGGGTCCCCAAATTTTAATAATCTCTTTTGTTTGTGCAGGAACAGTTGAACAGGGCTTCCAATAATCTTTGGGTTGTGGACAGCGGCTGTTCTCGGCACATGACTGGTAACAAGGATTTGTTACAAGATTTAAAACCTGTTCAAGGAGCGAGAGTCAGTTTTGCCGGTGAGAGTGGAGGCAAAATAACAGGAAGGGTACGGTAACTAACGGGAAGATGACGTTAGAAAATGTGAACTTTGTTGAAGAATTGAAGCACAATCTGCTGAGTGTGTCGCAGATTTGTGATAAAGATTATACCGTACACTTCACGAAGAATGATGCGATTGTGTTGAAGCCTGGTTTTCAAATACCAGAGGAGTGGATAGTAATGAAGGCTCCACGTGATAGAAATACGTATATGATGGATCTAAGTTCAACTGAAATGTCAACGGAAGAATCGTGCCTTTTGATGAAAGCAAGCGAATCGGAATCTGAACTGTGCCTTTTGACGAAAGCAAGCGAATCCCGAGTAACCATGTTTTTTTTGTGTTTGTTTGAAAAAAAAAAAAAAAAAAAAAAAAAAAAAAAAACGTCACTATTGCTTAAAATTAGTCGGTTACCTCAGTTTGATGGACATATCCTCGGATATGTTTTGGTCCTCGTTTCTACTTGTAGAGAATGAGGGTCGCCATTAACCAGATGACTGAAAGTGACCGGGGCGGTTATGATGTGTTTTCTTTTTGTCGCTGAAAATTAGTCGTTCATACTTAGTTAGAAGGACACATACTTGTATGTGGTCGGTCCAGTTGATCCATTGGATCTTCAGGATTGCCGTTTACCTGAAGACTTTGACGTGATCGGGGCGATTGAAGTCAAAATTTTTTTTGGGGAAATGAAATTACTTTTCAAGTCTACTACTTCGTATGAAGTACCTTTGCTATGTTCACAGAAAATTGATCCAACCTTGGAAAATGATATATATATACTGATTGTGTGTGCTTAACTAGTGAAGTTATTAGGCTTAAAAGGCCTTAGAACAGTCATTGTATGTCATGGTAACTTTTTATGGTGCGTAAAAGTAGATGTGATACTAACCTAATCTACTCAATTTTACGTGGAAACTCCTTAAGAGTTTTGTATGTCTTCATACATATCTTTCCGAATGATAGGCAGAAAAGCGTTTACCCAGTCATACACGAGCCCGTAAGTGTTCTGATTCCCGTGAAGAAAGCGTTTCAAGACACTGCAGTGATCCAGATTCGGGACTTGCAGTTGTTTATTACTCTGAAGTCTATAAGTATGTTTGTAGAAAAAAAAAATTAGTACTTATGAGTTATTGTAACCTTCGAGAGTTCGAGACTTCTCAATCATGGAGTAAGAAAGAGTACGGGAAGCAGACAAAGAATACTTACAAGTTAATCAGACACTATGGGTCGAAGTCAATTCGGGGTGACTTGGGGAAAGCCAAATACGCTTTGAGAATAGATAGGAGGCATCTTAATCTCTGAGTTGTTGCCCACTTATTTTTTTGAGATTAATTGAACTTAACTCGTATCACAGAAACGATGAAAACCATTTTAAGTTATTTACATGTGTACAACCTGTTTCTCTATGTCATAATACAGCTAAACACGGATCTATGTGACAGTCACGGAGTTAGTATGATTCCTGTTAGGATCTTTTCTAAAACATGGTGGTCCCTGACTAGACTGAAATTTGATCCCTTATTCGTTAAATTTTTATAAGTTTTTCTTAGTTTTGTAGTTGTATTAATTTTTAACTGGTTACTTAGAATTGATCATGTCGCTTATTTCTTAAAGGGAAGTTTTAAAGAGCTAATTCAAATTGTTCAAAATTATAAGGTTTGGTTATGAAAATATAGGCGAAGTTGTTGAATCAGGCGAACTTGTGGATAACTTCACCTAGGTTGAGCACGGGAAAGTTATAGATGCCTTGAAGGTGTTCTTGGCATCTCAGGGGGAGATGAGCTGTAGAGGCGACGAGCTGAGGACGAAAAGAAGAAATGATCAAGACGATGATCCCAATGCACCGGAAGAGTTGCCAAGAACTACTATAGCTCTTAGGGCTTCCACAGCTGAGGGGGAGTCTGCCGCTGGTGATGATGTGGTTGTTGTTGGTGATGATGTGGATGTGGTTGAAGATGTTGAGATTGTTGATGATATGATTGATGCGCTGAAAGAGATAGACGATATGTTAGAGGATGATGAGTTGATAAATGAAGATGATGTTCTGCCAATCGATGAGATCGAAAAGATTGGTGCAGAAATTGTGGTTGAGAATGAGATAGAAGAAGGAGAGGTTGTTGAAGAAAATGTAGAGCATGAGATCCCTGTGGTTGAACAGTCGACTATATGTGAAGATGCTGCGGTTGACAACACTGAGTGGGAAGATCAGCCAAACTGGAAGGAAGGCTGCGCTCAGTGGTTTGTAAAGACGAAGAAGCCAGCTGTACTGACGATGTTCAAAAAGTCGTATAATATAAAGGGATATGCAGAATCAAAGAAGGGAATCATATGATGGTTGTACGATGAAGAGTTGAAACTATTTGTGATCAAACGTTACGACGGCATTCAGTACTTCAAGAAGATGTTAAGATCCCTGAATACCTTACCGGAGTGTGAGGTGAAAGACTTAGCAAAACTGGGGCTGATAAACAGAAGTGATGATAACATGGCGAGAGTAATTGGGAAAATTGTTTGGAAGGAGGCCATTAAAGATAAAAAGTTTGAACTTCTGAAGCCTCAGAAAGGGAAGTTAGTAGAAGACAAAGATAGAGGGATGAGGGCAGACGGCAAACCATGGATGGTTATGAAGTATAAACCAGTCCGTCATTTAAAAGAAGTGCCGATGAAGGTGATGCCCATGAACGTCTTGAAAGACTTGAAGTGGTGGTACGTGGATTGTGAAACTGCTGAAGCGGTCATGGAGGATGAAGATGAGCAAGAGATCATGAGAGTGTATGATCCTATGCACTTAGTCAATCTGTCTCAAGCTGACTTGCAGGTACTACATGCTAAGAAGATTTTCTACATTCCTGCTTAGAAAGAGGAAGCTAAGAAGTACCAGAAGTTGGTTTCTGTATGTGTTAGACAGGGAGTGCATGCTTGAAGAGATGAAGAGAGAAGACGAGAGATTACAAGACACAAGCTTTGAAGATCAAGATATGAAGCTACTGCCAAGGGGGAGTCTGTTGGTACATAAATGTCAGTAGTTCATAGTCTAGCGTTTGTAATCGAGTCTGTAATGTAATTATGTTTAAGTTTATGTTTATGTATGTAAGCGAAGTTGTCAACAAGTTCGCTTAGGCGAACTTGTTGAACAAGCGAAGTTGTCGACAAGTTCGCCTAGGCGAACTTGTTGAACGAGCGAAGTTATGGACAACTTCGCCTGAACATATCGGGCGAAGTTGTCGTATCTATATATACTGTAGCCGACGGATTGTTTAAAAAAACGAGAGAGGAATCAGTAGTTGAGTTCAGTGAACGTGCCGAGAGTCTGTAATAGACGTGTTTCAAGTTATAATATATAACGTGTTCGTTTGTATCGCGTGTGATTGTTTTACGTATTCTACGCTCGTAACTACCTACGCAGGGATTCCGCACCTACGTAGATAGCGATATCCCGTGTAAGATCCGTACGGGAACCTACATTACCACTGGAACGAAAGGTAGAATTCCAGATAGACTTAATACCAGGAGCACAGCCCGTCGCGAAAGCACCTTACCACATGTCGCAGTCCAAGATGAAAGAGTTAATGCCCAAACTGCAAGAACTCCTCGACAAAGGTGCTTTAATGTAGAGTGTTTCCCTGCGGGGTTGTACCGGTGATGTTTGTGAAAAAAAGAAAAAAAAAAGACGGAAGTATGAGAATGTGTATAGATATCTACGAGTTGAACAAGCTTATTGTGAATAATAGATATTCGTTACCACAAAATAATGACTTGTTGATCAAATGCACGGTGCGAGTTGGTCCTCACAAATAGACCTCAAAGCAGGCTATTAACAGTTGAAAGTGAAAGAGGCAGACATCCCTAAGATAATGTTTCCGACATTATATGTACACTAAGAATTTCTCGTGATATCGTTTGGATTGAAAAATGCTCCAACAACGTATATGGTTATGATGAATAGGGTGTGTCATCCGATCTTGGACAAATCTGACATTGCTTTTGTTGATGATAATCTTGAAATATTCAAGGAATAAGTTCGATCATGCTGAACACTTGAGGGAAGTGTTGGAGACGCTGAAGAAAGAGTAATTGTATGCTAGGTTTTCAAGGTGTACCATTGATACATGGATACCTCTTCAAACAGAAAGAAAGCAATGCGAGGCAAGAAGATGGGTAAGGCTTATAAAGGATTATGATTGTGAAAACAAGTATTATCCTGGAGAGGCTAATGAGGTCACTGACACACTAATTCATAAAGGATGAGAGCAAGATGGAAATGAAATGAATTCTCTAGTTACACCGAGGCTAGAAAGGTAATACTTATGATGTGAAAATCAGATTTGGTCGCCCAAGGATTTCTCGTCATGGATATCTTCGAGGCCAAATCCTAGATGAAGGTCATAAGTCTAGATACTCGGTTTACAACGAGGCATCGAAAGGAAATATGTAGGTTATGATGAAGGCATATACTAATGAAGTGAAACTCTTAAGCAAAAGTCCAATGAAGAGGAGCCCATGGTATATGACATATGTGGATAGACATGATACTTTGCCTACACTGATAAGAAGAACCACAAGGGTTACGAATGTGGAGTCAAAAGTCACACCGCAAGAGGATGCTAGAAACCAAGGACAAAAGACAGAAAGACATGCTCGGAAAGGAATTTAGTTAAGACGAATGATTTTGATATATCAGACGGCCTGATATGCAGAAGCAAACAACAATGGATTCCTAGGACAATGTGAGACTTGATTAGTTAAGAAAAGAAAGATGTATCACCATGGAGTTCATGATCAAGCTACCTCAGACAGCTATAACTCATGAACCCTACGTGTTGATACAAAGATGAGAAAGAAAGGAAGTTCAAGTGGTAATTTAAGGAGTTTTTTCCAACAAGTTATGCGACGGGTGTACTCAAGAATTGCAAGAAGTGTTCTACCTTAAGGGATGTACAAAGGTATTTCAAGAAATAATCATTAAGGAGCAACTAGGAGTGTTTCCTTACGTTTTGAGCGTAATGCAAACAATATATTTGCTAAAGGTTGTAATTGGACGGAATGGTCATTCAGTGCTAAGTGTAATGATAGTAAGTGTAATGTTTCTATTTAAATGACAAGAAAGAAGAGTATGCTTGTGGAAGTGATATGCACTTTCAAAGTCTGGATAAGGAAGCGTATCACCAAGGACTTCATGGACAAGCTACCTAGAAAGCTAAAACTAATTAACATCACTCGTTGAATGTAAGACAAAAGATAAACCGATAAGCCAGGAAGCTAAAGAAAGGATGTGAATACATGAAGTATTCATTTTTACAAGGACTAAGCAGGTTTTGAGTACGAAACCTCTTATAAGGTGGGTAGACTTGTAACATCCCGAAATTTCAAAGAATAACTAATCAATATATTATTTATTTAAGATGGAAAAGTTTACTTGAGTTAATAGAAAATAGTAAAATGATAAAGATGGAAGTATAAGTAGGCTAATTAGATGTAATTAATTATGGACCAAAAAAGAAAAATGATCCTAAGGTTCATGGGCTTAAGGAAGTATAAATACCCCTTAAAACTCAAATCATTTCCATTTTCATACTTCTCTACACCATAGCCTACACAATCAAAAACACACACTTCTTCAATTCTCGTTTTTGAGAAAACCACCCACAAAGACACAAAGATTCCTGGAGATATAGCCGTCGGATCGGTCTCAAATTTTAACTGAGTGTTCAAGGTATATAAATACAGATTTCCACCGATTAGATATTCGATCATAGGTTGGGAAGTCTGCTTTTTATCAGCAAAACCATAGCAGCTCAAAAGTGAAGATTTCGGAAATTGTTCAGCTGTTCTGGCAACTTAGCGGCGGTTTCCGGAGAAGAGGAGAAGATGGGTTTGTATACGGGGACAATACGGTTCCATGGCCACTTGAATCGCTCAAATCGGAGTTTGTTTGATATGGTTTTGGGCCTCTCGAGTAATTTCAAGCAAAAATCTCAAAGGTATGTTTTTGTTAAAAAGGTTTACTTTTCATAAACGGATTTACATGAAATTTGTAGGATGATAGATCAGATCATGATTATTGATAAAATAATGAACTTGATAACAAACGGGTTAGTTGGTTCGTTTCATGTAAAACGAGTAGTGTTCGGTTTGTGAAAAAGATGGGTAAACGAAGTCGGTTTTACATGAAACTTAGTGGGATAGTAAATTGAGTATAGCTATACCATAAAGTTGCAAACTTGAGGATTAAAATGGACTTAACGAACTTATGATTATGTACGTTTCATAAAGAAAACCCTACATCTAGCTAGAACGTTTTAACACTATAAAGGTTTAAACTTTATGACTAGAACGGGCAAGATCTTGAAGCCGTAATGATGGGGTGTAAAACGGTTATGAATGGTGGAGAAAAGTGGTTAAAAGTTCATGATATGAACCATAAACAGTTAATGGAGCTAGGTAAAAGTGATAAAAATAGAAAGATGATCTGAACACACACGACCTGGGGGTTCTCGGTCCAAGCTGAGGTTTCTCGGCCAAAACTGAGGGTTCTCGGCCATTGCGTTCTCGGTGACCTGAGTTCTCGGTCAAGAAAGGAGTTCTCGGTCAAACCTGAGTTTTCGGTCAACATGAGTATTCGGTCAACATGGGTTCTCGGTCCCAAGGGTTCTCTACCTTGAGTTCTCGGCCACTCAGTTTTCTGATTGGTTTGGGCCTAAACCATTTAGGCCCAGATGCTTTAATGGACAATGGGACTGACTTAACTAAGTCCACAAATGTTAAGCCCATAAGTTAAAACAAGACTAGCCCATCATCATGAACTAAACCAGCAAGCCCAACTTAGAAAATACGTTAGTTAACTAAAATACCAACTTAAGTAATTATCAGTTAATTAACAAATATATATTTAACAGTTAGTCGTGCCCAATTAAAGAGAGGGATTACGATTAACGGTGAATGCAACAGGATACGGGTGAGTTTCTAGCCCCACTTCCTTGTTATGTTTTCAGGGCTGTGTGCATACGTGATGTGATTAGTTAGTACACTTACCTTAAGTGGTAAGTGTATGCCTTATATGATTTATGTATGAATGAATGCTTGATGATGCATGAACGATCTTAGGATATTGCATGTACCGTCAAGGGGTAGTTTAAAGATATGATTGATATATATCTATGAAATATAAATGTTGTATGTACATATGGAAGTTATAATTATGAATGTAGAGAAAGGTATGGAAGGTATGGTTAGAAAGGGAACGAACCCTAATAATATCCGCGAATGTAGGGAACGGACCCTAATAATATCCGCGAATGTAGGGAACGGACCCTAATAATATCCGCGAATGAAGGGAACAGACCCTAATAATATCCGCGAATGTAGGGAACACACCCTAATAATATCTGCGAATGTTTTAGGACGAGGTATACGTATATGTTTATCTATAAAAGGAAAGAAGGAAGGTATGATAGTATGAACGTACGAAGGAAGGTAAAGAAGTATGTATGTATATGTACCTTCGGGTGCATATATATGAATGTGCATGGATGTATTGTATGTTACTTGATTAACTAGAACTCACTCAACGTAGCTGACTTTTAGTATGCACACAGGTGAGTAGAATGAGACAGCTGGCTTGAGCAGGGGCACATGGCAGAAGAATAAGAGTCTGGCATCTGATGACCTAAGACGGTTTTAATTAATGTTTTTGATTTGATAGACAACATGTTCGTTAAAGATAAAGTTATGGATTTGATTGTAATGTTTATGAAAGTTTTTAATATTCCGCAAATGTTTTAATTAACTTTGATATTTAGAACTGTGTTTATGAGTAAATCCAACGTCCAAATGTGAGGCACCGGCAACGGGTCCTTACAGCACATTAGTTTCCTACTTACATCTATAGGCACATCTCCTTGTCTTCCATAACTTGGCATCCATCCTGTCCTCTCCGTGTTTAACTTCTTAGTAGGAAATGTGTAAAAGGGGGTACGTCAAAAGAATCGGAAGTGATATCCATTTATAGACACATATGAGGGCGAAACATGGCCATGGTGACATAAACACAACCATGTTAGGTAAGTGTCATAAATGTCAGTTCAGAATTTTGCATTAATTGCAGAGATGATGATTTTTGTATTAGCTTTGACCGGGCACGACCCATGTTTTGGGAAAGCATGGCCGTACCTTGGCAATTTCCACAATTTTTAAGTTTTTATCTTGTATCTTAGTTATAGTTCGGACGGTCGGTTAAGTGTGTGCAAATCTTATCCCTAAAACGTAATTAAACTTCATTCAATTAAAACTCCTTATATTACATGACTTTTCCTAAAAATACATAAAATAAAAATTACATAAAAAGAAGAATTAAAAACAACAAGTAATCAGGTTAAGCCCGATAGATCCTAACAACTACTCCTCAGTACAATTCATTGAATCGTCAACAAAAAAAGTAGAAGAGGTTTGAGAAAGGGTCACCAAAACCTCCTCCAGAGAGCTTCCCGCCAAATGAATCACTTCCACGGAAAGGTGATGGTGGAAAGAATCCTAGTCGGACAGACTGGATTTGAATTTGCTTGTTAATGTCATGAAGCTTGATTTTCATTTCCACCATCATTTTCGTCAGAGCTAGGACTCTTTGATCGTTAAGAATGAGCATGTCCATGAGCTCCTTCACCATTTCCTGCAGTTGAAGGATCATCTCTAGGTTCATGTTCTTCTTCTTAGGTGGATTGGTGACCGGGTTTCGAGAACTATGGTGTTCCAATTGCATCATTGGAGGCTATTTAGTTAAGAGAAATATGGCTAGAAGGTGTGCAAAACTCTCAAGGAGGTGATGCACATTTATAATCTGCCAGCCACTCTCAGCACGACCGTGCCTTGCTAGAAATGGGCTATGTTGACAAGTTTTCTTTGAAAGTGTACAGTCTGTGTCTGAAGCAGTGCTAGAAACTATCACTGCAAGGAAGTTGTACTGGCCATGACCATGTTGTGTGGGGCACGACCGTGCCTTCCTAAAAACACATAATAGTAATTTTATTTTATTAAACTTATCCCTACACAAGTAGTAAAATCTAACCTAAACATGCTAAATTTTTATCGGAGTCGATAGCTTGACTCACGGTTTTGGCATTTTAGTTTATGGGATGATGGTGAAGTACCTCCATTGCGGTTTCTACAGGTTCTCCTAAGTAAAGTTTAAGGCCATAAACTTTTACCTTAAAGAAATGCCCATCTTTTTGAACAAGTTCAACGGCTCCATAAATAAAAACTTCTTAACCGTAAAGGAACCAGACCATCTAGATTTCAACTTTCCAGGAAATAAACAAAGGCGAGATCTATAAAGAAGTACATGGTTGCTTGCTTTAAAATGTTTTCACCTTTCAGTCATGCATCATGAAGTCTTTTCATCCTTTACGTAATACATATAGCTCGTGAATTTTCGTATGCTTGCACCCTCAATTTATCTAGCTTGTGTAGCTGCTGGAATATGGTTTTCCCCATGATTGAAAATCTTTGCTTTAGGCGTAAATCCTAGACTTTGTGTGTGCTTGTGTATATGAGGCGTAAACGAATCGACAATAATAAAATAATAAGCATGTGCATTGAACTATCAAATAGGGCCCACATAATTTCTAATCATGCAACCCTAAACAAATAATTAAAATAAGCTATGACCAACTAGAACACTACGTCAAATGTCCTATCTTATAGTCACGGCTCTAGTAACAATCTCTAACACCCCGGCTTAAGCCGAAACGCCTTAGTGTGACGTACATATTGCTCAAAACACATGTGACACTATTAAGTGACAGTATTATCATTAATTAATTTAAATGTCAAGTACACAAGGTTGTAACAAGATATACAAGAACATTTTAACAACTTTTCCATTTATTAAAATACCCTAAGTTCTAATGGCTTCTCCGAGTATCATCCTCTAATAACGATACTTATAGCATGTATATAAAATAAGGTCAACTAAATTAATAGTTGGTGAGTCCACACGAGTTTTGATATAAATACGTAAAAACCATACAATTCCATGAACAAGTGTAATAGAGCAAGTAATGTCTTTTCTAGTTGTTAGCAACCAACATACTCGGATAATCGCGCAAGTAAGGTCCTTTCCAGTTGGTAACAACCAACGTACTTGGATAATGAGGCCCTTTTTCACTCATAACAAAATGGTCCTGAGTGCAAAGGGGGGAGTATGATCATACTTATTAAGGCTATCACGTGAGGTAAGTTTAAGCAAGTAATTAAGTAAACACACAAGTCCATGATATGAATTGTTGTTTAGAAAATGAATAAGTAAACAATTGATTTGATAAGATATATATGCTACCCCCAAAATGTGTAAAAGCGTTAAAATAGGGGTGTGAGAAACTCAGATTGATTGGTGAGTGAAAGGATTGGATGTTGGTGCGACTTTATCAATCCTAACCATGAAGCCATAAGCCAAAATTTAGAAATATGTTTTAGGCTAAGGGTAATACTAAATTTAATGAATAAATGAAGATAAAAACAAGGAAAATATCAAAAAGGAAGATGGAATACAAAATCAGTTTTTGGACAAGAAACTGTTATGTTTTGTTTAAGGTATTTAAAATATCAAAAATTTTATTATAAATCAAGACTTTCCAGTCTACTAAATTATAATGTTTTAAACAACTTTTATTTACCCAAGTTTTACAAATTTATAACCTAAATAGGCTAAAAGAGCCATTTAAATCAGAGGGTACAAATCTGCGCACTGTTTATAAACTATTGATTGCGAATTCTTACGTTGAAAGTATTGGATGTTGTGCTCCCATTTGACTATACGAACTTTCAGCTCCGAGTCGTATAACCACGAGATAATGTCTCCTTTTATATTCTTTGAAGCTACAAAATTCTTCATCTGATATGGTTCACCATCTTCAGGATTCATGAGCAACGGTGTTGATGAAAGATATGCTTTTAAGTCTTCAATCGCCTTCTCATGCCTTTGCCCCCATTCAAATGTCTTGTTCTTTTGTAGAATATTATTGAACTCTTTGCACCTTTAAGAGGATCTTGAGATATCTCTATTCAAGGTTGCGATCTTGCCAGTTAACCTCTGGGCATCCTTCACGTGGATCGGTGCTTTCATATTCACGATGCCCTTGACCAATCTTTGGTAGGTTGCACCTGCATTTTTCATAGAATAATGCATGGCATTGTTACAATATATACATGTTGGGGTCATGAACGATGTGTCTTTATGGTCTGAAGGTTCAATTTGGATCTGTTAGAATCCCGAGTAGGCATCCATAAAGGTCAGCATTTCACGCCTAGTAGTTGCTTCCACCATGGAGTCAATATGTGGGAAGGGAAAAGGATTTTTGGGGCAAGCTTTGTTGAGATCTCTGGAGTCGACACAAACTCTCCACTTGCCATTTTTCTTCTGCACTACCACCACGTTTTCCAGCCACCTTGGGAATTTTACTTCCCTAGATCATTCCAGCTTTCAACAGTCTTTCAATTTCCTCTTGGAAAATGGCATGTCTTTCTGGAGCGAACTTCCTTCTTTTTTGTTGGATTGGCCTAAAATTTTTATCCAAGCCCAATTTAGGAGTAATATAAATTTTTAGAAATACATGTCCTCATGTTTCCATGCAAAGGTTAATATTCTGCTTTTGAGGAATCTAATTAACTAATCTTCAATATCCTTGAGAATCTCGGTCCCTATCAACACTTTGATGTCAGAATCCTGATAATCCAGTTGTACTTCTTTGACTTCTTGTTCGGCTGCTTCCAAGGCTTCATGTGTTGTGTGCTTTGATTGTTATGCCTGAGTCGGTTTTGTCGTTGGTTTCATTGATGAGGCATAATAGTCTTTAGATTCTTGTTAATCACCTTGAATCTTAACGACCCCACCCCCCCCCCCCCCCAACGCACCCACGACGTCAGCATTTTTACGCATTGGTAATAGGTCGAGGGTACCGCTTTCAAATCAAGGATCTAGGGTATGCCTAACATAATGTTAAAAGATGTTAATGCATCAATAACACAAAACTTATGGATAAAACTCACTCTTTCAACGTAAATAGGAAGCTTGATTTCTCCCACCAAAACCGAGGATCTCGTTACAATCTCGGATTATGGAATGTTCATCCTCTTCAGGGCTTCCATCTAGATAATAATCACTGAACTTCCGTTTTCCACTAGGATCCTACGCACAAAACAATAAAAGACATATAGGGTTATAACCAAACCGTCGTGATGAGGATCCTGAATGTTATTTCGATCTTCATAATCGAATTAGACACGGGCTTCCTTGGGAAAGTCATTGTCTTTTTCGGTCCTTCTGGTTTTTTGCTTTAGCTACTTTCGAATTCCTTTTAGCTGCTGGGTAGGATGTTCCGAAATATCTAAGCCTCCCGAAATAACATTCATAATTCGAGCGCCTGCAGGTGGAGATTCTGTCTTTTTGGGATCCTGCTCAAAATCCTGGTTTCTGTTTTTCTTTCCCAACAATTCCTTCAAGTGACCTTTGCTGAGTATGTAGCTGATTTCCCTCCTTAGGACAATGTAATATTCCATTATGTGGCCAAAATCTTCAGGACAGGCGCACCATTTGGATTAGTCCTTCTAAGCAACATTTTTCTCGTTCTTTCGTGGCCACTTTTCTTTTTCACCTAGATCCTGCATAGCACACAATAAACCAGGATTATCAACAGAGAAACAATAATCATTTAAATTCAGTAAGATTCATCATCCTCATCATCGTCCACTACATTGACCCTGTCGTTTCCGGAATAATGTTTGGGTTTGTATGGCTTAGTTGATAGGGAATCTGACTTCCGATTCGGGTGGCTGTAGTTGTTGACACTGTCCTGCCTTTGCTGAACCAACTCTCTCCTTCAAACCTGATGAACTTGAGGGCCCTATTTCTCGTCTCGTCCAGATTCCTAGAAGGATTCATAACAAGATCCTTGTATAAAGTATTTTCTTTCTTAAGCCCTATATTGAAAGCTTGTACCGTTGTCGCCAAATCAAGGCTAGGGATGTCCAAAACTTCCCTGCTAAATTTGCTGACGTAATCCCTGAGGGATTCATCTTTGCCTTGTGTTACTCTATACAAGCCAGTAGTAAATCTTTCAAAACTTCTACCGCAAGAAAATTGTTTATTAAATAGATTAACTAAATGAGAAAAAATTTAATAGAGAAAGGAGGGACACTTAGGAGCCATTTTAACACATTTCCAGTTAAGGTTGAGACAAAGCCTTTGAACAAGCAGGCTTCCTTGAGGTTTTTGAGGTAGGGGGATGATCTCTATCCTCTCGTGATATTGGAAAACATGTTCTTCATGATCAGTGGTTCCATCATATAGCTTCATGCTTAGAATCTGGAATGGCTTCATCATCTCAACGTCGCATATGGGGGTGCGAATCTCGAGATCCTATGACTGCTTGGAGCTACCTTCGGGATCGGCTGGAGTATCCCACATACGCTGGAGATCAACTCCTAAAGTTTCTGCAACTCCTTCCACACCATCGGACTAAGACCGAATCCTGCACAGCATCAGAGTTAGTCACAGGTAAATCAATACTATTGAGTTTACAAGCATCGGGAATCCTGGCTGGGGATCATGGGACAACATCAAATTCCTGAGTGGGAGTTGCTCTTGTGGCCTGGACAGAATCACTAGTTCTGGTTGCGGATTGCATGAGAAGGAAATTATCATAGCGATTCCCTTTGGATCCTAGTACTTCAAAGTTCAGGTTCCTTGGTAGCAATGGAGTGAAGGATTCCTCCGCCGGCTTCTTTCCGTGTGCACGGATATCCTGGAGTTCCCTCATGTCAGAGTTGTTGGTTTGCTTATGAGTCTCCATATGCTCCTTCATCTGCATCAAAACATAAATAAATAACATCGATAGACATAAGGATAAGTCTCGTGCTGAGAGACCCAGATCTTTGGACTAGCACGCCGACAGAAGGCCTTTTGTAGGAGGAAGCATGATGCTTGATCCTCCTGCTCCTGAGATGTTAACAGGTTGAATGGCTCTAAAAATTGTGGACGTCATGGATGAAGATGTAGCTTTTGATTAAGAGGCCATTTTTTAGTATAGCTTTGTAAGGTAACGGTTTAGGATGAATGAAAATATGGATTTGAAGATGAAAAACACCACTTGTCCCATGGTGGGCGCCAAACTGTTTTGGTCAAAATTACTGAAGCAATAAATGAACAACTTTGTTAAGTGATGTAGAGTTTTCTTGAAAAATGAGGTAAGCGATTGCAGTAAAAGTAAAGTTGAACACAACGATACAGCGAGAAAAATCCTAGGATCCTAGTAAGGACCTTCAGGAAAAATCTCGGAGGGGGGGGGGAACTATCCCCTGCCTCAATTTATTAATAAGAAATAAGTTGTTACAAGTCAAGAGTTTATTGAGAACAAAATCTAAGTACAGTATTGCGAGTAATGAGTGCAGACGATTTTTTGTTCTAAAATGTTCTCATCGGCCACATTATATAGAAAAAGAAACAACAAACTAAGCAAAAAATCCGGAAACCCTAGCTCAAGTGACCATTAGGTAGAGCGTTCTTCCACGCGCTCTTCAACTAGAACTCCAAAAGATCAGCAAGGCTCAGTCTACTAACTGTTCCACGTTGTTATTATGAGTAACCTACAAGCAAAGCTGATTAGTTTACATTAAACAAGGTTGAGGATTCCAAACCTGTGTGGGAGCCTAAATCTCAGGATATCAAGCAATATCTCGATCAGGATCCTAGTCGAAAATTGACCCACAACAGTAGCCTGTAAGCAAATATAAGTACAACTTATAGCTGGTTAGTTGAGGATCTTGGAGCTCACTAGGAATCCCAGCTACCAGAATACTCATCAGAATCACTCTCAAGATAAAACGACCCCTAACGAGTCAACACAAATGTTGGTGATTTTTAATAATTTTGTGTATATATATACACACATATATATTGTACTTGAAAACGACAACTCACATGATCCGATGGACTTACTAAACATAAAAGTAATGCCAAAAACAAAATAAAGTCCCATTCTATTTGGCACAAAGACAAATATACTGAGGATAATGAGGACCTCCATTATATTTGACACAAGGATGAATTAATAAGAGTTGATAGTAAGTCTCGTAGGACCTCCCACTACGAGAATGAGTATGAGCATGTGTCTCCCCATCAACAATAAATAAATATTTAGCATTTAGTCATGTATAGCGTATACAATCATGTTGAAAGTTCATGATCCTGATCATGCAATGAATCATGTACGTGAGAACGTAATGATTCGGATCGTTATAATTATATTTGCTATACTAATTGACATTGCGGAATTATATCATAAAGGGTTAATGTTGACACTTTTAGTATGTTTATAACATTTAGCCGAGGTGGGCGAGCGGTATAGGACATGCATTCACTGAACTCTATTGTTTTAAACTTTCTTTAAATTTTGTCATGATAACTGTTGCTTTAAGCCGTCCTGTGTGGCGTAACTATTTGCTTTACAGTTTACGCTTCCGCATTTTTACTTAAGACGTGATGTCTTGGTTGTTTTTAAAACTTTAACTATGGTGTTTGATATAACTAATGATTCCGATCCTGTTAGTTCACATCTTCTGACGGTAAAACTCCGTTAGTAGATTTTGAGGGTGTGCCAATTAACAATGTATTCACTCGTAAACACTGATATATTGATATAACACTGTTGAGTACAAATCAGTTACAACTGCCAACTCTGTTACAAAATGATAAACATCAAAGCCCTATATACTTCTATAGTGTCAGCGGATAAGTTTGGTCAACGTATAAGCTTATACGTTTCTAAGCTTATGCGCTAAACTTTACAAAATTCCTAGAAATGACAATTTAGCTCTTTACAAAACAAACTATTACATAATCAGCCCATAAGACCTAGCATTAGACATTAATGCTCTAACACATGTAATGGAAAAATAACATACGAACACATGTGCATGAATTGTATTGAATAATTAAATGAGCAATTTGGAGTTGAAAACGTAATATACCTCAAAACTATAAAATGTAAAAATGAGGATTATGAAACTCACGTGAAATATAGAGAGTGATAACAAGTTGAAGGTTTAAGCATGTTGATCGGCCACACGAGAATTCCCGACAGCTTTTCCTAAATTTAAAAGTACACTCGATATAAATAACAAGGATAACGAGTAAGTTAAACACGACACTAGGGGATTCTAGATATTTATAGCAGATTTGGGATCATGGGGGTTTTAGGTAAAGTTTTGATATAATTAGTTCACACGATTTATAACAAAAAGATTAATTTAAATAATTTTTGTTAATAATTAAAGTTAAGACTAATAAAAATATATTAACCATCAAACGATTATAGCGTTGGTATTTTAAAGTTTGGCAGTGTTCAGATTGATAAACGAATTAAAAGTTATAAATATATTTAAGATAATTATTATTTAAATAAATAAAATAAAATAAGAAATATAACAAAAATCAGGTCCAAGGAAAAATCGAACCAAAATCTTCAGGGAGACAGAAACATGCACTAGCCAACTAGGTTGGTGACTTACCTAGTTAAAAGTTGCTCCTAATTAAATATAAGCAACTGGAGTTTTAGGCTTCAAGTGGATATGGCAACTACCATGATGTGGGAATGCGATGAATAAACGGGAAAGGTGATTATGATAAAATCTGACGATTCATTCAAATTCTATCGTCCTAGCGATATTACTATTTTCGGTAAGACTGATTTAAAGGCGACTCAACATGCTTGAATGTTCAACCCTACAAATGATATTGGGGAGACGAGTTGGTGAGTTTGGTTAGACAACAAGCTATTTCTCCTTATGAGGACAAGAAGGATGAAGTTGCTGCTGATTTTGCTGCTAATGAAGATGAAGGAGAAGTTATCTTACCGGTTATAAATCGAAGCTATGGATGAAGATGGAATTTAAACATATTTTACTTTTTTTTATTAATAAAAAATCAATGTTTTTTTGTTAATATGAATTTACTTCACTACCTTACATATAAATATTAAAAAACATTACCATGAAAATAATGATAAGTAGTGATTAAAACACAGGAAATCATGTAAATGTTTAAATCAATTATTTTTTTAATTAATTTATACTGATTTTGTTAATTTATGAAATAAGAACCGTTGTTTAAACTTTGAATCTTTACATCGGTTTTCTTTTAAGCCGGAAACTGTTTTTTAATATTAATTTTAAATATGTATTTTATTCATTTACACTTACCCATGCTATAATCTATTCACAACACCGCCAAATTTATTAATTCTCCGCCATAATATTTACATTTTCACCGAAAGAATTTTTAAATTCATTTGAAAAGCACATTCGTATGCTCGCTTACCTCTGTGACCTCATAAAATAATTGCTCGCTTGCTTACGTGTAGCTACTGTTGCTACAAACCCTATGCGGTACATTTTCTTTTATTTTATGAAACTGAAAGACTGTCCATCAAATATATACTTTTGTGTCAAGATTATCCATCAAAGAACTAGGATTTCAAAATTATGTATTCACTTTCGAAGATAATCCAGCGACTCGATTTTGGTATGTTTCTCCCTACAAGACTGTTTAAACTAAATTAACTTTGTTTGTGTGCATGTGAAATTAAAGATTGTCTAACCAATGTTTTATTTGTGTTTGGAAAACATATTCTATTTTCATATTTTGGCCAAAGTTGTATGAGATTGACATGGAACTACATTAAGAATATTTTTAAGTTAGGTATTTGTAAATAATTAGTTTAAATTTATTGATAAAATATGTAAGAACCCTTTAAAATACCCAATGATTTAAATATTCGATTAGGTAGAAGACTAGTTTCAATGAAATGATTTGAACAGAAGTTACATCCAAAGAGATTGAGGTATACTAGATTACAAGATATTTTGTTTATTTACTAATATAATTATTTTTTTATGTACTGGTTTTTATGATGAAACATAACAACAAGTTCCTATAAGCTGCATGAGTCACTACTATACCTTTTTTTTTAATTATAGTTTGTTAATATAGAAAATATTATTGTTTTTCAACATAAGGATTTTGATGAGAGGAAAAGCAAATGTAGCTATTATATGAAGAACTGGGATTTCAGATTTCGTAAAAGTTTTTATTTTTTTTATTATTGCCTTTCTAATTTCTTTGATATTTGCATTTTCAATATTTATGTTTAATTTTAATGAAGTCCTCACGACAAGAACTAGATTGAGTAAGTAATTTCTTTATTATTACTTTATTAATGAAATTGAATTATGGTATAACTTGTATCTCATTATCTATTATAGGTGATTGATGTGGGCCCAAGTGTAGAACATCGGGCCATGATGTTTCTGAAGTCCCTAGATCGCTCTTCTCGAGGTCAAAAATGGGCTTAACTTGGGCTACGTGCCTCCGTTTCAAGCGTGCTACCAGTCAAAAACGCCTGTTGGAATGTTGGCCACGTTGTGGTAATCGGTCGTAGGAGGGTTATCCCTTTTATTTTTTGAAATAAGCCTTCTATATACACTTTTATGTTTTTGTCTAGTTTTTTGGTTCTCTTTTGGGCTGTTGTTAGGCCTGTGGTTTTTGTGGGCCCAAACCCATTTTGGATGCTTTATTAATAGGTTAAGTTGCTTGTGACTGATCATTGATCAGATTATAATAAAAACAATTTTCCTTTTCGAATTCTAGCCTTTTGGGTCGAATTTGGGGGTTTGGGGAAGGATCGTCACGGGTATTCATAGAATCAACATTGTTGGGTCATAATTTGGTTAAACTGACGCGTATCAAAAGATCACGACATGATCAAGACTGAAGTGAAATAAACAAGAACGAAGCTATGATGAAACAAGAACAAGATATTTTGTTTATTTACTAATATAATTATTTTTTTATGTACTGGTTTTTATGATGAAACATAACAACAAGTTTCTATAAGGTGCATGAGTCACTACTATACCTTTTTTTTAATTATAGTTTGTTAATATAGAAAATATTATTGTTTTTCAACATAAGGATTTTGATGAGAGGAAAAGCAAATGTAGCTATTATATGAAGAACTGGGATTTCAGATTTCGTAAAAAGTTTTTATTTTTTTTATTATTGCCTTTCTAATTTCTTTGATATTTGCATTTTCAATATTTATGTTTAATTTTAATGAAGTCCTCACGACAAGAACTAGATTGAGTAAGTAATTTCATTATTATTACTTTATTAATGAAATTGAATTATGGTATAACTTGTATCTCATTATCTATTATAGGTGATTGATGTGGGCCCAAGTGTAAAACATCGGGCCATGATGTTTCTGAAGTCCCTAGATCGCTCTTCTCGAGGTCAAAAATGGGCTTAACTTGGGCTACGTGCCTCCGTTTCAAGCGTGCTACCAGTCAAAAACGCCTGTTGGAATGTTGGCCACGTTGTGGTAACCGGTCGTAGGAGGGTTATCCCTTTTATTTTTTGAAATAAGCCTTCTTTATACACTTTTGGACCACTTTTATGTTTTTGTCTAGTTTTTGGGTTCTCTTTTGGGCTGTTGTTAGGCCTGTGGTTTTTGTGGGCCCAAACCCATTTTGGATGCTTTATTAATAGGTTAAGTTGCTTGTGACTGATCATTGATCAGATTATAATAAAAACAATTTTCCTTTTCGAATTCTAGCCTTTTTGGTCGAATTTGGGGGTTTGGGGAAGGATCGTCACGGGTATTCATAGAATCAACATTGTTTGGTCATAATTTGGTTAGACTGACGCATATCAAAAGATCACGACATGATCAAGACTGAAGTGAAATAAACAAGAACGAAGCTACAAACCAAGAGGAGATTGTTGGGTCCATATTTGGTGGTTTGTACTTAGTTCTATGTTTGTTGGGTTTCGTATTGAGCTATGAATGTAAACCAAGATCCTTATGGATCTCGGTGGGCTTTGGGCTATGATTGGGCTACTGTGTTGGGTACTCTATAAATAGATCTTATTGTATAGGGTTTAGGGTTGTTCATTGAGTTGTTTTGTTTGGTTGTCTAAGTGTTTACTAGACGTGTTTGTAATCATCGTGCTTAAGCACCCGACGTATAATAATACGTGTGTTTTGAAGCAATCATTGAGTTACTTGTTTGTGTTATTTTGTGTTCTTGAATCACCTAGTATTGGAATTTCGCACCAATACTTGGTTTGTTGATATCATAATTATAGTGATCCAGATTCGGGACTTACAAACATGATTAGCCTTCTTTCTCAATTAGTACGCTGCATCAATGATGAACTCTTATAAAGCCCATTCCCTTTCATCAATTCAGGATTTTGTAAAGCTTCTTGTATTTTTGTTATTATCAGAATGATTATATTAGGTTCATGCGTAAATGAAATATGTATGCAGTTGAAGGATATTACAATGAATTTAATACATATGTTGGCGGCTATATATATATAATTTTTATTATATATTATTGTGGTTGTACATACCCGTTGTAAATAATAAGTTCCTTGTATATAATTCTTTGATAACTAACGGTTCACAGCCCTTTGTAATAGGTTTGAAATATACTTAACAAATACATGTTATTGACCCTTTGTAATAAATTTGAAATACTTAACCAATATTGTTTAGTGGCCAGTTGTAATAGGTTGTAAATACTTAATAAACGCCGGTTTGGGCCCGTTGTAAAAGGGTATTAATACCGGTTGTAGTGCGTTGTTAAAATTTTTAAACAACGTTTAGTTTTCTGTTCTTTTAAAAAATGTCAATGGTCCGTTGTATATAGTTAGTAAACAACAATTTGTTAACATTGTAAATTACCAATATAAACGCCTGTTAGAGTTCTGTTGTAAAGTTTTCGTAACACCGTTAACTAACTACCGTTTAGATAAAATACACCGGTTGTTGAACCGTTTTAATATTAGGTTTCATCTTTTGCAACGCAACATATATAACGGTCTTGAGACCGTTTCAAAAACCTATTATAACGGTTCTAAATAATCGTTTTCAAATGGTTTTTTTCTGTACTAGCGAGTCTTGTATAAATATTGTAATATCCGAATTTTTCAGATAATAATTATAATAGCTAAATTTTATGATAATAAAATAAGATGATTATGGTTTAATGGAAATTGTATTGAATTTAGAATTTCGTTGGGAACTCAAATTTGATATGTAATCAAATGGTATTAGAGGTAAGATAATATATATACGTGGGTTAACTTGTTAACGATATATATATATATACATATATATATATTATCACTTATGATTTGAGTAAAGATACCATTAAGTAGAATTTGAATATTATTATTGTAGTATATCGTTGCAAACTCATATAAATAAACAATTTAAATAAATAGATAGATAATAAGCATACCTAGTCCTAAAATTTCAAGATATAATTTTTGAACTAGTCTTATCACCTCCAAGTACATCATTAATTAAAAGTGTTAGTATCTCGTAAATGGGTAGAACGTTAATGAAATATAAGCTAAACTTTTTAACATAAATACTATTTTAACATACACATGAGTAATAATAACCAAAAGTAAAAGGTTACTTAAAACAAACACTAAAGTAAAATGTTTGCTAAGTAATTGTGGAAATAAATTATGAAACAAAGTAGAGGGACCATTATTGCCTTTTCGTGAAAACCAGTTTGAAGAACACATGATCTGCATCACAGCCGACTTACGTAAGGCTATCTCAACAAACCATACGGCTATATCGGGATTTGATTTTGTTTCAAATTCGTTAATATAGATACATACGATAACAAATGGATGGGAAAGTTTATCTTCCTCAACAAACTATCAAATAAATAAGGAGTTTGATTTCATGTCCTTCACGTCTCTATCGATTTAAAAAGCCTCTTAATCTCTTTCACCATAACCCTATCAGTTATATTTGTGTCCTCCGCCTTCGTTAGCGACACCACCGCCACCTCCGCCTCAGTTGGAGCTATCACCGCCCTCCGTCACCTTTTGAACGCCACTCAAAATCTATCGCCACAATCACCAGTCATAGTCGCTACGGCCACCGCGTACCGCACTGTTGCTCACCATTGACGTCTTGTTCCGCTATTCAGCAACCGTCACACACCTGTGTTCCCTCACGGTTTTGTTCGGCTTATGAGGTAACGAATTCGAGCTCACCGTAATTGTTTCATGACTGTTGGTTAGGTTCCGGCGCGGCTAAAAACTATTTTATGTGTTTTTACGTGACTGATTATGAGATCAGTTGAATATCTAGTTTGTTCCTCGTCTGCTTATATGTTAACGTAAACACACATTCTGGTTGAGAGCTTTTCCTTAATATAGTTGCATTACATGTTTTTAATAACGTGAACCATGAATATGTTGCAGACGTTTGATAAGTGTTATAAAAGCTCTCATGCTGCTCCAAAGTTATAAACTAAAAAGTAGCCTTATAGTTGGTTCTCCTAGTCCTATCTTTATAACTAAATGGGATAAGTGATGGTATTTTATAATCCAAAACTTACTGGTCTAGTCAAACAAATTAATACCATACGTATTGTTTTCATTCAACAAAATATATATTGTTTAGATATAAATAAATACATCTAAATCCACGAAGTTATACTTTTATTTTATTCAAAACAACTTGTTTAATTAGCAAACAAGTAACTGATATTGATAAAATTATAACTAATTATTTGGTGTTTAAGAAAGCATGTCTTTTGAGAATCGTAGACAACTACGAAAAGATATATGTTAAAAGTTTAAAGTCTTTGTCGCCGGAACATCAACCAACCAACAAAATGGACAGCGTAACTAAGCTAAATAAACCTGATTTGATTGCAATTAAATTGTAGGCGCTCTTGGTCGTTAACCGTGTATTTAGTCGTTTTGCTTTCCTTGCTAAACTAAGGTACGGTTTCTGTTTTCGTTTACTCTTAGTATTATATTCCGTTACTTCGTAGTACGGTTTCTGATTTCGTTCATTCGTAGTATTAATTATATTTCGTTACTTCCTAGTACGGATTCTGTTTCTTGTTACTTCATAGTACGGTTTCTGTTTTCGTTTACTCTTAGTATTATATTCTGTTACTTCGTAGTACGGTTTCTGATTTCGTTCATTCGTAGTATTAATTATATTTCGTTACTTCCTAGTACAGATTCTGTTTCTTGTTACTTCATAGTACGGTTTCTGTTTTTGTTTTCTCTTGGTATTAATTATATTCTGTTACTTGGTAGTACGGATTCTGGTTTCTGTCACTCATAGTATAAATTATATTCGGTTACTTCGTAGTACGGTTTCCTGTTTTTGCTATTTTTAGTATTATTTATATTCCGTTACTTTGTAGTACGGATTCTGTTTTTCTTCACTCATAGTATTGGTTCTAGTCCATTTTATATTCGATGTCCGTCACTTCGTAGTGCGGATTTTTGTTATCTGTCAGTTACAGATCTAGTTCGGTTTATTCGTATGAGATGTTTGTATTAATTTTATAGCATGCAATAGGTTATATATATTTTGAATTCATTATTGCATGTTCCTGTTTGAATATTTTTAGTTATACGATTTTAGTTTTTGTACTCTGTTACCCGAGCAATTTCTGACTTGTCGTTGGGGCGTCAACGACATGGCACTTATCGTGACAGTGCGTAATTAAAGTTCACGGCGTCTCTAACTAGTACTTTTGAAGTATTAGGGCCACTTAGGGGCGTATAGATCGATCTTAGCTCCGACTCCTGACTCCTGACTCCTGACTCCTGACTCCTGACATGGCACTTATCGTGACAGTGCGTAATCAAAGTTCACGGCGTCTCTGAAAGTACTCATGTAGTACCTCGGCCACTTAGAGGCGTATAGATCGATCTTAGCTCTGACTCCTGACTCCTTACTCCTGACTTCTGTTTGAGATGGAACAATGTGTGCACGCCACCCACACCGTCTCCTTGGTGCATGGACTAGCTAGCTGTGTACCCCTCTGTTTAGGCTCTGGGTGCTTCCGTATTACACGACCTATTTATTTTAACATCATCGTCGTGTATTTTAGTAATTATATTTTGTTTCGCTATATTTCTGGTCCGTTTTGATATGTGTATATGCATTTGATTAAGTTTGAGTATATTCAGATTACGTCACGATCGTGTATCGGATTATGTTTCGCATTTAATTATAGTTCAGTTAAATGTTACACGTTATATGTTACACGTCACACATTATATGTTACAAGTTATATGTTTCTGGCTCTGGGTGTTTTTGTTATAGTTCTGATATATTTCCGCATGCATTTGACCATGTTCTGGCCAAGTGTCGGATCATACATCCGAATTTTATTAAGTATATGTTTAGGTAAAAAGGGTTGGTTTCGAGTTTGAATTGAAGTTCGTATATTTATTCTCTTACGTCTGTCCTTACCTATACTATTGTTCTTTCCGTTACTGGGCAATTTTTGGCTCAGCCGTGTTTTCTTGTTTTGTTTTTCTTATTTTGTTTTCAGGTAATACGGGATTCTGGGAATTTAGTGATGAGAGATAATAATGAAGTTCAAGTTTTTTTAAAGGCTATTCATTTTCGGTTACTTGAGTAAATATAATTTGACTTAGGCTTATTCGAATGTTGATTTGATATCTGTAATAGTAACACGTTAGCCTGTTCCGGGTTGGGGTGTTACAAATATAGTTCTAGAAAACGACAATTCACATGTAATATGATGTATTTAACCAAACATAAAAGTAATCCGAAAAATAAAATAAATTAAAGTCACGTTCTATTTTACACAATGCCAAATATATTAAGGATAATAAGGACATTTGTTCTATAAGAGGCGTGGATACGACTCTCCCTCTATGAGTATGAGTATAAGTATGTGTCTCCATATCAACAATTGATAACAATTAGAACTTAGTCATGTATAACATATACAATTATGTAATGGAAAATTACATGCGAGCAGATGTATATGAATTGTGTTGAATAATAAAATGAACAGCGTGAAGTTGAAATTAAACATGATACACCTCAAAACTATAAAATGTAGAACGGGGATTATGAAAGTCACATGAAATATAGAGTGGTAACGAGTTGACGGTTTAAGCAGGTTGATCGGTCATGTGATAATTCCTTACATTTTGTCCTAAATTTAATAGCGCGCTCGATACAAATAACTGGACAAGGATTACGAGTAAAACATGACAGTTAGGGATTCCAGATATTTATATTGGATTTGGGATCATTGTGGATTTTATGCAAAATTATAATATAATTAGTTTTAACAATTTATAATAAAATCATTAATTTAAACAAAATTTTAGTGAATAATAAAACTTTAAGATTAATACAAAAATAATAATCGTGAAACGATTATGGTATTTTACAGTTTGGCGGTGTTCGGATTGATAAACGGGTTAAAAGTTATTAATAGATTTAAGATAATGATTATTTAAATAAATAAAACTAAAAAAACAAAAATAGATAGAACAAAAATCTGGTCCAAGGGAACTCGAACCCAAGTCTTTTTGGAGGCCGAAAAATGCACCAACCAACTAGGCTAGTGAGTTACCTAATTAAAAGTTTGTCCGAATTAAATATAAAGATTCTTGAGTTTTGTGGGGTTTTACAACAAGAAGTCTTGCACCTTAACGTGAAATGTACTAGCCACTTGAGCCGTTGTTAAACAGGTTTATAATTTGAAACTATTAATTTAATATAGATTTCCAGAATAATCCCCAAATTAAGTGTAAACCCTAATACTGGAATCCCCAAATTGATGGTTATTGCCCTATATCAATCAAAATTGACAAGGATTTTGCTTAAACGAGCCTCAACGAACAAAATCCACAAAACAATTACCATAATTGGAGTAGGATTGAACAAGATCAAGAAACCTAGGGTTCGGTTTAAAATACAAGATCAAAAGTGATTCAACACTGCTTCTTTATAATAATTGATTGGGGGTTGTTTCGTAATGTAGTAGGGAGTGTGTGGGATATTTAATTGAGCTTTGACAAGTATTTATAGGGATACAAGATTATGGTCAGTCCACGTTTGAATTAAAGCAAAATTGATTCGATTCGATCTGCGCTATCAATTTCCGGTGTTTACTATAAAACTACGATGTCGCATTGAATAGGGATCAAACAATCGACAATTCCTTGATTTTGCGGGTCAAAAAAGAGTTAGGGGGTCTGCTTGTTTGACGAGGTAGGGAGGGAAAAGAAAAAAGGAGTTTTGTAAAATTGCAAACAGTTCCTTGGAGTTTAGGATGGATTCAATAGTTGCAAAATTTAAAGAATAAGGACTAAAAATGTATTTGTCCAAACTTTAAATACTCATTTACGAATCCAAGAATACAGCGATGTACAACGGTATAAATACAATAATAATAATAATAATAATAATAATAATAATAATAATAAATAAATAAATAAAAATTTGTTGTTTGTATTAATATAGAGGATTCGAATAAGCAAAAATTTAAATAGACCAGGTTTTTAGGTTCGAAAATTGACGAATGTCACACTATTTTTTCATGTTTTTTAATTTAATTTTCAAATACCAGGATTTAAAAAAATAAGCACATAAATTTAGAATTTAAGACTTAGTTTTGTTAATACTTTAGTTTTAAGTCTAATTAAGCAAGGATCATTGAAAAGAAAGTTTGAGTCTTTTATCAAGATTAAGGTGGTATTTGTTTTTCTAAAAAAAAGTTCTTGTAGGCTCTTTTGTCTGTGTCGAGCAGAAAACGCGTAGACATTGTCATTTGCAAACTGTTTTTTTGAAGACGTTCATTAAAAAATGTCTACACGAACTCTCTTCGGTGTAGACTTGGCTCATCCATTTCTAATATCTTCTAAGGTATACAGAAGGTTAAACACAAACACCTACCAATACCCACTGTCCACCACCACCCACCGCCCACTGTCTGCCATCGCCACAACCACAACCACAACCACAACCCACCATCTGTTGCCACCATAATGATTGATCTAAGGATCTAGTTATGTGATATGTGTAGGTGAATAGCTAATAGATTAAGAACGAAGTGTTGACGAACGAATTGGGTAGAGTAACGGCTTGAGAGAGAAATACATAAACACTTGTTAAATTATCAGACTGAATCAGTCTATATATAGAAGACGAATGTCATTCGTTACACATTTCATAATGAATGGCCTTCATTCGTCTTCATTACATAAATAGTATAATGGGTATAGCGAATGACTCATTCTCTATACCCCATTCGTCAACATTCCATGATGAATGATACAGAATAATAACGATTAGTGTTCATTCGTTAAATATCCTTAACAAAAGAACATTGATAAATTCGAATAACATCATTTGTTAAACATACTTAACGAATGAGCTTATACATTAACGAATGGGACTAGGTAAATTACCAAATTGCCCTTACATTAATATAATAATAAATTACAAATGATTACAAAGACTCGAGACGATCAACTGCGTGCACTAAAAACTCCCTGTCTCGTGCTCTTTGTCTTAATCGCTTGGACTTCCAGTCAGCACAACTATGAACCCCAAACGCATGACAAACACGAACAACATGTTGGAACTTCATAGCGCGGTCATAGTCTTCACGATTTGCAAAAAGAATCTTGTTCTTGAACAGGTGGTCCTTTGCGGTCTTGGATAAATTAACGAGCCACATAGGATCGATGACACGAACAAACTCTGTCTTCTAACCTGTTCCCAAAACAATCACCTCTTCGCCCGTTCGGTTGTTGTAGTACCACCTATTAAATGTCATGTAAAGACTCTGAGGAAAAGTCTTCACAGGCACTCGTTTCATCATCTTTGGTAACTTAATCTTCAACACGAGCTTTCTCCAACCTGTTCGAGGATCAATCTCATCGATATATTTCATGGTTGGAACCTGCGATACATAAAATTTAAACCCGTGGTTGACCTCAAAGAGAAAATGTTGGTGAAACCATCCTGCTAGTTGATTTCCACCACGGTTGATGAACGACCGATTAGAGAGAATCCGCACGTCCCACCTCGGCAGTGAGAGAACATCAGTAATATATTGAAAGTGCTGCACGTTGTTCTCCCACTTTATTATGCAAACTCTTAACTCCGAATCATACAACCAAGACACGATATCACATTTGATGGTTGTCACGGCCTTGAATATTGTGTTCTGGTTTGCCTTTGACCGAGCACTGACCTCTATCTGGTGCTCTTTGTCCACATACCGATAGGCTTCAATAATCTTAGATGTTTGGGATTTGTTGTGGGTTCTAAACCATCCCTCAACATCAGTATCCATTGACCTCGATCCTTTGTCATATACTTTAGACTTTTTCTTCTTAGTCTTCTCTAGATGGTCTTCGGCAGCTCTGACGTGTTACTCAATAAATAATGGAACACCATGATCGACGTTTGAACGCGTGTAAAGATTAGTATATTCCACTACCGTCACATCTTCAACCATAAATAAAAACGTACTCCCATGTGGGATACTCGCATCAAACTGGACACCCTCATCATTAATTACATCCACGTCCTCCTCCTCTTCCAAAGCATCAATCTCTTCATCATTCAGACCCAACAATAAAGAGATTTGATCACGAGACATGGCAAACTCCACAAACTCACCCTCCTCAGTCTCATCAGCATTAGCAGAGCTCATAACGATCTCTTTCTCATAATCCATAAATAATATAGTGTTTTCTTTGATTGACTCGATAGGAGTGACATTGGTAGTGTCTTGATAGACTACTATTTGTCGATCATTTCCAGCACCAACTCCACTAGTACCTGCAGCCGACGAACCTTGAGCTTGTTACGGCTCACCACCACTCGAACCAACAGCATTAGGGTCTTTGACAGAAATCAGAATCATCATTCTTCAATTTCTTCAAAGCATCTTCTTTACAACTTAATTGAAGAATTAGTTCTTCTTGCTCCTTTATCTTCTCCCCCATGAGCTATAACAATCTCATGAAGGTCCTTCGTCTCCTTTTGGCAGTAGGAGATGTAACTCATCAACCGTCGTTGATTCATCAACATATGATCTTGCTGTTGATGAGTGACTGCTATTTGATTCTCATACAGATGAGTCAAACTCAATAACATATCCATCTGTTGAGCCTGCGGAAAGGTATGAAAACTAGGAGGTACAGGCTACACAAGACCATGTGGATGGGTAACTCTCATAAATGATAACGTCATCGGCATCGTCGTTGTAGCTGGAGAAGTCACCATCGATGTAACAAGAGCTGATGGCAATGGAGATAGCACCGATTGCGGAATCGAAGAAAATCTCGGATCAGATGATTCCGTCTTCGTAAGAGTGATAACCGAGGGTGCTAACAGTAGGCGACACCACCATCATTTGTTGAGCTGACGTCCTTAGGATTTGTGGACCAATTTCCACACCAGCACCTCGTCTGATTCAAAGTTTTGGCGATTGTTTAGTCATCTCCGCCTTACCCTTCCTTTTTTGTTGACCAGCTTGAGAACTAGCTGCCTCAATCTCATCTCTGCGACCATCTCCCCTGTTTCCACCATCACCATCATTACCACCATCATCTCCACCAACGTTCCCCCTGGTCCCTCTTCTCATTCAGAATCCGAGTCATCGTGGATCCAACGATCATTAAAAGGACATTCGTAGTCTAGATTCACCAGATGACCAATCAAAAGTTTGGTCCTCGGACGCTCCTCAGGCGACCGATTACGGTATGTCTTCATGCGCTTCATTGTTTCGGCTGTCATGTGTTCCAGTTTTAGCACATCATTCTCTAAGGTCTGATCAATCTCGAGATCAGAAATCAGATGAATAAATAACTGGATGAATTGTGGATACATCAGAAACTTGCTTCTACGATTTTGGACCAAACAATTCTCCTTGAGATGATAAAAAAATAAGCTAGGAGAAATTGAATGGTTTGTTCGATATCAATGCGACGAATGTGGATTGAAGCATAATCCGACACTTGTCAAAACCACCTTTACATCCCACAAGGCAATGAATCAAGACATGTAGCAGATACTTTTATAGTGCACACATGTATGCCTTGTTGTACTTGGAATGATCCAGGCTTCCTGTATAAAATAATCTCTGAAATAACCCCGCGAATCAACGACTTATGATAGACTATCACACCGGGAGTAATAATGATAGACTACTACTGTACTTCAGCAAAAATGTGTTTCTCAGCCTCCACATATCTAACGGTATCCCAAAACGGGCAGATCACGCTAAAATGTACATGGACATTAGCGGAAATAGCATAATTAATCTGGGATCGGCGTAAGAATGCTATGACATCTCCAAATAGATATTGATCAGCAAAGTCGTCTTGTAAGAGCGCACATATGTTGTGCTTCTTGTCATATGCCAATTCTGGAACAGTCGGTGCATGTTGTTGTGGTGCTTGAGGTTGTACTTGTTGTTCGGTAACTTGAGGTTCAACAACTTGAACAACAGGATCTTCTTGAACAATAGGATCTTGTTGTACCTGAGCATCAGGAATAATTTCGTCTGCCATTGCTGGAACAATAAAAACCTGAATATTAGTAAATCCGAAGTTAATTTTAATTTAAATCAAAATTTCAATATATGCTTAATAAAATTGAATTTTGTAATATAAGTTACATGTATCATTTGCTATCTCATTCGCTGTGACGAATGGCTTCTTTCGTTGTCATCACACAACCGAATAAGTGAATAACAAATATATATGGACGAATGAATCCATTTGTCAATTATGTGGAGCGAATGAAGGTTCATTCGTTACATAATTACACGAATGTGGGCTTTTCGTTATGTAAGAACAACGAATGGGTTCCTTCGTCAGCTGTGTACACGAATGAGCATCTATTCATTGTCCATAACAAATCACTTTAACAATTATCCAACTTTTACCTCAATTCTCAAAGTCAAAATTAGATGAAATCAACCAGTCAACATGCACCCAGATTTTCAATTAACCTATAAATAACGATGAAACAATGCAAAACTTATATCATTAGTCTCGTATAATCATCGTCAATTAACCCCAATCAACAACTACATCTATTAGGCAAGTTTAGTGTAATCATTGATTAAAACATAACCCTAGTTAATGAATCATCAAATTAACCTATCAAATGTTAATGAAATTTGACTAAAATCATTACATCTAAATCGTCTATACCTTAGGAATCTTAATAGATCAACAAAAATCAATTTTATGTAGATTGAAAATTATGGAAAAAATTTTCAAGAGTTTCTCTCTATTTTTACAGTAAACGAGGTGAACGAATGAGATGATTCGTTAACCCACTGGTCAATATGTAATATAGATATGCACACAAACCGATGCAAACGAATAGATCCATTCGTTAATTCAAAATTAACGAATGACTCACATTCGTTATCTCATTCGTTAACCAAGTTAACTATAAGACCCCAAAACCCGAGAGTCCTAAAGTCGGTAATCATTCCATCCAGGTACCATTATAAATGAAAAAAACGGGTTTACTTAATTAAAATAAACAACTTAGAGTAATCGTGTAGCGGAAAAAGTTTACAAATACCCAAATAGTTTTCCTTAAACGAAAACAAATAAAAGTAAATGCCTTAATTATTATAATAACGAAAAACATCGACTAAAACTGCCTTTGAAGCCTCGACAAATAAGCCTTCAACTAGAAATGCCTTCAAAAGTTTTGGGTAGCCTCGAGCACGTCCAAGCTGTGATCCATGCCTCCTTAACTTGAAATTAATCTACCATACACACAAAGTCAGCTTGAGCTGAGTGAGTTCATGTTTTTATAAATAAAATTTATTAAAATCCGGTTAATGAAGTAAACATACGACTTTCATGAAAATAAAATAAATTCATTTTCCTCAGTTAAGCACGTAACACGGGCCTCCTCACCTCAAGTCTCTAACACGAAGTCCAAGACTCTAGCAATATCCTGCCCCAAGGACAATTAAACTCTTAGGGGACTTCCTCACCTTAACCCGCCAAAAAGGGGAATTGAGGAATTTTAAATCATCTATTTGACTCAGTCACGGCTTAACAAAAACATTCCCATCAATGGCCACACACACATACAAAAGATCATCCAAATAAAATCCTCAAGCATAAACAATATATAATATATATATATATATATATATGTGAGTGATATATATATGTGTGTTTGTACAAAGTTTATAAATATAGAAAATTCTATGCAACATCATCCAAACAGCTTAAACGGGTAATAATCATACTAAAGCGTATATGCTAGCCCAAAACATAAAAACATTTAAAAATGGGCATCATGAAATTCACCTGATATAGATCAAATTATTAACAGGCTGGGGAACCTCTAGCTAATCACTCACAAATTCACAAGCCTGTCAAGTTATAGCACACAAAATCACTTTCTAGACCGCATCATCTCGATTGCTCTACGAGACATCCTAACATGATTGGATTGGCCCGAAGTCTCATCCAATACTTATACTCATTTAAAACAGCCACCAAATCATTAAATTACCCAAAACTCCCCTTTAATAAAAATCAGAACCAACGGGTTACAAACAATGCCTGTCTTACGTTAATTGTGCCGAATTCGCGTGCTAACGAACCGTTTAATTAGCCACCAACCGAACCAGCCTCGTTTTGATAAAATTTGTCGTTCTTACAGCCAACACATCAATATATTAGTACACAAGCTGATTGGGTTGGCAATTCCCCTATTCGACACACTATTTATCAATAAAACGCGAATTCGCACTCTAACGACCCGATTAAGGGATCACCAACCAATTCAGCCCCAATTTAATAAAAATTAATTTTAGTCCAGCCATTATATCAATATAAAACTACATGACCTGATCGGTTTGGCAATTTCCTCATACAATACGCGAATTGCAATAACGATTAATCACCCGATAAACCCCAATTTTTAAACTATCGACAAATGACCGACAAAATCAAATCCAATAGCCATGAAATTCGAATATGAAGCTAGTGACATACCCAATTTGTACAACCGATGCATCCGCTCGCGTAGATATAACCTTCGAGTATAAATCGTTCCGAACCCATACACGCAGCATCCCAATATACCGACGCAAACGAAAACTAAAATGGCCAAAACTTGACCACACGAACTCCGAATCGAGCGAATCACATATCCACGAATTCTTCTCAACAGGACGGACCTTAGAAAATTACTATCACGGTCTACCTCCACAACTTCCAGAACCCAAAACAGCCCACTGGTTCTTTCGATTTTGCACGTTAAAAGTCGTGTTGCTCGAAACCATATCAAACGAACTCCGATTCGAGCGAATCACATATCCACGAACTCGTATCAACATGCCGGACCTTAGAAAACTACAATCACCTACTTCCATATCCTCCACATCTTCCAGAACTAGAAATAACCTTTCAGTTCGTCGGGTTTTGAGCGTTAACAGTCGAATAGCTCGAAACCATATCAAACAAACTCCGATTTAGGCAAATAAGATATCCACGCGTTCGTATCATTGAACCCTACCATCTGCGCCTATTTCCGTCGCTGGAAAACACCTTCACCATTGCCAGAAAACCAAACAGTCCGCAGGAAAACTGAACCGTCAACCGGAATGTGAACCCTTTCTTGTTTTGCTCATAACTTGATCATACGAACTCGAAATCAAGAAAATAATCTATCCACGCGACCGCTTCGCTGAGCACTACCACCCTGACCAGATCTGTCTCATGCTGCTGCCGGAACTATTGCAGGTGACTCCAACAATTGCCGGATTTTATTGGCTTCTTCGCCGGAATCTTGTTTTGATCGAACCCTTTCTCATCCAAACATCCCCAATACTCCATACCACCAATTAAAGACTAAGGAATGATCCAAACACATAATACAAACCTGGAATTGAACTAGGGCAGCCTTTAGTTTTGACCTAGTATGAATTAACCCTTGGAGTTGCTGGAGCAGAAGAAAAAATCGGTTGGGGGGTTCCTTTGGTCCGATCGGCAACTAGTGAAGAAGGCGAACAAATTATATTAATTTTCATGGTTTTTCACATCTGGTCCCTCAACTTTCAAAATGTGATAACTTGTTCCCGAAGCTAGGTAATCCCACTTATAAAAACTACCCCAATGCCCTTTAACTTGGAAACGAAAAGAAAGAATTTGATTCCCGAAAAACAAACTAAACACTTGTTCAAAGACGATCGAAAATTTACGAGTGTTACATTAACGAATCAAACATAAGTTAAAATTCATAACGAATCAACAAAGACTCGTTATTATTATTAATGACGAATGAGGTCATACGTTATCAGTGTAGCGGAAGCGAATGAGGTCAACGAATGAGTACATTCGTTAGTCTTGTAATATCCGAATGACCATCATTCGTTATCAATAATGATAGCGAATGGGTTCCATTCATTATTATCACAATAACGAATGGGAATTAAATAAATTATTAAAAATAATAATTTTCATTTTCAATATACTAGTATTAAATAATGTATCGAAACCCGTGTCCCGATGAACTATACCTTAAGATTCTTACTACTCAGGGTAAGACGCAATACCTTAACATGTTTCACTTGCAAAACACATAACTTTAAAGAATTAACTTAAATCCGATTAACTTAAAAGAATTAAATAAAAACGTGGGAAAATCTTTTTGGTATTTTCTTTTTCAAATTTTTACCCTTTAGCTCGGAAATCGAAAATAAAGCAGAAGTAAAAATAAAAATCACAATACAATTTTTTTTTTGGATTTTGTATATTTTTCGAATTAAATGAGTAAAACAAAGACAAATATGAAATCTATTCTATAAAAGCAGTACATAGTTTTGTTAGTTGAGCAAAGAATCATATTAACCAAATCGCCCTTCCATCTCTGTTTTATATTTCAGCGTTATTATGACTGATGCTAAGTCGGTCATTGATATTGTTGTCCACATAAATCTGATAACAAACTTTCAAGCGGTTTTGTGATATGATTTAGTTTCAATTAAAGCACAAAATATCAGAAACTATTAGCCTCTAATCTCGGTTCAGGCTTAGTATGACTTTTACCATGTCACCCAAACTTGACTTAAACCATTATGCCTGAAAATCAAAAATTTATGATTTATAATTGATTAAGCAATCTAAGCTCATAATCCCCACTACAAGGTATACACCGGTTATCAAGCAATACACTAAGCTTCCTTTACTGTGAGTGAGTATGCACGAGTTCATCTGTAGGCTTAAAGACACTGTATCCCCTGGGGTCGCTTCTTTATTGGTATTAAGACGCACACAAGGGACGAACAATGCATGGCTCATAGCAGATTTTGATCAAGTCAGTAATGGGTGTGTACGAAGTACAGTAGTGATCAAGTTTATTGACTTAGAGTTTGCTCTAAAAGCTTTTGAAATATTCAGAATATGAATACTTAGATAATAAGCCACATAAAGACTCACAATGTCCAGAAACCTGATGTATCCCATCAATACAAGATTTGAGGCCATAAGACCATACACCATTAAAGTGTTAACCATAAACTAGATGCATTTTATTTAAAATTTTGTTTTTGTAGATCAAGAAGACATAAGGATTGAGTATGACAGGCTATTACATGTCTGCCTTCGTTACCAAGACTTTTGAAAGAGACTAACACCTCTTTTAATTTGACAATTCTTTATGTTTATATCACACACTTTAACATAAAGTTTTTTAAGACCTACCAATGTACCAATGCAGTTAAGCACTCAGTCTTTTAAGCTTATTTCTTTCTGGGTATGAGACTAGATGATCAATGCACTAAAATTTTCTCTTTTTGCTTCAAATCTCATTTGAGGAGCAATTTTTTAATGTTTTTTGTATTTTTAGAATATTTGAATATTTTTATTTTTTATCTATACAAACAGAACAAAAACCAAAATAATAAAATAACCAAAATAAACTAAAAATTGTACAAAATAAAGTTGATTATCCGAGCTTAAGGATGTCAGCAAGAGTTTTCAATTCGTTTAAACCAAGAAAAAAAGTGAAAGCATGCTTTATCAAAAGCTTTGGTAAACAGATCAGTTTTTTGAAATTCCGTGTACACCTTCTCAAGATCGATTAATTTCTTTTCAAAATAATCACAGAATAAACAATATTGAATATCGATATGCTTCGTCTTAGAGTAGTGCACCGGGTACTTCTTGATACATATTGCAGCAGAGTTATCAACAAATATGGTAGTAGTAAGAAACTTTAAACCGTAATCCCGCAAGTGTTGTTGGATCACAAGAACCTGTGAACAGCAACTCGAGGCTGCCACATACTCTACTTCTACGGTTGAAGTGAAGACCGTTGTCTGCTTCTTACACTGCCAGGAAAAAAGCCTGCTTTCTAGGAATTGACAACATATCGTAGTTGACTTGAAGTTATTCTTTCATCCTCCATAATCCGAATCGAAAAATGTAGTGAGATCAAAGCTATCATCCTTGGGATACCATAACGGGGTGTCGGGATTAACCCTTAGATAGTGAAATATACGTTTAATCGCCGTCAGATGAGTCACTTTGGGACTCGATTGGTACCTGGCACATAGACGGACAGCAAACATAATATCAGGACGAGAAGCAGTTAGATACATTAAAGAACCTATCATCGCACGGTACAGGGTAGGACCAACGGTATCCTCCAATTCGTCCGGTGACAAATTGTGACCCACTGGAAGAGGCATTGAATGGACTTTTCTGGCAGTTATCTTGAATTGGCTCAACACATCGTTCACATACTTAGTCTGATGAATAAAAATTCCAGTGTCAGAAGGATAAACCTGTGATGCGTGCTTCGTGCGTGTGGTATAAAATATGATGGATGGAATGATTTGGTTTTGCACAAGATCGTGTTTTAAATTTATAAAAGTGATTTCTACAAGGACTAAACACACACAAAATAGGCAAGTGTACCTATCGTATATGTAGAACAGTATTAAGAACCTAGTATCGATCTGTGGACACAAATGTTTCTAATGATAAATCGTTGTTTTATTTTAATTGGAGGTTTTAATCATTTTGGGGTTAATTTTTGAACTTTTTATAAAATATAAATACTTATATATAATATATAGGTGACCAAGACGAGAGATTCTAAACGAGTAGTTCAATTACGTGAAGATTACCATCTAAGATCAAGAATCCACTCCATTTCAGCATTGAAAATTAATATTTGAACATGTGGTAAACTTGTCGTAGCAATATATGATAGATAGCTCCTTAAACCTTAAGTGAGCATCTTTGGCACTAAGGAGGTAACGTGCGCATTTTAAAGTTCACCCTTTCCTAATGTCACGCCACCTCAATGATGTCAATTTAAGTTGGCAAGTAGTTTCGTAAAGTAGAAAGATTAGGATTGACTCCGATTTCTCAAATACCAATTGTAACAACTTCAGGTGGTTGTAGTTAACTCACACTACCTCCCCTTGGTTGATTTATGTAGGTTATAATTACACATTCAATTAACATATAATTTCTTTAACTAAAATGATATCCTAAGCAAAGCCATTTTCGGATTACCAAGACTTAGAGAAATACATCATAACTTATATCTCATCATTTCTTAGTACAATATAAGGATCCATGTTTCTTTAATGTATCAAAGTATTTCTATCTTTCAATAACATGAATCGATCATGAACGATTGCAATAGAATTGACAACCACCAACTTTGAATTAGTGATTTAAGATGGTGAAACATTTCTCATCAAAAGATAATTGTAATATAACCATGTACTTTACTAGACTACACCACATGTTTTAATTAATCATCAAGTAAAACAAAGCTTCTTCATAGATTTTAGATGGTAAAAGGAGTTTAGCTCATAATGAGCATGATGATAAACATTAAGATGAATGATGATAACAAATACATGATTAAACTTGAAACAATCTAACCAAATGTAGATGAATCTTCCTTCCTAAATATGGTAATGATGGTTGATGATGATGGTTGATGGTGATGACCTCCAAGCCTTCAAACTCTTCACTAGATCTTTAAAGTGAATGCTAGTGTGTGTTTTTATAAGTGAAAACCGGATAGAACTCTTTTCAATGCACACCAAATAAATGCAACATGAGACACTATTTATAGGCAATCTGGAGTGTGAAGCACGGCCCCGTGCTTACGTAAGCACGCCCCGTGTATTTTTATGACATGTGCCAGATTTGTTTTGTCTTTTCTGAAAGGTGACCACGGCCCCGTGCGTTTTAGTGACATGTTCAAATTTGTTTTGTCTTTTCTGTGTTGACGTCCACGGCCCCGTACTTTTGCTTCCAGATTTTGTCTTTTCTTGTGTTCAGAAGCATGGGAGCATGTTTCTTGAGGCATGGGGGCGTGTTTCTTTGTTTTCCTTGTGTTTTTTTCTGTTTTTCTTCGTCTTTTTGCTTGTTTCTTTGTTTGGGGCTTGGTTTCACCTGAAATTATATATTATAATGATAAGTAGTCTTTTATGCTATGTTATTTGATAGAAATTGCGGTTTTAGAGTTTATTTGATGCCAAAAAGATGTATACTTCTATGTACATCAACCTGCAACCCTAAGAAGAAATTCATCTCCCCTATCGAGCTCATCTCAAATTTTGTCTACATTAACTTCTCAAAGTCCTACACAGCTTTTCGTTTGTAGAACCAAATATGATGTCATCACATATATCTGGACGAAGAGCAAATCTTCTACGATAGTCTTGTAGAAAACAGTACAATCCACAGTCCCTTGTATGAAGACACTATCCATCAGATGGTCAGTAAGCGTGCCGTACCAAGTTCTCGGGGTGTAGACCATAAAGAGCCTTGTTTAAACGGTAAACACGGTCAGGATAGTCAGGATCTTCAAAACAAGGAGGCTATTTCACAAAAACCTCTTCACGAAGTTCCCGTTAAGAAACACACTCTTAACGTCCATTTGATAAACTTTAATATTATTGAAAGCTGCATAGGCTAAGAAGATACATATAGCTTCGAGTCTTTCAACTGGAGCATACACTTCAGTATAATCTACGCCTTCTTGCTAATGAAACCCATGCTCAACCAACTGTTCTTTATTTCTAATGATAACCCCACGGTCATCCTTCTTGCACTTATATACCCATTTGATCGGGATAGGCTTCTTAACCCAACCAGGTTGATCAATGAGATCCCATACACCTAGTCGACAAAACTGTTGCAGTTACTCTTACATTGCTTTTACCCATGAAGAATCTTGAAGCGCCATACGAACACTCATTGGTTCCATCTGAGAAAGAAAGAAAGTGTACTTTGTGAGACTCATGATTCTTGATGAGTGCTTATCGGCATACGCACATAATACATTAGACTCATTTGCACTAGCAATCTGATGACGTGTCTGAACACCAACATCAAGATCACCAATGATGTTGTCCTGAGGGTGATAAGTATGAATCTGAAGCGTCGGATTCTCAGGCACAACTACATTATTAGTTAAATTAGTGAGATTCTCTTCAGCATCATGAGACGATTCTCCAACCTCATGAGTATCAGTAAATGAAACTGAAGAGGAATCAACAAAATGGCCATTATCCGATGAAATAGAAATAACATTAGACGTGTCAGGAAGATCATCTTGTGGTACATCATCATAATTAGAAGTTGAAGACCTTGTTTTGGAAAACAGTTGATCTTCTAAATATGCATGCACCAAGTCTTCGTCAGGTTGATCAACTATGGGTGTAAATGAATTAAATAAACTCTCATAGTCAAACATCCGATCAGGACTCTTGCTGGCAGGAGGTGTTGTGTATCTTTGGCAATCAACATGGTACCGCTCTTCAACACAACCCAAAGTGAAGTTGAAGACACATTTCTTAGGCGATGCTTAACCCAAGAAGTTGTAAGGCTCCGGTCCCGGTGCCCTACACTGGTGTTGGATTTACTCATAAACAAAGTTCTAAATATCATAGTTAATTAAAACTTTCGCGAAATAATAGTAGTCAGCCATTCATTACAAACATTTGTATCTTGTCTTTTTAAAATAATAAAACATGGTATCGAAACATCATGACAAATCTTCAGATTCCAGCCTCTTCAAATCCTGCCATGTGTCTCCCTCAAGCCAGCTATCTCAGTCGATTAACCTGCATGCATACCAAAAGTCAGCTACGCTGAGTGAGTTCTAGTTAATCAAACGACATATAATACATTCAGATACTTACATATGCACTTGAAGGTACATACCTTCATATTTACTTAAATACTTACATGCATACGTACTTTCATTCTTTCTTTCATACATACATACATACATACATACTTTCATTCATACATATACTTTTTAAAAAGCATTCCGCCCTACAACCTTCGTCGATATTATTAGGGTCGGTCCCCTACATTCGCCGATGTTATTAGGGTTGGTTCCCTACATTAGCCGATATTATTAGGGTCAGTTCCCTACATTCGTCGATATTATTAGGGTCGGTTCCCTACATTCACCGATATTATAAGGGTCGGTTCCCCTTCTAACCATACCTTCCGTTCTTCATATAACCATACGTACCTTTCTTTATATAGTCTTCCTTTCGTACATACTTAATTCATTACGTACTTTCATACATACATATTTCATACTAGGTTTACAACATATTACTTTCCCTATCGATACGTGCAATATCCGAAGATCGTTCACGCACCGACAACCATTCATTCATAACATTCATACATACAATCACATCTATCATTATAGCATACACTTACCATTTAAGGTAAGTGTGTTAACGTTCACATTGAATATGCACACAGCCACAAAAACATAACAAGGAAGTGGGGCTAGAAACTCACCTGAGTCCTGTTACATTCATCGTTAATGGTTATTCCTTTCCTTAGCTGTGAGTGACTAACTGTATAACAATTACAAGTATCAATTAAGTATCACTACCCATATCGCGTTTCTAGTTTAATTATAACTCTCAACGAACGGGGGTCCAGGGGCAGCACCCCTCGCAACGGGGTTCTAGGGGCGGCAACCCCTAGCGGGGTCCAAGGGGCAGAGCCTCTGGCTGGGGTGGAGGGACCTTTCTGTCATTCTTTCAAACTCTAATTCGTTATCCAGTTCTTTATCCTGTCCTTTAGCGAACGGACTCCTTCGTTATTTCTTAACGAATGTGTTCTCTCATAACAAATAGACTCATTCGTTATTTCTTTACAAATGGACCTTTATAACGACTTGGTCTTTATAACGAACTGGCCTTTATAACGAACTGGATTTTATAACGAACTGACTATTATAACGAACTGGTGGTTGATTCATCAGTTCTCCGTTAACGAATGGCTTAACGAACTGCTTCTAATTCGTTATCTCTTCTTAACGAATGGGCATAACGAATTGCTTGTTAATTCGTTATTTCTCCGCTAACAAACTAGGGTTAGGTCAGAGAATGTCAAAAACATTCTTTGACACCCTTTAACCTCGTACCCACATCTTCGGCGCCGCCTTTCCGGCGCCGTCATCGCCGGAAAATCGGAATCTCGCCGGAAAAGCGAGATCTCAATCATTTTCCACAGTTTTCACGGTTTTTCATCGTGTTCGATCCAGATCTGAGTTAGGGTGACCCCTAAGCTCATCTTTTGATCGTTTTAAACCCGATTCCACCTGGATCTCGTGACTTTAATGGTTATGGGTGTCGGCTCGTCGTATCGCGACTAGATATAGCGTGTTTGGGTCCATACAATATCATACTATCATTACCTTGGGTCAAGAATCGATTCTTCTTCTTGGTTTCAGTTATAGAAAGAGAGAGATGAGAGAGAGCTTAAGTGTGTGTTTTGGGTGGTGTATGGAATGGATGAGGATGAATTAATAAATGGTTAATTATGGTATTTATATCATGGGTCATGGGCTCAAGCCCATGGTATTTTCCTCCTTCTTTATTAACCCAAGTCCATTACCCGTATTACTTGGCCCAATACTATCCCGACTCTTAATAACTCATATTATATTTTATTAACCGAAACGAGAAAACAGGATGTTACAGAAGTAACCTTCTTTAGCTTTCTCCTCAAATTTTCCTGCATCCCGTTTCAACATCCTAAAAGGACACCCGAAAGGTTCAAGAAACTTTAAATTAGGCCTTCAATGTTTTAGAAGCTCATAACTAGTATTTCGCTGCTTCTTCGCAGTCTAAAACACTATGAAGCATTTAGCAAGCATTTTTCACAGCCTCATTCCAAAATTGAACAGGAATCTTTGCATCTGCAAGCATTGCTCTTGCTGCTTCAATCAGTGTTTGATTCTTCCGTTCAGCAACACCATTCTATTGAGGTATATATAGAGCACTATATTCTTGATGGATTCCTTTCTGAAGACAAAAGAAGTCCAATATAGTGTTTTCGAACTCCGTACCATTTTCACTTCGAATGTGTCTCACTTTATGTTTGTTAAACGATTCGATCTTCATGATCAAGTTCTGAACAAGAAATGGTATCTAATCTTTAGAACTCATAGATAACACCCAAGAGTACCACGAGTCATCAATAACAACTAAGCAGTACCAATCTCCACCAATACACGCACGATTCACAGGACCAAACAAATCCATTTGAAGTCGGTCCAGAGGACAATCAATGTAATTAATTAACTTAGACAGGTGTGACCTTTTCTTATGTTTGCCCTTCTTGCATGCAATACAGTGATCGGTCAGCTTGAAGTGCTGCAGGGAAACCCCATCCTCCAAATAATTTTTCATAAGATAGTTCATCTTTCTGACATGAATGTGACTCATAAGCCTATGTCACAAAATCGAGTATTTCTCATTTGCCTTAGAGATAAAACAGGTTTCAACAGACGTAGAAGTCGATACTTTAGTACTCGTAATAAGCACATAAATATCATTTGACCTCGGAGACCGCATATCAATCATGTCTTCAGGAATTACGTAACCCGCTTTGAGTATTATGCACTCCTTGTTAGTGAACACGGTGGTATATTTCTTGTCACAAATTTTTGAAACGCTCAACAAATTGTGATCCACCTTGTCACAATAATTTACTTTCTCGAATGTAATACTACCATTCGATACATCTCCCTCCTTCGTAATCATTCCCCCATAATTACCCGCGAACACTACATAACCCCCTTGAATATTCTTGACATTAGTTAGTAGGTCAATACTGCCGGTAACATGACGATAGCATCCATTGTCCATAATCAAGTTTTCACGTTATATAGTCTTGGATAAACTCTGCACATCAAAGAAAAATGATTAGACCCAAAAGGCAGCCTAGGCCTCAGTCTTGGGCACCTCCTTTGTTTCAACAGAAGATTTAACTTTTTCAGAATTCAAATGTGGTTTAACTGCTTGTGAATTTGTCACAGGTCTCTTAGACTTTCATCTTAGATACGCAGCTTGAACCACGTTTGTGTTCTCATTCTTGCAAATCGGTTGTGTGGGGGCAAATAATTTGGCCTTTAACTTAGCTTTTCTTTCATCAACATGAACCACCTTACGTGGGTTCACATCGTCAAACAAAATGCGAGTCTCATCATCCTGAGACAGTTATCTTAGCTTTAACTTAGCTTTTCATTCTTGCAAATCGGTTGTGTGGGGGCAAACAATTTGGCCTTTAACTTAGGTTTTCTTTCATCAACATGAACCACCTTACGTGGGTTCACATCGTCAAACAAAATGCGAGTCTCATCATCCTGAGACGGTTATCTCTTCAGAATTTCCTTAACAACATGCCGGAACCTTTTGTGATTGTTCCTTGTTAACAAATTCGACATTCTTAGTTTTTCGCAGTGCACTATTCCTGGTCACGTGTCCTCGTTCACCACACAAGTAAAATGTTCGCATATCCACATATGGATGTTGTGGTTTGACACGAGCTTGTGAAACTGTTTGATGAAAAATTCCCGTAACATGTGCTCTATCTAAATCATCAAATGTAACAGATTTCTTTTTCGTATAGAAATCCAAGTTTGAACAATAAGAGAAACTTTGCAAGGTGTCGGTTCTAGTCGAGTTAACGAATTGAACTTTCTTAACAGTGGAGTTTACAACTGTTTAGCTTTAATTAATGGATCTGTTGTGTTTGATAACTTGACTTAGCAAATGCTTGCTCAAGATTCTGCAATTTAGAAGTTTCATTTTGAAAGACGCTTTCGATCAACTCAGGTTTGATAAGATTAAGCGGAATGTCTTTCTTAGTGAAAACTCTGCTAAGACCTTTTAATTTAAACACTCGACCAGTGTTTACATTTACTGATTCAGGATTGATGAGACGCATCAAATCTGCATCAAAAATTTTGGGTTTTCTGATTTCTTAGCCTTACACTTAGCAGATTTTGTCGTTTTCACTTTAGATGTACTTGAACCGTACACAGCCTCCTCAAATTCTTGAGGTTCACGTAAAATGTGATTCGAACGTGCAATGTTCTGGTCTTTGTGTACAATTTCAGGTTCAAGTACCTTCTCAATGATTACATCCACAACAAAGACTTTGTTGCTTTGAATATGATGTCCTTGAGTTGAAGTTTGAGAAGTTACATTTTCTGTTTCATGTAGTGTCGGTTTCTCCTCATGAATGACTTGATTGATCATTAACAATTTCTTCTGATCCTACAAATGGATTTTGGGAATAGTCATCATGAAACGGTGGAGGAACTTCAACAAATCCTATACCATTTCTAGAACCCTTTTGTTTACTATATACTTCAATTATTTCATTCAACAAAAAAGGAAGAATTTCTAAATTTGTCTAGTTTGCCTATAATCTAATTGGATTATAGCAGATTATGTGCCGTGTTCTTGATCTTCACTCTGTCGTCGGCTTCATAGGCTAAATAAGCCATCAATTAAACATCTTTATAGGTAATTTAATATGCAGTTTTGATCGTCTTGATTTCATAATCATAAACCCTAACTCTAATTGAGCGAACATCAATCGGATTAACCGATTGATTTTGTTAGGGTTCTTGATTGAAATTGTTAGAAGCGGTTGTATGCTTAAAACTTATATATTTCATAATATAACCAGTTAAAACCCTAGCCCAGATCACTAGGGTGGTTGTGTTAGTGCTTCGGACCGCTGGGGGCGCGAGTTCAAAACCCCCTAGCCCTTTATTTTTTGGAAATTTTGGTTTTAGTTGTAAATTTATCATATTAAATCATTAGTAAATATTATAAGTTTTATAAAAATAATTAATTATTATTATTTAATAAAAAACCGACACATTAACTAGAATCTTTCCAAACCTTGGTTAAACCATATACATGTATATATATGGATATATATATATATATATATATATATATATATATATATATATATATATATGATTATTAAAATTAATTAAGGGTTTTCAATTAAAATATAGATTTCATACTTATTGTTAATCAATATAGTAAAATATAGTTCAAGTATTTTATAAATTGATAAAGATCTAAATAATAAGATTTTTAAACAAATAAAAGTATTTATAAGTGTTATTTAAAATTATAATGTTACATAATTAGAATATATTTTATTAATTAACATTGTTAAAATAATTATTTGTACAAACATTTATAAACAAATGTATTTTTATAATTTATTCACAGTCTTTAATTAAAGATAACCATTCTAAATAAACAGTAATACAGTTATTATTTCAAATACCCGTTCATATCTCGATTCTCTATTAGTCTATTTATTGATTCGTAGTATTCCCCGTTATTACTATTTTTAGGATTTATCTTTGCTACATCTCAAGCGTGACGTTTATTTTACCGCTCTTAACGCACTCATTCCTTCGTTTATTTGATAAGGTGGGTATCCACTCCCCTTTTTACTTATTTTAAAACTTTTGGGGACATTTGTGTATTTACTGTATTTACCTATTATCTAGTATCCACAATTACAACTCTTTAATACTTGTGCGTATATCAGTTTAATGCCTAACTTGCTATTTGCTTATTTGAACGCATTCGGAGAGGTTCAACACATTTAGTATGATCATACGAGTGTCGTAATGGTCGGCGTCCAATAGCATGACAATGGTTTCACCGACAACTCGTTTATGGTAACCAATGCCCGATTCGCATGGCAACGCTTTAGCCCTTTCTTATCTGTTTGAATTAATTAAATGCTTTGGCTTAATTGATTATCTCACATGAACAGTTTGTGCTTTCTTTTGTATATTATATTGTATCTCAATTAACTGGTGTTTTACTCACTCAACCTTGTGTTGACAAAATTATTTCTGTTTTATACGCCTATGTAGGTTATCATTTTAACTAAGTGCAAGATTTGGTGAAGAAATTAGGATTTCTTATGTTAGAAAAAGCGTATTCAACACTAAATTAAGACTTAGTATAACTTAGATTTTGAATTATCTTGTTTATTTGAATTATGCACTTTTTATTTGATTTATTTGAAAAATTAATTAAATAAATGGATATTGTCATTTTCAATTATTACATGATAGTACCTTGAGAGTTGTGAGCAATCAGCTCACACCCCGGTATTTTGCCTTAGGTTGGGGTGTGACAGATTGGTATCAGAGTCGAAGGTTTAAAATAGGTCGTTAGTGGTGCCTTAGTAACATGCTTAAGAGCCCCATGCGTGCTTATCAGATTTCCTTATGTGTTCAAATTATTTGTTTATAACTTTCTTAGATAATTATTTAATTATTGTCTATTATTATATTGTCATGCACACACACACATGATTCCGAGGCTATTCCTCAACTTTAAAGATAATTTTTCTTAATTAATTTAAATCATGTAGATTGTCTTTTTATTTTTAGGAAATTCCATAAGAATTCCCTAGTTTTTTTACTCCTTCAACTTAAGGCTAGGTAGTATGACAAGTTCCTATGTTAACTGGAAGGGGGAGAGTACTGTGATTTGGGTCTTGGGAAACCAGTTCCGAGAACCCAAGGTAAGACGCTATTCCTTACCTGGAGAAAAACCTGGCACGGTACTCGAGCTTATATGCCAAAGCGGAACACAATTGTCATGCGACCAACACATTAGGTTGTTTTTAAACCAAATTCACGGTGGTCCGTGGCTAAATTCGGTCTTTTTCGATTATCATGTTATATAATTTTTTTTAAATGAGCAGTTGGGTGAAAAATCCATGGTTATCCATAGGCACTGCTACTATACATTCCTCAACTTGTTTGAATGTTATTTGTGTTGGAGTTCATCATATGTGGTGGTTCACGAGATGCTCCAACTACTCATTTTTATCTCGTTAGTTCATTATTTAGTTGGTATAGTTAAAATTTCATGTAACGCTCATGGGCTGTCCAAATCTCTTGCATTGGTAATTCGTTAACTAGTTGGTACAGTTAAAATTCCAGGTAACGCTCATGGGCCGTCCAACTCAGTTGTTTTTATCCGTTAGTTCATTGGGCCATTCAAACTGCCATGGAAAGCTCATGGGAGGCCAACACACAAACTTTGTTTCATTAGTTGTTTTTTAAGTTAATTCAATCAAATAAATTTGAACTTTTGAACTGACCTCATCTCCTTTCATCGTATTGATGACATCACCTCATATGTATTTACGCAATGTACCCCTTATCTTACAATATTTTACCTTTATACCTCATATAATGTCTTCACTAAGAAACCACCATTTTCATCAACGTTCTTCTGGTTCTCACGATCGTCGTGCGGCTGCTAGAATCACCCAAGATTTTGCTGTTGCTATGCCCACAATCATAACCCAAAATACAAAGCCTCAACTCTAATGGATCTGCTTCTTCCGATGCACCGAACAATTTTGACTTTCGTAACTTACCGAGTACGAAACCTACTTTTTTTCGTAGTAAGGAAAATGCCACCAAACTTCTGCAATGGTTCAAGAAGATGGAGAATGTGTTCAACCACCGTTAATGTTCGGACGCCAAACGGACTAAGTTCGCCTCGAGCGTTTTTGAGGACCGAGCTATCACATGATGGAATGCCTTGAAAGCCGACTAAGGAGCTTATTTGGTTGTAGCCATGTCTTTGGAGGATCTCAAAGAGGTTATGAAGAAAGAGTTTTGCCCAGAACATGAACAGCAAAGGCTTTAAGCTGAGTTTTGGGTGCTCATTCAAATATGTGGGGATAACTCCACCTATTCCAACCATTTCCATGAACTTAGACGTATTGTACGCCACCTTCTTACCCCTGAGAACCGCGACATTCCGAATTACATTATCGGTTTACCAAACATTATTGTGATGATGTGGTGAGTCGTGACCCATTAACCATCAGTGAGGCTATGAAACTAGCTGCTTCCCTCAACGACAGTCATGTCAGGGATGGAACCTTGTCCCGAAAGGATTCCAAGACTAATCCCGAAAAGACTGAAACTGACTCATCCTCTGATGCTAAAGCCGAATCCAAGCCTGCTTTAAAAAACAACAATCATCGCAACACCAACCATAACAACAAGGGTAAAGCCAACTATCAAAACTATGTCGTTAACAAACCCAAAAACCCACCAACTCCTAACCTGTTGGAACCCGTAATAAATCCTTTAAACAGATCTTAGATTTGTGTTAATACGATTAATACCTTAATACCGATCAAGCTCATAATTACGTTTGATTGTATATGATATGTGTATATATTATCAGTATTAGTAGTTGTATGCGTGAATAATGTTAATATGATGATCGAGAACGATTTGGACAGCACTTCGTTAATTAACTCCCAAAACTTAAATAACTTGTGAACTGTGTTCACCTATAAATAGAAGACGGACCTAGTTCGTTAACATCCCCTAACGAACTAGAGTCCTCTTCGTTACATATATAAGATAAAATAACTTAGCGAATCGCCTCTTGATTCGTTAAACATCCTTAACGAACAAGAGAGAAATAGCTTAGATCTAGTTCGCTAAACATGCTTAGCGAACTAGACACTTACATTAGCGAACTACAAGATAAATAATTGTTTACATTAAACAAAACGACAAATACGTTAACGATAAATACAAAGACTCAAGACGCAAAACCGTGCACTAACAGACATCCCCTCATCTTGATCTCTTTGCCTTTTGTCTTCACTTGAATGCTTGGACTGCCAGTCTCTGCAACTATGAATTCCGTTTTAATAACAAACACGCACAACACGTTGGAATTGCATAGCCAGGTCATAGTCTTCATCGCGCTCAAACATAATCTTATTCTTGTGCAGCACGTCATTGTCGGTCTCAGATAAGTTAACTAACCACATCGGGTCGATAATCTTGATAAGCTCGGTCTTCAGTCCTTTACCAAGCACAATGACGGCCTCGCCAGTACGATTGTCGTAGTACCAGCGGTCAAACGTAACATGCATGTGTTGGTGCATCGTCTTCACAGGCATCCTCTTCATCGTCTTCGGCGGCTTTACCTTAAGAACAAGTTTCCTTCAGCCCGTCCTTGGATCAATTTCGTCAATATGTTTACGTCTCGGGACCTGGAGCTTCAAGAACTTGAAGCCATAATTGAACTCGAACAGTAAGTGTTGATGAAACCACTCAGCTGTCCGGTCGCCACCACGATTGATAAATGGACGACACACGAGGGTACGTACATCCCAACGCGGTAGTGTAAGAACATCCGTTATCGTTTCGTAGTACTGGATTCCCTTTTCCCATTTAATTATACATACCTTAAGCTCGGAATCATATAGCCACGAGATGATATCACCATGTACCTTAGATACAGTCTTGAAGGAGGTCACTTGGTTTGCTTTGACCCAAGCTGCAGCTACGTCTTTTCGCTCTTGATCAACATACCGATATGCCTTGATAATATTACTCACCTTTTTATAGTTGAACCACTTAGAAATATCGGCATCAGTTATGACTTCAAGTGATTTGCATACGGTATCAGCTGCCTGTTTACCCTTAGAAGCCTTCACCAGATCATCCTCAGGAGCTTTGAACATTTGCTCATCGAATACTGGAGCACCTTGATCAACATTTGTGTGTTGAAACAGGTCAGGATACTCCTCAGCAGTGACGTCTTCCATCTCAACCTCTTCATCTTCATAAATATAATCCTTATTCATTTGAATAGACGGATCATTTATTATGCCTTCCTCATTCACCACCTCAACGTCAGGCTCTGTCTCTAACACGGTTAACTGCTCATCATTCAACCCAAGCAGTATGAAAATCTGCTCTCGTGTTAGAGATCTATCAACAAACTGACCAACCTCGATCTCATTCCTGTTTACCACACTTTTAACCACCCCCGATCCATCCACAAATATTACCGTATCAGCTTCAATCCTTTCAATTGGTTTAACAGCAGTTGAATCATGATACATGACAACTTTTTTACCCGAGTCATCACCGCCACTTGTACCAGCACCGGAAGATGAGCTGTGCGCTTGTTTAGGCTCACCTCCTGCACCAGACTCGTGAGGATCTTGACAATCATTATTGAGTTTCTTCAAAGCATCATCTTTGCATGTTAATTGCAGAATCAGATCTTCATGTTCTTTGAGTTTCACCCCCTAAGACTCAACAATCGCACGAAGCTCTTTTGTCTCCTTTTGACAGTATGACACATAACTCATCAGCCTTCTTTGATTCTCCATAAGGCATTCTTGATTCTGACGATCAGCAGACATTTGGTTTTCATACAGATGAAGAAGATTTAACAGCATATCTGTCTGACGGTTTGGTGGCAAGTTGTACATGGATGGATGAACTGGTTGGATTGGTCCCTGAGGCCTTGTAATCCTCATAAATGAGATATCACTGGGTAGAAGAGGCCTCATTGACGGTGTTGGAGGAGTAGTGGAAGGTGTAGCAGATGGCCTTGGTTTTTCAGCTAATGTCGTCTGTGGAATCATACCCAGCTGCACATGAAGGACCATCGTTGTTGTTAATGTAAGCGCCAGAGTGCTAGTAGTAAGCGGCACTACCAGGCGTTGAAGCCTGGTTTGACGAGGTGGTGGCACACCGATATTAACACCAGCTCCAGCTGATACTCGTCTCTTAGCTGGAACATCAGAAGCTGGTGCTTTACCCTTCCGTTTTCGTTCACGTTGAGCTGCAATGGTAGCAGCTAACGCAATATTTACTGCATCTTGTTGCTCTTGAAAAGTAGCATCACTAGCACCACCATGTCCACCATCACCACCATCATTACCATCATCATTATTATCGTTTCCACCTTCTCCCCCCTCACGCTCGGAATCCGAGTCATCGTGGATCTAGCGTTCATTGGGAGGACATACATAATTAGGATTAATAATATGACCAATCATACGTTTATCCCGTGGCCTCTCATTTCTATAAAGCAACATTCGATGCACGGTATCAGCCTTCATGTGTTCCATAGGAAGCACATCATTCACCAGAGTTTGATCAATAACCAAATTGGGGATCAAGCTTGAATGATCAGTTGTAGAAATCATGGATACATACTCAACATACTCAATTGATATAGGAGTTCGATTAATCGTGGCTCGAATGTGACTCTCCACCTCAACATACTCAGCAGTATCCCAAAACTGCCTAATAATACTCAGATAAACTTTAGGCCGAGCAGTGATTGCATAATATATCACTGAACGTCTTAAGAATGCCAACATGTCTCTGAACACAGCAACATCACCAACATCTTGATCAACATAAGCACAGATGTTGTGTTTTGTGTCATACGATAATAAAATGACTTCTTCCTGCTGTTCTTAAGGTGGTTGTTCCTGATGCCCTTAATCAGCAACCGGTGGATCTTGATTCAATTGATCAGGCATTTTACTGAATAAAATTTAAGCAAGTATAAGTAATGTGGAGATATAATGTACAGGTAACATTTATATATCTATTTATCTATAGATGGTGTATTTAATTTTTATATGTCGTGTGTAATTAATATATTTACGCGTTTAGACGGTTGGAATGATTTATTAATTCCAATGTTTAATAAATTTTAATAACTAAAAAGAAAATGTCATTCGTTTGATTATCATTCTGATTCGTTACCAATCTGTAATGAATCGAGTGATTCGCTATCAGGTAAATAAGTTAACGAATTAGACCAAGTGAATTAACTATAAATATTAACGAACTGAATTTTAGTTCGTTCCAAATTTAACGAAGCCACATTTGATTCGTTGGAAAAATGATTCGCTGAGCTAATTCGTTTACTTCTTTAACGAATTGGACACGAAGCAGTTCCAATTCGCTAAAGTTAATGAATGGTCAATAAAAACTTAATCTTTGACTCTCATAGTCAAAGTCAAAATTCGATGAAGAACACTGAAAGTCAACAACGTGAACCCAACATCAATTAATCCATAATCGTCGTTGGATAACCGAACCAACAGTCTTAGCCAACTCGGAAATACAATACGAAGCACATGACGTTGAGATTGAGGCTCAACACCATGAAATAAATTAAGTATACTCGGAGTATTAAGAGAGCCTAAAACCCTAAAAATATGAACATTCAATCGACACGGCAAACAGGAATCAAACTTTATTTAAAGTCCACCAAGAGTCTCGGAATCTCATTCCGATCACAATGAAACCAAAATAAACATCTATGACATAGTATGACGTCGATTAATCAGAGTTTTAAAACTTCGTAAAACCCTGAATAACCAAATCACATAAATAGACTATCAATACAGTGTCATTTTTTACATAAATCACAAAGATGTGATAATCTATACCTTAGCAACACAATGGAATACCCGAAAATTCGAAATTTGAAGGTCGAAAATTCAGAGAAAAAATTGAAAAGGGTTGCTTTAGGTATAAGGAAGAAAGTGAACAGTAAAGGACGGTTCGTTTAACCCTTGTCCTTTATACACAGTCCTTGCACGTTTTCCAATATACGAATCAGACTGATTCGCTAAGAATTTGAACTAACGAATTAACTAATTCATTATTTAAATTACTCACGTAGTGTAGCGACTTAGATTTGACTCGTTGTTTGATTCGTTAAATATGCATAACGAATTAGAAGTGGTTCGTTACAGAGTGCAGAAGCGAATTAGGTGAGCGAACTAGAAAGTAGTTCGCTTAGAGAACAACCTAATTCGTTATTCATACTTAACAAACTAAAGTTTATTTAATTTTAACTTAAATAAATAAATAAAATTGAATTCATTCAATAAATAAATAAAATAAATAAATAAAGATTATTTAATTAACTTACGAGGATTACTGAGAACGTTTATCTCGATAATCAATTAATTTAAAACATTTCACATTTTCAAAACATAACTTAAAGAAAAATTTAAATAATATGTAAAGTAAAAAAGATATAATATTTTTGGTATTTTGTGAAAAATTAAAGAATTAAAGAATTTAATTAACCTAAAAAGAATCCGAACTAGAAAATAGACAATTTTTTTTTGTTTTTCTATGTTTTTCAAAAGAAGTACATATTTTTGTGTTTTTGTTTGAGTTTGAGCAGAGAATCATATTGACCTAAATACCCTTCCATCACAGTTTTATATTTTAGCAATATTACGACTGGCCTTAAGTCGGTCATTGATATTGTTGTCCACTTAAATATTATAACAAATCTTCGAGCATTTTTGTGATATGATTTATGGTTCAATTAGCGCACAGAATATCAGAAACTATCAGCCCCTAATCTCGGTTCAAGCTTAATTTGATTTTTTCCAAATCACCCCAACTTGACTTAAACCATTATAGTGTTAATCAAAACTTTGAATACCAATTGTGAAATTTTGAGCAATGCATCAAGTTTCCTTTACTGTGAGTGAGTATGCACGAGTCCATTTGTCGGCTTACATACATTGTATCCCATGGGGTCCGTTTCTTATTAGTATTGAGACGCACGCAAGGGAGGAACAATTGTATGACTAACAGCTGTTTTTGATCAAGTCAGTAACTTGGATTGTATGAAGTACAGCAGTGATCAAGTTTAATGACTTTTGGTTTGCTCTAAAAGCGAGTGAAATATTTATGCATATGAATACCCAGATGATTAAGCCGCATAAAGACTCACAGTGTCCAGAATCCTAACGCTTGTTATTTGCTTTATTATATTTTTGGGTGATCAACAACTACAAGGCTTGAGTATGACCGGTTATTACATTTCTGCCATCTTCACCGAGACTTTTGCTAGTGACTAACACCTCTTTCAATTTGGCTTTGCTTTAGGTTTATATCACTTACTTTACTCTAACAGCTTGTTTAAGACCTATCAATGCACCAATGATTAAGCACTTAATCTTTTAAGCTTATTTCTTTCTAGATTTGGGGTCAAATAATCAATGTACTATCATTTTCTCTTTTTGCTTCTAAAACTCAAAATTTTTAGGAGCATAAAACAAAATGAATTTAATTGCCCCAGTTAATGTAAGTTCATAAATTAATGATTATCCCATCCATCTACTAGTAGATAGCAGGACCAATACATGCAAGAATGCTTCACAAACTTAAATAACTGACATAATTCTCAGCTAAAAAATAAAATAGAAAACTTAACGAACGCCCCAAGTACTTTCCATTTGTCAGGTGAATGGCTAACCCGAATATGTACAAGAAATTATCAGCACCAAACATATACAAGTAAATGTCCTTCAAAATAGAAGAAAATGACATAATTTTCAGCGAACATAAGCAAAAATCTTTTTAGTTTTTCTCTTTACAAACTTAAAAAACACAATCTTTTTGTCTTTTCGGATTTTTCTTTACAAAACGAGAAATTCACCTTCTTTTTGACTTTTTCAAAAATTTCTGTACAAGCAGAAATCACAATCTTTTTGGTATTTTCTAATTTTAAGATGTTTTTGGTTTTTCAAATATTAAAATAAAACAGGAAATAACACAATATTTTTGATTTTTCAAAATTTTCTAATGTTTATGGGTTTTATACAAACAAAAAAGCACAATAGTTTTGTATTTTTCTAAGAGTCACCCCCTAAAACATAAAAACAAAGTAAAATTTAAACAAGAACAAAAGAAAATAAAAGATAATTATCCTAAAGTTAGGATCTCAGCAAGGGTCTTTAATCTATTTAAAATAAGCAGAAAATGAAAACGTGTTTTATCAAAGGCTTTGGTAAATAGATAGGCTTTCTGAAAATCAGTATGTACTTTCTCAAGATCAATTAATTTCTTTTCATAACAATAACGTATAAAGTGATATCGAATTTTGATATGTTTTATTTTAGAATGTTGTACGGGATTCTTGGTGATACTAATAGCAGCAGAATTATCAATCAAGATGGGAGTAGTAAGAAACTTCAAACTGTAGTCGCGAAGATGCTGTTGTATCCACAAAACCTGGGAACAGCAACTCGAGGCTGCAACATACTCAGCTTCAGCGGTTGAAGTGGAGACCGTTGTCTGCTTCTTACACTGCCAGGAAACAAGCCAGCTTCCTAAGAATTGACATCCCGCTGTAGTAGACTTGAAATTAATCTTGCATCCCCCATAATCTGAGTCTGAATAAGAGGTAAAATCAAAATTATCATCCTTGGGGTACCATAACCTGATGTCAGGATTACCCCTTAGATATTGCAGAATATGCATGACCGCTGCCAGGTGAGTCACTCGGGGACTAGCTTGGTACCTAGCACATAAACAAACAACAAACATTATGTCGGGTCGAGAAACAGTTAGATACATTAAAGAACCAATTATAGGACGATAGAGGGTCGGATCAACGGTATCCTCCAATTCATCCAGTGATAAATTGTGACCCACTGGAAGATGAGTAGAAGTGATTTTTCCGGCAGTAATCTTGAATCCGCTCAAGACATCGTTCACATATTTTGTCTGATGAATGAAGATTCATTTGTCAGACTGATGAACCTGTAACCAAAAAAAGAAATTCATCTCTCCCATCGAACTCATCTCGAACTTGGTTTGCATTGACTTCTCGAACTCCTTACACAACATGTCATTTGTTGACCCAAAGATTATGTCATCAACATAAATCTAAACGAGGAGAAGATTATCACCAATATTCTTATAAAACAAAGTGGAGTCGACAGTTCCACGTTTGAAACCATTATCCGTCAGATGGTCGACGAGCGTGCCATACCAAGCTCTCGGGGCTTGATGTAGACCATATAATGCCTTGTTTAATCGGTAAACACGGTCAGGATAATCAGGATCTTCAAAACCTTGAGGCTGTAAAACGAACACTTCCTCATGAAGTTCACCATTAAGAAAAGCACTATTGACATCCATTTGATAAACTTTAATATTCTTGTAAGCAGCATATGCTAGAAAGATTCGAATCGACTCTAATCTTGCAACTGGAGCATATACTTCAGTATAATCAATACCCTCTTGCTGATAAAAACCTTGCACAACTAATCATGCCTTGTTTCTCACAATTACCCCACGATCGTCTTTCTTACACTTATATAACCACTTAGTCGGAATCGCCTTCTTGACTCTAGCAGGTATATGGATAAGATCCCAAACACCTAATCGTGCAAATTGCTGTAATTCTTCTTGCATAGCTTCTACCCAAGAAGGATCTTGAAGTGCCACACGAGGAGTCGTTGGCTCAACTTGATATAGAAAACAATTGAATTTAGCTACATTTATAATCCCAGACAAGTGTAGATCAGCATAGGCACACAATATATTATTCTCACTTGATGAAGCAACTTGATGTCGTGTTTGAACTCACACATCAAGTTCTCCAATAATGTTTTCTTGTGGATGGTAATTATGAATCCTGAGAGTAGGATTCTCAGAAACAGCAACATTTTCAAATAAATTAGTGTAATGTTCGCCCATTTCAGGAGATGAAACATCACTATCAAGTTCAATAACTTGATCCACAACTGCATTATCATCAGATGAAGTAGAAGCATTATCATAACGAACAGGAGACTCATTATTAGGTTCTTCAGTTGGAGCAACAATTGGAGCTTCAACATCATTTGAACTTGCAAACCTTGGAATTTCCAAATGTTCTTCAAAATAAGCACGAACTAAATCTTCATCTGGATGATTAGTTGTTGGAGTAAAAGAATTAAATAAGCCAGCATAGTCAAACATCCAGTCGGGACCTTTTCCTTGAGAAGGAGTAGTGTACTTTTGACAGTCCACATGGTACCATTCTTCAACACAACCGGACGTAAAGTTAAACACTCTTTTCTTAGGTGACGCATATCCCAAGAAATAACCCTCAATGGCTTTTTCATCAAACTTTCCCACATCCTTTTTCAACATAGTACAAGGACACCCAAATGGTTCCAAGTACTTTAAATTTGGTTTACGATTATTCAATAATTCATAGCTGGTCTTTTTGAGTCTTTTAACAGTTAGAATTCGATTGAGTGTATAACAAGAAGTATTCACTGCCTCATTCCAAAACTGGACCGGAAGCTTTTAATCAGCAAGCATCGTTCTAGCAGCTTCAATCAACGTTCTATTTTTCCTTTTAGCTATACCGTTCTGTTGTGGTACATATGGGGCACTGTAATCTCGATGAATTCCTTTTTGTACACAAAAGAAATCCAATACAGTATTTTTAAATTCAGTACCATTGTCACTTCGAATTCTCCTCACTTTCTGTTTGTATAGTGATTCGATCTTAGTGATTAGATTTTGAACAAGACCCGGTGTTTGATCTTTTGAGCTCATAAACAAGACCCATGAATATCGTGAATAATCATCTGTAACAACTATGTAGGTTCCTGGACGGATCACACGAGATATCCCGATATACACAGGTGCGGAATCCCTGTGTAGATCGTTACGGACGTAGAACACAAGCACACGAACACACGAATACGATACGAACAAAACACACGTTATATTAATAACTCAACACGTGATATAATCACAGTTACAGACTCTCGACCTCAAGTCACTTGACTCACTGATTTACACGAACTCGAACAACTGTATAAACAGTAATCCGTAACCTATATAAATACACGACAACTTCGCCTCAGGCGAAGTTGTCCATAACTTCGCTTGTTCAACAAGTTCGCCTAGGCGAACTTGTTAACAACTTCGCTTGGTTAACAAGTTCGCCTAAGCGAACTTGTCAACAACTTCGCTTTAAACAAACAAATACATAAACAATATTACAGACTCGATTACAGACACTAGACATATGAACTACTGACATTTATGCACCAACAGACTCCCCCTTGGCAGTAGCTTCATATCTTGATCTTTCATCTCTTGTCTCGTAATCATGTAACTTCAAGCGTGCACTCCTTCTCTAACACACACCGACACAACTCGTTGATACTTTCTTGCTTCGTCCTTCCAAGCTGGAATATAAAAGATTTTCTTCTCGTTAAGCACCTTCAGATCAGCTTGCGATAAGTTAACAAGATGCATCGGATCGTAAACTCTAAGAATCTCTTGTTCATCCTCATCTTCCATCACTGCCTCCGCTGTCTCACAATCAACGAACCACCACTTTAGGTCTTTGAGCACATCCTTGGGCATAAGCTTCATCGGTACTTCTTTAAGTCACCGGATTGGTTTATACTTCATAACCATCCAAGGCTTTCCATCAGCTCTCAAACCTCTATCCTTGTCTTCAACAAGTTTCCCTTTCTGTGGTTTCAACAGCTCAAACTTCTTTTTCTTTATGCTCTCTTTCCATACGATTTTCCCCGATGACTCTAGCCATATTATCATCACTTCGATTGATCAACCCCAATCTGGCTAAGTCTTTAACCTCACATTCAGGCAGTGTGTTTAACGATCTCAACATTCTTCTAAGGTACTGAACTCCATCATATCGTTTAATCACGAAGAGCCGCAACTGCTCATCATAAATCCAGCATATAATCCCTTTCTTTGCTTCAGCATAGCCCTTAATGTTGTAACTCTTTTTGAACATGGTAGGGACTGCCGGTTTCTTCGTTTTGACGAACCATTAAGCATATCCTTCCTTCCACCTCTGCTGCTCTTCCCATTCAGTATCTTCATCTGCCGTCTGATCACCCATATCGGCCTTCTCAACCTCTGGAATGTCATGTTCGACATTTTCCTCTACTATCTCTCCTTCCTCAATCTCATTCTCAATCTCAATCTGCTCACCGATCTTCTCAATCACATCACTCGGCAGCACATCTTCATCAAATAACACATCGTCACTGAACATATCATCGTCAAGTTCGCTCAACGCATCAATCACGTCATCATCAACCAACACTACATCATCACCACCAGAACCACCAGCCGCGTCGGCAGACTCCCCCTCAGCTGTGGAAGTACCAAGAGCTTGAGAAGTTCTTGGCAGCTCACCACCTGCATCTTTCGATGCATTGGGATCATCGTCTCGGTCATTTCTTCTTTTCGTCCTTAGCTCGTCGCCCTTACAGCTCATCTCCCCCTGAGATGCCAAGAACTCCTTCAAGGCATCTATAATTTTCCCATGCTCAACCAGGAGGGATGACTGTAGTTGATTTGCTTCTACTAGGCGTTGAATAGTCTTCGATTGCTCTGCCACGATCAGCTCTAGTGAAGCTATTCTCTCTGAGTCTGACATAGGCGTAGGCGAGACATCAGAAGCAGGCGTAACCGCAGGTGGTACCATACCTGATAACCCTGCAGTAGTGACGACCGTTGACTCTACAAATCGTGCAGCTACCACCGACTGAGTAAGCGTTGGAGGTGGTAGAGACACGATCTCCGGAGTCGTCATCTGGATGGTAGTGGTAGATGGAATGCCAGCAGATGATGTAGCCACCATGGAAACATCCGCAGCGCTTGTACTTGTAACCTGTACAGAAGTAGGAACGATAGACATACCAGACAGTGAGGCCGGAGCAAAACGTACCATCCTTGAAGTCTCTCCAGCTCCCATACCTGCACCTGTCCTTTCCCGTCTTGAACGTCGTATCAGCTTATGTATATCTTCTTCCTCTTCTGACTCATCATCATCCTCCGTTCTCTTTCTCTTCCCAAACGTTCTCTCTCGAGACACCATCAACCGTCTCCCCTCATTCATGATCTTATCCAAATCTGAGTCAGCCATCGACGTAGCTGCTCTAGTAACACTCACACCCGAACCTTATGCAGCAGAGACCTGCACCTCTGCATGTGTATCAACTTGATCCATATCAAAATAACCTTGACCTCCAAAGACAGCATCAAGATCTATATCCTCTGCAGCCGACACAACAGGCGCAGCAGGTACAGCTTGAGGTGCTCCCGCCTGTCGTGGTTGAGGATCTCTGAACTCGTCCCCACCAGCAGGAACATACTCTGGGTTGATTAAAAACCCAAACAGTGGAGTATGCCTTGGACGACGTTCAGGGTTGCTCCTCGCACTCGAAGTGCGGCATTGAGCAAAGATACGTTTGCTCACAGATTCCACGTATCTGATCGGTCGTCTCTGAGGTAGATTCGGAGCCACATGGTTCAATATCATCTGGATGAAACGTGGATACATAATGAACCGCTCCCGAGCCATCGCTCTTCTCTGTCTGTCAATCTCGTAAAAGACCATCTGACTAAAACTATAGCGTTTATTGTAAGTCAGTGCAGTCATTGCGGACTACATGGTTGCACCCATACCGTCAGTGCCCGCCTTCCTTCCTGACATGCAAACTATCATGACGTGCATAAGGAAGCGCCACTGACCAAGTAGAAAACCCTTCCGTCTCTGTGAATCGCCTAATGGACCAGAATAGCCCATTCGGAGAAACGCTCCATCACGAAACGGAGCCACAAACTCAGTTGGGTCGTCCCTCGTCTCTTCTCCAAACCGTAACGCCACCCGAATCTGTTCAGAATTGAACTGAACCTGTTGATTGTTCACAGTCGCTCGCATGACCGGGGGCTCAACACGACAATCGTATTCTACCGTCTGCCAAAAGTCTTCGATATTTGGTAAGGATATCGGCAGAGTGTTCGTGATAGCATGAAAAATCCTCGAGCGTATGAGGAAAGAAATAATCTCGTGGTAATCCTCAACGCCGCTCGCTTCCGGGTCAAGGGTGATGTACATATTGTGACCCGGGAAAAATTGCCGTTGGTTATCACCATCGTCTCCTCCTGCACCTCCAGCACCAGCTACTGCAGCCATATCTGCAACAAAGGAACCAAGTTAGATAAACGTTAATGAATAACACAAGTTCGCTGGTTACCATGAGCGAAGTTGTGATAAACTCTGTATAGGCGAAGTTAAAGATGAGGCGAAGTTGGGAACAACTTCGCTTCAGCTTTAAGTTCGTCTAATTAATATTAAGTAAAAATGATCTAGGCGAAGTTAATGTTAACTTCGCCTCATCACAACATCGCCTCAGGCGAATTTAAGTTTCAGGCGAAGTTACGGATAACTTCGCCTCAGGCGAACTTAAGCTTCAGGCGAAGTTACGGATAACTTCGCCTAAACCCTAACTTCGCCTGAATCTGAAACGGCGACAGTAAGGTTAATCAAACATCGGAAAATCTGGGATTTTGGTTAAGTTTGAAGATCAAGCACCCCGAAAAACATGGTTTTAAGGTTTTCTAGACGATTTGAATGGTTCTTAACACGTAAAAACAAGTTTTGAAAATCGGTTTTTAAATTCCGATGGTCCGAGGTTTCGAAATCGGTCCAAACGACCCCTGATTAGCATGAATGAACATGGAATATATGATAAATCGACATCTCGAACCTTGAATCTTAATGAAATCTGGGAAAATAACTCGGAATCGAAATAAACAATAAGTTCGCCGGAAAAACAGTAAGTTCGCCGGATAAGTTCGCTGTGTTTTGAAAAGTGATGAACAGTTTTGACTGTTGAACATCCTTATATAGGGTCTGGGTTATACAGGAGTTACGGATAACTTCGCCTAGGCGAAGTTATTCACAACTTCGCCTGTTTAACAACATCGCCTATATTTAAAAAATCAAACCTTATAATTTGAACATTTTTCAATTAACTCTTTAAAACTTCCCTTTAAGAAATAAATGACATGATCAATTCTAAGTAACCAGTTAAAAAATCATAAAACTATCTAAGTACAAAAACTTAAAAAATCTAAAGTATAAGGGATCAAATTTCAGTCTCGATAGGGACTGCTACATTTTAGAAAAGATCCGAACAGGAATCATACTAAGAACGTGACTGTCACATAGATCCGTGTTTAGCTGTATTATGACATATAGAGACAGGTTGTAAGCAGGTATAACTAAAAGTGGTTTTCATCGTTTCTGTGATACGAGGTAGGTTCGATTAAGCCTCAAAATTTAAGTGGGCAACAACTCAGAAATATTGATGCCTCCTATCTCTCCTCAAAGCGTATTTGGCTTTCCCCAAGTCACCCCGAATTGATCTCGACCCATAGTGTCTGATTAAGTCGTAAGTATTCTTGATCTGCTTCCCGTTTTTCTCTCTTACTCAATGATTGTGAAGTCTTGATTTTGTCATCTCTAATATGTTTCAATAACTCCAATATATATATATATATATATATATATATATATATATATATTTTAAGATAAAACATAGACTTCAAAGTAGAAATTAACCGCAAGTCCCGAATCTGGATCACTGCAGTATCTTGAAACGCTATCTTCACGGGAATCAGAACACACATGGGCTCGTGTATGACTGGGTAATCGCTTTTCTGCCTATCATTCGGAAAGATATATATGAAGACATGCAAAACTCTTAAGGAGTTTCCACGTAAAATCAAGTAAATTTAGTTTGTATCACATCTACTTTTACGCAACATAAAAAGTTACCATGACATACAATGACTGTCCTAAAGCCTTTTAAGCCTAATAACTTCACTAGTTAAGCACACAGAATCAGTATAACTATCATTTTCCAAGGTTGGATCAATTTTCTGTTAAACATAGCAAATGAACTTCTTACGAAGTAGTAGACTTGAAAAATAATTTCATTTCCCTTTTCTTTCAAAATTTTAACATTAATCGCCCCGACCAAAACAAAGTCTTAAGGTAAACGGCTATCCCGAAGATCCAATGGATCAGCTGGACCGACCACATACTAGTATGTGTCCTTCTAACTAAGTATGATCGACTAATTTTAAGCGAAAGAATGAAAAACTCATCATAAACCGCCCCGGTCACTATCAGTAATCTGGTTAATGGCTATCCTCAAAATCTACAAGTAGAAAATGAGGACCAAAACATATCCGAAGACAAGTCCTTCAAACTGATGTAACCGACATAATATTAAGCGATTAGTGACGTTTTTTTTTTTTTTTTTTTTTTTTTTAAATATCACAAGAAAAGCATGGTTACTCGGGATTGATCATCCCATTCAGTTCAATAAGGTTTTGAAATCTGGATTTGTCAAACGCTTTAGTATATAAATCAGCGAAATTATCAAGCGTATCCACCTTTTCAAGCACAATCAATTTCTTCTCAGCACAATCCCGTATAAAATGATGACGTATGTCAATATGTTTAGTTTTACTATGTTTCACGGGATTGTTAGTTACTGAGATAACAGCTGTGTTATCAATGCAAATAGGAGTAAGTAAGAAATTTAGACCATAGTCGCGCAACTGTTGTTGAATCCAAAGAACCTGAGAGCAGCAGTTGGATGCTGCCATGTATTCTGCCTCACAGGTTGAAATTGCGACTGAAGTCTGCTTCTTGCATTGCCATGACACCAATCTGCCACCAAGAAACTGACATCCTCCGGTTGTTGACTTCCGACTCTGATTGCACCCTCCATAATCAGAATCTGTGTAAGCGACCAGCTCCACGTCTCCTCCTCTCGGGTACCACAACCCCAGCTTCGGCTTGCCCTTGAGATACCACAGTATCCTCTTTGCACCTTTCAAATGAGATTCTTTTGGATTTGCCTGAAAACGTGCACAAAGACAAACAGCAAACATTATATCAGGCCTAGATGCAGTTAAGTACATTAAAGAACCTATTATTGCCCGATATTGAGTTGGGTCCACATCTGCATCACCGTCTACTTCAGCACCCAATTTGTGATTGACGCAGATTGGAGTATCATATGGAGAACTGTCCTCCATCTTGAAGCGCTTGAGCACATCATGAACATACTTCGTTTGATGAATGAACATCCCGTCCTTCTTCTGATCAACCTGCAATCCTAGAAAGAAAGTTAGTTCACCCATAGCACTCATTTCAAACCTTTTCTTCATGACGGCTTCAAACTCCTGACACATGGAGACTTTTGACGCAGCAAATATAATGTCATCCACGTAGACTTGTACCAGCAGGAAGTCGCTTCCATCTCTTTTGAAGAACAACGTGCTATCAATTTTCCCTCTTTCAAAACCATTCTCGAGCAAGTAATCCGATAAAGTTGAATACCAGGCACGAGGTGCCTGATGTAATCCATACAACGCCTTGCTCAACCTGTACACGTGATCTGGAAAGTCTGGGTCAGGAAAACCCGGAGGTTGCTCAATATACACAACCTCATCAACTTTCCCATTCAAAAATGCACTCTTCACATCTAGCTGAAACACCTTCATCTTTTCATAAGCAGCAAACGCCAAAAACAATCTTATGGCTTCCAACCTGGCGACAGGAGCGAACACTTCGTCAATCCCCTCTTGTTGATTAAAACCTTTAACGACTAGCCTCGCCTTGTTTCTTATAATAATCCCCTTATCATCTCTCTTGCACTTAAACACGCATTTTGTGCCTATCGCATGCACATTCTTTGGTTTTTCAACCAAAGTCCAAACTTCCATCTTCTCGAATTGAGCCAACTCTTCTTGCATGGCTTCGACCCACGAGCTGTCCTTTAAAGCCATTTGATAATTCTTCGGTTCAATCTGGCTTATAAAGCAGGTGTACAGGCATTCATTGATTATTCCTGTCTCCTTAATGCTTGTATAAACACAGGTGTGCTCATTCAAGCTACTTCTTGTTTGTACACCGGAGGACACATCACCAATCACATTATCCAAAGGGTGATCTTTATGAATTCTCGTGGTCGGAACAGAACCGACATGCAAATTATCTTCCAAATTAGAAGAGATCTCGTCAATGGTTGTTTCATGTTGAGAGTGAAAAGGATTGATAAATTCTTCTTCAGCTGAGGCAGCAGGGGTACCGATAGTGTTTGATGAGGAAAGTTGACATTTATCAATCAGCTGTCTTTGCAATAGATTTTCTTCCTTATCGAGTATCATCTTCGTCGCAACTCTTTCTTCTTCTTCAGAAATTTCCAAATCTGGTATGTTAAAAGACTTAAAAAGCTTAACATAGTCGAAAAGCTCAGCAGGTCCGTTGCTTGGTTTTGGCGGTTGGTAACTTGTGATGTCGGTGTTACACACCACCTCCACCTTGCAGGTCGAAGTATTGAAGACACGTCTGTTGGGAGTACCAACAACATAACCGACTAAGATTCCTTCATCGGCTACTTCGCCAAATTTAGAATTTGTCTTCAAGATCGAACAAGGGGACCCGAATGGTTCAAGACCACTCAAGTTGGGCTTCCTTCCATGCATAAGCTGGTAACACATTTTACCAAGTCTCTTAACGGTTAACACTCTATTCAGAACATAGCAGGCTGTAGCAACTGCTTCAGCCCAGAACATCACAGGAAGCTTCGAATCTGCCAGCATAGTTCTGGCTCCTTCAATTAAAGTTCGGTTCTTCCTTTCAGCCACTCCATTCTGTTGCGGAGTATACGGAGCGCTGTATTGGTGTTCAATTCCTTTCTGAAGACAGAAGATCTCCATTTCAAAATTCTTGAACTCCGTTCCATTGTCACTCCTGATGAACTTCACTGTTTTACCCATGACGTTCTCAACTTTGGTAATCAAATTCTTCACCATTTGAGCCGTCTCATCCTTCGATTTCAGAAAATATACCCACGAATATCGCGAGTAGTCATCAGTGATCACCAAGCAGTAAGAAGTATCTCCGAGACTTTTTACATTCACGGGACCGAAGAGATCCATGTGAAGCAGTTCTAGAGTACTGGCAATAGAGTTGACCTTCTTGGTGAGATGGGATTTCTTGTGTTGCTTTCCCTTCTTGCATGCTATACATTTGTCTTCAAAGTTAAAACTTTTCAAGGGAACGCCCATCACAAGTCCATTCCTGACAATGTGGTTCATCTTCCGAAGATGAATGTGCCCCATCCTCCTGTGCCACAGTTCGGATTCCGATTCGCTTGCTTTCGTCATTAAACATGATTCTTCCGTGGCCATTTCAGTAGACCTCATATCCATTACATAAGTATTTGTATCACGTGGAGCTTTCATCACTATCCACTCGTCTGGTATCTGAAAACCAGGCTTCAACACGATCGCCTCATTCTTCGTGAAATGAACAATGTACTCCTTATCACAAATCTGCGACACACTCAGCAGATTGTGCTTCAACTCTTCTACAAAGTTCACATTCTCAAGAGTCATTTTTCCATTGGACACCGTTCCTCTTCCAGTAATTCTGCCTCCACTTTCACCGGCAAAACTAACTCTCGCTCCTTGAACAGGTTTTAAGTCGTGCAACAAGTATTTGTTACCCGTCATGTGCCGGGAACAGCCGCTATCTACAATCCAAAAACTGCGGGGCAGCCCTGTTCAACTGTTCCTGCACAATAAAGCAAAGGATTAGAATCTAGGGACCCAAGACCAATTGGTCTTGGATCTATACATCCCGTACTTCTGCTTTCCAAAGTTAGCATCTGGATAATTCCTGTCAGTCCTATTAGGAAATCTCCTTGGAAATTGAGTGTGAGGCCTTCCAAACCTATGTATATTGAAAGTATTATATCTTGTGGTTTGGTTATTAGCATTGTTAAACTGAGGTTTGTTCTGTGAAAACCTGAATTAGTTACATTTCAGAACTTTGAAGGGTTTTCATTTTTAGCAGTATTAAAATTACCATTAGGCTTATGCTCAGTTTTAATAGGCCTCACACCTCTGAATTTCGGCGTAAGAGGGCAATCTGCAACAAGATGTCCTAACTTATTACACCTAAAACAACACCTATGCTCCATTTTCTTTTCAAAGGTTGTTTTGGATGTCGAGGCTGTGTTACCGGCCGTTCGTCTCACATAAGGTGGGACGTACGGGTTGAGTGGAGTACTCTTTTTATAAGTTTTATCTTTTTCTCCACCAGTGGGTAACACTACCTTCTCTTTTGTCTTACCCGATTCGGACAACTTATCCGAATCTGATGAGATTGGACTCGTAACAGAAATTTTCACACTTGAAACAGGCGAACTCGTTTCGCCACTACTAACACTTGGTTCTTTACTTGTAACCTTGATTGGAACTGTCTGAGGAACTTCAAAATCAACAGATTTCTGAACACTAGGGTTAAAAGTGTAATTGTGGTTATAAGGTGGTGGAACCTCGTGATAACCAATTCCTCCCCTCTTCGCAGAGGAATCTTGACCACTAACCAAGTGATCAAGAATAGCTGAGGAATTTCTGAACTGCTCAAGTTTTCGGTTCAGTTCCACTACTTTCACCTGGTGGTCAGCAATCTGCTTTTCTCGTTCAGCAATCAGTTTAGTCTTTTCTTCTAAAACCTCATAACTTAGATCAATTACTTCAATTTTTTCAGCAACTTTTGTTTTTAAGCTTTTAACATATTTTTCACACGCTTTTATTTTAACTTTGTACCTGTTTTCTCTTGCTTTCATAAAGTGATGATCTTCTTTAAGAGTTTTAAATTCAGCATCTAAATGAACATACTGATCAATTATGGTAGCAAGTTGCTCAGACAAATTCTCACATTTAGTACAAATAGGTTTAGAACTTACCTCGGAGAGTTGATCCTTTTTATCTGCCATGAAAGCTTTTTCCTTACCAGTAGCTTTCTCTTCTCCGGTAATCTTCTCACATTCTTCATTCTCAACCTTAGCCATATTTGCCTGCTTCACTAGTTTCATTTGAATGCAGGTTCCAGTTGTATTCACCTGCTTCTCTGGACATCATGGCATTGACTTCTTTACTACTCCCAGTGTGCTGTGCAGACCGGCCTAGACCACGTTCAACTCGCTCGTTTCTGCACTCTTTGGCAAAGTGTCCGTTTTGTTGACAGTTATAGCACCTCACCTTAGACTTGTCGAACCCTGGCCTGCCACCAACAAACTTTCTCCCCGTCTTTCTCATAAACTTCTTCACTCTCCTCACTATCATGGCCATCTGCCATTGTAAATCCATTTCCTCCAGATCATCAGCATCGATCTGGTCATAGTCTTCATCCAGCATCGCTGGATCAACAACCTTTCCTTGAATATAGTTTTCATATGAAGCAATAAACGAAGCATAGAGGCCAAACTGCTCTTCAACAGATTTGACGCTCATTGGCATCTTAGAGTAATTATTGCTTGAGGAACTTGAGGATCCACTACTCTTGCTTGCTGTCTGTTGAGTACCACTTGATCCACCCGCAACAAAGCAAACATCCCCATTTGAGTTTACTGACACATGCCCCTCCTGTGAAGACTTGGCACCCGACTCGCCCTTCGAGTAGTAGGTGGCAGAATCAGTCTTTGAACTTGAATTGGAGTTTACTTTAGCACCGTACATGCCTGGATCTTGAACCTGATCCATAGATGTTTCTTTTCTTACCATATTAAGCTCAAAAGTTCTGAGCTTGTTGACAGTGGTTTCAAGATCATAAGTAGGGAAGTCCTTTTCTTCCCTCATCAGTACAGTATACATCTCCCATTTTGGTGGGAGGGCATCGAGAAGCTTTTCCACAATCTCTTCTTCTCGGTAGGAAATGGAGTAGTTACTCAATTCAGTCATTAGATGATAATATCGAGTGATAATATCATCAAGAGATTCGTTCTTCAAGTACTTAAAGACTGAAAATTGAGTTTTGAGCAACTTTATCTTTGAAGCCCGAATACCTACATTCCCTTCAAATCTGTTCTCAAGAGCTTCCCAAAGCTCTCTAGCTGATGTATACTTTCTGAACGTATGGAGGATCTCCTGTGGAAGAGCCATTGTGATTGCAGCATGAGCCTTGCTTTCGGCTTCATACATCTTTTTCTCCTCATCTTCCATTTTACTGTATTTCTTGATTTGGTCTCGACCCTCATACTCCATGACTGGTGGAATATATCCATCTTGGATGCATACCCACATTTTCGCATCCTGGTACTTAACGTATTGTATGAACCGATCCTTCCACGCGACAAAATCGGTTCCCTTCAGCAACCTTGGGGCCTTTGTAGCTGACCCCGCTTCAACTTCCATCTTTACAAGCTCCGAAATGTTGATCGACGACATCCTTCTTGAAGACTAAGAAACCCGAAAAAAATTCTGAGTAGGCGAAGTTAAAAAAATTTCCTCTGAACAGTACTGTAGGCGAAGTTAAGGATAACTTCGCTTAAGTAATAACTTCGCTGGATCTTTCTTAAATTCGCGTGACTGGGCGAAGTTGAGAATAACTTCACTTAGGGTAAGCGAACTTAGAAAGTAGGCGAACTTGAAGAAAAATTCGCTGAGCTAGGCAAACTTAATGAGAACTTCGCTGATTTAGGCGAAGTTGAGAAGGTAGGCGAAGTTGTAAATAACTTCGCTTCTCCTTATATCTTCGCCGAAACCCTACGTATCCTGACGGCAACTTCGCCTGATGAACAGCAACTTCGCCTGACGAACTCAAACTTTCGGCAGATCTGAAAATCGGATTTTAACGAAGTTTTTGACGGTTTAATGGCTTGAACACACTGGTAGGAGGCTAGAATGAGCAAAAACACCAAAAACTCGTCTCGTGTATAGTCGAAACGGGACGAATTCTACACCCGCGTGAATATCCCGAACCACACAATCGAGCAAATGCTCTGATACCAATTGTAGGTTCCCTGGACGGATCACACGAGATATCCCGATATACACAGGTGCGGAATCCCTGTATAGATCGTTACGGACGTAGAACACAAGCACACGAACACACGAATACGATACGAACAAAACACACGTTATATTAATAACTCAACACGTGATATAATCACAGTTACAGACTCTCGACCTCACGTCACTTGACTCACTGATTTACACGAACTCGAACAACTGTATAAACAGTAATCCGTAACCTATATAAATACACGACAACTTCGCCTCAGGCGAAGTTGTCCATAACTTCGCTTGTTCAACAAGTTCGCCTAGGAGAACTTGTTAACAACTTCGCTTGGTTAACAAGTTCGCCTAAGCGAACTTGTCAACAACTTCGCTTTAAACAAACAAATACATAAACAATATTACAGACTCCATTACAGACACTAGACATATGAACTACTGACATTTATGCACCAACAAACTAGGCAATACTAGTCTCCAGAAATACTCGCACGATTCACTGGACCGAATAAATCTATATGAAGTCGTTCAAGCGCAGTATCAATGGAATTTAATAACTTAGATGGGTGCTTTTTCTTCTTATGTTTGCCCTTCTTGCAAGCAATACAGTGATCGGATAATTTAAAATTCTTTAACGACACACCCTCTACCAGATCATTTGCCATCAGGTAGTTCATCTTTCGAACATGTATATGACCCATTCTTCGATGCCAAAGAACTAATCATTCTCGGTTGCTTTCGTGACAAAACATGTTTCGATCGATGTAGATACTTTAGAATTCATATTCAAGACATAAATATCATTTGATCGAGGTGATCGCATGACAACCATGTCCTCGGGAACCACATATCCCGTTTTCAAAATCAGACACTCTTTATCTGTAAATACTGTAGTGTATTGCTTATCACGGATTTGCGACACACTCAATAAATTATGGTCCACATTATCACAATAGTTAACCTTTTCAAATGTTATCTTCCCATTCGAAACATCACCTTCTTGTGTAATCATACCCCAGAATTCCCAGCAAACGCCACATAACCCCCTTGAATATTTCTCACATTTGTTAAGAGGTCGAGATTCCCAGTAATATGACGAGAACATCCACTACACATGATCCAGTTTTCACCAGAAATGGTCTTGGATGTACCCTACACACAAACGAAAATGATTAGTTCAAAAAGGCAGCCCAGGCCTCGTTCTTGGGTACCTTTTGGTTTTCTTGAGAAAAGTTAACCTTAGTTGCATTCAATTGTTGTTCAGCGACTTGAGAATAAGTTACAAGTTTCTTAGACTTCCGTCTTAGATACGCAGCTTGAACTACATTTGAATTAACGTTTTTGCAAATTGGTTCGGTTGGAATAAACTTAGGTTTAACGGAACCATGAGTTTCATTCACATGAACAACTTTTTGAGGATGTACATTAGAGAACATAATATGAGTATCATCAGCATACGACACAGGTCGTTTCGGAATCTCGTTTACCAAAGGAACCGGTTTGGAATGGTCCTTGATAAAAGGATGAAGATTCTGATAGTTCTTCTGGCCATAATTTCTCACTACATGACCTTGTTGACCGCAAAGAAAACAACTTCGTATATCAACATGATGATGTTGAGAGTTTGTTGGAACATGTGACACAGATGATGGATGATGATTCACATTTTTGGTCATGCTCTTAGCAAACTCATCAGATGATTCAGATTTCTTTTTCAAGTAAAAATCTAAATTAGAACAATTTGAAAAACTTTTCAATGTATCTGTTCCAGTTGACTTTACAAATTGAATTTTCTTAGCCTGTTTTAAAACTTGCTATGCTTTAGCCAATGGATCAGATAAAACTGATGTTTTCGCTTGAGCATATTGACGTTCAAGTTCATGAACCTTGGATGTTTCATTGTGAAACACACTATCAATTAGTTCAGGTTTAATGATACTTATTGGAATGTCTTTCTTAGTGAACATCGTGTCCATCCCTTTTAATTTAAACACACGAGCAGATGACGGATTAGATGCATTAGGATTTATGAAACGCAACAAATCCTCATCAGAAATTTTGGGTTTTTCTGATTTCTTAGCCTTCATTGGTTTGACATTAACAGGAGCATCTTGTTTCACCTTGGTTATGTGCGAACCATACACAACATCCTCAAATTCATGAGGTTCACAAAGTATGTTATTAGAACTTGGAATGTTCTTGTTCTTGTGTATAACTTCAGGTTCAAACACATCCTCAATGATAACTTAGTCAACATTTTCAACAAAGACTTTGTTGCTTTGAACATGAGGTTTCTGAATTGAAGATTGGGATTTAAGACATTTAGTAGTAATAGGTTTTGCTTTTTCTGAAATCACTGGTTCTTTAAGATGACATCTTCCTCAGTTGGAGCAAAAGGGTTAATTTTATAATCATTGTGAAACGGTGGAGGAATTTCAACAAAACCTATACCTTTCTTTGAATCGTTTTGTTTTCCAGAAACTTCTATAATTTCATTCAACAGAAAAGAAGAATTTCGAAATTTACCCAATTTGTTCTTTAACTCAAGAACCTCATTCTCAAGCTCAGTTATCTTTGAACGATGTTTCAAGATTCTTGAAACTTTTGGTCATTAATTGTCATTTTCACAGATAACTCAGCTTTGAGATCATGGTTACTTATCGAAAATGCTTCAATCTTTTCACGAGATCTCATTTGAGATTCGAGAGATTGTCGATAAGAATCTTTTAGTGAAGCAATTTCTCTCACTAAATTGTCATTGTGATTCTTTAAAGATTCTAACTTAGGTTTGTTAGATTCACAGTCAACACAATTTACTTTAACCGATGATGTAGCAGAAATAGAATGACTAACCTCATTAATATTAGCCATGCATGCAAAGACAGTTGTAGGCTTGTCACAGGAGTCATCAGAATCCGATCCAGAATCATTATCAGAAGACAACTCACTTCCACTTGCATCATGAAACTCTTGAGTCAGCCCAAACAAAGCCAAATTATCTTGAGTATCGTTACACAGTAGTCGTTGTGACCAATCATCTCCATTAGCTAACTTTGCTTGTGACCCAGAACTTGATGGTTTCTTCTCAGCATCATTACCTCATGGTATTGAAGAATTTTGATTTTGACCACGAGGACCAGTATACTCCTTTTTCGGTTTGTCACATTCTTTTGCAAAATGTCTGAATTCTTGATAATTATAACATTTCACCTTTAACTTATCAAATCCCAATTTCTTGTTCAGGGCAGGAAGATCTTTTCTAGTTCTTTGCATAAATCTTTTCACTTTACGAACAATCATTGCCATGTTCCACTTTAAATCCATGATTTCTAAATCATCTGGATCAATCTGATCATAGTCTTCATCAGTCAGATCACTAGTGGCAATCTTGCTACTAACCAGATTTTCATAAGAAGTCATGAAAGCTGATAAAAAGGCAAAATTTTGTTCAGCTTATTTCATGTTGACATTTGGAGGTGTAGCATACTGATTTGCAGTGGATGAACTTCCTGAACCAGCAGAAACATTTGGTGATCCAGAGTTACCACCAGCATAAAAACATGCTCTAGGATCACTACAGATGGTTGTTTCATATTCTCTTGCATTTTGAGTAAGAAATGCGATAATCGGTGAAATGGTTGAACTTAGAGGCATGCTACCACCATAGAAAGCAGGATCTTGACTTTCCTTAGATGATTTTTGACACTTGAGATCATATTCACGAGCTTCAATATTTTGTAAGAACTCACTTGCAGTCAAGTCTTCATTGAAATAACTATTTTCTTTTAATACCATTAGGAAAATAGAGCACGAACTTGGTAGTGCACTCTTAATAGTATTAATCTTATCAATCTCAGAAATTTCCAACTTCATTTTATCCATTTCTGCAATCAAGTGATTGAATCTCGTTGTCATTTCTTCAACTGTCTCACCTTTGAGTAAATTAAAGTTTCTGAATTGAAACTTAAGCATAACCTTCTTGCTTTCAGCCGTGTTTCCCATACTTCTCCTTCGTATATGTTGAAACAAAGAGGCACAGATTTTTATACTACCCACTTGGTGAAAGATATTTTCAGGTAAAGCCATGGTTAGAGTAGAATAGGCTTTTGTCTCTATCTCTAATGCTTTCTTCTCTTCATGTGAATATTGAGATATAGCTTTAGGTCTGAATCTGATAGTCTCATCCCAATCATAGGAACGGTATAAACTTCGTTTAAACAATATGAGCAACCAGGATGAACTGATCGTATATGGGCACGAAACCGAGGTTCCATTTGGCAAAGTCACTAAACTTCATCAACCGTGGAGATTTCGAATACGAACCAATCTCAGTGTCCAATTGTAACATCTGTTGCATCAACATGTTTTGCGAGGCTAATGCATACATACCAGCCATTTTTGACAAGTATCAAAAATTTAAGGGTTAAATGTAACGAACTGTGAACAGTTGTAGCGAACTGTGAACAGTTGAAGCGAACTGTGAACAATAAATTAACGAATCAAATCTTAACGAATCTAAGATTGATCAGTTAGCGAATCAAGATTGAATTTAACGAATCAATCCAACGAATTAGATAGTCAACGAATCATATTCAACAATAAGTCAAACTAACGAATTGACTAACGAATCGGCTAGCGAATTGCTAAGTGTAACCTTAGCGAATTAGAAGGTTTTCAGTAACGAATCGCTAAGAAAGACTTAGCGAAATAGATAATGAACCCGCTATAGGTGATAGCCAATCAGACTATAGCGAATCAGGTTGTTACAACGGTTTATAACAAACTCTGACACCGAATGCCACGTGGCAAAGGTTGTTATGACACAAGTTCCAAGATAGACACGTGTCACACGAATCTGTTAGACAAGAATCAGATGAGTTAGCGAACTGATTAACGAACCACTAGGATTTTATAACGAATTAACTAAATTAGGTAACGAATCAATGTAACCAAGATGACGAATCAACATAAAGATGATAACGAATCAAATCATCTTCAAATCTTCAAAGATAATTTCCAGATTTTCTGGAAACGATGAACATCAAACCCAGAAACTCAAATCTGTAATAATACCTCAATTTGTAACCAAATTGCACAAATAAAGTACCAAAACACTCGTAATTACCACACCAAACCAAATCCACTATTCTCGCAACTGATTAACTCAAATCACACATCCAATTAAACCAAAATCAAAACTCTGTTTCGGCCACGAACCAGAATCAATACTAATTCAATTCAAAACCAAAACAAACTCCAATTCATATCCACGATACCTCACCAATACCTTAACAACCTCAAAACCAGTCTAAACCTTCCATAATTCAATCAGTTAACCTCAAATTGATCCAAAGTTGATCAAACAGAACACTAGAAATACATAATACTAATTAACAGTCCAATACTCTAACTAAACAACCAAATCAAGTGTAATTGAGCCCTGAAAGTTCTGATACCACTTATTGGAACCCGGAATAAATCCTTTAAATAGATCTTAGATATGTGTTAATACGATTAATACCTTAATATTGATCTAGCTCATAATTACGTTTGATTGTATATTCTATGTATATATATTATCAGTATTAGTAGTTGTATGTGTGAATAATGTTAATATGAAGATCGAGAGCGATTTTGGACAACACTTCGTTAATTAACTCCCAAAACTTAAATAACTTGTGAACTGTGTTCACGTATAAATAGAAGACGGACCTAGTTCGTTAACATCCCCTAACAAACTAGAGTCCGCTTCGTTACATAAATAAGACAAAATAACTTAGAGAATCGCCTCTTGATTCATTAAACATCCTTAACGAACAAAAGGGAAATAACTTAGATCTAGTTCGCTAAACATCCTTAGCGAACTAGACACTTACATTAGCGAAATACATGATAAATAATTGTTTATTACATTAAATAAAACGATAAATACGTTAACGATAAATACAAAGACTCAAGACGCAAAACCGTGCACTAACATAACCAAAACCAAAATGCCCCAAACAAAAGAGTCTACACCGGACCTCATCCTCTATGTGCCAAGTGTAACTGTCATCACTCTGCTCAATCCCCTTGCCCAATGCAATCGTTATGGCCACCTTGCTAACACTTGTTGTGTCCCTCCTAATGTACAAGCCGCCCCCACATGCTCAACCCAATGTTCCTAATACCCATGCTTGCTATCAATGTGGAGACCCAAGCCATCTCTACAACACGTGCCATCAACTCATCCATTCTCATCAAGCTCAAGCTTTGACTGCACCCTACTACTTTACCAATGTTAACCAAGTTCAAACCCATCAACCCCACATCCTTCAAGCTCCTCACATAAATCAAGGTCAACCTTACCTAACCCAACTCCATCAAACACCGCACCCGCAAGCTCAAGTGTACCAAACATACTCTACTCAAGCCCCTTCTATGCAAGTTCAACCCATTCAAGCTATTCTAAGTCAATCTACCTTGACTGCACCAACTTCTATGAATGCAACTCCTCATGGTGCTTCAGGTCACATCAATTAACTCAAGGACTCCGAAGACTTTTGTCGATTTTCTCATTCTATCTTAAGTTATTTTTGTCTTTTTCCCAATTATGTATTGTCACGTCTCATTTTGGTCTTGGAGCATTTCAATTTGAACCTTATCATTTGCATGTTTTACCTCATGAATAAAGCTTCTTTTGTATAAGTAGATTGTTTATTAAATCCCACCTCTATCTTATTTCCTTATTCTCATTCATCACAACCCATTTCATTAACCTCAACTATTAACGAGTTATCTTTTTTTAAAGACTTATACTTTTACGTTAAAAGATGTCTTAAAAATTTCTTTATTTTATATAAATCTACTGCAACTTTTGAAAGGTTTTATACATTTGTGATTTTCTAGTCTTATAATAAAAAATCCTTCAAACTTTTGTTTTCTCAAAATCATGTTTTTCAAATGTTTTGTAACTCACACAATGGGACGAGTTATGTAGACTGTAGGTTCCCTGGACGGATCTCACGAGATATATCGGTCTACTCAGGTGCGGAATCCCTGCGTAGATCGTTACGAGTATAGAACACAAACCAAACAAACACGCGAATAACCGAACACACGTTATATATTATAACTCAAACACGTGACCTAATATCACTGTTACAGACTCTCGTCCTCACGTTACAACGAACTCGAACTACTGAAACGAACTTAAACGACTAACTCTAAACCAAGCCTTAAGCTGGTATATAAATACACGACAACTTCGCCTGGCATGTTCAGGCGAAGTTGTCCATAACTTCGCTTGAATAACAAGTTCGCCTGTTAAGCGAACTTGTCAGTAACTTCGCTTAAACATACAAAACATAATAAAACATTACAGACTCGATTACAGACACTAGACTATGAACTACTGACACTATGCACCAACAGACTCCCCCTTGGCAGTAGCTTCATCTCTTGATCTTTAAGCACTTGTCTCGTAATCTTCAATCTTGTCTCTTCACGCATGCACTCCTTCTCTAACACAAACTGACACAACTCTTTGATACTTCCTCGCTTCGTCCTTCCAAGCAGGAATATAAAAGATTTTCTTCTCATTAAGCACCTTCAGATCAGCTTGCGATAAGTTTACCAAATGCATCGGATCGTAAACTCTTAGGAGCTCTTGTTCATCCTCGTCTTCCATCACCGCCTCTGCTGTCTCACAATCCACATACCACCACTTTAGGTCTTTAAGCACATCCTTGGGCATTAGCTTCATCGGTACTTCTTTCAGGCACCGGATCGGTTTATACTTCATGACCATCCAAGGTTTTCCATCAGCTCTCAAACCTCTATCCTTGTCTTCAACAAGTTTTCCCTTCTGCGGTTTCAACAGCTCAAACTTCTTCTCTTTTATACTCTCTCTCCATACAATTTTCTCAATGACTCTAGCCATATTATCGTCATTTCGATTGATTAACCCCAATCTGGCTAAGTCTTTCACTTCACATTCCGGCAATGTATTCAACGACCTTAACATTCTTTTAAAATACTGAACGCCGTCATACCGTTTAATCACAAAGAGCTTCAACTGCTCATCATAGATCCAGCAAATAATCCCTTTCTTCGCTTCGGCATAGCCTTTGATATTGTAACTCTTCTTAAACATTGTAGGGACCGCTGGCTTCTTCGTTTTGACGAACCACTGAGCATAGCCTTCCTTCCACCTAGGCTGCTCTTCCCATTCAGTCTCATCATTTTCCATCTCATTACCCATATCGGCTTTCTCAATATCTGGGATCTCGTGTTCAACATTTTCTTCTACTATTTCACCTTCTTCAATCACAATCTGTGCGCCAATCTTCTCAATCTCCTCAATAGGCAGCACATCATCATCAAACATCACATCATTTTCTAGCATATCATCATCTAATTCTTTCAAAGCATCAATCACATCATCTTCATCATCAACCATCACCACCTCATCACCACCAACTGCACCTGCAGACTCCCCCTGAGCTGTGGAAGTCCCAAGAGCTTGAGTAGTTCTTGGCAACTCACCACCTGCACCTTTCGATGCATTGGGATCATCGTCTCTATCATTTCTCTTCTTTGTCCTTAATTCGTCGCCTCTACAGCCTGTCTCCCCCTGAGATGCCAAGAACTCCTTCATAGCATCTATAATTCTCCCATGTTCAACCAGGAGGGACGACTGTAGTTGATTCTCTGCTACAAGGCGCTGAATAGCCTGGGTCTGGATAAAGTTTATCCTCGATTGCTCTGCCACGACCCGTTCAAGTGCAGCTATTCTCTCCGAGTCTGGGAGGGTTGCATCGAAATCAAACCTCATGTTAGATGTGTCTTGAGTATACTCAGCAGAGATCTCGAATGTAACCGGGACATCAGAAGCAGTTGTGGACGTAACCGCAGGTGGTATCGTGACCGACAACCCTGCAGTTGCAACGACTGTCGACTCTACAAATTGTGCCACCACCTCTGAAGGAGTAAGCGTTGGAGGTGGTAAAGACACAATCTCCGGAGTCGTCAGCTGGATAGTAGTGATTGATGGGATGCCGACAGCTGATCTAGCCACCACGGGAACTTCCGCGGCGCTTAAACCTGTGACCTGTACAGACGTAGGAACAATCGACATACCTGACAGTGCGGATGGAGCAAAACGTACAACTCTTGAAGTCTCTCCAGCTCCCATACCTGCACCTGTCCTTTCCCGTCTTGAACGTCTAATCAACTTGTGAATATCCTCTTCTTCTTCTGACTCAGTATCATCAACTGTCCTCTTTCTCTTCCCAATCGTCCTTTCTCGTCTCACCAACATCCTTCTCGCCTCATCCATAACATCATCAAGATCTGAGTCAGCCACCGTCGTAGCTGCTCTAGTAACATTCACTTCCCGAACCTGTGCAGCAGAGACCTGCACCTCTTCTTGCGGATCAAACCGGTCCATGTCGAAGAACCCTTGGCCACCAAATGCAGCATCAAGGTCTACATCCTCCTCAGCCGACACAACAGGCACAGCAGGTACATCTCGAGGTGCTCCTACCTGTCGTGGTTGAGGGTCTCTGAACTCATCCCCACGAGCTGGCACATACCCCAGGTTTATTAAGTACCCAAAGAGTGGAGTATGCCTTGGACGCAGTTCAGGCTTGCTCCTCGCACTGGATGTGCGGCATTGAGCGAAGATACGTTTGCTCACATTCTCCACGTATCGTATTGGACGTCGTTGAGGCAACGTGGGAGCAACATGATTCAAGATCATCTGAATGAATCTTGGATACATGATGAACCTCTCACGAGCCATCGCTCTCCTCTGTCTATCGATCTCATAAAAGACCATCTGACTGAAGCTATAACGTTTGTTATAAGTCAGAGCAGTCATTGCGGACTGTATGGTCGCACCCATCCCGTCAGTGCCCGCCTTCCTCCCTGACATGCAGACGATCATTACGTGCATGAGGAAGCGCCACTGATTGAGTAGGAAACCCTTCCTCCTCTGAGTATCACCTAATGGACCAGAATAGCCCATTCGGAGAAACGCTCCATCACGGAACGGAGCCACAAACTCTGTAGGGTCATCCCTAGTCTCCTCACCGAACCGTAAAGCCACCCGTATCTGTTCAGATGATAACTGAACCTCTTGATTGTTGACGGTTGCTCGCATAACCGGGGGCTCAACGCGGCAATCGTATTCCACTGTCTGCCAGAAATCCTCGATATTGGGTAAGGATATCGGCAGAGTCGTCGTGATAGCGTGGAATATCCTCGAGCGAAGGAGGAATGTGATTATCTCGCGGTAATCCTCCACACCACTCGCTTCCGGGTCTAAGGTGATGAACATGTTGTGACCTGGGAAGAATTGCCTCTGATTATCTCCATCGTCACCTCCAGCACCTCCAGCACCTACTACTGCAGCCATATCTGCAACAAACGAACCAAGTCAGATAAACGTTAAGGCGTACCACAAGTTCGCTTGTTACCATGTGCGAAGTTGTGATAAAATCTGTATAGGCGAAGTTAAAGTTGGGGCGAAGTTGGGAACAACTTCGCTTCATCTTTAAGTTCGTCTAATAATTAAAAAATTAAAAGGTCCAGGCGAAGTTAATGTTAACTTCGCCTCACCACAACATCGCCTCAGGCGTAGTTTAGACTCAGGCAAAGTTACGGATAACTTCGCCTAAACCTTAAGTTCGCCTGAATCTGAAACGACGACAGTAAGGTCGATTCAACATCGAAAATTTGGTGTTTCGGTCAATTTTGACGATTAAGAACTCCCAAACACAAGATATTAAGGATATATAGACGATTAGGTTGTTCATGAGCACGTAAAAACAAGGTTTAAAATCCGGTTCAAAAAGCCGTCGGTCCGAGGTATCGAAACAGGTCAAAACGACCTTTGCTAAGCATTGACAACACGATGTACCGACACCACGAACCTTGAAATCGAAACGAAATCTGGAAAAAGAACAAAGATGAAATCGAAAGATAAGATCGCTTGTTTATCGGATAAGTTCGCTGATAATGAAAATAATGAAACTGTTGACCTTAAGTATTCTTTATATAGGGGCGGAGTTACACAGGCGAAGTTACGGTTAACTTCGCCTAGGCGAAGTTATTCACAAGTTCGCATGTTTAACAACATCGCCTATATTTACAAAATCAACCCTTATAATTTGAACATTTTTCAATTAACTTTTAAAACTTCCCTTTAAGAATTAAATGACACGATCAAGTCCAAGTAACCGGATACAAAATTATAAAACTACCTAAGTACAAGAAACTTTTAAAAATTAAAATATATATGGGATCAAATTTCAGTCTCGATAGGGACTACTACGTTTTAGAAAAGATCCGAACAGGAATCATACTAATTACGTGACTGTCACATAGATCCGTGTTTAGCTGTATTATGACATATAGAGACAGGTTGTAAACAGGTAAATAACTTAAGATGGTTTTCATCGTTTCTGTGATACGAGTTAGGTTCCATTATGCCTCAAAATTTAAGTGGGCAACAACTCAGAAATTTTTGATGCCTCCTATCTATTCTCAAAGCGTATTTGGCTTTTCCCAAGTCACCCCGAATTGACTTCGACCCAAAGTGTCTGATTAAGTTTGTAAGTATTCGTCATCTGCTTCCCGTTCTCTTTCTTACTCCATGATTAAGAAGTCTTGATATTTTGAACTCTAGAATGTTTCAATAACTCATAAGTTTTTTTTTTTTTTTTTTTTTTTTTTTTTTTTTTTTTTATTAAACATTCATATAGACTTCAGAGTAGTAAACAACTGCAAGTCCCGAATCTGGATCACTGCAGTTTCTTGACACACTATCTTCACGGGAATCAGAACACTTACGGGCTCGTGTATGACTGGGTAATCGCTTTTCTGCCTATCATTCGGAAAGATATATATGGAGACATGCAAAACTCATAAGGAGTTTCCACGTAAAATCAAGTAGTTTTAGTTTGTATCACATCTACTTTTACGCACCATAAAAAGCTACCATGACATACAATAACTGTCCTAAAGCCTTTTAAGCCTAATAACTTCACTAGTTAAGCACACAGAATCAGTATATCTATCATTTTCCAAGGTTGGATCAATTTTCTGTTAAACATAGCAAACGAACTTCTTACGAAGTAGTAGACTTGAAAAATAATTTCATTTCCCCTAAAAAAAATTTTAACATTAATCGCCCCGACCAAAACAAAGTCTTCAGGTAAACGGCTATTCCGAAGATCTAATGGATCAGCTGGACCGACCACATACAAGTATGTGTCCTTCTAACTAAGTATGATCGACTAATTTTAAGCGATAGAATGAAAACTCATCATAATCCGCCCCGTCACTTTCAGTCATCTGGATAATGGCTATCCTCAAATTCTACAAGTAGAAAATGAGGACCAAAACATATCCGAAGACAAGTCCTTCAAACTAAGGCAACCGACATATTTTTAAGCGATAGTGACGTTTTTTTTTTTTTTTTTTTTTTTTTTAAATATAACATGAAAAGCATGGTTACTCGGGATTGATCATCCCATTCAGCTCGATAAGGTTTTGAAATCTTGTTTTGTCAAACGCTTTAGTATAAAGATCAGCGAAATTATCAAGCGTATCCACCTTTTCAAGCACAATCAGTTTCTTCTCAGCACAATCCCGTATAAAATGATGACGTATGTCAATATGTTTAGTTTTACTGTGCTTCACGGGATTGTTAGTTACTGAGATAGCAGCTGTGTTATCAATGCAAATAGGAGTAAGTAAGAAATTCATACCATAGTCGCGCAACTGTTGTTGAATCCAAAGAACATGGGAGCAGCAGTTGGATGCTGCCATGTATTCTGCTTCACAGGTTGAAATTGCGACTGAAGTCTGCTTCTTGCATTGCCACGACACCAATCTGCCACCAAGAAACTGACATCCTCCAGTTGTTGACTTCCGACTCTGATTGCACCCTCCATAATCAGAATCTGTGTAAGCGACTAGCTCCAAGTCTCCTCCTCTCGGGTACCACAACCCCAGCTTCGGTTTGCCCTTGAGATACCTCAGTATCCTCTTCACACCCTTCAGATGAGATTCTTTTGGGTTTGCCTGAAAGCGTGCACAAAGACAAACAACAAACATTATATCAGGCCTAGAAGCAGTTAAGTACATTAAAGAACCTATAATAGCCCGATATTGAGTTGGGTCCACATCAGCATCACCGTCTGACTCAGCACCCAATTTGTGATTGACGCAGATTGGAGTGTCGAATGGAGTGCTATCCTCCATCTTGAAGCGTTTGAGCACATCATGGACATACTTGGTCTGATGAATGAACATCCCATCCTTCTTCTGATCAACCTGCAATCCTAAAAAGAAAGTTAGTTCACCCATAGCACTCATTTCAAACCTTTTCTTCATGACGGCCTCAAACTCCTGACACATGGAGACTTTAGATGCAGCAAAGATAATGTCATCCACGTAGACTTGCACCAGCAGGAAGTCGCTTCCTTCTCTCTTAACGAACAACGTGCTATCAATCTTCCCTCTTTCAAACCCATTTTCAAGCAAGTAATCTGATAAAGTTGAATACCAGGCACGAGGTGCCTGATGTAGTCCATACAATGCCTTGCTTAACTTGTACACGTGATCAGGAAAGTCTGGGTCAGGAAAACCCGGAGGTTGCTCAACATACACTACCTCATCAACTTTCCCATTCAGAAACGCACTCTTCACATCCAACTGAAATACCTTCATCTTCTTATAAGCAGCGAACGCCAAAAACAATCTAATGGCTTCCAACCTTGCGACAGGAGCGAACACTTCATTATAATCAATCCCCTCTTGTTGATTAAAACCTTTAACGACTAGCCTCGCCTTGTTTCTTATGATAATCCCTTTCTCATCTCTCTTGCACTTAAACACCCATTTTGAGCCTATCGCATGCACATGCTTCGGTTTTTCAACCAAAGTCCAAACTTCCATTTTCTTGAATTGAGCCAACTCTTCTTGCATAGCTTCGACCCACGAGCTGTCCTTGAGAGCCATTTGATAATTCTTCGGTTCAATCTGGCTGATAAAGCAGGTGTACAAGCATTCGTTGATTATCCCTATCTCCTTGATGCTTGTGTAAACACAGGTGTGCTCATTCAAGCTACGTCTTGTTTGTACACCGGAGGACACATCACCAATCACATTCTCCAAAGGGTGATCTTTATAAATTCTCATGGTCGGAACAGAACCGACATGCAAATTGTCTTCCAAGTTAGAAGAGAGCTCGTCAAAGGTTGTTTCATGCTGAGAGTGAAATGGATTGAAAAATTCTTCTTCAGTCGAGGCAGCAGGGGTATCGACAGCATTTGATGAGGAAGGTTGACATTTATCGATCAGCTGTCTTTGCAATAGGTTTTCTTCCTCATCAAGGATCATCTTCGTAGCAACTCTCTCTTCTTCTTCAGCAATATCCAAATACGGTATGTTAAAAGACTTAAAAAGTTTAACATAGTCGAAAAACTCCGCAGGTCCGTTGCTTGGTTTTGGCGGTTGGTAACTTGTGATATCGGTGTTACACACGACCTCAACCTTGCTGGTCGATGTATTGAAGACACGTCTGTTGGGAGTCCCAACTACATAACCGACTAAGATTCCTTCATCGGCTACTTCACCAAATTTAGAATTTGTCTTCAAAATCGAACAAGGGGACCCGAATGGTTCAAGACCACTCAAGTTGGGCTTTCTCCCATGCATAAGCTCATAACACGTTTTACCAAGTCTTTTAACAGTTAAGACTCTATTCAGAACATAACAGGCTGTAGCAACAGCTTCAGCCCAAAACACCACAGGAAGCTTTGAATCAGCCAGCATTGTTTTGGCTCCTTCAATTAATGTTCTGTTCTTCCTTTCAGCCACTCCATTCTGTTGCGGTGTATACGGAGCGCTGTATTGGTGTTCAATCCCTCTCTGAAGGCAGAAGATCTCCATCTCAAAATTCTTGAACTCCGTTCCATTGTCACTCCTGATGAACTTAACCCTTTTATCCATAACGTTCTCAACTTTGGTAATCAAATTCTTCACCATCTGAGCCGTTTCGTCTTTTGATTTCAGGAAATATACCCACGAATATCGTGAGTAGTCATCAGTGATCACCAAGCAATAAGAAGTTCCTCCTAGACTTTTTGCATTCACGGGACCGAAGAGATCCATGTGAAGCAACTCCAGAGTACTGGCAATTGAATTGACTTTCTTAGTGAGATGGGATTTCTTGTGCTGCTTTCCCTTCTTGCACGCTATACATTTATCTTCAAAATTGAAATTATTCAAGGGAACGCCCAGCACAAGTCCATTCCTGACAATGTGGTTCATCTTCCGAAGATGAATGTGTCCCATTCTCCTATGCCACAATTCGGACTCCGATTCACTTGCTTTTGTCATAAGGCATGATTCTTCCGTGGCCATTTCAGTTGATCTCATATCCATAATATATGTATTTCTTTCACGTGGAGCCTTCATCACAATCCACTCCTCTGGTATCTGAAAACCAGGTTTCAACACAATCGCATCATTCTTTGTAAAGTGAACGGTGTACTCCTTATCACAGATCTGCGACACACTCAGCAGATTGTGCTTCAATTCTTCCACAAAGTTAACTTTCTCCAATGTCATCTTTCCGTTCGACACCGTTCCCATTCCTGTAATCTTGCCACCACTTTCACCGGCAAAGCTCACTCTCCCTCCTTGAACAGGTTTCAAATCGTGTAACAAGTATTTGTTACCCGTCATGTGCCGGGAACAGCCGCTATCTACAACCCAAAGATTGTTGGCAGCCCTGTTCAACTGTTCCTGCACAATAAAGCAAAAGATTAGAATTTAGGGACCCAAGACCAATTGGTCTTGGATCTATACATCCCAAACTTTGGCTTTCCAAAGTTAGTATCTCGAAAATTCCTGTAAGTCCTATTAGGAAACCTCCTTGAAGATTGATTGTGAGGCCTACCAAACCTTTGTGAATTGAAAGAATTATAACTTGTGGTTTGGTTATTAGCAGTGTAAAACTGAGATTTGTTTCTATGAAAACCTGAATTTTTGAATTTTAAGTGGTTTTCATTTTTAGCAGCATGATAATTACTATTAGGTTTATTCTCAGCTTTAGTAGGCCTTACACCTCAGAATCGCTGCTTCAGAGGGCAATTTGCAACAAGATGTCCTAATTGATTACATCTAAAACAACACCTATGCTCAACTTTTTTATCAACCGGTGTTTTAGATGTCGAGGCTTTATTACCGCCCGTTCGTCTCACATATGGTGGGACGTACGGGTTTAGTGGAGTACTCCTTTTATTCGTCTTATCTTTCTCTCCACCATTGGGTAATATCACCTCCTCTTTTGCCTTACCAGACTCGGATGACTTATCCGAATCTGATGAGACTGGACTTGGATCAGAAATTTTAACACTTGAAACAGGCGAACTTGTTTCGCCTCCACTAACATTTGGTTCTTTACAAGTTACTTTAACTGGTACTGTCTGAGCAACCTCAAAGTCAACAGATTTCTGAACACTAGGGTTAAAAGTGTAATTGTGATTATAGGGTGGTGGAACCTCATGATAACCGATTCCTCCTCTCTTAGCAGATGAACCTTGATCACTAACAAGGTGATCAAGAATAGCAGAGGAATTTCTGAACTGTTCTAGTTTTCTATTCAGTTCCACCACTTTTACCTGGTGATCAGCAATCTGTTTTTCTCTATCAGCAATTAGTTTGGTTTTTTCCTCTAAAACTTCATAGCTTAAATCAATCACTTCAATTTTTTCAGCAAGTTTTGTTTTTAGACTTTTAACATCTTTTTCACAAGCTTTTATTTTGACTTTATAGCTATTTTCTCTTGCTTTTGTAAAATGATGATCTTCTTTTAGGGTTTTAAATTCAGCATCCAACCTAACATACTGATCGGTTATTGTTGCTAATTGCTCAGACAAGTTTTCACATTTAGAGCATGTAGGTTTAGAACATACCTCGGAGAGCTGGTCATTAACGTCTGCCATAAGAGCTTTTTCTTCTCCGGTAACCTTCTCATTTTCTTCAGTTTCAACCTTCGCCAAATTTGCCTGCTCAAAAGTTTCTTTAGAAAGCAGGTTCCAGTTGTATTCACCATCTTCTCTGGACATCATGGCACTATAATCTTTTCTACCCTCACTTTGCTGTGGAAACCTACCCTGACTTCGTTCCACACGCTCATTCCAGCATTCTTTTGCAAAGTGACCGTTTTGCTGACAATTGTAGCATCTCACCTTCGTCTTGTCAAACCCTGGCTTTCCACCGACAAAATTTCTCCCGGTCTTTCTCATAAACCGCTTCACTCTTCTTACGATCATGGCCATCTGCCATTGCAGATCCATTTCCTCCAGATCATCAGCATCAATCTGGTCATAATCTTCATCCAACATAGCTGGATCAACAACCTTCCCTTGAATGTAGTTCTCATAGGAAGCAATAAAAGAAGCATAGAGACCAAACTGCTCTTCAGCAGACTTGACACTCATAGGCATCTTGGAGTAGTTGTTGCTGGGAATACTTGGAGAGCAACTACTCTTGCTTACTTGAGGTTGAGAACCACTCGATCCACCTGCTACATAGCAAACATCACCATTTGTGTTGACTGACACATGACCCTCATGTGATGAGTTTGCGCTCGACTCTCCCTTCGAGTAGTAGGCAGCAGATTCAGTCTTTGATCCTGAGCTAGTGTTGACTTTAGCTCCATACATACCTGGATCTTGAACCTGATCCATAGGTGTCTCCTTTCTGACCATGTTAAGCTCAAAGGTTCTGAGCTTGTTGACTGCCGTTTCTAGATCATAAGTGGGAAAGTCTTTGTCTTCCCTCATCAGCACAGTATACATCTCCCATTTTGGTGGGAGAGCATCTAGAAGTTTCTCAACTATTTCTTCTTCTCGGTAGGAAATTGAATAGTTGCTCAATTCAGTCATCAGATGGTAATATCGAGTGATAATATCATCTAAAGATTCATTCTTCAAATACTTGAAGACTGAGAACTGGGTTTTGAGCAATTTTATATTTGAAGCCCGGATTCCTACATTCCCTTCAAATCTGTTCTCAAGAGCTTCCCACAGCTCTCTTGCTGATGTGTACTTTCTAAACGTATGAAGGATCTCTTGTGGAAGAGCCATAGTAATAGCAGCATGAGCCTTGCTCTCGGCCTCATACATCTTTTTCTCTTCGTCTTCCATTTTGCTATACTTTTTGATTTGATCTCGACCTTCATACTCCATAACCGGTGGAATATAACCATCCTGGATACATACCCACATCTTCGCATCCTGGTATTTGACGTATTGTATGAACCGATCCTTCCATGCAACGAAATCGGTTCCCTTCAGCAACCTTGGGGCCTTAGTAGCTGACCCTGCTTCAACTTCCATCTTCACTAACTCAGAGATGTTAATCGACGACATCTTTCCCGAAAAGTAAGAAACCCGAAAAAGATCAAAAATTTTTCTGAAAAGTACTGTAGGCGAAGTTACGGATAACTTCGCTTAAGCCTTAACTTCGCCGCTGATTAACTTCGCAGATGATTAACTTCGCTTAAGGTAAGCGAACTTAGGAGATAAGCGGAGTTGTAGAGAACTTCGCTGAGTAAGGCGAACTTGAGAAGGTAGGCGAAGTTGTGGATAACTTCGCTTAACCTTATATCTTCGCCGAAACCCTACGTATCCTGACGGCAACTTCGCCTGATGAACACGGACGTTTTTGCAGATCTGGAATCTGGATTTTACAAGGTTTTTGACGGTGCAAAGGCTTGAACACGATGGTAGGAGGTAAGATTAACTCAAAAACACAGAAAACACTTCCGCGAATAGTCGAAACGGGACAATTTCTATACCCGCGTGAATATCCCGAACCACACAATCGAGCAAACGCTCTGATACCAATTGTAGGTTCCCTGGACGGATCGCACGAGATATATCGGTCTACTCAGGTGCGGAATCCCTGCGTAGATCGTTACGAGTATAGAACACAAACCAAACAAACACACGAATAACCGAACACACGTTATATATTATAACTCAAACACGTGACGTAATATCACTGTTACAGACTCTCGTCCTCACGTTACAACGCACTCGAACTACTGAAACGAACTTAAACGACTAACTCTAAACCAAGCCTTAAGCTGGTATATAAATACACGACAACTTCGCCTGGCATGTTCAGGCGAAGTTGTCCATAACTTCGCTTGACTAACAAGTTCGCCTGTTAAGCGAACTTGTCAGTAACTTCGCTTAAACATACAAAACATAATAAAACATTACAGACTCGATTACAGACACTAGACTATGAACTATTGACACTATGCACCAACATAGACCATCCGACGATCTAAGTAATTACGGGTCAACGTTTAATTACCAAATTCCTCGCACGGAAATCATAATCAGAATAACTGTGTGTCATAATATAGAATTGAAAGTAGTTGGGATAACGGTACAAATGTAAAAATGATAAGGGAATGGTGGATACGCCGCTGGTACATCCTATATGTAAGTGCCCTTATCGGATTTTGATTAGGAGCGTTGCTTCAACTATTCGAAGTTCTGTATTATTATTAGTTTTAAATTATATTTTGTTAGTGCACGGTTTTGCGTCTTGAGTCTTTGTAATTATCGTTAATGTTTTTGTTTTATATTTGATGTAATAATATATTAAGTTATTCTCTAGTTCGCGAATGTAATGTCTAGTTCGTTAACCTTGTGTGGCGAACTAAGACTTAAGCTTATTCCCTCCTGATTCGTTAGGGAATGTTAACGAATCAGGGGGTGTTTCGTTTAGTTTATTTAATTTAAATATATGTAATGAAGCAAACTCTAGTTCGTTAGGGGATGTTAACGAACTAGGTTCGTCTTCTATATATAGTGAACACTGTTCACATTTAATGTTAAGTTTTGAGAGTTAATTAACGAAACCCTGTCCAAAGCCTCTCTCGATCTTCATCCTAATATTATACAACTACTTATATACATATACTGATAATACATAAACATTTATAACACTTAATCTAAGGTAATTATGAGCTAGATCTATAGTAAAGTATTAATCGGTTTAACACAGATCCGAGATCTGTTAATTTTTATTGAATTGATACTATTCGGGTTCCAACAAGTGGTATAAGAGCTTTCGGGGCTCAAATTACACTTGATTTGGGTGTTTAGACAGTTAATTAGTCTTAGTTATTATTAGTGTTCTGTTTTGGTTGAATTTGGATCACTTTAAGGTTAATTGAATGAATTATGGACGAGTTGGATTGTATTTGAGTTGATGTGACTATTCGTAATGTATTGTGAGTTGGAATTGAGTTTTGGATTGATTTCGGATTGTTTCGGTACTGGTTTGGTTTATGGCCGAAACAGAGTCGATGTTTTGGGATAAATGAGCTAGTTTTCGGAGATAATCGGTTACGAGGTTTGGTGTATTGGATTCGCGACCGTATTACGAGTGTTTTGATAGGTAATTTGTGGATTTTGGTTAAGAATTGAGAGTGCATTATGGATCTGAAACTTCAGGGTTTCTGGGTTTAGTGTTCATCATTTCTAGATCCCTGGAAATCCTTGTCGAAGATTTGAAGATTCAAAGTTGAACATGATTCGTTACGTTGATTCGCTATCCTGTTCACTTTTATTCGTTCATTAAGTTCGTCAATTCGTTATTCATTTCAAGTGATTCGCTAGCCAGTTCGCTATTATAGTTGGTTCGTGTTATCTAATTCGTCATTTGGGTTAACTGATTCGTGTGGCACGCGTCCACTTAGAGATTTGTGTCATAACAACCTTTGTCAATGGCATAAGGTGTCAGAGTTTGTTACAAACGGTTGTAACAACCTGATTCGTTATAGTTGATTCGCTAATCAACTGTAGCTGGTTCGTTATCTATTTCGCTAAGTTTTCCTTAGTGATTCGCTACTGAATACTTTCTAATTCGTTAAGTTTCTCTTATCAATTCGCTAGCTAAGTCGTTAGTCAATTCGTTAGTTTGATTTATTTTTAAATCTGATTCGTTGACTTTCTGATTCGTTAGATTGATTCGTTAAACTCAATCTTGATTCGCTATCTGATCAATCTTAGCTTCGTTAAGATTTGATTCGTTAATCTACTGTTCACAGTTTGTTACAATTGTTTACAGTTCGTTACATTTACCATTCGCTAAGTTTATTCGCTAGTTGATTCGTTACACCCTTGACCTTTTGACACTTGTCAAAAATGGCCGGTATGTATGCATTAGCGTCTCAAAACATGTTGATGTAACAAATGTTTCAACTTGATACCGAGATAGGTTCACATTCGAAATGTCCAAGATTGATGAAGTTCAGTGACTTTGCCAAATGGGAACCTAGATTTCGTGCTCATCTAGGATCAGTTCATCCTGACTGCTCATATTGTTTAGATGAAGTTTATACTGTTCCTATGATTGGGGATGAGACTTTCGGATTGAGACCTAAAGCTATATCTCAATATTCACAAGAAGAGAAGAAGGCACTAGAGATAGAGACAAAAGCATATTCTACTATAACCATGGCTCTACCTGAAAATATATTTCACCAAGTGGGTAGTATTAAGATATGTGCTTCTTTGTTTCAACATATCCGAATGAGAAGTATGGGATACACAGCTGAGAGCAAAAAGGTGATGTTAAAGTTTCAATTCAGAAACTTTAACTTACTTAAAGGTGAAACGGTTGAAGAGATGACTACGAGATTCAATCACTTGATTGCAGAGATGGATAAAATGAAAATGGAAATTTCTGAGATTGACAAGATTGATACTATTAAGAGTGCATTACCAAGTTCGTTATCTACTTTTCTAATGGTACTAAAAGAAAACAGTTATTTCAATGAAGTCTTGACTGCAAGTGAGTTCTTACAAAAGATTGAAGCTCGTGAGTATGATCTCAAGTGTCAAAAATCATTAAAGGAAAGTCAAGATCCTGCTTTCTATGGTGGCAGCATGCCTTTAAGTTCAACAATTCACCGATCACCGCTATTCTGACAAAAAACGCAAAAGAGAATGAAACAACAATCTATAGTGATCCTAGAGCATGTTTTTATACTGCTGGTAACTCTGGATCACCAAATGTTTCTGCTAGTTCAGGAAGTTCGTCTTCGATAAATCAATACTCATCACCTCCTAACGTCAACATGAAAGAAGCTGAACAAAATTTTGCTTTCTTATCAGGTTTCATGATGTCTTATGAAAATCTGGTGAGTAGTAAAATTGCCACTAGTGATCTGACCGATGAAGACTATGATCAGATTGATCCAGACGACTTAGAAATCATGGATTTAAAGTGGAACATGGTAATGATTGTTCGAAAGGTGAAAAGATTCATGCAAAGAATCGGAAAAGATCTTCCCGCTCTAAACAAGAAGTTGGGTTTTGACAAGTTGAAAGTGAAATGTTATAATTGTCAAGAATTCGGTCATTTTGCAAAAGAATGTGACAAACCAAAAAAGGAATATAATGGTCCTCGTGGTCAAAGTTCAAACTCTTCAACACCACGAGGTAATGATGCTGAGAAGAAACCATCAAGTTCCGGGTTACAAACAGCTAATTTGGCTTTGTTTGGGTTGACTCAAGATTTCCATGGAAGAGAGGTGTCTTCTGATAATGACTCTCGATCGGATTCTGATGATTCATGTGACAAGCCTACAACAGTCTTTGCATGCATGGCTAAGATAAACGAGGTTAGTCATTCTATTTCTACTACATAATCTGTTAAAGTAAATTGTGTTGATTGTGAATCTAACAAATTTAAGTTAGAATCTTTAAAGAATCACAATGACAATTTAGTGAGAGAAATTGCGTCTCTGAAGGATACTTATCGAAAATCACTCGAATCTCAAATGAGATCTCGTGAAAAGACTGAAGCATTGTCGACAAGTAATCATAATCTCAAAGCTGAGTTATCTTTGAAAATGACAATTAATGACCAAAAGTTTCAAGAAATTTTGAAACATCGTTCAAAGATATCCGAGCTTGAGAATGAGGTTCTTGAGTTAAAGAACAAATTGGGTAACTTTCGAAATTCATCTTTTCTGTTGAATGAAATTATTGAAGTTTCTGGAAAACAAAAGGATTCAAAGAAAGGTATAGGCTTTGTTGAAATTCCACCACCATTTCACAATGATTATAAAATTAATCCTTTCGCTCCAACTGAGTAAGATGTTATTCTTAAAAAGCCTGTGATTTCAGAAAAATCTAAACCTAGTAAGTCTGAAACTATTAAAACCCAATCTGTTTCTCAGAAAACTCATGTTCAAAGCAACAAAGTTTTTGCTGAAAATGTTGACAAAGTTATCATTGAGGATGTGTTTGAACTGGAACTTATACACAAGAACAAGAACATTCCAAGTTCTAATAACATAATGTGTGAACCTCATGAATTTGAGGAGGCTGTGTATGGTTCGCACACAACTAAGATGAAACAAGATGTTTAAACTAAACCAGTGAAGGCTAAGAAACCAGAAAAACCCAAAATTTCTGATGAGGATTTGTTGCGTTTCATAAATCCTAATGTATCTAAGACGTCATCTACTCGTGTGTTTAAGTTAAAAGGGATGGACACCATGTTCACTGAGAAAGACATTCCAATAAGTATCATTAAACCTGAACTGATTGAGAGTGTATTTCACAATGAAACTTCCAAGGTTCGTGAACTTGAACGTCGGTATGCTCATGCGAAAACATCAGCTTCATCTGACACATTGACTAAAACAAAATAAGTTTTAAAACAAGCTAAGAAAATTTACTTTGTGAAATCAACTAGGTAAGATACGTTGAAAAGTTTTTCGAACTGTTCTAATTTAGATTTTTACTTGAAAAGGATATCTGAATTATCTGATGATTTTGCTAAGAGCATGAATAAAAATGTGAGTCATCAGTCATCGTCTGTGTCACATGTTCCAACAAATTTTCAACATCATCATGTTGACATGCAAAGTTGTTTTCTGTGCGGTCAACAAGGTCATGTAGTAAGGAATTGTGGCCAGAAGAATTATCAGAATCTTCATCCTTTTATCAAGGACCACTCCAAACCGGTTCCTTTGGTAAAGGAGATTCTAAAAAGACCTGTTGATGATACTCATATTATGTTTTCGAATGTACATCCTCGAAAAGTTGTTCATGTGAATGAAACTCATGGTTCCGTTAAACCTAAGTTTATTCCAACTGAAACATTATGCAAAAATGTTAATTCAAATGTGGTTGAAGCTGCGTATCTAAGACGAAAGTATAAGAAACCTGTAACTTATTCTCAAGTTGCTGAACAACAATTGAATGCAACTAAAGTTAACTTTTCTCTAGGAAACCAAAAGGTGCCCAAGACCGAGGCCTGGGCTGCCTTTTTAAACTAATCATTTTCTTTTGTGTGTAGGGTACATCCAAGACCATTTCTAGTGAAAACTGGATTATGGATAGTGGATGTTCTCATCATATTACTGGGAATCTCAACCTCTTAACAAATGTGAGAAATATACAAGGGGGTTATGTGGCGTTTGCTGGGAATTCTCGGGGTATGATTACACAAGAAGGTGATGTGTCAAATGGGAAGATTACATTTGAGAAGGTTAATTATTGTGATAAAGTGGATCATAACTTATTGAGTGTATCGTAAATCTGTGATAAGCAATACACGACAGTATTTACATATAAAGGATGTCTGATTTTGATACCGGGTTATGTGATTCCCGAGGACATGGTTGTCATGCGATCACCTCGATCAAATGATATTTATGTCTTGAATATGAATTCTAAAGTATCTACATCGATCGAAACGTGTTTTGTCTCGAAAGCAACCGAGAAAGACTCAGTACTTTGGCATTGAAGAATGGGTTATATACATTTTCGAAAGATGAATTATTTAATGGCAAACGATCTGGTAGAGGAGGTGTCGTTAAAGAATTTTAAGTTATCCGATCACTGTGTTGCTTGCAAAAAGGGCAAACAGAAGAAGAAATCACAGCCGTCTAAGTTATTAAATTCCATTAATACTCCGCTTGAACGACTTCATATGGATTTGTTCGGTCCGGTAAATCGTGTGAGTATTTATGGAGACTGGTACTTCCTGGTTGTTACAGATGATTATTCACGATATTAATGGGTTTTATTTATGAGTTCAAAATATCAAACACCGGGTCTTGTTCAAAATCTAATCACTAAGATCGAATCACTTTACAAACTGAAAGTGAGGAGAATTCAAAGTGACAATGGTACTGAATTTAAAATTATTGTATTGGATTTCTTTTGTGTACAAAAAGGAATTCATCGAAAATACAGTACCCTATATGTACCACAAAAGAACGGTGTGGCTGAAAGAAAGAATAGAACGTTGATTGAAGCTGCTAGAACAATGCTTGCTGATTCAAAGCTTCCTGTCCAGTTTTGGAATGAGGCGGTGAATACTGCTTGTTATACACTCAATCGAGTTCTAACTATTAAAATACTCAAGAAGACTAGTTATGAATTGGTGAATAATCGTAAACCTAATTTAAAGTACTTGGAACCATTTGGGTGTCCTTGTACTATGTTGAAAAAGGATGTGGGAAAGTTTGATGAAAAAGCCATTGAGGGTTATTTCTTGGGGTATGTGTCACATAAGAAAAGAGTGTTTAACTTTACGTCCGGTTGTGTTGAAGAATGGTACCATGTGGACTGTCAAATGTACACTACTCCTTCTCAAGGAAAAGGTCCCGACTGGATGTTTGACTACGATGGTTTATTTAATTTATTTATTCCAACAACTGATCATCCAGATGAAGATTTAGTTCGTGCTTATTTTGAAGAACATTTGGAAATTCCAAGGTTCGCAAGTTCAAATGATGTTGAAGCTCCAAATGATGCACCAACTGAAGAACCTGATAATGAGTCTCCTGTTCATTATGATAATGCTTCTACTTCATCTGATGATAATGCAGTTGTGGATCAAGTTATTGAACTTGACTGTGATGTTTCTTCTCCTGAATTGGGTGAACATTACAATAATTTATTTAAAAATGTTGTTGTTTCTGAGAATCCTACTCTTATGATTCATAATTACCATCCACAAGAAAACATTATTGGAGACCTTGATGTGGGAGTTCAGACACGACATCAAGTTTCTTCCTCAAGTGAAAATAATGCTCTATGTTCTTATGCTGACTTACACTCATCTGAAATTGCAACTGTTGCTAAATTCACTTGTTTTCTATCTCAAGTTGAGCCAACGACTCCTCGTGTAGAATCCATGCAAGAAGAATTACAGCAATTTGCACGTTTAGGTGTTTGGGATCTTATTGACAAACCTGCTAGAGTCAAGAAGGCAATTCCGACTAAGTGGGTATATAAGTGTAAGAAAGACGATCGTGGGGTAATTGTGAAAAACAAGGCACGTTTAGTGGTATAAGGTTTTCATCAGCAAGAGGGTATTGATTATACTGAGGTTTATGCTCCAGTTGCAATATTAGAGTCGATTCGAATCTTTCTGGCATATGCTGCTTACAAGAATATTAAAGTTTATCAAATGGATGTAAAGAGTGCTTTTCTCAATGGTGAACTTCATGAGGAAGTGTTTGTCTTACAGCCTCCAGGTTTTGAAGATCCTGATTATCCTGACCGTGTTTACCGATTAAACAAGGCATTATATTGTCTACATCAAGCCCCGGAACTTGGTATGGCACGCTCGCTGACCATCTGACGGATAACGGTTTCAAACGTGGAACTGTCGACTGCACTATTTTTTATAAAAATATTGGTGATGATCTTCTGCTCGATCAGATTTATGTTGATGATATAATTTTTGGGTCGACAAACGACACGTTGGGTAAGGAGTTCGAGAAGTCTATGCAAACCAAGTTCGAGATGAGTTTGATGGGAGAGATGAATTTCTTTTTAGGGTTGCAGGTTCATCAGTCTGCGAAGGGAATCTTTATTTACCAGACAAAATATGTGAACGACGTCTTGAGCCGATTCAAGATTACTGCCGGAAAAATCCCTTATACTCCTCTTCCCGTGGGTCACAATTTATCACCGGATGAATTGGAGGATACCGTTGATCCGACCCTCTATCGTGCTATGACTGGTTCTTTAATGTATTTAACTGCTTATCGACCCGGCATAATGTTTACTGTTTGTTTATGTGCTAGGTAGCAAGCTAGTCCCCGAGTGACTCACCTGGCGGCGGTTAATCGTATTCTGCAATATCTAAGAGGAAATCCTGACATCGGGTTATGGTACCCAAAAGATGATACGTTCGATCTTACCGCCTACTCAAACTCAGATTATGGAAGATGCAAGATCAATTTCAAGTCTACTACAACGGGATGTTAACTATTAGGAAGCCGACTTGTTTCTTGGCTGTGTAAGAAGCAGACAACGGTCTCCACTTCAACCGTCGAAGCTGAGTATGTTGCAGCATCGAGTTGCCGTTCCCAGGTTTTGTGGATACAGCAACATCTTCGCGACTACGGTTTGAAGTTTCTTACTACTCCCATCTTGATTGATAATTCTGCTGCTATTAGTATAACCAAGAATCCCGTACAACATTCAAAAACGAAACATATCGAAATTCGATATCATTTTATACGTGATTGTTATGAAAAGAAATTAATTGACCTTGAGAAAATACATACTGATTTTCAAAAAGCCAATCTATTTAACAAAGCCTTTGATAAAACACGTTTTAACTTTCTTCTTGGTTTAAATGGATTGAAGACCCTTGCTGAGATCTTAAAATTAGAATAATTATCTTTATTTTAGTTTGTTCTAGTTTAAATTTTATCTTTTTTTAGGTTTTAGGCGGTGAATCTTCGAAAATACAAAAATATTGTGTTTTTAGTTTGTATAGATGAAACCCAAAAACATTAGAAAACTTTGAAAAGTCAAAAATATTGTGTTTTTTCTTGTTTTATTTTAATATTTAAAAAAAACATTTTAAAATTAGAAAATACCAAAAAGACTATGATTTCTGTTTGTACAGAAAATTTTGAAATAGTCAAAAAGAATGTAAATTTCTCGTTTTGTAAAGAAAAATCCGAAAAGACAAAAAGATTGTGTTTTTATGTTTGTAAAGAGAAAAACCAAAAAGATTTTCGCTTATGTTCGCTGAAAATTATGTCATTTGTTTCTATTTTGAAGGACATATACTTGTATATGTTTGGTCCTGATAATTTCTTTTAATATTCGGGATAGCCATTCACCTAACAAATGGAAAGTACTTGGGGCGTTCGTTAAGCTTTCTACTTTATTTTTAGCTGAAAATTTAGTCAGTTATTTAAGTTTGTGAAGCATGCTTGCATTTATTGGTCCTGTTATCTACTTGTAGGTGAATAGGATAGCCATTAGTTTATGAACATAAATTAACTGGGGCAATTAAATTCATTTTGTTTTATGCTCCTCAAAATTTTGAGTTTTTGAAGCAAAAAGAGAAAATGATAGTACATTGATTATTTGACCCCAAATCCAGAAAGAAATAAGCTTAAAAGATTGTGTGCTTCATTATTGGTGCATTGATAGGTCTTAAACAAGCTGTTAGAGTAAAGTAAGTGATATAAACTTAAAGAAAAGCCAAATTGAAAGAGGTGTTAGTCTCTAGCAAAAGTCTCGGTGAAGATGGCAGAAATGTAATAACCGATCATACTCAAGCCTTATAGTTGTTGATCACCCAAAAATATAACAAATCAAATAACAAGCGTTAGGATTCTGGACACTGTGAGTCTTTATGCGGCTTAATCATCTGGGTATTCATAAGCATGAATATTTTACTCGCTTTCTAGAGCAAACCCAAAGTCATTAAACTTGATCACTGCTGTACTTCGTACAATCCAAATTACTGACTTGATCAAAATCTGTTGTTAGTCATACAATTGCTCCTCCCTTGCGTGCGTCTCAATACCAATAAGAAACGGACCCCAGGGGATACAATGTATGTATTCCGACAGATAGACTCGTGCATACTCACTCACAGTAAAGGAAACTTGATGCATTGCTCAGAATTTCAATAATTGGTATCAAAAATTTTTATCAACACTATAATGGTTTAAGTCAAGTTGGGGTGATTTGGCAAAAATCAATTTAAGCTTGAACTGAGATTAGGAGCTGATAGTTTCTGATATTCTGTGCGCTAATTGAATCATAAATAATATCACAAAAATGCTCGAAGGTTTGTTATAAGATTTAAGTGGACAATAATATCAATGACCTACTTAACGCCAGTTGTAATATCGCTGAAATACAAAACTGTGATGGAAGGGCATTTTGGTCAATATGATTTTCTGCTCAAACTCAACAAAAACACAAAAATATGTACTGCTTTTGATAAATCATAGAAAAACACAAAAAGATTGTCCATTCTTAATGTTCGGATGCTTCTTTGTAAATACACTCTTTAATTTTTTACAAAATACCAAAAATATTTTATTCCTTTTACTTTACATATTATTTAATGATTTTAAGTTAAGTTTCGTAAAAGTATAATGTTTTTTTAAAGTATTCAATTATCGGGATAAATAGGTCTTCGGTAATTCCTTTTAAGTTAAAATTTTAATTATTTGTTGATTTTTATTTAATTAATTCTTTATTTATTAATTTAATTATTTAAGTTACAATTAAATAAAAAATTTTAATTCGTTATAAGCTAATTCGTTAAGTAGGGATAACGAAATAGGTGATTCCTTAGCGAACTAAGTTCTAGTTCGCTCACCTTATTAGATTCCGCACTCTGTAACGAATCACTTCTACTTCGTTATACATATTTAACGAATCAACACATGATTCACGTCTTGTTCGCTACTCTGTGGCAACAAATTAGAATAACGAATTGTCTAATTCGTTGTTTAAAATTCAAACGAATCGCTTGATTCGTACGGAGAGTACCTTGGGTGGTGTGCTAGGCTATATAAGACAGAAATACGAACAGTCCTTCACTGTTCATCATCTTTCTTCAACATAAAGTCACCTTTTTCAAATTTTTTCTCTTAAATTCGACCTTCAGATTTCGACCTTTTACGACTATCATTGTGTTACTAAGGTATAAACGATCTTGGCGATGTGATATTCGTCAAAAATGACGGTGTATTAATAGACTAATTATGGACTTTTGTGTTCTAAGGGTTTTACGAGTTCAAAAACCCTGATTTATTTATGATATACTGTGTTTTTGTAGTTGATATATAATCATTTGGGATCGGAATGCGATTCCAAGACACTTGGTAGACTCTAATCGAAGCATGATTCTAGTTTGCCGGGTCGATTGTGTATTAATGGTTTCGGGGTTCTTGTTTACTCTGGTTAACCTTAGTTATTTTCTGGGTTTTGAGTCTCAATCTCAACACCATGAGCTTAGTATTATGTTTCCGAGTGCACTACACATAATGTTTTGATTCTTCGACGATAGTTATGGATTAATTGAAGCTTGATTCGTGTTGTTGACTATCAGTGTTCATCTTAATTTTGACTTTGACTATGCGAGTCAAAGATTAAGTCTAAGTTATTGACCATTCGTTATTCTTAGCGAATTGTAACTGTCTTGTGTCCAATTCGTTAAGAAAATACACGAACTAGCTCAGCGAAACACTATCTCAACGAATCAAATACGGATTCGTCAAATTTGTAACGAACCAGACTTTAGTTTGTTAACTTCTATAGTTAATTCGTTGTGTCTTCTTCATTAATCTATTTACACGATAATAAATCACTTGATTCGTTACTAAATGGTAACGAATCAGAGTGATATTTACACGAATGACATTTAGTTTTATTTATTTAATTAGATTTATTTATCATTTAAATTAACTAAACTATTCCAACCGTCTTAACGCGTAAATATATTAATCACGCTTAACATATGAAATTAAATACACCACTTAAAATAAATAGACATATATATGTGCTAAACGTATACTACATCTTCACATTTCTTATATTCGTTTATACTTATACAGTTAAAATGGCTGATCAAGTAAATCAAGATCCACCGGTTGCTGATCAAGGACAACAAAAACAACCACCTCAAGAGCAACCACCTCAAGTACAGCATGAGGATGTTATTCTGTTACCATATGACACGAAACACAACATCTGTGCGTATATTGATCAAGATATTGCTGACATTGACGTATTCGGAGACATGTTAGTATTCTTAAGACGTTCAGTGATACGTTATGCAATCACTGCTCGACCCAGAGCGTCTTTGATTATTATTAGGCAGTTTTGGGATACTGCTGAGGTTGTTGAGGCGGAAAATCATATTAGAGACACGATTAATCAAACTGCTATTACAATTGATGTGGGAGTGGTTCGCCGTGTGCTTCAATTTGGTGACAATGATGACAACCCGAGTGAATTTGACAAGCAGTTGATCAAGGGTTTGTTTACTCGTCTACGTTATGGTGGTGATATTGATAAGTCTATGTTGAACAAGAATGGTTTATGCCCACCATACAAGTATCTTCTTCATGTTTTAATTCACTGTATGAGTGGTCGTCGTCGTGGATTTGATGAATGTAGAAGTAGTATACAGTCAGCTTTTGTTGCTCTTATCCTCAACAAGCCATTCAACTACTTCGAGCTTGTATTTGATCATCTGAAAGAACAAGTTCAGCAAACACTTCAAAAGAAGAAATTTTTAATGTATCCTCGGTTTCTACAGCTGATCATTCAAGACTTTTATTCCCAATTTAGTCATTGATCCAACTCAGGTGAATGATGTGTTTCCTATGGAACACATGAAAGCTGATATCGTACATAGGATGTTGGTGTATAGAAAGGAGAAGCCAAAGGATAAACGAATGATTGGTCATATAATTAATCAGAATTATGTATGTCCTCCTAATGAACGCTGGATCCACGACGACTCGGATTCTGAGCGTGAAGGGGGAGAAGGTGGGAACGATGATGATGGGAATGATGATGGAAATGATGGTAATGGTGGAGCTGGTGATGCTGCTTTTCAAGAACAACAAGAAGCAGTAAATGCTGCATTAGCTGCCATCATTGCAGGTCAACAAGAACGAAAGAGGAAAGGGAAAGCGGCGGTAACTGGAGAGCCATCGAAGAAAAGACGTGTTTCAGCTGGGGTTGGGGTAATTATTGGTGTACCACCACCTCGTCAATCAACGCCTCAACGCTCGGTAGTGCCGCCTACTACTAGCACTCCGATGCTTACGTTGACAACGACGTTGGTGTCCCATGAAAGGCTCGGTTTAATCCCTCAAATGGCGTTATCTAAAATACCAACGCCTACTTCTACATTATCTATTGTCCCTTCAACACCATCTATGAGGCCTCCTCCTCCTCGTCCTCCTCCTCCTCCTCCTCCTCCCAGTGATGTCTCTTTTATAAGAATCACTCGGCCTCAAGGACTGATCCAACGTGTTCATCCATCACTATACAACTTGCCACCAAACCGTCAGACTGAGATTCTGTTGAATCTTCTCCACCTTTATGAAAACCAAATGGAAGCTGACCGTCAGAATCAAGAACGTCTTATGGAGAATCAAAGACGGATGATGAGTTATATATCATTTTGTCAAAAAGAGACTAAAGCGCTACGGGTGATTGTTGAGTCTTAGGGGGTGAAAATGAAGGAACAAGAAGAGTTAATCTTGCAGTTGACTTGCAAAGAAGATGCCCTAAAGAAACTCAAAAATGACGATCAAGATCCTGATGAGTCTGGTGCAGGAGGTGAGCCTAAACAATCGCACGGCTCATCTTCCAGTATTGGTACAAGTGGCGGTGAGGACTCTGGGAAACAGATTGTTGTGTATTAGGATCCAATTGCTGCTAAGCCAATTGAAATGATTGAAGCCAACACTGTGATATTTATAGATGGTTCGGGAGTTGTGAAGAGTATGGTGAATAGGGATGAGATCGAGGAGGGTGTGTTTGTTGATAGGTCTCTGACACGGGAGCAGATTTCCATACTGCTTGGGTTGAATGACGAACAGTTGACCATGTTAGAGACTGAGCCTGATGTCGAGGTGGTGAATGAAGAAGGTATATTGGATGATCCATCTATTCAGATGAATACGGATTTTATTTATGAAGACGTGGATGTTGAGATGGAAGATGTAACTGCTGAAGAGTATCCGGACTTGTTTCAACACACAAATGTTGATCAAGGTGCTCCAGTATTTGATGAACAGACGGTTAAAGCGGCTGAAGATGATTTGGAAAAGACGTCTAAGGGAAAGAAGGTTGTGGACACTCGGTTCAAATTAATTGAGAACCCAACTGATGCTGATATTGCTAAGTGGTTCAACTATAAAGCAGCGGGTAAGATTATCAAGGCGTATCAGTTTGTTGATCAAGAACGAAAAGACATAGCTGCAACATGGGTCAAAGAAAACCAAGTGACTTCCTTCAAGATGGTGTCCAAGGTACATGGTGATATAGTTTCATGGATGTATGATTCCGAGCTTAAAGTATGTATATTTAAATGGGAGAAGGGTATCAAGTACTACGAGACGATAATGGACGTTCTGACATTACCGCGGTGGGATGTTCGTACCCTCGCGCGTCGTCCATTCATCAATCGTGGTCGCTACCGCTGAGTGGTTTTATCAACACTTACTGTTCGTGGTCAATCATGGCTTTAAGTTCTTCAAGCCCCAGGTCCAGAGACGTAAGAGGATTGACGAGATTGATCCTAGGACTGGCTGGAGGAAACTGGTTCTTAAGGTAAAGCCGCCGAAAACGATGAAGCGGGTACCGTTGAAGACGATGCCCCAATAGATGCATCTTTCATTCAACCGCTGGTACTATGACAATCGTACTGGCGAGGCCGTCATTGTCCTTGGTAAAGGACTGAAGACTGAGCTCATCAAGATAATCGACCCGATGTGGTTGGTTAATTTATCTGAAACAGACAATGACGTGCTCCACAGGAAACAGATTCTGATCGAGCGCAATGAAGACTACGACCTGGCTATGGAATTTCAGCGCGTTGTGCGTGTATGTCATGAAAATGGAATTCATAGTTACAGATACTAGCAGTCCAAGCGCTTCAAGTAACTTAAAGACATAGAGCTCAAGACGAGGGGGTGTCTGTTAGTGCACGGTTTTGCGTCTTGAGTCTTTGTAGTTATCGTTAACGTTTTTGTTTTATATTTAATGTAATAATATATTAAGTTATTCTCTAGTTCGCTAATGTAATGTCTAGTTCGTTAACCTTGTGTGGCGAACTAAGACTTAAGCTTATTCCCTCCTGATTCGTTAAGGAATGTTAACGAAACAGGGGGTGTTTCGTTTAGTTTATTTCATTTAAATGTATGTAACGAAGCGAACTCTAGTTCGTTAGGGGATGTTAACGAACTAGGTTAGTCTTCTATATATAGTGAACACTGTTCACATTTAATGTTAAGTTTTGAGAGTTAATTAACGAAACCCTGTCCAAATCCTCTCTCGATCTTCATCCTAATATTATACAACTACTTATATACATATAATGATAATACATAAACATATATAACACTTAATCTAAGGTAATTATGAGCTAGATCTATAATAAAGTATTAATCGGTTTAACATAGATCCGAGATCTGTTAATTGTTATTGAATTGATACTATCCGGGTTCCAACATATTTAAAAATTTTCCTTTCCTCAAATTTAATTGTTTTGTTATAGTATTCTTTAATTTCGGAACGAAATTCCTAAAAGTAGGGGATACTGTAACAATTCGGATTTTTCTTAAATTATCCTTATCATTCACCCGGCAAGTTTTTAGGTTCGGGAAATTTATAAATAAAATGTCGAGTTATTTAGTTATTTTAATATTATTATTTAATTATTTATTTAATATATATATAAAACTTTCAAAATTATTCAATTTTGACCCTAAACTAAATCGTGACCCACTTCATTCTCCAAGAACCTAATTGCAAATTATGTATATTATATTTTCCTCACCCAATTACTCATCAAGTTAACCCATACCCATGACCCATTTTGCATACCTATATACCCATTTTAATAGCTTGCACCTTAAGTCACGTCGTATACTAGGAAATCAAATCAACAGACTTGTTAATCTTGATAAAATCGGTACATCGACGCATCTAATTATGTAACATCGATCAATTTTGATTCTTATTACTCGTTATACAGGGCGACATATCTCGTTAATCAATTTATATTATAACAAACACCATAATTCAATTAACCCTGTAGAATCGATCCTCATAGCAGCGCTATCAAAACCCCTATATCAATTGGATTATAAAAGTTTATGTATCGTGTTCTTGATCATCCCTCTGCCGTCGGCTTCATCGGTTAAATAAGCCATTGATTAAACATCTTTATAGGTAATTTAATATGCAGTTTTGATCGTCTTGATGTCATAATCATAAACCCTAACTCTAATTGAACGAACATCAATCGGATTAACCGATTGATTTCGTTAGTGTTCTTGATTGAAATTGTTAGCAGTGGTTGTATGCTTAAAACTTATATGTTTCATATTATAACCAGTTAACATCCTAGCCCAGATCGCTACGGTGGTTGTGTTAGTGCTTCAGACAGCTGGGGGCGCGAATTCAAAACCCCCTAGCCCTTATTTGTTAGGAAATTTTGGTTTTAATTGTTTACTTATCATATTAAATCATTAGTAAATATTATAAGTGTTATAAAAATAATAAATTATTATTATTTATTTAAAAACGACACATTTACTAGTATCTTTCCAAACCTTGGCTAAACCATATACATGTATGTGTGTGTGTGTGTGTGTGTGTGTATATATATATGATTATTAAAATTGATTAAGGGTTTTATATTAAAATATAGATTTAATACTTATTGTTAATAGATATAGTTCAAGTATTTTATAAATTGATAAAGATCTAAATAATAAGATTTTTAAACAAATAAAAGTATTTATAAATACACTAAATATAATTTATTTAAAATCAAATAAATAGTTAAAATAATCTCTTTATATATTCTATCAAAAATTATAAGTATTCATTTAAGTATTTATTTATAATTATTATGTTACACAATTAAAATATATTTTATTAATTAACATTGTTAAAATAATTATTTTGTATAAATATTTTATAAACAAATTTATTTTTTAATATGTACTCACAGTCTTTAATTAAAGATAACCATCCTAAATAAATATAATACTTAATTAAGTTATTATTTCAAATACCCTTTCATATCTCGATTCTTTATTAGTCTATTTATTAATTCATAGTATTCCCCGTTATTACTATTATTAGGATTTGTCTTTGCTACATCTCGAGCGTGACGTTTATTTTACGGTTATTAACGCACTCATTCCTTCGTTTATTTGATAATGTGAGTGTTCACTCCCATTTTAATTATTTTAAACATTTTGGGGAAATATGTGTATTTACAATATTTACCTATTTTCTACTATCCACAATTGCAACTATTTAATCCATGTGTGTATAGCAGTTTAATGTCTAACTTGCTATATGTGTATTTACTTATTTGAACGCATTAGGAGAGGTCCAACATATTTTAGTATGATCATACGACTATCGTAGTGGTCAGCGTCCGATCGCATGACAAAGGTTTCACCGACAACTCATTTATAGTAACTAATGTCCGATTCGCATGGCAACGGTTTAGCCCTTTTTTATTATCTATTTGAATTGTTTAAATGCTTTGGCTTAATTGACTATCTGAAAGGAACTGTTTTCTATTTCTTTTATATATTATATTGTATCTCAATTAACTGGCGTTTTACTCACCCAACCTTGTGTTGACAAAATTATTTCTATTTTATACTCATATGCAGGTTATTATTTAAACTAGTTTCACGATTTGGTGAAGAATTTAGGATTTCTTATGTTAGTAGAAACTATGTGAATTATGAACTTTGTATTTGATTTATTTGAAAAATTAATTAAATAAATAGATATTGTCATTTTTAATTATTGCATGATAGTACTTGAGAGTTGTAAGCAATCAGCTCACGCCCTAGTACTTCCGCCTTAGGTTGGCATGTGACACAGGTAGTATTACGAGAACCGCACCGGTGATGCCGTTATATTACTCGGTACGGGATTGAAGACTGAGTATATACGGGTGATTGATCTGATGTGGCTCGCTAATTTATCAGAATCTGATAGTGACACGCTATTTAAGAATGCGATCCGGTTTGCCGAGATTGAATATTTTGAATGTGCTATGCAATTCCAACGTGTCGTGCGTGTTTGCAACGCGTTTGGAGTTCATAGTTGTGTGGACCGGAAGAAAAAGAGATTCAGTTGATCAAAGACAAAGTGTACGAGACGGCGGGGAGTTTGTTAAGGCATTGTGTTTGTCGTCTCGGTCTTTGTACTTATTCTAATTTATTCTTAGTAATGTAAAGGGGCATTTTGGTCTTTTCACCAGTCCATTCGTATGTATATGTGGTCATTCGTTAAGTATGTTTAACTAATGAACTCGTACGTTGTTATTATTATTAGCCATTCGTTAAAGATGTTTAATGAATGAGCCTAATCGTTATCTTTATTTTACCATTCATTTTGGAATGTTAACGAATGAGGTATAGCGAATGAGTCATTCGCTATACTATTAAGTTAAAGTAGGAATTGAAGACGAATGAGTCCCATTGGTTATGACATGTATAACGAATGGACTTCCTCTTCTACATATACCTGTATCCTAAATTGTAATTAAACAAGTGTGATTTATATTATTCCCCGAGTGTCGTTACTCGGTCAAATTTCTCTCTCAACACTCACACACTTCGTTCACATATTCAATCACCTCTAACATATCACAGAACTAAATCCGTAGTTATGATCTGAAATTGATTCCTCAGTCTTAGGTTTCTCATATATTGAACACGAGATCATATTGTTGGAATCTTTTGGTAGAGTGGTTTAATCATATATGAATAAGGATTTGTTATTTATTTTTCAGAACCGAGTTTTGCTGTAAACTTTGGAAGACGGTTTTTATAAGTTTAAGAGTTTAAACCTAATTATCCGAAATGTTATTTATACTTTGTGTATAATTTATATTTTCTGTATAATAATTATTATTATCCTAAAAGGAAAACATGTCGGATAGTCCAAAGGATAATAATGCTATTGTAACAAATAAAGAGCTGGGATCATCTTTTTGGAATTTCAAGTCCCCTATGTTAACATCTACTAATTATACAACAAGAGCAATTCGAATGAAGACTATGCTAGATGCAAATGGCCTTGGGAGATGATAGAAACCGATGATGAAACAAGAATAGATGTCAAGAAAGACATATATGCTATTTCCTACTTGTTTCAAACTTCACCTGAATAATTACTCCTATAAGTTGCAGACTGTAAACAGCAATAGAGGTGTGGGATTCATTAAAAACCAGACATATTAGTGCAACGCAAGTGCAAGAAGCACGATTGCAAAGCATTAAGTCTGAGTTTGATAAATTACAAATGAAAGATGATGAAACTATTGATTCTTTCACATTGAGACTAAATAATGTTGTTAGTAAAGCAACTAATTTTGGTGAAAAGATTGATCAGACCACACAAGTAAGAAAAATCTTAACCTCAATGCCCGATAGGTTCTTGCATATAATTGCTTCGATTGAGAAAGTTACTGATTTAAAGCAAGTAAACGTGGATGATATTATCGGGAGGCTAAACACCTATGAGGAAAGGATTAAATCCAAAAGGGGAGTTATGACCGACACTAAAGATAAACTCTTGTTCATACGTCATGATAATAGTGAGGGCCATGGGAAAATTTATGGAAATCATTGACCGAAGAGGTTCAATGCATCACGAAAGAATTGGCGTGATGGCAAAGGAAAACAAGTTGATAAGGATGAAAGATCATCTCAACATTCCTATTACAATAAACCTAAGAAAATTCATAGAGATATGAGTAAGGTGAAGTGCGGTAAACGCAAGCAGCCTGAGCATTATGCCAACACATTTCCTCAAAAGGATCAAGCACATGAGCAATCTAACTTGGTGGAAGAGGGCGAAGAGCCCACGTTGTTGATGGCAGTTCTTAGTGAACAGGAGATCTATCAAGAAATTTTCCTAAATGAAAAGGAAATTAAGCCTATTCTATATGTGGCCAGCAATGAAAGTCTATGGTACTTAGACAATGGTGCAAGTAACCATTTGATACGTAATAGAAAACATTTTAGAGAATTAGACGAAAAGATCTCTGGACGAGTTCGTTTTGGTGATGGCTTTTATGTAGAAATTAAAGGACGAGGCTCAATTCTTTTGGAATGAAAGAATAAGGATTAGAGAATTATATTTCATGTTTACTACATTCTAAGTTTGAAAAGTAATATTCTGAATTAACAGAAACGGAGCAAAGTTCTACTAGAACGTGACTCTTTATTTATTTACAATCATAATCAAATGTTTTTAAGGTCCCGTTACCGGTGCCTCACATTTGGACGTTGGATTTACTCATAAACGCAGTTCATTATATCAGAGTTAATTAAAACATTTCGTGGAAGAAATAAAACTTAAAACCATTCATTACAATCATCCAAAATCTTGTCTTTTAAAACATAACGTAAAATATAGTAATAAACACCATGACAAATCTTCAGATGCCAGCTTCGTCCAATCCTGCCATGTGTCTCCCTCAAGCTAACTGTCTCAATCTATTCACCTGCGTGCATACTAAAAGTCAGCTACGCTGAGTGAGTTCTAGTTAATCACATAACTTACAATACGACTTACATTACATACTTAACCTTCTTAACTTTCTTTCATACATTCATAAGTACATATACTTTCATTCTTACTTTCATACTTTCTTTCTTTCATACTTCATACTTTATATTTCTTTGCATACATAATCATACATTTTAAAGAGCCTCTCACCCTATAACCTCACAGATATTATTAGGGTCTGCCACCCTTAAAGAGCCTCACGCCATATAACCTCACAGATATTATTAGGGTCTGCCACCCTTTACCGTCAATTCCATCATATCATTCTTTTCCTTTCTTTTTGTAACTATCATATACTTTCTTACATACTCATTAATATATAACATACATACATCATACATGCAGCATATTTAATCAATCACATACTAAGCTATCTCCTAACAGTACATGTAATATCCGAAGATCGTTCATGTACCGTCAAGCATTCATTCATAACCTTCACATATATCATAATAGGCATACACTTACCACTTAAGGTAAGTGTATTAACTAATCACATCGAGTATGCACACAGCCCCGAAAACATAACAAGGAATGGGGCTAGAAACTCACCTGGATCCGGTTGCGTTCACCGTTAATCGTTATCCCTTTCTTTAGTTGTGCACGGCTAACTGTATAACAATTACACGTATCAATCTAACTATCACTACCCATATCGCGTTTCTAGTTTAATTATTGCCCTCAACGCACGGTGGTCCGGGGGCAGCGCCCCTGGCAGCGGGGTTCTAGGGGCGGCAGCCCCTAGCGGGGTCCAAGGGGCAGAGCCCCTGGCTGGGGTTAATTTGTCTAAATTGGATATGGGTTTAGCTTCATGTCGACTTAGCTGATTCAGGCCCAACTGTCCCTTATGGCATCTAGGCCCAACTGGACTCAGGCCCAAATCCCAAACAGAGAATTGTGTGACCAAGAACCCAAGACAGAGAACCCTTAGGTTGACCGAGAACTCGTGTTTTCGGCAGAGAATCATGACCGAGAACACATGGTCACCGAGAACTCTGGCCGAGAACTCTTGGTGACTGCATGTTTGACCGAGATCCACATGGTTTGACCAAGGATTCTCAATTTTGGCCGAGAACCCCTAGTTCAGCTCAATTTCTATTTTATGTTTCTACTTTGCCCAGTTTACTTATACTAAGGTTCAAATCATGAACTTTTAATCCTTTATCATCATCATTCATACCCGATTACACCCAATACTATCACGGCTTCAAGATCTATCCCGTTTTAGGCATAAAGCTTAGACCTTTATAGGTTTAAAACATTCTAGGCAAGATCTAGGGTTCATATTTGAGCCGTATACTATCATTGGACCATTAGGTTCATTTTAATCATCAATTTTGCATTTTTATGAAGCATCTAGACCCAATATACTCTAGGGTCAAGTTTCATAGCAAACCGTTCACAAAAATGTAACCTTTAACGTAAAGAACATACCTTTATGATGTTCCTAGGTTACGGCTTGACTTGCTTGTCAATATTTATTCTTGTATTATGCTTTTATATTAAGGATCTACCCGGATTTGGCTTGGTTTGGTCTTGGATTTCACCTTCTATCTTGCGGCCGAAAAAGGAAAGGGTTTGTGTGTGTTATGGAGGTGTAGGGAGAATAAGATGGATAAGTTGGATGAAAATGGAAGGATTTCGGGTTTAAGGGGTATTTATACTCCCTTAAGCCCATGGACCTAAGGCCCATCTTTCCTTTTAGTCCATGATTAATTCATCCAATTAGTTTACTTATCTTACCCTCTTTATTATTATTTTATTTACCATCTTAAGTAAACTTGTCCACCCTAAGAGATAATATATAAAATATTATTTATTGAAATTTTGGGATGTTACAATGTTGCTTATGAAAGTCACACGTTCAAGGAATATACTTTACATCATCAATTTGAAAATAGGTGAACACGAAGCATGGTTGTGGCATGCTTGTTTGGGTCATCTGAACTTTGATGCTATAAAGTCAATGACTCATAAAATTTGGTTCAAGAGATTCCTTGTATAAAACATGAAAGTCAAGTGTGTGACACATGTATTTTGGGAAAGCATATTACAACTCCATTCCTGAACCAAGCCAAGTTCAAATATGTTAAACCATTAAACTTGGTTTGTGGAGACCTTTGTGGTCCAATATCACCACCTACTTATTCTGGAAAGAAATATATTTTCCTAATTGTAGATGATCGTACTCGTTACATGTGGGTATATTTCTTCACTTCTAAAGATCAAGCTTTTGAAGTTTTAAAAGATTTTAAAAGGATGGTGGAAACGAGGTTGGAACCAAACTGAAAATTTTAAGAGCTGATAGAGGAGGAGAGTTCACATCGAGTGAATTTCATCAAATATATAAAGATAATGGTATAGCTAGACAACTTACAGCACTCTATTTACCACAACAGAACGGTGTGGTGGAAAATAGAAACGGAACTATTTTATCTACTACTCGTAGAATAATGAAGGTTATGTCAATGCCTCAAAACTTTTGGGGTGAAGCTGTAAGGCATGCCATATATGTATTAAACAGAATCCCAACTAAAGCACTAACAAATGCTACACCTTTTGAAGCGTTAAAAGTTAGAAAACCAAACCTAAAACATTTAAGCGTTTTTGGGTGTGTAGCATAGGCTAAAGTACCATCAAATCATCTAACCAAGTTAGATGATAGAAGTGTCAAGATGGTATACAGGGGAATTAAAGAAGGATCAAAAGCATATAGACTTTATGATCCCAATGCTAAACGAATTTGCAGCAGTCGAGATGTAAAATTCGTGTAAAAGTATTCATGAAATTGGGAGGAGTACATGAATGAAGTTGGAAGTGAGGAACCTGAATGGGTAGACTTCATTGTTGAGGATAATTTCAATGAAGTTCCTCAAGAAAACAATGAAACAGTCCCAGTGACTCGAGAGGATGAATATATGAGAGATAATGACCAAGAATATGAAGAACCATTATCTCATGAGTCTCCATGTTCTCCTGTCACACCTCCAACATACACTTATGAGCCAAATTCAACCGAGGTTGTTGAATATAGACCACCTATTGATAGCTCATTAAATCATTTTGATCATACACCATTGTAAGGTTTTAACCCTTTGGAGATGTGTATAAAAGGTCCAAAAAGGTTAACATTGATGTTAATGAACTTTTTCTGGCTGAAGAAGAGCCTCATAATTACAAAGAGGCAGCCATGGACAAAAAAAGGATTGAGGCTATGCAAGCTGAGATAGGAACAATCAATAAGATTAGTACTTGGAAATTGACCAAGTTACCCAAAAATCATAAGGCAATTGGCCTAAAATTGGTATTCAAGACCAAAAGATATGCGCGCAGGGAAATAATAAAACATAAGGATCGTTTGGCCAAAGGCTATGTACAATAGCATGGTATAGCTTTGATGAAGTCTTTGCTCCTATAGCCCACATAGAGACGGTTCATCTAATTTTAGCTCTTGTAGCTTATAATGGATGGAAAGTACATCACCTTGATGTAAAATCCGCATTCCTACATAGCGAACTGAAGGAAGAAGTCTACGTTTAACAACCGGAAGGATTTGTGAAAACACGAGATGCAGGAAAGGTCCACAAACTTTCCAAAGCATTATATGGACTTAGACAAGCGCCACGTGTCTATGTTGTTGTTACCCGGTATATCAATCTAATAACAATAACATATCTCAGATCTGTATATATATATGATTAATATCTTAATAATAGATCTAGCTCATAATTACTTTAGATTAAGTGTTATATATGTATTTGTATTATCAGTATGTTTATATCAATAGTTCGTATAATATTAGGATGAAGATCGAGAGAGGATCTTGACAGGGTTTCGTTAATTAACTCTCAAAACTTAAATTAAACGTGAACAGTGTTCACCAAATATAGAAGATAGGTCTAGTTCGCTAACATCCCCTAGCGAACCAGACGCTACTTCGTTACATACATTAATAAGACGAAACACCCCCTGATTCATTAACATCCCCTAACGAATCAGGAGGAAATAAGCTTAAGTCTTAGTTCGCTAACATCCCCTAGCGAACTAGACCTTAAACATAACGAACTAGACAATAATTAAACTAAATATTACATTAAATATAAAACAACTACTTTAACGATATTTACAAACACTCAAGACGCAAAACCGTGCACTAACAGACACCCCATCGTCTTGAGCTCTTTGTCTTTAAATTACTTGAAGTGCTTGGACTGCCAGTCTCTGCAACTATGAATTCCATTCATGACAAACGCGCACAACGCGTTGGAATTGCATAGCCAGGTCGTAGTCTTCATTGCGCTCGATCAGAATCTGTTTCCTGTGTAGCACGTCATTGTCGGTCTCTGATAAATTAACCAACCACATCGGGTCGATTATCTTGATAAGTTCAGTCTTCAGACCTTTACCAAGTATAATAACGGCCTCGCCAGTATGATTGTCATAGAACCAGCGGTTGAATGAGAGATGCATCTGTTGGGGCATCGTCTTCACAGGAACCCGCTTCATTGTCTTTGGCGGCTTTACCTTAAGAAAAAGTTTCCTCCAGCCAGTCCTTGGATCAATCTCATCAATGCGTTTGCGTCTCGGGACCTGGGGCTTGAAGAACTTGAAGCCATGATTGACCTCGAATAGTAAGTGTTGATGAAACCACTCAGCTGTCCGGTAACCACCACGATTGATAAAAGGACGTCTCGCGAGGGTACGAACATCCCAACGCGGTAAAGTAAGTACATTCTTCATCGTTTCGTAGTATCGGATCCCCTTCTCCCACTTAATTATACATACTTTAAGCTCAGGATCATAAACCCATGAGATAATATCACCATCTACCTTGGAAACAGTCTTGAAGGAGGTTATTTGGTTTTCTTTAACCCATGCAGCAGCAGTGTCTTTCCGTTCTTGATCAATATATCGATACGCATTGATAATTTTACCCAACTTTTGGCGTTTGAACTATCTTGCAATATCATTATCAGTTATAATTTCAAGTGAATGAACTGTCCGCTTACACTTCATACTTTTTCCAATTCGTCTTCTGCCGCTTTAACCGTCTATTCATCAAATATCGGAGTACCTTGATCAACATTAGTGTGTTGAAACAAGTCCGGATACTCCTCAGCAGTTACATCTTCCATCTCAACATCCTCATCTTCATAAATAAAGTCCGTATTCATCTGAATTGATGGATCATCCGATATACCTTCCTCATTCACCACCTCGACATCAGGCTCAGTCTCTAAAGCAGTCAACTGATCGTCATTCAGCCCAAGCAGTATAGAAATCTGCTCCCGTGTCAGAGACCTATCCACAAACTCACCAACCTCTATCTCATCTCTGTTCACCACACTTCTAACCACCCCCGAACCATCCATAAATATCACAGTATTAGCCGCAATCATCTGAATTGGCTTGGCGGCAGTTGGATCTTGATATATAATAATCTGTTTACCAGAGTCTTCACCGCCACTTGTACCAGCACCAGAAGATGAACCATGCGATTGTTTAGGCTCACCTCCTGCACCAGTCTCATCAGGATCTTGATCATGGTCTTTGAGTTTCTTTAGGGCATCTTCTTTGCAACTCAACAATCGCCCGCAGCACTTTAGTCTCCTTCTGACAAAATGAGATATAACTCATCATCCGTCTTTGATTCTCCTAAGACGTTCTTGATTCTGACGGTCAGCTGCCATTTGGTTTTCATAAACATGTAGAAGATTCAGCAGCATCTCAGTCTGACGGTTTGGTAGCAAGTTGTATAGTGAGGGATGAACAGGTTGAATCGGTCCCTGAGGCCGAGTGATTCTTATAAACGAGACATCACTTGGAGGAGGTGGAGTAGGAAGAGGAGGAGGCCTCATCGATGGTGTTGAAGGGACAGTAGATAATGTAGCAGGAGGCCTTGGTATCTCGGAAAATGCCATTTGAGGATTAAGCCAAGCCTTTCATGTGACACCATCGTCGTAGTCAATGTAAGCATCGGAGTGCTAGTAGTAGGCGGCATTACCGAGCGTTGAGGAGTTGATTGACGAGGTGGTGGTACACCAATAATTACCCCTGCCCTAGTGGAAACACGTCTTTTCTTCGATGGCTCTCCAGTTGCCATTGCTTTCCCTTTCCTCTTTTGTTCTTGTTGAGCTGCAATGGTGGCAGCTAACGCATCATTTACTGCCTCTTGTTGCTCTTGAAAGGCAGCATTACCAGCTCCACCATCACCATCATTTCCATCATCATTCCCATCATCATCGTTCCCACCTTCTCCCCCTTCACGCTCAGAATCCGAGTCGTCGTGGATCCAGCGTTCATTAAGAGGACATACATAATTAGGATTAATTATATGACCAATCATTCGTTTATCCCTTGGCTTCTACTTTCTATACACCAACATCCTATGTACTGTATCAGCTTTCATATGTTCCATAGGGAGCTCATCATTCACCTGAGTCTGATCAATGACTAAATAGGGAATCAAGTCTTGAATAATCAGCTGTAGGAAGCGAGGATACATTAAAAACTTCGTCTTTTGAAGTGTTTGATGAACTTGCTCTTGCAGATGATCATAAACTAACTCAGAGTAGTTAAACGGCTTGTTGAGAATAAGAGCAACGAAAGCCGATTGTATACTACTTCTACACTCGTCAAATCCACCACGACGACCACTCATACAATGAATTAAAACATGAAGAAGATACATATATGGTGGGAATAAACCATTCTTGTTAAACATAGACTTATCAATATTACCACCATAACGTAGACGAGTAAATAAACCCTTGATCAACTGCTTGTCAAATTCACTCGGGTTGTCATCGTTATCACCAAATTGAAGCACGCGGCGAATCACTTCCACATCAATTGTAATAGCAGTTTGATTAATCATGGCTTTAATATGTTTTTCCGCCTCCACAACCTCAGCAGTATCCCAAAACTGTCTAATAATACTCAAAGACACTCTGGGTAGAGCAGTGAGTGCATAACGTATCACTGAACGTCTTAAAAATGCTAACATGTCTCCAAATACGTCAACGTCAGCAATATCTTGATCAATATATGCACAGATGTTGTGTTTCGTGTCATATGGTAACAAGATAACATCCTCCTGCTGTGCTTGAGGTGGTTGCTCCTGTGGTGGTTGTTCTTGTTGCCCTTGACCAGCAACCGGTGGATCTTGATTTATTTGATCAGCCATTTTAACTGTATAAAAATGAACGAATATAAGAAATGTGAAATTGTAATATACATTTAGGACATTTAAATATCTAATGATATATTTAATTTCATATGATATGTTTAATCAATTTATTTACGCATTTGGACGGTTGAAATACTTTATTTAATTTAAATGTTAATTTTAAATTTAATTAAATAAAGAAACATAAATGTCATTCGTTAAATATCATACTGATTCGTTACTATTCAGTAACGAATCAAGTGATTCGCTATCAGGTAAATAGGTTAACGAAAGAGACACAGCGAAGCAACTATACAAGTTTAACGAACTGAAGTCTAGTTCGTTACAGATTTGGCGAATCCAACTTTCATTCGTTAGAAAAACAGATTCGCTGAGCTAGTTCGTGTATTTCTTTAACGAATTGGACACGAATCAGTTCCAATTCGCTAAAGATAACGAATGGTCAAAAATTAAGACTTGATCTTTGACTCGCATAGTCAAAGTCAAAATTAATAATAACACCGAAGGTCAACAACATAAACCAAACTACAATTAGAGCATGATTATCGTCGAACAATCAAAATAGCAGGTCTATGTGACTCGGAATTGCAATACGAAACTCACGATGTTAAGATTAAGGCTTAACATCATAATATAAACAAGAACAATCAGTTCAGGAAACAGAGTCTAAGACGTCAAACATATAATCATTCAATCAACCTAGCAAACTATAATCGAACACTGATTAAAGTCTACCCAAGGTCTCGGAATCACATTCCGGTGACATTGAATCACACATAAGCAATTTTAACATGATACATCACAAAAAATCAGTGTTTATAAACTCGGAAAACCCTTAGATCACAAAAATCCATAAATAGTCTATCAAAACACAGTCATTTTTGACGAAAATCACATCGCGGTGATCATCGATACCTTAGAAATACAATGGTATCCTTGAAATGTTGAAAATTGAAGATCGAATTTCAGATAAAAGTTTGAATAGGGTGTCTTTAGGGTGAAGGAAAAGATGAACAGTGAAGGACTGTTCGTCTTTTTCTGTCTTATATAGTCTAGCACGCTACCCGAGGTACTCGATGTACGAATTACGCAATTCGTTTGAATTATACATAACGAATTAGATAATTCGCTATTCCAGTTCGTTACCTTAGAGTAGCGAACAAGACATGACTTATGTCTTGATTCGTTAAATATGTATAACGAAGAAGGGATGATTCGTTACAGAATGCGGAAGCAAATTAGGTGAGCGAACTAGAAATCAGTTCGCTAAAGAATTACCTAGTTCGTTATCCATAATTAACGAAGTAGCTTTTTCTGAATTAAAACTTTATTTAATTTTTAACATAAATAATTCGATGAATTAAATAAATTTCAATAAATAACTAAAGACTTTAACTTAAAATTAATTACCGAGAACCGTTTATCCCGATAACTAAATAACTTAAAAACATTTCACTTTTACGAAACATAACTTAAAATCATTAAATAATAAGTAAATACGAAAGATAAAAATATTTTTGGTATTTTCTTGAGTTTGAGCAGAGAATCATATTGACTAAAATGCTCTTCCATCACAGTTTTATATTTCAGCGATATTATGATTGGCGTTAAGTTGGTCATTGATATTGTTGTCCACTTAAATCTTATAACAAGCCTTCAAGCATTTTTGTGATATGATTAATGGTTCAATTTGCGCACAGAATATCAGAAACTATCAGCCCCTAATCTCGGTTCAAGCGTAATTTGATTTTCGCCAAATCACCCCAACTTGACTTAAACCGTTATAGTGTTGATCAAAATTTTGAGAATTTTATAACTTTGAGCAACGCATCAAATTTCCTTTACTGTGAGTGAATATGCACGAGTCCATCTGTCGGCTTACATACATTGTATCCCCTGGGGTCCGTTTCTTATTGGTATTGAAACGCACGCAAGGGAGGAATAATTGTATGACTAACAGCGGATTTTGATCAAGTCAGTAATTTAGATTGTACAAAGTATAGTGGTGATCAAGTTTAATGACTTTGGGTTTGCTCTAAAAGCGAGTGAAATATTCATGCTTATGAATACCCAGATGATTAAGCCGCATAAAGACTCACAGTGTCCAGAATCCTAACGCTTGTTATTTGCTTTATTATATTTTTGGGTGATCAACAACTATAAGGCTTGAGTATGATCGGTTATTGCATTTCTGTCATCTTCACCGAGACTTTTGCTAGAGACTAACACCTCTTTCAATTTGGCTTTTCTTTAAGTTTATATCACTTACTTTACTCTAACAGCTTGTTTAAGACCTATCAATGCACCAATGATTTAGCACACAGTGTTTTAAGCTTAATTCTTTCTAGATTTGGGGTCAAATAATCAATGTACTATCATATTCTCTTTTTGCGTCAAAAAACTCAAAATTTTGAGGAGCATAAAATAAAATGATTTAAATTGCCCCAGTTAATTTAAGTTCATAAATTAATGGCTACCCTATCCATCTACAAGTAGAGAACAGGACCAAAACATGCAAGCACGCTTCACAAACTTAGATAACTGACTAAATTTTCAGCTAAAAATAAAATAGAAAGTTTAAAGAACGCCCCAAGTACTATCCATTAGTCAGGTAAATGGCTAACCCAAAGATTTACAAGAAATTATCAGGACCAAAACATATACAAGTATATGTCCTTCAAAATAGAAGCAAATAACATAATTTTCAGCGAACATAAGCAAAAAAATCATTTTGGTTTTTCTATTTACAAACTAAAAACACAATCTTTTTGTCTTTTCGGATTTTTCTTTACAAAATAAGAAAATTCACATTCTTTTTGACTTTTTCAGAATTTATCTGTACAAACATAAATCACAATCTTTTTGGAATTTTCTAATTTTAAAATGTTTTTGGTTTTTCAGATATTAAAATAAAACAAGAAAGAACACAATATTTTTAATTTTTCAATGTTTTCTAATGTTTTTGGGTTTTATCTATACAAACTAAAAAACACAATATTTTTGTATTTTCTAAGATTCACCTCCTAAAACCTAAAAACAAAATAAAATTTAAACTAGACCAAAACTAAAATAAAAATAATTCTCCTAATTTTAGGATATCAGTAAGGGTCTTCAATCCATTTAAACCAAGCAAGAAATTAAAACGTGTTTTATCAAACGCTTTGGTAAATAGATCGGCTTTTTGAAAATCAGTGTGCACTTTCTCAAGATCAATTAATTTCTTTTCATAACAATCCCGTATAAAATGATACCGAATTTCGATATGTTTCGTTTTAGAATGTTGTACGGGATTCTTGGTGATACTAATGGCAACAGAATTATCAATCAAAATGGGAGTAGTAAGAAACTTCAAACTATAGTCGCGAAGATGTTGTTGTATCCACAAAACCTGGGAACAGCAACTCGAGGCTGCAACATACTCAGCTTCGGCGGTTGAAGTGGAGACCGTTGTCTGCTTCTTACACTGCCAGGAAACAAGCCGGCTTCCTAAGAATTGACATCCTGCTGTAGTAGACTTGAAATTAATCTTGCATCCGCCATAATATGAGTCTAAGTAAGCGGTAAATTCGAACGTATCATATTTGGGGTACCATAACCCGATGTCAGGATTTCCCCGTAGATATTGCAAAATACGCTTGACCGCTGCCAGGTGAGTCACTTGGGGACTTGCTTGGTACCTAGCACATAAACAAACATCAAACATTATGTCGGGTCGAGAAGCAGTTAAATACATCAAAGAACCAATCATGGTACGATAGAGGGTCGGATCAATGGTATCCTCCAATTCATCCGGTGATAAATTGTGACCCACGGGAAGAGTAAAAGGGATTTTTCCGGAAGTAATATTGAATCGGCTTAAGATGTTGTTCACATATTTTGTCTGATGAATGAAGATTCCCTTCGCAGACTGATAAACCTGCAATCCTAAAAAGAAATTCATCTCTCCCATCGAACTCATCTCGAACTTGGTTTGCATAGATTTCTCAAACTCCTTACACAACATGTCGTTCGTAGACCCAAAAATTATGTCATCAACATAAATTTGAACGAGCAGAAGATTATCACCAATACTCTTATAAAACAATGTGCAGTCGACAATCCCTCGTTTGAAACCATTATCCATCAAATGGTCGGCGAGCGTGCCATACCAAGCTCTCAGGGCTTGATGTAGACCATATAATGCCTTGTTTAAATGGTAAACACGGTCAGGATAATCAGGATCTTCGAAACCTGGAGGCTGTAAAACAAACACTTCCTCATGAAGTTCACCATTGAGAAAAGCACTCTTAACATCCATTTGATACACCTTGATATTCTTGTAAGCAACATATGCCAGGAAGATTCAGATCGACTCTAATCTTGCAACTGGAGCATACACCTCAGTGTAATCAATACCCTCTTGCTGATGAAAACCTTGTACCACTAAACGTGCCTTGTTTCTCACAATTACCCCACGATCATCTTTCTTACACTTATATACCCACTTAGTCGGAATTGCCTTCTTGACTCTAGCAGGCTTGTCAATAAGATCCCAAATACCTAAACGTGAAAATTGCTGTAATTCTTCTTGCATGGCTTCTACCCAAGATGGATCTTGCAGAGCCACACGAGGAGTTGTAGGCTCAACTTGGGATAGAAAGCAAGTGAATTTAGCAATAGTTGCAATTTCAGATGAGTGTAAGTCAGCATAAACACATAGAGCATTATTGTCACTTGAGGAAGCAACTTGATGTCGTGTCTGAACTCCTACATCAAGGTCTCCAATAATTTTTTCTTGTGGATGGTAACTATGAATCCTGAGAGTAGGATTTTCAGAAACAGCAACATTTTCAAATAAATTATTGTAATGTTCTCCCAAATCAAGAGATGAAACAACACTGTCAAGTGTAATAACTTGATCCACAACTGTATTATCATCAGATGAAGTGGACGCATTATCATCATGAGCAGAAGATTCCTCAATTGGAGCAGCAATTGGAGATTCAATATCATTTGAACTTGCAAACCTTGTAATATCCAAATGTTCTTCAAAATAAGCACGAACTAAATCTTCATCTGGATGATCAGTTGATGGAGTAAATGAATTAAATAAACCATCATAGTCAAATACAGTCAGGACCTTTCCCTTGTGAAGGAGTAGTGTACTTTTGACAGTCAACATGGTACCACTCTTCAACACAACCAGACGTAAAATTAAAAACCCGTTTCTTAGGAGACGCATACCCCAAGAAATAACCTTCAATGGCCTTTTCATCAAATTTACCCACATCCCTTTTCAGCATAGTACAAGGACACCCAAAAGGTTCTAGGTACTTTAAGTTAGGCTTACGATTATTCAATAATTCATAACTAGTCTTCTTGAGTCGTTTAACAGTTAGAACACGATTGAGTGTATAACAAGCCGTATTCACCGCCTCATTCCAAAACTGGACAGGAAGCTTAGAATCAGCAAGCATAGTTCTTGCAGCTTCAATCAAGGATCTATTCTTTCGTTCAAAAACGCCATTTTGTTGAGGTACATATGGTGCACTATATTCACGGTGAATTCCCTTTTGGATACAAAAGAAATCCAACATAGTGTTTTTGAATTCAGTTCCATTATCACTCCGAATTCTCCTCACCTTTTGTTTGTAAAGTGATTCGATTTTAGTGATAAGGTTTTGTACCAAAACAGGCGTTTGATCTTTAGAACTCATAAATAAGACCCATGAATATCTCGAATAATCATCAGTCACAACTAGGCAATACCAGTCTCCAGAAATACTCGCACGATTCACTGGACCGAACAAATCCATATGAAGTCGTTCAAGCGGAGTATCAATGGAATTCAATACCTTAGATGGGTGCGGTTCATTCTTCCGTTTGCCCTTCTTACAAGCAACACAGTGATCGGATAACTTAAAATTCTTTAACGACACCCCCTCTACCAGATCGTTTGCCATTAAATAATTCATTGTTCGAACATGTATGTGACCCATTCGTCGATGCCAAAGCATTGAGTCTTTCTCGGTTGCTTTCGAGACAAAACACGTTTTGATTGACGTAGATACTTTAGAATTCATGTTCAAGACATAAATATCATTTTATCGTGGGGATCGCATGACAACCATGTCCTCGGGAATCACATAACCTGGTTTCAAGATCAGACACTCTTTATCTGTAAATATCGTAGTGTATTGCTTATCACAAATCTGCAATACGCTCAATAAGTTATGATCCACTTTATCACAATAGTTAACCTTCTCAAACATAATTTTCCCATTTGAAACATCACCCTCCTGTGTAATCATACCCCCAGAATTCCCAGCAAACACCACATAACCCCCTTGAATATTTTTCACATTTGATAAGAGGTTGAGATTTCTAGTAATATGATGAGAACATCCACTATCCATGATCCAGTTTTCACCATAAATGGTCTTGGATGTACCCTACACACAAAAGAAAATTAGTTCAAAAAGGCAGCCCAGGCCTCGGTCTTGGGCACCTGTTGATTTTCTTGAGAAAAGTTAACGTTAGTTGCATTCAATTGTTGTTCAGCAACTTGAGAATAAGTTACAGGTTTCTTCGACTTTCGTCATAGATACGCAGCTTGAACCACATTTGAATTAACATTTTTGCATAATGGTTCAGTAGGAATAAACTTAGGTTTAACGGAACCATGAGTTTCATTCACATGAACAACTTTTCGAGGATGTACGTTCGAAAACATAATATGAGTATCATCAGCACATGACACAGGTCTTTTCAGAATCTCCTTTACCACTGGAACCGGTTTGGGATGGTCCTTGATAAAAGGATGAAGATTCTGATAGTTCTTCTGGCCACAGTTTCTTACTACATGACCTTGTTGACCGCAAAGAAAACAACTTCGCATGTCAACATGATGATGTTGAAAATTTGTTGGAATGTGTGACACAGATGATGTTTGATGACTCACATTTTTGGTCATGCTCTTAGCAAAATCATCGGATAATTCAGATTTCTTTTTTAAGTAAAAATCTAAATTAGAACAGTTTGAAAAACTTTTCAACGTATCTGTCCCAGTTGACTTCACAAATTGAATTTTCTTAGTTTGTTTTAAAAATTGCTTTGCTTTAGTCAATGAATTATATGAAACTGATGTTTTCGCTTGAGCATATTGACGTTCAAGTTCACGAACTTTGGAGGTTTCATTGTAAAACACACTCTCAATCAGTTCAGGTTTAATGATACTTATTGGAATGTCTTTCTCAGTGAACATTGTGTCCATCCCCTTTAACTTAAACACACGAGCAGATGACGGCTTAAGTGTATTAGGATTTATAAAACACAACAAATCCTCATCAGAAATTTTGGGTTTTTCTTGTTTCTTAGCCTTCACTGGTTTGAGAAAAACATCTTGTTTCATCTTAGTTGTGTGCGAACCATACACAACCTTCTCAAATTCATGAGGTTCACACAGTATGTGATTAGAACTTGGAATGTTTTTTTGGTTTCTTAGCCTTCACTGGTTTGACAAAAACATCTTGTTTCATCTTAGTTGTGTGCGAACCATACACAACCTCCTCAAATTCAGGAGGTTCACACAGTATGTGATTAGAACTTGGAATGTTCTTGTTCTTGTGTATAATTTCAGGTTCAAACACATCCTCAATGATAACTTTGTCAACATTTTCAACAAAAACTTTGTTTCTTTGAACATGAAGTTTCTGAGAAACAGATTGGGTTTTAACAATTTCAGACTTACTTGGTTTAGAATTTTCTGAAATCACAGGCTCTTTAAGAATAACGTCTTCTTCAGTTGGAGCAAGAGGATTAATTTTATAATCATTGTGAAATGGTGGTGGAATTTCAACAAAACCTATACCTTTCTTTGAATCCTTTTGTTTTCCAGAAACTTCAATAATTTCATTCAACAGAAAATATGAATTTCAAAATTTACCCAATTTGTTCTTTAACTCAAGAACCTCATTCTCAAGCTCGGTTATCTTTGAACGGTGTTTCAAAATTTCTTGAAACTTTTGATCATTAATTGTCATTTTCACAGATAACTCAGCTTTAAGATCATGATTACTGATAGTCAATGCCTCAATTTTCTCTCTCGAGTTTATTTGAGAAGTCAAGGATTGCCTATAAGTATCTTTTAAGGACACGATCTCTTTTAGCAAATTATCATTTTGAAGTTTTAATGAATCAATTTTAGATTTATTATAATCAGAATCAACACATGATACCTTAGGAGCATAATTACTAACCTCGCTTTGTTTGGCCATGCAAGCAGATGTGGTAGACTCACTGATCTTAGCCATACAAGCAAAATTAAATGGAACTTTTTCACTTGAATCATCAGACTCAGATCTAGAATCATTATCAGAAGATAGCTCGCTTCCACTAGCATCTTGAAAATTTTCAGTAGATCCAAACATTGCCAGATTTGCTTGAGTATCATTACACAGTAGTCTTTGTGACCAATCATCTCCATTAGCTAACATTGCTTGTGATCCGGAACATGAAGGTTTCTTCCCAACATCATTACCTCGTGGTGTTGAAGAATTTGAATTTTGACCACGGGGACCAGTATATTCCTTTTTCGGTTTGTCACATTCTTTTGCAAAATGGCCGAATTCTTGACAATTGTAACATTTCACTTTCAACTTGTCAAATCCCAACTTCTTGTTTAGAGCAGGAAGATCTTTTCCAGTTCTTTGCGTGAATCTTTTCACCTTTTGAACAATCATTGCCATATTCCACTTTAAATCCATGATTTCTAAGTCATCTGGATCAATCTGATCATAGCCTTCATCAGTTAAATCACTAGTGGCAATTTTGCTACTAACCAGATTTTCATAAGACGTCATGAAAGAGGATAGAAAGGAAAAGTTTTGTTCAGCTTCTTTCATATTAACGTTGAAGGTGTTGAATGTTGATTTGTAGTGGATGAACTACCTGACATTCCAGATGATCCAGAATACCAGAAGATCCAGTATTTCCCGCTGTGTAAAAACAAGCTCGTGGATCACTATACAACGTAGTTGCATTCTCACTTGCAGCTTGAGTAAGAAAAGCAGTCAGTGGAGAGATGGTTGAACTAAGAGGCATACTACCATCATAGAAAGAAGGATCGTGACTTTCCTTTGAAGATTTTTGACACTTAAGATCATATTCTCTGGCTTCAATCTTTTGCAAAAATTCAATTGCTGTCAAATCTTCATTCAAGAAACAATTGTTTTCCTTGAGAACCATTAAGAACGTGGAATAAGAACTTGGAAGTACACTCTTAATAGTGTCAACTTTATCCCTCTCAGAAACATCTAATTTCATCTTGTCCATCTCAGCAATCAAGTGATTGAATCTTGTTGTCATTTCTTCAACCGTCTCACCTTTCAATAAATTAAAGTTTCTGAATTGAAACTTAAGCATCACCTTTTTGCTCTCAGCCATGTTACCCATACTTCTCATTCGAATATGTTGAAACAGAGAAGCACATATTTTTATACTACCCACTTAGTGAAAAATATTCTCAGGCAAAGCCATAGTTAAAGTAGAATAAGCTTTTGTCTCTATCTCTAATGCTTTCTTTTCTCCAACAGAATACTGTGAAATAGCTTTTGGTGTAAAACCAATAGTCTCATCTCCAATCATAGGAACAGTATAGACTTCATCTAAGCAGTATGAACAATCAGGATGAACTGATCCTAAATGAGCACGAAACCGAGGTTCCCACTTGGCAAAGTCGCTGAACTTCATCAATCTTGGAAATTTCGAATGTGAACCTATCTCGGTATCAAGTTGCAACATTTGTTGCATCAACATGTTTTGAGGTGCCAATGCATACATACCAGCCATTTTTTTTTTTGATAAGTTTCAAAAATTTAAGGGTGTAACGAATCAACCAGTGAATAAGATTAATGACCAGTAAAATAACGAATCAGATCTTAACGAAGTTAAGATGGATCAGGTAACGAATCACAATTGAGATTAACGAATCAATCTAACTAATCAGAAATTAAACGAATCAGAAAGTCAAATTAACCAATTGACTAGCGAACTGGCCAACGAATTAGCTATCAAACTGATAAGAAAAACTTAACGAATTAGAGAGTCTTCAGTAGCGAATCACTAAGAAAGACTTAGCAAAATGGATAACGAACTAGCTACAGTTGACTAGCGAATCAACTATAACGAATCAAGTTGTTACAACTGTTTGTAACAAACTTTGACACCTTATGCCACGTGGCAAAGGTTGTTATGACACAAATTGTAACGATTCCGGCAAATCCAGGTATACCCTAGCCGGTATATACTATTTACGTGTCCTTTAATATTGATTATACGAGTTATAGTACGTTTATACGAGTATATATGATTCATAGTACGAATCATACTCGATTATATAGTGAATCGTATTGGAATTACAATTAACCAATGAACGATTATTGAAACCCGAACGAATCGGGAATTACATTATAGACGAAGCATATAATGTTTAGTGATGTTTACGAAGTATTAATGCTTCGGGATAAGTGAATTATAGCACAGAAAAAGGATTTCGATTTATTAGTACGTCGGTACGATAAACGAAACCTTTAACATCAAACCAAGCAAGAGACGATCGATCAAACCGAAAAAGATGCACAAATACCGACAATATGATGTTTTAATGTTATGGTTTGAGTTTTTTAAAGTTTTTAAATCAGTTTTATGTAAATTTTATTTTAACCCGAAAAACGACCATTTTATGCTCGTTTTAAGCCGAATTACGAGTTTAAACGAGAAACGAACTGAACCAGATTATCCACAACATTATCCGGATTGTGTAATCCAAATATGTGGCCATGGTTTGAGATGTGGGCCCCCCCCACACCACCACTTAGGCCGGCCATATACACACACATTAAACAATTCATTTCTTTTTTTTCTAACAATCAAAACTCTCTCAACTCTCCAAACCCTTCAAAGTTCATCCAAAAACCCAAGTTTTAAGCAAGAATCACAAGGTATAACACATGTTTTAATGTCTAAATCTTGTTTCCAACTTCATGATCTTGAGAAAAGGAAGTTTCAAATGAAAAATGGGTGAAAACCCGAGTTGAAACCGATTCTCGCATGATCAAGTGATGTATACAAGTTATACAAAGGATCTTGATCCAAGTGATGAGTTAAAAGAGTTTATAACGAATTTTTACGGTTGAAATTTTGTAAAATGAGTTTCTATGTGAAAGACGGGTGAAAACCCGAGATGAAACCGACCCTGGCATGATCAAGAGATGTATACATGTTATACAAGGGATCTTGGTCCAAGAAATGAGTAAAAAGAGTCGAGAACGGATTTTTACGGTTAAAACTTTTGTTTTTATATCAAAACCGACACTATGAAAGAAATGGTTTAATTGTTGGTGTAACTTGCTTGGTATAGTGTTATTGTGCTTGTAAGTGTTGTATCTAGTGGCTAGCAAAGGCTAGAAACCCGGATCTTTGCGATCTAACGCTAGAAAACACAAGATAGTTCGATTTTCGTGTGATTTAGTGAGTTTGGACAGATTGTAGTGTACTTAGAGTCGGGTCACGAAATTTCACAGAGATGATCTACACATGAAAATATGAGATCTGTGAATTTTTGGTAATTTTTGGATAAAAGATGAATATTTGGTGAATTTAATGCTCGGTTTTGGCCAAAAATGGTGAAAAATAGCTAAACTTGATGAAAAATTCTGAAAAATTTAGGATAAGCTTTTTATAACATATAATAGTCACACACAAAATTTGAACTCAGTTGGAAAAGTCTAAAGGGGCTTTTTGGTAAAACGAGTTCTAGGGCTTTCTAGCTCGGTTTTTTGTGAAAATGGCTTGAAATATGAGTTTTGGGTTCTGGAAAAATTCCAGGGAGTCATGAGAATGGCAAGGATCATCCCGGAAAAATTTGGGATTTTTCTAAAGTCTTTTGGTATTTTTGACATATTTAGTGTTTTAATAATGTTTAAAAATAGATAAATAAATGAAAATATAAAAAAATAAATCTGGAAAATTTTTGTAAAATTTATTACTGTCAAAATAAGTTTTGTGCAAAATCTCAAGACCCGAGACTAAACGGGTAATTATTTGTGCTAAAAAGAACATAAAAACAAATTTCTAAAGCTTAAAACGTGTAAACCAGCAAAACTCGCATAAGCGAGCTGACTGGTATATAAAAACCTAAAAATTGACCATTTTCATAAAACTAAGTAAATTAAGTAAAAATAAATCATCCGAAAATAATTCGGATGATTTGGGTAATTTTACCCGATTTTACTGTTTCCGGCACCTAAATGACGGAAACGGGCCCCGCGGCCAAACGGGGTGTCCAAACCGAGCTTTAATTTCATCACTCTAACTAAAATAACGGTCAAACACCATTTTTGGGTTAAGTGTGAATAAACTCATTTTTGAAACTAAAAACGGATGACCGTGCTAGGCACGCAAATCAAGGAAAACATAAAAATGATAATTTTGACCGTCCGACTCTAAGTAATGGCACAATCTGAGTCCTTAGGAGTGTCACGGGGTTAACATTGTCCCCGGATCGAGTACAGTACTGGGTTAACAATGTCCCCAGATGTGCCGATTAACACGGATTTAATTTATGGGAATTATATAGTAACGACTAGATATTATATTACAGATCCAGGCACGTAGCTGTTCATTGTATTACCCACCGACTCACAAAAAGGTGAGTTTTCACGAGCCCCTTTTACTGAACTGTTTTAAATATTTTCCCGGGGCGGAAAACATGTCTTTGTTAAAATATTTAAATACATACCGATCGTATGGAAACACTTGTATATTTATATATACATGGTTTGATGCATAGAATATATAAATTGTTTATCGTGTGGATTTGTTCTGGGGTAACATAGTTCCCAGGGGTTATTATTGTTCTGGGGTAACATAGTTCCCAGAGGTTATTATTGTTCTGGGGTAACATAGTTCCCAGAGGTTATTATTGTTCTGGGGTAACATAGTTCCCAGAGGTGGTTATTGTTCTGGGGTAACATAGTTCCCAGAGGTGGTTATTGTTCTGGGGTAACATAGTTCCCAGCGGTTATTATTGTTCTGGGGTAACATTAGTTCCCAGAGGTTATAAATGTTTTGGGGAAACATAGTTCCCCTCATAATTACATTGTTTAATAAATTATTATTAAAATGATCTTTCAGTGTTTATTTAAATTAGTGAAACTCACCAACTATTCGTAGTTGACCCGTTTTCTTTACATGTTTTCTAGGTATACCCAAGTTGGAATGATTGATAGATGCTTAATGATCTGTGCTACTTGTTGGAAGCTTGCTGATCTATATTTTGTAATGAATATATTAATGTGTTATCGGTAAAACTCGTGTGTAACACCTAGACAGTAACGAATTAGCAACAATGTAATATGATATAAATTAATGTAGTGGTATTTTCTTTATAAGCAATGTTGTTGATATCAGATGTGTCTGTTGCATCCCGTGTACGTTTCCGCTGCGGTTACGGGGTGTTACAGAACTTGGTATCAGAGCCATTGGTTATAAAGAATTAGGATGTCTGAAAGAGATACCTAAAATATAACCAGTAGCTCAAGTATTATAGGATCTGAATATCAACTAATAATTTATTGTGACGGGATCTGGATGAACTTGGATGGACAAGTGAGTTATTATGGTCCGGAACATAATAACAGACTTGTCTGCATGGGAGAATTCAGGGGAAGTCACGAGGAACTTTAAATAGGTAAAATTGGCAACATATGTGTAAATATATGATAATATTATTATGTGGTAAAGTTGTATAAATAAGTATGTATTAATTTGATTATGAATTACACTATGGAAAAAAAACTATATGCTTGTTAACTTGTGTGCAGGTAAAAATGTCAAGCCCGCATAGCTTATCAGTAGAGGAGGATCCGGAGGAGGTTAGCCCCGGAAACTCCGGGAGCCTACATGTGTCATCTGACTCCGAGCCCAGCGAGGCGAGTCACAGGAGCTCGAGCCAGTCCTCCCCGGCCCGGATCGTCAGATCCCCTACTCCGCTCGCACCGCAGGCCACCTCTGTCCCTCCGGGATTTGGTCCTCGCCTTACGGCGCGGATCAGCATTCCGCGTGTCCCACCGACCTCTCCCCCACCCCGACCTGCTACTCGTCGGGGAGAGTCCTCATCCCAGCCTGAGCCGATGGCTCTACCTGTCTGGGGCCTTCCCAGACAGGAGCGGGAGGCGGTAGCCTGGCTACGAGTGCTCACAGAGCAAGTAAATGAGCACTCAGCCGCCCTGACCGTGGGGGTACAGAGACGAGTGTACCTTGGTGACCGCATACTGGATTGCCAGTATGCAATCGACCGGTTGACCAGGGAGTGCTCGTACTCCCTAATGATGGTTCAGCGGTTAGAGGCGTGGCTCCGGGGGGTGATGGCAGTAGTGGTGGCGATGGTGGCAGTGATGATGTGGTGGACATACCACCGTGTTTAGTAGTTATGTTTGGATGGGGATAGTCAGGGACCCTTTTTTTTGATACTCTGTGTAAGTAGTTAGTGGTGATACTAACACGGAGTGAATCTTGTTTAGTTATGATACAACCACTGGCCCCTAGGGTGGGTCTCTTTTGGGGCATATCTTTATAGATACTTTTGGGTATCATTCAAGCACTGACCCTTTTACGGGTTATGTCGAAATGATACCGACATAGTGCCCTTGTATTAGAACTTAGTTATGTAATGTTGACTGGGAAGTATGTAAACTGATGTTTGTGTAATATGTATCAATGTTTACTAATGAATGAAATATGTATTGTGTTTTATAATTTGAGATGGTATTGATTATATGTATTTCTTATTGTTGTGTAGAATGGCACCGAAACGATCAACGAAAACATCGGAAGTAGATGTGAGCCGTTTGATTGCTCAACAGTTGGAGGCGGCGATACCGGATATAGTATCGCGCATTGCCGCCAGTATTAATAACTCGACCAATCCAACCCCTCCGAGTAATCAAACGCCCATAAATAATGATGGGGAACAAAATGCTAATCCTCCAAGGAATGATAACACTATTCCGAGTAATGACGCACCGCCTAGGGTGGTCGTTACTGACAGCAATGGCCCTATACCTACGGTAGAGACAAACCGTACTGAACCAATTCGTACATCCAGGGGATGTTCGATCAAGGATTTTATGTTGTGCAAGCCATTAGAGTTTAGCGGGTCTGAAGGACCGAATGGGTTAGTTAAATGGATAGAGAAAATAGAATCAGTGGTGAATATTAGCAACTGTCCCGAGGATTGTGTCGTTAAGTACGCCACTTGTACATTCACCGACCATGCCTTGACATGGTGGAACACCATAGTACAGACTCGAGGTCAGGCGGCGACAAACCGCATGACCTGGACAGAGCTTAAGGCTCTCGTTTTGGAACATTTCTGCCCAAAGAATGAATTACAGAAACTGGAAAATGAGTTGTGGAACCTGGAAATGCAGGGGGCGGATCATTTGGGATATACAAACCGGTTCAATGAGCTGTCACGATTAGTACCATGGTTGGTCACCCCAGAGGCAAAAAGGGTGGAGCGTTATATTTGGGGACTAACTCCAGTAGTGAGGAGTATAGTTAACGCGGGGGGACACCAAACGTATGAGGGAGCAGTGACACAGGCCGGTATTGTCACGTATGATTTCTTAAGGAGTGGATCACTAAAGGTGACAGGAGAGTCTGCTGGGGGAAAGCGAGGTACGTATGACAATAGGATCCGGGAGAAGCAGCAAGGTAAACTGGCTAGACCCACTGCCCAGAACTACGCCATGACTGGTTCGGGCGGAAGGCAAGAACCGCAGAAAGGAACGTTTCCTAAGTGTGGGAAATGTGGTTACCACCATGGTGGCGTGTGCAAAGAGGTGGTGTGCCACCGGTGCGGCAGGATTGGGCACACAGCACCAAAATGTAGGACAAACCTGAACAACCTAAATCGACAACCGCAACCAATTCGTGCTCAACCATTTAGGACCCAACCAACCCTGCAGCAAAACCCACAAGGAAACCAAATGGTGACCACTAGCCGTGCCTGCTACGAATGCGGCAGCACGGATCACTTCAAAAGAAACTGCCCGAAACTGAACCAAGGAGGAAACGGGAGACAACCCACGGGTCAGGCATCGTCGTCCAACCCGGCGAGAAGCCGAGCTTTCGTGATAGGGGCGAGCGAAGCACGCCAGGACCCCAGCGTAGTGACAGGTAAATTCCTTGTTTCTGACCATTACGCTTCAGTATTATTTGATACGGGTGCTGATAGAAGTTTTGTCTCCGTTAAATTCCTATTAATAGCAAACATGCCGGTTAGTGAATCCATAGAACCCTATACCGTAGAAGTCGCTAACGGTAAGACCATGATAGTCAATCAAATCGTTCGGAATTGTCCTTTTATTCTAAACGAACAATCCTTTCTGATTGACTTGTTACCGGTAGAACTGGGTAGTTTTGATGTGATAGTGGGAATGGATTGGTTAGCACGCAACAAGGTAGAAATAAATTGTGAAAAGAAAGTCGTCAAGATCCGGGTGTCGGATGACGAGGAGGTATTAGTGCAGGGAGAAAAATCCGGCACCATGATACCATTTATATCCCACCTCAAGGTGTTGAAATATATACGTCAGGGATGTGTGGCGTATCTAGCGAGCCTGACGGCCGATGATTCTGAGGAAAAACAGGTGGACGATATTCCCGTGGTACGCGAATTTCCACAAGTTTTCCCAGAAGAACTTCCTGGATTACCGCCAACCCGACAAGTTGAATTCAGAATCGACTTATTACCTCAAGCTGGCCCTGTTGCTAAGGCCCCTTACAGACTTGCACCGTCCGAGATGCAAGAATTATCCAACCAGTTGCAGGAATTGTTGGATAAGGGATTTATTCGTCCCAGCTATTCCCCGTGGGGTGCACCTGTACTATTTGTGAAAAAGAAGGACGGAAGCCTTCGAATGTGCATTGACTACAGGGAATTGAACAAATTAACCATCAAAAATAGGTATCCTCTTCCCCGAATCGATGATTTGTTCGACCAACTACAAGGTGCGAGCTATTTCTCAAAGATTGATCTTAGATCGGGATACCACCAAGTTAAAATTCAGGAGGAGGATATCCCAAAAACCGCGTTTCGGACTCGCTACGGCCACTACGAATTTTTAGTTATGCCTTTTGGACTAACAAATGCGCCAGCGGTGTTCATGGATCTCATGAACCGAGTCTGTAAGCCCTATCTCGACAAATTCGTCATTGTATTTATTGACGATATTTTGATATATTCGAAGAGTAAAGAAGAGCACGAGCAACACTTAAAGTTAGTTCTAGAGCTTCTGGATCAGGAGAAGTTATATGCGAAATTCTCCAAGTGTAACTTCTGGTTACAAGAGGTGCAATTCCTCGGTCACGTTATAAACCACCAAGGGATACACGTTGATCCGAGTAAGGTTGAAGCAATTAAGAATTGGCAAGCGCCTAAATCTCCAAAGGAAATCCGCCAATTCTTAGGCATAGCTGGGTACTATCGTCGATTTATTGAGAATTTTTCCAGCATTGCCCAACCTTTAACCCTGCTGACCCAAAAGGAGCGAAGGTATGATTGGGGTGAAGAGCAGGAAGCGGCGTTTCAAACGCTAAAGCAAAGATTGTGCCAAGCGCCAATCTTAAGTCTCCCCGACGGAGACGATGGATTTGTTGTATATTGTGACGCATCCCGTAAAGGGTTAGGATGCGTGTTGATGCAAAATAAAAAGGTCATAGCCTATGTGTCTCGACAGTTAAAAGTTCATGAGAAAAACTACACTACTCATGACTTGGAACTGGGAGCAGTCATCTTTGCACTTAAAATCTGGAGACACTATCTCTACGGTACAAAGTGCACCATCTTCACTGATCATAAAAGTTTGCAACACATATTCGATCAGAAAGAACTGAATATGAGACAACGAAGGTGGGTCGAGTTACTAAGTGACTATGACTGTGACATCCGATATCACCCCGGCAAGGCTAACGTTGTAGCCGATGCCTTGAGTAGGAAAGATCGAGTTAAGCCACTACGCGTGCGAGCGTTGGGAATGATAGTCCAATCGAGCCTTTCGGATTTGATTCAAGTCGCTCAACGCGAGGCGTTGAAAGAGGACCAATTGGATAAAGAAGGACTTTACGGGAATGAGAAGAATTTCGAACAGCGTGTGGACGAAATTCTCTATTTCAAAAATCGGATTTGGATCCCGACCCTCCATGACCTTCGTGATTTGATCATGGATGAAGCGCATAAATCGAAATATTCCATACATCCGGGATCAGATAAAATGTACAAGGATGTGAAAGAATTTTACTGGTGGCCAGGTATGAAAAAGAATATAGCCACATACGTCGGCAAGTGTACGACGTGTGCGAGAGTTAAGGCGGAGCACCAGAAACCCTCGGGAATACTACAACAGCCGGAAATTCCCGAATGGAAGTGGGAGCAGATCACAATGGATTTTGTGACACATCTCCCCAAGACACCCCGAGGTCATGATGCGATTTGGGTAATCGTGGATCGATTAACCAAATCGGCACATTTTATTCCGATTAGGAATACTTTTAACACTGAGAGACTTGCGCAGATTTATATAAATGAAATAGTGTCTCGTCATGGCATCCTCATCTCGATCATCTCCGATAGGGATAGCCATTTCACCTCCAAACTTTGGCAAGCTGTCCAAGAAGCATTGGGAACACGTATTGACCTAAGCACAGCTTACCACCCTCAGACCGATGGTCAGTCTGAGAGAACCATTCAAACTTTGGAGGATTTGCTTCGTGCTTGCGTACTGGACTTTAAGGGAAATTGGGATCAACATCTCCCACTCGTTGAATTTTCCTATAATAACAGTTATCACAGCAGTATAAAGGCAGCACCTTATGAAGCATTGTATGGGCGGAAGTGCCGATCACCACTTTGCTGGTCTGAAGTGGGTGACTCGCAGGTCATTAGATCGGATCTGGTCCAGGAGACGACCAGCAAGATTCTTGAAATTAAGAACAACCTGAAAGCCGCGCGGGATCGGCAGAAGAGTTATGCCGATACCCGTCGAAAACCATTGTCATTTGAGAAGGGTGAAAAAGTATATTTGAAAGTATCCCCTTGGAAAGGAGTGGTCAGATTTGGCAAGGCGGGGAAGTTAGCCCCCAGATACATTGGACCATTTGACATCACTGCAAAAATCGGTCTGGTAGCTTACCGATTAGAACTGCCTGATGAACTGAGTGCAGTTCACAACGTGTTTCATGTGTCAAATCTGAAAAGATGTCTGGCGGATGAGACATCGGTGTTACCCTTAGAGGGTGTTCAAATAAATGATAAGCTCAACTTCGTAGAGGAGCCCATTGAAATAGTGGACGGTAAGATCAAGCAACTTAGACACAATAAGATCTCGTTGGTCAAAGTTAGATGGAATTCGCAACGAGGCCCAGAATTTACTTGGGAACGAAAGGATGAATTTCGGAAGAAATACCCCCACCTATTTCCTCAAAAGGAAGTAGTAGACGCGTAAAATTTCGAGGACGAAATTTTTATAACGGGGGGAGAATGTAACGATTCCGGCAAATCCAGGTATACCCTAGCCGGTATATACTATTTACGTGTCCTTTAATATTGATTATACGAGTTATAGTACGTTTATACGAGTATATATGATTCATAGTACGAATCATACTCGATTATATAGTGAATCGTATTGGAATTACAATTAACCAATGAACGATTATTGAAACCCGAACGAATCGGGAATTACATTATAGACGAAGCATATAATGTTTAGTGATGTTTACGAAGTATTAATGCTTCGGGATAAGTGAATTATAGCACAGAAAAAGGATTTCGATTTATTAGTACGTCGGTACGATAAACGAAACCTTTAACATCAAACCAAGCAAGAGACGATCGATCAAACCGAAAAAGATGCACAAATACCGACAATATGATGTTTTAATGTTATGGTTTGAGTTTTTTAAAGTTTTTAAATCAGTTTTATGTAAATTTTATTTTAACCCGAAAAACGACCATTTTATGCTCGTTTTAAGCCGAATTACGAGTTTAAACGAGAAACGAACTGAACCAGATTATCCACAACATTATCCGGATTGTGTAATCCAAATATGTGGCCATGGTTTGAGATGTGGGCCCCCCCCCCACACCACCACTTAGGCCGGCCATATACACACACATTACACAATTCATTTCTTTTTTTTCTAACAATCAAAACTCTCTCAACTCTCCAAACCCTTCAAAGTTCATCCAAAAACCCAAGTTTTAAGCAAGAATCACAAGGTATAACACATGTTTTAATGTCTAAATCTTGTTTCCAACTTCATGATCTTGAGAAAAGGAAGTTTCAAATGAAAAATGGGTGAAAACCCGAGTTGAAACCGATTCTCGCATGATCAAGTGATGTATACAAGTTATACAAAGGATCTTGATCCAAGTGATGAGTTAAAAGAGTTTATAACGAATTTTTACGGTTGAAATCTTGTAAAATGAGTTTCTATGTGAAAGACGGGTGAAAACCCGAGATGAAACCGACCCTGGCATGATCAAGAGATGTATACATGTTATACAAGGGATCTTGGTCCAAGAAATGAGTAAAAAGAGTCGAGAACGGATTTTTACGGTTAAAACTTTTGTTTTTATATCAAAACCGACACTATGAAAGAAATGGTTTAATTGTTGGTGTAACTTGCTTGGTATAGTGTTATTGTGCTTGTAAGTGTTGTATCTAGTGGCTAGCAAAGGCTAGAAACCCGGATCTTTGCGATCTAACGCTAGAAAACACAAGATAGTTCGATTTTCGTGTGATTTAGTGAGTTTGGACAGATTGTAGTGTACTTAGAGTCGGGTCACGAAATTTCACAGAGATGATCTACACATGAAAATATGAGATCTGTGAATTTTTGGTAATTTTTGGATAAAAGATGAATATTTGGTGAATTTAATGCTCGGTTTTGGCCAAAAATGGTGAAAAATAGCTAAACTTGATGAAAAATTCTGAAAAATTTAGGATAAGCTTTTTATAACATATAAAAGTCACACACAAAATTTGAACTCAGTTGGAAAAGTCTAAAGGGGCTTTTCTGTAAAACGAGTTCTAGGGCTTTCTAGCTCGGTTTTCTGTGAAAATGGCTTGAAATATGAGTTTTGGGTTCTGGAAAAATTCCAGGGAGTCATGAGAATGGCAAGGATCATCCCGGAAAAATTTGGGATTTTTCTAAAGTCTTTTGGTATTTTTGACATATTTAGTGTTTTAATAATGTTTAAAAATAGATAAATAAATGAAAATATAAAAAAATAAATCTGGAAAATTTTTGTAAAATTTATTACTGTCAAAATAAGTTTTGTGCAAAATCTCAAGACCCGAGACTAAACGGGTAATTATTTGTGCTAAAAAGAACATAAAAACAAATTTCTAAAGCTTAAAACGTGTAAACCAGCAAAACTCGCATAAGCGAGCTGACTGGTATATAAAAACCTAAAAATTGACCATTTTCATAAAACTAAGTAAATTAAGTAAAAATAAATCATCCGAAAATAATTCGGATGATTTGGGTAATTTTACCCGATTTTACTGTTTCCGGCACCTAAATGACGGAAACGGGCCCCGCGGCCAAACGGGGTGTCCAAACCGAGCTTTAATTTCATCACTCTAACTAAAATAACGGTCAAACACCATTTTTGGGTTAAGTGTGAATAAACTCATTTTTGAAACTAAAAACGGATGACCGTGCTAGGCACGCAAATCAAGGAAAACATAAAAATGATAATTTTGACCGTCCGACTCTAAGTAATGGCACAATCTGAGTCCTTAGGAGTGTCACGGGGTTAACATTGTCCCCGGATCGAGTACAGTACTGGGTTAACAATGTCCCCAGATGTGCCGATTAACACGGATTTAATTTATGGGAATTATATAGTAACGACTAGATATTATATTACAGATCCAGCCACGTAGCTGTTCATTGTATTACCCACCGACTCACAAAAAGGTGAGTTTTCACGAGCCCCTTTTACTGAACTGTTTTAAATATTTTCCCGGGGCGGAAAACATGTCTTTGTTAAAATATTTAAGTACATACCGATCGTATGGAAACACTTGTATATTTATATATACATGGTTTGATGCATAGAATATATAAATTGTTTATCGTGTGGATTTGTTCTGGGGTAACATAGTTCCCAGGGGTTATTATTGTTCTGGGGTAACATAGTTCCCAGAGGTTATTATTGTTCTGGGGTAACATAGTTCCCAGAGGTTATTATTGTTCTGGGGTAACATAGTTCCCAGAGGTGGTTATTGTTCTGGGGTAACATAGTTCCCAGAGGTGGTTATTGTTCTGGGGTAACATAGTTCCCAGCGGTTATTATTGTTCTGGGGTAACATTAGTTCCCAGAGGTTATAAATGTTTTGGGGAAACATAGTTCCCCTCATAATTACATTGTTTAATAAATTATTATTAAAATGATCTTTCAGTGTTTATTTAAATTAGTGAAACTCACCAACTATTCGTAGTTGACCCGTTTTCTTTACATGTTTTCTAGGTATACCCAAGTTGGAATGATTGATAGATGCTTAATGATCTGTGCTACTTGTTGGAAGCTTGCTGATCTATATTTTGTAATGAATATATTAATGTCTTATCGGTAAAACTCGTGTGTAACACCTAGACAGTAACGAATTAGCAACAATGTAATATGATATAAATTAATGTAGTGGTATTTTCTTTATAAGCAATGCTGTTGATATCAGATGTGTCTGTTGCATCCCGTGTACGTTTCCGCTGCGGTTACGGGGTGTTACACAAATTCCAAAATGAACGCGTGTCACATGAATCAGTTAATCCCAAATAACGAATTAGATCACACGAATCAACTATTTTAGCGAACCGGTTAGCGAATCACTTGAAATGAATGACGAATTAACAAACTTAATGAACGAATCAAAGGAAACAAGATAGAGAATCACCATAAAGATGATAACGAATCATCTTCATCTTTGAATCTTCAAATCTTCAACACAAGATTTCCAAAAATTTGGAAATGATGAACATCAACCCAGAAACCCAGAAACTCAGAATTTGTAATACACTCTCGATACTAAACCAAATCACACAAATGACCAACCAAAACACTCGGAACACAATTGCGAAACCAATAGGCTAATCCTCGATACCAAACATCTATGATTACCAATCCAACTTTACCAAAACACTAACCCTGTTTCGGCCTTAAACCAAAACCTATACTAATCCACTCAAAACCAATCCAAAACTCAATTCCAATTCACAAAACAATTCCAGTACTTTAACCAACTCGGATTCAATCCAATTCGTCCATAATTCAACCAATTCAACTTAAAATTGATTCAAATTCACTCAAAACAGAATATTAACAATATCAAAAACTAATTAAACACCAAATCAAGTGTAATTGAGCTCCAACCGCTCTGATACCACTTGTTGTTACCCGGTATATCAATCTAATAACAATAACAGATCTCAGATCTGTATATATATATGATTAATATCTTAATAATAGATCTAGCTCATAATTACTTTAGATTAAGTGTTATATATGTATATGTATTATCAGTATGTGTATATCAATAGTTCGTATAATATTAGGATGAAGATCGAGAGAGGATCTTGACAGGGTTTCGTTAATTAACTCTCAAAACTTAAATTAAACGTGAACAGTGTTCACTATATATAGAAGATAGGTCTGGTTCGCTAACATCCCCTAGCGAACCAGACGCTACTTCGTTACATACATTAATAAGACGAAACACCCCCTGATTCGTTAACATCCCCTAACGAATCAGGAGGAAATAAGCTTAAGTCTTAGTTCGCTAACATCCCCTAGCGAACTAGACCTTAAACATAACGAACTAGACAATAATTAAACTAAATATTACATTAAATATAAAACAAATACTTTAACGATAATTACAAAGACTCAAGATGCAAAACCGTGCACTAACATATGTTGATGATCTCATAATAAATGGATCTCCAAAGAAAGAAATAGACACATTTAAATCTCAAATGGAAGAAAAAACTAAGATGAGTGACCTTGGGTTATTGGCTTATTATCTTGGTATAGAAGTTGCCCAATCAGGGGTGATATATCTATCAAGCAAACTGGTTACATTACAAAGATTCTAAAGAATGTAGGAATGTTGGATAGTAATGAAACCAAGATCCTTATGAACCCTAGTACACTCTTGACTAAAACTGAAGGTGGAAAATCAGTTGATCGCATTGAATATAGAAGTTTGATTGGATGCTTAAGGTATCTACTTCATACTAGACCATATTTGTCATATTCAATTGGTTTACTCAGTAGGTTTATGCAAGAACCTAAAGAACCCCATTTCAAAGCCATTCATCAAATGCTTCGTTATATTAAAGGCACTAAAGACTTTGGTATAACTTATAAGAGGAATGGAGGGTGTAAAATAACTAGCTATAGTGATAGCAGTTATGGTGTTAATACTGAAGAAGGAAAAGGCACTACGGGGGTAGTGTTCTATTTTTGTGCACACAAAAGCAAAAACTTGTGGCACTCTCTTCATGTGAATCTGAATTCATGGTTGCAACAACTGCAACATGTTAAGCACTATGGCTAAAGAGACTACTAAGTGAACTCACCAGATGGAAGGAAGAAAAGATTACTCTATATGTCAACAACATATCTGCTATCGCGCTAATGACGAACTCGGTGTTTCATGGAAAAAGCAAACACATTGACACACGTTATCATTTCAGAAGGGAATGTGTTGAAAACAATCACATCATTGTTGAACATATAAGTGCAGAAATTCAAAGATCGGACATCTTAACAAAAGCATTGGCAAGGATCAAGTTTGCTACAATGAGGGAGCTGCTCGGTGTTGAAGACTTACTTGTTCGTGATTAAGGGGGTGAATGTTAGATTTAATCCCTCCAAATTAGAGTCTAGGGTTAGTTATGTAAATATGTCATAGTATGTTTTTTAGACAGTTTTAATATTTATGTATTGTATAAGGACTGAAGTTGTAATTAGTATAAAGATTAATAGACATGAACGATCTGTGGTCTATATATAACTTCAAATCAATAAAGAATTCATACCTTTTGCAAATTGTTGTCTTGTTATTTTCATTTATCGATCATTCATTCTTTTATCTTGGGCAACACTTCATGCCCCCTCAAGATATCAGTTTGCGGACATACTTACAAAGGGTCTACCTCATGCACTATTTGAAGATTTTCGAGCCATTCTAAGCATATGTGATCCTCCGGCTTAGACGGCGGGGGTATATTAGAATATTATATTTGTATAGAATATAGTTTCCATATATGTTTAGCTAAATCAGGGCCTTAATGGACGATTGCAAAATTGTATAAAGAGGATTGAGATCAATGAGAAAAGGCAAGCAATTCATTATCACTATTATTAACAATTCTTTTATTAAACAACTACTAAAGGTCGCCAAATATATTGGACCATATCACCACTAAACTGCTCGATCCTACAATTACATCCTTGATAATCCACAAATGAGTAAGAACCCAGTTAGCTCTTCCTGCGACATTTTTTAGCTTCAAATTTTACCTTGTTCGGCACTAGTATGTGTCTACATCTGTGTCGTTGGCTCATTAACATGAGAAGGAGGCAACAAACCATCACCTGTAATACAAGTGTACTCCTATTCACAATGGAACTTCAAATGACCAGGCAAGGGTGTGCGAGCCGCATCCCAGTCCGAGGCACGTAGGTTTCGGGGGGGGGGGGAACTTTTTTATACATATATATGTTTGATATATAAAAGATCTTGAGTCAAATGGCATCGTTAATTGGTCGAATCGGTCGTTAATTTTGGTGTTTAAAAGTCACCAGAATAATAGCTACACCAGATAACTTTGATGGAAAATCTAGGTGAAGAAAATGGCAACAAAATCAAGTTTCAAGTAATAGCAAAAATAGCCCTCTTGCTCTTTATTTCATAATTAAATCTATTATTTACATACTCGTCCCTTTTAATTTTGTTTTAGTTTTACTTCACCCTTAACTTTTATTTCAACATAATATTTACAATCATTTTTAAAAAATTGAGTTTATATTAGGGATATTGGTTTTAATACTCTCAACTTTTACCCGTTGGTTAACATCACTCCCAACGTTCACTTTGTCTCGCACCACTCCCAACTTTCAACCTATTTGTTTTTATCACTCCATCGTTAACCGACGACTAACGTTGTTAGTGAAGTTGCTGACGTGGTTTTTTTTTCATTTTTAATTAAGTCAGACATGAGCTGGCATGTCTACTTGGAAATTACCTTTTTTTATTTATAACATTAATAACACAATCCGCATTATCATTCACCTTCAAACCCTAAAAAACCAATAGACCCTAAAATCCATATCATAATTAACACAATCCACATCACCCGTATAACTCACCACCAGAATCCAATTTCACTGTTTTTTTTTCACCCTAGCTTAATAATCCAGTGGAAGAAAATGAGTTTAGCGATATGTAATCCAATCTATGTCCTCCCTTGTAAGACCCTAACCCGTTTATAACATTTTTAGGTGTAAACATACACTCGTTAGGACTTAAAAACCAAGTCTAATTAAAAACATTTGCAGATGACGTGATAACATGACAAGACATACTGTAATGGAAATTTTACAAATTTTATATTTATATGATACGAAGACTATATTAGACTTTGTCTTCTAAAATGAATTATTATAGCGGAAGCTTGTTTGGTTCGGTTGTGTTCGGATCTTCGACAGCTTAACCAATAATCCATGTCCTTCAATTAAGTTACAACCTGTCATGGAAATTCACCATAACAATTAGTCATACATACTTTACATTTACTTGTAATAAACACAAGTATACTTAACTCATTCATTAATACTTTCCCTATAATTGTCTTTATACAATTTTTCTTTTTAAACATTAAGAGGGTCTAAGTGTTCTCACTTAGTAGTATTATCTCCCTTTTGGCCTTCTTTTATATTTGTCATTTTAGTATTTACAACCAAAAATTAGGATTTGCACGTTCATGCACAAAACCTTAGCCTCTACGACCCATGAGTCGTTTATACAACAATTTACTTTTTTGGATTAATTGTACAAGTTAAACGGTTTTAAAATTACATATTAAACCAACGAGCACGAAATCAGTAATTGTACACTGGCACCAACAGCCCATGTACACCCATTTCGCGTTCCCTGTTACCCTTTTTCCACTACAACCATATTGTAGCCGGTAACTTCATGGTTCGTATATCTAATATTCACGAACCCGTTATTCATTTTTAAGTCAGTGTCTACATTAACCTTGTCGTTTGATTCTTTATGCCTTGGACGACCCGTTAATATCAAATGCACCCATACCATTGCCCGGAGGACGTTTTGCTCATTTTTTTAACATTTACCAACATCATGATTTAATGCACCTGGTAGGGTCAAATTTGTGACCCGTTACCAATACCTTGAAACTCCTTTTAGAGAACTCGACAGCGCATTCTATTACCATCATGCTTATCTGTAGGAAAATTCTCAGTAGGACAAGCATTATATATCAACTTCAAATATTGATAGTTTCTCCATTTGACACGCATATACCCATTCCGGGTCACTCCTTTTTATATCTTAATCTTACAACGGGTTATTACCAAAAGAGTGATTTAACACCAATTTAACCATATCACCCCTTTATGACTTGGTCTATAAACCATACCCGATAACCATTAAAATCCTTGTCCCATATACTAGGATTATTAGTTTTCAATTCTCATTTGACCCTTTGGGCCAATTTTTGAACCAAGTCTCTAACATTAAAGATTACAACCTAATCCCGGATTGTACCTTAATACCCCCAAACTACCATTCTTGAGTTTTCTTAACATTTCATTCTTTTGTCAATCATTTAAGCAATATTACAATTTTACAAGAAACTTTAGCTTATAATTTGAAGTGAACAAAATCACTTACCTTTCTTTGCTAACTAGAACTCCCGTGCACTCCATTAGCTTGTTTGATCCGTTTCATCCAAACCTCCACCTAGCTTGACAAGATCAAACTTAGTCCAATTTCCACAAGATTGTCGGGTTAGTCATAATATAACATGACCACATAATCCTCTGGACTCATACATACCAATTTATCAACACGATAGCTTTTTGGTCAGTTTTACTTTTAAAAGTTAAACTGTTCATAGGTATGTAACTATGTATATTCTCCAATCATTACATACAATGGTGCAAATACATTTACAAACCATTTGCAAGTCCTTTAGATACTTTAAGTATGTCACATGAAGTTTTATTAGTTCTATACAATCAATGCATCATGCCTAATGCAAGTATATGCAATCTTATGTGGTTTCTCGATTACTAATATCTTTATTAATGTGCAGCGATTTCCTATATCGCTGTTGTAATCAGCCATTTTGATCCATGCAACATCCGAACTGGTTCAACATGTTCAAAGACAGATCGTAGGGGACTCAAATACCTTTTCAAGAATATACAACACACCCTCTAAATATTTTTCTATGATTGTATATGATTTTTACAAAATCAGGACAGAAGCATAAATATTCTCAGTCAACATGTTTTATATCCTGACTAGTCACTTTGGTCTACTGTTTTGGACAACTTCCAATCCTATTTAGAATTTCGTGATGAAATATGAATTGAAATAGACACATAGACCTTTCCAACGATATAAGGCCCGTCCTCTACTCTTAACAACGAGTGAGATACGCGCTCTGCAAATTAACTATTTAAATCTGTCAAAAGTGACGGATTTCATACTATATTGCACAATTCAAGTTTCATGTGAGCATCTCATCAAACACTTGGTGTGTGGTCAATAACTTAGTCTTAAACATAAGTGTTCTAAACATAAATCATCTTGTTCCTCATCCAAATTCTATTATTCAACATCAACAAGTTTAAAATACACAATTTCATTTAGTCTAGCAATAATCTTAAGATTTAAAGCTAGAATAATCATAATTCATACAAGGATTGGACATGAGTTCTTTACCCATATCACCAACTAATTCAAGTTATATGTGGTGATTCTAACACATATACATGCACAATTTTAGGTTATTCAACATAACTAGTTTTCTCTCAATCGTGAGGTATTAACAATTGAAGATATTTGAACATACCTTATGTTCGCCAAGTTGAAAGGAGCACAACCTTACTCACACGCACGGTTTTATAACCCAAATTACCTTTCAATTTGAAGAACAAGGGTTTCTCCCCTCTTGTTCTTTGGGGGTGTTTGGCCTAGCTCTTTTAATAAAGCTTGTAGTTTTTTTTAGCTTTTTTTACAAAATAAGCTTAATTTTGTGTTTGGTTTTGCTTTATAAGCTTATGCTTATTAGCTTATATAGGCTAATGTGAAGAAGCTTATTTGAAGATGGTTTTTTAACTTATTTGAATAAGCTTATTTGTGTAAGGGCGTAAATTACTTGTTTACCCTCAAATGATGGTGGATTAATGATTATTGAAGCAACTTTTTAGTGTAACAAATTAAAGAATGGTGAATTTAACAATGTATTAAGATGCATAATTAGTAAGAGACAAATGGTGGATAATTATTGAGGAAAATGGTAGAATTTCATAAAAGAGACAAGTTGGTCAAAGCTGGTAGATACTGATTAATACGTTGGTGGAAGATCGACTCTTACCAATAGGTAGAGGTGCACAAAAAACCCGTACCCGGAACCGGACCCGAAAAAATACCCGGAACCGCTTTTTTTTACACCCGGGTATTCGATACCCGAAACCAGAACCGACCCTACCCGTAGGGTATGTGTTGGGTATGCATTTTGAGGTCAATATCCGTACTCGGAACCGTACCCGATTTATACCCGGATCCGGTCATACCCTATACCCGATACCCAATATCAATTTTCTAATACCCGAAATAATACATGAGTTTTTATAGTATATTTTTATGTTTACTTTACAACATTTATGTTTAAGTTTTTCGTAAAATACATATTACTAAGTAAATAATTTGTAATTAAGTGAATTTATAGTTTTTGTAATATAGTTTAATTATTTTTATAAATTACAAAACAAATTTAAATTTTAAACAAATTAAAAAATGTATAAAAAAATTACAAATTCAAAACCGGGTATTAATACCCGGTTGTACCCGAACATATACCCGGTTCCAATACCCGAACCCGATCATTCCCTACCCGGGTACATAGGGTTGAGTTTTTCTCCTCAATACCCTACCCGAACCCTACCCGATTTCTCTCAATACCCGATTTTTCAATACCCGATCATACCCGAACCCGGGTATTAGAAAAAACCCGATTTGTAAACCTACTATTTACTGCTCTATTTACTGCTCTATTAGAAAAAACCCGATTTGTTCGCCAAGTTGAAAGGAACAAATTGGTATTCACCTACTATTTACTGCTCTTGTGTTTGTTGACATGGGAGTTTCACCACCACTAGTGCATAAAGGCCGCGACCATGATCTGGGAAACAATCACAGTTCATTGGGGGTTGATGGATATAATTAGTTGTTCACATGTTGGAAAATCCTTGTTCGGGTGGAGGACTATATAAGTTAAGTCACTCTCAATTATTTAAACCTCTCTAAAGGAGTGACCACTGCCTCCCTTATTGCATTCGGTCATGCAACCTTCTCACTAACACATACTATTATTTCATCGAGCAATGCTCTCTCGACAACACTCTAGTTACGCATTTAGTTGAAAAGGTCTTTCGATCGACATTATCATTGACCCCTCAATACTGTCATATGACATACACACTATATCAAGATGAGAGCATCCACAATGCTGGACCTCCACAAACCGACATATCAATGCCGAATCAAATTCCAAACTTTTTCTCAAAAACCCTCACTTTCTTCCACGACACCAAACCTCCACAAAACCCATTAAAAATTATTAAAACTATATATATAATATGTATGTATATGTTGATGTGAGATGGGTGTGCTGATGTGCGTTTGTCTCAGTTTGTAGCCAAGGACTTGGTCCAAGGGCTTGGGCTCCACAACGCTACACTCCCTCCACCCCTTGTCCGTCTCATTTGCCACGCCACACGGACTTAGGGAAGTGTAGCCATTTGTGGGTGCTTTGATCTAAATGACAACCGATAATGCACTTGGCACTATCACATTTGTGCTAATGTTCATTCTGAATTACTCCATGAACCATATACTAAATAAAATGCGAGAAACTTGGGCCGTAAAAATAGATAAAGTCAAAGACAACCATGATTAGGATCATGCTCGCACCTATCTAGGGTCTGACGACGTAAGTAGGTTTTTGACCAAAGATAAGCACCTACTCTAAAGCAACCTAGCTGGACCTCGTATTCAGAAGGGCCTCCTAGTGTTCGGATGATCAGTATGGCAATGCCATGATATCCAGAAGGGCCTCCAAAGCCATAATGTTCAACTTGACCTAAAGTTAAGATATTCGGAAGGGCCTCGAAAGGCAATACCTACAACCTAACCTAAAGTATAGGTGATTTAGCTTTCCGTAAGTCGGAAAACCAACCTGGATAGACCAGATAAAACATAGTGTTGGCCAATTGGGCTGAACCAGGCCATATTCAAGGTTCAGTGGTTCCCTTTCTATAATATATAGAGAACCAACCCCTTAACTTGAGAGCATCCCATTCACAAGAGACAACCCCCCTCTTAAGAGCATTCAAAACTACTCCATAAATATGTGAGTGTGTACTCTTTTTTTTATGGAGTAGTTGTGAGTGAATGAGAGAAAAAAAAATTATTATTCATGAGTAAATTTGGAAAAACACTTTTCACGTACTCTAAAAATTTTTAATAGCTTTTTGAAAGTGGTTGTGAGTGAAAGAGAGAAAAGATGATGATGATGAAGATATTATTTAATTGAAAATGAAATAGATAAAATAGTGATTTTTAGTGTAATTATAGGGATAGTAACGGATGATCTAGTAGCATCTCATTAGTTTATCGCTATGGAAGACAAACTTCGTCCTTCTTCCCCACTTCACATGCATGTGACACAATATCCTTGCCATTCCATGGCAGCAGCTCCTTTACTATTACTCAAACGAGCTATTTTCCCGCATGTCCCTATTAGGCAGCCACATCCTCACTCTCTCTAACGTGTTATTTGTTTATTACATATCGAATCTAAGCTCGGGAAGGCTGGCTCGCATTTCATAGTAGCTACATCATTATGTAAATAATGTTCATGTGTTCATCAAATTAGTAACTTTACACAAGATGAAGCAGTTTTAATATTGTCTCGCAGTTTTATTATTGTCTTGGGTTTAGTTAAGATTTTACAGATCACACTTTTTTTATTTTTGTCTGAATAAAGAAGATGAACGATTATCATTCAAAATCTTGAAACTAATTCAGAAACGATTGACAATAGATGCTAACTACAATAAGGTTGAGCAAAAAAAAGATTAACCAAACCAACAAAGAGTACACAGACTAAAATTAAAACCGGCCAACACACACCGCTAACTACAGTTGAGACGCAACTTAAACATGAATTATATGTAGCAGTAACAAGATTTATACAGATTAAAATCCAAGAAAACAACATAGCAAAATTACAAATCATCTAAACAACCACCAACATCAAATCGTCCCAAATCGTATATACGCAAATCCATGGCATTCAAATCACGTGTCTCATAGCACCCTAAATTAGCAACAAAAACCCGATGACAGGATTTCAAAATGCGGAAACATGGTTCGCAATTAGCTTCTGAGACATGACCTGTTCATGACCCTGAGCTGCTGCTTGTTCGAGCCGTTTCCATATGGCTTCCCGTTTTAACTTGATTTCTTCCTTCTTCGACTCATCTTCTTTAAACTTTCTAGAGCATTCTTCAAACAGTTGAGGGTCAACATCAGAAAAGATCTTTCTGACATTCAAAGTCAAACTTAGTACCACTTGGTTCCAGTGTGTCTTTGTGTTGCTTTCTAATGCTGGAAATATTATCGGTAAGATCACTTTTCGATTCTGTTTTATTAAGTTATCTATATGATCATTGTTCCATAGGAATAATGCTCTCTCAGCCACCTGTATATTCAAGAAACGCTTACAAGTTACAATTGTGGTTATTTCACCAAATAAACAGATACCACAGACAGAACATGTTTGAAGTCCAAACGTTTAGATTTTATTATTATATTGGCAGTGTTAAGCCCTAAACTCTTGTTTAATCCACAAAGTTATTGACCCAGTGAAAAAAAAGCTTTGCCTATTGTATTTGATACATAGTGCCACGGATCTTGGTTTCAAAAGGCACTCAAAAAAATGCATCATGGGCTTGAGGCAGTGCCTCATGTACTTCTGGGTCAAAATTGGTCAGCTCACTACCTTGGATCTTGGTTTAAAAGACAGGTAATGTGAAGCGTTCAAGAAAACACATCTGGGGCTTCAAGTAGTGTGACGCGAACCCGTCTTCTCTACGGGTGGGTATTAAGGCTAGATCCAATGAGGCTGAAGGGTCCAAGGGAGATAAAAGGGCAAAGGATGACGAAGGGGTCTAAGTAACCACATCATTTATTAATAAAATTGTGTCTATATATATGTTCTTGTCCTAGTTTACAAGTTATCCATGTTTTATATATTAAAAATATTGGGGTTTGTTAACCTTGTATTTGGAGAATTGCCATCTCGAATCGGCTAACCGGAGACTAGCCCATCTCGAATCGGGCCAACTATCATTTAATTTCTTGTTACAGTTTCGGGATTCTATCATAGTGCCTCGTGAATGGTCAACTTTGTTCAAAGTGAGACCAGTCGACTTAGTACCTCGGATATTAATTTCAAAAGGCGCGTATGAGATGTGACGAGCTCAAGAAAATGTATCAGGGGCTTGAGGTAGTGCCTCATGCACTTTTGAGTCAAAGTTTACAATATTGGTCAACTTAGTACCTCAGCTCTAGGTTTCAAAAGACGCATATGAGATGTGAGGTGCTCAAGAAAAAGCATCAGGGGCTTGAGGCAGCACCTCATGTCCGTTTGGTACAAAATTGGTCAAAGTTGGTCAACCTAGTACCTCGGATCTTGGTATTTAAAAGGGGCGTAAGAGATGTGAGGAGCTCAAGAAAATGCATCAGGGGCTTGAAACAGAGCCTCACGTACTTTTGAATCAACATTGTTCAAAGTTTGTCAAAATTGGTCAACTTAGTACCTTGGATCTTGGTTTTAGTCTTTTAGAAAGCACGTATGAGATGTGAGGAGTTCAACTGCTCAAGAAAACACATCAGGAGCATGAGGCAGCGCCTTGTGTACTTCGAATGTTGGTTTTAAAACGCGCATATTAGACGTGAGGTGCTCAAGAAAACGCGTCACGGGATTGAGGTGGTTCCTCATGTACTTTTGAGTTAAGATTGGTCCAAGCTAGGGTTTGTAACCAAAAGGATCAAGAAACCATGAAAAGTTCTAGACTTCTTAATATTATTTGCTTCTCATTGAAGTCATTAGACTCATTACAGAACTGACAGCATAGTTAAGAAATCTTGTGTGCTAAAATCAAACTGACAGCATAGTTAAGAAACCATGAAAAGTTCTAGACTTCTAAAAATTTTAAGAGAAAATGAAAATTTGTTAACATTCACCAAAAGAAGTGCTTCTTTTACAGCTTAATACAATTCTTGAAACTTCCTTTAAAAATCAAGAAAACCTCATAACGGGTCAATTCGGGTTGTGTTTTGTTTCAAACGGTTCAATTTGGGTTGTGTTTCAAACAGTTTAACTTGGGTTGCGTTTTGCTTTAAACGGGTCAAATCAACAAAAATGCTAGCTAACTGAGTAACAGAAACGGGTTTCAGTTTAACAAATCGAACCAGTAAAAATCATTTCAAGATTTTGATTATTATGTTAATAACGCTGCTTACGTAATCATAAATAACTCGTTAATTATCTATAAAGAAATTAGAAGTGAATAAAAAGGGTATATCATTATCAACTTACACAGATCAAAATGAAACCTTTATCGCAAATTAACACCTTTTAACGCACGTTTATATATATATATATATAACAGTAAAACTGTAAAAAGCACTTGCCTGAAAGTGTGAACTGCTCAAACAACGTGCGATTTGATGAAACAAAGGCACCATACATCTTTGAAACTCAGGAAGCTGAGTTGCTTCCAAAACTTCTTCAAGCTCACTTAAAAACATAACCTCTTTTGAACTGTTTGTAATCGGCCAATACTTCAACAAACCCCTAATAACCGTATCCGCAAGCTTACAATCTTTTTCCACAAATTGTGTGATACAATAAGATATTTGTTGGTGATACATCGGTATGCATTTCGGCTTATGAAGTGGTATCAAAGCCCTCACAAGAAACAACTTATGTTCTTCTTTCAATGGTAATGCGAACCCGTTAATAATACTTCCCAATATTTCCAACAACTCAGCAATCCCGTTATGTTTTTCCGTTTCAAAAACAAAACGAAAGAAAATATTGTTGATTGCTTTTCGAATAAATGGACGGTGCACCATAAACTTTCCATACATTCTATGAAGAACAAATTTCAAATACTCGCGTTCGCGTGGATCCTCTGAGTCGAATAAATCCAACCACTTCAAAACAAACGCGTGATCAATGTAACGCTTAGCAAGTTTTGGGTCGGTTTCCGGGGATGCAACAAATCTTAGAATGAACTCATAGACTAGTTGTAAGTGAGGCCACGCGGGGTCCATTGAAGGTTCTTCCTCTTCACCGTCAAAAGTTTCTAGAACTTTGTTTCCGCGCGGTTGTGGAGTGAGCTTACGAAAGATATTAACTGACACCATTTTAACGATTTCTTGCATAACGATTTCAGGAAATTTCCCGTTCGTAGAAGTGACATAATCAACGAGTTCTACTAAAGTTTGTCGTTTGATATCTTTTTCTTCCAAGTTCTTGGCGGGGTCAGTGAAGTCAAACACAATGCAACATAAATTCAACTTTCGGATGAACAGGTTTTGCTTCTCGGAACTTGAAACGTCTTTCAAGCTAGGTAAGGCCTCGTATGAGATGGGAATCGTTGAATTCCCGTTCAAATTTGAGTTTGAGAGTTGAGATTGGAGAACTTTCTTGTTGGTTTGACTTTGACCAATTGAGGGTTGACTGGATGGATTTGAAGTGCTAGATCGGGTAATTGGCACGTCATTATTGGTTCTTGAACTAGTCGATGTGTGTGAAGCTGAATCAGGGCTTTTTTCATCTCGATTATCATTCGATTTATGTGGCTTTTTAGGAAGCCGGTTAAGTATCTTGTTGAACATCACTTAAAACAAGAAAAAGCTACAAACTTTCTTTGTAAGCAAATACTAAAACACCAAACCCTAATCGCTTTCTGAGTGAAATGTTTCTAAACAATGACCAAATTGGGAATAATATCAAGAAATCCCAATAAAGCACATGCCTTTCAAACTAACTTCACAAATTCCCAATTGAAAACAGGATAACTTAGAGTTGAATCAACCAAAGTTTGATACATTTCCTGCAAGAAATCCAAGAATCAAGAGAGGCAAATACAACCCAAAAATGCAGAATCCATAAGACCAAGATAGCATACAAATTAGTTCATCAAGAACACAAATCAAGTTCAAATTTTTCAAGACTTGACAAATTAGATGATAGACTTCAATTAGATCAAAACACAACAAGATCTGGGCATGATCTGCAAGACCCACATAGCATTCATGAACAATATTGGCCTGAGATTAACAGGCATCAAAAGGGCAAACAAAATCATCAGATTATTACATAATGAATGAAAAAAGATACTTACATGGGGTCAATCTTGAAGAGCGATAACATCAAGGAAATGGATGATAAAAAAATGCAGAGGAAGAATATGAATCATGGATGATTGATAATAAAGTTATGAAAACGATCTCGATTGAGGAGAGAGAGAGAGAGAGAGACAGAGAGAGAGAGATGAAATGGGCTATAATAATAATAATAATAATAATAATAATAAGTTGTTCCAAGAAAGCGATCTTTGGTTCTAATCCGTGTGGTTGGTTCGCTAACAAAACAAAAGAACAAAAGAATTGAGAAAAGGAATAATTTTCTTCTTATCAATCAATTGCCCAATTTAAATGGTCCAAAATACCCAATCTCAAATCTATTTTAACTTAACTAGGTAGGTTTCAAAAACCTACAGATACGAATTTGATCGATATTATTTAATTAGGTTTGTTATGGTAACAATCCAAAAAATATATTAGTAGAACCCCCCGAGAATACTATTGGCACAGGTATAACTTATAGCAAAACAAAAGACAGATTTAAAATGAAGTGTTTTCGGTTGGTAACACCCAGAGCCGGTTTTGGGGGAAGGGCAGCAAGTGTGATGCCTCCCGACTAGATCACCCTGTGATAGGCCCGAATCTTTTAAAAAAAAAATATTATATATATATATGTGTGTGTGTGTGTGGAGGGGTTATTCTAAAGATGAGAGTGTCTAAAAAGTGTATGAAGATATCGAGAGAATTAGATCTTATCAATCAACGGTTAAGATGGAAAGATTAGATAATTTAGGTGTGTTTTATTTTAAAGACATATAAAGATGTGTTAAAGGGCATAATCGTCTTATGTGTTATATTATATATAGAAATATTTATTAAATATTTAATTATTATATTTTCATCCAAATTTAACATAAATACATATTATAAATAAACCTTGTTGAATTACCAGAAACACACACTAGAAAATCAAAAACACATAACGTAAAACCCTGCTGAATTACAGTGTGTTATAAAACATAACATCAAAGTTTAGTCCAAATTTACAAAAAAAAAACACCCAAGAACATCAAGAAGAAAAACACACTATATTATATCTATGATTATCATGTTTTAATCTAAAATTAAAACAAAACACCAAGAACATCATAATCTATTTTACAATGTGTTTAAAATACAACACAAAATTCTCATCGAAATTTAAAACACAACACCAAGAACATCAAGAACAAAAACACACTATGTTGAAAATAATGTACAAAAACACAGTAAACATCATACTAAAACATCAACTATAAACACTAAAAACACACCAATGATGAACACCAAAAATATTGTTCTTGATATAACACCAATAATAAAATCACAATAATGGCAGAAACACACCAATAATTATAATAACTAATAGTTCTCCAATGATAGCAGAAATTGGAATATTGAAGAGAGGAAATAGGAATTATAATAAATAATAGTTTTAATTTCCAAAAATAATAAAAAAAACCTATAGACAATCTTACCCCTATGTATTTTATTAAATCCAATGTTCCAAATGTCTTCTTACACTTTTTAGGAAAAATGACTTCTTATTTTAACCTTACTGTATATATATATATATATATATATATATATATATATATATACATATATTGGAGGATGATATTTTGAGAAATTGATGAGTTGTAAGATTTTTAAAAACTCAATATAGACCACACATTTAGTTAAATGAGTATAGATATGTGTCTGAGATTAAATTTAATTAAAAAATGAATAAGGAGAGAAAATAAATATTTTTTATTATTACACAAGTTTAAATATTAATTACGCATGTGTAAATAGTCGATTTGGTGTGTAAGAAAATATAGTAATTTTTTTTACGTTACATACACTTACATATGTGTGAAAAAAATCAAAAAGCAAATTGTTACGTTGAATTTTTTGAGTTCTTAAAACTCAAAGTGGTTCTAAAAAAATCAATATTATATATATATATACATATATATATGGTAGGGAAAGTATATGTTAGAAACCTCCTCTAGTTGTAAAAACCCTGGAAACCCAAATATGTGGTTGTGGTTGTGCCATGTGTTCACTTTGTTAGTACACGGTTTTGCGTCTCGAGTCTTTGTAATTATCGTTTATTTTAATGTAAAAGTTATTATTATATTAAGTTAGTTTGTTAAAGAGCAGTCTAGTTCGTTAAGGATGTTTAACGAACTAGAAGTTAAGTTAAGTTCCCTCCTAATTCGTTAAGGATGTTTAACGAATTAGGAGGCAGTTCGTTAATGTTTATTATTAATGTAATGTAATGAAGTAGGAGTCTAGTTCGTTACGGAATGTGTAACGAACTAGACCTGTCTTCTATATATATTGGTGTTCCTTCACTATTTTATTTAAGTATTGATTTAACGTATCAAACCTCTGCAAAATTGTTCTCTCGATCAATCCTTCATCTATTAACTTAATCTATTACATAATATATACACATACTACAACTAATACTAATATATACATTACATATAATCTATAGGAGTAATTATGAACTAGATCCGTGTTTTTCGTTTCTGGATCTTAGATCTGAGATCTTAAGACATTTCTACAAGTGGTATCAGAGCTTTCGGGGATTCGATTGCTCTTGATTTATGTGTTAATTCGTTAATTGACATAATATTAATAGTATTTTGGTGTTATTTAGTTTCCGGAATGATTTAATGAAATTAGATGTTGATTTGGTTGGTTTTGGAATGAATTGAGTTGGATTGGTGTTTGTTAAGGTATTAGGAAGGTTTTGGTGGACTGGAATTGTGATGTGGATTGTATTTGAGTTGGTCTGATTTGGATCTGGTTGTGACGGAAGCAGGGGTGTGTTTTTGGTGCAATTGGATTCATATTTGGTTAAATTGGTTTACGGGATGTTTCGATTTGGATTCGAGATGATGTTGCGAGTAATTTGATATATTATTTGAGTGATTTGGCGTGATAACGAGTTTGTATTACGGATTTGGGACTTTCTTTGGTGTTCTTCGTTTTCCATAAATCTGGAATATGATGGTGAAGATTTGAAGATCTTCATCATCTGTTGAAGATTCCTCTTCGTTAATCTAAGTCGTTACTGCGATTCGTTATCTTTTAATCAATTTGTTACACAATTCGTTACTCAGTTCGTCATCAGTCTGAATCGTGTCATCTAATTCATCAGCCACGTGTTCTAATTCGTTAACCTCATACTTAACTAAATTTTGCCACGTGGCAATAGTTGTCAGAGTTTGTGTCAGGTCCCCGATTTTAGCTGGATCTTACTCAAATAATGTCATAACTCACACAAATAAATGTGTCGACAAGGGAGTTGATGACGGGTTGCTATATTTAGAAAGATTACTGTTTATTAAAGGCGGAATCAATAATAAACAGGGTAGTTGCTAACAATAATCAAAGGTAACTAACACACACAAGATTCACTCAAAATATTTCCATTCATATAATGTCATTATACAAATGATAATCGATTTAGGGTTTCTTGAGGGGAAAGTTTATCTGTACGATTCTAAGACAGCCATCACACTCACAAATATTCTCTCCGAATTAATGAGTCTGTCTGCCTTTTGCGTCGCTATGGAGGTGTGCCATACATTATTCCTTTTATAGGCCTGACACCTCCTTTACAGCTGTCATTCCTACTAGAAACCCTAAACGCTACAACATATTCAAATTACATATTCAGAATTATTCTAAGTGTAAAACAAGTCTTCCGGGTAGGCTTTTGCAGTTATATTGATTTTCCGAGTAGACTGTGTGCTCTGCCATCCTTCAGTACTTGGTAGCATAGACGTGTGCCCGGGATCAGTTTCCGGGTAGACTTTACTTGAAGAGTATTTTACCAAGTAAAATACTCACCGGGTAGACTTCAATCTTCTTAACTTTGCTAGACTTTTCCCGACAAACTCTTACGAGCAACCTTATTCTTCAATGGTCTCTTTCAACTCTTTGCTAGAGAATAGCTTATTAACAAAGTGTGCTCGGCAGCACTGTTCCTTGCTTGAGTTGAACCTTGCTCGATGTTACTTAGAGATATTCCATTAAAACATCAAGCCTACTTGGACCATAGTATTATTAAGAATACCTTGCTCGGTCTTCCAAACACTTGGCTTCATGAACTTGGTTAGCCAAAAGCTTACTCGGGAGTAAACCATGCTCGGCGAAGAACAATCTTGCTTGACAAAGTGATCCTTGCCTGGGTTTATACTAACTAGTGAACCTTGCTTGGCATAACACTAATTAATGAACCCTGCTCGGATATTCACTTAAGAAGAATTCTAAAAGATAACCTTGTCCGATAGACAAAATATCGTACCCGGCTAAGTAAAAGCATGCTCGGAAGCCTAAGGTATGCCCGTATCCATACTTAGCGAATTCTGAGAAGGTTGAGAAGATTCCAATCTTCCATATAGCTTGCTTAGGTCAAATATTTGACTTAAAAATCTCCCCCTTAGGTCAAATCTTGACTCAACAATCTCCCCCTAGATTGGAACACCTTAGCTGACCCAAAACATTTCTATGGTTACTTACACTTAGTCAAAATACACATCAAATTAAAGTCAAGTTACATATTCATCAAAAACATAAACAAATTACGTAATCAAAATTCTGTCCGAAGACATTACATAACAAAGCCTATTCTAAGAATCTTGTCTTTTCCTTGCATTGTGGGTGGCTTGTCTTCTGTTGACTATTACTGATGCAGCTCTCAGCTTAAAGATATCAAGGATTTGGTAGTGAGTGTGACTTTCTGGAATGACCAAATCCCTTATATCCATCAGATCTTCATCATGCAAGTAAGTTAAGTCTTCATCCTCTTTTATTATCCCCAGTACTTTTCCATCAGAGTTTCTTAGCAAATAATAGCCAACATCTTCTTTATATTCAATCTCAGCTATGATGCCATTCTTTTGAACTGTGTAGTTGGGGCGTGTCATTCTCCTTTCAAGACTAATGCATGTATTCGTGTTTGACAAAGGATTCATATCTCTGACATTCATCTTGTAGTACAGTTCAACACTGTCCATTTTCTTTAACTTTTCTGTCCTTCTTTATATGTGAAGTTGAATCAATTTCCAACTTCTCTTTTCTTTTAGGAATTGGAATCCCTTATTCGCTTCATCCTTTAAAAATTTTGAGAGATCATTCATTTGTATTCCAGCCTTCTTATTTCTATTTCGGTAGTCATACAAATTGAGAGTGACCATTCTTTCTAGTTGTTCTTGAGTGTATTCATAAAAGTCACTTCTCACAACTATGTTTCTCAGTTGTCTGCTTTCCATAATCACTTTCAGACATTCAGAGACAGAATCATAGTAGAGTTCTCTTGGAAGATCCACATCTGATTATGGTCTTGCTGTTCTTTGGGGTTCAGCTCTACTTGATTCACCTCTGCTTGATGAGGCATGCAATCTTGAAACAGAGGGCCTAGTTGGGATAGACTTCTTTGGTTTTCTAGGCCCCAAATTAAAAGTTTTGATGTAGATTGACTATACCATTTCAGGTGGAAGGTTGGCAAGCTCAACAAGGTCATGTCCTGCTTGTTCATTAAGGATCAACATCATTTTGTTTAACCCAGGATTGTTTGACAATCCTGCGGGTACAAACCTTCCAATAACAAAGCTTCTAGGGTTCTCTCTTTCCCTCAGAGCTTTTTCCCAGTCAGCCTTCTGAAGGTAAAAAAGTTCTTTCAAGTCTTCCTTTTCCAAGGCGTTAAAAGTAGCTTCATCCATTCCCCTCTGATTTATCATTATGCCCTCAATATCTTAATCATTTCTTCATTTTCCCAAGGAATTATAGGTTCATCTTCTTGTTAAGAATTTAATTCCTCTGGGATAGGTGTTTCAACGGCAGGTACTTTTTTTGATTTTTCCTTTTCATCTTGAACCTTTTGTTTCTCCCTTAAAGTTATTATCTTTCTTTTCTTCTTAGGAGGTTCTTGTTCATCCTGAGTTTTACCTGACTGTTTAGCAGATGGTTCAGACCGTTTAGTTGAGATCTCAGATTGTAACCTTTTCAGTTTTTCTTTTCTTTTGAGTATGTTGTATTGGTTCAACACTGATTCTTTTGACAGATTTTCAACTATATCAGGCTTCAACCCTTTTTCCAATAGGTATCCACACATACCTCCAAACTTCTTTTCCATAGCTTCCATTTTTTCAATCTTTTCATTCTCCTTGACACATTTTTCTATCACTTTTTCTCTCTCACTGTTGTAAAGATCTTGAAGTTTGTCAAATTTGAAGTGTGTTAGATCTTTTTCTGAATAGCCATGCCTTCTTAAATATTCTTTGTATTTCTGATCATCTCTATTCTTTTGTTGCATAGCCCTTTTGATCTTGTCATTTTCTTCTTCAAGTCTCTTATTCAATTCATCATCATTCATTTAAGCAATACTCTCAAATTTCACACTAAGTGCCTTCAACTTCATAATCAAAGGATTCTTCATTTTGGCATTTAACAAACTTTTCTCAATGTTTTCCCTTTGTTCATCAGTCATTGTCACATGTGGGGACTCAACATTAGCAGCTTCAGCACTTTTATCTTGATCATCATTAGATTCATCAGATTCATCCTCCTCCTCAGTTGAATCATTAACTACATCTATATTGGGTTCATCAGAAGGTGGATGATTTGGGTTTGGTTCACTTCAAATGGCACATCAGGAACACCTTGAACCTTTTCTCCTGGTTGCAAGGTTTGCAATGGGACTGCCCTGATTGGACTTGCATCATCATCAGGAGTTTCTACAAAACATTTGTTCTTATCATCCCACTTGCCCCTCTTTGCAGATCTTTCATATTCAGACTGCTCATTTGCCCTCTTTCTTCTCTCATAGATCTTAGCAAATCTGTTGACTTTCTCAGCAAATTGTTCATACAAATTAGTAAGTTTTTCTTTCTTTTGATGAATTGTTTCTGATTCTTGAGGTTGAGTCACATGATCTCTTTTTGGCCAGCTGTCAGTTGGGTATTTCTTTATATCTTCTCTCACTTGCTCAGCCCATTTCTTGGCAGCCATTGAAGCAATGGACTCACCAATCTCTTCTTCAACCATCATTTCAGTATTAAAATTGATTGGTTCAGCAGTTTGATTTGACTTTGTTTCTGGTTGACTTTGGGTTTGAAACATGCTAACCACCATAGCTAAGGAATTATCTGCTTCCTCAACTCTTCTCAATTTAATTAAAGCCTCAATTACATCTTGATCATCAACCTCTACTTCATTAATCACTTTAGCATTATTTGCCTGATTGATCAAGGCTTCCTACTCAGCCAACTCTAAAGGAACCATGGTTTGGGCCAGTATTTCTCTGTCCCTTGTTTCCCTCATAATGTTTTCATGTTCTCTTATGGCAGCAGCAGAAGCTTCAGCATCATCTCTAAACAAGATGTCTTTCATAGGATTTTCCTTAACAGGCTCTTTTTCAGTTACTTTTGCCTTTCCCTTACTCAATCTTCTCTGGAGCTCTTCTTCAGTTTCAGACTCAATTTCATCAATTTCTCTATACAGATTTTCCATCTCTTCATCATACTCTACAGTCTTGGAGTTCACTGTTTGTTCAGTTTCTGGTTCAATGAGTATCAACTCCTCAGTAGCAGCATCTTCTTCATTTACTACATCAGTTTGATCTTCATTTTGAATGTCAGTCAAGACATCAGTTGCTACATCAGTAAGAACCACATTTTCTTCATTGATTTTCATTCCAGTTTCATTTACATCCTCCTCATCATTCCTCACTTCATCCTCCTCCTCTCTCCACTCAACATTCACAATATTATCATTTACATCATAATCTTGTTCTCCAACATCAAATTTGTCAGCTTCATAGTCTACATCCTCCATTATCCTCTCCTCACTATCCTCATCCTCATCATCATATGCTTTTAAAATAAATTTCAAACCATCCACAGTCTCATCACCTGTAACTTTCTCCTTCTCAGTTTCAACATTCACCATAGAGTCATTTGGCATATTAACATTCTTCCCCTGTTTTGGGGCAGTTGAGGTTTTCTCAACCTCCTGCTCCAGGGCTTGAATTCTTAATTTTGCACGTACCAACTAATCTAACAACATTACATTCTCATTGGTAACCTCCTCATTTCTTCTCTTCAATTCAGCATTTTCTATAATTAAATCCAAATTTCTCTGGAATATGCCTGTTTCTGTCTGCGGGGTTGTAGGTGGTGATGTAGAAAAAGGTTCATGTTCAGGTTGTTCTAGGTTTGGGATTTGAGTTTGGATAATAGGTTGTGGTGGTGATTGTGTATGGGGTGGGCTTGGAATAAATGGATCTGAATAAATAGGGCTAGTGGTTGGTGGTGTTTGTGGTGTTGGGGGTATGTGAGTTGATGTTTCAGGCTGGCTCAAGGTTAAGGTTTGGGGTGGGGATTGAGCGGTGTGGACTTGTGGTTGTGGTGATTAGGGTGGTGTTTGTATAGGTATGTCAGTTGTTAAAGATTGGTGTGGTGGATTTTGTGGTGGTGATGGTATTGGTTGGTTCTCCCCCTGATCAAGTGCATCAACATCCATGGCTACTCCAGCCCCTCCTTCATTCTCATCATTATCATTATCATCACCATCAGAATCATCATTATCACTTTCAACATCATCTTCCCCTTCCTCCTCCTCTGAGCTCAACTCAGGCACTGGCATTATCTCCAAATCATGGTTCAGTAACCATGGTAAATTTTCAAATGGTATGTTGGAGTTAAATCTGTTTGCTCTACCTGGATTTGTAATTCTTCTATAAGTGTCGGGATTTTGCAGCAGATGAGTAGTGCCAATTAAAGGTAAACCTTGTAGTTCCCTGTTAAAGATTATCTGTAAGAATCTGGGGTACTGTAAGAATCTATCCACTTCGGCTTTATTCAAATTTCCAACCATGCCTTCAAATATCATCTTTGAAAAGTTGAAAGGCAGATCACGACTCATCAGAGTCCATGATCCTTTTCTTGGAGCAAATCCCTGTATCACATGGTGAATTAAGAATCTGTACAGCATAGGGAACATTCCCTTTTGAAATTGCCCATCGTGTAAAGTTCCCTGACATCCCATCGTCTGTTCAAGTATCCTCATCAGGTGAGCTTTATTGAAGTTTATAGAGTTATGGTCATCATCATGTAACTGCAAGCATCGTCTTATCATTCTTTCAGTTACATGTATTTCATGGCTTGCAACAGTTGCTTCGATTCTTCGACCATGTATGTCATCAACAAGTCTTGCAGAGCGCCAGAAATCTAGTGAATGATTTCAATATATGATTGGGCACTCAGTGAAAGCAAAACTCACATTTGATCTTGCCATCCAAGTGACCATCCTTGCCACCGGCTCATTATCAGGAGTGACTTGCAGCAAGGCACACATATTATGCTTCTTTTCAAAGACATATTTAGGTTGATTTTCTTCTTCTGCCATATCTGAATAACACAATCAAACATATTCAAAGTGAAATTAGCATAAAAGTTTATTACTTTAAGCAATTTCAAGTTATAAATTTGAAGAAGAAAGAGAGAAATTTCATTAAGAACCTGTTCTTCGACAAATTGATAACCTAATCACAAAAACAGAGTATTAGTAATCAAATACATAATCGAAGCCCATAATCAACTAATAGTGGTCGGAAAACAATGTATTATTGCTTACCGAGTCGGAATTAGTGGGCTGGTAAAGTTAGGGTTTGGATTAACTGAAAGCGATGAGTCGGTTTGTGTTACTTAGTGTAAACAGTGGAAGGAGAGAGAGAGAGGGAAAATAATGTGTAAACCGTCTCTCACTCCCTCTTATATACCTTTTGAAAAGTGGGTTTTAAATGCTTTTTGTCGTTTAGTGAGTTATTAGCTGTCAAACAGTAACATTATCCACTTGATATTTTAAAAACATTTAAAAACAAATAATGCAACCTTTTATCATTTAGGTTTAGTAAACCTTACTCGGAAAAGTAAATCTTTGAAAATTTTACTCGGTATACTTCCACTTACTCAAAGCTTACCCGATTATAACTTGGTATAAATTAGAAGTTAAAATGAAGAAAACTTACTTGAAATACAAGATTTCTTGGGAACTAAATCACAAGTAACATTAATCAAGTATAACACATCAAGCATGCAACCTTACTAGGAATCAGTTAAGATGCCCAAAATAATTTACATATAATTTAACTACCTTGCTCATTAAAAACAGTCAATCACAACGTTACCAATAATAGTACACATACATAGCAATCAGTCAAGTATACTTTGAAGCAAATTATGCTCGACAATCTTTCAAGAGTACATAATGCTAGAAAATGGATTCATAGCACACACTGTACCCGGAAAGTTAGCTTGAAATTACCCAAGTATATTCGGGGAACATTTGAAAACTTAAAGTGTACCCAAAGTATAAAGTGTGCCCGAAAACAGGCTTATCCGGAAAACACTTGTAATTTCACAGAAAAACATATTCACACAAATCACAAAGCTTACTCGGTGTACTCAAGAAGTTCACAAAGTTTGCTTGGAATAATATTCAGCATATAAGATGCAAAGCTTGCTCCGAACAAGAAATCCTTGTTAAAAGCTAGCTATAACACATATTCAACTTAAGATATTAAGCTTGCTCGAAAATTAGTACAGTAGTGTACTCTACCTGAAAAGTGTAAATACTTCAAAGCATACCCGAAAAACATAAACTTAGTCCAAAGTGACTAAGCTTGCTCGGAAAGGTTATAAAACATCAAACCTTACCCGAAAATACATATTCAGCTGTTTTGTGCTCGGGAAGGTTTGAAGATATCAAACTTTGCCCGAAAGTCATAAACTTAGTTAAAAATGACTAAGTCTACTCGGATAGGTTATAAAATATCAACCCTTACCCGAAAGTACTTATTCAACCTATTTTAGGAAAAATGCAACTCTTTTTGACTTAAACCACTTGTTATAATATATTTTTCTTTAAAGAACATAGTTTAAGAGCAAATGGTGCATTTAGATATCAAATTTCAGTTGTATTTCTCTTCAAAATCGTTTCTTCCATTTTCTGAAAAGATCTCAAGAATGAGATCATATTGATTAAGTAGCTTTCTCAATACTTCATTTGTCAGCATTATTATGACAACATAGATAGATTAACAGCAGGTATAAACTTAGCATGAATTTCATCTCTTTGGTAAAATGATTAAGGTTCATTTAGTAGCTTAATGCATTAATGGTCAACACTGTGCTATGATGCCTCATATCTCTTCTCAAAGCTTATTTGGCTTTCCCCAGATCACCCCAATTTGACTCCAACTTCCTGTATTTGGTCAAAAATTGTTTTTGTATGACACAACTTATTGGATCTTTTTGTATTTTTTTTTTGATATTCAAACATATATAGAGGTTGAATGTTGAACTTACTGTTAAATAACAGGCCTTTCATTCGGGGCATGACATGATTTTGTTAAATCCCCTGGTCTCTGTAGTTCTTGTTTAAACCCTCTTGTTTGATAAAATATTTAAAACACTTATCAACTTTTGATTGATTTATTCATTCTTCCCCTTGTTTTTGATATTTTCTCAAATATTTCTTAAGCATGTTCTTGTCATATTTAAATATGTTTCATTTCGGTTGACCAAATAACAACAGGCTTGTGTATGACTGGGTAATCACTTTTCTGCCTATCATTTGGAAAGATTTATCTTGAGACATGCGAGGAAAACTATGTATCTCCACATAAAAATTAACATATTCATTATATTTATATCACCTTAGATTTTACACATCATGGGAAAGCAACCATACATGTTAATGACTATACTAAGGTCCTTTTAGCCTACTAAACCCATATGATTGGCTAAGTAGTCAATGTACTATCATTTACTAAATTAAATACAGTTTAATATCCAATCATCCCAATATCTCTTAATTGGCAGGTAAATGGCTCTCCTGTTTGACCACAAGTGGTCAACATGACCAAACATACATGTGAATATATGTCCTTTCAAAGTCAGAATTATTAACATAGTTTTAAGTGAATGAATAAGAAACAATTTATAATTGCCCCAAATGCTTTCAGTTTTCTGGTTATTGGCTATCCTTTTAATCTATACAGATTGCAAGACCAAACATACACAAGTGTATGTCCTTCCAACTGGGCAAATGACATAATTTTCAGCAAGATAACTACTTGAGACTTTTCTTTAAAAATCCTTCTCTTAAGCTTCTTAAAAGCTTGAACTGAATAATCTTATCATATCTCTACACCATTAATCAACTTGCTCATGTTTTGATCAAAATAAAGTAATTATGCAAAATTCATTAGAAAATTCTTTTTATCATTTAATTTTGACATAAAACCTACTTTGACACAAACAGTTGTAACTTAATCAAATCTTAATCAAACATAATATCATCAAGATAAGTAGACAGTACTAACATTCAAGGTCTATCCTATCCTAATAACATCAAATGATCAGATAAAGCACATATTCAAGCAATTAAGCAGTGATGTCAGATAAGCACACACTAACAAGCAGTTCAAAACAAAGGAACTCTTCTTAACATCACATACACACATCAACTGATAAACATGCAAAAAAATAAATCATATATCCTTAATCAGATTTCATCAGAGTTGATCATTCCCAGGGCTTTCAGAAGAAAGTTGAACCTGGTTCTATCAAGTTGTTTGGTGAATAGGTCTGCCAAATTGTCACTTGTATCAACTCTTTGCATTTCAATCAAATCGTTTTCACTACAATCTCTTATGAAGTGATGTATGATTTCAATGTGCTTAGTCTTAGAATGTTGAACTGGATTCTTAACAGTAAAATATGCAGCAGTATTATCAATAAGAATAGGGGTATTCAGAAAATTCAAACCATAGTCCAGCATCTGGTTTTGAATCCATAGAACTTGTGCACAGAATGCATATGCGGCAATGTATTCAGCTTCTGCAGTGGAGATTGAGACAGTAGTCTGCTTCTTGCATTGCCATGACACTAGCCTGTCACCCAAAAATTGACATCCACCTGATGTTGACTTTATGCTCATGTTACAGCCATCATAATCACTGTCTGTGTAGGCAATCAGATCAAAGGATTCATTCTTTGGAAACCAAATTCCCAAGTCTGGTCTTCCCTTCAAATATCTAAAAATTCTCTTCACAGCATTCATATGGGAGACTTTTGGGTTTGATTGGAATCTTGCACACACACATACAACAAACATAATATCTGGTCTTGTTGCAGCAAGGTACATCAGGGATCCAATTTTGGCTCTATATTCATGTTCATCCATAGGCTCCCCCTTTTCATCAGCAATCATCTTTTCTTTTGTGTCCATTGGAGTTGAAGCAGTTTTGTACTCATGACAATTGAACTTATTCAAAATGTCCTGCACATATTTGGTCTGGTAAATGAAAATCCCTTCAGCTTTCTGTTGAACTTGCAGTCCAAAAAAGAAGTTCATTTCTCCCATAGAGCTCATGCTGTATTTGGATTTCATTACCCCTTCAAACTCCATACACATTTGTTCATTTGCAGATCCAAAGATGATATCATCCACATAAACTTGTAACAGAAGCAAGTCTGATCCCTTTCTTTTGTAGAATAGTATCTTGTCAATGGCTCCCCTTTGAAAGCCATTTTCAAGAAGATGATTTGACAGCTCATCATACCAAGCTCTAGGAGCTTGATGCAATCCATATAGAGCTTTGTTCAACTTATACACCCTGTTTGGATACATTGGGTCCTCAAAACCTGGAGGTTGAGCAACATACACCTCTTCATCAATCTTTCCATTTAGGAATGCAGACTTGACATCAAGCTGGAATACCTTAATGTTCTTTGAGGCAGCATATGCAAGAAAAATCCTGATAGCCTCAAGTCTTGCAACAGGTGCAAAGACTTTCTCAAAGTCTATTCCTTCCTCTTGAAGGCATCCCAGTGCCACAAGCCTAGCTTTATTCTTAATCATCAAACCCCTCTCATCCCTTTTGTTTCTAAAAACCCATGTTGTGCCAATTGCATATCTGTTCATTTGTCTATCAACAAGATCCCACACATGTAAATCTCTGAACTTTGCAAGTTCCTCCTGCATTGCTTCCACCCAAATATTATCTTTTAGTGCTTGAGCAATGTTCTTTGGTTCTATTTGGGATAGGAAACAGGAGTATAAACATATATTAGCAATCTCAGAATGACTTCTTGTGACTCTTTCAGGTATGTTTCTAATGATGTTTTCGGAGGGATGATTCTTCTCAACATAAGGAGTTTGTACAATCATATCTGCAGACACATTTGTGTCAAGATTTTGTTCATTGAGATCTGGTTCTTCAATAATCAAATCAGTTTCTGCATCTTGAAATTCTGGTGCTTCTTCATCATTCTGTCTTGAAGTGGATGCACCATTGTTTTCCAAGTTTAGTCTCTCAAACAGATCTTTAAATCTTGCAGTAGATACAGCTTCTTCTTCATTTGCTTGGTTACTTGTGTTTCCCTCATTCTGAATTTGATCATTCTGTACTTCTTGATCATGCTTGTTCAACAATATCACTTGAGGAATTCTTCACAAAAGTATATTCCTTTTCCTTTTTGGCAACCTTCTTACACAACTCTTCTAAGTCCACTGTTTTCTTATTTTTCTCTTCAATTACACTGGCCTTGTAGAATGAATCATCAAAGTCTTCAGGATAAATCTTGAAAGACCTTATCAACTTCTCATGATCAAACAGCCATGCTGCACCATCAACAGTGTTGAACTAATTCTCATTAAAGATGATGTCAGATGATTCTATCACACTCAAATGATCTTTCACATATACTTTGTATGCTTTTGAATGTGTAGAATATCCAACAAAGAAACAGTCTAGGGATTTTGTTTGAAACTTGTTCAAATAATCTCTAGTGTTTAGAAGAAAACATTTGCATCCAAAGGGTTTGAAAAACTTGATATAAGGCTTTCTGTTGTGGAATATTTCATATGGTGTCTTTTTATACCTTTTGTTGACAAGTACCCTATTCTGAACATAGCAGGCTGCATTTATGGCTTCAGCCCAAAATGTAACTGGTAAATTAACATCTGCTAACATGGTTCTTGCAGCTTCAATTAATGTTCTGTTCCTTCTTTCCACAACACCATTTTGTTCAGGAGTTCTAGGAGCTGAGAATTGTTGAATGATTCCTTTACTTACACAGAATTCATCCATAACTCCATTTTTGAACTCACTACCATTGTCACTTCTCATCATTTTAACCTTCTTACTCAACTTGTTCTCAATCATTGTTACAAAACCCTTAATCAACTCTGCAGTCTCATCCTTGATACTTAGGAAATAAACCCAAGTATATCTTGAATAATCATCAATGATCACAAGACAATATTTTTTCTTTCCAATACTCGGCACACTTACAGGACCAAAGAGATCCATGTGAAGTAATTCAAGTACTTGATCAATTGACTTGATGAGCTTTATCTTATGAGAGGATTTATGATGTTTGCCTTTCTGGCATGAACTACAATGATCTTCCAATTTGAAATCTCTTGTAGGTAAGCCTATTACATGCTCACCTTTGACAAGTCTATTCATGTTCTTCAAGTTCACGTGACACAATTTCCTATGCCACAATTTTGATTCATTTTCAGTGGCTTTGGAAACAAAACATGCTCCACCCCTTGAAATAGCATCTTTCATGTTCAACTCATATAGATTGCCATTTCTTGGAGCCATCATCATAATCATTTCAGGTGGGATTACAAATTCTGGTTTTAGAATGAAACAGTGTGAGTCATCAAAACCAACTTTGTAACCCTTATCACACATTTGTGATATACTCAACAAATTATACTATAGACCTTCAACATGAAATACATTATCAAATGAAACTTTTCCATTTGTCAAAATTCATTTCCCAACAATCTTTACACCATTTTCATCACTCCCAAAAGCTACAGGACCTTCAAACTTTTCTTCATAATTGACAAGTGACCTCCTGTCACAAGTCATGTGCCTAGAACATCCACTATCTATGTACCATATGTCATTCAGAGGAGTGGACTGTTCCTCCACAAAAAAGAGAATTTGATCAGTTGAGTGTTGAAGTGCAAGCTAGATCAACTTGCAGCTCATCAGATTCAGTTTCAGTGGCAGCTTGGGAAGTGAGTGTTGTTGGTTTAGGATCTTCATGAGTGACTTCTATATTGTCTGAATTAACTGTTTCATAACCACACTCTCTTGGGGTATTGACAAATGAGATTGAGCTTAGACTTTCTCCTGATGCAGTGTCATACTCTTTCACCACATAATCTTCCTTTTTAGAGTAATCTCTTACATCAGTAACTGCATTTACCTTAGCCTCAATCTTAGGTTTCCAAAGGAATCCTTCAGGTTAATAACCATGTTTCATTAGAAACTTCTCATCACCAGTAAGTTCAGTTGGTTTCTTTCTAGGAAAGACACCTCTGATTCTTGTCTTCTCACTGCTTGGTGATCCTTGAGAGCTATCAGATTGGACTGATTGTGTATCCCTTTTAGGAATGATTCTCAAGGGCTGAAAGTTTTTCTTAACAGCTTTCTCATTCTTTATAGGAGACTTACTCCTTTTAGCTTGTTCAGTCACATGTTTCTTGGCTTTCATTGATGGTTTCAAATTATCTTCTTTCAATGCTTCCTTCTCACACACCTTTCCCATTCCCAAATATTTTTCATACTTCAGTTTGTAAGCCACAAAGTCTTGTCCAAACTTTGTTTCATTTGGGACATGAAAGGGTTTGAATTTGAGTCTCTCATTGCAAGTATCTGTGTGATGACCATATTCATCACATTTTTTGCACCAAACCTTTCCTTTGTATTTTTCATGATTACTTCCTTTTCTGAACCTTTCACTTGGCCTAGGTTCTTTGAAACCAATTGTCTTCTGATATTTTATACTATCAAAGTTAATTGAGAAAGGAACAAACTCCCAATCCTAATGTCTTGTCTTCTAGTCTTGCTCTTTACAAACATAATTTTTTGCATATTCAGTGGTTCTTCTTCTTGACTTTCTCTATATATTGACTGTCTCTTTTCATATTCTTCAATTGTTTCCACCTCCCCTATGTCAAACACCTCATGACTAGAGAAAACTGGGTAAACTGGAATAAATTTTCCAACATTAACTTCTTCAGTTGTACTTTTCTTCTTGTTTTTATTTATTCTTTCCAACACATCATTGCTTGGTGGCCTGACTATATTGTAGCTTACCTTCTTTCTCTCACATATATCCAAAGATACATGTTCTCTTCTGAATTTTTCATTCAGTTTCTTCATCTTTTGTGTCATTTATGGCAATAGTGGTAGCTTGTCAATTGATTATGGTTTCAGGTATCTTCAACCTCTTTCAGCAGTTTTAATCTCTTCTTCATTGATTTGATCACTCAAATCACTTACATCATCCACATTCAAATCTTCAGAATCAAAATCATCTTCAGACACTTGTAATCCTATTGACTTATCTTCTTTCACATCTTTATTTACCATAAATTCACCTTCTTCATTCACCTCAACATTCTTATACAAATCTACAAGATCTTCTTTGTCTTGAAAAACATCTTTGAATTATTGTAGATATGCATTTCTTTTCTCTTTATCAACTTTTGGCATAAAGTTGTTGTTGAATGGTGGTGGTACTGCTTTGTATTTGTCTTTCTCTTATACTTGGTTTAGAATACCGCATATATTTCATGTGAAAACCAAGTTTTTCAAGAATTCATTTTCAATTTGCAGTTTTGTGTTCTGCACCTTCTCTTCTATAATCATTTTCTTCAACCCTTCTATTTCAGTTGTGAACCTTTTCTGAGCCCTGTAACTACTGACACAATCATCTTCTAGACTCTTCATCCTTTCTTCACTAATCATCTCACTAGCCTCATAACCACTGATAATAATTTGTTTCTTGAAACACTCACTTTCTAGCTTTCCTACTTTTGTTTTCAGATCATTGATAATTTCATTTAAATCAACAGTAGGAGCAGAGTTTACTGAGATGATGATCCAACTTCTTTCTCAATTATGGCCATAAATGCCACATTTGCTTTCTTGATATCATCTGCATGTCTTCTTCATGATTTCTCCAATCAAAACTACCCTCATGCTGTGTAGCTACAACAACATTTCCTTGATTTCTGATCTGATTTTGGTTGTTTGGAACAGTTTGAAGGTTTTGGTTGTTGTTTCTTTGAAACCCTTGATTCTGTGGCACAGCTTGATGATTGTTGAAGTTGGGATTGTAGTTGTTGAAGTTGTTGTTGTTAGGGTTGAAATTTCTTTGCTGGTTTTGTTGATATTGGTTCTGATGATTTCTTGACTGGTTTTGGAATTGATTAGTCTGAAAATTTCTTGGCATGTTACATTCCCTGGAAAAGTGATCGGGTTGTTGGCAGTTATAGCAAATGGCTTTTGACTTATCAAAACCAATTCTTTCATTAGGCCCTGATAGAAGTGATCTACCAGTCCTGTTGTATAGCATTTTGCTTCTAAGAGCCAACATGGCTGCTTGCCATTTCAGGTCCATGTCCTCCAAGTCATCAGCATCTATCTGTTCAAGGTCATCCTGGATGACACTTGTATGAATCAGATTTTTAGCAACAAAAGCATTGTATGACTCTGTAAACATGAAGAACAAAGCCTGAGTTTCATTTCCTTGACCATTTCCTCAACTAGTATGAGGTACCTGCCCACTTGCCATTGAGGCAGAATCAGTATCATCAACCAATTGCACATTAAACCTCTGTTGGTTTCCATGATTACTTGTGCTACCACCAACAAAAGATTTGAGAATGTCAGCACTATGTTCAACTGGTTCTTCAATAATGGGAATTTGCTGTTGATTCTTGGTGGTTAAATTTCCCATTGGTGCAATTAATGCATTTGAAACATTAAAGCAAGGTCTTTCCTCTTTGACCATCTCATTTTTAATCATCTCTATTTCTGCAGCCTGAAGTAAGCACACTACATCATCCAATTTCAAATCATTGAAATTTTGCTTTTGGAGGATGAATTTGCAAGCAGTGTACCAATCCTTAGGCATAGAGGTTAGCAACTTGGTATTCAAATCAAAGCCAGTCATGACATGGTCTGTGGTTCGGAGGTCATTCACTATTGCTAAGAACCTTTCAAGAATGGACTTTAACCTTTCTCCATCTTTATACTTAAACCTGTCGAATTGTTGTTTCAGTCTCTGCTTCTTGATGTTTTTGAGCTCAGTGTTTCCTTCAAACATTTCAAGGATTGCATCATACATTGCCTTTGTAGTGGCATGATGTGCAACCTTGGTGAGTATCTCCCAAGATAGACCTAATTTTAACATTGCTAAAGCCTTGTCATCTACTTTTCTCATTCTTTCTCTCACAGCTGCAGTTGCAGCTGGATTTGCACCATCTTCCTCAGTTCCTTGAGGACCTTCCCTAATTGACTTCCACATATCCACATTATTACAGCAAACGGCTGCTTCAAACAAGACCTTCCATTTTGTGAAATTTTCCTGTCCATACAGTCTAGGAATCTTGTTAGTAGACACTTCTTGTTCTTCGTAACTAGACATTTTGAAAAGTCAAAATCAATTTCTTTGTAAAAACAGAGTTCTAAAAATAATCAGATCTAAAAAACCGATTGTTCAGATCTGATGTATCTGGTGCGATTAGAACAAGATTCAGAAATAAAAATTCAAGCTTTAATTGAAATAAGGAAGAGAAAACACCAAGAGATTGAAGATCTGGAAGGAAAATGAAGAACAGAGCTGCTAACGTCACTTTTCAATAGAAAAGTGGTCTGCTTACGTCATCTTTCTTCAAATCTTCAATCAGCAACAAGAATCTTACTAAATTAGCAGCAACAAGCTCTGATACCACTTGTCAGGTCCCTGATTCAGCTGGATCTTACTCAAATCATGTCATAACTCACAAAAATAAATGTGTCGACAAGGGAGTTGATGACGGGTTGTTATATTTAGAAAGATTACTGTTTATTAAAGGCGGAATCAATAATAAACAGGGTAGTTGCTAACAATAATCAAAGGTAACTAACACACACAAGATTCACTCAAAAGATTTCTATTCATATAATGTTCATCATACAAATGATAATCGATTTAGGGTTTCTTGAGAGGAAAGTTTATCCGTACGACTCTAAGACAGCCGTCACACTCACAAATATTCTCTCTGAATTAATGAGTCTGTCTGCCTTTTGCGCCGCTATGGAGGTGTGCCCTACATTATTCCTTTTATAGGCCTGACACCTCCTTTACAGCTGTCATTCCTTCTAGAAACCGTAAACGCTACAACATATTCAAATTACATATTCAAAATCATTCTTAATGTAAAACAACTCTTCCGGGTAGGCTTTTGCAGTTATATTGATTTTCCGAGTAGACTGTATGCTCTGCCTTCTTTCAGTACTTGGTAACATAGACGTGTGTCCGGGATCAGTTTCCGGGTTGACTTTACTTGAAGAGTATTTTACCAAGTAAAATACTTACCGGGTAGACTTCAATCTTCTTGACTTTGCTAGACTTTGCCCGACAAACTCTTACGAGCAACCTTGTTCTTCAATGGTCTCTTTCAACTCTTTGCTAGAGAATAACTTATTAGAAAAGTGTGCTTGGCAACACTGTTCCTTGCTTGAGTTGAACCTTGCTCGATGTTACTTAGAGATATTCCATTAAAACATCAAGCCTACTTGGACCACTGTATTATTAAGAATACCTTGCCCGGTCTTCCAAACACTTGGCTTCATGAGCTTGGTTAGCCAAAAGCTAATTCGGGAGTAAACCATGCTCGGCGAAGAACAATCTTGCTTGACAAAGTGATCCTTACCCAGGTTTATACTAACTAGTGAACCTTGCTCGACATAACACTAATTAATGAACCCTGATCGGATATTCACTTAAGAAGAGTTCTAAAAGATAACCTTGCCCGATATACAAAATATCATACCCGGCTAAGTAAAAGCATGCTCGGAAGCCTAAGGTGTGCCCGTATCCATACTTAGCGAATTCCGAGGAGGTTGAGAAGATTCCAATCTTCCATACAGCTTTCTTAGGTCAAATCTTTGACATAACAATCTCCCCCTTAGGTCAAATCTTGACTCAACAGTTTGTTATAACCGTTATAACAACCTGATGCGTTATCGTTGATTTGTTGTCAACTGTAGCAGATTCGTCATCTTAATTCATTACCTTGAATCAGAGATTCGTTATTTTGATTCGTTAAGATTGACTGAGTGATTCGTTACTTTGAATATGGTTTCGTTAATCTAATTCGTCAAATTGATTCATCAATTTGACCTGATTCATTGCTCAGTCCGTTTGATAGTTCGTTATACTCTAATTCGTTAACATTGTTTCTGGTTCGTTAACTAGATAACCTTCAAATTCGTTATCCTTGATTCATTCTAAACACTGTTCACAATTCATTAACATTACTGTCCATAGTTCGTTTAGATATTTTCAAATTCAACCCTTGAAGTTTGATTATCTTGTTACTTATCAAGATGGCTGGTTTTTACGCGTTAGCTTCTCAAAACGTGCTCATGCAGCAAATGTTACAGTTCGACACTGAAGTTGGATCTCATTCCAAGTGACCTCGATTGATGAAATTTAGTGACTTTGCTAAATGGGAACCTCATTTTCATGCTCATATGGGTTCTGTTCACTCTGATTGTTCTTACTGTTTAGATGAAGTGTATACTGTTCCAATGATTGGAGATGAAACAATCGGATTCACACCTAAAGCCATCTCACAATACTCTCAAGAAGAAAAGAAGGCTTTAGAGATTGAAACGAAAGCATACTCAACTCTTACAATGGCATTACCTAAAAACATATTTCATCAAGTTGGTAGCATCAAGATTTGTGCTTTGTTGTTTCAACACATTCGTATGGGGAGTATGGGTAATACTGCAGAAAGCAAGAAGGTGATATTAAAGTTAGAAATTTTAACTTACTTGAAGGTGAGACTGTCGTAGAAATGACAACACGGTTTAATCATCTGATAGCCGAAATGGACAAGATGAAGATGGAACCTTCTGAAAGTGATAAGATTGATACCATCAAGAGTGCTTTACCGAGTTCCTACTCGACTTTCTTAATGGTGTTGAAAGAAAATAATTATTTCAGTAATGAAGATTTGACTGCGACTGAGTTCATGCAAAAAATCGAAGCTCGTGAATATGATCTTAGGTGTCAAAAGTCTTCTAAGGATAACCAAGATCCAGCTTTTTATGTTGGGAGTATGCCTTTGAGTTCAACAATTTCTCCAATCACTGCATTTCTTACATAAAATGCAAGTGACAATGCTACAACTATCTATAGTGATCCACGTGCTTGTTTCTACACTGCTGGAAGTTCTAGATCACCAGGTGCTTCTGGTTCTTCTGGAGGATCTGATAATTCAACTACTGCAAATCAATTCTCAGCACAACCGAATGTGAACATGAAGGAGGCTGAATAAAACTTTGCTTTCTTGTCTGCCTTCATGACTTCTTATGAGAATATGGTTGGTAGTAAAATTGCTACTAGTGAGTTAACAGATGAAGATTATGACCAAATCGATCCTGATGATTTGGAACTCATGGATTTGAAATGGAATATGGAAATGATCGTCAAAAAGGTGAAAAGGTTCATGCAACGAACTGGCAAAGATCTTCCTTCATTAAACAAGAAATTGGGGTTCGGTAAATTGAAAGTTAAGTGTTATAATTGCCAAGAGTTTGGACATTTTGCCAAAGAATGTGATAAACCAAAGAAATAGTATACTGGTCCTAGAAATCAAGATCGAAGTTCAGCTAGGAAAAATGGGAATGATGCTGTTAAGTCTTCTGGAACCAAACCTTCATCTTCTGGGTCACAAGCTATGATGTCCAACATGGATGGAACTGATTGGTCACAAAGATTGATGTGCAATGACAATCAAGCTAATATGGCTATGTTTAGGTCAAATGAAAATTTCCAAGATGCAAGTGGAAGTGAGCTATCTTCTGACAATGATACTGAGTCTGATTCTGACGGCTCGTGTGAAAAGCTTCCAACTCCTTTTGCTTGCATGGCCAAAATCAATGAGATTAGTTCTTTTGTTTCTTGTGTTGATTGTGAGAAAAACAAGCATAAGTTAGAATCTTTGAAAAATCATAATGATTGTTTAGTGAACGAAATTGCTTCACTTAAGGATACTTATAGACAATCTTTAGAATCTCAAATGAGATCTAGGGAGAAAATTGAAGCATTCTCGATAAGTAATTGTGATCTCAAAGCTGAGTTATTTGTCAAAATGACAATTAACGATCAAAAATTTCAAGAAATCTTGAAACATCGTTCTAAGATAACCGAGCTTGAGAATGAAGTTCTTGAGTTGAAAAACAAGTTGGGAAAGTTTAGAAACTCATCATTTTTGCTAAATGAGATAATCGAAGTATCTCGTAAGCAAAAAGATTCTAAAAAGGGTATAGGTTTTGTTGAAATTCCACCACCGTTTTATAATGATTATACAGCAAATCCTTTTGCTAAAAAAGAAGATGTAATTGTGAAAGAACCTGTGATTTCAGAAAAACCTAAACCAGTAAAAACTGAAAATGTTAAAGTCCAACCACCAACTCAAAAACATCATGTTGAAAGCAATAAAGTGTTTGTAGAAAATTTTGAGAAGGTGATCATTGAGGATATGTTTGAACCCGAAGTGATACACAAAAACCAGAACATTCCAAGTTCTAATCACATTTTATGTGAACCTCATGAATTTGAGGAGGCCGTGTATGGTTCACACACAACTCAAGTGAGAAAGGAAGAACAAGTTAAGGCTAAAACGGTGAAGGCTAAGAAATCAGAAAAACCTAAAATTTCTGATGAAGATTTGATGCGCTTTATCAATCCTACTGTTTCCAAGCCATCAACTGGTCGTGTGTTTAAATTAAAAGGAATAGACACAATGTTCACTGAGAAAGACATTTCGATTAGCATTATCAAACCAGAATTGATTGAAAGTGTCTTTCACAATGAAACTTCCATGATACAAGATCTTGAACGTCAGTATGCTTGTGCCAAAACATCAACTACATCAGACCCATTGATTAAAGCTAAACAACTGTTAAAAAATGCTAAGAAAGTTCAGTTTGTGAAATCTACTGGAACTGACACATTGCAAAGTTTTTCAAATTGCTCTAATCTTGATTTCTATTTGAAAAAGAAATCAGTGTCGTCTGATGATTTGGCCAAGAGTTTTACTAAGAATGTGAGTCATCAACCTTCTGTGGCATCTGTGTTTGCTAAATCTCAAAATGATCGTGTGGATATGCGAAGTTGTTTTCTTTGTGGTCAACAAGGTCATGTTGTGAGAAACTGTGGACAGAAGAAATCTCAGAATCTTCATCCGTTTGTCAAGGACCAATCGAAACAGGTTCCTGTGATAAAGGAGATTTTGAAGCGACCTTTGTCGTGTGATGATGATACTCACATCATGTTTTCAAATGTGAATCCACGTAAGGTAATTCATATGAATGAAACTTATGGTCAAGTTAAACCGAAGTTTGTTCCAACTGAGCGAATATGCAAGAACGTGAACTCAAATGTCGTTCAAGCGGCCTATCTGAGACGAAAGTCTAAAAGGCTTGTAACTTATTCTCAAGTTGCTGAACAACAATTGAATTTGGCTAAATTTGTTTCTTCTCATGAAACTCAAAAGGTGCCCAAGACTGTGGCCTGGGCTGCATTTTTGAACTAATCACTTTTACTTTGTGTGTAGGGTACATCCAAGACCGTATCTGGTGAGAGTTGGTTCATGGATAGTGGATGTTCTCGTCATATTACTGGAAATCTCAACCTCTTAACTAATGTGAGAAATATTCAAGGGGTTATGTGGCTTTTGCTGGGAATTCTGGGGGTATGATAACACAAGAAGGTGAAGTTTCAAATGGTCATATCACACAAGAAGCTGAAGTTTCAAATGGTCATATCACGTTTGAGAAGGTCAATTACTGTGACAAGGTTGACAATAACTTATTAAGTGTGTCGCAAATCTGTGACAAGAAGTATACTACAGTATTCACTAATAAATAATGTCTGATTATGAAACCGGGATACGTCATTCCCGAGGACATGGTTGTCATGCAATCACCTCGATCGAATGATATTTATGTCTTAAATATGAGTTCTAAAGTATCAACATCGATCGAAACATGTTTCGTCTCAAAAGCAACTGAGAAGGACTCTATTCTATGGCATCATAGAATGGGTCACATTCATGTTAGAAAGATGAATTATTTAGTGGCGAATGACTTGGTCCAAGGTGTTTCTTTGAAGAAATTAAAATTATCTGACCACTGTGTTGCTTGCAAGAAATGCAAGCAGAATAAAAAGTCACATCCGTATAAGTTAATGAATTTCATTGATACTCCTCTTGAACGACTTCATATGGATATGTTTGGTCCAGTGAATCGTGCTAGTATCTCTGGAGATTGGTATTGTCTTATGGTTACCGATGATTATTCAAGATACTCATGGGTCTTATTTATGAGTTCGAAAGATCAAACACCTGTTCTTGTTCAAAATTTAATCACTAAGATCAAATCACTATAGAAGCAAAAAGTGAGGAGAATTCGAAGTGATAATGGTACTGAATTTAAAAATACTGTATTGGATTTTTTTTGTGTTAAAAAAGGAGTTCATCGAGAATACAATGCCCCATATGTACCACAACGAAACGGTGTTGCTGAAAGGAAAAAAACAGAACTTTGATTGAAGCAGCTAGAACTATGCTTGCCGATTCTAAGCTTCCTGTCCAATTCTGGAACGAAGCTGTGAATACTGCTTGTTATGCGCTCAATCGTGTTCTAACTGTTAAAAGACTCCAAAAGACAATTTATGAGCTTTTGAACAAACAAAAGCCTAACTTAAAGTACTTGGAACCATTTGGGTGTCCCTGTACAATGTTGAAAAGAGATGTTGGTAAGTTTGAAGAAAAGGCCATTGAGGGGAATTTTTTGGGTTATGCTTCTCCAAAGAAAAGGGTATTTAATTTTACTTCCGGTTGTGTTGAGGAGTGGTATCATATGGATTGTCAAAGGTACACCACACCTCCTCAAGGGAAAGGTCCTGACTGGATGTTTGATTATGATGGCTTATTTAATTCATTTACTCCAACAACTGAGCAACCAGATGAAGACCTGGTTCGTGCATATTTTGAAGATCAATTGGTAATTCCAAGGTTTTCAAGTTCTAATGATGTTGAAGCTCCGACTGTAGCTCCAAGTGATGATCCTCCAGCTTCTTTTGATAATGCTTCTACTTCTTCTGATGATAATCAAGTTGTTGATCAAGTTATTGAACTTGACAGTGATGATTCATATCATGAGCTTGGAGAACATTACACTAACTTATTCAAAAATATTGTTGTTCCTAAGAATCCCACTCTTAGGATTCATAATTATCATCCAAAGGAAAACATCATGGGGGAACTTGATGTGGGCGTTCAAACACGTCATCAAGGTTCTTCTTCGAGTGAGAATAATTTATTGTGTGCTTATGCAGATTTACATTCTTCTGGAATTGTAAATGTTGCCAAATTCACTTGCTTTTTAACCCAAGTTGAGCCAACAACGACTCGTATGGCACTTCAAGATCCTTCTTGGGTAAAAGCAATGCAAGAGGAATTGCAACAATTTGCACGTTTGGGTGTTTGGGATCTTATCGACAAACCCCCTAGAGTTAAGAAGCCTATTCTAACTAAGTGGGTATTTAAATTTAAAAAGGATGATCGTGGGGTGATCATGAGAAACAAGGCACGATTAGTGGTGCAAGGTTTCCATCAGCAAGAGGGTATAGACTACACTGAGGTATACGCTCCGGTTGAAAGATTGGAAGCTATACGAATTTTTCTAGCTTATGCGGCTTACAAGAATATTAAAGTCTATCAAATGGATGTGAAAAGTGCTTTTCTTAATGGTGAACTACACGAGGAAGTGTTTGTGTTACAGCCTACTGTCTTTGAGGATCCTGATTATCCTGACCGAGTTTATCGCTTAAACAAGGCTCTGTATGCTCTACATTAAGCCCCGAGAGCTTGGTATGGCACGCTTGCCGACCATCTGACTGATAACGGCTTCAAACGCGAGACTGTTGACTGCACTTTATTTTATAAAAACATTGGTGATGATCTTCTCCTTGTTCAAATTTATGTCGACGACATTATCTTTGGGTCAACAAATGAAGTGTTATGTAAGAAATTCGAGAAGTCAATGCAAACTAAGTTCGAAATGAGTTCGATGGGAGAGATGAACTTCTTTTTAGGGTTGCAGGTTCACCAGTCTGCAAAAGAAATCTTCATTCACAAGACTATGTACGTGAACGATGTCTTAAGCCGATTCAAGATTACTGCCGGAAAAATCCCTTCAACTCCTCTCCCCGTGGGTCACAATTTATCACCAGATGAATTGGAGGATACCGTCGATCCTACCCTCTATAGACCTATGATTGGTTATCTAATGTATCTTACTGCTTCTCGACCTAACATAATTTTGCAGTTTGTTTATGTGCTAGGTACCAAGCAAGTTCCCGAGTGACTCACATGGCAGCGGTCAAGCGTATTATTTAATATCTAAGGGGCAATGCAGACATTGGGTTATGGTACCCCAAGGAAGATAACTTTGAACTTACCGCCTTTTCAGACTTAGACTATGGATGATGCAATATTAACTTTAAATCGACTATAGCAGGGTGTCAATTCTTAGGAAGCCGACTTGTTTCCTGGCAGTGTAAGAAGCAGTCAACGGTCTCCACTTCAACCACCGAAGCAGAATATGTTGCAGCCTCGAGTTGTTGTTCCAAAGTTTTGTGGATTCAACAACATCTGCTCGACTACGTTTTGAAGTTTCTTACTACTCCCATTTTAATTGATAACTCTGCTGACATTAGCATCACCAAAAACCACGTACAACACTCTAAACGAAACATATTGAAATTCGATATCATTTCATACGGGATTTTTTTAAAAAGAAGTTAATAGATCTTGAGAAAGTACATACCGATTTTCAAAAATCCGATCTATTTACCAAAACATTTGACAAAACACGGTTTAATTTTCTACTTGGTTTAAATGGATTAAAAACTCTTGCTGATATCCTGAAACAAGGATGATTATCTTTATTTTCCGTTTGTTTTTCTTTTAAATTTTATATTATTTTGGTTTTGGATTTTAGGGGGTGAAAAATAGAAAATACAAAAATATTGTGCTTCTTGTTTGTATAGTTAAAACCCAAAAACATTAAAAAATTTGAAAAAGTCAAAAATATTGTGTTTTCTTGTTTTTAATGTTTCTTGTTTTTAAGTCTTTAAAACATTTAGAAAATCCAAAAAAAAAATTAAAATCTTGAAAAACCAAAAATATTGTGTTTTCAGTCTGTATAGAAAAATCCGAAAAACCAAAAAGATTGTGAAGTTTTATTTTATTTATATGAAAATTGGAAAAGACAAAAAGATTGTGTTTTATGTATGTAAAGAGTAAAACTAAAAAGATTTTTTTTTTGCATTCATTTGCTGAAAATTATGTCAATTACCTACATTTGAAGGACATATACATGTATATGTTTGGTCCTGATATTTACTTGTAAACATTCGGGATAGTCATTTACCTGATAATGGAAAGTTTTTGGGGCAATTGTTATGCGTTTTACTTTATTCTTTCGCTGAAACCTATGTCGGTTATGTAAGTTTGTGGAACATGCTTGCATGTATTGGTCCTGTTATCTACTTGTAGTCTTGTAGATTGATAGGATAGCCACTAATATATAGACTGAAAGTGACTGGGGTGATTGAATTTATTTTTATGCTCCTCAAAAATTTGAGTTTTGAAGCAAAAAGAGAAAATGATAGTACATTGATTGTTTGACCCCAAATCCTGCAACAAATAAGCTTAAAAGGACTAAATGCTTAATCATTGGTGCATTGATAGGTCTTAAACAAACTGTTAGAGTAAAGTATGTGATATAAACTAAAATAAATGCCAAATTGAAAGAGGTGTTAGTTTCTAACAAAAATCTCGGTGAAGATGGCAGAAATGTAATAACCTGTCATACTCAAGCCTTATATCTGTCTGATCACCAAAAATAAAATAAAGCAAATAACAAGCGTTAAGGTTCTGGACACTGTGAGTCTTTATGCGGCTTAATCATATGTATTCATATGTATGAATATTTCACTCGCTTTTAGAGCAAACCCAAAGTCATTAAACTTGATCACTGCTGTATTTCGTACAATTTAAACTACTAACTTGATCAAAATCCGCTGTTAGTCATACATTTGTTCCTCCCTTGCGCGCGTCTCAATACCAATAAGAAACAGACCCCAGGGGATACAATGTATGTAAGCCGACAGATGGACTCGTGCATACTCACTCACAGTAAAGGAAGCTTGATGCACTTCACAAAGGTTCTAAAAACTTCAAAAATTTTGATCGATACTATAATGATTTAAGTCAAGTTAGGGTGATATTGCAAAAATCAAATTAAGCTTGAACCGAGATTAGAGGCTGATAGTTTCTAATATTCTGTGCTCTAATTGAACCATTAATCACATCCCAAAAACGCTTGAAGGTTTGTTATAAAATTTAAGTTGACAACAGTATCAATGACTGACTTAACATTAGTCACAATGTAGCTGACATATAAAACTGTGATGGAAGGGCAATTTGGTTAATATGATTCTCTGCTCAAACTAAACAAAAATCCAAAAATATGTACTGCTTTTGAAGATCATACAAAAACACAAAAACATTTTCTGTTCTATGTTTTTATTTTCAGATATTTTTTCTTGTAAATATTTTACTTCAAAAGTTTAAAATACCAAAAAGATTTTACTTTTTCTTTTACATATAATTTAATGAGTTTATGTTAAGTGTTTCAAACGTAAAACACGTTAAGGTATTTGATCATCGAGATACGGGATTTCGTTAGTTTAAGTTAATTCAATTGGTATAAATAGTAAATTATTCTTTTATTTAATTAATATATTTATTTAATTATTTAATTACATAAAGGTAACTCATTAGTCAGGTATAACGAATTAAGGTCATTCATAACGAATTGTATTCCAATTCGTTAACTTATTTCGCTTCCACCACTCTGTAGCAAATGACTTCCAATTCGTTAACTATAACTTAACGTATTAAACACGCATTACCTCTAATTCTTTATTGTTTTGTCTTAAACTTTAACGAATTACTATTAATTCGTTATGCCACGTGTAATTTTAAGATAACTTTTTTTTATTCAAACGAATAGGATGATTCGTTGCATTGGAGAATGTGCACTGTCAGAGTATATAGGGATTCGTGAACCGTTTCGTTTCCACTATTCACCTTCTTCTTCACAAACACACAGTTACTCTGCCAAATTTTTCTCTGAAATTTGATCATCATTATACACTATTCTAATCCGTTTTTCTGATTCATAAGGTATAGACGGTCACAACGTAATGTTTTTCGTCAAATTTGGGGAACAATTGCAGGGTTAATTGTTTGATTAAGTTATCAACTTTTAAGTTTTTAATAAACTTTTAATTTACCCTAAATGTACCACGATTTGGAATAAAGGATTATTAAACCTATACTCGCGATGTGTTTCTGAGATCCTTGTGATCATTGATTTGGTCTTATATCGTTGATTATGGTAGAATTGATTTCAGTTTTGCAATTTTGACTTTTGATGTTCTTGGTGATTTTGACCTTGACCAGATTAGTCAAACATTAAGCTAAAGGGCCATTCGTTATTGTGTACCGAATTGGAACTAATTCGTGTCCAATTCATTATACAAATCAAACGAATCAGGATAACGATTCATAATTTATAACGAATCAGATTTTCATTCGTTATTATAACGAATCAGACTATAATTCGTTATACCTTCACTTCTGATTCGTTAGGCCTAATTCGTTCTTATTTAGTTGATAGCGAAGCAGTAATTCGTCATAACGAACCACCAATTCGTTATAACGAATCAGAATACTAACGAATGACAATTTAAAGTATTTTAATATTAAAAGTTTATAAATTAGCTAAATTTAAATCTTTTAATTATGTTTATAATTGTTATTATTATTATTCATTGTCAATGATTCTCGGGTTTATTTATATAGTGCAATGGCTGATAATATGGATCAGAATCCTCCTGTTGCTGATCAACAACAACAACAACAACAAAATATACCTTTGCTTCCGTACGACAAAAAGCATAACATTTGTGCTTTTGTTGGTACAAATTTTGCTGATGAGGACGTGTTTGGAGATCAAGTGACGTTTATTAGACGTTTGGTTATTCATTATGCTGTGACAGCACGACCAAAAGTCTACTTCAACATTATACGTCAATTTTGGAACTCAGCATGCTTTATAGAAGCCTAGAATCACATCATAGCTACTATCAACGGGAAACCTATCACTATCACAAGAGGGGTTATCAGAAGAGTGTTGCGGTTTGGGGATACTATAGATGATCCATGTGAATATAGTCGGGAGTTGATTCGTGGTTTATTTGCCCGTGTCCATTATACTGGTGATTTGGGCAAGTCCATGTATAACAAGGCGTACTTGTGCCCACAATACAAGTACTTACTTCATGTATTAGTTCATTGACTTGGTGGACGTAAGGGTGGCTTTGATGAATGTCATGTTATGTTGCAATCAGCATTTGTTGCTTTGACATTGAATAAGCCATTCAACTTCTCTGAGTTGATTTATTATCACCTTAAAGAAAAATGTCTTATGGTGACCCAAGGCAAGAAGTTCTTGATGTATCCTCGCTTTCTTCAACTTATTGTACAAGATTTGATTCCAGGCCTGGTGATTGATCAGACACTACAAGATGATGTGATGGTGCTGGATCATATGACTGCAGATACCGTTCATCAAATGAAGAGTTATATGCAGACTCCACATCCACCATTCAAAAGGTTGATTGGTCATCTGGTGAATCCAGATTATGTATGTCCTCCCAGTGATCGCTGGATCCACGATGACTCAGATTCGGAGCGTGAGGAAGGACCAGGTGGGAACGATGGAGATGAGAGTGATGACAATGATGGTGGTGATGGTGGTGATCCAACTCAACAACAACATGTTGAGGCTGAGGCAGCTATTGTTGCAGCTGTTGAATGTAAACGACGTGTGTCGGCTGTTTCTGGCATTTCATTTGGAATTCAACCTCCAAGGTCGTTTATTCCTCAAATACCGGTGGTGCCGCTTACTACTAGCACTCCAGAACTCACTTTGACGACCAAGTTCACATCGGATCCTAGGCTTGGTATGATTCCTCAATCTGTTTTATCTACATTACCAAGACCTACGACTGCTACTTCGGTGGTTTCTCCAACACCTATGATGATGCCTCCACCGTCCATGGATGTTTCTTTTATGAGGCTTAACCGTCCTCAAGGTCCTGTTCAACCAATTCCTCCCTCGTTTCATGCAATGACTCAGGATCAGCAGACGAATATGCTTTTGAGGTTACTTCATCTTTATGAAAATCAAATGCCTGCTGATCCTCTTAATCAAGAGCGTTTAATGGAGAATCAAAAGAAATTGCTGAGTTATGTCTCCTTTTGCCAAAAAGAGACTAAAGCTCTTCGTGAGATTGTTACGTCTCAGGGGGTGAAATTAAAAGAACAGGAAGACTTGATTTTTCAACTTACATGCAAAGATGATGCACTCAAGAGACTCAGAAACGATGATGAAGATCCTGATGCGTCAGGTGCTGGGGTGAGACGAAACAAACTCACGACTCATCTTCTGGTGCAGGTACGAGTGCTGCTGCTGGTGATTCTGGTAAACAGATGGTCGTTTATCATGACTCGGAAAATGTCAAACCCATCGAGTCGATAAAAGCCAATACTGTTATATTTGTTGATGAGATTGAAGAAGGACAGTTTGTTAAAAGGTTCTTAACTCGAGAGCAGATATCTATACTGCTTGGTCTAAATGATGATGAACTAACCGTTTTAGAGGCTGAGGGTGACGCGGAGGTCGAGAATGATGAAGAGGTCTTAAATGATCCAACTATTGAGATGAACATGTCCTTTATTTATGAGGATGAGGAGATTGAGATCGAGGACATGACTGCTGAGGAATACCCTGACTTATTTCAACACACTAATGTTGATCAGGGTGCTCTTGTATTTAAGGAAGAAACCGCAAAAGCAGCCGAAGATCATCTGGAAAAGGTATCAAAACGCAAGAATGTTGTCGATAAAAGATTTGATTCAATGCGATATCCGACTGTAGCTGATATATTCAGAAATGGTTTGCTTATCTGAACAAGAAAGCTCGTATGATTATTGATGCATACAGGTATGTGGATAAAGAGCAGAAAATTGAAGTTGTCGCTCTTGCTCAAGCAAATCAGATGACATCTTTTAAGGTCGTATCAAAAGTGCGAGGTGACATTATTTCATGGCTTTATTATTCTGATTAAAAGGTGTGTATTATCAAATGGGAGAACGGCATTAAGTATTATGAAAATATTACTAACGTTCTTTCGTTACCGCGTTGGGACGTTCGGACCCTCGCTTGTCGACCTTTTATGAACCGTGGGGGAAATCGACATGCAGATTGGTTTCATCAACATCTTTTGTTCAAGGTCGATCACGGGTTTAAATTCTTCAAGCCGGCAGGCTCCGATTCGTAAGCGCATTGATGAGATAGATCCAAGAACTGGTTGGAGGAAGTTGGTGCTTAAGGTAAAGCCTCCAAAGTTAATGAAGCGTGTACCTGTCAAGACGCTGAATCAGCATATGTATTTATCTTTCAACTACTGGCATTATGGCAATCGAACTGGTGACGCCGTTATTGTGTTGGGTAAGGGCTTAAAGACCAAGCTGACAAAGATCATTGATCCGATGTGGCTCGTGAACTTGACAGAGACCGACAATGACGTGCTATTCAACAATAAGATATTAATAGAGTGTCGTGAAAACTATGATCATGCAATGCAATTTCAACGCGTTTTTCGTGTATATCATGAGCATGGGATTCACAGCTACATAGATTGGCAGACCAAACGCTTCAAGTAATTTAAATACAAAGAGCTCAAGACGAGGGGGTGTCTGTTAGTACACGGTTTTGCGTCTCAAGTCTTTGTAATTATCGTTTTGTATTTATCGTTTATTTTAATGTAAAAGTTATTATTATATTAAGTCAATCCTTCATCTATTAACTTAATCTATTACATAATATATACACATACTACAACTAATACTAATATGTACATAACATATAATCTATAGGAGTAATTTTGAACTAGATCCGTGTTCTTTGTTTCTGGATCTTAGATCTGAGATCTTAAGACGTTTCTACACACTTGATATATTTATTAGTTGTTTCATTAGAGGGGTAGTTTAGTCCTTTTACCCACTTAATGCCTTTTCCGTTTTCTTGGACTCCATGTAGTCACATCATCAGAATTCATTAGACGGTTATACCATATTTTCTTTTCCTATGTTCATCATTTTTCCTACTTCTCTCTTTATATCTTCATATTCATCTCTTTTCATTAACCTCTTCGATTTTACAATTATTCAGGCATGTTTTCCAAAGAAAAACGAGTGTTAGATTTTTCCCGATTTTTCCTCTTCAAAGAAACAACATCAAGTTGCACCATACGATTCTTCTGATCTTCAATCTTCAAGCCATGTTTATGCTCATCCACCATTTGACCTGTCTGTGTCAGTTGATGTTGTTCCATTAGTTCAACATGTTAATCATACATCCGAGCCGATCACCGCACTCATCCATCAGGAGGCTTCTCATGTTTTTGATCAAGTTACTGTAACACCCCGTAACCGCAGCGGAAACGTACACGGGATGCAACAGACACATCTGATATCAACAACATTGTTTATAAGAAAACACCACTATATTAATTTAAACGTATTACATTGTTCTGAGTTTCATAACCATCTAAGCGTTATCACATAAGTATTACCGATAGTACATTAACATATTTAACGCAAAATATAGATCTCTAGACTTCCACAAAATAGCACACAGCATCGAACACATATCACTCATTCCAATTTGAGCGTACCTAGAAAGCATGTAAAGAAAACGGGTCAACTACGAATAGTTGGTGAGTTTAACTAATTTAAATAAACCATGACAAATCATTATAAAAATCATGAATAAGTGATGTAATTATACTGAGTTCACAAGTGAAAACTCTATTAACCCCAAAACATATCGATTAACCTCCGGGAACTTTGTTACCCCAGAATACTTCCAATAACCTCTGGGAACTCTGTTACCCCAGAAACACATTTAATAATCTCTGGGAACTCGGTTACCCCAGAACACTGTTTCGGGCATTACAATATTAGCAACTCAGTTAATTACCATCTTAATACATTACCGTACGATTTCCGTACAATAAACATTATATAAATACATTCGTTTCCATGCGATTAGCATATACTTAAACACTTTGATAGAAACATGCTTTCCGCCCCGGGAAAATGTTTAAAACAGTTCAGTAAAAAGGGGCTCGTGAAAACTCATCTTCTTGTGAGCAAGATGTACTACGGTGCACGGCTACTGGTACAGATCTGTAATACGATCCCCAAATCGTTACTACACAATTTCTATCAATATAACTTAAATTCGTGTTAACCGGTACGTCTGGGGACACTGCTAACCCAGTACCGTACACGATCCGGGGACAATGTTAACCCCGAAATACTTTTCAGGACTTAGATTGTGATATCACCTAGAGTTCTTTAGTCAAAACTACCGTTAGTTTGTTTTCTCGTTTTGCGTGCCTAGCACGGTTATCCGTCTTTATGTTTACAAAAATGAGTTTGACCACACACGGCCCGAAAATAGTTATTATTGATATTTTCATTAAAGTGGTGAAATTAGAGCTCGGTTAGACACCCCGTTTGGCCGCGGGGCCCGTTTCCGTCTTTAATACACCGGAAACGGTTAAATCGGGTAAAATTACCCAAATCATCCGAATTATTTTCGGATGATTTATTTTTATTTGATTAACTTAGTTTCATAAAAAAATCATCCATTCTTAAGGTTTTCAAACACCAGTCAGCTCGCTTAGGCGAACTTTGCCGGTTTACACGTTTTAAGCTTTAAAAGTTTGTTTTTAAGTTCCATTTAGCACAAATAAATATCCGTTTACTCTCGGACCTTGAAATTTTGTACAAACCATATTTTGACAGTAAGGAATTTTATAAAATTTTTCCAGAATAAATTTTTATATCTAAGATTTATTTAACCATTTTTAAACGTCATTTAAACACCAAATATGTCGAAAATACCAAACGACCTTCGAAAAATCCAAAATTTTTCTGGGATGACCCCTGTCACCCACATAGTTCCCTGTAATTTTTCCAGAACCAAAAACTCACTTTTCATGCCATTTTTACCAAAACCGAGCTAGAAATCCCTAGAACTCGTTTTACCGAAAAGCCTACTTAGACTTCTCCAATGAACCTGAAATTTTGTGTGTGACTTTTATATGTTATAAAAAGCTTATCTTAAATTTTCCTGAATTTTTCATGATGTTTAGCTATTTTTCACCATTTTTGGCCAAAACCGAGCATTAAATTCACCAAATATTCATCCTTTATCCAAACATTACCAAATATTCACAGATCTCATATTTTCATGTGTAGATTATCTCTGTGAAATTTCGTGACCCAACTCTAGGTCTATCACAATCTGTCCAAAATAACTAAATCACACGAAAACCGAACTATCTTGTGTTTTCTAGCGTTAGATCGCAAAGATCTTGGTTTCTATCCTTTGCTAGCCACTAGATACAACACTTACAAGCACAACAACACCACACCAAGCAAGTTATACCCACAATCAAGCCATTTCTTTCATGGTTTCGATTAAAACATCAAAACAAAGATTTTGACCGTAAAAATTCGTTTTTGACTCTTTTAACTACTTTCTTGGACCAAGATCCTTTGTATAACTTGTATACATCACTTGATCCTCCAAGAATCGGTTTCATCTCGGGTTTTCACCCATTTTTCATTTGAAACCTCATTTCCTTGTAAATGAATCAAGAAAAGAAGAATAACACGATTATAACTCGGTCTATACCTCGTTTTCTTGCTTAAAAACTTGGATCTTTGGATGGATGATGAAGAGGTTGAGAGGATTTTGGGAGAAATATTGTGGAAAAAAGAAAAGTGAAGTGTGTGTGGTGAGGCTATGGACCGATCGGTCCATAGTAAGGTGGGGAGGGGGGCCCACAACTCCAACCATGGCCACACATTCAGATTACGCAATCTGGATAATGTTGTGGATAATCTGGTTCAGTTCGTTTTTCGGTTAAACGTTTAATTCCGCTCAAAACGAGGCCAAAACGATCGTTTTTCGGCTTAAAAATGAAATTTATATAAAACTGATTTAAAAACTTTAAAAACTTAAACCATGACGTTTATTGACTCAACACATCATATTGTCGGTAATTGTGCGTCTTTTTCGGCTTGATCGATCGTCTCTTGCTTGGTTTGATGTTAAAGGTTTCGTTTAACGTACCGACGTACTAATAAATCGAAATCCTTTTTCTGTGCTATAATTCACTTATCCCGAAGCCTTAATACTTCGTAAACCTTACTAAACATCATATATTTCATCTATGACGTAATCCCCGATTCGTTCGGGTTTCAATAACCGTTCATCGGTTAATCGTAATTCTAATACGACTAATTGTTCATTCGAGTATAATTCGTACTGTGAATCTTATATACTCGTATAAACACATTATAATTCATATATTCAGTATTGAATAACACGTAAATAGTATATTCCGGCTAGGGTATACCTGAATTTGCCGGAATCGTTACAGTTACAGCTCCGGTTATATCTGTTCCTCCTATGGCCACCGAAGACTTAACAATAACAAATGAGATTCCTCCTATTCATGAAGATTTTGGTTTTTGCGTGTTGTGTGATGCTACCACCCATATCCAAGTTTGAATGGTGAGGATTGCTTGTTGTGGCAGTGGGATCGACTCAGTCCAGTTTGTTATAACCAATAAGGTGATTACAGTCCTGATAAATCACCTTAATTTTATTTGTTTAGTAACATTTCCTTTTATTAGTTGGTTATGTGTTTTCTTTTACTATAATTTTAGTTGTGTATTTGTATGTGTAATCTTGAACTCTTTTTGTTATTAATATAATTTAGATGTTTATGTTTATTTCTTTTTATTTTCTGTATTTCCCTTTATCTTGTCATTATTTTATAGTATGGTTCTTATATGTTGTAAGACATAAACGTATGTTTATTGTTGGTGGAATTTAACATATGTCATTTTTTATTTTAAAATATGTTTTGTATACAGTTGTTTAGTATATGCAGATTACTGTATGTTATATGTTGTGCTTTGTGTATGTTTTTTAATGTGCCTTTTTTTAATTACTATTTCGCTATGCTTATAAAATGGAGAGTAATATTATCAGCTTATGAGCTCAACCCATATTACTTACTGGGATTTTCTTTGTTATTATCACTTAGTTCTTTAGGTTTATGCTTTTTTTCGATTTTTTATAATATTATTTGTTTTTTTGTTATTTTTATAAAATTCGTTCTCATCCAATTATCCTTTTTTGTTTTATGAGTAACTATGAGTGGTTCTGTATGTAAACTTTTTTCTTTTGTTCATTACTTGTTTATCAATTTTTGATAATGTTAATTGTTTTATATTAACTTATAAAGTATGCATATATATATTTTTTTCATCATTACAACTTAAAGTCTTAATTAGTATTCACTATGGGATATTTTTAAGTATGTGTATTAGAATCCTCTTGTGACTAGTTTAACTAATGGTGTGATGGAACCCCTTTTGAACCCCAACCCATTTGTATAAATTAATATTACCAACTAGTTTGTTTAACTAGGTGGTATAGGTGACTCATCAAACTAGTTTAATTACTTGTGTGATGAAACCCCTTGTAACTAACTAGTTACTTCCTTTAATTAGGCGTACTAGTGGGTGTATTAGTTTGACTTATCTAACTAGTTTAATTAATTTTGTGGTTGAACCCCTTGGAACCCCAACCCATTTCTTTAAATTATTTTTTGTGATTTTCATTATTTATACTATTTTGGCATATCTTTTTTTTATGTTTGTATTTTCATGTGTCATTGAATGTCTTTTAATTCTTTCCCCTTATATTTTTTTTACTTCTTCTTATATAAATTCAATCTAACACTCTTCGTTAACGCATATCCACCTTCCTTCCCCTACTTTACATCTATCATAATGGAGTTTTCAGCCGGCTCTAATCCTCCTGATTATATCCCATTAATTACTCTTACCAGACAAGTTTTCAGTGTCCCTTTTGATGAATCTACTTCAACTACTTTCTAAACAACTTAATTAATGTTGTATCACAACAAGGTAGTATTCTGTAACTATTTTCCCATGTTATGTTTATTTTTATTATTTTTAAATGATCTATTTAGTTATAAATGCGTTGTTTTAAGGCTTTAACATGTTTATATCCTTTTGTTTTAATGTACTTCCCCATGTTAGTTTTAAAGTATTCTTGTGTAATTATTTAAATGATTTTTTTACTTTTCTAGAAAGTGTCTTTAGCAAGGAAACATCCTTAGGCCAACTAGATGTTTCATTACATGTTTCCATAGAACCAACAGTTCTTCAAGAGGAGGATGCCTATTATGTTTATTTTTCTCCTAATGGTACGAAGTTTTGGCGTCCAAAGATTGATAAAAAGAATTTAAAACCTATTGAAGGAACTGTTTTTAACTTTTGGGAAGATGTTACCATGTATTTTAAATATACTGAAGAATCGGGTTTATCGGTCCGAAAAGGTCAAACTAAGAAATGTAAAGGTGTCGTCACACACAAGTATTTGAGGTGTAACAAATGCGGTACCCCCAAAGAAAATGTTCAATTGACTCAATGTCTGAACCCTCAATGTATGCCAGGAAAAAAACATTCACCATAACTGATTGCAAGGCACACCTATGTGTTTCATTTTGTCGTGAAACATCTAAGTTTATTGTGTTGAATTTTGTAAAAGATCATAATCATTCTCTGGTTGACACTTTTAATCGTGACTTAGCTAAGATATCTAGAAAGCTTTCATTTTCAACCAAAAAATCTATCCATCTGATGAGTTTAAATAGAATTGGTCCTACTGTTGCTCATCGTTTATTTGTCTCAATAAAGGGTGGTCATCATAACGTTAGAGGTACTCCTATTGATTTCAATAACTTTTTCACTGAAATGAGGATTTTCAAAGGTGATAGAGATTCCCGGTTAGTTATTGACCGGTTGAAAGATCGTTATGAGGGTTGCCTCGAATTCTTTTTTGATTTTACAGTTGAAAATGGCAAGTTAAGGTCGATCTTTTGGGCTGATGAGATATCCAAGTTAAATTACAAATCTTTTGGTCATGTTTTGGCTTTTGATGACACGTATCAGATTAATAGTTCATTTTTTTTTCCTTATATCATATGTATATTTATATTATAACATATGTTTATAATTTTATTAAATTTTACTTTTTCATGTACAAAATGATATTTGTTCCTTTTACTGGTGTAGATCACCACAAAAAAATGTGTTACTATTGGTGCTGCCTTGATCAGTAGTGAGACTATCGACTCTTACAAATGGTTGCTTCAATCCTTCCTTAATTGTCATGGTGAACAAACCAAATTAGTTTTAAGTGATCAGAATTCTTTTATACGGCAATCAATAGTTCAAGTATTTTCTGATTCACGACATAGGCTTTGTATGTGGCACATAATGAAGAAATTGCCAGCCAATGTTATGATTTTAACTTTGACTAATGTTATTTATTTTGATATGTGTTTATGTCTTTTGATATATGTTTATTTGCTTCTAAATTAGGTATATGGTGATGTTATTGAAAATACTAGCATTCGTTCGAGGATTCATCATTTGGTTTGGAATTTGTTTATCACCCTGCTATATTTGAGTCTAGATGGCATTATCTTATGGAGAAGTTCGGTTTACAATACAACGATTGGTTGAATGATATGTTTGCTATCCGAGATCGTTGGGTTCCTGCATATTTTCGTGATATCCCATTTTTTTGTTTAATGAAGACTACATCTCGATGTGAAAGCTCCAATGTCACACCCCGACCAAAGGCGGCGGAACATGCTGGGGTGCAACGATTGCTCTTAATCGCATGACACTATTTAAAGCGACAATATTTAACAAACTCATTTCATTACACAACATCGAAAATGTCACTTAACCAAATATTCATAAGTCAAATACAACAAAATATAACAAAACATAGCAAATCAAATATTGTTCATTTTTGCTAATATCCTAACGGTATTTGTGCCGTTTTCTCCTCCAAACTCTAAGTCAACCTAGATGCATACCTGTAACATTTCATAAAATAAAGTTTTTCAACACAAAGGTTGGTGAGCAATTCATAAGTTTGAATTTATGAGTATATAGTAAGAAAATGCCACAAGACTTGTATACGAACAATAAATAAAAGCATTAATTTGGATAAAATCGCTAATAGAATTACGTTAGCGACACCTAACCATAAGGGGATGCCAAATAGTCTAGGATTTTATAGTAATCGTTAATTGCATTACGTTAACGGCACCTTGCTATAAAGGGATGACAAATAGTCTAGGATTTTATCGATCAACCAACCAAAAGCGATAAACACATAGGCATATAATCATAGAATACCAAATCAAGCAATTATTTAAGTAAGGTATACAAATAACGTTTGTGGTTTAAGACCCAAGTATAAAACATTTAGTTTAGATAAGATGAAATGTCACCCCCAAAACGAAAGATAGAAAACGGGGGATGAATGTACTCACGTTCAAGTAATAAACTTGAAAAGTTGGTAATTTGAAGATTTGACGGAACTACGAGTTTAACGTATGAAGCCTAAATAAAAGAAAGTCTTGGATTTAGAAAGTTTGTCTTGAAGCTCCTTAAATAAAATAATTGTTGCAAAAAGTAACAATTAAAGTTTAAGGTTTAAAATGTAACTATTTAAGAATTTATAACAATAACCCTTTAAAAATGTAAGTTTGCTCGAAACCGGGTTAAAGTATCTAACCTTAATATTTACTTAACCTATGTTAAGTAATAAGGTGATAAAAATGCTAAATGCAAGTTCCTTTGGGACAAAGATACTAAAACGGGTCTTTAACGAGTGTTCGGGTTGTTGGTTTGGGTCTTGATAATTGGTCAAACCCATAGGTCAACTTTCCAAAATAATGAATGTTAGGAGATAACTTAATAAAACTTTATAAGACTTAACCAAGTATGTAGATCTATTGTTTTAGAACTAACAACGTACGTTAAGCGAATGTTCGAATTTGTCGGTCCAAACTATGTTATGATATCAAGTTGGATCCAACATTTCCAAGTACTTAAGAAACTAATTAAAATCAGTTTATAAACTATTTTTAAAGAAATATACAAGTCTTGATAGCTAAAAACACACTTGTGTGTCTTAAGCGAGTAAAAATCGGATTGGTTTGGTTTCCATATCACAATATGTTCCTTGAGGTCTCCACATGCCCAGATAAACAAGAACTTGTACAAACAAATTTAGAAACTTAAATCTGACATAAAGCATGTTTAAAACAATTATTTATCAAAACTAGTGACAAGTTCGGTTCACGGTTTGGACTATTTACGGTTAAACCGAGGTTAGTCTCTACAAACCCCCCACCATGGAACTTCATAAATATGACAAACAAACTAAAAAAAGAGCATAATTAAACAAGATTAATATATGCAACAAGTTATGTGTTTGTATATATATGAAGAACACGAAGTCCTTCATGAAGCCTTGTCTTACGAGGTCCGAAACTTAACCAACCGGAGTCGGAGAAGTAACTACCAAAGGTAACATGGGGTGTGTATTATATATATGTTGTACCACCATATTCAAGTATTAATAAGATTATATAAGCTAATTAGAATGAAAGATTAAATCGGTTTGACATTTGGAAGTCAAACCTTCAAGAACACTAAGAAAATAACAACCTTGAATCTATGGAGTTTGAGAGAGAATTTGGAGATGTAGCAAGAGTAAAATGAAGAAGATGGGTGTGTATATATAGGGAAGGCGTGAAGGGTTGGGTATAAAGATTCTTTTATGGTTTGCATGAAAATGGGTATGTTTAAATGGTTAAACAATGCATAATATAAAAATCTAATATTTTATATATTTTATATATTCTAAATGACAAAATCTAATATTTAATATATTTGAAATGTTCGGGTTACAAACGGGTCGGGTTTACATAACAAAAGTGACCCAAAATTGACGAATGTAACAGTATCTCCTACTTTAGGAAATTTCGTCCCGAAATTAAGACGAAGACGATGATGCAAACAAATGTGGATACTTCTCTTTCATTGTGTCTTCTCGTTCCCAAGTAAATTCCGCTCCACGCCGTGATTCCCATCGAATTTTGACTAACCGAATACGACTACACTTGGTTTTCTTCTCGTTGCGATCCATGATCTCAACGGGTTGTTCAACCATGACCATCGACTTATCGACATGTACTTCGTCAAGAGGTATATTGAGATTACCCTCGGCTAAGCAATTTTTGAGATTTGAAACCTGAAATGTCGGATGAACACCGGCAAGTTCTTGCGGTAGTTCAAGTCGATAATCTACTTTTCCAACACGCTCAAATATTTTAAAAGGACCAACAAAACGAGGAGCTAGCTTACCCTTCTTTCCGAAACTGACTACCCCCTTCCAAGGAGATACTTTTAGAAGGACAAGGTCATCAACATTAAATTCAATTGGTTTTCGCCGTTTGTCGGCGTAAGTCTTTTGACGACTTCTAGCGGCTAGGAGATTTTTACTGATTTGATCAATAACATCGGTAGCTTCTTGGACCATTTCGGGTCCCGTGATTTGAGCTTCACCGATTTCGTTCCAACTAATCGGGGAACAACATTTACGACTGTAAAGAGCTTGAAAAGGAGCCATATCAATGCTAGAATGGTAGCTATTGTTATAGGAGAACTCGATGAATGGAAGATGAGAATCCCAATTCCCATCGAAATAAAGAACACACGCTCGTAGCATATCCTCGAGTGTTTGAATCGTACGCTCGGATTGACCGTCCGTTTGAGGATGATATGCAGTGCTAAGATCAAGACGTGTTCCCAAAGCTTCTTGAAGTGAACGCAAAAAATGAGAGGTAAAACGGGCATCGTGATTGGAGATGATAGACAATGGTAAACCGTGTCGACACACAATTTCCCGAACATAGATTTGAGCAAGCTGCTCGACAGAATACTTTTCGCGGATCAGAATGAAATGAGCAGATTTGGTTAATCGATCTATGATCACCCAAATACTATCGTTGCCGTTTTGAGTGTTGGGTAATTTGGTGATAAAGTCCATAGCAATGTCTTCCCATTTCCAAACGGGAATCGGTGGTTGCTCGAGTAGACCAAAAGGTCTTTGATGTTCGGCTTTGACTTTTGAGCAAGTAAGACATTTAGATACATACAACGCTACGTCCTTTTTCATACCCGGCCACCAAAAGGAAGCACGGAGATCGAAATACATCTTATCCGCACTGGGATGCACGGAATACCGCGAATTGTGAGCTTCGTCGAGTATACAAGTACAAATATCATCGTGATCAGGAACCCACAAATGATTGAGAAAGTACAAAACACCATCAGGTTTGGTTTCGGGTTGAAGCTCGGCTCCACATGGCATTTCGTTGTACATATTACCTTCTTCGACGGAGGTACGTTGAGCTTGGAAAATACGGATTTGGAGATCGGTTTGAACAACAATGCTTAGAAGCAAAACGGATTTAACATTAACCTTTCGACTTAGGGCATCGACGACAACATTCGCTTTACGGGATAGTAGTGAATTTGGCAATCGTAATCACTAAGTAATTCGGCCCATCGTTGTTGTCTCATGTTGAGATCTTTTTGGTAAAAAATATGTTGAAGGCTTTTATGATCGGTAAGAACCACACATTTCGTACCATAAAGGTAATTTCTCCAGTTTTAGAGAGCGAAAACGACAGAGCCAAGTTCGAGATCGTGAGTCGTATAGTTCTTCTCGTTGACCTTTAGTTGTCTTGATGCGTATCCAATGACTTGACCTCGTTGCATGAGAACACAACCAAGGCCTTGATGGGATGCGTCGCAAAAATACACAAAATCGTCGTTTCCATCGGGAAGAGTTAGAACGGGAGCATTGCAAAGCATGTCCTTGAGAGTACAAAAGGCTTCCTCTTGCTTCGAACCCCATACAAATGGTTTCCCTTTGTGAGTGAGAGAGGTAAGAGGCAAAGAGATCTTAGAAAAATTCCGAATGAAACGCCGATAATATCCGGCCAAACCGAGGAAGGATCGAATTTCCAATCCTTAACGGCATCAATTTTAGCGGGATCAACATGAATACCTTTGTCGTTTACGATGTGTCCTAAAAATTGAACTTCCTCGAGCCAAAATTAACATTTGGAGAATTTGGAGTAGAGTCGTTCATTTCTAAGGAGCTCGAGAATGGAACGCAAATGATGTTCATGTTCGGCTTTGGATTTAAAAAATATGAGGATGTTATCAATAAAGACAATAACGAATTTATCGAAGAATGGTTTGCAAACGCGGTTCATGAGGTCCATAAATACTATGGGTGCATTTGTTAACCCGAAGGGAATAACCAAAAATTCGAAATGTTCATATCGAGTACGGAAAGCAGTTTTAGGAATTTCTTCTTCGCGAACATGCAATTGATGGTAACCGATCGAAGATCGATTTTGGAGAAACAAGTTGCGCCTTGAAGTTGGTCGAATGGGTCATCGACTCGTGACAAAGGATAACGATTTTTAATGGTGAGTTTGTTAAGCTCTCGATAATCGATGCACATATGAAACGAACCATCATTCTTTTTCACGAAGAGAACGGAAGCGCCCCAAGGAGAAGAGCTTGGACGAATGAAACCTTTATCGAAAAGTTCTTCGAGTTGGTTTGATAATTCTTGCTTTTTCGACGGGGCTAAACGATAAGGAGCCTTGGCCACGGGCATCGCACCGGGCACAAGATCGATACGGAATTCAATCGAACGAATGGGTGGAAGACCGGTGACATCATTGGGAAAGACGTCGAGGAAATCACGGAAGATGGAAATATCTTGGATTTTCCTTTCCTTATTGTCTTTTGTCACCGCGAGAGCTAGAAACGGAACATACTTTTTTTGTAAGTACTTTTGCGTTTGGGCGCACGACATAAGGTTTAACCTTCGAGAGGTAGTGTTGCTGAAGAGTTTAAGTATTTTACCGTTGACTAGCGGAATGCAAATGAATTTATCGAAACAAACGACTTCGGCACGGTGCAAAGATAACCAATCCATGCCTACTATGACATCGAAACTTCCCATTTGCATCGGGGTGAGATCGATGGAGAATTAGTCTAGGATATTTTAGATCAACCAACCAAAAGCGATAAACACATAGGCATATAATCATAAAACACCAAATCAAGCAATTATTTAAGTAAGGTATACAAATAACGTTTGTGGTTTAAGACCCAAGTATAAAACATTAAGTTTAGATAATATGAAATGTCACCCCCAAATCAAAAGATAGAAAACGGGGGATGAATGTACTCACGTTCAATTAATAAACTTGAAAAGTTGATAATTTGAAGATTTGCCGGAACAACGAGTTTAACGTATGAAGCCTAAGTAAAAGAAAGTCTTGGACTTAGAAAGGTTGTCTTGAAGCTCCTTAAATAAAATAATTGTTGCAAAAAGTAAACAATTAAAGTTCAAGGTTTAAATATGCTTGGAGAGAATGAGAGAACAATCGCGGACGACGGAATTGATGGTAATAGAATTGCCATTGGCGACTTCAACAGAGAACGGTCGGGAAAGCTTAGTTCGAGGCATCACAAGTTTCGACTCAAATTTCAAAGATATAAAACTTCCATCGGCACCCGTATCAAATAAAATAGAAGCCAAATGATAGTTCACCAAAAACATACCGTTCACGACATCATTTGCCACTTGAAATTGATTTGCATTCATCATAAAAGCTCGCCCTTGATTGCCATGGTTGACTTGAGGTGCATGTTGTGTAAGTGGAGGTGATGCTTGGATTGCTTGGATAGATTGGATGAGTGGTGCATTGAGTTGGGAAATTTGGGGCGGGTAAGTTTGAAATTGGTAAGCTTGGGTTTGGTAGTAGGGTACGGTCATGGTTTGGTTAGCAAAACTGAGGCGAGGGCAATTGTTGCGGAAATGGTTAGGATCACCACAATGAAAGCAAGCCCGGGGTTGTTGAGGTTGGTTTGGTGGGTAGGGTGCATATCGGTTTTCGGCATTTTGGGGAAAGGTTCTTGGTGGATTTGGTTGGTTAGGTTGGGTTCGTTGGGCGGATCGGCAAGTGGTGTGGAGATGAACAAGTTTGTTACATATAGTACAATGGCGACATGGCATATTTGGTGGGTGGTGAAGTTGGCAAGTGTTGCAAAGCGGGGTGGTACCGGTATAGGGTCTTCGGTTTGGTGGTGGAGCTTGGGTTTGTTGTTGAGGTTGGGTAACGGTAAAGTTTCGGTAGTTGGATTTGGGTTTCTTGTTGTTGTTGTTGTGACGGGAAGAGTTGGAGTAGTTAATGGCTTATGGTGCGGGTTCAACCTTGGCTTGCGGATCGGGCTCGGGCTTGGCTTTCTCACTCGGTTTCTTGAGTGTTAAGGTACCCGCCTTCACATGATTTTCCGATAGCGCACTGGCTAAAGTGATGGTATCCTCAAGATTCACAGGTTTGATACTAATGACGGGAGTCACGGATTTGCATCGGTAAACCCCCAATGTATTTATCAATATCACGTTCGGTTGGGGTAACCAAATGAGGAACAAGGATGCTCAACTCATGGAAGCGGAGTGAGTAAGCGGTGTTATCACCACTTTCTTGTTTTAGGTTCCAAAATTCTCCCTCAAGCTTTTGGAGCTCGTGTTTGGGACATATTTTCTTCATCATAAGCGCCTTGAGATCGGCCCATGGAAGAGCCATAACCGTATCCGAACCTTGGAGGTTCATAACAATACCCCACCATGTTAGAGCGGTTTCTCTAAACATTCTTGACACGAAAATTGTCTTTTTGGCGTCGGGGCATTTTCTGTGTCTGAACACACTCTCGGTCGATTCGAACCATTGCAACAAGGAAGTCGTACAATTGGTTCCAAGAAACTCGGATGGGTTGGCACTAGTAAACTGCTTGTACAAGTAAGCTGCGGGTTTGGGTTCAACGAGTGCAACAACGGGTGCGGGTTGGGTAGCTTGGATTTGGATTATAAGTTCTGGAATCACCTCGACCATTTGCTTGACGACGAAAGCAGTCATACGTCGGTTGGAGTTTTTGCGTAGATGACGGCTAACCGGAGGCAAGCTAAAAGATTATAAAGAAAATAGGATAAGTTTTGGGTAAAAAGAAATGAATATAAGGGTGTGTAAAATAAAATAAGATTTCATTTTTTTGTGATTGTGAATCCTAGAGTTAGTAAGGAGAAGATGTTAGGGTTAGATAAAATATAAAACTTTGTTTATAAATAACAAAACCGAAAACAAACGTAAAAGATTTTGAGATGGTTAAAGCTTGAAATTTGAGATTTTGAGATTTTGAAAACTTTCTTTAAAAACTGTTTGAGTGTACAACTCAACTGCATGTTTTTATAATTCCTTCACCCGTAGAACCTTATAATGAAGTAGATGAAGTCTTGTACTCAAAACTTCTTTGAGAATAACGTTGACTGTCAAGTCTAGAGTCCATACACAACATGAATTGCACAAGCGTATTAGCGATAGTTGAATTGACTTTAAATGTTACGTTGGATGTGACATTTATCAATTTCGGGTCACTTTTGTTATGTAAACCCGACCCGTATGTAACCCGAATATTTCAAATATATAAAATATTAGATTTTGTCATTTAGAATATTTAAAATATATAAAATATTAGATTTTTATATTATGCATTGTTTGACCATTTAAGCATACCCATTTTCATGCAAACCATAAAAGAATCTTTATACCCAACCATTCACTCCTTCCCTATATATACACACCCATCTTCTTCATTTTACTCTTGCTACATCTCCAAATTCTCTCTCAAACTCCATATAACGCAGAAAGGGACTAAGCCCTAATAATACTCAAGGCAGAAAGGGACTGAGCCCTAATAATACTCAATGCAGAAGGGGACCGGACCCTAATAATATTCGAGGCAGAAAAGGAACCGAGCCCTAATAATACTCGAGGCAGTAGGGCGTAATGCTCTTTAAAATGTATAAGTACGTAAATTAAGATTAAATATAAAAGTATGAAAGAAAGGAAAGAATGAAAGAAAGAGAGTATATAAGTATGTATGTATGTATGAAAGAAAGATAAGCATATTTAGAATATAATATGTATCTTCGGATGCATATGTATATGAATGTAAAGGTATGGTATGTTATCTTTATTAACTAGAACTCACTCAGCGTAGCTGACTTTTAGTATGCATGCAGGTAAACATGTTTAATGAGCTAGCATGAGGAGGGCACATGGTATGGATTGAATGGCTGGCATCTGAAGATGGAAGAAGCGATGTTTTAATTATGATGTTGTATTTTATGTTTTAAAGAAAAGATTGAATGTTTTGTATCGAATGATCAAGAGTTAACGTTTCCGCGAAAGTTTTAATTAACTCTGATATTTAGAAACTATGTTTATGAGTAAATCCAACGGCCAAATGTGAGGTACCGGTAACGGGGCCTTACATTAGAAGTTCGTGTTTGTTCTAAGAAATTTAAAATATATATATACTTTTTTAAAAACTTACCGCACTCGGGATCTTCCGATATCACTCACCAAGCACGAGCATATAGTTCACACTCATCGATAGTCCACGGTATAGTGTTCTTTTTAGCCCGAGGTTCGCCAGCGAGTTTCAATACGTGTTTTCTCGGATGTCCACGTTGGCTCAAACCGCCGCGAGTCTCCGGGACGGGTTGTGGCTCCGGGTTGATTTGTGTCTTCGGTATCGTCTCGTCGCCGGGTTGGAAACCCGAACCGGCCATCATGTTTATGGTTGGGTTGTGAAAATCGGGCACCGTATTTGGGATAGGGGCTCCAGAACTTAGATATTGCATGTACACGGCCATTTGCGCTTCGAACGGATTCGCGGTTTGAGGGACCGGGACTGTTGGCATCGGGACGGTATATGTGTTCGGTTGTGGATTATTCGGGCCGGGATTGTTTGCATTGCCTTGTCGAGCATATTGACCGAAACCGAGAACATGTTGTTAAATGGAAACATTTTGGTAGTAGTAGAATTGTGTAAAAAAATTGAGGTTTGAGTTTGTTTTTATATTATATTTGTATTAATATTTAAAAAGGTTTTTTTTCAATTCCAACAGATACTTCTATCATCCGAATGACGTTAAGCCTTGAACTTTCCTTATTACCATAAACCGTCACTGTACCGCCATCCAATGACATAAACCTTATCAACTTACTATTACATGCTATACGATCTTTAAACTCAAACGTCAAATCCATTCCCAAACGAAATCGAACTCTCTTAAGATCAATCATAAAGAGTAGCAAGGAACTCACGTCCCTCTAGTTCTACCTTGCAATTCTTAACCATTCTCATACTTTAACGAAAATATCGCTAGTGGTCTCTTCCATAAAGTTTCAGGTACACAACTACATTCTTTTTAGCGTCTTCTTTCATTTTCGCTAAACTATATAGCCTCATTCTTTCATGCATACTCACTTAGGATATCTTGACAATCACCCGTCCTTCTCGATCATCTCCGCTTCCTCATCGTTCGCTTCGTCACTCCCGATCCCAGCAAGTTCCCTTATGGAGTTAACTATTGCAGGCATACTACATGTCTCAACTCATTCTATTTGGTTTATCTCCGTTTCTTTCATGTTGCTTCCACTTGGATTCCCTAGTTTGGGCTACCTTTGATGCTTTAGCGAACATTGTTGGCATTTTATTCCGAAACAATTGAGCAACTCCCTTGGTGTATATGACTACATGCTCCAAGTGTAATCCTCCTTCATTACTTCTTTCAGTTGGAGTCCTTCTGCTACCGTATATCGTTCTGTCACACATTCCTCAAAAGGGTGTCTGGTGGGCATGTGTCATACCACAGCGTCCAGTACGATTTCCTCGTGCTTGCCTCTTTGTATCAGTCATCTATCTTATCTCTAAGGAAACACAAACGTTATCACTCTAGGAATTATTTTGCACATGATTCGTAAGGTAAGTAGTTAATGACACTGGCCAAATGTAATTAACTATTTTAATTACTCCTCATGTTCTACATCCTTCCCTCTATGATTTCACTTGTGCTAGTTTCTACTACTCACACAATCATGTAAACATATATATAACCTACATTCTTATCCCTTGCAATTAAGCTAGCATACACACATTCATTTTCTAGCAATAAAGCTAGCATACGAACATTCTTTACTATAGAAACTAAGCTAACATCAATATACATTATTATTTAACCATACACTTTACTTTTACTGAGCTTGCTTGAGTGACACATGGCTATCTTGAACTGACATCTTCTTTCTTTTCTTACTTTAATCTCATTCTCTGTTCGAGTCTAAGCATGTAGGATGCTTAAATCTCTCGAACTTTGCTCTGATACCAACTTGTAAGGCCCCATTACCGGTACCTCACATTTGGGAGTTGGATTTACTCATAAACACAGTTCTAAATATCAGAGTTAATTAAAACTTTCGCGGAAACGTTAACTCTTGATCATTCGATACAAAACATTCGATCTTTTCTTTAAAACATAAAATACAACATCATAATTAAAACATCACTTCTTCCATCTTTAGATGCCAGCCATTCAATCCATACCATGTGCCCTCCTCATGCTAGCTCATTAAACATGTTTACCTGCGTGCATACTAAAAGTCAGCTACGCTGAGTGAGTTCTAATTAATAAAGATAACCTACCATACATTTACATTCATATACATACGCATCCGAAGATACATATTATATTCTAAATCCGCTTATCTTTCTTTCATACATACATACATACATACTTATATACTCTCATTCTTTCATTCTTTCCTTTCTTTCATACTTTTATATTTAATCTTACTTTACGTACTTCTACGTTTTAAAGAGCATTATGCCCTACTGCCTCGAGTATTATTAGGGCTCAGTCCCTTTTCTGCCTCGAATATTATTAGGGTCCGGTCCCTTTCTGCCTTGAGTATTATTAGGGCTCAATCCCTTTATGCCTTGAGTATTATTAGGGATCAGTCCCTTTCTGCCTTGAGTATTATTAGGGCTTAGTCCCTTTCTGCCTTGAGTATTATTAGGGCTCAGTCCCTTTCTGCCTTGAGTATTATTAGGGCTCAGTCCCTTTCTTCTATACCTGGCTAACTCTTACATTCATTCATAACACACATACATATCATTCATACATTATACATAACATTCATCATACATTATACATAACATTCATATCCATGGGTATAACTTGACAGTACGTGCAATATCCGAAGATCGTTCACGTACCGACAAGCAATCATCTATACTTTTCACGTAATCACATATGGCATACACTTATCACTTAGGATAAGTGTATTAACTATTCACATCGAGTATGCACACAGCCCCGAAAACATAACAAGGAGTGGGGCTAGAAACTCACCTGGATTCGGTTACGTCTTCCATTAATGGTTATCCTTTTCTTGAGTTGTGCGCGACTAACTGTTTAATAAAATGCAATATTAAATAACGCTCTAGTCATTCTCATTGCTACTTAATTAGGCTTACGCGTCTAAGCCGGTTTTACTTCATTGAAACTTTACCCGGTTAGTTAATCGTTACTCGTTAACCTTTAAAGGTATCTTTCATTAATTATCAAAGTCCAAGGGCTATTATGTAATTATATCATTCGTTTCTAAGTCCAGGGACCATTCTATAATTCTGCCAAACTTCTAGTTCGTTATATAGCCCTTAACGAATGGGGTTTTTAACGAATGAACCCATTCGTTATAACGAACTGAATATAATAATGAACTGGTCCTTGTAACGAACTGGACCTTAACGAACTGGTCATCATAACGAACTGGGCCTTAACGAATTTCCTCTAGTTCGTTATCCCTTCATAACGAGCTGTTTCTAATTCGTCATTTCGGCTTAACGAAAGGGCATAACGAACTACTCGCTAATTCGTTATGTCTCCGTTAACGAAACAGGGTTAGTTCGTCACGTTCCCGCTAACGAACTAGGATTAGGTCAAAACATTCCCTGACAAGACATTAACCTCGTACCACACTCTCCGGCGCCGTCGTGCCGGAAAACCGTATCTTACCCCATTTACCCGTTTTTCATTCCAAACAACTTATTTATGTTAAATTTTACATCTTTCTCGCATTATAGGGTCCGATTTACTATCCTACCAAGTTTCATGCAAAACCGACTTCGTTTACCCGTCCTTTTCGCAACCAAACACTACTCGTTTTACCCGAAACGAGCCAACTAACCCGTGTACTATCAAGTTCATAACCTTATCAATAATCATGACCCGATCTATCATCTTATCAATTTTCATGTAAATCTGTACACGAAAAGTAAACATTGTTAACAAAACGTACCTTTGATGTTTTTGTTCGAATCACTTGAATAGACCAAAACCATATCAAACGAACTCGGATTTGAGTGATTCAAGCGGCCGCGGAACTGTCTCACCCCGATCTACAAAACCATCAGCTCACCTTCACTGGAAACCGTCGCTAAAGTCGCCGGAAAACCTGAACAGTCGCCGGAATCTTCATTTTTGAGCTGCTACGGGTTTGCTAATAAAAACAAGACTTCCCGACCTCTGATCGAAGATCTTTTCGGTAGAAAACTTCATTTATATACCAAGAACACTCAGTTAAAATTTGGGAACGATCCGACAGTTAGATCTCCGGGAATCTTTGTGTATTTGTGGGTGGTTTTCTCAAAAACGGGAATTGAGTTAAGTGTGTGTTTTGATGGTGTAGGCTATGGTGTGGAGATGGGGACGAAAAAAGGAAAGAGAGGGATGGGGTTTCTCTCGCTTTTGGCATAGTGGGCCCCCGGTGGGGGGCTCGCACGACGGGCTATTAGCTCAGTGGGTAGAGCGCGCCCCTGATAATTGCGTCGTTGTGCCTGGGCTGTGAGGGCCTTAGGCCCATCTTTCCTTTTTGGTCCATAATTAATTACATCTAATTAGCCTACTCATCCTTCCATCTTTATCATTTTACTATTTTTCTATTAACTCAAATAAAATTTTCCATCTTAAATAAATAATATATTAATTATTTATTCTTAGAAATTTCGGGATGTTACATCTAATGTTTTTATTTTTTTAGTGAACTTTCAAGCATCGGGTGCATTTTGGAACAAAGTTAAAGAGTTGTTCCACGAACTTGGCTGGGACTCGCGTCGAGAAAAAGATTCCTTACTGTCAAAATGGAACGACATAAACACCAAATGCACGGCTTACCATACGGTTCACTCTCGGATGACTCGAACGTGGAGTAGCGGTGTCTCTGGAGCGGAAATCACGGAAAGGCGTTGAAAGAGAATCAACGTAAGGTCTCGGGGACCTTCAATTACTTTAGTATTTGGAAAGAACAACTGAGGTTTCACCCAAAATGGTGCCCAATTATGGAGGCCGACACCGAAATTGTTAAGCTTAAAAAAAGGTCTAAATCATCGTCTTCGGTTGATCCAGAAACGCCCCATTCCGACGCTCGAAACTTCAACTTAAGAGATAATGAAGCCGAGAATCCTTATGCATATATTACAGAGATGCCTCGACCGGGGGGTAGAAGAAGCAAGGGAAGGGGAAAAGGGGTCGCGTCGTCGGCAACGGGTTCGAATGCCGAAATGGAAAGTCATTTCAAAGAAATGAACATTCGACTCAAAGATATACAAGAACCTAGAGCTAAACGTCTTCAAGTAAATTTGGACGCTGTCGAAGTACTTAAAAGGAATGAATTGGACAACGACATCGAGATTTTAACAAATGAGCTATCTGAAAACGACCCGAGAGTCCAATCTCTAAAAGCAGTTCAACAAGCGAAATTTTTTGAAAAATACATGTAGTCTTATTATTATTTATTGTTGTATTTTTTTATTTTAATTTAGTTTTTATTTGTGAGTTTAATCTATTTTTTTTATTTTAATGTAGTTTTTGAATTTTATATTCAATTATTTAATGAATTATTATTTAAAAAAATAAAAAAAAAATTAATAGTGACTGGGCATCACGTGACGCATAACGTCTGGGGGTGGAGACTGGAAAGTTATGATCACACCATGGTTTTGTAAAAAACTATAACTTTGATTGGGCGCCACATGTCGCATAACATCCATGAATAAAAAGTTATGACTACACATGGTCTTAACTCTTAAGGGATCAAAACAAACATTTAAAAAAACTATTTTACCAAGATGTAAATTGGGCTTGTGGGCTCAATAAAATAAATACTAAACTCTTAAAAGGACAAAATACTTTTCAAAAGATAATACATACTTAAGTTGGTCGTATGTTTACAATTACACTCCGTAACACCCCGACCTAGTAGTAATACTTAATGAAAACCAAGAATTATCGCCTGTCAAAAAAAAAACTCCAATTACCAAACCTTTATGGTAGGCTTTCGAGAGTTTCGACGGTCCACAGACAAAAAAAAAGTATAATTTCCAAAATCAATCAAATTCCAAGCAATTATAATTATCATGGTTACGTGTGTTATTCTGTCAGAACTAAAACAAAAAAATAAAACAAAATAATTATAGATATTGGAGTAGACCAATGGCGTGGGGTTGGTCAGCAAAACTCGATCCTCATTAAACCGTTATCGATCTCCGACGTTGAGGCGGTGAATCTACACAAATTCGGCCGATTTTCGTCATGTTTGTTATGGTACTGGAACTAAACAAACAAAATCGGCATCTGGTCGTTTTCATTACGGTACTAGAACTAAAACAAAACGCTGTAAGTCTACACGAATTCGGTTGGTTTCCATTACGGTATCGTGACGAAAACAAAATAATAAAAGAGAACAAAAACAAAACTGGCATTTAGCCAATTTTCGTTACATTCACTACATGCTGAAATAAAAAAAAAAAAAAAAAAAAAGACAATGCAAAATACCATCAATCCGGTGCCGCAAAGCGGTCCACTACGAGCTTTGCGGCACCAAACTCTTAAATTATTATATATGATAATATGTTACGTTGGCAACTTGACTGGTATTATTCTACAAAGTAGCCCACTAATGAGGGAAAATTGATTATTATTCTGCAAAATGGGCCAACGGGCCAACAAGCAAAGTAGGTTGCTATGTTATAAAATTGCTTTACATAAAAGTATAATTACCAGCCTGCCAGGACATATATTATATATATATATATATAGAGATAAATATAGAGATGTCGGTGCCATAAAGATTGACAAAGTTGCTTACTGTTGGTTCTTTAGTTTATTTTTTTAGAGTATAACACTAATATGATGCATTGACTTGCTGGTTGTTTCCTATTTGTTAGTTTAATTTGTGTGCACAAGTTAAAATTTTGCTTGTTGCATTTGCAACCATTTTTTTGTATTTTTTTTTTCGGTTTCCTTTATTTGTTATATTTGTATCGATATGTGGACCTTCTTTATTTTTTACACTTTCAATTTATGCTAATGCTATATAAGGTGATGATATTAGATGTAAAATTTAGTAAAACTTAATAGCTAAAAATCAATTTATTTTTGCTAATTTTTCAATATGCTTAGTTTTAATATTTTTGGCTTATTAATTTGTATTTACGATTTAGTTTCGGTACCATTAATACCGACCAATTTTGCATCAGTTTAAGGCTGCAACGAATGCATTTGGGTTCTTTTTTTTTCGAAAGGGTTTTGTTAATGAATTTATATTTTTTGTTTATTTTCGATGGTACCATAATAGCCCTAGACTAACTGAATGTTGTCCGTTCGCCAAAGCAACACATGATTGTTGTTTTTTTAATATGTTAATTTGTTGTATTTGGACATTGACAAATTTGACTTTTTTACGGATGACGCTGTCAGCCCGGCGCAACGTGCCGGGGTATCAGCTAGTTATTAATTATAAATTTATAATCACCTCTATGAGATCTGCCAATTTAAAAATGCTTGCATTTGTTATTATTTTATTTTAATAATGTCCATGTGTTATAAAAGAATGATATATCAATGGTTGTGTTTTGTGATGGGGTCAGGTGATGGTGATGTTGCTGGATCACATTCCGTTTCTTAATGAGGATGTTATATCAGTCATAGACCCATAGGTCATAGCCGAACCAGTCAAACATGAGGTTGACCAAGTTACCGCCACTAAGCATGTCGCAGGTGTCGCCCTTGCACTGATTTAGTATTGCTAGCCCTCACTAATAATAAGACGGTGAAATCAAAATGGTTGAAAATGTGACAACTCGTTTGCACTAATCGGATTATGAAAGTTGATTGAGAAGGCATTTAACGCCTATGTATAATTACCTAACTTAACAACATAATTACCTTTGGACTCTTGACACTTTTTTTATGTGTGAAACAATCATAAAACGCATGAATCTAACATGAAAATAATAATTTTGAATTTCGTCCAAGTGGGTTTTGGTTAGTCTTGAGTTAAACCTGGAAACACGTTTAGTTAAACAGGTTGTGTTTGGGTTGATCTAATATGTTCGTGTACTAACTTGTTTATTTAAGAAAGGGACAATTTCATATAATAGTAACAAAGTTTTAAAAGTATTTTAATTAGGTCACTTAATTTTATAAATGTTTCAATTAAGTCACTTAACTTCATATTTTATGTAAGAATAATATATAAAAATATATATTTATATATGGCCAATATAATCATTTATATTATAATAGATCAAAATATAAAATATACCTTATTATATATTAGTTTGGTAATTGTTGATGGGCCATATTACCTATAATTAAATAATAAAGGGTTTCCTCTTGGGTGTATATATAGAGAGATAAATATTAACATCATAACCTAATCACACACACATAACAATTTTGTGTGCCTCCTCTCTCTTCTAAACCGAGTTTCCTCTCAAGAACCCTAACCATCCTTAACTATACATCCTAAAGGGGAACTCGATCAAGATGACAAGCATGTCGACTACATCATACCCTGCTGCGGTTACTACTCTTCATGCTGTAACAGGTTCATAGGTTTAATATTTATCATGTTTTATATTACTTACATGAAGAATTGATCAACATGTGGCATCAGAGTGATGTTGATTAATCAGTTCTTCATGTTATTCCCTAAATCTGGAATTAAAATCGAAGAACATAAATTTTGATTAAAACCTTAATTTTTCCGGTTTTCATATTTTGATAAGAAAACTGGTTATAATTGCTAAAATTCATATTTAAAACTCTAATATATTCGAAATCTGTTAAAAATATGTTTAAGATTTCGATTCCAGAGAAAATTGACTACAGATTCTTCGAAGATGTTCTTCGTGTTCATCATAAAAACCGAAGAATCGGCCTTATTTTGGATGAATCGTAGGAATAAAATATGTTGTTTCCAATTTTGATTGATTTTTATCTATTAAAAATTTTGAAACATGATATAGTTTTATTAATAAAAGATTTCAAAATATAAGATAATTAAATGAAATCTTTTAAATTTGGAAACAAGATAATCAATTAAAATTCGAATTCCATCTTTATCATAAATTAGTTTATGGGATTTAAAACTAATTGATGGGACAAAATAATTTAAGAGTTAAAAATAGTTTATGGGTTAAAGATCTAAAATTAAATTTCGGTTTTTCTAAAATGGTTTTGGTTTACCAAAATACCGATGACCTTATAAAACCCGAAAACTCTCATAATCCCGAAAACCCACTAAAAGTCGGGCTCACTAAAATTCCGAGAACTCATAATTCCCAAGAACTCAAAAGTCTCGATAACTAATTTCGCGAGAACTCTAATATTCCCATAAACTAAACCTAATTAAATGTTTTGTATATAATTAAATCTTACAAAACTTTACAAAACGTAAAAAGCTTAATTTGAGTGAATTTTGATGTATCAATTCTGCCCAAAGGTGATGTGTTACATTTACCATCATTCAAGTTTAATTGAAAGCTTTTGTTAGTGTTTGCATAATATGATACAAATGTCTCACTTCTGCCCAAAGGTGATATGATGCATTTTTATCTATCAAAACTAGCCCGTGCATAATTAAAATAATTGTCTCACTTTTGCCCAAAGGTGATGTGTTACAATTATTTTGCACACAACTTAAATAAAATTTAATTCTGCCCAAAGGTGATTTATTTTTTGTTTAAGTAGAACTTTTAATTATAGTCTATTAGTTTGATGTTAAAAATAGACATATCACATCTTCAATAAAATATAATGATCCTCACATTAATGATCATTCATTAATCTAATGATCATAAATTTAAATATGTATTATCTTATTATCCCATAACATTACTCACTATAATTTTCTTCTATAAATAGCTATCTCATCCAAATCATCCACTCTAATCTCAAAACACAATTAAATTTTGTCTCAAAAAGAGTTTTAATAACATTTAGCTCTTCTCAATTTTAATTATCCATTAAGACATGATATGACTATCCTACTGCTCTTTCTAATAACATTTATTCCGTTGACAACTAGAGCCTAACAAATGGAATGAGTCAATCATAATGTCTATTACGATAATGATAATCAAGAACTTATATAAATAATGCTATTACTAGAGTTATTAGAGATTTAGTTTTTCCTAAGACTAATCAAAATAACTCCCAAGATTCATGCACTCCTTAAGAATTCTAACTATAAGGTTAGATGGTATTATTGAATATATCATAATGCACAATCATGACTCATAAAATTAAGGGCTCACACATGATATTAAGTACAATATTCTAGTGCATTGCATACTCAAATTTTCAATAGTACAATTTGGTGCCTTAAAAATTAACTATAATACTCAGAAGTACCAAAGGAAAATGAGTGTGTTTATCTGCAACATATGTACAAGAAAAGAAGCATCTGGTACTGGAAAATAAGATATTATTCAACTCACTACCACTAAAACCTAAAAGAGGATTATTCTAAGGTTCATAAACAAAATACAAGTATTACTTCCAGCTTTAAGTTCTCTAAGGAGAAGTCTCATTGCAAAAATATGCCATTAGATTAGGCATATGCATTACAAGATTATCCATAATTCAAAAGAACAACTGGCTAAAATTGATAGCTATATATTAATGATATTTAAGTCTGCTAACCTAATATTCTCATTAACACATGATTGGTTGAGTCTAGTTCTATATGCTTACCCAAAAATCAACAAATAACTAACATGAGGGTTAGTGACAAATTTACATGTTAAGGTTATTAGAACCATGATAAACTGTCTTCAAATTACGCTTTATGATACCTTAAATATTTTGGAGATTAATCAGAATTTAGTATCAATACTTACGCTACATTATGTAAGTTTTAAGGTTTGCATAGCCAACATAAAGTCACTATTACCTTAAACTCTCATATGATTTGTTATCAATATTTGGATTGAAACATTTATAAAATACAACTAGATGATACTATATATTTTCACAACTTTTGTTATCATACAAATAAAAATGTAACAAAAGACAAATGAGACATATAAAATTCATCCATTAAAACCAAATTTCATGAGAAATCATGACATGGTTGATGAGGGTGATTTTTCATATAATCTCATTTTTAGTGATTTTAAATCATGTGTTAAATGCCCTAAACATTACTTGGCTTAAGGAATAAGTATGGGTCCACCATAAGTTATATTTCACTGACATTCGTGAAACTTATTCAAACGGAATATTCAGACATAATTCTTTTATCATTTAAAATGCTATTTACTTGTATCTAATCAGTATTATATGGTCCGCGGTCTTAAAGAGATCCGTTCATATATACTTAATACGATTTCAATAAAATATGTCCTTTAAGTTTATTATGACATATGGACGTCAATGGAATCAAATCAAGTCTAACATATATATGATGGATTCCCATGTCATGTACATCATTGAAACTTCTCTTATATTTTCCTAGAAATATTAAAGATCAGTGGGAGCCTTAAGTGTCTCAATCATAACTTACAAGATTTGCAAGAGGTGGAGGAGTGAAAACTTGATATTGTCTTAATTACACCTCTTGTACAAGACATTGCTCTATCACAATACTATTTCATCAAAACTTATCTCTGTAGAATTTACTACTACTCTTACAAAAGTTTCGGTGTTTCTTAAATGTGCGCATACTCCGATTTCTTACTGAAATAATCCTCATAAGAGAAACTACGACGACTTACATCATTAACTCGTTTTCTGTTAGAATTTACTGGTTTTTAAATATTGACCATAAGCATGCTAATTTCCTAAAGGTTTTTAAAGTCAGTGGGAGCGGTGAAAGTCCTTATAATGACTTGTTAAAAGTACAAGAGGCAGGGGGAAGAGAGTCATTAAATTTTACTCCAAATTTAACACCAATTACACCTCTTGTACACCATACTGCACCAACTCTTACACACTTAGAATCCTGAAAATGATAGCAACCTAACTAAGAGCTAATCCATAAAACTGAGACTTTTAAAATTACCCAATAATCAACTTAGGAGGCCATCTAGGTTTTCAAACCTACTAAATTTGATGCTTATGTAACCTCCCTAAATAAAGTTGAATTGGATGTTGGAAAGTTTAATGATCATAACCCTTATAATTAAACCATTATCATCAATCATAATTGACTCCATAAGTCGCTAACGTTTTGAGATTTGGTTGAATCACCTAAAGGTGTTCATAACTAAACGAAATTCTAACACAAACGTTAAGACACTAAGAAGCATAATTGATTATTAAAGGTTAGATTCAAAAGGGAATAAATCATCAAAGAATCTTATAACCTATATTATAAAACATTTATTTGAGGATCATCACTGTTCAAGTAGCTTATAATAGTTAAAGAGCTACGTTAGAAGAACATTAAAACAACTTTCCCTAATAACTAACTTACATATCTACATGCTCATAAAACAACCTAAATGTTATAAACTGAAGGTTAATGAACATATAGTCTATAAGTCAATAAAATCCATGTATGGGTTAATTCAAACATCAAAATTTGATGAAATATTTATACAATTATTTTCATCAAAAACCAAGTGGATTAATGTACCTACCTCAAGATGAGTGGGAGCAACTAAAAACAAACTTGTCCTTATATAGATGACATTCTTCTGACAAGTATATGTTACATGAGTCAAAGTATTTTCACACATACTTTGATATTATAGAGCACAGAGATATTCCTTACACATGTAACAAACACTATTGCTGTAACATCCTAAAATTTATAATGTTGAATAAAGGAAGTTATGTTTAGTGATTTCGCGTAATTAATTAATATCGGGTAAGGAGCGGATCATGGACTTGAATTAATCGAGATGGGTTAAATGAGAATGGGCCTTAGGTCCATGGGATTTAAGGGATATAAATACCCCCTAAACCCAAAAATATCTTTCATTCTATCACTTTTCTAACACACTCCAAAACACACACACACCACACAACTTCGCCGCCGGCCGAGGGAAGAACCGGGCAGATCCGAGAGAGAGAGAGAGCGATTAGTTGTGATAACAAGTAAACGAGATCCAAACAAGCTCAAAAAGGTATGATTCTTGATCTTTGAAGTTTAAAGATCCGAGCTTTATAGCGTATATACGACCGAAAATGGTTGGGAAACGTAGTGGGTGATGTCGAACCATAACAAGGGTGTTAAAATCGCCCAAAATGCTGGACAGAAATCAAAGCCGTGGCTAATCTGGGCAACTTCGCCTGCAACTGGGCAACTTCGCCTTCAAAGCGATAACTTCGTCTTCAAAGCGATAACTTCGCCTTCAAAGCGATAACTTCGCTTACGGCCAAGTTCGCCTAATTGGTAACTTCGCTTACGGCCAAGTTCGCCTAACTGGTAACTTCGCTTAAAGCTAAGTTCGCCTGATAACTTCGCCTAAAGCTAAGTTCGCCTGATGACAACTTCGCCTAAAGCTAAGTTCGCCTAAGGTTTAACTTCGCCTAAAGTCAAGTTCGATTAGAAAATAAATTAAAAATCTAATGAAAAATGTGTTAAGACAGTTAATGGAAATAAAATTTTTCCAAGCTGACCTGGCAGCTCGACCCCAGCCAGGGGCTCTGCCCCTTGGACCCTGCTAGGGGCTGCCGCCCCTTGGACCCTGCTCGCTGCCAGGGGCGCTGCCCCCGGACCCCCGTTCGTTGTGGGTAGTAGTTAAGACTGGAAAGATGATATGAGTAGTGATAGTTGTTTGATACGTGTACTTGTTATACAGTCAGCCGTGCACAACTGAAGAAAGGGATTACGATTAATGGTGAACGTAACCGTGTTCAGGTGAGTTTCTAGCCCCATTTATGTGTTATGTTTTCGGGGCTGTGTGCATACTCAATATGTTTGTTAATACGCTTATCCTAAGAGATAAGTGTATGCCTTATGTGAATGATATGATATGTATGAATGATTGCTTGATGGTACGTGAACGATCTTCGGATATTGCACGCACTGTCAGGTTGTAACGCTATGTGTAAGGTAAGTATGATATGTATGCTTATGTGTATGAACGTGATAAAGTTAATAAAAGAAGGAAATGACGGTTGCATGGTTGTATGGTTACGAAAAGGGTACCGAGCCCTAATAATACTCGAGGTATGATGTATGGTTGTATGGTAACGAAGAGGGAATCAAACCCTACTAATATTCGAGAACTAGGGAACCGAACCCTACTAATATTCGAGGAAAGAGGGAAACCGAGCCCTAATAATACTCGTGGAAAGAGGGAAACCGAGCCCTAATAATACTCGTGGAAAGAGGGTACCGAGCCCTAATAATACTCGAGGAAGGAGGGTACCGAGCCCTAATAATACTCGAGGAATGAGGGTACCAAGCCCTAATAATACTCGAGGAATGTAGGGCGTAATGCTCTTTATAACGTAAGATATGAAGGTAAGTTAATACAAAAGAAAGAATGAAAGTATGAAAGTATGAAAGTATGAATGAAAGTATGAACGTATGAAAGTATGAAAGTATGAAAGTATGAAAGTATGAATGAAAGTATGAAAGTATGAAAGTATGAATGAAAGAATATAAGTTTATGTGTATTGTATAGTGTATGATTAACTAGAACTCACTCAGCGTAGCTGACTTTTAGTATGCACGCAGGTGAGTAGGATGAGGAGGCTTCCTTGAGGAGACACGTGGCATTGAACAAGAGTCTGGCATCTGAAGACTTATGATGTTTTAATTTTAATGCTTTAATGTTGAAAGACAAAGGATGTTTTGAGACAAGTTATGAATTATGTAATGTTTTATGAAAGTTTTGTATTCCGCGTAAATGTTTTAATTAACTCTGATATTTAGAACTGTGTTTATGAGTAAATCCAACACGAAAGTAGGGCTACCGGTAACGGGGCCTTACAAGTTGCTCTACTTTAGAGGATAATAGGAACAAATAGATTATTTCCTTATGCTTCATTAAGTAGAAGCCATATATAAGTTCAAGTCTATACTCGTTTAGACATTACTCAAAATCGCAACACACTAGATATGTCTAGATTAATGTGAAGCATTTAAAAGAGTATTAAGATATCTTTAAAAGAAACGAAAGACTTAATTTAAAAGAAGAAGTGAGAATTCAAACCGGTAGATTACTCTAAATTTTGTCATATTCAAAGATAAGAAAATGTAATTTTTGGGATATATACTTATGTCAGTAGACAAATCTATCTCATGGAAGAGTCATAATGAACTGATAACAACAACCTAAGTCATAACGACATAATATATTGATTAATTACACGTTGTTGTCAATAAATGTTGTTGAACATTTATTATTGGACTCATAAGTTTTTATTAAACTCCATATAAATATTATAGAAAACTTATTGTGATAAAGTCAGCTACCATATTTTCTCAAACAGTAACAATTTGAGAGGTGCTGCATTAAATTTTGATATGAAATTAATTATTCGTTTATGAACGAATTGAGGAATCTAAATTTTTGTATCGAATACATTCATGATATGCTTAAGGATCCGATAAATAAAAGTCTCACCCATAAATATTATGAAAGCGCTTATAATAATGACGGGTATTGATGACTATGCGCAACTGCATATCATACTATGAGTGATTAACTATTAAATTTCCTCATCGGTTTTGATTTTTTACGTCTCTTAATATGTTCTGCATGCATAATGACATATTGACGAATTAATATACAAATCAAACGTTTTGAAGGGCTTACTTGAAAATTTTGATCATAACTACTTAGGTTTTAAATAAGGACTGCAGTTTGATTAATGGGGTCTTGAGCTGATGTTCAATTCAATGACTGTATTTCTCTGCTCCAGTTTAAGTTAAAACTAAAATGAGTGTTAACTCCTGATCAAGCTTATCCAATACTCATAATAAATGATTACTCGGCCAAGTGAGAGAATGTAAGAATAATATATAATAATATATATTTATATATGGCCATTATAATCATTTATATTATAATAGATCAAAATATAAAATATACCTTATTATATATTAGTTTGGTAACTGTTGATGGGCCATATTACCTATAATTAACTAATAAAGAGTTTCCCATTGGGTGTATATATAGAAAGATAAATTTTAACATCATAACCTAATCACACACACATAACAATTTTGTGTGCCTCCTCTCTCTTCTAAACCGGGTTTCCTCTCAAGAACCCTAACCATCCTTAACTATACATCCTAAAGGGGAACTCGATCAAGATGACAAGCATGTCGACTAAATCATACCCTGCTGCGGTTACTACTCTTCATGCTGTAACAGGTTCATAGGTTTAATATTTATCATGTTTTATATTACTTACATGAAGAATTGATCAACATTTTATTGATCAATTGGTTTCATATAATCTAAATTATTCCCTATTAGCAAATATAAGTCTCATCTATGAAAACGACAAAAACTAATTCTAGCTATGCATGTGAGTGCAAAATTAACACATTCTTAACCAAGCGTTTGTTTTTAGTGATGTGGCGGCTGAGTTTTCTCGTTAAATAGAACAAATCTTTAATGTTAACCATAAATCATAATATAAACCTTAAAAGAACCATTTTATAGAACCCTAAATCTCAGGATAAAACAAACACCCAACATGTTCCTTCACTTTTAAACTAAAGATTCAATCTTGATTCTCAGTTCATGAACCATCTTCAAATTCAAACAATAAATCAACACCAATCTCTTCATTAATGCATATGCAAACCTTAACAACAACCCACACCTACAAACCCAATTATGGAACCCAACTCCGTTATCCGTTTTTCACCTAAAATCCTAAATTAAAAAACCCCAAATTTAAACCCAATTAAATTAATTGCATGGGTAACAGAGTTGAGGTCATCGTTACCGATAACCGACGTTTAATTACATTTAATTTCTTCGACGAGAAGGAATTTGAAGTGGCTACACTTGGGAACCTGTGTTGATGTGGTGCTTAATGCACCCAAGTTGCCACCTTTAGGGTTTGATGAGAGGAAAGATTATATGGAACAATTTTTGAAATCGCCTATGGATAAGCTTAATTCCATCGATTTGGTGTTTCTAGGGTTCTTGCACAAGCTCAATTTGGGTTTAAGGGCTTAAAGATCGATCGGTTATATTCCATCCATCAATTTCCCCGTCATCGTTCCCGTAAACTGGTTAAAAGACAACTCAGCGGCCACGTCATTAAAAAGAAATATTTGTTAAGTTTCTATTAATTTTGCACCCATATGCGTAGTTGGGATTTAGGTGGGACTTATTTATACCAATCAAGCATAGTTTGGATTATATGAAGCCAATGCTCCTATTTTATTTAAATTATAAGTTATAACATGTTTTTTTAAGTATATTTCTTTTTTGTTTTAAGAAATCTTTTCATTTTTTTACCATGTTGATCAAAAGTGGTGACGTGTATTTTATTTTTTAGTTTAATATAATTAATGTTTTTTTAATTTTTCAAATATAACTACATATATTGCAAATCCCCGCCACATCTTATCATATGTTGCTTTCTTAATGCACAAAAAATTCGATGACACTCGATTTGAAAATTTAGTAACCTAATTTAAAAAAGAACTATGAGTGACATAATTTAAACACTTTAAAACTTTGTTCCTTTTATATAACATTTTCCCCTTTAAGACAGTATATACTGTGCCCGTAACTTCAACCAATTAGCATAGTTTTGTCAAGAATTAGAAGATAAAAAAAGATCATCGTGGATAATTAATTATTAAAGTTTAAAATGTATTTATAGTATATACATTTGTATTTTTTTTATAGTTTGTAAATTAAGTGTTTTTATTTGTAACTAGTTTTTCTGACACGTGCGGGGCCGTCATTGACCCGTTGGTGCTTATAAAATTGACTAAGATGATTAGTTATTCTCAGTCGGTTTGATTCATTAGAAACAATAGGGTAATGTTTGGTATGCATGAATGAGAGGCGGAATGGATTGAACCATTACGATGGAATAAAAAAAGATGTGTTTGGTTGGTCGATGGAATGGAACCACCCATTACCATGTCCATTACATTCCCCCTAAAACACCTAAAATTCATTTCATCCACCGCCCTTGTTTTTTTTCCATTGCATCCCTCTTTCACACTATATCACCTCCACCACCCTCCCACCACCACTACCCATTGCCCTCTCACCACCACCGCCGCCACTACCTACTGCCACCTCCGACGCCGGCCACCACCATCACCCGCCTGTGTCGCCGCCGACCACCACCACCAACCGCTTACGCCGCCGACCACCACCATCACCCACCTGCGCCGCCACCACCAACCATCTTCCACCACCTATCAGCTCCCCCCCTCCCCACCGCCACCACCACCACCAAATCGATCATCACTGCCCCACCACCCGTCGCTTACCACCGCCACTGCCACCACCACCCACTATCACCACCGCCACTCACTACTATTTTTATTTTATTCCGGTTTTTTCAAGCTACCAAAAATAAAAAAAAAAACTAATAATTCATTTCATTCCTACATGGTAACCAAACATGTCAATGAAATGGTAATGAATCATTCCATTACCTCGCCCATTCCATCCATTCGCTCATTCCATTACCCCATACTAAACAGACCCTAAATGACTTGGTATCGAAAAGGACTTGTTCGTTAGGAACCCTAGATGACTTGGTATCGAAAATGACTTATTCGTCAGTTATCATATGTTTGAAATTGTTGAATGTATGCATACCCAATACACTACCAATATTTGCACTCATAACTAATTGATTATATCAAGTAAATTTCTTCATAAGTCAAAGTGAAAGATATTAGAAGCCAAATCAGTCTAAATAATATGCTTTAACAAAAACTAAATTTATTAATTTATTAACCTTTATAGTATTAGCCCTTATAATTCTACCTTGTAGATTGAACAATTTCATGTTTTCACAGTAAAGTTTTTACATATTATTTGTGCCTCAATTCCTTGCAACTATGATCGCATGAGCTTTCTTTGTTGCTAATACACTCCTGTTATCTTTTAACCCAATTTGCTCCTCCTGAAAATCACATTTCTCTTCTTATGAGAAGAGCATACACGACCGAAGCAAACACACCACCAACAATGAGTTTTAATCATCAATTCACCAAAAGAGTTCATACCCATGAGTGACAATCACCATTACTCACAAATTCAAGCCACATATCATCAAGTAAATGCCTAGGACATCGAATCAATAGTTATGATACAAAGGACAACTAAAAAATGGTTTCCATATGTATCAAACTGAAACACCAATCCAAAATAATTAGTGACAAAAAAAATTAAGACCGACCAACGCCTCCAAAAACCTACTAAAACAATAAACGAAAACAAAAACCATAAAATTAAGAAAACATGTGATCACATGGCAAAATGTCCATTAGAAATACACCCGATTTACTTTCAACAGTTCAAACTTCAATAAAAAAATTCAAAGTTTGATGTTATGCATTTTATTTCAATAAAATACTTGAGCCAGTAACATGCAAATCCATCATCAATTATCTTATTAGAGTCTCAAGGTAAATTCTTACAGAGACAAAACAATAGCTTTAAGCCTCTCTCTTTAGCTTCAGGATCGATCAAATTACCATCATTATCAAACTTTGCAGGAGGCTGCAACGCATTTATGTAAAATTCAGTGTAGACGAGTCCGATCATTCGATGACCGGAGAATGGAGCTCCGATAGACCACCGTCGCCTAGGTTTTCGAAATGAAACCAGGCATCACAACATATGTCATCACACCAGATTAGTAATATGAGGTCATCAAACTACAAATGTAAGAAACATAAGTTATAAACGCTGTTGCACCAGGTTAGGTGACCAAAAGTACAAGAGCTGGTACAAATCAGACATCACATTGTACAACACTTGATGTCAAATATCTCTAAAATTGTACGTTTATAAACTAAATAATATAAAGGAACATTCAGTGTTAAAATAATATTAATCTCAGATTGTCAATATGTGAAAAGTGTGTCGTATTTGTGTTGGTGCATGATATCAGTAGTTCAGTATCTTATGTTTTGTATGTTTCTGTAATCTTATAGTTTGTTTGTTTTGTGTTGAATACTGTTTAGTATATGTTCGCTTATGATTTAGGCGAACTTGGGAAGATAGCGAAGTTATGACAACTTCGCCTAGCATGTTAGGCGAAGTTGTCGAGGTTTATAAATACCTCAACTTCGGGTATTTTGGTGTTTAAGGGTTTTTCTAAACAACGTGTTTTTGTGATCTTGTGTATCACGAGTTGACTCTTGCAATACATCAAGTTTTACAGTATAATCTCGTGTGTTTGTATACATATTCAACATATTATTTGTCTTACACTCGTATCGTATTACGTGGGGTTTCCGCACCCTCGTGTTACGAGATATTCCTGTGTAAATTCGGCTGGGAACCTACAATTGGTATCAGAGCATTTTGCTCGTGATTGTGTGGTTCGGGATTATCACACGAGTGTTAAGATCGTTCCGCTTGACTATTCGCGGAACGAGTTTACGTTGATATACCTCGTTTATGTCTTTTGCCCATCTTCCCTCATCAAATATACTTTCAAATCACCCTCGCGTCCCTCTCAAACGACCTAATTAAACCAGCAGAACTCGAGTGTTCATCAGGCGAAGTTGCTGCTACTGAAACTAGGGTTTTCAGCGAAGATATAGGTTTTCAGCGAAGTTGAGAAGTAGCGAAGATATTGGCGAAATTGAGTAGCGAAATTATTAGTTCAGCGAAGTTAAGCCCAACAAAGTTGTAAGCTTGAGCGAAGTTAGTATAACTTCGCTATAGCTGTTCACAGAATTTTGTCTTTGATTCTTGAATCTTTTTTTTTTCAACAATTACTTCGATAAATAGCACAGAACTAGTAAAGATCGAGGTTGAAGCTGGTTCTGCAACTAAAGGTCCAAAACTACTGAAAGGTACTGATTTCGTTGCATGGAAAGATCGGTTTGAACAGTATGTGAAGTATCAAGACGCAAAGATGTGGGTTTGCATTCAAGACGGGTACATTCCACCAACGTCCATGTTTGAAGGTCGTGAACAGATTAAGAAGTAAAGTGAGATGGAAGATGATGAAAAGAAAATGTATGAGGCAGAGAGTAAAGCGTATGCAGCTATAACAATGGCACTTCCACAAGAGATTCTCCATACCTTAAAAAAATACAAAACTGCTAGAGAACTATGGGAAGCACTAGAGAATAGATATGAAGGTAATGTTGGGATACGTACTTCCAAGACAAAGCTGCTAAAAACCTAATTCTCCGTATTCAAGTATCTGAAAAACGAATCACTTGACGATATCATCACACAATATTATCATTTGATGACCGAGCTAAATAACTACTCCATTGAATACAAGGAAGAAGAGATAGTGGAGAAACTTCTTGATGCTCTCCCACCAAAATGGGAGATGTACACTGTTCTGATGAGAGAAGATAAGGACTTTTACAAGATTGATCTGGAAACGGTGGTAAATAAGTTACGAAATTTTGAACTTAACATGGTTCGAAAGGAAACACCAACTGATCATGTTCAGGATCTGGGAATGTATGGTGCGAAAGTCGCTCCAAGCTCAAGTTCAAAATCAGAATCCACTGCCTACTACTCAAAGGGGGAATCAAACTCCACTCCAGATGGTCATGTGATTCTCAATATGGATGGTGACGTATGTTTCGTAGAAGGAGGTAGTGATTCCTCAAAACATCAAACTACAACTGGTAGTTTCTCATCTAATGCTCCAAGCAATAACTACTCACAGATGTCCATGAGTGTTAAATCAGCTAAACAACAGTTTGCTCTCTATGCTTCCTTCATTGCATCCTATGAGAATTACATCAAAGGGAAAATAGTCAACCATGCAACCTTAGATGAAGACTATGATCAGATCGATGCTGATGATTTGGAAGAGATGGATCTGCAGTGGCAGATGGCTATGATAGTAAGAAGTGTAAAGAGATTCATGAAGAAAACGGGTAGAAAGTTTGTGGGAGAAAGACCGGGATTTGATAAATCAAAGGTTTGATGTTATAACTGTCAACAAAACGGTCACTTTGCTAAGGAATGTACTAATGAGAGAGTCGAAAGAAGTCAGAACAGGCCTGCTCAACAGAATGGGAGCGGTAGTGAAAATAGAACTATGGTATCTCAACAGCACGGTGGATACAACTGGAATATACAAGTTGAGGAGGTGTTCGAACAGGCAAATTTGGTAAACATAGAAACTGGAGGAAGTGAGAAAGAGACGGGGGAAGATCAAGCATACATGGCAGAAGTGAACGATCAGCTCTCTGAGGTAAGTTCTGAACTTCATTGTGAACAAGGTGAAATCCTGTCTGAACAATTGAAAACATTAACTGATCAATTTGTTAGTTTGGATACTCAATTTAAAACTTTGAAAGAAGAACATCACTATACTAAAACTGAAGAAAATAGTTACTCGGTAAAAATAAAAGCGAGTGAAAAGGATATCAGAAGTCTTAAAGCCACTCTAGCTGAAAAAATACAAGTAATTGATCTTAGTTATGAAGTGTTAGAAGAAAAGACCAAACAAATTGCTGAAAAAGATAAACAGATAGCTGATTACCAGGTAAAAGTGGTGGAACTGAACAGAAAAATTGAACAATTTAGAAATTCTTCGGCAATGTTAGATCACATCATAAGTGTTCAACGTTCCCCGGTTAACAAAGGGGGAATTTGATTTTCTGAAGTTCCACCACCATACAACAATAACTATACTTATGATCCTAGTAATCAGCAATCTGCGAATGTTGAGATTAGTCAGACAGTTCCTATAAAAATTTCTGCTAAAGAAACTGAAGTTAATAAGAGTGAAACGAGTAAGTCAAGTTCTAATGTCACAAGTTCTGTCTCTAGCTCTGTCTCGTCAAATTCGGACAAGTCATCCGAATCGGGTGAGATAAAAGAAGAGGTTGTGTTACTAAAACGAGGGGAGGACTATAAGTTTAATGAAAAGAAATCTTCCCTAAATCCGTTCGCCCCACCATATGTGAGACAAACGGATAGTAACGCAACCTCGACATCTGCAACAACTTTTGAGACGAAAGTTCAAAACAACCAGAATAGTTCGAACAGAAGTTGCTTTAGATGCAACAGGATAGGACATCTTGTCGCTGATTGTCCTCTGAAACAAAGAAAACCTGGAAATATGAGGCCTACTAAAACTGAGTATAAAACGAGTACTAATTATGACGCTGGTAAGAACACTAACACACCAAATTTCAATCATTGGTTTACTCCAAGATTTCAAAGAAATCAGTCTCGTTTTTTCCCAGTAAATTACCAAACTAATAATTATAATTCAATTAACTTACGATGGTTTGGGTGGCCTCATAGCCAGTCATCTAGAAGTTTTCCTTACAGAACTTATAGAAACTCTCCTCAAACTAACTTTGGGCAACCAAGATACTGGATGCCGGATAATAGATTTAATCAACCCAAGACCAGAAGGTCTTGGGTCCCCAGATTTTAATCTACTTCTTTAATTGTGCAGGAACAGTCAAACAGGGCTGTAAACAATATGTGGGTTGTTGACAGTGGTTGTTCTCGGCACATGACTGGTAACAAGAAATTGTTATGTGACTGGAAATCTGTTCAAGGAGGAAGGGTTAGTTTCGCAGGAGAAAGTGGAGGAAGAATTAGTGGTATTGGGACTGTGACGAATGGAAGAATAAAGTTGGAAAAGGTGAATTTTGTGGAATAATTGAAGCATAACTTGTTGAGTGTATCTCAGATTTGTGACAAAGAATACACAGTTCATTTTACTAAAGATGAGGCACTTGTACTTTATCCTGGTTTCAAGATACCAGAAACGTGGGTGGTAATGAGAGCTCCAAGAGAGAAGAACACGTATGTGTTGGATATGAGATCAACCGAGATGACAACAGAAGAATCATGTCTCCTGTCAAAGCAACAGAATCTGAGTCAGAACTGGGGCACCGGAGAATGGGTCATATACATCTTCGTAAGATGAACTACATATTCAAGAATGGGTTGGTGCTAGGGGTTACTTTGAAGAACTTCAATTTTGAAGACCAATGCGTATCATGCAAGAAAGGAAAACAGCACAAGAAGCCTCATCACTCCAAGAAAGTTAACTCGATTGTCAGCACCTTGGACCTACTTCACATGGATCTCTTTGGTCCTGTGAATGTAAAGAGTCTAGGAGGAACTTCATATTGTTTGGTTGTAACCGATGATTACTCTCGATACTCTTGGGTGTATTTTCTGAAGACAAAGGATGAGACAGTTCAGTTGGTAATTAACTTGATTACCAAGGTGGAAAATATTGATGGGAGGAAGGTTAAGTACATCAGGAGTGATAATGGTACAGAATTCAAGAACTATCAGATGGATATGTTTTGTCTACAGAAAGGGATAGAGCATCAGTACAGTGCCCCATATACTCCACAGCAAAATGGAGTAGCTGAAAGGAAGAATAGAACTCTAATCGAAGGCGCTAGGACCATGCTGGCAGATGCTAAACTTCCCGTGGTGTTCTGGGCTGAGGGTGTTGCTACAGCCTGTTATATCCTTAATCATTTTTTAACTGTTAAAAGATTAAATAAAACATGTTATGAACTTATGCATGGTAGAAAGCCAAACTTGAAGGGTCTCGAACCTTTCGGGTCCCCATGTTCGATATTAAAGACTAACTCTAAATTTGGTGAGAAAGCCGACGAAGGTATCTTAGTTGGCTATGTTGTTGGGACACCCAACAGAAGAGTCTTTAATCTATCGAACAGCAAGGTTGAGGTGGTCTGTAACACTGACATTACTAGTTACAAATCACCAAGGCCTAGCATGGGACCGGCAGAGGCTTTCGACTATGATAAGTTATTTAAATCTTTTAATTTGTCCTACTTGGATTTTGCAGACATTGATGAGAAAATGGCCTCACAGATACTGTATGATGACGAGGAGACTATTGTGCAACGTCCACAATATGATGAAAATCAACCAACCTCGTCTAGTGCGGTTGAAACTCCTGCTGTGTCGAATGAAGATGAATTCTACAATCCATTTCACACTCAACCTCAGTCTCACACTGATGAACTTTCTTTAAATCTTGAGAATGATCTGGAAGTCGGTCAGATACAGACTACTAAAATTCACAAGAATCATCCTTTGGAGAATGTGATCGGTAATCCTTCTGACGGTGTTCGTACAAGAAGAAGTTTGGATGAACACACATGTATTTACGCAAGCATAAAAGACACGGGAATTATAAATGAATGCTTGTACACCTGCTTCATCAGCCAGATTGAACCAAAGAATTATCAAATGGAACTGAAGGATAGCTCGTGGGTTGAAGCCATGCAAGAAGAACTGGCACAGTTTGAGAAGATGGAAGTGTGGCAATTAGTTGAGAAACCGCTAGAAGTAAACGCTATCGGTACAAAGTGGGTTTTTAAATGTAAGAGAGATGAGAAGGGAATAATCATACGGAACAAGGCAAGATTGGTAGTGAAAGGGTTTAATTAGCAGGAAGGAGTTGATACAATGAAGTGTTTGCTCCTGTAGCGAGATTGGAGGCAATCCGACTGTTTTTGGCATATGCTGCACACAAAGAGATGAAGGTGTTCCAGTTAGATGTGAAAAGCGCCTTTCTTTATGGTAAAGTCGATGAGGTGTATATGTTGAACAACCCCCGGGTTTCCCTGACCCAGATTTTCCTAATCATGTGTACAAACTGAGCAAAACATTATATGGGTTACATCAGGCTCCTCGTGCCTGGTACGCCACACTGTCAGACTACTTGCTAGAGAATGGGTTCGAGAGAGGAAAGATTGATAGTACGCTGTTTGTCAAGAGAAAAGGGGGAGATTTTCTTCTCGTTCAGGTCTATGTCGATGACATCATTTTTTCCGCCTCCAGAGTAACTATGTGTCAGGAATTTGAAGCGGTCATGAAAAAGAGGTTTGAGATGAGCGCCATGGGCGAATTAACTTTCTTTTTGGGATTGCAGGTTGATAAAAAGAAAGATGGTATGTTTATTCATAAAACGAAATATGTCCATGATGTGCTAAAACGCTTCAAGATGGATGATAGTGCACCATTTGACACTCCAATCTGCGTCAACCACAAACTGGGTGCTGATTCCGACAGTGATGAAGATTTGGATCCAACTCAATATCGGGCAATCATAGGTTCTTTAATGTATCTAACTGCATCTAGACCTGACATTATGTTTGCAGTTTGTCTTTGTGCTCATTTTCAGGCAAACCCTAAGGAATCCCACATGAAGGGAGTGAAGAGAATCTTGCGGTATCTCAAAGGAAAGCCTAAGTTGGGACTATGGTACACGAAAGGGGGAGAACTGGATTTGGTAGCTTACACCGATTCTGACTATGGAGGTTGCAATCAGAACAGGAAGTCAACAACCGGTGGATGTCAGTTTCTCGGAGGAAGATTGGTTTCGTGGAAGTGCAAGAAGCAGACCTCAGTAGCCATTTCCACCTGCGAAGCAGAGTACATGGCAGCATCAAACTGCTGCTCCCAGGTTTTATGGATACAATAGCAATTGCACGATTATGGTTTGAATTTCACTCAAACTCCTATTTGCATTGATAACACTGCTGCAATCTAAGTAACTAACAATCCCGTTAAACACAGTAAAACTAAACATATTGACATTCGTCATCATTTTATACGGGATTGTGATGAGAAGAAATTAATTGTGCTTGAAAAGGTTAATTCACTGGATAATTTTGCCGATATTTTTACTAAAGCGTTTGACCGATCCCGTTTTCAAAATCTTGTTGAGCTTAATGGGATGATCAATCCCGAGAAACCATGTTTTCTCTTTTATCTTAAAAAAAACAAAAAAAAACCTCACTATCGCTTAAAATTATATCGATTGCTCAGGTTTGAAGGACATATCTAAGGATATGGTTGGTCCTTACTTCTACTTGTAGATTATAAGGATAGCCATTAACCAGATGACTGAAAGTGACCGGGGCGGTTTATGATGGGTTTTTATTCTTTCGCTTAAAATTAGTCGTTCATACTTAGTTAGAAGAACACATACTCGTATGTGGTCGGTCCAACTGATCCATTGGATTTTCAGGATAGCCGTTTATCTGAAGACTTTGACTTGATCGGGGCGATAGAATTTAAATTTTTTTCAAGGGAGATGATATAATTTTTCAAGTCTATAACTTCGTAAGAAGTTTCAATGCGGTGTTTAAAATGAAAATTGATCCAACTTGGAAAGTGATAGATGAACTGATTTTGTGTGCTTAACTGGTGAAGTTATTAGGCCTAAAAGACTCTAGAACAGTCATTGTATGTTATGGTAGCTTTCTATGGTGCGTAAAAGTAGAAGTGATACAAACTAAATCTTCTCGATTTAATGTGGAGAATCATTCTAAATTGTGCATGTCTCCATATACATCTTTCCGAATGATAGGCAGAAAAGTGATTACCTAGTCATACACGAGCCCGTGAGTGTTCTGATTCCCGCGAAGATAGTGTTAAGTACCTGCAGTGATCCAGATTCGGGACTTGCAGTTGTCTTCAATTTGAAGTTGTATTAATGTCTTTATTTGTAAAAAAAAAAAAAAAAAAAAAAAAAAAAAAAAAAAAAAAAAAAAACTCTCGTTGTATGTTATTACAAATATCTAGAAAGAGGGTAGAAAGAATTTTTCAAGTATAAGAAAGAGCGGGAAGAAGACTCCGAAGATAGACGTGTGCTCATTGTTTAATCAGACACTACGGGTCGAAGTCAACTTAGGGTGACTTGGGGAAAGCCAAATACGCTTTTAGAATAGATAGGAGGCACCACAATCTCTCATGTGATGTCCATATAAATTTTGAGCTTAATTGAACCTAATCCGTATCATAGAAGCGATGAAAACCATACTAAGTTTTATACCTGCCTACAACCTGCTTCCTTATGTCATAATACCGCTGAACATGGATCTGAGTGACAGCCACTTGATTAGTATGATTCTTGTTCGGATCTTTTCTAAAAGATGCAGGCTCTCGTCAAGACTGAAATTTGATCCCGTCTATTCTATTATTCAAATTTTCGTTTTGTATTTCGTATTACGGTTTAAACTTTTAAACTTTGGGTTACTTGGTTCTTTGATCGTTAAATTTTAATCTGTGTGGGCGAAGATAAACACGAAGTTGACCATTGGTCAAAGTTGTACAAAGTTGTTTCTGAGTTAAATTATGTGCAAACTTAGCAAATGAGCGAAGTTGACCAAGTGGTTGACCTAGGGCGAAGTTATAAACTGTAGGGCGAAGTTAACCTTAACTTCGCTGCTGGGTTTTCGTGGTATATAAGGGAAAACGGTGGTGAATTTTAGTCAAAACCTTTAAACTTCATAAACCCTCGGCGAACTTAATTCTCTGAATCAAACTTTCTAAAATCTGTTTTTGTCCGTGTTGTAAGGTTCGTCATGTTATTGTGTTATATAATTCTTTCATATCATCTGATAATCAGGTCCGCAATGTTTGGATTTAAAGTCCGTTCTTGTTCAAAACCCTTCCCACAATGTCGGTTTGATTTGGATGATATTTTCGGTGATATTAGGGTTCTTAATACCTAAATCGCACTGCCTTAATACTATTGCTTCTATCGAATCGGCCGATCATTATTATTTCTAGGTGTCAATCTTGCGCCGATTCATATAGCGAAGTTAGGGTTACAGGCGAAGTTGATACAACTTCGCTAGTCACTTAACTTCGCCGATGCAATAACTTCGCCTGTACTATGCAGGGCGAAGTTGAAGTCTGTTGATGAGAAAAACTGACTTGGTTTGTTTGTTTTGCAGATATGGCTGCGGTGGCAGGTGCTGGTGGTGATGAAGGTGGAGATAATAACCGACAGTTCTTTCCGGGTCATAACATGTATATTACCTTAGATCTGGATGCTCGTGGTATAGACGACTATCGTGAGATCATTTCCTTTATCGTTCGCTCACGTATTTTTCACGCCATCACTACTACTCTTCCCATTTCACTTCCAAATATTGAAGACTTTTGGAGAACCGTTAAATATGACTGTAGAGTTGATCCTCCGGTTATGCGCGCTATAGTTAACAATAAAGTGGTACAGTTCTCGGCCGAACAGATATGGGTAGCTTTACAGTTTGGGGTTGAAACTACTGACGATCCTACTTAATTTTCGTCCACTTTCCGTAATGGTGCGTTCATTCGTATGGGGTATTCAGGAACTCTAGCGGATTCTCAGAGAATGAAGGGATTTTTGTTAGACCAGTGGAGGTTTCTAATGCACGTAATGATAGTGTGCATGTCTGGTCGTAAAGCTGGTACAGATGGTATGGGTGCGACGATGCAGTCGGCTATGACTGCGTTAACCTACAACAAGCCTTATAGTTTCAGCCAGATGATATTTTATGAGATTGATCGTCAGAGGCGTGCAGTTGCTCGGGAAAGGTTTTTGATGTATCCGAGATTCTTACAGATGATACTCAATCATGTGGCTCCGAATCTGCCACAACGACATCCCATTTCCTTTGTTGAAAGTGTTTCCAAGCGAATCTTTGCTCAATGTAAATCTTCGAGTGCACGTAGCAGGGAAGCATTACGTCCGAGGCACACGGCCTTGTTTGGTTACTTAGTAAATCCTACGTATGTTGCTCTTCCAGGTGATGAATTTCTTGATCTGGCACCGCAACAGGAAAATGTTCCTCAACCACCTCCTGTGGTTCAACCACCACCCGTGGTACAGCAAGCACCGCCTGCTGATCCTGTTGCCGCTCCGGAATAACAGGTTGATCTTGAAGTTGCCTTTGGAGGACAAGGGTTCTTTGACATGGAACAGATTCATCCAGCTGCTGAAGTTCAAGCCTCAGTAGCTGAGGCGTCAGGGGTAAATGTTTCCATGGTCACTACTTCTGTGGCGGATTCGGAGAGAACTGACTCTGACTCCTCTACTAATGATATCGTTGAAGCCCAACAAATTCTAGCCAGACAAGAAAGAATACATGGAAAGAGAAAGAAAGATTCAGATGACAGCGAATCTGATTATGAGGAGGACTTATATCGGATGGTATGAAGATTAAAGAAGGCAAGGGCTGGTGAAAGTTCAAGAGTTGGTGAAAGTTAGAGGGTTGTTCGTTTTTCTCCACCCTCATTATCCGGTATGACTTTGTTTCCAGCTTCTTCGACTGTCACACTGCCGATAACCACAAATGTTCCTTTGGTGAAAACGTCGTCATCTTTTGGTACTCCTCCAACCACATTTCAGTTTACTGCTACAGAGATAGTATCATTGCCACCTCCTACTCTTACCCCATCGGAGGTTGTTGCGAGATTTGTTGACTCGACGTTGGTTGCTACTGTGGGGTTACCTGTTGCAAGGGGAGTCTGCGGGTACATCAGGTGGTACAGGTGGTGAGAATGTGGTGGTTGTGGATGATGACGAAGTGTTGGGAAACAATGATGTGCTAACAATTGATGAGATTGAAAAGATTGGGGAACAGATAGAGATTGATAGTGAATTAGAAGAAGGGGAGATTGTTGATGATGGTGTAGATCATGATATTCCAAATGTTGACAAGGTGAACTTGAACCAAGATGCAAATGTGTAAGATGAGTCTGAATGGGAAGAACAGCCGAGATGGAAAGAAGGTTGTGCTCAGTGGTTCTTCAAGACAAAGAAGCCCGCGGTGCCAACAATGTTTAAGAAGAGTTACAACATCAAGGGGTACGCTGAGTCAAAGAAGGGTATCATTTGCTGGCTGTATGACGAGCAGTTAAAGTTGTTTGTGATTAAGCGTTATGACGGGATTCAGTATTTTAAGAAGGCTTTGAGATCGTTTAACACTTTGCCTGAGTGTGAGGTGAAAGATTTGGCTTATTTAAGGTTGATTAATCAAAGTGATGACAATTTTGCAAGATGGGTTGGAAGGATCGTGTGGAAAGAAAGTGTGAAAGAAAAGAGTTTGAGCTGCTAAAGCCACAGAAAGGGAAATTAGTTGATGACAAGGAAAGAGGAATGAGGGATGACGGAAAGCCTTGGATGGTGATAAGTATAAGCCGATTCGGTGTTTAAAAGAGGTGCCGAGGAAGATGATGCCCAAGGATGTGTTAAAGAATCTCAAGTGGTGGTATGTTGACTGCCAGACCGCTGAAGCTGTCATGGAATATGAGGAGGAACAGGAGATTCTGAGAGTGTATGATCCCATGCACTTGGTTAATTTGTCTAAAGCTGATTTGCAGGTACTGAACGATAAGAAGATACTCTACATTCCTGTGTGGAAGGATGAAGCCAAGGAGTACCAGAGGGTGGTCACTGTCTGTGTAAGGCATGGCGCCCATGCTTGAAGACGAGGGGTACGATATTTTTGGGATTTAAAGACACGAGAAAGAAGATAGAGATATGAAGCTACTGCCAAGGGGGAGTCTATTGGTGCATGATGTTAGTAGTTCAGTATCTTGTGTTTTGTCTGTGTCTGTAATCGTTTAGTTTGTTTGTTTTGTGTTGAATACTGTTTAGTATATGTTCGCTTAGGATTTAGGCGAACTTGGGGACATAGCGAAGTTATGACAACTTCGCCTAGCATGTTAGGCGAAGTTGTCGAGGTTTATAAATACCTCAACTTCGGGTATTTTGGTGTTTAAGGGTTTCTCTGAACAACGTGTTTTTGTGATCTTGTGTATCACATGTTGACTCTTGCAATACATCAAGTTTTACAGTATAATCTCGTGTGTTTGTATACATATTCAACGTATTATTAGTCTTACACTCGTATCGTATTACGTGGGGATTCCGCACCCTAGTGTTACGAGTTATTCCTGTGTAGATCCGGCTGGGAACCTACAATTTGAACACACTGGTTACACATTTAACGTGACTTTGACACATAAAAAGTGTTTTTTTCTTACGGATTTGTTACATACACTATATGGTGTTTCCAAAACATCCCAATCCGCCTCGGATCGGGCGACCCGCAATGGATTGCTTGGGTGTTTTAGAAAAATGTGTTATTTTCACTTTGCTGTTTTTTTTTTTGTTATTTTATTATGTTTTTGTCTTTTTGTTGTCTTTTCATTTATTTATTTTCTTATGTTTGTTTTTTTTTTAGTCGGGTGTAACCATTTTTTGATCGGTTTTGGAATGTGACAACGAAACAACAATTTTAAAGTTAAAAACGAACAAAATAAAATGAGCGAGATTTACATAATAATAATTAGTACATAACAAATTATGTTTGTTTTCTTTTTTGTATGTCGGGTGTAACCAATTTTTAATCTGTTTTAAAGTAATAACGAAACAACAATTTTAAAATTGAAAACGAACAAAATAAGCATAACGCATAACCAGATTTATATAATAATAATTATAAGGCCCCGTTACCGGTGCCTCACATTTGGATGTTGGATTTACTCATCAACATAGTTCTAATCATCAGAGTTAATAAAAACATTCGCGGAATATAAAAACTTTCATAAAACATTTCATAACAATCCATAACTTGTCTTAAAACAACATCTCGTCTTTCAAAATAAACAAAACATTAAATTAAAACGTCTTGGGTCTTCCGATGCCAGCCTCTTATTCTATGCCACATGTTCCCCTCAAGCGAGCTGCCTCATTCTACTCACCTGCGTGCATACTAAAAGTCAGCTACGCTGAGTGAGTTCTAGTTAATCATACAACATACAATCGGTTCACATACTTGCACACCTGCCCGAAGGGGTGTACATTATCCCTACTTACTTTTCATACATAACTATCCATCCTAATTAAAGAGCCTTCCGCCCTATAACTTCACAGATATTATAAGGGTCTGGTCCCTAACATCACAGATATTATAAAGGGTCTGGTCCCTACCATCACATATATTATTAGGGTCTGGTCCCTACCATCACAGATATTATTAGGGTCTGGTCCCTTTGTTTCGTGCAACTGTACCATACCTGTCTTTACATACCTTTCATGACAACACGTGCAATATCCGAAGATCGTTCACGTGCCATCAACATACCATACATACATCATATACATTCACACATTCATCATTTATACATCATATATGTTCATACATACATCATATATGTTCATACATACATCATTTATACATCTTATATATTTACCTTATCTTTAACTTCCACCTGATGGTACGTGCAATATCCAAAGATCATACACGCACCGTCAAGAAGTCATCATATATAAATCATGCAAGGAATACACTTACCGCTTAAGGTAAGTGTATTAACTATCACATCGAGTATGCACACAACCTCAAAAACATAACAAGGAAGTGATGCTAGAAACTCACCTGAACATGGTTACGTTCACCATTAATTTTTATTCCTTTCTTGAGTTGTGCACGGCTAACTGTATAACAATTTCACGTATCAATCAACTATTACTGCACGTATCGCATTTCTGTCTTTATATAACCCACAACGAACGGGGGTCCGGGGCAGCGCCCCTGGCAGCGAGGTTCTAGGGGCGGTAGCCCCTAGCGGGGTCCAAGGGGCAGAGCTCCTGGCTGGGGTTAAATCATTCTTCATAACGAATTAAGTCCGATTCGCTATCTGATTCGTTACCTTGTATTTATGAGCGGACATAAATGTAAGCGAACATACATGTTAAGCGATCTTAACAAAAGCGAACTTAACTTAAGCGAACTTAATCTTAAGCGAACTTATCATCAGGCGAACTTGTATAAGGCGAACTTATATACGTGCGAACTTATACGGAGAAGTTGCATGGCGAACATGCGTACAAGCGAACTTATCTGCAGACAACTTAGATGGAGCGAACTTATCAGTGGCGAAGTTGCTCAGCAGTGCCTACAGGTTTGACTCTAACCCCATAAACTTCTTTGTTTCAACTTGATATGATACTAACCAATCCCATAAACATTCCCATGATCATTTTCGGATAAGGCTCGGCCCGGGAAAGCATAAAGTTTGGATCTTTAAGATAAAAACGTTCAATATTAGATCTAGGGTTCATTTTAAACGTGCCAATCAGGGTTACAAGCCTATTAAGTTAGTCTTCGACATCAAGTTTACTACTTTATGTTTTGTTTAAACCCAATTTATTCTAGATTCAAGTCTCAAGACTAAACGTTTTTAAAAACGTAAACTTTAAAGTAAAAGACATACCTTTACATGTTTTAAGGTTACGGTTTAGCTTGGTTATGAGTTCTAGGTCTTGTATCAATCTTGCTTATTAAAGAATCTATCAAGAATCACGTTCGTTTGGCTCGGATCTTACTCCTCTCTCTCAGCCGTATATATGGTGTAGGTGTATGTGTGTGTATTTTGAGTGTGAAGAGAATAAGATGTAAAGAAATGAGGATTTAGGGTTTTAGGGTGGTTTAAGGGAGTATTTATACTCCTAAGGCCCATGGACCCTAAGCCCATCTCTTCCATAATCCCATCTTGATTAATCTAAGTCCATGATATTTTCTTTACTAATTATTAATGCGAAATTACTAAACGTAAATTTCTTTATTTAATACTAAAATACGTAGGATGTTACAAATCTTCCCTCCTTAAAGATGTTTCGTCCCCGAAACCTAACTATCTACGTAAACAGATTAGGGCATAACTTGCGTATCTCATCCTCAGCTTCCCAAGTAGCATCTGATCCCTTGCGATGCTTCCATATTACTATTACCAAAGGTATAACCTTGTGGCGAAGCTGCTTCTCCTTGTGATCAACAATCTCTATCGGTTGCTCGATGTAGTTCAGCTGTTCATCAACTGTCACACCCCCATCTAAGGCCTAGGAGAATGACCCAACAGTTGGTATCATAGTTGTAAATAAATCAGAGTTGCGTTTAGTTTGCGGAAGACTCATAAACTTTAAGGATCGAAAATGTAACTTTTATATATACATTCAAAAGACGTGATTATAAAATACCCGTTTAAGTTATTACAAAATATTTATGTGTTTATGATTACAAACCACCATATTAAGTTATTACAACATAATCCGAGCCATAGGACATTAGTAGCACTTCGACACTCCAAGTGTTAAACTTATTCACCTGCAAAATGTAAGAAAATACGTCAGCAACGAATGCTGGTGAACACGCTGACGCAAATAACTCTTTTACTTTATTACCCCTCGAGACTACGCCTGACTCGGCCCAACGTGGCTTAGGAATAACAAAGTCAAATAACACATTATAAACTAGAGCCTCTACACTAGGTCACCTCACAAACACCGCAGCGTTCGACTTCATTAAGTACCCATAAATATACACAACGGTCGTACTCCCTGCAGGAGAGCGTCCTACGACCAAGGGTGGTGCGATCATGCCCATACATCGTATAGTACCACCTATGTAAGAATCCAGACATATGTATACCAAAACCTAAGGGCTAGGTTTATGCCTATAGTTATAACGGTTTTAGGAACACATAGTTCCTTGTAAACAATTTCATATAACAAGTTGACTCTTTTGAAAACAAGTTTAAAAGTTTGGGGGCGTATTCACCTTGTCTCTTTAGGATCGGCTTCACTCACCGTCCAAGGGTCTTTCCCTTTCTCTTATCTCGAACCTATAGTTACGAGTATAAATGTTTGTTAGTTGGATACACGATCCGGCTTAGGACCTTTAGTCTCAATCCTCGATTGAACCTCTAGTTCAATTCTTATTTAATTGAAAACCTCTTGTTTAAAAGTAAATTTATAAACCTTTAGTTTATATTCAAAACCCGACGTTTCTTCTTCTCCAAGAAACGAAATCATTTTCTTTTATTATTTAAGAATACTCTTTATTATTTAAATAATATTTTCATAACAAAGAATATAATCATATATACTTACACACATATATATGTTATCACTATATTCATCAATCATATTTTCATTCATTTCTTTGTTATGTTTTCTTTTTCTTTTATCGAGGCATCGAGTATAACCTCGACTTAAGGCTTAATCCTTGAATACAATATTGAATTATATTAAATTCATCATTACGCCTAACCTTAACGGCGTATGGAAACTCTAGGGACTTGAGCAGCACTCCGACGCCGCTTCTCTTTTCTCGACACACAAATCGAGGAACACCAAACTTCAACACCCGTTGGCACGAAATTCAAGACTCATTGCCATTACTACAAACACCTCTTTGGTATGTGGGTGGAGGGTGGCACAACTTCGAGGAAACGTTGTTCACAAACGAGGGATTCGAGGCACGTTTATCGAGGAAATCGCTTATATGAGTATTGGTTTCTAGAGAGAGAGTAGTAAGTGGTGAGAGCTGTTGTTGGATGAGTGAAAATGAGCAGCCCTTGGCCGCTATTTATAGACCAAATCTGGTATCCCAACGCGTACTGCGCCCGGGTCCCTGGGCACCCGTCGCGTACCGCGACGTAGCCCAGGTGAGTCACTACGTAGGCTTGCCACGTGGCGACACGTGGCAGCCGTTGCGACACGTGGCGACAGTGTTGCCACGTGGTACCACATGGTGCCACCGTGTGCCACGTGGCTCACGTGTCACAAATTCTCTGACACCCCCATCGCGTACCGCGATGGGAGTCTCTTCTGACTCATCGCGTAGCGCGATGGGTCAGGAAAACAGAATTTTCATTTTTAACCCTCCAGTTTGGATTTCGGCAATTTTAGTCCCTAGACTTTGGAAAGTTGATACTTTGAACTCGAAATTTTCACAATGTTACATCCTCCCCACCTTGAAACAAATCTCGTCCTCGAGATTTCTTTACTCGAACAAGTGTGGGTATTTTCTTTTTATTTCTGATTCGAGTTCCCAAGTATATTCGGGCCCTCTACGCGAGTCCCATTTAACTTTCACAATTTTCAAAATTTTTCTTTTCAATTTCTTTGTTTTCAAATATTCAATTTTAATTGGACGTTCTACGAATTTTAAATTTTCGTTTATTTCTACGTCTTTCAATGGCATAGCCAAAGATTCTTCGGTCAAACACTTACGAAGATTCGAAACATGGAATACGTCATGTATTCCTTGCGATTTCCTCGGGCAGTCGGAATCGGTATGCAATAGTGCCGATTCGTTCAAGTACCTCTAAAGGTCCAACGAATCGAGGCCTCAATTTTCCTTTCTTGCCGAAGCGAACAACGCCTTTCCAAGGCGAGACTTTTAATAACACTTTGTCACCGACTTGAAATTCTAACGGCTTACGACGAACATCGGCGTAGCTCTTTTGGCGATCACGCGCCGTCTTAAGTCGTTCTCGGATTTGGAGAACTTTGTCGGTTGTTTCTTGGATAATCTCAGGTCCAGACAATTGGTTGTCTCCGGTTTCAGACCAACACACGGGCGTTCTACACTTTCGACCATATAACGCCTCAAATGGTGCGGCTTGAATACTTGCGTGATAACTATTATTATATGAAAATTCCATTAGGGTAAGTGGTTGTCCCAACTTCCACCTAAATCTATCACACAAGCGTGGAGCATATCTTCCAACGTTTGAATCGTCCTTTCGCTTTGCCTATCAGTTTGTGGATGATAGGCAGTGCTAAGATTCAACTTCGTACCAAGAGCTTGTTGGAAGCTTTTCAAGAAATAAGACATAAAACGACTGTCTTGATCAGATATTATAGACAGCGGTACTCCATGCAAAGCGACAATGGTGTTTACTTAGATACACGCTAGTCTATCCATAGAGTACGACTAATTGATGGGTATAAAGTGTGCGGATTTCATCAATCGATCCACAATCACCCAAATAGCATTGTGTTGTCGAGTCGTCTTCGGGAGTTTGGTAATGAAGTCCATAGTAATTAACTCCCACTTCCAAACGGGAAGTTCGGGTTTCTGAAGCAATCCCGAAGGCTTTTGGTGTTCAGCCTTAACTTTTAAACAAGTTAAACATTCCACAACATGCGAAGCGACATCCCTTTTCATTCCATTCCACCAATAGTTCGCCTTTAGATTGTGGTACATCTTATCACATCCGGTATGCATCATGTATTTTGACTTGTGAGCTTCATTCAAGATTTTCTCACACAAACTTTCAACGATTGGTACCCAAATTCGGTTACCCAGTCTAAGGATACCATCGTCACCCTTGACTAACGATTCAATGGTGCCGTTACGTTTTTCGTTGGAGATTTGGTTTTCATTGATCGCTTGTGTTTGCGCGGATTTGATTTGTTCGAAAAGATTAATTTGAAGTTCTAGGCGTAACGCTCAGACTCTTTTGGGCTTCTCATGCTCTTTACGACTTAAGGCATCGGCCACAACGTTAGCCTTACTTTCATGATAAACAATTTCGCAATCATAGTCGTTTAGAGTTTCCATCCAGCGTTGTTGGCGCATATTAAACTCTTTTTTTATCAAAGATATGTTTCAAGCTCTTATGATCAGTGTACACGGTGAATCTTACTCCATAGAGATAGTGCCTCCATATCTTAAGTGCAAAGATTATGGCGCCTAACTCTAGATCGTGAGTCGTGTAGTTCTTCTCGTGTACTTTTTGAGTTGACGAGAGGCGTAGGCGATTACTTTCTTGCGTTGCATTAGTACACATCCCAAACCCGAGTGAGATGCGTCACTGAAGACTACAAAATCCTCAGTACCTTCTGGCAAAGCCAAGATAGGTGCTTGGGTGAGTTTTTGTTTAAGTATATCGAATGCTTCTTGTTGCTTCGTTCCCCATTCATATTTGATATTTTTACGAGTTAAGGAAGTTATGGGAACGGCGATTCGAGAAAAGTTCTCGATGAACCTACGGTAATAACCGGCCAAACCTAAGAAACTTCGGATCTCGTTTGGTGATTTCGGGACCTCCCACTTAGAGATAGCTTCAATCTTAGCGGGGTCCACTTGAATACCGTTGACATTAATGATGTGACCAAGAAATTGTACTTCATGCAACCAGAATTCGCATTTCGAGAACTTGGCGTACAACTTCTCGGTCCTAAGGTTCTCAAGCAAAGTTTGAAGATGAATTTCATGATCAGCCCCGGACTTAGAATAAATTTATCCAAATACGGCTTGCAAATACGATTCATCATGTCCATGAATGCGGCTGGGGCATTAGTAAGTCCAAACGGCATAACCGTGAACTCATAATGTCCATACCTTGTTCGAAAAGCAGTATTCGGAATATCTTCGGATTGAACTTTGAGTTGGCGATAGCCGGAACGAAGATCGATTTTTGAAAAATAGCTAGCACCTTGAAGTTGGTCGAAAAGATCATCGATACGAGGGAGTGGACAACGATTCTTGATTGTAACTTTGTTCAACGCACGATAATCAATACACATTCGCATAAAACCATCCTTCTTTTTGACGAATACAATTGGCGCTCCCCAAGGCGACGAACTCGGTCGGATGAAACCTTTCTCAAGAAGCTCATCGAGTTGTTTCTTCAACTCCTTCATTTCAGTTGGCGCTAAGCGATACGGAGCTTTGGCGATCGGAGCAGTACCAGGAATAAGATCAATCCTAAACTCTACTTCACGATCGGGAGGGATTCTAGGAAGTTAATCAGGAAAGACATCAGAAAAGTCAGAAACGATAGGAACGTCTTTGAATTCTTTTGGCTTTGATTTAGACTCTTCAGTGACGTAGGCCATGAATGCGAGGCATCCTTTATTCAAACATTTGTTAGCCCTAATCATAGAAATTATGCTAACTTGGCCAGCGTCTTTGTCCCCTTCAATTCGAATCGTTCGTTTATCGGGGGCTTGAAGTTCAATAGTTTTGCTATTGCAAATGATACGAGCATGGTTATCGGATAACCAATCCATACCAAGTACAATATCAAAACCAGCCAGGCTCATAGGTAACAAACAAATAGGCAGAATATAACCAGCTAAAAGAATTTTTCCGTTTTCAAGGGCTTCAGAGATCTTAACGATTTCGCCACTAGCAGTCTTGACGCTTAGAGTTTTATCTAATTTTGTTAATGGTTCGTTTAATAGACTACAGAAATTATAATCTATAAAACTTAAATTCGCACTTGAATCAAATAAAACTCTAGCATAGGTGTCGTTGGCTAGAAACGTACCGGTTTTGGTTTCCGGCACATCAGCGGCCCTATTTGTGTCGAGTACGAAGACTCGAGCGTTTCCCTTTTTGTTCTGGCCATTTCCACCTTCACCGCCAGCAGCAGGCTTGTTCTTTGGGCACTCAAAACTCAAATGGCCCATCTCTTTGCAATTAAAGCAAGTCATCTTCTTCTTCCAACAATTAGCAGCATCGTGTCCCGTACGATGACAGGACTCACAGACTTTAGGAGACGGGGCGAAATTTCATCGGCCCTTATGGTATCTCCTACAAGTTTTGCACGGTTTAGAGTCGTTTCGGTTTATGCCCTTGCCTCTAAAGTTGGAACTTCCACCAGTTCTTCCTTGAGTAGTCGTTGGAGTCACCTTCTTGTCCTCTTCCTTGTTGCGGACCATGCCGCCCATCAAGTACCCAGCCAACTCCATAGCAGAGTCAGCGGTTTGAGGTAGGTGAGACCTTACCATGTTGCGGATTTCCCGCGGCAGTCCCCATATGTATCGAGTGACTTTGCTGGACTCAGGTTTAACCAGCTGGGGAACTAGGCGACAATATTCAAGGAATTTGGTATTGTATTCTCGAAGATTTGTTCCTATGACCTTATGGTTAAGGAACTTGGTTTGAATCTGATGAGTCTCATGCATAGGACAAAACTTCGCCATTACCATGGCCTTAAACTCATCCCAACTTAGACTATACATTTTGTCTCTTCTCTTGCTCATCAACAGAGCATTCCACCATTCGTGTGCTTCACCCTTAAACATGAGAGCGGAGTATTGAATTTTCTCCTCCTCGGAACACTTGCTTGTGATAACAAGAGTTTCCATCCCCTCGAGCCACCTCACAGTTGTGATGGCTCCTTTGTCACCATGGAATTCCTTCGGTCCATATTACTTAAAATCTTTGAATGTACAACCACTACTCTTGAGTTTCTTGAACTCACGTCTAATTCCGCCATCGGCGTTAGACTCATGAACACTCTCTTCAACACGAGATGGGTTTGGAAGAGATTTTTCAGATTTTCGAGAGGGATGAACAGAAGAATTAACAGTTCGAGAATGTCTGGATTGTCTAGATTGAGATTTAAACGTGGATTCTTCCCTAACCGCATCTTTAATCATCTTTTGAATTCTATTCATGTATTTCTCAGGAATTTCTTCCTCTCGCTTGTTCTCAGGACCTTTCCCTTTATCTCTCATTTCTCTCTCATTACGAGCATTCTCGTTATTATTGCTTTGTTCAGAAATTTTCTCTTAATATGTCTTTTAACTGAAATTTAGCAATTTCTCATATTAAACACACATTTTATTTATATATACATATCACAAAAGGATATGTATATTTAATATTACACATAAGTATATATATCGTTCCAACGATATATATAACTGGTCCTATCATTACAAGAGAACGTTTCAAACGTTCTTTATTTATTCGTACTTATATTACACATAACAGACAGGACTATTTTACACACAGTCTTCATATGGCCACCATCTTCAGTTCTTCAAGAACTTCTTCACAACCTTTGATATCTTGTTGCATTTACGAAGGATTGTTTCTCCGACTTTCTTCTTTTTCTTCTCCTCTTCGTCTACCTTCTTCCTCCAGTCATCGGTCTCGTGTAATGTGCGATCCAGGTGTTCTTCATATGACTGTGGGATTATGTTGGGGTATCCATACTGCAGAGGTGAGTCACGGTAACCCAACGTCACCATTTCGTAATGGTTCCTTGGTTCTGGATACGGAACATAATCCATGGTGGATGAAAGGTAGAGGTAGGTCTTGGCAGCTTGATTCTGCTCACGGATCTCATCTGCTTGTTCTTGGATTGACGGAATCTCACCTTGAAATGGTGGGAAGCTTGATGAAGCTTGATTCCTAAGTTTCTCAAGATGCTGGACATATAGATCCACATAACCATAGCTTGAATTTTGGGAAGTGAGTGATCCTTCCATTGGGCTTGCCATTTCGTTGGAATTCTCAGGATGCTCTTCTTCCGATTCTTCCTCAATCTCTTCCTCATCGTCCTCTTCTTCTTTAGGTTCCTCTTCTTCGGTAATGTCGGTGGGTGGTAGTACACGGGTTGATACATCGGTAATGTCGGTGGTTGGTAGCTTGAATGTCTTGGTGGCTCCATTCCTTGTTTTGGTGGACTATCAGGAACATCTATTGGGTAGTGTCGACTTCCGGGGTAGTACACGGGTTTGGACAAGTCGTGTTCCACATCTTGGTTGAAGTATGCTTCATAGTAAGCATCGCTCATGTTGTTTTCGGGGTAGAGTTCGGCAATTCCAGCTTCATTTTCCTTGCGCATAAAGTCTTCGATGTGAGCTTTAAACGACATCTATATTAGGGGTGGTTTAGAATGTAGAGTGGGAAAGAAAGGTTACCAGCCTATCGTATCCCTAAAACACATTAGCAATTATTTCCTAAACTTGGATCGAAGCTTGGGTATTGTTTTTCGATACCATTTCGCTAAGATCGATGGCTCTGATACCAACCTGTCACACCCTCGTCTAAGGCCTAGGAGCGTGACCCAATAATTGGTATCATAGTGGTAAATAAATCAGAGTTGCGTTTAGTTTGCGGAAGACTCATAAACTTTAAGGATCGAAAATGTAACTTTTATATATACATTCAAAAGACGGGATTATAAAATACCCGTTTAAGTTATTTCAAAATATTTATGTGTTTATGATTACAAGCCACCATATTAAGTTATTACAAAATAATCCGAGCCATCGGACATTAGTAGCACTTCGACACTCCAAGTGTTAAACTTGTTCACCTGCAAAATGTAAGAAAATACGTCAGCAACGAATGCTGGTGAACACGTTGACGCAAAAATAACTCTTTTACTTTATTACCCCTCGAAACTACGCCTGCCTCGGACCAACGTGGCTTAGGAATAACAAAGTCAAATAACACATTATAAACTAGAGCCTCTACACTAGGTCACCTCACAAACACCGCAGCGTTCGACTTCATTAAGTACCATAAATATACACAACGGTCGTACTCTCTGTAGGAGAGCGTCCTACGTCCAAGGGTGGTGCGATCATGCCCATTCATCGTATAGTACCACCTATGTAAGGATCCAGACATATGTATACCAAAACCTAAGGGCTAGGTTTATACCCATAGTTATAACGGTTTTAGGAACACATAGTTCCTTGTAAAAAATTTCATATAACAAGTTGACTCTTTTGAAAACAAGTTTAAAAGTTTGGGGGCGTATTCATCTTGTCTCTTTAGGATCGGCTTCACTCACCGTCCAAGGGTCTTTCCTTTTCTCTTATCTCGAACCTATAGTTACGAGTATAAACGTTTGTTAGTCGGATACACGATCCGGCTTAAGACCTTTAGTCTCAATCCTCGATTGAACCTCTAGTTCAATTCTTATTTACTTGAAAACCTCTTGTTTAAAAGTAAATTTATAAACCTTTAGTTTATATTTAAAACCCGACGTTTCTTCTTCTCCAAGAAACGTAATCATTTTCTTTTATTATTTAAGAATACTCTTTATTATTTAAATAATATTTTCATAACAAAGAATATAATCATATACACGTACACACATATATATGTTATCACTATATTCATCAATCATATTTTCATTCATTTCTTTGTTATGTTTTCTTTTTCTTTTATCGAGGGATCGAGTATAACCTCGACTTAAGGCTTAATCCTTGAATACAATATTGAATTATATTAAATTCATCATTACGCCTAACCTTAACGGCGTATGGAAACTCTAGGGACTTGAGCAGCACTCCGACGCCGCTTCTCTTTTCTCGACACACAAATCGAGGAACACCAAACTTCAACACACGTTGGCACGAACTTCAAGACTCATTGCCATTACTACAAACACCTCTTTGGTATGTGGATGGAGGGTGGCACAACTTCGAGGAAACGTTGTTCACAAACGAAGGATTTGAGGCACGTTTATCGAGGAAATCGCATATATGATTATTGGTTTCTAGAGAGAGAGTAGTGAGAGGTGAGAGCTGTTGTTGGATGAGTGAAAATGAGCAGCCCTTGGCCGCTATTTATAGACTAAATCTGGAGTCCCATCGCGTACCGCACCCGAGTCCCTGGGCACCCGTCGCGTACCGCGACGTAGCCCAGGTGAGTCACTACGTAGCTTTGCCACGTGACGACCGTGGCAGCCGTTGCGACACGTGGCGGCAGTGTTGCCACGTGGTGACACGTGGCAGCACATGATGCCACCGTATGCCACGTGGCACACGAGTCACAACTTGTCAGACACCCCATCGCGTACCGCGATGGGAGTCTCTTCTGACTCATCACGTAGCGCGATGGGTCAGGAAAACAATATTTTCATTTTTAACCCTCTAGTTTGGATTTTGGCAATTTTAGTCCCTAGACTTTGGATAGTTGATACTTTGAACTCGAAATTTTCACGATGTTACATCAACCTCGATGTCCGTTAATGGCACGTGAGACTTGTCATCAGCTAGACACTTCCTTAGATGAGAAACATGAAAGGTTGAATGAATTCCTTCTAGCTCATCGGGTAAATCCAGTTTATAGGCTACTTCACACATACGATCTAAACCCATCGGGTAAATCCAACCAGTTTTCAAATCCAAATCCAAACCCGATGGGTATGCTCAAACCCTAACCCTTAATCTAAATCAAAATCTATATCAAAATAGAGTATAATACAAGTATTTTAATTACCTTGATGTTGTCGGGTCGGCTCTGGAATAGGTTATGTTAAACGTCGACGATATTCGGATTTGGAATCGATGTGGTAGGGTTTGTGTTTGTTATGTTTGAATGTGTAACCAGACGGCGTGCATAGTATCTGTGTAAACATCGATCCGCCACGGATCGACCGATCCCCCACGGATTAGGTTTTTTTTTATTTATTTAAGAATCAAAGAGGCAACATATATTTTATATAAAATAATATTATATTCATAATATATAAACGCAATTATACTAATAACAACACAAATTTGATATTAAACCAACAATAAATTACAAATTTGAATAATTACATCAAAAAGCACTGGATATTACATCAAATTCTAAACGACGACTAATTCCTAATCATCTTCTGGTTTATTAGTAATTCTTCTGGATAAGCACTCCAAAAATATCATCAACACAGTAGATCTTTGCCGCTGCTCTCCACTCACCGGCAAGCAAGTCACTGAAATCTGTGTCGGTCATGGCTATAGGTTTGCCCCACAAAAAATGGGGTATAATCTGTTAGGCCCGCGTATCTGTGTCGGTCACAGCAGTCCAGTCACCGGAATGTCAAATCCGCTAGGATACTCCGGATAACTTTAAATAATGTGCCCTACACAGGTACCGTTATGCCCACATATTTCCTCCATTAGTTGTGTCATCCTTTGCTGATATCATGGAAACGTTGATCTGTTAACATCAGCAAGGCGACAATTTGGGGTGACACCGAATTCATAAAAAACCAAAGATTGCCTGTGCACCCCACGTGGGCGCATCGGTGCCATCTTTGTTGATACTGGAAACCCCATGAAGGTTGATATGGGACTTTATTATGTGGCTGAACAGTGCTGATCCCCACAATCTTCACAATCCCCAATAAAGGACATTGTTGGGATTTATGAAGGGGGGGCTACTAAAGTGTCCCGCCAGCTCAAGGCAGCTGCACTGGTAGCACATAAGTTCAAAATAGCATCTACAAAGTCACCACTATTATTTTTAATATATATTTAATTTTATAAATATATATTTTTAAAATTTAATTTATATATATATTATTTTATATTTACTATTTTATAATTTTGTAATAATAACGGACTCCAAAATAGCCTTTACACAGCCACCACTATTTCTGAACGAAATTATTATGGTTGTGTAGATGCTATTTTTGGACTCCATCGTCATTATTTTCCGCCAACATATTGTTTTATTTGGGCTTTTATTTTGTAATAATAACGGACTCCAAAATAGCATTTACACAACCACCACTATTTCAGAACGAAATTATTATAGCTGTGTAGATGCTATTTTTGGGCCCCGTCATCATTATTTTCTGGTGGTGGTGGTTTTAGTGGTATAATCTGGTGATGTTTTGATTTAAAGGTTGAGAGGTTGAGCGTTTTTTGTGGTTTTGGCGAGTTGAACGGTTATAACATGTGGGTATTTAACATAATCAAATATGGATCAGAACGGATCTGATCTGCAGCAGGATCCGTGGCAGATCTGATCCGCAGGTAGATATTTCTTGTATTATTTTATATTATTTCTTAGTATAAAATAAATTATTTTATAAAATATATATTATTATTAAAAATATATATTTTATCATGTTATTTTTTATTTTTTTTAAAAAATATATTATCAAAAATATATTTAATCATGTTATATCTAATTATAAAAATATATTATTTTTAAAAATATATATTTTATCATCTTATTTCTTATTTAAAAATTGTTGATAACACAAATATTTTATTCATAATTATTCATAATAATACAAACATTTTATTCATAGTTTCCCAAACATCGTACATATCATCCTAAATAAACTGGCTCTTCAGTTTGCACTCGCCAAGTTTCCCTTATTCACAGTTATTCATTTATACGATCTTCGTACAAAGACTTCCATTCGTGTGCCGCTTCATTGGCGTATCCTTCCCATTGACGTGCTGGTAGCGGCACGAGGAAATTCCCTTCTAATTGTATGTTGAGCCAATGATGATCTTTAACATTTATGATAGCTATCACCGGAATCTGAGATAGTGGTTCCGGACTATTCTCATAGGGAAGTAACTCTCATTGGAAGTCAGATGGAGATTGACTAAAACACAGTCATACGTTTGAGCCACTACGTATCCGCGCCCAGGTACCGTAAACCAGCTACTCTTTTGCTGGAATAAAGCAGACGTCGAGTAGTATTGTAACAACGTGAAAATTTCGAGTTCAAAGTATCAACTTTCCAAAGTCTAGGGACTAAATTGCCAAATTCTAAACTTGAGAGTTAAAAATGAAAAATCTGATTTCTTGTCCTATCGCGCTACGTGATGGACAAAAGGAGAAGCCCATCGCGTACCGCGATGGAGCTTCTGACACGTTGTGACACGTGTGCCACATGGCACACGGTGGCACTAGGTGCTGCCACGTGGCAACACTGCTGCCACGTGTTGCCACGTGGAGTGGCGCATGCCACGTGTCAACACGTGGCAGGTCTACGCTGTGCGTCAGCAGACCTATATCGCGGTACGCGATAGGTCTGCTCAAGGACCCATTACGTATCGCGATGGGGTTCCAGAAATTGCCTATAAAATGCGGCCATGGGATCTCATTCCAAGCATCCCAAATCAGCTCTCTAACCACTCTCTACAACTATCACTCTCTCTCTAAAAATCCTCGTAAAACGTGCCACGAAAAACATCGATAAGCTTGCCCGATTCCTCGAATTTCCGTGTCAAACGTTTCCTCGAAGTGTGTGCCAACTCTCCACCCACATTCAACCAAGATGGTGTTTGTTCTCGAAGTACCTACCAACGAGTGTTGAAGATTTGGCATTTCTCGATTTGCGTGTCGAGAAAAGTAAAGCGGCATCAGTGTGCTGCTCAAGTCCCTAGGATTTCTATACACCACTAAGGTTAGGCGTAATAATGAATTCAATATAATTCAATATTATATTCAAGGCTTAAGCCCTAAGTCGAGGTTATACTCGATACCTCGATAAAAGGAAAGAAAACATAACAAAGAATTGAATATTGAATATTGTGATTACATATATATGTGTGTAAGTATATATGTATATATTCTTTTTTATGAAAATATTATTTAATGAATAAAGAATATTCTTAAATAATAAAAGAAAACGATTACGTTTCTTAGAGAAGAAGAAAAGTCGGGTTTTTATTATAAACTAAAGGTTTATAATTTACTTTTAAACTAATGGTTTTTAAGTAAAAGAAAATGAACTAAAGGTTCATCGAGGATTGAGATAAGACTAAAGGTCTTAAGCCGGATCGTGTATCCGACTAACAAATGTTTATACTCGTACTATGGGTGCGAGATAAAGAAGGGAAAGACCCTTGGACGGTGAGTGAAGCCGATCCTAAAGAGATAAGGTGAATACGCACCCAAACTTAGCACTTGGAGTGACGAAGTGCTTATATATCCGATGGTTCGGATTTTATTTTGTATAAACATAAATGGTGGTTTGTAAACATAAACAAGTAATCTTTTATTAACAACTCTAAACGGGTGTTTTATAATCCCGTATTTTGAATGTATATATAAATGTTTCACTTTTGATCCTTATAGTTTTATAAGTCTTCCGCAAATTAAAGCAACTCTGATTTATTTACAATATTGGTACCAACTATTGGGTCACGCTCCTAGGCCTTAGACGGGGGAGTTACAGGTTGGTATCAGAGCCATCGATCTTAGAGAATTGGGTATCATAAAACAATACCCAAGCTTCGATCCAAGTATAGGAAATAATTGTTTATGTGTTTTAGGGATAAGATAGGCCGGTAACCTTTCTTTCTCACTTTACATTCTAAACCACCCATAATATTAGATGTCATTTAAAGCTCACATCGAAGACTTTGTACGCAAGGCAAAGGAGGCTGGAATTGCCGAACCTTACCTCAAAGACAACATGAGTGACGGGTATTATGAAGCATACTTCAACCAAGATATGGAACACGACTTGACCAAACCCGTGTACTACACCGGAAGCAGGCACTACCCAATAGATGTTCCCGATAGTCCACCGAAACAAGGAACTGAACCACCAAGACACTCAAGCTACCATCCATCAATAATACCGATGTATAATCCTTCCGAAATACCGACGTATTGTAAGGCCCCGTTACCGGTAGCCCTACCATCATGTTGGATTTACTCATAAACGCAGTTCTAATATCAGAGTTAATTAAAAACATTCGCAAATATAAAAACTTTAATAAAACATTTCATAGAAATTCAAAACTTGTCTTAAACAACCAACTTGTCTTTCGAAAACTAAGTAATTAAAACATAACACGCCCTGAGCCTTCCGATGCCAGTCTCTTATTGAACGCCACGTGTCCCCTCAAGCGAGCTGCCTCATCCTACTCACCTGCGTGCATACTAAAAGTCAGCTACGCTGAGTGAGTTCTAGTTAATCATACATTATACAATACACACAAACTTATATTCTTTCATTCATACTTTCATACTTTCTTTTGTACTAACTTGCTTTCATATCTTACGTTATAAAGAGCATTACGCCCTACATTCCTCGAGTATTATTAGGGCTCGGTACCCTCCTTCCTCGAGTATTATTAGGGCTCGGTACCCTCCTTCCTCGAGTATTATTAGGGCTCGGTACCCTCTTTCCTCGAATATTAGTAGGGTTCGGTTCCCTAGATCTCGAATATTAGTAGGGTTCGATTCCCTCTTCGTTACCATACAACCATACATCATACCTCGAGTATTATTAAGGCTCGGTACCCTTTTCGTAACCATACAACCATCCTTTCATTATTTTATTAACTCACCTGAAGTCGGTTACGTTCACCGTTAATTGTTATTCCTTTCTTCAGTTGGGCACGGCTAACTGTATAGAATTACTCGTATTAATTATCTATTACTAGCCATATCACTAGCTTATTTGTAATTAATTCATTCCTTTCTAAGTTCAGGGACCATCTGTCCTTCTGTTAAACTTCAATTCGTTACTTTGGTTTTAGCGAATTAGACCTTCTAATTCGTTATCTTTGTTAACGAATGGTCTTAAAGAATCAAGGGTAGTTCGTTACCCTTTTCCTTAACGAATCAGATAAAGAATCAAGCCTAGTTCGTTAGGCTTCCTTATGCGAATCAGCTAAAGAATCACCATCTGGTTCTCTAAGTTCCCTTAGCGAACTAGCTAAAGAATCACCCTCTAGTTCTCTAAGTTTCCTTAGAGAACTAGCTAAAGAATCACCCTCTGATTCTCTAAGTTTCCTTAGCGAACTAGCTAAAGAATCACCCTCTAGTTCTCTAAGTTTCCTTAGCGAACTAGCTAAAGAATCACCCTCTAGTTCTCTAAGTTTCCTTAGCGAACTAGCTAAAGAATCACCCTCTAGTTCTCTAAGTTTCCTTAGCGAACTAGCTAAAGAATCACCCTCTAGTTCTCTAAGTCTCCTTAGTGAACTAGGTTAGGTCAGGGAACATTCCCTGACACCTTTATCTTTTCCGGCGCCGACTTTCCGGCGCCGTCATCGCCGGAAAACCGCGTTTTCACCGGAAAAAACGAGATCTCACTTGTTCTTCCACCGTTTTCATCGTTTTTCGTCCCGTTTGATCCAGATTTGAGCTAGGGTGATCCCTAAACTCATCTTAGGTCCGGTTTATACCCGATTCCACCCGGATCTTGTGATTTAAACGGTTTAACAGTGTCGGCTCGTCGTTACACGGCTATAACTAACGTTTTAGGCTCGTACAATATTAAACTATCATTACCTCGGGTCGGTGCTCGGTTTCCTTCTTGATTTCGGCTAGAGATAAGGAAGAACTAGAGAGAAATCTTAAGTGTGTGTTTTGGGTGGTGTATGGAATATGTGTGAATGAGGATTAAATGGATATTAAGGGTTTATATATTTATGGATCATGGGCTTAAGCCCATGGTTTTTCCTTCTTTCTTTCCTAACCCAAGTCCATAACCCATATTCATTTACCCAACACTAGCCCAACTCATATTCTATTTATCTAAACCGATAACGACCCACTATGAAATAACGAAACTTATTTTTATTATAATAACCGAAAGTAGGATGTTACAAGTCTTCCCTCCTTAAAGTGGTTTCGTCCCCGAAACCTAACTATTACATAAAAAAATTTGGGTAAAACTTGCGCATATCATCCTCCGCTTCCCAAGTAGCATCTGAACCTTTGTGATGCTTCCATATCGCCTTCTGACACTTTCCAAATGCCACCAATAAACGATGAAACCACACAACCCATGGAGGAAGATGAACCAGAAGAGGAGGAACCGGAAGAGTAAGAGGAACCAGAAGAAGTGGAAGATCCCGAAGAAGAAGAAGGACCTGAGGAAGAGTCTGAAGAAGAACTGGAAGAAGAGCATCCTGAGAATCCCAACGAGATGTCAAGCCCAATAGAAGGATCACTCACTTCCCAAAACGCAAGTTATGGTTCTGTGGATCCGTATGTCCAAAACCTTGAGAAACTTAGGAATCAAGCTTCGTCAAGCTTCCCACCTTTCCAAGGAGAAATTCCATCAATCCAAGAGCAAGCCGACGAGATCCGAGAGCAGAATCAAGCTGTAAGACCTACCTCTACCTTTCATCTGACATGGACTATGTTCCGTATCCAGAGCCGAGGAATCACTACGAGATGGTGACTCTGGGTTACCGCGGCCCACCTCCGCAGTATGGATACCCCATTGTAATCCCGCAATCGTATGAAGAACATCTGGATCGTGCACTGCACGAAACCGACGATAGGAGGAAGAAGGTAGATGAGGAAGAGAAGAAAAAGAAGAAAGTTGGAGAAACACTCCTTCGTAAGTGCAACAAACTAACAAAGGTTGTGAGAAATTCTTGAAGAACTGAAGATGGTGGAATACGATGTGAAGTTACGTGTGTAAAAATAGTCCTGTATGTTATGTGTATAAATAAAGAACGTTTGAAACGTTCTCATGTAATGATAGGACAAGTTATATATATCGTTGAAACGATATATATAAGTATGTGTAATATGGAATATATATATCCTTGTGATATATATATATACAAATGTGAATAAATTATATGTGTGTTTAATAAAAGAAATGGTGTTAAAATTTCAGACTAAAATTGAAAAAGAAAGAGAAATATGTCTGAACAAAGTAACAACAATGAAAATGCTCGTAGAAAGAAAGAGATAAAAGATAAGGAGAAAGGCCCCGAAAACGAGAACGAGCGAGAGGAAGAAATTCTTGAAAAATACATGAATAAAATCCAAAAGATGATTAAGCAAGCTGTTAGGGAAGAATCCGAGTTTAGATCTTAATCTAGACAAACCAAACATTCCCGAACTGTTAATCCTTCCGTTCATCCTTCGAAATCCGTGAAATCCCGTCTGAAACCCTCTCATGAGGAGGGTAGTTTTCATGAGTCTAACGCCGATGGTGGAATTAGACGCGAGTTCAAGAAACTCAAGGGGGAAGCGCATGAGAAGAAGATTCAATATTCTGCCCTAATGTTCAAGGGGGTAGCGCATGAGTGGTGGAATGCGTTGTTGATGAGTAAGGGAAGAGATGTGATGTATGGCCTGTCATGGGATGAGTTTAAGGCCATGGTGATGGGAAAGTTTTGTCCTATGCACAAGACGGATCAGATCCAAACGAAATTCCTCAATCATAAAGTCATGGGGACAAATCTTCGTGAATACATCACTAAATTCCTCGAGTACTGTCGCCTTGTTCACCAGCTGGTTAACCCTGAGTCCAACAAAGTCACAAGATACATATGGGGATTGACACGGAAAATCCGCGACATGGTGAGGTCGCACTTGCCTCAACCGCTGACTCTGCAATGGAGTTGGCTGGTTACTTGATGGGCGGTATGGTCCGCAACAAAGAAGAGGACAAGAAGGTGACACCAACAGCTGCTCAAAGAAAGACTGGAGGATGTTCCAACTTCAGAATCAAGGGCGTAAACTGAAACAACTCTACGCCATGCAAGATGTGTAGGAGGTACCACAAGGTCCGATGCAATTTTGCCCCGTCTCCTAAAGTTTGTGAATCCTGTAATCGTACGGGACATGATGCTTCTAATTGTTGGAAAAAGAAGATGACTTGCTTCAATTGCAAGGAAATGGGCCATTTAAGTTTTGAGTGCCCAAATAACAAACACGCTGCTGGTGGTGCGGGTGAAAGTGGCCAGAACAAGAAAGGAAACGCTCGAGTCTTCATACTCGACACAAAGAAGGCCGCGGACATGCCGAAAACCATAACCGGTACGTTTCTAGTCAACGACACCTATGCTAGAGTTTTGTTTGATTCCGGTGCCAATCTAAGTTTTATAGATTATTGTTTCTGTAGTCTATTAAACGAACCATTAACAAAATTAGATAAAACTCTAAGCGTCGAGACTGCTAGTGGCGAAATCGTTAAGATCTCCGAAGCCCTTGAAAACGGAAAAATTCTTCTAGTTGGTTATATTCTACCTATTTGTTTGTTACCCATGAGTCTGGCTGGTTTTGATATTGTACTTGGTATGGATTGGTAATCTAATAACCATGCTCGTATCATCTGCAATAGCAAAACCGTTGAACTTCAAGCCCCCGATAAACGAACAATTCGAATTGAAGGAGACAAAGACGCTGGCCAAGTTAGCATAATTTCTATGATTAGAGCTAACAAATGTTTGAATCAAGGATGTCTCGCATTCATGGCCTACGTCACTGAAGAATCAAAGCCAAAAGAAATCAAAGACGTTCCTATAGTTTGTGACTTTTATGACGTCTTTCCTGATGAACTTCCCGGAATTCCTCCCGATCGTGAAGAAGAATTTAGGATCAATCTTATTCCCGGTACTGCTCCGATCGTCAAAGCTCCGTATCCCTTAGCGCCAACCGAGATGAAGGAGTTAAAGAAACAACTTGATGAGTTATTGGAGAAAGGTTTCATTCGACCGAGTTCGTCGCCCTGGGGAGCGCCAATTCTGTTTGTCTAAAAGAAGGACGGATCCATGCGAATGTGTATCGATTATAGTGCGTTAAACAAAGTTACAATCAAAAATCGATATCCACTCCCTCGTAGATGACCTTTTCGATCAACTTCAAGGTGCTAGCTTCTTTTCAAAATTCGATCTTCGTTCCGGCTATCACCAACTTAAAGTCCAATCCGAAGACATTCCTAAGACCGCATTTCGAACAAGGTATGGACATTATGAGTTCCCGGTTATGCCGTTTGGACTCACTAATGCCCCAGCTGCGTTCATGGACATGATGAAGCGTATTTACAAGCTGTACTTGGATAAATTTGTTATCATATTCATCGACGACATACTTATTTACTCTAAGTCTAAGGTTGATCATGAAATTCATCTTCGAACGTTGCTTGAAATTCTTTAAACCGAGAAGTTGTACGCTAAGTTCTCGAAATACGAGTTCTGGTTGCACGAGGTGCAATTTCTTGGTCACATCATTAACGTTAACAGTATTCAAGTTGACCCCGCTAAGATTGAAGCTATCTCTAAGTGGGAGGTCCCGAAGTCGCCAACCGAGATCCGAAGTTTCTTAGGATTGGCCGGCTACTACCGTAGGTTCATCGAAAATTTTTCTCGTATCGCCGTTCCCCTAACTTCCATAACTCGTAAGAACATCAAGTATGAATGGGGAACGAAACAACAAGAAGCGTTCGATATACTTAAACAAAAGCTCACCCAAGCACCTATCTTGGCTTTGCCGAAAGGTACTGAGGATTTTGTAGTCTTTAGTGATGCATCTCACTCGGGTTTGGGATGCGTACTAATGCAACGCAAGAAGGTAATCTCCTACGCCTTGTGGGTACATGATGTCAGTAGTTCAGTGTCTAGTGTCTGTAATCGAGTTAGTTGGATTTGTATTTTGTATTAAGCGAAGTTAGCTCACAAGTTCGCTGATATTGGCGAACTTGTGGAATAAGCGAAGTTAGGGACAACTTCGCCTAAACATGTTAGGCGAAGTTGTCGACTGTTAAATAGCCTAGGTTACGGCAGAGTTTTAAGTTTTAGTTTTTACGAGTTATTCAGTTTGTGTAATCGGTGATCAGTGAATCACGTGTTTCCAGTTGCAATACAACGTGTCTTTGTTTATTGTAACGTGTGTTTGATCGTGTTAACGTGTATCGTCTTCTACGCTCGTAACGTCTTACGTAGGGATTCCGCACCTACGTAGAACGAGATATTCCATGTAGATCCGGCTGGGAACCTACACGCCTCTCGTCAACTTAAAGTACACGAGAAGAACTACACTACTCACGATCTAGAGTTAGGCGTCATAATCTTTGCACTTAAGATATGGAGGCACTATCTCTATGGAGTTAGATTTACCGTGTACACTGATCATAAAAGCTTGAAACATATTTTTTTTATCAAAAAGAGCTGAACATGCGCCAATGGCGATAAATGGAAACGCTCAATGACTACGACTGTGAGATAGTTTATCACGAAGGTAAAGCTAACGTTGTGGCTGATGCCTTAAGTCGTAAGGAGCATGAGAAGCCAAAAAGAGTTCGAGCATTACGTTTAGAGCTTCAAATTGATCTTTTCGAACAAATCAAATCCGCTCAAACTCAAGCGATCAATGAAAACCAAATCTCCGACGAAAAACATAATGGCACCATTGACTCGTTAGTCAAAGGTGACGATGGTATCCTTAGACTCGGTAATAGGATTTGGGTACCAATCGTTGGACGGTTGCGTGAGAAAATTTTGAGCGAAGCTCATAAGTCAAAATATATGATACATCCCGGAAGTGATAAGATGTACCACAATCTAAAGACAAACTATTAGTGGAACGGAATGAAAAGGGATATCGCTTTCCATGTTGCGAAATGCTTAACTTGTTTAAAAGTCAAGGCTGAACATCAAAAGCCTTCGGTCTTGCTTCAGCAACCCGAACTTCCCGTTTGGAAGTGGGAGTTAATCACTATGGATTTCATAACCAAACTCCCAAAGACAACTCGACAACACAATGCAATATGGGTAATTTTGGATCGCTTAACGAAGTCCGCACACTTCATACCCATTAATTAGTCATACTCAATGGATAGACTAGCACGTATTTATGTGAACAACATTGTTGCTTTACATGGAGTACCGCTGTCTATAATATCTGATCGAGATAGTCGTTTTACATCTCATTTCTGGAAAAGCTTCCAACAAGCTCTTGGTACAAAGTTAAACCTGAGCACTGCCTATCATCCGCAAACCGATGGACAAAGTGAAAGAACGATTCAAACGTTGGAAGACATGCTCCGCGCTTGAGTGATCGACTTAGGTGAAAGTTGGGACGACCACTTACCCCTAATGGAATTCTCGTACAATAATAGCTATCACACAAGTATTCAAGTCGCACCAATCGAGGCGTTATATGGTCGAAAGTGTAGAACACAGTGTGCTGGTCTGAAACTGGAGACAACCAATTATCTGGACCCGAGATAGTCCAAGAAACCACCGACAAGGTTATTCAAATTCGAGAACGAATTAAGACGGCACGTGATCGCCAAAAGAGTTACGCCGACGTCCGTCATAAGCCGTTAGAATTTAATGTTGGTGATAAAGTGTTGTTAAAAGTCTCGCCTTGGAAAGGCGTGGTTCGCTTCGGTAAGAAAGGAAAGTTAAGTCCTCGATTCATTGGACCTTTTGAGGTACTCGAACAAATCGGTAATGTTTCATACCGTTTGCGATTGCCCGAGGAAATGCAAGGAATACATGATGTATTCCATGTTTCGAATCTGCGCAAGTGTTTAACTGATGAATCGTTGGCTATGCCATTATAAGACGTTGAAATTAATGAGAACTTAAAATTTGTTGAACGTCCAATGCAAATTGAAGATTCGAAAACAAAGAAGTTAAAAAGAAGAACTTTGAAAAATTGTGAAACTTAAATGGGACTCGCGTAGAGGGCCCGAATATACTTGGGAACTCGAATCGGAAATGAAAAGAAATACCCACACTTGTTCGAGTAAAGAAATCTCGAGGACGAGATTTGTTTCAAGGTGGGGAGGATGTAACAACGTGAAAATTTCGAGTTCAAAGTATCAACTTTCCAAAGTCTAGGGACTAAAATTGCCAAATTCTAAACTTGAGGGTTAAAAATGAAAAATCTGATTTCTTGTCCTATCGCGCTACGCGATGGAAAAAAGGAGAAGCCCATCGCGTACCGCGATGGAGCTTGTGACACGTTGTGACACGTGTGCCACGTGGCACACGGTGGTACTAGGTACTGCCACGTGTCACCACGTGGCAACACTGCTGCCACGTGGAGCGGCGCCTGCCACGTGTCAACACGTGGCAGGTCTACGTTGTGCGTCAGCGGACCTATATCGCGGTTCACGATAGGTCTGCTCAAGGACCCATCGCGTACCGCGATGGGGTTCCAGAAATTGCCTATAAATAGTGGCCATGGGATCTCATTCCAAGCATCCCAAATCAGCTCTCTAACCTCTCTCTACAAGTATCACTCTCTCTCTAAAAATCCTCGTAAAACGTGCCTCGACAAACATCGATAAGCTTGCCCCGATTCCTTGAATTTCCGTGTCAAACGTTTCCTCGAAGTGTGTGCCAACTCTCCACCCACATTCAACCAAGATGTTGTTTGTTCTCGAAGTACCTACCAACGAGTGTTGAAGATTTGGCATTTCTCGATTTGAAAGTAAAGCGGCGTCGGAGTGCTGCTCAAGTCCCTAGGATTTGTATACACCACTAAGGTTAGGCGTAATAATGAATTCAATATAATTCAATATTATATTCAAGGCTTAAGCCCTAAGTCGAGGTTATACTCGATACCTCGATAAAAGAAAATAAAACATAACAAAGAAATGAATAAAAGAATGAATATTGAATATTGTGATTACATGTATATGTGTGTAAGTATATATGTATATATTCTTTGTTATGAAAATATTATTTAATGAATAAAGAGTATTCTTAAATAATAAAAGAAAAAGATTACGTTTCTTAGAGAAGAAGAAACGTCGGGTTTTTATTATAAACTAAAGGTTTATTATTTACTTTTAAACTAAAGGTTTTTAAGTAAAAGAAAATGAACTAAAGGTTCATCGAGGATTGAGATAAGACTAAAGGTCTTAAGCCGGATCGTGTATCCGACTAACAAATGTTTATACTCGTACTATAGGTGCGAGATAAAGAAGGGAAAGACCCTTGGACGGTGAGTGAAGCCGATCCTAAAGAGATAAGGTGAATACGCCCCCAAACTTTCAAACTTGTTTTCAAATAAGTCAAACTTGTTATATGAAATTATTTACAAGGAACTATGTGTTCCTAAAAGTGTTATAACTATGGGTATGAACCTAGCCCTCAGGCTGTGGTATACGTATGTCTGGATCCTTACATAGGTGGTACTATGCGATGTATGGGCATGATCGCACCACCCTTGGTCGTAGGACGCTCTCCTGCAGGGAGTTCGACCTTATGTGTATATTTACAAGTACCTAACTAAGTCGAACGCTGCGGTGTTTGCTGAGGTGACCTAGAGTAGAGGCTCAAGTTTATAATGTGTTGTTTGACTTTGTTATTCCTAAGCCACGTTGGGCCGAGGCAGGCGTAGTCTCGAGGAATAATAAAGTAAAAGAAATTATTTTGCGTCAGCGTGTTCACCAGCATTCGTTGCTGACGTATTTTCTTACATTTTGCAGGTGAACAAGTTTAGCACTTGGAGTGACGAAGTGCTTATATATCCGATGGCTCGGATTTTATTTTGTATAAATATAAATGGTGGTTTGTAAACATAAACAAGTAATCTTTTATTAACAACTCTAAACGGGTGTTTTATAATCCCGTCTTTTGAAAGTATATATAAATGTTTCACTTTTGATCCTTAAAGTTTTATAAGTCTTCCGCAAATTAACGCAACTCTGATTTATTTACAATATTGGTACCAACTATTGGGTCACGCTCCTAGGCCTTAGACGGGGGAGTGACAAGTATAGCGAATCACGAACCGCGTCATAATTACCGGTTGTCTCGTAGTTCAACCTGTGCCTCCACCACGATTGGTTAGTGTCCATCTCATTCCTCAAGCGTGCTCTAACTTCCTTCAAGTCTATTTGACGTATGCTTAAACCGAGAGCGATTGCTCGGAAACCGCAATTACCATCTGGCTTTACATCGCTTATTCCTGAGATGAACGGGAATGCCCAAGTGGGAATGAGTTGCGTATACTTTTCTATGACTGGGACGTGCTTTGGGTTACGCAGTAATGGGAAACCAAGGTCGGTTGCGGTCTGTTTCTTTTTAGATGAACGTTTCGGTGGTTAGGTATCTTAAATCGGGGCTGAGACTGAGACTGGGAACGTGATAACGAATGGGTGGGGATTTCGGGTGTTGGTTTCCGTGACAAGGAGGGGGCGTACGAGCTGTGTCTGTGGGGATCAAATGACGGGGACGGGGCGTACAAGTTGTGTATATGGGGATCAAATGACGGGGACGGGGTGTACGAGGTGTGTTTCTAGGGATCAAATGACGGGGACGGGGAGTACAAGCTGTGTCTGTAAGTATCAGTTGACGGGGACTGGGAGTACGAGCTATGTCTGTGGGGATCATTTGATGGGGACGGGGAGTACGAGCTCTGTCTAGGGGTTTCTCTTTTTTTCTCTTGTTGGTTTAGATTTGGATGCCCCCGAGGGTCCTCTAGTTTCTGAGTCTCCTCCTTGTTTGATTTCCCAGGAAGAACAAACATTATCTTTCGAACAAATGCCGGACTGAAATCGAGCTTCCTCCAAAAGGGGTCTATGTCTTTTAATGGAATACGTATATTGTTAATAGTGTACCAGTTAAGCTTACAAGCACACGGCAAGCCCCAGGATGTTTGTAACCGGTGGTCGCACGAACCCCCCGTATCTTGCAATGTGTCAAGCAAAGTCAGCTCTTTGTCAAGTTTTGAGAGCAAAAATTGACACCCTATTATGTAGCCTATTAAACAAAGTCAACTTATGGTACTTCTTGATCCTAACACGGGAGTCTTCAAGGGTCGCGCCGATTTCTTCCATTTGGGAATTCACGACTTCAAGGGAAAACGCCGCAATAGAGTCTAGCGAATTGTTCGGCCCCGGAAGGTATCTCTTCAAGTTCGCGTGTTGGCCCTCTACGCTGTTTGTTGTATGCTCGCCGAAGTTTAGTCGGTCGTCAATCCAGAAAGACACGGACTTATCTTTGTATGGATCCAACCAGTTGTCGCGAATATAATACCAAGCCTCTACAAACAAATAAAAAAATAATTTAGGCAATGTACAACTAGAATCTAAAATCATGGGTATATACGGGACAAAGACTTACCACGTCTGCCGTGTCCAGCTAACGTTGCTTCTATTTGACTGCAGTTGTAGTTGTACATAGATTTTGTTGGCGACTCGTACAGTACTTTCCACTAGTAAGAGAAGGATTCAAAGATATCTGTCTAAAAAAGACTCTTATGTTTTTTCTTTATGTTTTGTGTGATGTGCCACCTACAAAGGTTTTTGGTAGCTTCGGGAAAGACTGTTTCACAGGACTGCATCAAGGCTTGGTCCTTGTCAGTTAGGATCACACGCGGCTCCCTACAATCGTCTAGCATGTCTTTAAGTCGTTCCAGGGTCCATGTGAAGTTACACTCTTGTTCCCTATAGATAACCGCTTGCACAATATACAGAAAGACTTTGATGTCAACGTCACATCAACAAACTGAGCAAACGACCACTTGTACATGTTGATGTTGTACGTCGTGTCAATCAACTAAAAATCTGGGAACACACGCCACATGGTATGCGGCTTCTCATGACAGAAGAAAACATACTCCGTCCTGTTGGTGGAAGGATTCTCCCATGTGTAAAAGGTAAACCCAAGGGTTTGAAGAAAGTTTTCAAGTACCTACGTTGGGTTTAACAAAAAATTACTAAATATTACAAATATTCTTATTAAATATCAGAATTATAATAAAATAATATAATAAAATAATATTATAAATAATATTCTTATTAAATCTTACAGATATATATATATATATATATATATATATATATATATATATTATATATGATAAAACCAAATAATATATATTTAAAATAATATATATCAAAAAGAGTTTTACAAAATAATAATATTCTTACAAAAAGTACATGCATGGGGGAGTCACCAATTTTATCTTGGTCATCAACGAGCTTCACGACGTTGTATATGTCCATAGTAATACATTTGTTACCGGGAAAGCGTTCCTTTATGGTTGCCTTAATTTTAGTAGGCCTCAGACCCTGCCTATGTAACGTCGCAACCATATCAATTTCCTCGTCGGTCAGTTTCCTTAGAGCCAGGTGCCCCTCCTCAAACACAATGGGACCGTGGTTGTGCGACTCGTTGACAACCTCTTGCTTCCAACAATCACCTGCCGCATTGTACCCCCCGACAAGTTTAAATGGACAACCCCTTTTAATACTCCATGTATGCCCCTTGCCTTGAGTTTTGGTTCCCCACCTCGATTGCATACAAGTTCAACACTTTTGTTCCTTGAACGTTGGACAGAGATAACACAACAATGCTCCCGTCCTGTCTTCTTAACCCAATCCACCAACTCATCAAGAGAATTAAAATACTGATATCAAGCAATGTAAATAAAGTAATATTTAGTAACGTGTTGAAAAAGAATAAAAATAAGTTTAAAAAAATATAGGTCATACATATCAGTTACATAGGAAAATGTCGTCTCCCGTATGTAACGATCACCACCACCATCACCATCATCATCATCATCATCATCATCATCATCGTCATCACTTTTTTTGCCGTGAGCCTCTTGAATGCCATCAACGACGTTGCTCGTGACTGGTCTTGACATGTATGGTTGCTCTCCTAAAGGTAACTGGTACGAATTATGGGTTCCGTAATACGGATCGTCTACATGTAACTGCTGCGAAGACTGACCATAAGGCTCCTCGAGTCTGGCAACATATGTATTCGGCGATGTCCTATTATCCTCCGGCCAGGATGGGTGATTACCGCCGTATATGATATACCCCTGAAAAAATATAATGGCAACGTATAATATTTAAAAAATAACTAACGCGCTATTGTACTATATAAATATACTAAATAACCTGGTCATGATTGGTAAGTCGTACTGCTCGATATTTGCATACCCCGGCTCATGGTTTGAGTCTGGAAGTTCATTCAAATCTGGCAAGCCCGACTGCTCCGGCTGATCGTTGTACGCGCAGCCTGACTGCTCGTCGTTCCCGTCACCAAACAAAATATCATACAATGACATTTTCTTTCTATATTTTAACAAACCGAGACATGAGACATGCATAATATATATAGAGAAAGGGAGACGGAAGCCTTCAAATTAAATTTATTGACTTAATCCGTGGCGGATAGAGCGATTCGTGGCGGATCATGTACGAGGTTTGACTTATTTGATAGTCCGAGATTGACGTATACGCGATCTGAGACGGATCGTCCAATCCGTGACAGATATGGTACATATATAATAAGACAAAAGCTTTTGACATAATAAGAAAAAAAACTTTGATCCGCCACGGATCGCCTGATACGCCACGGATTGAGTGTGTTTTTAATTTTAGATGGTATCTGTAGTATGAACCTTTTCTTATTTTCCCCCCTTCTCTTTAAATAATAAAATCATCAAAAAAGAAGTTGCAGCATGTCTCTTACTTTAAATAATCGCAACTTTTCAATTAAAAATGTATTGTAACACTAGTGCATACAAGAAAATGAATCCTTGCAATCGAAAACCATGCCCCACATTATTACCACTGAGATTCTTTTTTTTATGTACATTTATAATAAAATAATAACACTGACAATATGATTTATTAAACTGATACATCTTGCTTCATTTAAGTGGATACACAACCCTGGCATGAACCACGCCACCAAGGATTTGAGCCAGTAAAGTGAGAAAAAAGGTGTCGATCGAATCAGCTTTTGAGTTCCTTCCTCAACACAAATTGAATTGATTCTCTCAAATTGATAATGTGAAATTAAATTTAACTCAAATTCACATTAAACTTAGGAAAACCATTTCGAGTCATAGTTGATTCGAATCAAAATTAAGAAGGAAATGTAAACTACATCAAAGACTCGAGACTAGGGAGGACGGAGATTTCTAATTCGGTAGGAGACTTTGAGTTGAGGTGCGCACATGCCACTTAAAAAATCATTCCTGGTCTAAATTTCCCTTTCAAACTATTTTTTCATTTTTAATGAAAACATATTATGTTAGTGTAATCAAAACATATCAATTCACAATCTAATCAAATAACCAATTACTAAATTATAGGGATTAAAAATATATGTTATGTCAATATAATCAAATATTTATATCTTTAACGAATAATGTCTACATTTTTTTATTAAATCAATTTATATACACTTTTGAATATAAGAGACGAATATGATAAAATTCAATAAACTATATTTATAGGTGTAAGATGATAAAAACAATAAGAAAATATAAACGAATAAAAAAATTGGGCGGGAGATGGATTAACCCCTGAAAACTCCAATTTGCCTCCCTGTGATATATCAGCGGGAGATGGATTAGCACCTGAAAACTAGTTTGCGCATGTTGTGCACTTGTGATATTTTGGCGGGTCAGTCTGTGCCCTTCTCGTTAGTTGACCGTTAGTTGACTAATATTTCAAAATCATGTAGTGGCCGGGGTTCGAACTCCCGACTTCCGGTTCAACAACAAACAAAACTTACCATTTGAACTGAACTAATGTTTGTTGAACATATACAATATGAAATATATATTCCTTCTTTTTATTAAGTTTATCATCTCATCATCTCCCTATCTCCATTATTCCATATCATTATCATCATAATCATCATATCTTTATCATCATAATCATCATATTTTTAAACTTTTCACCCGAACCAAACTCGAAAACAACCAAAACAAACCGTTTTTTAGTAAACTTTTAACCCGAAAATAAACAAGCGAACCGTTTTTTAGTAAACTTTTCACCCGAAAACAACCAAACGAACCGTTTTTTAGTAAACTTTTAACCCGAAAACAACCAAAACGAACCGTTTTTAGTAAACTTTTAACCCGACAACACCCAAATGAACCGTTCTTTAGTAAACTTTTAACCCGAAAACAACCAAACAAACCAATTTTTACTAAACTTTTCACCCGAAAACAGCCAAAACGAACCGTTTTTAGTAAACTTTTAACTCGAAAACCAACCAAACGAAGCGTTTTTAGTAAAATTTTCACCCGAAAACAACCAAAACGAACCGTTTTTTAGTAAACTTTTAACCCAAAAGCAATCAAAACAAACCGTTTTTAGTAAACCTTTAACTCGAAAACAACCAAACGAACCGTTTTTTAGTAGTGCATTGGCGTTTTTTTGTTTATGCCATCCTACAAATATGCCAGGTAGTGTAAATTCTCAAACCCGATTGTGAATTAGAATACATGTAGTCATTACATTAAATTCTGCAGTTTCTTGACACGCTATCTTCACGGGAATCAGAACACTCACGGGCTCGTGTATGACTGGGTAATCGGTTTTCTGCCTATCATTCGGAAAGATATATATGGAGACATGCACAACTCTTAAGGAGTTTCCACGTAAAATCGAGGAGATTTAGTTAGTATCACTTCTACTTTTACGCACCATAAAAAGCTACCATGACATACAATGACTGTTCTAAAGTCTTTTAGGCCTAATAACTTCACTAGTTAAGCACACAGAATCAGTATATCTATCACTTTCCAAGGTTGGATCAATTTTCTGTTAAACATAGTAAAGGAACTTCTTACGAAGTAGTAGACTTGAAAAATAATTTCATCTCCCAAAAAAGATTTTAACTTCTATCGCCCCGATCAAGTCGAAATCTTCGGGTAAACGGCTATCCTGAAGATCCAATGGATCAACTGGACCGACCACATACGAGTATGTGTCCTTCTAACTAAGTATGAACGACTAATTTTCAGCGAAAGAATAAAAACACATCATTAACTGCCCCGGTCACTTTCAGTCATCTGGTTAATGGCTATCCTCATATTCTACAAGTAGAAATGAGGACCTAACATATCCGAAGATATATCCTTCAAACTGAGGCAACCGACATAATTCTAAGCGATAGTGAGGTTTTTTTTTTTTTTTTTAACAAAGACACGTTGTATTGCAACTGGAAACACGTGATTCACTGATCACCGATTAAACAAACTGAATAACTCGTAAAAACTAAAAACTTAAAACTCTGCCGTAACCTAGGCTATTTAACAGTCGACAACTTCGCCTAACATGTTTAGGCGAAGTTGTCCCTAACTTCGCTTATTCCACAAGTTCGCCAATATCAGCGAACTTGTGAGCTAACTTCGCTTAATACAAAATACAAATCCAACTAACTCGATTACAGACACTAGAAACTGAACTACTGACATCATGTACCAACAGACTCCCCCTTGGCAGTAGCTTCATATCTCTATCTTCAAGCACGTGTCTTGTAATCTTCAACAATCTTGTATCTTTCATCTTCAAGCATGAACTCCTTCTCGTACACAAACCGAAACAACTCTTTGATATTTCTTCGCTTCTTCTTTCCAAGCAGGAATATAAAATATTTTCTTCTCGTTCAGCACCTGCAGATCAGCTTGAGACAAATTCACCAAGTGCATTGGATCATACACTCTCAGCAGCTCTTGTTCATCTTCATTCTCCATTACTGCTTCAGCTGTTTCACAATCAACATACCACCACTTCAGATCCTTGAGCACATCCTTGGGCATTTGTTTTATCGGCACTTCTTTTAAACACCGGATCGGCTTATACTTCATGATCATCCAAGGCTTGCCATCTGCTCTCATCCTTCTATCTTTATCTTCAATAAGTTTTCCTTTCTATGGTTTCAACAGCTCGAACATTTTCGCCTTTATACTTTCCTTCCAAACAATCTTTCCAATGACCCTAGCCATGTTATCATCACTCCTGTTTATCAACCCCAACCTGGCTAAGTCCTTCACTTCACACTCAGGCAACGTATTCAACGATCTCAACAGTCTCTTGAAGTACTGAACCCCATCATATCTTTTAATCACAAAGAGCCTCAACTGCTCATCATATAACCAGCATATAATCCCCTTTTTCGATTCAGCATAACCCCTGATGTTGTAACTTTTCTTTAACATAGTAGGGACCGCCGGTTTCTTAGTCTTTACGAACCACTGAGCGTAGCCTTCTTTCCATCTTGGCTGCTCCTCCCATTCCGTCTCATCGCTTCCCATATCTTGACCCATATCTGCCTTATCAACTTCCGGAATCTCGTGCTCAACGTTCTCCTCCACAATCTCTCCTTCTTCAATCTCACTATCAATGACAATCTCAGCCCCTATCTTCTCTATCTCCTCCATCAGTAACACATCCTCATCACCTATAACATCATCTAACACCTCCTCAGCATCCACAACCACCACATCATCACCCCCTGAACCGCCAGCTGCACTCGTTGACTCCCCCTGAGATGTGGAAGTCCCAAGAGCTTGTTCAGTTCTTGGCAACTCTCCACCTGCACCTTTCGATGCATTGGGATCATCGTCTCGATCATTACGCTTCTTCGTCCTCAGCTCATCACCCTTACAGCCCGTCTCCCCATGAGATGCCAAGAACTGATTCAAAGCATCAGTTATTTTTCCATGTTCGATCAGCAGGGACGACTGTATCTGATTCTCTGCAACGAGGCGCTGAATAGCATGGGTCTGGATAAGATTTACCCTTGATTGTTCTGCCACGACCCTTTCAAGCGCTACTATTCGTTCCGAGTCGGATAAGGTTGCATCGAAATCAAACCTCAGATGTGATATATCTTGAGTGTACTGAGGAGGGATTTCCAATGTAACCGGGACCTCAGAAGTAGGCGTAAACGTAACCGCAGGTGGTATCGTAACTGAAAACCCTGCAGTAGCTACAACTGTCGACTCAATAAATCTTGCCACGACCTCCGTTGGAGTAAGAGTTGGAGGTGGCAAAGATACAATCTCCGGAGTCGAGAGTTGGAATGTAGTGGGTGGGATGCCGAAGGAAGATGAGGTAGTCACCACGGATAGACTAGCACGTATTTATGTGAACAACATTGTTGCTTTACATGGAGTACCGCTGTCTATAATATCTGATCGAGATAGTCGTTTTACATCTCATTTCTGGAAAAGCTTCCAACAAGCTCTTGGTACAAAGTTAAACCTGAGCACTGCCTATCATCCGCAAACCGATGGACAAAGTGAAAGAACGATTCAAACGTTGGAAGACATGATCCGCGCTTGAGTGATCGACTTAGGTGAAAGTTGGGACGACCACTTACCCCTAATGGAATTCTCGTACAATAATAGCTATCACACAAGTATTCAAGTCGCACCATTCGAGGCGTTATATGGTCGAAAGTGTAGAACACAGTGTGCTGGTCTGAAACTGGAGACAACCAATTATCTGGACCCGAGATAGTCCAAGAAACCACCGACAAGGTTATTCAAATTCGAGAACGACTTAAGACGGCACGTGATCGCCAAAAGAGTTACGCCGACGTCCGTCGTAAGCCGTTAGAATTTAAAGTTGGTGATAAAGTGTTGTTAAAAGTCTCGCCTTGGAAAGGCGTGGTTCGCTTCGGTAAGAAAGGAAAGTTAAGTCCTCGATTCGTTGGACCTTTTGAGGTACTCGAACGAATCGGTAATGTTGCATACCGTTTGCAATTGCCCGAGGAAATGCAAGGAATACATGATGTATTCCATGTTTCGAATCTGCGTAAGTGTTTAACTGATGAATCGTTGGCTATGCCATTAAAAGACGTTGAAATTAATGAGAACTTAAAATTTGTTGAACGTCCAATGCAAATTGAAGATTCGAAAACAAAGAAGTTAAAAAGAAGAACTTTGAAAAATTGTGAAAGTTAAATGGGACTCGCGTAGAGGGCCCGAATATACTTGGGAACTCGAATCGGAAATGAAAAGAAATACCCACACTTGTTCGAGTAAAGAAATCTCGAGGACGAGATTTGTTTCAAGGTGGGGAGGATGTAACAACGTGAAAATTTCGAGTTCAAAGTATCAACTTTCCAAAGTCTAGGGACTAAAATTGCCAAATTCTAAACTTGAGGGTTAAAAATGAAAAATCTGATTTCTTGTCCTATCGCGCTACGCGATGGACAAAAGGAGAAGCCCATCGCGTACTGCGATGGAGCTTCTGACACGTTGTGACACGTGTGCCACGTGGCACACGGTGGTACTAGGTGCTGCCACGTGGAGCGGCGCCTGCCACGTGTCAACACGTGGCGGGTCTACGTTGTGCGTTAGCAGACCTATATCGCGGTTCACGATAGGTCTGCTCAAGGACCCATCGCGTACCGCGATGGGGTTCCAGAAATTGCCTATAAATAGTGGCCATGGGATCTCATTCCAATCATCCCAAATCAGCTCTCTAACCTCTCTCTACAAGTATCACTCTCTCTCTAAAAATCCTCGTAAAACGTGCCTCGACAAACATCGATAAGCTTGCCCCGATTCCTTGAATTTCCGTGTCAAACGTTTCCTCGAAGTGTGTGCCAACTCTCCACCCACATTCAACCAATATGGTGTTTGTTCTCGAAGTACGTACCAACGAGTGTTGAAGATTTGGCATTTCTCGATTTGCGTGTCGAGAAAAGTAAAGCGGTGTCGGAGTGCTGCTCAAGTCCCTAGGATTTCTATACACCACTAAGGTTAGACGTAATAATGAATTCAATATAATTCAATATTATATTCAAGGCTTAAGCCCTAAGTCGAGGTTATACTCGATACCTCGATAAAAAAAATAAAACATAACAAAGAAATGAATAAAAGAATGAATATTGAACATTGTGATTACATGTATATGTGTGTAAGTATATATGTATATATTCTTTATTATGAAAATATTATTTAATGAATAAAGAGTATTCTTAAATAATAAAAGAAAAAGATTACGTTTCTTAGAGAAGAAGAAACGTCGGGTTTTTATTATAAACTAAAGGTTTATAATTTACTTTTAAACTAAAGGTTTTTAAGTAAAAGAAAATGAACTAAAGGTTCAACGAGGATTGAGATAAGACTAAAGGTCTTAAGCCGGATCGTGTATCAGACTAACAAATGTTTATACTCGTACTATAGGTGCGAGATAAATAAGGGAAAGACCCTTGGATGGTGAGTGAAGCCGATCCTAAAGAGATAAGGTGAATACGCCCCCAAACTTTCAAACTTGTTTTCAAATAAGTCAAACTTGTTATATGAAATTGTTTACAAGGAACTATGTGTTCCTAAAAGCGTACTATGGGTATGAACCTAGCCCTCAGGCTGTGGTATACGTATGTCGGGATCCTTACATATGTGGTACTATGCGATGTATGGGCATGATCGCACCACCCTTGGTCGTAGGACGCTCTCCTGCAAAGAGTACGACCTTATGTGTATATTTACAAGTACCTAACTAAGTCGAACGCTGCGGTGTTTGCTGAGGTGACCTAGAGTAGAGGCTCAAGTTTATAATGTGTTGTTTGACTTTGTTATTCCTAAGCCACATTGGGCCGAGGCAGGCATAGTCTCGAGGAATAATAAAGTAAAAGAAATTATTTTGCGTCAGCGTGTTCACCAGCATTCGTTGCTGACGTATTTTCTTACATTTTGCAGGTGAACAAGTTTAGCACTTGGAGTGACGAAGTGCTTATATATCCGATGGCTCGGATTTTATTTTGTATAAATATAAATGGTGGTTTGTAAACATAAACAAGTAATCTTTTATTAACAACTCTAAACGGGTGTTTTATAATCCCGTCTTTTGAATGTATATATAAATGTTTCACTTTTGATCCTTATAGTTTTATAAGTTTTCCGCAAATTAACGCAACTCTGATTTATTTACAATATTGGTACCAACTATTGGGTCACGCTCCTAGGCCTTAGACGGGGGAGTGACAAGTATAGCGAATCACGAACCGCGTCATAATTACCGGTTGTCTCGTAGTTCAACTTGTGCCTCCACCACGATTGGTTAGTGTCCATCTCATTCCTCAAGCGTGCTCTAACTTCCTTCAAGTCTATTTGACGTAGCTTAAACCGAGAGCGATTGCTCAGAAACCGCAATTACCATCTGGCTTTACATCGCTTATTCCTGAGATGAACGGGAATGCCCAAGTGGGAATGAGTTGCGTATACTTTTCTATGACTTGGACGTGCTTTGGGTTATGCAGTAATGGGAAACCAAGGTCGGTTGCGGTCTGTTGCTTTTTAGATGAACGTTTCGGTGGTTAGGTATCTTAAATCGGGGCTGAGACTGAGACTGGGAACGTGATAACGAATGGGTGGGGATTTCGGGTGTTGGTTTCTGTGACAGGGAGGGGGCGTACGAGCTGTGTCTGTGGGGATCAAATGACGGGGACAGGGCGTACAAGTTGTGTATATGGGGATCAAATGACGGGGACGGGGTGTACGAGGTGTGTTTGTAGGGATCAAATGACGGGGACGGGGAGTACAAGCTGTGTCTGTAAGTATCAGTTGACGGGGACGGGGAGTACGAGCTATGTCTGTGGGGATCATTTGATGGGGACGGGGAGTACGAGCTCTGTCTAGGGGTTTCTCTTTTTTTCGCTTGTTGGTTTAGATTTGGACGCCCCCGAGGGTCCTCTCGTTTCTGAGTCTCCTCCTTGTTTGATTTCCCAGGAAGAACAAACATTATCTTTCGAACAAACGCCGGACTGAAATCGAGCTTCCTCCAAAAGGGGTCTATGTCTTTTAATGGAATACGTATATTGTTAATAGTGTACCAGTTAAGCTTACAAGACGGCAAGCCCCAGGATGTTTGTAACCGGTGGTCGCACGAACCCCCCGTATCTTGCAATGTGTCAAGCAAAGTCAGCTCTTTGTCAAGTTTTGAGAGCTAAAATTGACACCCTATTATGTAGCTTATTAAACAAAGTCAACTTATGGTACTTCTTGATCCTAACACGGGAGTCTTCAAGGGTCGCGCCGATTTCTTCCATTTGGGAATTCACGACTTCAAGGGAAAACGCCGCAATAGAGTCTAGCGAATTGTTCGGCCCCGGAAGGTATCTCTTCAAGTTCGCGTGTTGGCCCTCTACGCTGTTTGTTGTATGCTCGCCGAAGTTTAGTCGGTCGTCAATCCAGAAAGACACGGACTTATCTTTGTATGGATCCAACCAGTTGTCGCGAATATAATACTAAGCCTCTACAAACAAATAAAAAAATAATTTAGGCAATGTACAACTAGAATCTAAAATCATGGGTATATACGGGACAAAGACTTACCACGTCTGCCGTGTCCAGCTAACGTTGCTTCTATTTGACTGCAGTTGTAGTTGTACATAGATTTTGTTGGCAACTCGTACAGTACTTTCCACTAGTAAGAGAAGGATTCAAAGATATCTGTCTAAAAAATACTCTTATGTTTTTTCTTTATGTTTTGTGTGATGTACCACCTACAAAGGTTTTTGGTAGCTTCGGGAAAGACTGTTTCACAGGACTGCATCAAGGCTTGGTCCTTGTCAGTCAGGATCACACGCGGCTCCCTACAATCGTCTAGCATGTCTTTAAGTCGTTCCAGGGCCCATGTGAAGTTACACTCTTGTTCCCTATAGATAACCGCTTGCACAATATACAGAAAGACTTTGATGTCGACGTCACATCAACAAATTGAGCAAACGACCACTTGTACATGTTGGTGTTGTACGTCGTGTTAATCAACTAATAATCTGGGAACACACGCCACATGATATGTGGCTTCTCATGACAGAAGAAAACATTCTCCGTCCTGTTGGTGGAAGGATTCTCCCATGTGTAAAAGGTAAACCCAAGGGTTTGAAGAAAGTTTTCAAGTACCTACGTTGGGTTTAACAAAAAATTACTAAATATTACAAATATTCTTATTAAATATCAGAATTATAATAAAAATAATATAATAAAATAATATTATAAATAATATTCTTATTAAATCTTACAGTATATATATATATATTTTTTATATATGATAAAACCAAATAATATGTATTCAAAATAATATATATTAAAAAGAGTTTTACAAAATAATAATATTCTTACAAAAAGTACATGCATGGGGGTGTAACCAATTTTATCTTGGTCATCAACGAGCTTCACGACGTTGTATATGTCCCTAGTAATACATTTGTTACCGGGAAAGTGTTCCTTTGTGGTTGCCTTAATTTTAGTAGGCCTCAGACCCTGCCTATGTAACGTCGCAACCATATCAATTTCCTCGTCGGTCAGTTTCCTTAGAGCCAGGTGCCCCACCTCAAACACAATGGGACCGTGGTTGTGCGACTCGTTGACAACCTCTAGCTTCCAACAATCACCTGCCGCATTGTACCCCCCGACAAGTTTAAATGGAACCCCTTTTAATACTCCCTGTATGCCCCTTGCCTTGAGTTTTGGTTCCCCACCTCGATTGCATACAAGTTCAACACTTTTGTTCCTTGAACGTTGGACGGAGATAACACAACAATGCTCCCGTCCTGTCTTCTTAACCCAATCCACCAACTCATCAAGAGAATTAAAATACTGATATCAAGCAATGTAAATAAAGTAATATTTAGTAACGTGTTGAAAAAGAATAATAATAAGTTTAAAAAAATATAGGTCATACATTATCAGTTACATAGGAAAATATCGTCTCCCGTATGTAACGATCACCACCACCATCACCATCATCATCATCATCGTCATCACCTCCTTTGCCGTAAGCCTCTTGAATGCCATCAACGACGTTGCTCGTGACTGGTCTTGACATGTATAGTTACTCTCCTAAAGGTAACTGGTATGAATTATGGGTTCCGTAATACGGACCGTCTACATGTAACTACTGCGAATACTGACCATAAGGCTCCTCGAGTCTGGCATCATATGTATTCGGCGATGTCCTATTATCCTCCGGCCAGGATGGGTGATTACCGCCGTATATGATATACCCCTGAAAAAATATAATGGCAACGTATAATATTTAAAAAATAACTAACGCGCTATTGTACTATATAAATATACTAAATAACCTGGTCATGATTGGTAAGTCGTACTGCTCGATATTTGCATACCCCGGCTCATGGTTTGAGTCTGGAAGTTCATTCAAATCTGGCAAGCCCGACTGCTCCGGCTGATCGTTGTATGCGTAGCCTGACTGCTAGTCGTTCCCGTCACCAAACAAAATATCATACAACGACATTTTCTTTCTATATTTTAACAAACCGAGACATGAGACATGCATAATATATATATAGAGAAAGGGAGACGGAAGCCTTCAAATTAAATTTATTGACTTAATCCGTGGCGGATAGAGCGATTCGTGGCGGATCATGTACGAGGTTTGACTTATTTGATAGTCCGAGATTGACGTATACGCGATCGGTGACGGATCGCCCAATCCGTGACAGATATGGTACATATATAATAAGACAAAAGCTTTTGACATAATAAGAAAAAAAACTTTGATCCGCCACGGATCGCCTGATCCGCCACGGATCGCCTGATCCGCCATGGATTGAGTGTGTTTTTAATTTTAGATGGTATCTGTACTAGGAACCTTTTCTTATTTTCCCCCCTTCTCTTTAAATAATAAAATCATCAAAAAAGAAGTTGCGGCATGTCTCTTACTTTAAATAATCGTAACTTTTCAATTAAAAATGTATTGTAACACTAGTGCATACAAGAAAATGAATCCTTGCAATCGAAAACCATGCCCCACATTATTACCACTGAGATTCTTTTGTTTATGTACATTTATAATAAAATAATAACACTGACAATATGATTTATTAAACTGATACATCTTGCTTCATTTAAGTGGATACACAACCCTGGCATGAACCACGCCACCAAGGATTTGAGCCAGTAAAGTGAGAAAAAAGGTGTCGATCGAGTCAGCTTTTGAGTTCCTTCCTCAACACAAATTGAATTGATTCTCTCAAATTAATAATGTGAAATTAAATTTAACTCAAATTCACATTAAACTTAGGAAAACCATTTCGAGTCATAGTTGATTCGAATCAAAATTAAGAAGGAAATGTAAACTACATCAAAGACTCGAGACTAGTGAGGACGGAGATTTCTAATTCGGTAGGAGACTTTGAGTTGAGGTGCGCACATGCCACTTAAAAATTCATTCCTAGTCTAAATTTCCCTTTCAAACTATTTTTTCATTTTTAATGAAAACATATTATGTCAGTGTAATCAAAACATATTAATTCACAATCTAATCAAATAACCAATTACTAAATTATAGGGATTAAAAATATATGTTATGTCAATATAATCAAATATTTATATCTTTAACGAATAATGTCTACATTTTTTTATTAAATCAATTTATATACACTTTTGAATATAAGAGACGAATATGATAAAATTCAATAAACTATATTTATAGGTGTAAGATGATAAAAACAATAAGAAAATATAAACGAATAAAAAAATTGGGCGGCAGATGGATTAGCCCCTAAAAACTCCAATTTGCCTCCCTGTGATATATCAGCGGGAGATGGATTAGCACCTGAAAACTAGTTTGCGCATGTTGTGCACTTGTGATATTTAGGCGGGTCAGTCTGTGCCCTTCTCGTTAGTTGACCGTTAGTTGACTAATATTTCAAAATCATGTAGTGGCCGGGGTTCGAACTCCCGACTTCCGGTTCAACAACAAACAAAACTTACCATTTGAACTGAACTAATGTTTGTTGAACATATACAATATGAAATATATATTCCTTCTTTTTATTAAGTTTATCATCATCATCTCCCTATCTCCATTATTCCATATCATTATCATCATAATCATCATATCTTTATCATCATAATCATCATATTTTTAAACTTTTCACCCAAACCAAACTCAAAAACAACCAAAACAAACCGTTTTTTAGTAAACTTTTAACCTGAAAATAAACAAGCGAACCGTTTTTTAGTAAACTTTTCACCCGAAAACAACCAAACGAACCGTTTTTAGTAAACTTTTAACTCGAAAACAACCAAAACGAACCGTTTTTAGTAAACTTTTAACCCGACAACACCCAAATGAACCGTTCTTTAGTAAACTTTTAACCCGAAAACAACCAAACGAACCAATTTTTACTAAACTTTTCACCCGAAAACAGCCAAAACGAACGGTTTTTAGTAAACTTTTAACTCGAAAACCAACCAAACGAAGCGTTTTTAGTAAAATTTTCACCCGAAAACAACCAAAACGAACCGTTTTTTAGTAAACTTTTAACCCGAAAGCAATCAAAACGAACCGTTTTTAGTAAACTTTTAACTCGAAAACAACCAAACGAACCGTTTTTTAGTAGTGCATTGGCGTTTTTTTGTTTATGCCATCCTACAAATATGCCAAGTAGTGTAAATTCTCAAACCCGATTGTGAATTAGAATACATGTAGTCATTACATTAAATTCTGCAGTTTGCTTCCCAATCACATTAAGACTCTCAAAAGCCCTAATCATAGGCATTGATGGCGACACCAATTTGAACAATTGTTTGTTATGCTACAAAAATGGAAACAAACAAAAAATTTGTATAAGCTACAATATTTGAAAATATACAAAGCAATAGAAAAGTCATTCACTCAAAAGCCATTAAGCTATGTTTAGTGAATGGAGATGGACTACAAATTGGGGTGAATTTCGACAAGTAGCGCACAGTTAGCAAACACTAAGTTTTTGTTTTTTGGTGTAATGGTGTTGTAGCCCCTTACTGTCACGTCGCCATTTTTTATTATTTTCTTTTTTATAATTAAAATAAACAAATAAAAACCCATTAAATTAAATAATTAAATAAAAATACATTAAAAATTTAAAAAGAAAAACAAAAAAAAAACCTAATATCCGTAATATTCGTGCATTTTTTCAACACGCCGTCGTTCCATTAATGTGGGCTCTTCGTTAAACTCATCCGCTTTTTTGGGATTCGTAGTCTTTTTTCATTTGTCGCAATTCCAACGTTTGGGCAAGCTTTTCGTGGTGTTTGTTGATTTCTTTCATGCTAGTGGCGAGTTTCACGATATGGGCTTCGAAACGAACGACACCTCGTTTAGATGTTCGACTTCTTTACTGGCCGCCGTATTGACTCGTAACGACGACAAACCCTCCCCTTTTATGTGTATTCAATTTTCTTGCTCTCCCGCAGGGTTGAGTCAACACATCTACTTCGTCGTCGTCTAAATTAACCGCGTCATGTTCGTAAACGAGGTTGAAGTGATGAGCATCGGAGGGTGTGTTTGGTGTGCTCGAATTTGTCGAGACGGTGTCCTCGTTTTGAAGCTCCACATGATGCGCCGGCTCGTCTAACGACCGAAACGGTGGCTGCCCCATTCCATTTCGGGCATACCCTTAGTTTTTCCCAACAACTTAAATGCTTAAACGCTTTCCCGATCTGCCCTTCAGTTTGCCCTTGAGTTTGAAAGTCGTTTAATGCTTTAGATTGGATGTCGTCGTCGTTTTGCCCGCTACGCCAACCGTAGCCACGCAAGTGGTTGTATATCCCGACATATTTTTGGCATTTAGAATTAACGACCTGCCAATGGGCTTGAATCGCTTCTTTACCCTGGTAGTCTTCCAGTTTATCTGTTAGCACGAGCTAAGCTTCAAATACTTTTCACCAAAAAATTCCGACGGCTTGAAAGTTAGATACAAATTAAAATTATTTTTCACAATTAATATACATTTTTAATAAACAAAGTTATATAAATACTTAATATTAAAAAAACTTACCAACGTTGGGATCCTCCGAAATGACAATCCAAGCTCTTGTGAGGGCTACTTTCTCATTCTCAGTCCATTGCTTGTATGGATCACGGTGCGCCATCGACTCCCCTGGTTTTTTTTTTTTTGTGTTTACGGGTCAGATTTTGGCTTAACCGGAGGCCCGTGTAGTTTGATTCTCTGGCACCGGCTCCAGCTCCGGTTGGCAAGACCCGAACGACGGCATGAGATTTTTGGGGCCTGAGGAAGTTGGTGTAACAACTTGAGTTTTCGAACTTAAAATTATATCTGTTACCCGACCCGTTTTATATTCGAGAAATTTTATCAATAAAATACCGCATTTATCTAATTATTTTTATTATTTTAATATTTTTGATTAATATATTTATTTATTTATTGTAATAACTTTGAGATATACAATCCTAGCCCTAGACAATAGTTTAACTTTATTTTATACCATGATCCATAGTTCAAGGGCTAAATTGCAAATCCGGTATAACATTATACCCTAACCCATTTACCAAACCCATATACCCGTATACCAAATCCTTAACCCATAAACCATGATCCAGTTAGATTGCTTGGACCTTAATCTTCGCTTTATAGATGGAATTGATTTTTGTAGGACGTTATTATGTTTAATTCGTACTTGATGAGTGGATGTTTGATTGTGACTAACTGTTAATAATATTGTATTTTTATTTTAAACAAGTCATATTACCCGCGCGTTGTCGCGGTAAAGTCTGTTAAAAGAGTGTTGTTTACTTCAATTGTTTCTGTTAAAAGAGTGTTGTTTACATGTTCAGCATTCTGCAGTACAAGAGCAGAATACATATACAAGTGGAAATAAATAAACAACTATAGCTTTCACTTAATATATTTGTACACTACAATCTAGTAACACATATCTTGTACAGAAAATCAGGAACACCAAAGGTGATTATGATATGGGCAGAAGTTAAAACAAAAAGTCAAATATCTGAATTCTGTATACGAAAAAAGACATAAATTTGAATTAAAGTAGTCAGAACCTGCAAGAGTCTTGCAAACTGTTGGCTCAATTTCTTAGGTCATACGCTTCGAAATCATCAGGATTAACCTCATAAACTTTCAGGCTGCATTTATAAGCCTTACACACAAAAAAGCAAAATTGGGGGTTACCTCTTGCTGCTCAAAATCACTAACCAACCTCGTTTCTAAAATCAAAGATTGAAGAGGGTTCAAAGATCCATTATCCTTTGCGAATTTCGAGTCTGTTTACAAAACAGAAAACCGGGTTAAATAGGAGTAGAAAATCCCCAGAAACAAAGCAAGACTGACGCAAAAAGTTGATGGGCCGGTGAACTAATGACGGACGGAATCGAAAACATCTGCAAATACTAACCTGGTTGCATCAAGAACCCAAACAATCGAAACAAAAGGAAAAGGAAGGTTGGGGAGATGATTACACGTGCTCATAACACAGAACATCAACGACTCTTATTTGCCCTTTTCATGAATAGTCTTTTTTGTGCAGATCAAATGATGCTTTTCGATATATATATATATATAATATTAGTTGAAATACAATTATATTGAATAGTTTTCATATTTTTATTGATGAACCAAAAGGAGTTTTAAATAATAATAATAAACATTATACTTTGGAGAATCATGGTTACAAATGTGAAATGCAATTCATTACTTAATGGTATTTTGTAGCTACGTGTAGGACTTCCGTAAAGTAGTTTATTAAATAAATAATTGCATTTACATGCTACAAATAAATAAAGAAGTCAACTAAGTTTATAAAAGTTACATGTGCATAAGGGCAATTAAATGGCATTGCATGTTACACACTTACACATAGGACTAAACTGGCTTTATTGTTCTGTGGGTTCAACAAATGTGAACGAACTTCTAAATGGGCCATCTAAGCCCACGTGAACAATGAATTGGAGGGCACCCACTAATTGGAGGAGTAGTTCGTGAACGGCAAGAGGGCAGAGCGCAGCAGCCCCTTGACTGTTTGATTCACAAATCAAGAGGAAATCATCATGAGAATTGACTAATCTCATTGTAACTTTCTCCAAGTGAGGTTCATTTGGGTTTAACAAGTTTTTCAATTCTATTCATGTTTGGACTTGTTCTTGACATTGACAACGTTGTATGAACATTTTTATGTGTTGGTTTATTTAAACTATTTGCATGTTTTAGTAATCCTTGTTTTACAACTTGTTCGGTTGATGACCAAACCTAGTAGCTTGTTGGGTGACATAGAGTATGTCGATTCATACTAGCAAATAGAGTAATTAAATTATAAAAGATCCGATGACAAATATCTGTTTTTGATTACCACCTAAATTAACCAACTTTCCAACACTATGTCTATGTGGTGTCCAATTAATGAAACGAGTTTTGTGTGAAACCTAGAACCTGAAACCTAGAACCTGAAACCTAAATTAACCGACTTTCCAACACTATGTCTATGTGGTGTCCAATTAATGAAACGAGTTTTGTGTGAAACCTAGAACCTGAAACCTAGAGGAGGTTGCATTTTCTTTGAAATTGTTTTTAAAATCAATCTTCTAATTTTCGCTTGACATAATCTTAGTTAGTTAATTTTATATTAAAAATCAAACAAACTTTGTAATACTGACCACATGCTCCTCGTTGATATGATACCTTACTTACTCTAACTATTTAGTTTAATTGGGTTTTTGCATGACTCGAACAACGGTCATCAAAATGGCGACGTTGCCGGGGATCTAGTGCGCTTGGTGTTGCGTTGCTTGTTCGATTAATTTTTTAAAAAAAAACCCAAAAATTTTTAAAAAAAATCCAAAAATATTTTCCTTTTTATTTCAATTTGTTTTAAGTTCGGTATTACACTTGGTATTGCTCGTCTTTTCTTGTGTAGGAACTTATTATAGTGTCGACACCATACATGTAGTTCGGTATAAGTTATTACAGTAATCAAAGTCCACCAGGTAGCCCATTATACCCACCATTCACATGAAAACAACAATTTTCCAACTTTGACCTGCCACATCCTGAAACCCAAAACCAATATGAATATGATGAGCTTGATGAGTTTGTGCCTTCTGTGCCACAATTTAATCAAAGAGGTCAGAATCGGGTCAAGTTGGGTCAGCAAAGGTATAATGGTGTTCAACAGAACAATTATGAAGGACAACATGGGCATGATGAGTATATGAATTAAGTGTCTATGGCGAATCACAGATCCCATGTTAGAGGAGTTGCCAGTCATTTTGTGCCTATAGTACCAAAGAACGCCCCATGGATCGCATCACCGCACCATAATACAAGATCTTTTGAGAATTAGGGGAATAGGCAAACGGGTCAACATGGGTCAGATGATAACTCCATCAATGAAAAACTGGATACAATTATTGAGTTAATGATGGATATTCAAAAAGGCAACGAGATCAGAGATAAGAAAATCAAGGCATTGTCACAACAGGTTGGACAATTAACTGAAGAAGTGGCAATCATCAGAAGAGATCAAGGTAAGCATTGTAGTGATACTAAGATATGTCCATGTCACAAATCGTCTAACACAACGAGTGTCCACATAAATGAGATAAGTACTCGTCCTCTTTCTGAAATTTCTGTTGTTGAAACTCATTCACCGCAATGTGTTGAGGGTGGGGTGAATGATATAACTGAATCTAAGGGTGAGGGTGAACATGATCAGGAAGTTAAAAGTTCTACGAAGTCTGAAAATGGTTCAAATAATATGTTTTAAAAAATTAATAATTTGAATGTTAAAGTTCCATTTCCCTTAGCTTTACTCGCACCTAAAAATTTAAGTAAACGGGAACCACCTAAGGGTGAAAAGTGGGAAAATTTTGAAAAAGTGAAAATAAATAAAACGTTGCTTGAACAAATTAAAGCGAGTTCTGATCATGTTGAGTGTTTAGAAGAGTTAAGTACCCACAAACGACGTCACAAGTTTCTAAACAACTTGATTTAACTGCTAGTGTGAACGCCGTTTTGATGGGTACCCTTCCCCCGAAACTTCAAGATCCAGGAATACATATTATTTCAATACAAATAGGTGATACTAAATTAGATAGGGCTTTGTTGGATCTTGGAGCTTGTGTAAGTATTTTACCGGGGAGTTTATATGATCAGTATGATTTTGGGCAAATACAAAAGGTTAAAACAACAGTGGTGTGGCTGATCAAACTCCTAAGTATCCTAGGGGGATTGTAAAGGATGTGATTGTGAAAGTTGGTGAATTCTATTATCCTGTGGATTTCCTCGTGCTGGATTGTGTAAAGAATACACAACCGACTGTTATTATGGGTGGACCGTTTTTAGCTACGACAAAGGCTATTATTAATTGCGCTGAGGGAACGGTTAGAATGAGGTTCGGGGAAAAGAAAATGAGTTTAAAGGTGTTTTCTAATTCGTTTAATTATAAAACTGACAAGTGTGAATCTCCTGAGAAGGAGAATCGAAAAGAAAAAAAAGAATGTTTTATGATTGACAGGTTAAATGAAGAGAATGCAAAGAAGAAGTCAAGAAGGAGAAGAAGAAAAAAGGTGGAGTTTGATTGTTACAGATATATGTGTAAATTTTATGATCAGGTCTGGGAGAAATCTAATGATGAGAGTAGAACAAGTTTAGGAGCGGAAGGAGGCAAGCACCCTGCGAGACCATCATGAATGGCACATCAGGTATGGTCTGGCTGAAGACCTTAACAAAAATTTAGCGCTAACCGGGAGGCAACTCGGCCTTGTATTCAGGTACATGTATATTATGTTGTATTTAAAACTTTGTGGGTGTAGTTTCCTATAAACCCTCACGAGACCTCACTCGTCCACCCGGGCTACCAGGGGTTTAAAGGGCTTGTTGCATACGCTAAATGCAATCGTGATTTCTACGAAAATGAGTTAGGTTTTTTTAACACTTTTTTTAGTTTAACAAATTTAATTATAAAATTTATTTAACTTGGCTTGGTAATTAAAATTAACGATTTTGCAAACGGTTTAAAAGACCTATCCTAACCGTTGTGAGAAGCGTGCTTCTACACGTGTGAGAGTTTGTAAATTCTGCTAAGTGAATTGAGGAGCCGGGTTCGTTGAGCGCAAGCACGGGTATATTTGAGTGGCTTATTTCTCTTATCAAGTGATTTTTTTTCATAATTCTTTTTGTTTTATTAGTTTTATTGTTAAAAGTGTAATTGTATAATTTTTAGGACCATCACATTAAACCCGGTTTTAAAATTTATAATCAGTCAAATTTAACCCCGTCCTCAATAATATATTGTAATGCTAAATTTTAAAGATTGAGGACAATGTCAACCTCAAGTGTGGGGATGGGGGTAAAATTAAATTTTTTGCCTTAGAGTGCCTTGATTGTGCGCAAAAGCCGGAATTGTAACTTGTTAATTGTTATTATTAAAGGATTACTCCATAGAATAGTAACCAACTTCGAAAGTTGTTCCAATCAGGTCACTGATAAAAACTGTTGTTCCAATCAGGTCATTGAACTTTCATTTTTGTTCCAATCCTAGATATTTTACCTGGATAACAGGTAATCTAGTTTTTTTTATTTTCAATGTTTTTACTTTGCATAATAACTTTTAAAGGTTACGAAAATTAGTAAAAGCTCATTTAAGCGATTTTTCATTTCGTTTCAGCACCTAACAGCTCATTTAAGTGATTTTTCAATTCGTTTCAGCACTTAACAACTTGTTTCAGCACGTTTTGACAAAAATGGGTTGTTTTGGTTCGGGTCGGAACATGTTAGGATCAACAGGTTCGGGTCAGAACCGGTCCGGGTCGGAATGGGTCTAGGTCAGAAAGGTCAAAACGGGTTTCGGGTCGGTTCGTATGCATATGGAAGGGTTGAAAACAAGTAGCAAAGGTTCGTATGATCATCTTATGCAGGGCTGTCTCCGAGAATTTAAATACCTCGGCCGAGTCAAAATAAAAAAGGCCCATAGGCCATAAAGAAATTTTTTTATTCGCTAATGTATATGGATAAAACTTTATCGACCGACTTATTATAAGCAGAAACGAAAGAAATCCGAACCTGTTGACCCTAACCCGAAACCCGTTTTGACCTTTCCGACCTGGACCCATTCCGACCCGGACCCATTCTGACCCAAACCAAAACAACCCATTTTGGTCAAAACGTGTTGAAACAAGTTGTTAAGTGCTCAAACGAACTGAATAATCGCTTAAACGAGCTGTTATGTGCTGAAACGAACTGAAAAATCGCTTAAACGAGCTGTTAGGTGCTGAAAAAAACTGAAAAATCACTTAAACGAGCTGTTAGGTGCTGAAACAAACTGAAAAATCGCTTAAACGAGCTATTAGGTGCTGAAACGAACTGAAAAATCTCTTAAACGAGCTGTTAGGTGCTGAAACAAACTGAAAAAATCACTTAAACGAGTTTTTGCTGTTAAAACGAGCTGCAACGTGTTAAAAACGCGCTGATTCGTTGGTTCAAAAAAACTGACCCGAAACCCATTTTGACCCGTTCCGACCTTGACCCGTTCTAACCTGAACCTGTTGACCCTAACACGTTCTGACCCATTTTGAACATTTTTTTTATTTTTTTTACAATTTTTGCAATTTATTGCAATTTTCCAAACTATTTTTTTTGCAAATTTTCGGAATTTTAAAATTATATTTCGCATTTTTACTAATTTCTGCAACCTTTAAAAGTTTAAAAGTTATTATGCAAATTAAAAACATTGAAAAATTAAAAAAAAAACCTATATTACCTGCTATACAGGTAAAATATCTAGGATTGATACAAAAATGAAAGTTTAATGACCTGATTGGAACAAAAGTTTTTATCAGTGACCTGATTGAAACAACTTTCAAAGTTGGTTATTATTCTATAGAGTAATTTCTATTATTAATGCGAAGTAGAGGTCTTTGGTCATGGTTAGTTTTTAAGCTTCTCGAAAGTCTTCCTAAGAAATTGTTTTTAATAATGGAAAATTAAAATGGACCATTTAGATAGGGATAACGAGTCATGGGGACGGGTACACATGTTTCATATCGGCAACCTCACTCCTCCGGTACGTGTGTGAGATTTGCTTTATATATAATACACATATAATATATAGTATATACACATGTCATATGAGTGCCATTATAGAGAGTAACTGGTATGCCCATGATATCTAGAACTTGGTTGTCTCATGCATTTCAGGATCTTAATACCACCACTTGTATGGAGAAATAGGACTTTAGAAAACCCATTTTATATTGGCCTTACAAAAAAATTATATAATAATAATATAAAATAATACTTCCTACCCTACATTATCCCTTAGGAGCCAGTTTGATCCTGGTGGTTGAGTTACATACACCTCCTCTTTTATCTTTCCATTTAGGAATGCATATTTGACATCAAGTTGGAATACCCTTATAATCTTTGAGGCAACATAAGCTAGGAAAATTCTTATTGCTTCAAGTCTTGCAACCGGTGCAAAGACTTCCTCAAAGTCAATCCCTTCTTCTTGTAGGAATCCCAAAGCCACAAGTCTAGCTTTATTCTTAATCACAATGCCCCTTTCATCCCTTTTATTCCTGAAAACCCATTTGGTTCCAATTGCATATCTGTTTCTTGGCCTGTCCACAAGTTCCCAAACATGTAGCTCTCTGAATTGAGCCAACTCCTCTTGCATTGCTTCTACCTAACTGTTGCCCCTTAGTGCTTGAACAATGTTCTTTGGTTCTATTTGGGATAGAAAGCAGGAGTACAAACAAATGTTTGCAGATTCAGAATGATTTCTTGTAAGTCTTTCATATATATTTCCATTGATGCTTTCAGAAGGATGATTCTTTTCGACATAAGAGGGGGGGGGGGTTTGAACTATCATATCTGAAGACATAATAGTGTCAAGATTTGATTCATTGAGATCTGGTTCTTCAATGACCAAATCAGTTGTTGCATTATCAACTTCAGGTGCTTCCTCATTGTTCTGTCATGAGGTAGATGCACCATTGTTTCCTAAATTTAATTTGTCAAATAAATCTTGAAACCTTTCCCCTGTGGCAGTTTCTTCTTCACCAGTTTGGTTGCTTGGATCTTCCCCATTCTGAACTTGATCATTTTGCACATCTTGATTGTCTTGATTATTATCTGCTTGATCTTGTTCTGGACTTTGATTGTTCTCTTGATCATTGTCTTGAATTTTCACAACATTTGCACTTGAGGGATCCTTTATGAATGTATATTCACTTTCTTTGCTTGCAACCTTTTTCTACAATTTTTCCAAATCCAGTGTTTTCTGATTTGACTCTTCAATCACACTGGTTTTGTAAAATGATTCATCAAAATCTTCAGGATAGATCTTGAAAGACTTGATCAATTTCTCAATGTCAAACAACCATGCTGCACCATCAACTGTGTTGAATTGATTTTCATTAAAGACTACATCAGATGATTCAATCACACTCAAGTGATCTTTCACATATACTCTATAGGCCTTTGAGTGTGTAGAGTAGCCAACAAAGAAACAGTCTAAGGTTTTTGCTTGAAACTTGTTCAAGTAATCCTTGGTGTTCAAAAGAGAACATTTGCATCCAAATGGCTTGAGAAACTTGATGTAGGGCTTTCTTTTAAACAAGATTTCATATGGAGTCTTGTTATGACTTTTATTGAGAAGTACATTGTTCTGAACATAGCAGGCTGTGTTAATGGCTTCGGCCCAAAAAGTAACAGGCGGATAAGCATCTGCTAGCTTGGTTCTTGCAGCTTCAATGAGTGTTCTGTTTCTCCTCTCTGCAACACCATTCTGTTCAGGAGTTCTAGGAGCTGAGAATTGTTGAAGTATTCCTTTGTTGTTGAAAAATTCTTCAATAACTCCATTTTTGAACTCAGTATCATTGTCATTTCTTATCACTTTAACCCTTTTATTCAGTTGATTTTTAATCCTGGTTACACAGTTCATAATTAACTCAGCAGCCCTCATCCTTTGTACTTAGGACATAAACCCAAGTATATCTTGAGAAATCATCAATGATCAGAAGACAGTATCTTTTCTTCCCAATGCTTGGTACACTCACAGGACCAAAGAGATCAATGTAAAGCATTTCAAGAACTTGATAAATAGAGTTGATGAGTTTAGTCTTGTGAGAAGACTTGTGCTGCTTTCTCTTTTGACATGAGATACATTTTTCATCCAATTTGAACTCTCTAGTGGGGAAACCAATGACATGCTCACCCTTGACTAGTTTGTTCATGTTCTTGAGATTGACATGACCCAATTTTCTATGCCACAATTTTGACTCATTTTCAGTGGCTTTAGAGACAAAGCATGTACCACCCATTGAAACAGCATCCTTCATGTTAAGTTCATATAAATTGTCATTCCTTGGGGCCATCATCATAATCATATCAGGTGGGATAACATATTCAGGTCTTAAGATGAAACAATGTGAGTAATCAAAACTAACTTTATAACCCTTATCACACATGTGTGATATGCTTAAAAGGTTATACTGTAGTCCCTCCACATAGAAGACATTGTCAAATGTGACTTTTCCATTGGTCAAGATCCCCTTTTCCAACTATCTTTCTACCATTTTCATCACTGCCAAATGCCACTGGACCCTCAAACTTCTCTTCATAGCTAACAAGTGGCCTCTTGTCACAAGTCATGTGCCTAGTGTCACACCCCTAAAATCTTAACTTAACACAACGGAAGTCTTAACTTATGCCGTTCGGGTTATGACAGATACTGATAGCCAATAACAATAGACAATTAATTAATAATAAAAGCATCATCTTTTATTATAAGAAAATATTTTACAATATCAGAGTTTATTACACATGCTAATGCACGGTTTACAATACTTCAACTTTGGTTCAAACACCCCACGCTCTCGTTTCCATGCCACCTCGAAATCTACATTTACCTGAAAAGCATATTAAAATATTGTTTAACACAATGTGTTGGTGAGTTTCCCTTTATATTAAAAATAATCCATATATATATATATATATATATATATATATATATAAGAAAATACAATCCATTAAATAATCAAATCTGATATCAATTCGTGTGTAATCGTCACTACACACCGAATTATATCCATATATTCCGTGTATAATGGTCTACCGCCATTATATCACAAAACAATAGGCATTTCAATTCTTAAACAAATTGAGCTGTTGTAGACTAGCTAAGAATACAACATTACGTATGACTATCATAGTTGATAACCCGATACATACCATACTCAAAATATTCCCACTTTTAACCCAACGCGATTGGAAGTGGGGGGGGGGGTGCGTCAACCCAATAGATCTACTAATATTTCTGTGCCCCTTTCTAGGGTAAACTGCTATTTAGCCAACAAGACTTATCCCGCATTATACACCATTTTGTAAAACAAAATGCTTTTTAAAGAAAAACATTAACGAAAATAATATGAAATAAAGAATATGCTTTTTCCCCAAAACACAATTAAATATCGTTTTGAAATCATTTCCAGTTAAAAATCGAGGGGGTTCGGTATAGAAACTCACTATCTTGTAGCTTTTCCAAAATTCTCGTGTCCTATATTAGAACACGTTTTGTTAATAAAAACTTGATTTTAGTTTTTATACAAAAATCCTTTTAAATTTATTAGTCCTATTCAAATGTATACATAAGCACATAGCACATAAGCGAATACACATAGTTCGGTTTTCCGTTAGTTATTATTTAATTAATTAAATAATATAATAAAATAAATTTAAGTTTTAGTTGCTGGAATTTTTAAGGAAATATTAATCTTTTATTTTTCACAAAACTTGACGGTTTCGTCGGTTTTGTGATTAAAATGCGTTAATTCGGTTTTTCGTTTAAAATGTAACTTAAAAATTATGAAAAATACTTGTTACGTAAATATTAATCAAGTTTTACAAGTTTACTTGTGAAAATATATTATTTCATTTTTGTTAATATCTTCTTAATATAGTGGCTTCTGACTCTACTGGAAATAGATGATGATATTTTCGTTTCATGTGGTCTTGTCGTTCCTAGGTGAACTCGGGACCTAGTCTTGAGTTCCAACGAAATTTGACCAACTTGATTCGATTTCATCTGAGTTTTGTATTTTCCAGTCCATGACTTAGACAGACTTCTCGACAAATCGAAGCTTGTCATCAATTCGGATATCCTCAACGGGAACAATTAGTGATTCGTCGGATAAGCATTTCTTCAAATTTGATACATGGAACACGTCGTTTATTCCGTTCAATTCTGAAGGTAATTCGACTCGATAAGCTACTGGACCAATTCGATCAATGATCTTGAATGGTCCCATGTATCTAGGACTCAACTTTCCTTTCTTTCCGAATCTGATTACTCCTTTCCAGGGTGATACTTTCAACCGAACTTTATCTCATACTTGGAATTCTAGCGGCTTTCTACGATTTTCAGCATAACTCTTTTGTCGGTCTGCTGCAGCCTTTAACCTATCTTTGATCTAGAAGACCCTGTCGGTGGTCTCCTGAATAATTTCAGGTCCTGTCAGCTGTTTCTCTCCAACTTTAGCCCAACAAAGAGGGGATCGGCATTTTCTCCCATACAAGGCATCAAACGGTGCAGCCTTAATGCTGGAGTGGAATCTGTTATTGTAGGAAAATTCAGCTAACGGTAAATGAATATCCCAGCTTTTTCCGAAATCGAGCATTCAGGCTCGTAACATATCTTCCAAGGTTTGGATGGTTCTCTCGCTTTGACCGTCGATCTGAGGATGATAAGCGGTGCTCATGTCTAAGCGTGTGCCTAAAGATCTTGCAGAGATTGCCAAAATTGGGATATGAAACGACCGTCTCTGTCAGAGATGATGGAAACAGGTACGCCATGTTTAGCCACAATCTCTTTCAGATATAATCGAGTTAACTTCTCCAGGCTATCTTTCTCGCGAATGGGAATGAAATGAGCGGATTTTCTTAATCTATCTACAATTACCCAAATAGAATCGTGGTTATTGGGGGTAGTTGGTAATTTAGTCACAAAATCCATTGTAATGTTTTCCCATTTCCACTTTGGAATCTCAGGCTGCTGTAACAGTCCAGATGGTTTCTGGTGTTCAGCTTTTACCTTTGAGCATGTCAGACACTTACTGTCATAAACCGCTATATCTCCTTTCATGTTTGGCCACCAATAGAATTCTTGGAGATCTTTGTACATTTTGGTTGCTCCTGGGTGAATTGAGTAATTGGATTTATGAGCTTCATCCAATACTAGATTCCTTAAATTTCCATAACGTGGTACCCAAACTCGATCGATCAAGTACAATGTACCATCAGATTTCGTTATGAATTCACACTCGAGACCTCGTAATCTCTCGGTTCTTATGTTCCGAGGTTTCAAGGCTTCTTTTTGTGCATATCGGATTTGAGTGGTAAGGCTTGTTTGAATCATTAGTCCTAATGCACGGACACAAAGTGGTTTTTCTCTTTCCTTTCTACTCAAAGCATCAGTTACAACATTTGCTTTACCTTGGTGGTAGCGAATGTCACAGTCATAATCATTAAGTAGTTCAACCCACCTTCGTTGCCTCATATATAAATCCTTTTTATCAAATATGTGCTGGAGGCTCTTATGATTGGTGTAAATCGTGCACTTGGTTCCATAGAGATAATGTCTCCAAATATTGAGTGCAAAAACAACTGCTCCTAATTCCAAGTCATGAGTTGTGTAATTTTTCTCGTGCACTTTGAGTTGACGTGAAGCATAGGCTATTACTTTTTCTCCTTGCATGAGCACACATCCAAGGCCAACTCGGGATGCGTCACAGAAAACTACGAATCCATCAGTGCCTTCTGGAAGGGATAAGATTGGTGCACTACACAACTTTTGTTTAAGCAGTTGGAAAGCTTCTTCTTGCTTTTCTGTCCACTCATAGTTCTTGTCTTTTTGAGTCAATTGGGTTAAGGGTTGAGCTATAGAAGGAAATTTTTCAATGAATCTACGGTAATAGCCAGCTAGTCCCAAAAATTGTCGCACTTCAGTGGGTGACCTTGGTGTCTCCCAATTCTTAATTGCTTCAATTTTTGGAAAATCCCGTACTACAGGAATATCCTCTATCGTTCGCTCTTTAGCCTTTGTGTCGACTACGTTGACAATAAAAGCCGGACATCCTTTCCTTAACATTTTACAGGTTTTTGTGATACTAGAGAGTTTTAATTCTGGGCTACTCCGATCTCCTTGAATATTTAGACCGTGACCAGTTGGGGTAGGTAAACAAACTATCTTTTCGAAACTTATGATCTCAGCTCCATTTTTGGATAACCAATCTATTCCTACTACTATATCAAAACTGCCTAATTCTACAGGTAGAGGTCGATTGAAAAACTATGGTTTTCTAACAGAATGTTGCAGTTTCGGATTACTTCACTAGTCTCGATTGGTTTACCGTTAGCTAATTCTATTGAGTAGCTATTATCTAACTTACTAGGTTCAATACCGAGAAGGGATTTGAATTGGTTAGAAACAAAACTTAGGTATGCTCCGGTGTCAAATAGTACATAAGCATAATGATTATTAATGAGAAACGTACCGGTGACTACATATGAGTCCTTCCGGGCCTTTTTCGCGTTCATCTCGAATGCTTTGCCCCTAGCGGTTTGACCCTTGAGTTTGGGAAACTCATTTCTGTAATGTCCGATGATACAGCACTCCAAACATCCGGGAGTTCGGCTTCCCGTAGTTGTTGCTATCTTTGCGTTGTAGTCATGGGTCATATGACCAAATCGATTGCATCTGTTACACTTCCAGCATTCACCACTATGGTTCCTCCCACACTTGCTACAAGTGGAGCCTTGTCCCGAGCTTCCTCCTGGTCCTCTTGCGTTTGCTGCAAACATCCTTCCTGTTCCTGGGTTTCTCATGAATTGTCTTCCTGAGTTACCATTCCATTTCCGTTTGAATTCTCCGGGTTTCTGATTTTCTGTAGCTGTTTTTCATTCGGGTTCAGTGGTAACATCTTTCTTTCCGGAGTCTTTTAGAGTTCCCATATGAACTGCATTATCAGTTAAAGATTTTGCCAGCTCTCGGGCTGACTGGATAGTGGTTGGTTTGGAGGAGGTAACCATTCCTCGGATCTCGGGAGCTAAGCCCCAAATGTACCTCTCGATTCTTGCATATTCAGGCGTAACCAGTTGGGGTACCAGTCGAGCCAATGCGTTGAATCGGGAAGTATATCCTCCAATGTCAGCACCTTCCATATTCAACTGCCATAATTCATATTTGATTTTCTGAAGTTCGTTTCGGGGACAGTACTCCTTTAACAACATTTCTTTTAATTCATCCCAGGTTAGACGGTAAGCGGCATCTTCTCCAAGATTTTGAATTATGGAGTTCCACCACTCGAGTGCCTCATCACGGAATGAACATACTCCGTATTTTATCCGTTCGAGAGGAGTGAAATCACTTATTTTCATTACAGATTCCATCTTCTCGATCCATCGGATAATTTCCAAAGGTCCTTCGGCACTAGTAAATTCTTTCGGTCCGCAACTTTGGAAAGTTTTATATGAGCACCCGCGTACTGTACTACCCGAGGGGTTTTTGTTTAGATTTTCGCTTCTAGGAGTTCCTCTGTTTGAAGTATTAGTTGTATTTAGGGGGTTTTGGCTTGCGTTGCATTTAGCCTCATGTTGATCGAGTGTCGTATTTTCATGTTGAGCGATTAGTTGAGCTAACTCGTCTTGAGAGGAAGGTAATCCGGACGCTTGATTATTAGTTGCTCGTCTTATTTTTGGTGCCATGTTCTTTTTAGAAAAAGAATATAATTTTGTTAGTTTTGAAAAAAAATGATATTTTTCTAAATTGTAAGGAATTAAATAGCACCATTAATAACACAAATACATATATATAATCATCAAAGTGTGGGATTTTATAATTGCCAAAATACTACCAAAATTAGGTGTACATACTTACACCTTAATCATCCCACCATAGTTTTTAGTTTCTACCAAGTTCACCAGAACCACACAAAAGACTACATGTTCAAAGTTAAGTTACATAACAAACTACCATAATAGACATACTACCCAAAATAAACATACTACTTGTGAGGTATGTCTAGTGAATGCTCATCAAGTAACCCAAACATGTCTCTATCACGCCATTCTTCATCTCAAGGTTTCCCACCCTGGCCTCCGTCAACAATCCCTGATTCTTCACATCATTCACAAACAGGCACAACGCGTTATGTGTTTGGTCATCGGTGCCTTGCTTGTGTTCAATAGCAAGGACGCGATCCACCATATTGTGAACAATGTTCTCATAGGCCGAGAACTTGGCGATAAGAATCATTAGCATCTCATGATCAGAGGGTTACTTGACCACAGGCTTCGGTGCGGGAGGCGATGGTGGGGGAGGTGGGATCACAGGTAGTGGGATGGCATCAACGGGGGCATGTGCAGCGCGGGTGGCTCTGGTTCTCTTTCTGGAATACACCGTAAGAGTTGCGGTTCCCGAAGTAGAACCAGCGTCTCCTGATGCAACTACCAGTCGAAACTCGATCGGTGAGAGTGGAACACTGTCGTCGCTAAAGTCAGAGTCAGATACAATCACTACTGAGGTCGACATATGTAAAAACACATCAATTCAAGTTAGTAATAATCAATTATATATATTGTTACCTTTTCATTTCGAGAGGCGGGAAAGGAGCGTGTGTTTGTGTCACACCCCAACCTATGGCAGAAATGTCGGGGCGCGAACTGATTGTCACAGCTCTCAAGGTACTATCATGCAATATTTAAATGACAATATCTATTAATTTTATTCAATTTTCAAATAAATCAAATACAAAATACAACTCATTAAACAAACAATAAACATAAATTTAATTCTTGATTTTATCTTTTCTAACATAATTCTACACTAAATCTTCACAAAGTCTTGCAACTAATTCAAGCGATAACCTGCATAAGCGTATAAAATAGAATTTTGTCAACAACACATGCTGAGTGAGCAACACACCAGTTTAAGTGTACATATAGTATAGTATAAAAATAAGTATTTGCAACAAGTCATATGAGAATAACAAATTAACCACATGAGAAAGTATAACTGAGATGTCGAGAAGCACAAGGCTATAACGACTGGCGTATGATCATACTAGACTGAGATTATGTTGGACCTCTCCGAATGCGGAAGCATACAAAGCAAATAAGCACATAAACAAGTAAGGTATAGGTTGTTAACACATAAGACAAAGTTGCAGTTTTGAGTATAAGTATATATGAAAAGTATATTTACGCATATGTCCCCAAAACATGAGAAAACGAGTAAAATAGGGGAATGTGGTACTCACCTGGTAAGGACAAACGATAATGGAAATTAAGTTAAATGAGACCGAGCTTCTCGGGATGCTTTGACAGGATTCCTAATAGTTTATGATAATAAGATTAATTATAAGGATATAACATGATTTAATGAATTAAGATGTTAATATGAATTGAGTTAGGTTTGAGATTAAAATGGTTATTGATTGAACGATTCATTTTTATTACTAATATTATTGCAAACCTTTATTACCGTTATCATTTTTAAGAGTTATCACTTTTATCACCATTGCGAATACTTGATAAATATCCTATAGTTAGACTTATAAATGCATAATTTAAATAGATAATTTCAATATAAAATATACTTATAGTTATTTGAGTAAATAAAATACTAACGTATAAATAAATAGATAATCATAATAATGTTTAATTAATTAAATATAATATGTAGTAATATTTAAATAAATATTTTGTTTAAATCTTTAAAAGAAAAATCTATTTAATACGTTTAATATTATATATAAATATATATATAATAAAAATAAGCAAATTCATAAAACGTTCACGACGAGGAACGAGAGGTAAAAAAGTCGGGTTTTAGATAAAGAGAAGAAGGGTTACTATTAAAATATATTTATAATACATTCATACACACACACACACACACACACACGAAAACGAAAGTTTTAAACGAGATTTGCCAAGCAACATAAACTCCAAGATGTCGGTTTTAGTAAAATAATGTTTATTAAATGATTAATATTAATTAATAAATTAATTTCATAACTCATTTAAACCTTTAAAAACAATTCACAAAAATAATATACAAAAAGTGGGCTGGCCGGATTCGAACCCACGACCAACCAAACATAACACCTACATCAAACCAACTGTTCTAGGGTGACAGTTGTTTAACATGTGAAAACTATATACTTGATACAGAAGCCGATTAACCCAAAATTGAATGATAAACCCTAGAATTGAAATCCATTAATCCGATCTGTTTTGGTTTAATTAAGTTTAGGGTAAACGTTGTATGATTCGGCGCGAACACAATGGATAAAATAATTACCTCAATCGATTATATAATTGCGATGAATGACGAACCACATTAGCGGCCATGATGACGAACAAAATTGATATCAGCAGACCACTAGTACACGATTAACCATAGGGGTTTAGTAGGCGCTGGTATGAGGGTCATGCAGGTTGGTTTAATCAAATTATTATCATCGATAAATGGTATAATTAATAACGAGTTAAGGCGGTTGTTCAATTAGGCAATACGTATATTATGTGATTGATTTAACATAATTAAATGCGTCAGTGGAGCCGAACTAGGAATTATTGACATAAAAATTGATTCAATTTCCATATTGAATGCAAGAATTGTGGTCCAAGCTAGCCAAAATTGGTCCGGGTTTGCGATATGGGTCACGGGTAGACAGGTTGGATACGGGTTAACGGGTCCAGGGGAAAGAGTTATAAGAATCAATTAGCATATTTGCATTTAGGTCCTTTAAGATCAAAGGTGGATTCAAAGAGGGTTAAAACTAGAGTTTGGAGGGTGAATTGTATTTAAATCCAAAAGTAAGATAATATAAATATAGTATTTTATTGATTAATTTATCAAAAACGAAAACGGGTCGGGTCTTTTAGTTAAAAAAAATATGGGTTCGGAAAACCCGAGTTGTTACAGTCTCCCCTACTTTAGGGAATTTCGTCCCGAAATTAAAGGAGATTACAACAAAACCAATAAAGTTTGAGGAAAAGAAAATTTAAAAAAAAAACAAAATTAAAAAATTTATCATAGCACAGAACTTTGAATAGTTTAAACAATGCTCCAAATGCAAATCCGATAAGGGCACTTATATATAGGATGTACCAGCGGCGTATCCACCATGTCCTTATCATTTCTAAATTTGTACCGTTATCCCAACTACTTTCAATTCTATATTATGACTCACAACTTTACGCTTCATGATTTCCATGCGAGGACTTCGATAATTATGTTCCGGACCATAATTATTGTTATCGTCGGATGGTCCACGTGATTCGTCTCATCGTGTGGGTTTACAAAACATTTGAGTAAAACATGATTTTGTGGAAACAAAAATGTTTAAGGAGTTTTAATTTAGAACACTAGAAAGCCACCGATGTATAAAAAAAATTTCAAAGTTGCAGTGAAAATTAATAAAGCAAAGAAATTTTAAGACGACTTTTAAACGTAAAGATACAAGTATTTAAAATTTAAAAAGGGTAGCTTATAAATAGTTAAAGTAAGGAAATAAGATAGAATTAGGTTTAAATAAACAATCTATTTAGTCAAAAAGAAACTTTATTCAATAGATAGAAGATAAATAGTTCAAATGGGGAAATAACCCAAGGCCAAAAAGAGGCGTTACAAAACATAATTAAGATAAGTAAAGAAAACGACAAAAGTCTTCGGGGTGCTTGAGTAGCTTAATTGACGTGACTTGAAGCACCATGAGCAGTTGCATTCATAAGAATTGGAGCAGTCGAGGTAGATTGATTTTGGTTAGCTTGAATAACGTGAGCTTGAACAGTTTGCAAGAAGGTTGTTTGGTGGAAATATGCCTGGTAAACTTGAGCTTGCCGTTGCAGGGTTCGGTAGTGTTGGGTTAAGTAAGGTTAACTTGGATTGATGGAAGGAGCTTGAGGGACATAAGGTTGATGGGTTTGAGTCCAGTAAGCATGGGTCGAGTAGTATGGTGTAGTCGTAGATTGGGCTTGATGAGCTCGGTTAAGTTGAGGGCACACTTTACGGAGATGACTTGGGTCCTTACAATGGTAGCAAGCACGGGTATTAGGAACATCGGGTTGAGCATGAAGGGTAGGTTGTTGCGGAATAGCTTGTGCAGTAGATAGGGCACGGCAGGTGTTAACATGATGGCCATAACGGTTCCATTTGATGCAACGACGACATAGGGATTTAACTGAGTGATGACGGTTACAAATGGAGCATAACGGGAAAGGACTAAGGTAAGGTTTCTTGTTTGTGGAGACTTGTGGGTGGGTAGGATTTGTTGTAGCAAGGTTCTTACGTTCCTTGTTGTGAGGATGAGTGGAGGTAGATGGTTTGTAGTCACCAGCAGAGGAATTAGTGGGAAAAGTTGAATCGGTTGCATTGATGTTTTGAATTTGCTTCACTATCCTAGGGATCGCAGCAACTATCTCCTTGGTGATACAGGCAGCCATACGGTGGTCACGAGAGCTAGATGATTGATGTCGAGGATAACGTTGGTTTCTTGAATGAGACATTCTATAAAGACAAAAAATGAGGATTTATAAAATGAAGGATGAATTGAGGAACCATAAGAATAGTAAAATGTTTAATTATGTGAAAATAATAATGCTGTCTTAAGAAGTAATAGGAATTGCGTCATGAGAATTAAAAGCAAAAGTTTATAAGATGGGGTACATAGCGTAAATAGTTGTTAAATGATGTAGTCAATAAGATTTTATGTGTGATGACTACATGAGGAGTTAAGTCAGTTAAAATTTAGATTATTAAGTATACAATAAACTAAGGAAATATAAATTGTGGATGTTGGCCTCCCATGAGCTTTCCATGGCAATTTGAATGGCCCAACGAACTAACGAAAAACAACTGAGTTGGACAGCCCATGAGCGTTACATGGCAATTTGATTGTCCCAACTAATTAACGAATTAACAATGCAATGAAGTTTGTCGGCCCAATGAGCGTTACACGGCGTTCTAACCGACCAAACCAAATAACGAACTATCAAAATAAATATGGGTAGTCGGAGAATCTTGTGAATCACCACGTTGATTGCTCCAACAAAAATATGAAATCAAGTTAAGGAATGGATAGTAGGAGTGCCCATGGGTTCCATGGATTTTTCACCCAATTAACCATTAAAATAACGGAACACAATAATCGGAAAAACCGAGTTTAGCCACGAATCACCGTGAATTCGGTTAAAATATACCTAAGGTGTCGGCCATATTGCATTTATGGGTCTCGCTCGGGTCCATGGGGTTGAGTAATGTGGTCAGGTTATCACCCAGGTAAGGAATATCGTCTTATCTTTGGTTCTGGAACCGTTTTGCCAGTGCCCAACTCACAGTTTCTCTTCCCCTTTCATTTATCGTAGGGACATGCCACGTAACCTAGCCTTAGGGTGTACGAGTGAAAACAACAGGTGGGAATTCTTAAGGAATTTCCCAGAAATAAATGCAATCTACTTTTCGAAAAGTTTTTCTTTGAATGTTGAGGCATAGCCTCCGAGTTTGTGTGTGTGTGCATAACAATAAATAATAGGTAATTATCTAAGAAAGCTGTAAACAATTTAAAATTGAACACATAAAGGTAAACAGATAGGCACGTATAGGGTTCCTAAACATGTGTCTAAGGCAATTTTAAACGACCTATCTTAAACCTTCGGCTCTTATACCAATCTGTCACACCCCAACCTACGGCGGAAATGCCGGGGCGCGAACTGATTGTCACAGCTCTCAAGGTACTATCATGCAATATTTAAATGACAATATCTATTAATTTTATTCAATTTTCTAATAAATCAAATACAAAATACAACTCATTAAACAAACAATAAACACAAATTTAATTCTTGATTTTATCTTTTCTAACATAATTCTTCACTAAATCTTCACAAAGTCTTGCAACTAATTCAAGCGATAACCTGCATAAGCATATAAAATAGAATTTTGTCAACAACACATGTTGAGTGAGCAATACGCCAGTTTAAGTGTACATGTAGTATAGTATAAAAATAAGTGTTTGCAACAAGTCATATGAGAATAACAAATTAACCACATGAGAAAGTATAACTGAGATGTCGAGAAGCACAAGGCTATAACGACTGGCGTATGATCATACTAGACTGAGATTATGTTGGACCACTACGAATGCGGAAGCATACAAAGCAAATAAGCACATAAACAAGTAAGGTATAGGTTGTTAACACATAAGACAAAGTTGCAGTTTTGAGTATAAGTATATATGAAAAGTATATTTACGCATATGTCCCCAAAACATGAGAAAACAAGTAAAATAGGGGAATGTGGTACTCACCTGGTAAGGACAAACGATAATGGAAATTAAGTTAAATGAGACCGAGCTTCTCGGGATGCTTTGACAAGGATTCCTAATTGTTTATGATAATAAGATTAATTATAAGGATATAACATGATTTAATGAATTAAGATGTTAATATGAAATGAGTTAGGTTTGAGATTAAAATGGTTATTGATTGAACGATTCATTTTTATTACTAATATTATTGCAAACCCTTATTACCGTTATCATTTTTATGAGTTATTACTTTTATCACCATTGCGAATACTTGATAAATACCCTATAGTTAGACTTATAAATGCATAATTTAAATAGATAATTTCAATATAAAATATACTTATAGTTATTTGAGTAAATAAAATACTAAAGTATAAATAAATAGATAATCATAATAATGTTTAATTAATTAAATATAATATGTAGTAATATTTAAATAAATATTTTTTTTAAATCTTTAAAAGAAAAATCTATTTAATACGTTTAATATTATATATATATATATATAATAAAAATAAGCAAATTTATAAAACGTTCACGACGAGGAACGAGAGGTAAAAATGTCGGGTTTTAGATAAAGAGAAGAAGGGTTACTATTAAAATATATTTATAATACATTCATACATACATATATATATATACACACACACACGAAAACGAAAGTTTTAAACGAGATTTGCCAAGCAACATAAACTCCAAGATGTCAGTTTTAGTAAAATAATGTTTATTAAATGATTAATATTAATTAATAAATTAATTTCATAACTCATTTAAACCTTTAAAAACAATTCACAAAAACAAAATACAAAAAGTGGGCTGGCTGGATTCGAACCCACGACCAACCAAACATAACACCCACATCAAACCAACTGTTCTAGGGTGACAGTTGTTTAACATGTGAAAACTATATACTTGATACAGAAGCCAATTAACCCAAAATTGAATGATAAACCCTAGAATTGAAATCCATTAATCCGACCTGTTTTGGTTTAATTAAGTTTAGGGTAAACGTTGTATGATTCAGCGCGAACACAATGGATAAAATAATTACCTCAACCGATTATATAATTGGGATGAATGACGAACCACATTAGCGGCCACGATGACGAACAAAATTGTTATCAGCAGACCACTAGTACACGATTAACCATAGGGGTTTAGTAGGCGCTGGTATGAGGGTCATGCAGGTTGGTTTAATCGAATTATTATCATCGATAAATGGTATAATCAATAACGAGTTAAGGTGGTTGTTCAATTAGGAAATACGTATATTATGTGATTGATTTAACATAATTAAATGCGTCGATGGAGCCGAACTAGGAATTATTGACATAAAAATTGATTCAATTTCCATATTGAACGCAAGAATTGTGGTCCAAGCTAGCCAAAATAGGTCCGGGTTTGCGATACGGGTCACGGGTAAACAGGTTGGATACGCGTTAACGGGTCCAGGGGAAAGAGTTATAAGAATCAATTAGCATATTTGCATTTAGGTCCTTTAAGATCAAAGGTGGATTCAAAGAGGGTTAAAACTAGAGTTTGGAGGGTGAATTGTATTTAAATCCAAAAGTAAGATAATATAAATATAGTATTTTATTGATTAATTTATCAAAAACGAAAAGGGCCGCGTCTTTTAGTTAAAAAAATATGGGTTCGGAAAACCCGAGTTGTTACAGTTTGAACATACGGTTATAGTTTAGAAAACTTTATATTTTCTAATTCTCTATAACTATTGGCTTTGATACCAACTTCTGTTACACCCCGAAAATCGTAACTTAGCACAGCTGAAATCTTAACTTAAGCCGTTCGGGTTATGACAGATCGTGCCGATAGCCAATAACAATAGACAGTAATAAAAGCATCATCTTTTATTATAAGAAAATATTTTACAATATCAGAGTTTATTACACGTGCTAATGCACGGTTTACAATACTTCAACTTTGGTTCAAACATCCCACGCTCTCATTACCATGCCACCTCGAAATCTACACTTACCTGAAAAGCATATTAAAATATCGATCAACACTATGTGTTGGTGAGTTTCCCTCTATATTAAAAATAATCCATATATATATATATATATGAATCGAAAACACAATCCATTAAATAATCAAATCTGATATCAATTCGTGTGTAATCGCCACTACACCCCGAATTATATCCATATATTTCGTGTATAATGGTCTACCGCCATTATATCACAAAACAATAGGCATTTCATTTCTTAAACAAATTGAGTTGTTGTAGACTAGCTAAGAATACAACATTACATATAACTATCATAGTCGATAACCCGATACATACCATACTCAAAATATTCCCACTTTTAACCCAACGCGATTGGAAGTGGGGGTAGATCTTCTAATATTTATGTGCCCATTTCTAGGGTTAACTGTTATTTAGCCAACTAGACTCATCCCGCATTATACACCAATTTGTAAAACAAAATGCCTTTTAAAGAAAAACATTAACGGAAATAATATGAAATAAAGAATATGCTTTTCTCCCAAAACACATTTAAATATCGTTTTGAAAACATTTCCAATTAAAAATCGAGGGGGTTCGATAGAGAAACTCACTGTCTTGTAGATTTTCCAAAATTCCCGTGTCCTATATTAGAACAAGTTTTGTTAATAAAAACTTAATTTTAGTTTTTATACAAAAATCCTTTAAATTTACTAGTCCTATTCTAATGTACACATAAGCACATAACACATAAGCGAATACACATATTTCGGTTTTTTGTTAGTTATTATTTAATTAATTAAATTAATTAATTAATTAAATAATATAATAAAATATTTTTAAGTTTTAGTTGCTGGAATTTTTAAGGAAATATTAATCTTTTATTTTTCACAAAACTTGACGGTTTCGTCGATTTTGTGATTAAAATGCGTTAATTCGTTTTTTCGTTTAAAATGTAACTTATAAATTATGAATATTACTTGTTACTTAAATATTAATCAAGTTTTACAAGTTTACTTGTGAAAATATATTATTTTCATTTTTGTTAATATCTTCTTAAAAATCGCAACTTTAAAGTTTTCGTGTCGGTTTTCGTGACACGAACCATTTAGGACTAAGTTTTATCATATGGTCCTTTTTCTCATGTATTAACTGATGTTATAAATGGGTATTTTAACACTTTAGGGGCTGTTCTAAAATAGCCCCTAATAGTTGTGTCGGTTTTGCTTAAAAAGCTGATTTTTCGACCGTTTAAGTTACCGACGAGTCAAAAAAATTACACAAGTCTATACTAATCATCCTATGAACTAAGCACACATATAATATCATATAATTTACCATAAATTTCAGTTTTAACTAATTATATTCATAAGATGCCTTGATCGAGTTTTCGGTTCCTAGTTAGTCTTTTAGTTTACCTTAACAATGTTACTAGTTTAACTTGTTATTTATTTATGTACAATTATGTTTAAATATCCTAAAAATCCAGATTTTAATTTATTTTATAAGTTTCTAATAATCCAAAATTTCATTTTTAAATTGATGGTTCTTATTCTCTTTTTAAAAGAATCTATTCTTCCTATTTTTGAACATTGTCTTTTTCAACAAAATCAAGTATGATTCCTTTAGATGTTTCCATACCTTTATAACTAATTACTTTTATGATATTCTTACCTTTATCAAACCTTAATTAATCTTTCAAATCAAAGGATCATGGATTTTCATGATTTCTCTAAGTGTTGTTTTAACAAAGTTTCTTATTTTTATAACTTTTAATAATTCTAATTAATCTAATTCTTCCACTTTGATTAATACAATTCTATGTTTAATTCATTCATTTAAGTTGTTAGGGTTTCATATGTCCTAGATAATCTATTCCATTTTATTCTTTTAAATTCACCATTCAACAAAGTTTCTATCTTAAATAAGTTGTTGTTTATTTAAAGCAATGAGTTAACTTAATCCGAGTTTCAATTTTTACATCCTATCTTGTTTTAAGTTGTTATTAATCACTTGTTGTTTCCATCTATTACAAGTACTTATATCAAAATCTCATTTTCATCTTTTCTTAAATTAAAGTTTCCTTATTTAGTAGTTCCAACACTTTTCAAGTTTCAACTACTAGATCTTACATGCAACCTATCTTACTTACATTTAATTCATCCCACAACATCTTTTAACTCAAAAAACCATACAAAACCTCCTAATTAACTTTATATTAAAAATCCCCAATTTTCAGCATCATGAACATATTCATGTTTTACTCATTTCTAGCAACAATCTTTAACAATCTAGACCCATACTAACAAGTTAAAGACCAATAATCCATTCCAATCTTTAATCTAATATAGACCCTAGAATCAAACTCTTTCAAATTTACCAAAAGCTCAAGAGATTATTAACACTCATTCATCAAATCTACTAATCAATATAGAGTCTTCAGGGTGTATGCATGTATGTATTATTGAGTTTTGATCCTCACATACATATATACATACACTCACGGCACACATACATACACATATACCACACATATTAACAATCTTTCAATCTTCCAATCAACTCAAGAACATATATTCATATCAAATAATCAATCATTCATTACTTACTTGTTTCCTTGAGATTGTTAAAGATGAAAATGGTGATAATGGTGTGAGTGGTGTATTGTGCTTCCTAGCCTTACTCCTTCCTCTTATGTTTTATCTTCCTTCTTGATTTAGATCTTCATGTTTCTTGATTGTGTGTTTGTGTGTGTATAATATTGTTAATTTGAATTTGTATTGGTGTGTGGGATTAGGGTGTTTTGGCCGAGCTATATGAAGGAAGGAGGAGGAGTGGAGTAGGGTGTTGAGTAAGCTAGTAGGTTGATTGGTGGATGGTCTTACAAGCTTACAACACATCCTCATTCTAGAAGTAAGTAATGATTTGTATGGGAAGTTGGAAGAATGCTATTGGGACATGTTTATAGGTAGGGTATTGAGTTGTCCAAGAGGCTGTATGGGGGCGGCCTAGGGGTGGGGTGGGTATTTGAAGGGTTTTAATCAATAACTAGGTGATTTTCGGTTACTCGTTCAACATATTTCGGGTTTTAAATTTTCAAACGAATTCTGTTTGTAATAATTTTTATCAGACTTTGAACGAAATCAAATTCCTGACAGTATGGACCATAAAATCATTTTATTGAAAATAATTCCTGTGGGGTCCTTTCCGGGTCCTGTACTAACTCGTGTTTGCTTATTTTTTCAATTTTCATGATTTGAGCCTTCCTAAATTACATTTTTATGTTGTCTCACATGTTTTCATATATATTTTGAATTTTTGAGATTTTTTAATCAATATAATGGTTTATTTACTTTCTGGCTCGTTACCCGAGGTTTTTTCACGTTTTTCTCGTTTCGTGCCGAAATTTGGACTTTTTGTTAACTTTACAAGACAATGAATCTTAGTAAAGAGAGATTTTATTAATAAAACGATATTAGGATGGATAATCATTATTATATTAGTGAAAATTTTTGCCATATATTACGATGGATAAAATAATGCATCTATTGTTATAAGTAAGTCAATTGAAGAAAGTGAAGGTACCTGTGAAGTAGAAGATTCAGCCTCATTCTCAATATTTGCCATCAAAGCAACATTAGCCTTTGTGATGTCATCTGCATGATCACTCCAATCAAAATTCCCTTCATGTTATGCAGCAACAGCTACATTCCCTTGATTTCTGGGTTGATTTTGATTTTTCTGTTAGGGTTATTTGGAGCAGTTTGAGGGTATTGGTTTCTTTGGTAGTTTTGATTCTGAGGCACAACTTGTTTATTATTAATTTGGGGCTGTTGATAGTTGTTGAAGTTGGGATTGTTGTTGTTAAAGTTTTTGTTTCTAGGCTGGTTCTATTGGTATTGCAGCTGATTTTGTCACACCCCGTTAAGCGAATTGCGGAAGCGTAAAACGGAAATGCAACAGATACAACTGGTATCAAATACATTGTTCATAAAGAAACATTACTAACTAATTTACAATATATTATATCGTTCTAACATCTTTTACAAACTAGGTGATACAATCAAACCGGTTCTTCAATTACTTTACTTCTAACTCAAATGCCCATGACATCAATCACCAATCAGACACGTAACGCACAGGAAATTACTTCTCATATCTGATTACCTGAAAAGCATGTTAAAATAGGTCAACTACGAATAGTTGGTGAGTTTCATAAGTTTAACGAAATCAGTTCTGCGTACCACACAGTCATAGTTTGTATGTACGCGTGTATGTAAAAATATGTGTTTACGTTTGTATAAATATGTACAGCCATATCCTTGTGTGTGCATATGCACACATGTAAGTTTATAATATAAATTTGAAATTTCGGTAAAATCGTGGTTGTTTGTTCGTACTACATGTTTCCAATTTCCGTGTTTAACCAACCACTGTGGACCCCCTTCCTCCCACAACGGTTCCACATAAACTCAACCACTATAGCCCCCCTTCCGCCCACAACGGTTCCGCGTTAACATCAACCACTGTGGTCCCCCTTCCGCCCACAATGATTCCACGTAAACTCAAACATTATATAGTGTACACGCAAATAATTAGTATATTCTACACATAGTATTTCCTACGGCTAATCATATAGCATGTATATATTCACATATACACATATAGTATTTATCACGTATCACTAAATACTGTAGCTCCCCATCCGCCCACAATACGCATAATCGCATTATTTTCTTAACATTTATGTCATAATCAAGTTAGTTCGTTTAATAAGTTGCAGCAGAACTTGGCTCATAGGCCATACTCAACTTTAGTTTATAAGTTGCAGCAGAACTTGGCTCATAGGCAATACTCAACTTTAGTTTAGTAAGTTGCAGCAGAACTTGGCTCATAGGCCATACTCAACTTTAGTTTAATACTATTGTGGCCACCCTTCCGCCAACAATAGCACCATAATCATCACAGACCACGTTATCCCCATGGCCATTACAGACCATGTTGTCTCCCAAATTAGTTATGTTTAACATTACATAACGTGTTTGTATAAACATGCTATCACGTGTAATTTTATTATGTTTTGCAATTCGTATTATCTCCACTCAATATATCAGTCAACGATAATAATCATCTTTCATCAGCACGTAGTCAATCATTATGTTTGTAGGGACTTTTCATATATAAATGTTCAGATATTTTATATCCTGAATCGTTTTCAGATAGATAACGTGTGTAAACATGCTTTCCACCCCAAAAGTTCGTAAAATAGTTTAAAGAGTGGGGTCATGAAACTCACCTTATCGTAGTTCGCACAGAAATTACGTATCAGTAAGTCAGATGCCTCGTTTATAGCCTGATTCCTATAAACGGTATCGTATCGTTAATACTAGTACAGTGTTCAAGCTAAGTCGGGCCGTATAGATAATCTGGTTATAGCTGTTAGGCCCAGAACATGACCATAGTCTTAGATTGTGACGTTGTATACTATGAAATGTTTAAAACTGGATTTGGCTCAGTTTCACCGTTTCCTGAGCCTAGCTCAGTTGATCGTTTATACGTTTAGGGATTAGGTAAGATCACATAAAACTTAAGTAAATATATTGATTGATAAAATGATTTGATTTATGAAAGAATTTTAAAGTTTCGGTGTCTGGTTTGATCGCAGGGTTCGTTTCCGTTTTCACACGGGTTTGATTATACAAAACGCGCACAATCCACCCGAATTGTCCGGAATTCTCGTAAAAAGTTCGTTTTTATTAATATCATTCAAAAATATGATATTTGGCCACTTTTGACATTTTGACATACCAGTCAGTCCGTTAAACACAAAACTGCCGGTTTCGTTAAAACAATTATAATTTAAATCTTTGATTAATCATAACTAAATATGTACTTATATATAAATTATGTAAATTTTTGTAAAAATACATTAAGACATGGAGAATTTTATAAAAATATTTTCAGAAATTTTATGATTATTTATTTATTTATAAAAATTCATTTAATAGGTTATAATCGTGTAATAAATGGCCCGTTTATATCAAACGACCTCCGAAAAATCTGATAATTTTTACCAATGACCTCAATGTTATTACATAGCCCCTGCAAAATTTCCAGAACCTAACTCTTTTGACAAAATGCCTTTTTGTGCGTTTTTCGGCTGTTAAAATTCGGTTAAGCCATGATTGCACAAACCATACTTAGACATTTCCAATGATTCCCAAACCTTACCAGTGATCTTACCATCACATATTAAACTCGAAAACCAAGTTTCATAATTTTTCAATATGTTTAGCTATTTTTCCCAAATAAACGCTCATAAACGGGAATAAATTCACCAAATATTCTCCGTTTATCGAAAAATTACCAAATTTGAACAGGGACTCATTTATATGATCCCTAATGTCCCTACAAGTTTTCACAAGCTAACAACAAGAACGTCACATCCTAATACTAAACAGCCCCTAAACGAGTGTTACGGGTTTACCTTGTCGATTTTCGATGAATTTTGCTAGTTTAAACGACTTTCCGGGTCTCGGGTTGCAAACTCAGTATATCTACATATCATATAACATCAAACCAAGCATAAATCATCCATGTAACAGCCTTGATAATTAGGGTTTCGGTTTTGGGTTCAAACCGAACTTTCTTACCGTAAAAACGTTGTATTCATGTTCTAATCCGCGTTTTTGACCAAAAAAAAGTATATGTTCCTGGTTTGTAAACATGTTTAACATCAAAACATGGTTTTACTTGATTTTTAGGGTTTTTGGATGGTTAAACATGTTTAAAACTAATCAAGGATTAATTTTTCATGGTTAAACTATGTTAATCATGGTTAAAACTCAAAGAAAATCACTAATTACCTTAGGTTTTTGAGAGTTTCTGGAGTTCTACCTTGCAGCTGCTTGGACTTCAAAGTTTTGAGAGTTGAAATGAATAACAAAGCTTAGGAAGTAAGTTATGTAAAAAGGAATGTGTGTGTGTGGCTGTTCCGATCGGAACTCTTGGAGGCCCCATAATGGGCTGTTTTGGCCCATCAATTTAATTATACAAGCCCAAACATGAAAAGCCCACTTCAAATTTAGTTCGGGTTCGGTTTTTCGCAAGAACATTAATTCGGGTGTGAGAAATAGCGCAAAAACGAGTGTTTTTCAGCTTATTTTTGTAAAATAAGAAAAACGTACTGACTCGTTGTAAAATTACAAAATATTTTCACGGATTGCTTAGAACATGTCATATAAGTGTTTTATAAATCTTTTTCGGCTTAACGGATGCTACAATGCTTGTTTTGATATTAACGATTGCGTTTAAGCTTATAGCGTATCGATTAACGAAACCTTTTTCGTTTAAAGAGTTTTAAACGTACTGGGGCCTAAATATCAATATGTTAGCCTCTATAACATATATATAACTCGTATATGACCCCTCAGTATGTATACGGGTCATAATTAGTATCGGTCGGTTACTCGTTTAAGCACTACGAATTAACCGATTTATCGTTTACTTGTTACGTAATGAATATAGTGTACCTCGTTTTGTTTGCTATCGAACTAAGGCCATATTACTAATATTTTAGCTTGCATAGATCATATATCACTTATAGATGGCACCCTGGGATATCCGGACCATAACCAGACCCGTTTGGTTATTTATTTGTTCGTTACGCAATAAGCGGTTAAACGCTTATTCGAGTTTGTAAGTACTAAGGTGTACTCGGTTTTGCCACGGATGTCACATTCTCCCCCTGTTAAGAAATTTCGTCCCCGAAATTCAATATGCCATATATGCTCTTTTTGGGGAAAATTTTATAATCATTTGTTTTGGAATTCGTTTTTCTGTTTCTGAACACGTTTGATTCCCCGTTGTGGATTCCACTGGATTTATTATTCAATGAAATTTTATTGTGTCACAACTGTTTGATTTTCCCCACTCAGCATTTTCATGAGTCTCTTTATAGAGTTTAGCTGTATAAAAGTTTTCAAATAGTACTAATTCCGCCATGTCAGCAAGGCACTCGTTTTGATTCGATATATGAAATATAGGGAGTGAAATAATTTTGTTTAATACGTTATGGGGTTAACTTTCAAGGCAATTTTGTATAGTGCTATATATTTTAGAATTAACTCACCGTTCCTCAACTCAACTAACAACTTTCAAAATTGATAACTTCTCGTATTTCTCAGTATAGCCCTCTTGTTAGCCTTAGGCGGCCTTCGGTTTGTTATTAATATTACGAGTTTTATTTATGGTTATCGAAATCAAATCGGATTTTGTATTTTGGGGGTCACCAATTTTTTTTTTTCAATTTTAATAAGATGGCGAGTTACATTCTTGCTCGTATAATATAGTATATTACCACTTGTATAATATTATGATGACTGTTAATGTACGAGGATTGAAATTACTGGTCTTACTTTCCTCTATTGTTTGAATAGTTTATTTGATTTGATTGTTTTATAGAGGATTATAGCCCGTGCTTAGGCCAATTAGGGATATAAAATCTCATACACAATTCACCAAGAGTAAGATTTTGCTAAGGCGAGTTTTTTTTTTTTTTTTTTTTTTTTTTTAGCTGGATAGTTGTTACAAATCAGAAAAATGGTATTTGGAGTGGATTAGTCAAGAAACTATCATTCAACTTGAATTGCTTTCTCGGGATGTTTAAGGAACACATGTTAAGGGTTCCATTTTAGTTTGTTTCCCACTTCCAATTGGGTATCTCGAATTGTTGTAGCATCTCCGAGGATCTTTAGTATTCCCCCAGAACTTATAATAGTGCACACTTTACAAAACATGAGCCTATGATTCCTTCATAGATTTCGCTTGCATCTTTATACTAGTACTCAGTTTATCCGAACATCTGGCCTGACTTTTCCTTGTTCATCACTCAGTTATTAAGGCTATAAAAATTTAAAGTTCAAGTTTCGGTTACGGATAGTATAGTTTTCCTCATCCGTGTTTCATCATTGGGGTACTAGGATTTGTTCCGTGTACGGGATCACTTCTTTATCTAGATGAGGCAGTATAACAGTTCTATTTCTATATATAACCTTCATTTGAACACAATTAACTAGTCCATACTGACTATTACACAATGACTCCTCACTTCCACCGGGAGTGCATCGATAAGGAATAACTAGTTATTTAGGTTAAGAGGGTAGTTTTTCGAGTAATATGGTTAGTATTTATAGTCTTACTTTTGGTGGTTTCTATAGTATACAGAATTGTTATTTTACTAGGCGGTATATTTTCCAAAGTAATAACTTGTAGGAACGAAACGTCTATCAGTGTCCGTAATAAATAGACTAAAGTATGTTAGGCATTACTAAGAACGTACCTGTCACTACATTTGTTCTATCCGGTTTATTCACAATACGTGACCCCTAGTCGAGTTGGACGTCGATGTCGGTCCTTGCCTTTGTCTTTCCATCGCAATTGGGTTCAATCTAGGGCAGTCTTTCTTGATGTGCTCCATACTACCACACTCATAACAGGCATTACGGTTTATTATGGGTTGGTTTTGGTAGATTGGTTGTTGTCGTGTTGGTTGCGGTTGGGGTAGTTGTGAGTCCTGGAGTTGGGTTGGTGGATTTATTGTATTCATAACGGTTCTACAATTTCGGGCATAGTGTCCCACCTTCCCACATTTGTGACACACATTGGTCCGACATTCACCAACATGATGATAACCACATTTTCCACATCTAGGCAAAAGCCCGTTATACTTATCTTGTTTCACATCGGAACTGACCATAGCGTAATTTTGTATTGTAAGGCGCGCGCATTTATTCCATTGTCTTTCTTGTATTCCCGCTCCATAATTGGTTCGTTTTGTACCAGATGATTCCCCGGGCATTCTTAATGAACCACTTCTAATCAAATCAGAAGTTACAATGCCGGCTTGTAACACGGCATTTTCGAAAGTTACAGGGCCAGTTGAATTAACCAAACTCCTGACTTCGGGGGCTAAACCCCAAATGTAGCGTTCAGTACGTTTAGATTCTGGAGTAACTAACCATGGGATTAGACGAGCCAGTTCGTTAAAGCGATGGGTATACTCCAAGTGATCTGCACCCTTCATTTCTAGATTCCAAAGTTCTTGCTCTAATTTCTGAATTTCGTTTATCGGACAAAAGTGTTTTATCATAAGATTTTTAAGTTCTGTCCAAGACATACGATTGGTTGCCTCTTGTCCTTGAATTTGCACAACAGTATTCCACCACATCAGCGCGTGGTCTACAAATGTAGAAGTAGCAAATTTGACAATACAATCTGGTGGACAGTTAGTGATATTAATGATGGATTCAGTCTTTTCGATCCACTTTACCAGTCCATTTGGTCCTTCAGTACCGCTAAATTCCATAGGTTTACATAGCATGAAGTTCTTAAGTTGATATCCGTGTTGCGGGGGATTTTGATTGTTACAATTATTGTTCAAGTTCGGTGCATTATTTAAAGTAATATTGGTATTCAACGGGGAAGTATTAGTTGTGATAGTATCAGTATTTATCGGGGGAGCATTTGTGGTTGTATTAGTATTTGTCAAGGGATTAGTATTTACAACCGCGTTAGCGTTCGGCACTTGATTTGTATTCATAGTTGTATGGATACCAGCAGCGAATTGTGCTGCTATTGTCGGAAGTACTGTTTGTAGTTGTCGAGCGATCATCTCGGCTATATCTGCCTCAGACAACATGTTTACTTTCTTCGGGGCCATTCTATAACAATAACCAGTTATCCAACAATTAACAAAATTAACATACACTAATGATCACAAAAGGAATTACAATAACAAGTAATCAGGTATTTCAATTAACACGTATATATCACACGGGTTTGTTCTCGAGTTTGAATACTAAGGATAATATGTAAAGTTAGCCTAACAAAGGCCAATGTTTATATATATATATATATATATATATATATATATATATATATATCAAAAGTTGTCACCTAGTGACAAGTAATTGTAATCCAGTAAGGGTAAGTGTTTGAAATGAAATATCCAATGCGTCACCCATATCAACATAGCATCCTACCAGATGCTTGCATGGGGTATCGAAGGCTATATACAACAATATCGTACTACCCTTATCTATCTAAGTACACATTATACAATTATATACGGTTTACAACTTGCCCGAAAATTATTCCGGTACGATCCCATCATTAGGCAATTGTTTTTCTTTAGCCTCTTCCATAAGTAGACAATTGTTCGTTATGAGTTTAGTTAGTGTATTTATCATATGAATGCACTCATATATTCAACTAGACCCTTAGAGGTTGTTAAATATAACTATAGAATATATTCCTTCGCCAGGTCATTCGGTGCACGCAAGTATGTTGGGCCTACTAAAAGTGGTAGTTTACTGGTTGGGTTAAGTATGTTCCGTTCCAGTCAGCATGTCATCAATTCGTGAGCATGAGGTTTCTCTCCTACAGTAACCAATTGGAATAGGAAAAATATAGGAGAGGTTGGATGTTCTTGTTCATAGATGGTTCGAAGAGTTTGCTAGTTAAGGAGGTTCATCAGAATTAGTTGTACTGGTAATATGTAAAAGAAATTATTATTATTAATATTTCTTTTTGAAATATAATCAATACATTATATGTATTGGTAGTCACGGTCTACTTATAGATTTAGGGATTCAATAAAGTAGTTTTTATATTTATAATTCAATAAGTTGGATTCATCACTAAGTATTTCCCCCATGGATGGTGTTTGTTTTTCAACCAACAGAAATCGAATGATGACCAGAAAATAGTTTAGTTTAGTGTCAAAGAAACGAGTACATAAAATAAAGGTTAGACCCATGCTGAGAGATATTATATGTATATATATATCTATATATATATGTATATTCTTGAAATCATTGTCTGTAGGACACGCCTCCCATGGTTCTTTCCCGGGCCTTGCATATTAAGCCCCTTTGTGGTGCTGTCACATCACCAGACTTAGTTAAACTTGTTGAAGCATTCTCATATTCTCACTCACAGGGAACACCGGTTCTTTATCTGTCGTAAAGCTACCCGATCTCGACATCTTTCAGTGCAATCGTTAATCAGAAGAAAACGTTTTTCGGTAGCTTAAATCATCGTAAAGGATATTATTAATTAATACCGAAATTAAATATTTTATTTGTTACAATAAGATTCATTATCATCGGTAGTACCGTACGTACACATATCCCTATACCTCATCTCAGATAAGCACGTATGCACACTTCATATATACTTCACATCACCTTTATGCACGTATGTTGCCATTTTTACCTTTCAATATGTTCCGCGACTTCACCCCGAATTCCCTCGTACAAGCAAGTCTGTTATTACGTTCCGGACCATAATAACTCACTTGCCCTACGAGTTCATCCCGGCATCCATCAGTATCTATCGTTACTCATTAATAAGTTCCCCAGTGATAATCGAGCCTACGGTTATATTATAGGTATCCTAAGGGATAACCTAATCCTTTATAACCAATGGCTCTGATACCAACTTCTGTCACACCCCGTTAAGCGAATTGCGGAAGCGTAAAACGGAAATGCAACAGATACAACTGGTATCAAATACATTGTTCATAAAGAAACATTACTAACTAATTTACAATATATTATATCGTTCTAACATCTTTTACAAACTAGGTGATACAATCAAACCGGTTCTTCAATTACTTTACTTCTAACTCAAATGCCCATGACATCAATCACCAATCAGACACGCAACGCACAGGAAATTACTTCTCATATCTGATTACCTGAAAAGCATGTTAAAATAGGTCAACTACGAATAGTTGGTGAGTTTCATTAGTTTAACGAAATCAGTTCTGCGTACCACACAGTCATAGTTTGTATGTACGCGTGTATGTAAAAATATGTATTTACGTTTGTATAAATATGTACAGCCATATCCTTGTGTGTGCATATGCACACATGTAAGTTTATAATATAAATTTGAAATTTCGGTAAAATCGTGGTTGTTTGTTCGTACTACCTGTTTCCAATTTCCGTGTTTAACCAACCACTGTGGACCCCCTTCCTCCCACAACGGTTCCACATAAACTCAACCACTATGGCCCCCCTTCCGCCCACAACGGTTCCGCGTTAACATCAACCACTGTGGTCCCCCTTCCGCCCACAATGATTCCACGTAAACTCAAACATTATATAGTGTACACGCAAATAATTAGTATATTCTACACATAGTATTTCCTACGGCTAATCATATAGCATGTATATAAACACATATACACATATAGTATTTATCACGTATCACTAAATACTGTAGCTCCCCATCCGCCCACAATACGCATAATCGCATTATTTTCTTAACATTTATGTCATAATCAAGTTAGTTCGTTTAATAAGTTGCAGCAGAACTTGGCTCATAGGCCATACTCAACTTTAGTTTATAAGTTGCAGCTTAACTTGGCTCATAGGCCATACTCAACTTTAGTTTAGTAAGTTGCAGCAGAACTTGGCTCATAGGCCATACTCAACTTTAGTTTAGTACTATTGTGGCCCCCCTTCCGCCAACAATAGCACCATAATCATCACAGACCACGTTATCCCCATGGCCATTACAGACCACGTTGTCTCCCAAATTAGTTATGTTTAACATTACATAACGTGTTTGTATAAACATGCTATCACGTGTAATTTCACTATGTTTTGCAATTCGTATTATCTCCACTCAATATATCAGTCAACGATAATAATCATCTTTCATCAGCACGTAGTCAATCATTATGTTTGTAGGGACTTTTCATATATAAATGTTCAGATATTTTATATCCTGAATCGTTTTCAGATAGATAACGTGTGTAAACATGCTTTCCACCCCAAAAGTTCGTAAAATAGTTTAAAGAGTGGGGTCATGAAACTCACCTTATCGTAGTTCGCACAGAAATTACGTATCAGTAAGTCAGATGCCTCGTTTATAGCCTGATTCCTATAAACGGTATCGTATCGTTAATACTAGTACAGTGTTCAAGCTAAGTCGGGCCGTATAGATAATCTGGTTATAGCTGTTAGGCCCAGAACATGACAATAGTCTTAGATTGTGACGTTGTATACTATGAAATGTTTAAAACTGGATTTGGCTCAGTTTCACCGTTTCCTGAGCCTAGCTCAGTTGATCGTTTATACGTTTCGGGATTAGGTAAGATCACATAAAACTTAAGTAAATATATTGATTGATAAAATGATTTGATTTATGAAAGAATTTTAAAGTTTCGGTGTCTGGTTTGATCGCAAGGTTCGTTTCCGTTTTCACACGGGTTTGATTATACAAAACGCGCACAATCCACCCGAATTGTCCGGAATTCTCGTAAAAAGTTCGTTTTTATTAATATCATTCAAAAATATGATATTTGGCCACTTTTGACATTTTGACATACCAGTCAGTCCGTTAAACACAAAACTGCCGGTTTCGTTAAAACAATTATAATTTAAATCTTTGATTAATCATAACTAAATATGTACTTATATATAAATTATGTAAATTTTTGAAAAAAAACATTAAGACATGGAGAATTTTATAAAAATATTTTCAGAAATTTTATGATTATTTATTTATTTATAAAAATTCATTTAATAGGTTATAATCGTGTAATAAATGGCCCGTTTATATCAAACGACCTCCGAAAAATCTGATAATTTTTACCAATGACCTCAATGTTATTACATAGCCCCTGCAAAATTTCCAGAACCTAACTCTTTTGACAAAATGCCTTTTTGTGCGTTTTTCGGCTGTTAAAATTCGGTTAAGCCATGATTGCACAAACCATACTTAGACATTTCCAATGATTCCCAAACTTTACCAGTGATCTTACCATCACATATTAAACTCCAAAACCAAGTTTCATAATTTTTCAATATGTTTAGCTATTTTTCCCAAATAAACGCTCATAAACGGGAATAAATTCACCAAATATTCTCCGTTTATCGAAAAATTACCAAATTTGAACAGGGACTCATTTATATGATCCCTAATGTCCCTGCAAGTTATCACAAGCTAACAATAAGCACGTCACAACCTAATACTAAACAGCCCCTAAACGAGTGTTACGGGTTTACCTTGTCGATTTTCGATGAATTTTGCTAGTTTAAACGACTTTCCGGGTCTCGGGTTGCAAACTCAGTATATCTACATATCATATAACATCAAACCAAGCATAAATCATCCATGTAACAGGCTTGATAATTAGGGTTTCGGTTTTGGGTTCAAACCGAACTTTCTAACCGTAAAAACGTTGTATTCATGTTCTAATCCGCGTTTTTGACCAAAAAAAGTATATGTTCCTGGTTTGTAAACATGTTTAACATCAAAACATGGTTTTACTTGATTTTTAGGGTTTTTGGATGGTTAAACATGTTTAAAACTAATCAAGGATTAATTTTTCATGGTTAAACTATGTTAATCATGGTTAAAACTCAAAGAAAATCACTAATTACCTTAGGTTTTTGAGAGTTTCTGGAGTTCTACCTTGCAGCTGCTTGGACTTCAAAGTTTTGAGAGTTGAAATGAATAACAAAGCTTAGGAAGTAAGTTATGTAAAAAGGAATGTGTGTGTGTGGCTGTTCCGATCGGAACTCTTGGAGGCCCCATAATGGGCTGTTTTGGCCCATCAATTTAATTATACAAGCCCAAACATGAAAAGCCCACTTCAAATTTAGTTCGGGTTCGGTTTTTCGCAAGAACATTAATTCGGGTGTGAGAAATAGCGCAAAAACGAGTGTTTTTCAGCTTATTTTTGTAAAATAAGAAAAACGTACTGACTCGTTGTAAAATTACAAAATATTTTCACGGATTGCTTAGAACATGTCATATAAGTGTTTTATAAATCTTTTTCGGCTTAACGGATGCTACAATGCTTGTTTTGATATTAACGATTGCGTTTAAGCTTATAGCGTATCGATAAACGAAACCTTTTTCGTTTAAAGAGTTTTAAACTTACTGGGGCCTAAATATCAATATGTTAGCCTCTATAACATATATATAACTCGTATATGACCCCTCAGTATGTATACGGGTCATAATTAGTATCGGTCGGTTACTCGTTTAAGCACTACGAATTAACCGATTTATCGTTTACTTGTTACGTAATGAATATAGTGTACCTCGTTTTGTTTGATATCGAACTAAGGCCATATTACTAATATTTTAGCTTGCATAGATCATATATCACTTATAGATGGCACCCTGGGATATCCGGACCATAACCAGACCCGTTTGGTTATTTATTTGTTCGTTACGCAATAAGCGGTTAAACGCTTATTCGAGTTTGTAAGTACTAAGGTGTACTCGGTTTTGCCACGGATGTCACAGATTTCTAAGCTGTTGGTTCGGGAATTGATTCACCTGAAAATTTCTGGGCTAGTTGCATTCTCTAGCAAAGTGTCCAGGTTGTTGGCAATTGTAACAGATTGCCTTGTACTTATCAAAGCCAATCCTCTCATTTGGACCAGAGACTAGAGATCTACCAGTCCTGTTGAACAACCTCTTGCTTCTGAGTGCAAGCATTGCAGCCTGTCACTTCAAGTCCATGTCTTCAAGATCATCGGCATCAACCTATTCTAAATCATCTTGAATGACACTTGTGTGGATCATGTTTTTTGCTACAAATGTATTGTATGACTCAGTGAACATAGAGAATAATGCTTGAGTTTCATTTCCATGACCATTGTTTCCACTAGAATAAGGTAAATGTCCACTTGCCATGGAGGCAGAATCATTGTCATCTATGAGTTGGATATTGAACCTTGACTGGTTTCCTTTGTTACTTGTACTACCACCAACAAATGCTTTAGGTGTCTCAACACCATGTTCAGTAGGTTCTTCTATGATTGGGATCTGTTGTTGGTTTTTGGTAGACAAGTGTCCCATAGGTGTAATAAGAGCATTGGACAACTGGAAACATGGCTTCTCTTCCTTTATCATTAATCATCTCCATCTCAACAGCCTGAAGGAAGCAAATTACATCATCCAACTTGAGTTGTTCAAAATTTGGTTTTTGAAGGATGAATTTGCTGGCTGTATACCACTCATTTGGCATTGAATTCAACAACTTTGTGGTCAAATCAAAGTCTGTCATCACATAATCAGTTGTTCTCAGGTCATTCACAATTGCTAGAAATCTCTCAAGAATTGATTTCAATCTTTCTCATCCTTGTACTTGAATCTCTGAAGTTGTTGCTTGAGTCTTTGTTTCTTGATATTTTTCAGCTCAGTGTTGCCTTCAAACATCTCAAGGATTGCATCATACATAGCCTTAGCTGTTGTGTGATGTGCAACCTTGGTCAAGATTTCCCATGACAGTCCCAGCTTAATCATAGCTAAGGCCCTGTGTCGTCCACCTTCCTCATCCTATCACGCAAGACAGTGTTAGGGTTTGCAGCATCAGCTGCTTGTGGACCATTCTTGATTGAATTCCACATGTCAACATCGTTATAGCACACAGCAGCCTCGAACAATACTTTCCATTTGGTGAAATTTTCCTGTTCGTACAGTTTAGGAATTTTGTTAGCGGAAACTTGTTGCTCTTCAAAATCATACATTTTGGTATTTTGAATAAACAGAGACAGAGAATAATTAAAATAGAGTAAAAATCGAGTTTTGAAAATAATCAGATCTGAGAATCGAATCTTCAGATCTGATGTATCTGGTTCGATTGGAGCAAGATTAAGTAATAAAGATACAAACATTAATTAAAATAAGTAAAAGAAGACACCGGAAATTTGTAGATCTAGAAGAGAATTAAGAACAGAGCAGCTGACGTCATCTTCAATGAAACAGTGTTCTGCTTACGTCATCTTTCTTCTTCAGACCTGCAAATAGCAACAATTTCTTCACCCGAACAGCAACGAACAAGCTCTGATACCACTTGTCGGTCCCGTATTGATCACACACTCACAATAAAATCATAACCCACACAATAAATGTGTCTACAAGAGTGTTAATGACGGTTGCTATTTTGGGTAAGAAAACTGTTTGTTAACGGCGAAATCAGAAACAAACAGGATTGTTGCTTAAGGATTAATAAATGTAACAAACACAAACAATAACTCAAAAGATTTCTATTTATAGAAAAGATTCATACAAATGTTAATCATTTAGGGTTTCTTGTAAGGAATGTATTGCCCGTACTAATCATTGGACAACCGTCACACTCAATAATAGAAAATATTCTCTTAGGTCTGAAAGGGTAACCCGTCGTGTATCTTGTCTTTTGGGGCGTGCCCTAAATTATTCTATATATAGGCCTGCCACCACCTGACAGCTATCATTCCTTCTAGAAACCTAATGATTGTTACATAATCAAATTACATATTCGAAAGTATACTAAGTGTAAAAACAGGTCTTTCGGGTAGACTTTGTGACAATTGTCTTCTCCGAGTAGGCTTTGTGCCTCTTTTCTTTTACGAGTCGACCTGGTAACCTTGAAGTTTGCTGGTGAACAGTTCTCCGGTAGAGTTTACTTAGAGTATTTCCCAAAGAAAATACTCACCAAGCAAACTTCAATCTTCTTGAACATAGCAAACTTTATTCGGTATGGTCATACGAGCAAATTGTTCTTCATGAATCCTTTAACCCTTTGTTAGAAGATAACTTATTAAGCAAACCATAGTGTGCTGGTAACACTGTTTAAACTGTGCTGGTAACACTGTTTGAACTGTGCTGGTAGCACTGTAGCTTGCTCGGGGTTGAACCTTGCTGGAGAAAGTACTTAGAATATTTCTTGATCACTTTCAACAAGCATGCTCGGACTACTGTTTATTAATCAAACCTTGCTAGATCTTCCAAATACTTGGCTTCAGAAGCTTGGTTTGGCCAAGAGTTTGCTAGTTAGCAAACTATGCTCGGCTTGAAGAACACCTTTGCTAGATGAAGTGAACCCTGCTCGTATGATCACTTAAGAGGACTTTAAGAAGATAACATTGCCCTATAGGCAAAATACCTTGCTAAGACAAGTAAAACCTTGCTCGGATGTCTAAGTGTGCTCGGTTTCCATACTTAGCTGTTTCAGATGTGTGTTGAGAAGATTCCAATCCCCCTTAAACTTTCTTAGGTCATTTCAAATCAAATTCTTGACTCAACAGTGCCTTTTCACTTTCATTTGCTAAACCCACATTACAAGCCGTGTTAAGCTTGGCCGTTTGTTTTAACCTTGTGGATGAAACTTGGTATATTAAGAGTTGTATTTAAGTTGTTTGTCGGGCATAGTACACAATGTACGTATGTCTCGGGTCAGTTATTTATATATATTTATGTTAGTATCTGTTTAAAAAAAAGAGAGAAAATAATAGAGAAAATAAAAGAGAGAATAAAAGAAAGAAAGAAAGAAAGAAAGAAAAAAGTTGGAAAATCAAAGAAAAGCTCAAAAAAGAGCCGATGTTTGAGTTAGTGTCGTTTGTAAATAATAGTGAGTGAGTTGTTTGTTTTTTGAATAAATTGGGTTTCATCCACCATAAGCTACTAAATAAATCCGCTTTCGCACCCTAACCTAAGCCATAACAAAACCCTTAGTTCTATTCTTTATGCAACCGGTGGGTAATGGGTGGAGATATGACTTGCTTCAAAGCTTATTACATTGTGTTCATACTTGGTATAGAGGGCAGAGAGATACTAGCACATTTTTTGTTGGTCAAGATATTGAAACGAGAGGAGAGATATTATATTATGAGGGTATGAACATGTGTGCCTTAACCGAAAACAAAGTACACTCGTTTGGTCGGTTCCATAGTTTTAAAATGTATCATTAAATTATTTGGTGGGTTATCACCTTGACAGAGTCAGTTCTTGAGAATTTGGTATGACCTTATACCTCACTAGTATTAATACTGATAATTGATAACCATCGATCGAGGTGCATGAGTTGCATTAAAGTTTGCTTGAGGGCAAGCAAATGATAAGTGTGGGATGTGATGAGTGGATGTTTGGTTGTGACTAACTGTTAATAATATTGTATTTTTATTTTAATATTAGTTGAAATGCAATTACATTGAGTTGTTTTCATATTTTTATCGGTGAACCAAAAGGAGTTTTAAATAATAATAATAATAAACGTTATACTTTGGAGAATCATGGTTACAAATGTGAAACGCAATTCATTACTTAATGGTATTTTGTAGCTACGTGAAGGACTTCCGTAAAGTAGTTTATTAAATGAATAATTGAATTTACATGCTACAAATAAATAAAGAAGTCAACTAAGTTTATAAAAGTTACATGTGCACATGGGAAATTAAATGGCATTGCATGTTACACACTTACACATAGGACTAAATTGGCTTTATTGTTCTGTGGGTTCAACAAATGTGAACAAACTTCTAAATGGGCCATCTAAGCCCACGTGAACAATGAATTGGAGGGCACCCACTAATTGGAGGAGTAGTTCGTGAACGGAAAAAGGGCAGAGCGCAACAGCCTCTTGGCTGCTTGATTCACAAATCAATAGGAAATCATCATGATAATTGACTAATCTCATTGTAACTTTATCTAGGTGAGGTTCATTTGGGTTTAACACGTTTCTCAATTCAATTCATGTTTGGACTTGTTCTTGACATTGACAACATTGTATGAACATATTGATGCATGTATTAGTAATCATTGTTTTACAACTTGTTCGGTTGATGACAAAACCTGGTAGCTTGTTGGGTGACATCGAGTATGTCGATTCATACTAGCAAATAGGGTAATTAAATTATAAAAGATCCGATGACAAATATCTGTTTTTGATTACCACCTAAATTAACCGACTTTCCAACACCATGTCTATGTGGTGTCCAATTAATGAAACGAGTTTTGTGTGAAACCTAGAACCTGAGACCTGGAGGAGGTTGCATTTTCTTTAAAATTGTGTTAAAATCAATCTTCTAATTTTCATTTGACATAATCTTAGTTAGTTAATTTTATATTAAAAATCAAACAAACTGTGTAATACTGACCACATGCTCCTCGTGGATATGATACCTTACTTACTCTAACTATTTAGTTTAATTGGGTTTTTTCATGACTCGAACGACGGTCATCAGTATTCACCGACGCCCTAATTATAGATTATAATCAAATTAAGGATCTCGCCTATCATACATAACGAACCGTCATTTGTTAATTTGGGATTTCACCATCTAGACATCATAAAAACTCAATTAATCTCGTATATAACTTCCTCTTCACCCTGCGATCCATATCCCTATGAGTAAATACGTAATTATCAGCCTGCAATATCAGTTTTGGTTCTAGTTCTTGATGCAGCCTTAGTCTCGCCGTCCATCATCAATTTATCAATGAATTAGGTAATTTATATGTTCATACTAATCGTTGTAATCCGTCTATCGTTAACCCTAATGTGAATTAAACTATTTCATAGCCGATTAATCAATTTTTCGATGCTAGGGTTCTTAATAAATTGGGTTTAATCTGAATTCTGGTTATAAATATATGGTTTCCATTTTTAAACAACTGAGCCACTGGCTCGTATGGCTGGTGCAGTTTGGTTTGAGCCTGTGTACTGGTCAGGGGCGCGGGTTCGGACCCCCCTGACCAAGTTTTTGTAATTATATTTTTTTATATATATATTTTAAATGAATTTCAAGTATTATAATTGATATTAATAATAAACAAATGTTATTTTTACGTAACCGACACTTCTAAGTTAATGTTTTCTCATCGATGAACATTCTTTAAACAATATGTATACGGGATGTATTATATAAATATATATATACAAATAGTAATTATGTATTTATTCTTACAAAAATATAAGAAATATAATTTTAACTAAATGCGTTAAATGCATACATGTTTACAATTAAATTTCGTTAAAGATTCTAAGACATCAAACTTATTATAATTGAATATTTAAACGTTTATTATTATATTATAACGTAACTCAATTAATTATTCATAACCTAGATTATATAATAAGCAAGCAAATCCTTTAATTTAAATAATGAATAATAATATTGTTTTCACAATAACATCAATTATCGAGTTCAATCGATCAATAATAATATCTCAATCCCAATCATAACTCTAATCATCGAAATCTTAAATCCACTACTCGTGTTATATCTTTATAATTAATCTATATTATTATATTTAACTAAGAATCCTTGTCGGTGCATCCCGAAGGGGTTTAACTGTTACTCTTTCACATCATCACTTCATCCTCCGTTCATCTGTTAAGGTGAGTATTTCACTCCCCTTTTTACTTATTTTCAATAGTTTTGGGGACATATGCATTCATGGATATTTTCTGTTATATAGTATTCAAACGCAACTGTTTGTCCTTGTGTGTTTATCAGTTTTCCTAACTTGTTATTTTCTTACTTGCTTTATTTGAACGCTATTTGCTTACTTCGGCAACCAATGTCCATTTTTATGGCACGGTTTAGTACTTTCTTGGTAACCAATGTCCGTTTATATGGATTAGTTGAACCCTTTCTTTATAGTTGTTTGATTGTTATGTGCTATGGCTTATCTGTATATCTCACAGGAACAGTTTGCACTTTTATTTATTATTAATATAGTGTCTTAAATTTGGTGTTATACTCACTCAACATTGTGTTGACAAAAACCTATTTTATTTTTAACGCATATGCATGTTATCGTTTGATGTGATTCACAAGCTTGTATTTGAAGAAAACTTAGGTTCCATGCTAGAGAAGAAGACACAAGAATTAGAATATTAAATTTTGTTTTATTTGTTTAAATTTTAATTCATGCACTTTGGTTACTTTGATGTATGGTTATTTAATTAAACTTAATAGAATTGTCACATTTAATATTGCATGATAGTACCTTGAGAGCTGTGACAATCAGTTCGCGCCCCGTCATTTCCGCCGTAGGTTGGGGTGTGACAGTTGGCATACATGTTTAAGTTCGGGTCGTGAAAAGAAACATATAGTTTAGGTTCGGTTGGTTTCCGGTGTTCGGGAACCATTGCATGTTTACGCTCAGTGGTTCGGTTGGTTTTGCGAACCATGGTATTGATCGAAAGGAGGGAATGGTTGGTTCGGGTTGTTTCTAGAATTCATTTTTGTAGAATTTGGTTAATGGTTTGTATGAAATGAATATGAGGTTGGAGGAGAAGAGGTATATGTATATATATATATATATATATTGTTTTAATTATTATTTTTATAAATTTAATGACCGTTCAACAGTCATCTTGATAATAATAATAATAATAATAAAAATGGACGGGCAGTATTCATCGTACCCTGTAAGGCCCTGCTCCCGGTGCCCTAATTTTGCGTTGGATTTACTCATAAACACAGTTTTAAATATCAGAGTTAATTAAAAACTTTCGCGGAATAATAAAATAGTCAACCATTCATTACAATCATTCAACTTGTCTTTAAAAACATAACAGAAAAACATACTCTTTAACGTCAGGACAAATTCTTCTGTAGATGCCAGCTTCTTTAGATCCCGCAATGTGTCTCCCTCAAGCCAGCTGTCTCAGTCTATTTACCTGTGTGCATACTAAAAGTCAGCTACGCTGAGTGAGTCTAGTTAATCAGGCAACATAAAATACATTCACATACTTACTTATATACGTATCCGAAGATTCATATTACATACCTAGCCTGTTACCTTTCTTTCATTCGTCCTTACATACTTTCTTTCATTCTTTCATACTTTCGTACTTTCTTGTTTTAGCTTGCTTATACATACGTAATCATATCTACATTTTAAAGAGCATTTTGCCCTACAACCTTCGCAGATATTATTAGGGTCTGCAACCCTGTAACTTTCGCATATATTATTAGGGTATGCAACCTTGTAACCTTTGCATATATTATTAGGGTATGCAACCCTGTAACCTTCACATATATTATTAGGGTATGCAATCCCGTAACCTTCGCATATATTATTAGGGTATGCAACACTTTGAGCATACATCCATACAACCATACATTATCTTCTTTATAAATATAATTTATATACTTTCACACATACACTTGATCACTTCCATAACTTTCATTTATCATTCGTAAAACCATAACATATCACACTATTACCTGGCGGTACAAGCAATATCCGGAGATCGTTCACGTACCATCAATCATTCATTCATACATAAAATCATAGAAGGCATACACTTACCACTTAAGGTAAGTGTATTAACTAATCACATCGAGTACGCACACAGCCCCGAAAACATAACAAGGAAGTGGGGCTAGAAACTCACATGAGTCTGTTACGTTCACCGTTAATAGTTATTCATTTCTTTAGCTAGGCACGGCTAACTGTATAACGATTACGCGTATCAATCAACTATCACTATCTATATCGTATTTCTATTTTAATGAAATCCCAAAGCGAACAGGGGTCCGGGGGCAGCGCCCCTGGCAATGGGGTTCTAGGGGCGGCAACCCCTAACGTGGTCCGAGGGGCAGAGCCCCTGGCTGGGGTTAAGCTGCCAGATCAGCTTGGAAAAATTTTATTTTCATTAACTGTCTTGACACAATTTTCATTAGGATTTTAAATTATTATCTAATTCGCTAACTCGTTCGCTATAACGAATGGCCTGATTCGTTATCTTATCATAACCTTATTCGTTATCTTATTATATCCTGATTCGTTATCTGATTCATTATCTTATCATAACCTGATTCGTTATCTTATTATGACCTGATTCGTTATCTGATTCGTTATCTTATCTAACGAATGGGAAGTAACGAATGACCTGATTCGTTATCTTAACATAGCTAATGAGCACATAACGAATAACCGGATTAGTTATCTTAACATAGCGAATGAGCATATCACGAATGAACTGAAATTCGTTATGTTATCATAACGAATGGGCATCAGTCTTATCCAAACTTTGACTTAGAGGTCAAAGTCAAAATTGATATGAACAAGAACAGTTAACACAAACAGATTCTGTAATTGAACCTCAAATCTCAATGAAATAACACGAAATTAGTATCAATCAACTCGGAATCACGGCACCTACAAACCCTAATCAACCATTCATTCAAATATCGGGTTTTAAAGGGTGTGATTTGTTCATTTCTAAACCCGGTTCATTAATCAATAGATTAACCCATCAAATGTTAATGGATTTCAGTAAGATTTTTTGCGTTTGATTAGTTTTTAACATACTCATACAGATCTAAGATTACTAAACGAAATCCGAACCTAAACGAACAAGTTCTCGTTATAAACATACCTTAAACGAGTCGGTTTACGAACACGGTCTAGTCTTGATGTTGTTTTGGTTAGTCACAACGTTCTAGCACCAATGGTTCGGGTTTCCACATTCAGATCTTGGCTCGGGATATAGGATGGTGTTTGTGTGTGTTTTGGAAGGTATAGGCGTTGGTGTGGAGATGGATAAAAATGGAAAGGTTTAGGGTTTAAGGGGTATTTATACACCCTTAAGCCCATAGACCTAAGGCCCATTTCATCTCTTATTCCATCTTCTAAAGTCCAAGCCCATCCTCTTACAGTTTATTATCGAAACCGATACATGACACATTATTGAATAAACAAAATTTTATTATTATAACTGAATGTGGGATGTTACACGCCCCCCCCCCCCCCTATCGCCCCTATTGTCGACCGGGGGGTGTTCCCATCCAAAATCGCCCCTCCTCGCCCACCACACATTGCCTTAGAAGCAAAGAAATGCATTAATAAACATAAATAGAATCGTTCCATCGAATATTTAATCAATGGTAGAAAAGCCATAAGTTTAAACCTAATGAATCAAACTATATTGCACAGGTAGTTTGATAGGCAAATCACTGGTAACGTACAAGAAATTGATTCGAATATAAAACGGATAGAACAACGGCTCGTTTTCGGATACATGTACACTCCAAACCAAACCGAAGGGAGTCTAACACGTGTTTAGGATACAGAAATCACCACCTAAACTTCTTATTAGATTCCAAAGATCACCATTCAAGTTGCCACACTTGAACTAGCATCGGAGAATCAATTTTACTCAAAATCCATTGAGATAAAATTAACACAATATTTTTAATCAAGCATAGACTAACTTCTTCACTCATCCGTAGGTTTACATAAACAAATTGGAAACAAACTGCTACCCATGTTCCTAGTATTTAGGAAATAAAATTAACTTCTACCCACTAAATAAAAAAACACCTTAAATATTAAAAGAAAATAGCCAATTTAATAAAATAAACAACTTGAAAATTAAATATTAAGCTACTACATGAAATGTGGATTGGATAGCTAGGAGTCTTCACACTAGGATCGTGTTCTGACCTGTCTAAATGTAATTTGAACCACCGGTAACCTGCATTCGATGACCCGTTTCCATCAATGACTAGCGATTTAAAATTGTGCGTTTTACCGGGTCGCACTTGCTATCATAGTTGTTGATTACAAATCAATAACTAAGAGATAAAAAACGAAATATGGAAACAAACGTATAGGTAGATAGTAGATACACACTAAACCCCTACTTTAATACACTAAATCATGGCAACTTTTTAATTGCATTGTTGAATAGACCACATGATACTAAAGGAGTTACCATTTAAGTAGGACCGATTTTGTTATGTACACTAAATCAACCTATTTTGGCAATGATAAAACAAATACAGAAGCATTACCTTGCAGTATTGCTTGGTGAGCCAAAGGAATTCTTGAAGTTGTTATTGGGAGGGCGACCACGACCTGTTGCAACCGAACCACCTTCAGCATCAGTGAGCATAGTTAGGCCTTCCTCTAGAGCTAACCACGTTACAATTTTGGATCAAGCAGACAATATTCCAATTTTCAGCAGATTCAGATCATCCTTTGTTCAATGGGATATATAATTAGTTGCAAACTAAGATTCAAAAAAGGCTTCCTATCTACTGGCCTACAGTTGACATCCCACAAAACTAATATTATCATAAACAAATATATACAGATACACAAAACAATAGTATAATTTTACCAATAAAATTAAAGAATGTTAATTGAGAAACACAGTTTTTTCGTAGGCAAATTAATGATGGGCGGTATAAGTTAGATAGTTTCACATAAATTTAAACCCTAAGTTGGTTAATTAGATTCAAAGATTCAACTAAATATGTTGCTTATCTATAGAATTTCTAGCATATGAAATATAAACCCTATAAGAAGGATGTTGATGAGCTACCCTAAATTTTAGTGTTATTAGAGTTTGATTGCAGTGTTGGAAATCAATCAAACGAAAGGATCAGATGAAGATAAGTGCTGTGTTATACTGGAAGTAGAAGCCCAAAATGTATCTTTTTCTTCAGAACCATAAATCCCAATTTTGTGTTTCTCCTAAAACACTAAATCCCAAATCTTTCTATCAAGCATCTGTTTGTTTTGTCGATACATGTTCCCAACGAAATTAATAGCATAATCGAAACAAATAGGCAAATAAATACACAAATTTGCCGATTAAGTCTATACACATACATGTTATTTGTCTAGATCATCTTTATCGTCAATGATAAAGATCAGAAAGACAACAAAAGAGGCACACCTGTGGGTTGAAACTTGAAAGAGCCTGACACGTAGCAAGCACCATATGCATAGGAGAGGTGTAACTTACGTCTGAAACCTTGTGCAATTCATGAATAGTTAAAATTGCGAGAGGAAGAAATTTTGCTTTTTGTTATATATAGAAATGCGAAAAGTGAAGGTGTAACTCCATTAATCCCTAATTTCACTCCCTTTCTTATGATGTTACCTACATGTATGTAGGTTGGTTGTATTTATGTCTTAGATACACACATTCAAACCTACCTACACACATATACATGCGTACCTACACACATTCAAACCTACCTACACACATAGAAATGTACCGAACCACATTCAAACCTACATACCAACACACATACAAACATACATACACATATACAAAAATACGTACATACGCACCTACACAATAAGAAAGGGAGTGAAATTATGGATTAATGGAGTTACACCTTCACTTCTCGCACTTCTCGATGTAAAAAAATTTCTGAAATGATCCAATACCTATATATATATTATATATATACCTCAAAATTTAGGTTAAACCAGAACAATAATCATCAAATGGGTAACAATTTCCATAAATTCTTTCCATTGAATACTTTTTTTAAAATTAATTTCTCCACCTTAGGCCTCTTGTGTGACTTGAATCTTAGCCTTTGCTAAATAACACCAACTCATTTACAACCACACTATAAGGGGCGGGGCTTGAAAAGTTAATGTTAACATTTACAAAAGGCTAATGGTAAAAAAAGAATGTTAACATATGAGTAATTGAAGAAAACCTAGTTCAACCTAGAGGTTAAACTTAAGTCTAACCTAGAGGTTTAGCTTATGTCTCAACCGGGTTTAGGGTTAAGTATGATCCCCCATGAGTTCTTACCCGTCAAGCCTGCAAACAAAACACCGTGCGATTGTTACGATAAGGAGAATTGGTGGGAGGGGGGGTTCTTCTCGTAACCACCCTCCAATGTGACAATTAGTATAAGTTCTTAGAGAGTAATCCTATAAGAGAGTGATGATCCTTAAATCATTGGCCCAAGTGTAGTATTTATAGCTGGAGGAGGTGCTGAAGGATTGGTCGGGCTGCCACTATCAGTAGAACCTTATATTCTTGTGGGGGGGAGCATGTATGATGTAACATTTCGGGTTTTTCTGATTCCTTTCGGTTTGTAATCATTACCCGACCCGGGTTCTGGTAATTTATCAACAAAGTTCGTTTTTGTTTAACATTTTATTTATTTAATTATAATTGATTATAACTTTGAACAATATGCAATATCTACCCCCAAAACTAACAATTGATCCATTTTGCATCCAACCTTAAAGACCAAGGATCCAATTGCAATTATTATTCAAATCCCCTTCCTTCTTCATCTTTCCCTCTCACTGCCGACACCAAAGACCCCCCCCCCCCTTTGCTTGTTCCTTAATTCTCAGACAAATCGATCTTGCCAAATCAATTGCCTACCTTAAATGCGTTACACCGACAATTTAATTGTAGAAACATATTACAATTGACAGCTAAATAACCATAAACGAATCGCGGCTCTTTTGACCACGTAACACTATAAATACCCAACCCCATATCAATTAAACCTGCACATACACTCGCCTCAGCCTCACAGACCAAAGACCTAACGCAATTTTATCAAACAAGCTCGTTCCCATCTGTTTCGATCTCAACGTGAGCCGCAAACTCTAGTTCTTCGTTCCCCGTCAATCCGCCAAAAAATCTGGTAATTGATACACGCATATAGTTCGTTTTTAACCAAAGAACATTAAACCTAAATCATTCGTAACAAAAAATTAATCAATTAAACCAATTGAAAATCCTAGGGTTTATGTTCAAATTGGGGAAAAACAAGAACCAGATTTTATACTTTTATGTTTCTGTTTCTGGGTATTGAACAAGTAAAGGCGCTATCCTGATGGCCAGCGCATGTTATCTTAAAGCCTGAATCGGCCTGGGGCGCGGGTTCGAATCCCCACGCCCGATTTTGTTGTTTTTAATTGTTATTATTATTTTTATATACTTTTAATCAAAGATTTTGATATTAATACATGTATATATACTTAAATATGCATTTTCTTCATAAAACGAACTCCGGATTTAATTTCGTGTCATTGGACTTTTATTAACCATGTAATATACATATATGTGTGTATATATATATATGTTGTACATATAATAGATAAAAATAACAATAAATTCTTTTTATCAATCGCTTAAATGAGATGTATTGTTATCTTATCAAAGCTCAAAGTATTTTATCTCGTATCTTTCCGTTAATATATTATTGTATATAATATTTAGTAATAATAATAGTAATAACAAGGATAACAATAACAACAATGACATATATAAGTATAATAACCCTTATAATTAACGAAAATGTACCTAATAATATTTTATCGAATCTCAAAACCCGTCATAAATATTAGTATTGCGCTATGATTATATTTAACCCTTGTTATTAACATCTAGGAGTATTTGTCGGCAAATCTCGGGAAGCTTGATCGTATTCCATCCTAGCCTTTTCTTTTATTATTTCGTCCTCGTTTATCTCCCTCATTAAAGGTAAGTAAATTCACATCCCCCCTTTTTACCATTTTAAGTTTTGTGGGCGTTATGCGTTCACAATTAAATTATTGTTTTCGCTACGATTCCACTATATGTGTAATTGAAATTGCTCGATTAGTTGATATGTGCAAATGTGACTATGTGTTTACTTTATGTTGGCTGGTATCCTCATCCACTATAGTATGATCATACGCCGTCGAATTAGCTCGTTATCAAAATGATTCGAGTGAAAACACAACTATTAGTTATTGTTATACTAGTTGTAGTGATTTACAATTATCGCATGGAATTGTCATTTTATTATTATATATACTCAAAACTGTGGTTTACTTGCTCAACTTTATGTTGACAAAATATATATTTTCACGCATGGCGCATGTAGCTTTATCGGATGAATCAAGTATTGGAAGTTAGATGAGACCTTAGGTTGCTTGATGATTGATGAAAACTTTTATTTCAAGTTATTTATGTTTTGAATATTTAATTGTAACGGTATTTCATTTGAAACAATGTTTGTGCTTTTGAATTTGATATATGAATGAATAATTTAGATATTGACACGTGTATTTCACTTAGTGTCTTCTAAGCTATGATACAATCAATGTCTCGCCCCGGCATGTTTCGCCGTAGGTTGGGGTGTGACAGATTGGTATCAGAACCGAAGGCTATAAGATAGGTGGTTAGATGTAACGACCTAGTAGCATGCTTAGGGTCCCTATACGTGCACCCTACTTGTTTAAATTTTTGTACATGGCTTAGCATATTTATATTGTTCATCATATACACTTGTCCACAAAAGCACACACCTAATCCGAGGCTATGCCTCACTCTCAAAATTGTTTTCAAAACTCTAGGACGATTTTTAATCGGGAAATTCCTTAAGAAATGCCATCTTTTTGCTCCCCTCTCCTTGAGTATGATTCGTGGGACGGATATGTAGTAACTGGAAGAGGGATACACTTGTTTACCGAACCCTTGACACCAAGGCTTGCGAGCCTAAGGAAGTGCAATGCGCATAAATCTCAATCAACCGCGAAACCTGGTTGCCTTCTAGGAGTGTTCGGTAGGGGTGTGGAACTTATTAGGCCAAAGCATATCACACCAAACATACCCGAATCTACTACCCTCATTGTATCAACGTGGTCATTCAACGATCACATCCTTAAATTTATAACCAAATTCACGGTGATTTCGTGGCTAAACTCGGTTTTTCCGTATTGTGTTTTGTTGATCGGATGGATGAAGTATGTACAATGGGGTGGTACACGAACTACTTCAACCATCTACCTCAACACCCCCTCAAATTCGATTTTCGATTGATTTTGTTTATTTGGTGTTCGCTATTTTTCATTTTTTTGGAAGGACCCATGGTGGTTCATGAAGCCCTAACCGAAAAATGAACCCATGTATTTTGATTCAAGTTATATTGTTATATATATCTATTTTTTTCTCAAAATGTTAAATATGATAAAATGTTATATAATAAAGTCTCATAAGTAATGAAATTTTCAACCTCAAACACAATCCCAACCTCAATGCACGACTACTATATTTTGTCAATTAATTATACTTGCAACATTCACCCGAGTCTTACAAACTTTACACCTTTTACCCTTGCAGTATGTCTTCTCGCCTCATCAACCGTAACCGTCGCACCGGCAACTCTGGCCACAACATGTCGTCCCGCATTGCTAAGGGCATTGTGGAAGCCCTCCCATCGATTATCTCTCTATTGCAAACTGTGAATGCTTCTTCATCATCCACAACTCCGAACCCAAATGCTTACCCCCTCAAACAATTCAAGAGTGTCAGCCCGCCCGAATACTTCGGTATTGACGGTGCTACCGTTCTCCTCCAATGGTTCGAAGAAATGGAGAGCCTATTCCTCCATTGTGAATGTTCCGAGGACAAGAAAACCACTTACGCCTCGAGCATGCTTAAGAAGAATGCCCTCAATTGGTGGAACAGTGAGAAGCGCACGCTTGGTGCTGAGGTTGCCATGGCCTTGCCATGGGATGACCTCAAGAAACTCACGCTAAAGAAGTTTTGCCCGAAACACGAGCTTCGGAGGTTGGAAGAGGAATTTTGGAATTTGAAACAAGAAAGTGGAAATGACACCATCTACAACGATCGTTTCCATGAACTGAGCCTTCTCATCCCTCACATGGTTACTCCCCTTGAGCGTGCAATCGATACATCTCGGGTTTGCCTATGCAAATCCAAGACTCTAATTCTAAGTCGTGACCCTCAAACCCTCCATGATGCCATAACCCTAGCCGGTACCCTCACCAAGAACCACGTTAAGGCTGGGACCTTGACGCGGAAGAATTCTAAGAAGCCCAATGATAAGCCCACACCTGAGCCCACGAAGGAATCTAAGCCCGAATCCTCTAAACCCGAATCTTCCAAGAATAACAACCACAACAACTATCTTACTACCGCAACAAAAAGAGAAAACCCAACTCCCAAAATTATGTCTTAGCCCAACCACAAGCCCAACAAGCCCCTCCAAACAAGAAGCCCTACACCGGCCACACCCGTATTGCACCAATTGCCACCGATTCGGCCACCTCACCCAGTATTGTCGAGAAGCACCTCGTGTGCAAGACGCTCAACTGCGGTTCGCACCATCAAACCAGCCCAACTGAGCCATCCCTCGTGCTCCAACCATTAACTCCGCTAGGGCTTGCTACAATTGTGGTGACCCAAATCACCTCCGCAATGCGTGTCCTCGACTCGCCCAAGCCACCAAGCCTATGTGGTACCACAACCTTACTACACCTCCCAAGCGTATCAAGTGCAAGCTTATCAACCCCAAGTACCCCAACTCATGGCTCCTCCAAATCTTCAAGCTCAACCCATGGTCATGAAAGCCTATTAAGCTCCAACCTCTCAAGCTTCAACTTCCTAGTTAATAAGCACCATGCTTCGGTATTATTTGATTCGGGAGCCGATAGAAGCTTTATTTCCTTTGATTTTGAATACATACTTGATGTGCCCCGTAGTAAATTATCTAAGCCCCTCACGGTAGAAATAGCAAACGGTAGTTCGATCACTATTGACTCCGTCATTCGAAATTGCACGATTACCCTCAGTGGACAAAAGTTCTCTATCGACCTTATCCCTATGCAAATGGGTAGCTTTGACGTTATCATTGGTATGGATTGGCTCTCTCTCCACCGCGCCGAAATTTTGTGTTTAGAGAAACTCATTCGAATTCCAATCAATGGAGGTGAGATTCTAAATGTTCGTGGTGAAGGACCCTTCTCAAAGCTGAACCTCATGTCGTGTCTCGAAGCCCAACGTTACTTACGCAAGAAGTATGTCGCCTTTTTAGCCCACGTCACCACAAAATCCGATGAAGAAAAGAAACTTTCCCACATCTCGATTGTCCGCGACTTCCCCGAAGTCTTTCATGATGACGTTTCCAGACTCCCTCCCAATCGTCAAGTGGAGTTCCGTATTGATCTTGTACCCAGAGCAAACCCTGTAGCCAAATCACTTACCACCTTGCACCTTCCGAAATGCAAGAACTCTCTAACCAAATCCAAGAACTCACGGAAAAGGGTTTCATTCGCCCGAGTTCGTCTCCGTGGGGCGCATCCATCTTTTTTGTTAAGAAGAAAGATGGTACTCTTCGTATGTGTATCGATTACCGTGAGCTCAACAAGCTTACAATCAAGAATCGTTATCCCCTCCCGCGTATTGATGATCTTTTCGATCAACTCCAAGGAGCCGCATGTTTCTCTAAGATTGATCTCCGTTCGGGTTATCACCAACTACGTGTCCATGAAGATGACATACCCAAGACCGCCTTTCGTACTCGTTATGGCCACTTTGAATTCCGAGTTATGCCTTTTGGTTTGACTAATGCTCCTCTTTTCATGGATCTTATGAATCGTGTTTGTAAACCCTACCTCGACAAGTTCGTGATTGTTTTCATCGACGATATCTTGATATACTCTAAATCCGAGACCAATCACAAAGACCATTTGCACACCATTCTCGACTTGTTATGAAAGGAACAACTTTATGCTAAGTTCTCCAAATGCGAATTTTGGCTAAATCAAGTTCAATTCTTGGGCCACATCGTTAACGACAAGGGTATTAACGTTGATCCCAGAGGTGCACAAAAAACCCGTACCCGGAACCGGTCCCGAAAAAAATACCCGGAACCGGTTTTTTTATACCCGGGTATTCTATACCCGAAACCGAAACCGACCCTACCCGTAGGGTATGGATAGGGTATGCTTTTTGAGCTCAATACCCGTACCAGGAACCGTACCTGATTTATACCCGTAAATACCCGAAACCGGTCATACCCCATACCCATACCCGGTTATACCCGATATCCGATAACAATTTTCAAATACCCGAAATAATACATGAGTTTTTATAGTATATTTTTATGTTTACTTCACAACTTTTATGTTTAAATTTTTTAAAATGCATATTATTAAGTAAATAATTTGTATTTAAGTGGATTTATGGTTTTTGTAATATAGTTTAATTATGTTCATAAATTACAAAGCAAATTTAAATTTTAAACAAACTTAAAAGAGAAAAAATAATTTACAAATTCAAAACTGGGAATTAATACCCAGTCGTACCCGGTTCCAATACCCAAACCCGATTATACCCTACCCGGGTACATAGGGTTGAGTTTTTCTCGTCAATACCCTACCCGAATTCTCTCAATACCCGATTTTCCAATACCCGATCATACCCAAAACCGGTTTCATACCCGAACCCGTGTATTGGAAAAACCCTATTTGTGCACCTTTAGTTGATCCTGCAAAAATTGAGGCCGTTAAAAATTGGGCGACCCCGTCCTCTCCAACGGAGGTTCGTTCATTTCTTGGTTTAGCGGGGTATTACCGTCGTTTTACCCGTAACTTTTCAAAGATTGCTTCACCCCTTACCGCACTAACCCACAAAGGGAAAGTTTACGAATGGGGTTCCGATCAAGAGGAAGCGTTTCAAACTCTTAAGGACATGCTTTGCAATGCTCCAATCCTTGCTCTTCCCGAGGGCAATGACGATTTTGTTGTCTTTTGTGACGCTTCTATTCAAGGTCTTGGTTGTGTTCTTATGCAACGAGACAAGGTCAATGCTTACGCTTCGCGTCAACTCAAGGTACACGAGAAAAATTACACAACGCACGACCTCGAACTTGGTGGGGTCGTGTTTGCCTTGAAAATTTGGAGACACTACCTTTACGGCACGAAATGTTTGGTCTTCACCGACCATAAAAGTTTTACAACACATTTTCGACCAAAGGGAACTCAATATGAGACAAAGACGATAGGCCGAATTGTTAAGCGATTATGATTGTGAAATTTTCTACCACCCCAGGAAAGCGAATGGTGTGGCCGATGCTCTTAGTCGTAAGACTCATGTTAAATCTGTCTTACTCCATTATGTCACCATCCAATCTGACATCCAATACCGCATCTTCGACGCACAACACGTCTCTGTCACTGAGGGTAACTTACACGACAAGATGTCGTGTGGCGCCGAACTCCAACTTGAAACCAAACGTAATGGCTTACTATATTATTTGGACCGTCTATGGGTTCCCGATCGTGACGATCTTCGCATGTTCATCCTTGATGAAGCTCATAAGTCATGATACTCTATTCATCCCGGTGCGGATAAAATGTATGCCGATCTTCGTACCATGTTTTGGTGGCCGGGAATGAAGAAATATATTGCGATGTATGTATCTAAATGCCTCACCTGCTATAAGGTTAAAGCCGAGCATCAAAAACCGTTTGGTTTGCTCGAGCAACCTCTGATCCCCGTTTGGAAATAGGAAGACATAGCCATGAATTTCGTTACTAAACTCCCCACTACTCAAAGCCGCAATGATAGCATTTGGGTGATTTTCGATCGTTTGACCAAGTCAGCTCACTTGATACCGTTTCGAGAAAAATCCTCTGTAAGCGAATTAGCCCGACTCTATGTCAAGAACATCATTTTCCACCATGGAACGCCTTTGACCATTATTTCCTATCGTGATGGTCGGTTTACCTCACATTTTTGGAGATCGTTGCAAACCTCCTTGGGTACCCGTATTGATCTAAGCACCGCTTATCACCCGCAAACCGATGGTCAATCCGAGAAAACAATTCAAACTCTCGAATATATGCTCCGCTCTAGCGTACTAGATTTTGGTGGAAATTGGGATACTCACTTACCACTTGTAGAGTTTTTCCTACAATAATAGCTTTCACACTAGTATTGGCATGGCACCCTTTAAAGCTCTCTACGGTCGAAAATGTCGTTCCTCGATTAGTTGGAACGAGGTTGGTGAATCACAACTCACCGGTCCCAAGCTTGTTCAAGAGACTTCCGATCGAATCGCTCTTATTCGTCAAAATCTTCTTGCCGCTCGTAGCCGTCAAAAGAGCTATGCCGATAAGCGCTGTAAACCTCTCGAGTTCAATGTTGGAGATCGTGTTGTCCTTAAAGTATCTCCATGGAAAGGGTTAGTTCGTTTTGGCAAAAGGAATAAACTATCTCCTAGTTTTGTTGGCCCTTTTGAGATCGTCGAAAGGGTTGGTAAAGTTGCTTATCGTCTTGATCTACCCGATGAGCTCTCCAATGTTCATCCAACTTTTCATGTTTCCAGTCTCAAGAAGTGCTTAGCCGAGGGGAATCTCCACATACCCCTCAATGAAGTTCAAGTTGATGAATCTATGCGTGCTATCGAGAAACTCATTGAAATCGTGGATAATATGGACAAAGAGACCAAGCGTAGTCGTATTCCGCTTGTCAAAGTTCATTGGGAATCTAAACGTGGTCCCGAGTTTACTTGGGAACGTAAAGACCAAATGGAGTCCAAGTACCCGCACCTCTTCGTTACGGCTTAATTTCTAATTTCGGGACGAAATTTCCTAAAGTAGTGAATGCCGTAACATTTCGGGTTTTTTCGTTTCTTTTCAGTTTGTAATCATTATCCGACCCGGGTTCGGGTTCGGGTAATTTATCAACAAAGTTCGTTTTTGTTAAACATTTTATTTATTTAATTATAATTGATTACAACTTTGAACAATATGCAATATCTACCCCCAAACTAACAATTGATCCATTTTGCATCCAACCTCAAAGACCAAGGATCCAATTGCAATTATTATTCAAATCCCCTTCCTCCTTCATCTTCCTCTCTCAATGCCGACACCAAAGACCCCCCCCCCCTTTGCTTGTTCCTTAATTCTCAGACAAATCGTTCTTGCCAAATCAATTGCCTACCTTAAATGCGTTACACCGACAATTTAATTGTAGAAACATATTACAATTGACAGCTAAATAACCATAAACGAATCGCGGCTCTTTTGACCACGTAACACTATAAATGCCCAACCCCATATCAATTAAACCCGCACATACACTCGCCTCAGCCTCACAGACCAAAGACCTTACGCAATTTTATCAAACAAGCTCGTTCCCATCTGTTTCGATCTCAACGTGAGCCGCAAACTCTAGTTCTTCGTTCCCCGTCAATCCGCCAAAAAATCTGGTAATTGATACATGCATATAGTTCGTTTTTAACCAAAGAACATTAAACCTAAATCATTCGTAACAAAAAATTAATCAATTAAACCAATTGAAAATCCTAGGGTTTATGTTCAAATTGGGGAAAAACAAGAACCAGATTTTATACTTTTATGTTTCTGTTTCTGGGTATTGAACAAGTAAAGGCGTTATCCTGATGGCCAGCGCATGTTATCTTAAAGCCTGAATCGGCCTGGGGCACGGGTTCGAATCCCCAGGCCCGGTTTTGTTGTTTTTAATTGTTATTATTATTTTTATATACATTTAATCAAAGATTTTGATATTAATACATGTATATATACTTAAATATGCCTTTTCTTCATAAAACGAACTCCGGATTTAATTTCGTGTCACTAGACTTTTATTAACCATGTAATATACATATATGTATATATATATATATGTTGTACATATAATATACAAAATAACAATAAATTCTTTTTATCAATCGCTTAAATGGGATGTATTGTTATCTTATCAAAGCTCAAAGTATTTTATCTCGTATCTTTCCGTTAATATATTATTGTATATAATATTTAGTAATAATAATAGTAATAACAAGGATAACAATAACAACAATGACATATATAAGTATAATAACCCTTATAATTAAAGAAAATGTACCTAATAATATTTTATCGAATCTCAAAACCCGTCATAATATTAGTATTGCGCTATGATTATACTTAACCCTTGTTATTAACATCTAGGAGTATTTGTCGGCAAATCTCGGGAAGCTTGATCGTTTTCCATCCTAGCATTTTCTTTTATTATTTCGTCCTCGTTTATCTCCCTCATTAAAGGTAAGTAAATTCACATCCCCCTTTTTACCATTTTAAGTTTTGGGGGCGTTATGCGTTCACAATTAAATTATTGTTTTCACTACGATTCCACTATATGCGTAATTGAAATTGCTCGATTAGTTGATATGTGCAAATGTGACTATGTGTTTACTTTATGTTGGTTGGTATCCTCATCCTCATCCTCATTCTTATCCTCATTAGTATGATCATACGCCGTCGAATTAGCTCGTTATCAAAATGATTCGAGTGAAAAGAGAACTTTTAGTTATTGTTATACTAGTTGTAGTGATTTACAGTTATCGCATGGAATTGTCATTTTATTATTATATATATACTCAAAACTGTGGTTTACTTGCTCAACTTTATGTTGACAAAATATATATTTTCACGCATGGCGCATGTAGCTTTATCGGATGAATCAAGTATTGGAAGTTAGATGAGACCTTAGGTTGCTTGATGGTTGAAGAAAACTTTTATTTCAAGTTATTTATGTTTTGAATATTTAATTGTAACGGTATTTCATTTGAAACGATGTTTGTGCTTTTGAACTTGATATATGAATGAATAATTTAGATATTGACACGTGTATTTCACTTAGTGTCTTCTGAGCTATGATACAATCAATGTCTCGCCCCGGCATGTTCCGTCGTAGGTTGGGATGTGACATATGAGGATTCTGATTGGGCGTGGCTGCTGGCTACGGGAGGAGCCGTTGGTGGGAGGTACATTGTTGGCGTTTTGTTATTGGTCCATCATTAAATCATGGTTGTCCTTCGTCATTGGGGAATCTTGGACTGTGATTGGCTATTGGAGCTGCCTGTATGTATTTTTTGTCTCCCCTGCAACTGGGGTCTCTTGCCTGAGGGCTTTTTACGAGTGATAAGGACTGATCTGCGGGTGATAAAGGCTGTATCGTGGACAATGAGGGTTGACCCGCGGGAGATATCCAAAACCATCTTGTTTGGATCCGTGGGTGGGTTTGAGACCCTATCTTTTCAGTAATATTTATGGTTAGAGAAACTAAAACGAAACTATGAATATGTAAAAAAAAATTCTAAAGGCGGCACAATGCTATTTGATACTTTAAAGTGAACATACCCTTTTGTACGATTTTCCAATGCCTATAATGTTATTTAAGTGTAATGCATGGAAATCATTGACTAAAATTTTCAAAATAACTCTACATTCATCGATCATTGTTCACAAGCAGAACTTAGGCAAGTCGAAATTAAGCGCCACTTAAACTTTTAACCAAGCTAAAAACTTAAGATTGAGCTCGACTCGTATAAAAATTTGCCCAGGTCAACTTTGGCTTGGTTTGGTTCAACTAGGTTGATAAAACTTATAATAAACAAATGTCTTGATGTGAATTAGATCAATGACAAATAGAATATCTTTTACTCAAACCGTAGAAAACAAAAGTTGATACTAATCTAAGCTGTAAAACGAACAACCGACCTTGATTCAGTGTCTCCCATTTACGAACCAAATAAACTTAGCTCGGGTTTAAACTTTAAAGCTCTTTTAAGCTAGTTTTAAGCCTCATAATATTAAAAATTCATATATATTTGTATCATCACAACAATTACATTTTCCGAGCAAGTATATATGTCCAAAATATTTTGTGGTGGAGATGTAAAGAAGAGACTTGGTGTTTCATGTGACTCAGGTTCGATTCATGCCTTCATTATTTAGTTTTGGCGGCACCATATGATGATGAGAGACTAGACGAGTCGACTAGTTGGATTCTTGAACTAAAACAGTTTTATCTCGCCGCACTGTCATGTATTTTGGAGCGAGTGTTCACAGATGTTAGCCTTATGTGAGGGTTTCCCCGAGTCGAAAACGATTGTATCCTAATGGCATGAATTTAGCCAGTAGTTAGGGTCGGCTCCGAGAAATGAAAAAAAATATTTTGGGCCGAATACGAAAGTTATTTTATTGTGTAAAAAACTTTTGTATAAAAATAGAATTAAACATGTCTCACTTATTTGAGACCAGAACCCACAACATTTTGGTTAGGAGTCATACCCTTTTGCCACTAGAGTACTAGACCAAACTAGTTGTTATGTAATTAAGTTTAATCATTAAATATAAATATCGTTTATCAAAAAAATGCATTAATTTTTTTTAAAAAAAATCGGACCTAACGGGGTGCCGAGCCGAAGGTAGTCGACCACCCAACCCCCTAGGACCAACCTTGCTTGTAATGTATTTTTTTTGAACGACCCACAAACATAGAATGCCTAGGTACTCTGTATGGGGTGACCAAATGGCTAAAGGTGACCGCCAGTTGGCCCAACCTAGCCATACGGAGCCCTTAAGTGCCTCCAAGTTATCTCCAATTTCGGGGAAAATCCACCCGCCCGAAGGCCCATTTGTGGTAAAACCCGGATGCCCTCAAGATCGAACTGGAGATCACAAAGATCTCAGTCTTCCTCCATTGAGCCACCCATGTCCAGTGGCGGACATACATAGTAACTAGGGGTAGCCTTTGCTACCCCTCAACTTTTCGTCGGGAGTGTATGTTTACTTTTATTTGGTCAATTTTCGTATTTCGCTACTTCTGAAAAAATATAGTGTTACCTCTATGTGTTTAAAGTTCAACCAAACTAAAAACTAAAGCGAATTAAAGTCTAACCAAAGTTTAAAGCCCAACCAAATTAATGCTCAAACCAAATAAAACAATTGTTCATTATTTCTCGGGTTACAGGACCTCCACGTTGCAGCCAAGTAGCTAACGAACGGTGTTCCCTCAGTCCCTCTTTCACAGTTCGACTTCTACGTGTTCAGTTTAGGTATCCTTTTATTTTTTATATAAATTTGTAATTGTTAAGTTGCTTATATAAACTATTAATTTGAAATTGCATATGAGCAATTGAACTGTAAGGCCGTGTTACCGGTGCCCCACATTTGGTGTTGGATTTACTCATAAACGCAGTTCCAAATATCAGAGTTAAATAAAACTTTCGCGGAATAATATAAAACATCAACCATTCGTTACAATTATCCATAATTTGTCTTTTAAAACATAACATAAATTATAACATTCAAAACATCATGACAATCTTCAGATGCCAGCCTCTTCAATCCTTCCATGTGTTCATCTCAAACCAGCTGTCTCAATCTGTTAACCTACGTGCATACTAAAAGTCAGTTACGCTGAGTGAGTTCTAGTTAATCACATAACTTACTTTACATACACATATACGTGCCCGAAGGTACACATTACATACATATCTCGTTCATCATTCGTCCATACACATTCATAACTAACCTTACATTATAAAGGGCATTTCACCCTACATACCTAGGATATTATTAGGGTCCGGTACCCTCCATCCTCAGATATTATTAGGGTCTGGTCTCCCTTCATCCTCCGATATTATTAGGGTCCGGTACCCTCCATCCTAGGATATTATTAGGGTCTGGTCTCCCTTCATCCTCGGATATTATTAGGGTCCGGTCACCCTTTCTTCCATACCTCCATACCATACTTTTCTATGTATATAATCGTAAGTTTCATATGTACATACATCATTCATTATTCATCTACAACATATATATCATCAAACCATTACTTTGCAGCACATGCAATATCCGAAGATCGTTCACGTACCAACAAGAAATCATTCCTACATTTCACATAATACATATATAGCATACACTTATCACTTAGGATAAGTGTATTAACTAATCACATCGAGTATGCACACAACCCCAAAAACATAACAAGGAATGGGGCTAGAAACTCACCTGAATGCGGTTACGTTCACCGGTAATAGTTATTCCCTTCCTTAGCTGTGCACGACTAACTGTATAACAATTACACGTATCAATTAACTATCATTATCTATATCGCGTTTCGAGTTTAATTATAACCCACAATGAACGGGGGTCCGGGGGCAGCTCCCCTAGCAGCGGGGTCTAGGGGCGGCAGCCCCTAGCAGGGTCCATTAATTGTCTTAACACATTTTCCATTAGAATTTTGAACCATTATTTAATTTGCTAACTCAAAAGTTCATGGGCTTCTTTGTAATTAAACCATTCTTTTATAAGTCCAGGGACTGTTCTGTCATTTTATCAAACTTTTAGTTCTAGTTCGTAATTTGGTTCTTAACGAATTGAGTTCATAACGAATGACCCATCATAACGAACTAGTCCTTTGACGAATTGAACCCTATAACGAACTGTTCCCTTGATGAACTGAACCTCATAGCGAATGACCCTTCATTAACGAATTGAACCTTCTAGTTCGTTATCTTTTCCTTAACGAATCTGGGTACGAACTAAGGCTAGTTCGTTAGGCTTTCATTAACGAATCACTTGACGAATTGCTTCTAATTCGTTAACTCCCCGTTAAAGAATTACCTCTAATTCGTTAACTTCCCGTTAACGAACTAGGGTTAGGTCAGAGAATGTCAGAAATATTCTCTGACACATCATTCTCATACCCCGCCGCCTTTCTGGCGTCGTCGTCGGAAAAACGAGATCTGGCTCGTTTTCCACCGTTTTCACCGTTTTTTCGTCCCGTTCGATCCAGATCTGAGCTAGGGCGACCCCTAAGCTCATCTTAGGTTCGGTATGCACCCGATTCCACCTGGATCTCGTGACTTTGACGGTTTAACGGTGTCGGCTCGTCGTTTTGTGACTAAATCTAACGGGTTTTAGCTCATACAATATCATACTACCATTACCTTGGATCGGGATCGGCTTTCTATCTTGGTTCGGCTAGAGAAAGGAGAGAAATTAGAGAGAGATTAAGTGTGTGTTTTGGTGGTGTATGGAATATGTGTGAAATGAATGATTAAATGGGTAATTATGACTTATATAATTATGGATCATGGGCTTAAGCCCATGGTCTTTCCTTCTTTCTTTTATAGCCCAAGTCCATAACCCATATCCATTTAACCTAACACTAGCCTGACTCATAATAACTCGTATTTTCATTTATTAACCAAAACTAGAAAACGGGATGTTACATGAACGTGTGTTAGACCACCACACTATCTAATTTGGAGATTCATGTTGCATCACTCTAGCCCGACCATATTGTCTTAAGCGGACCCACGCTGTCTTAAGAGTTTGGCTTGGGCGTTCCCCTTGGAAACCATATCATTGGCGGCCACTAGACAGTCGTTGTGCCGCAAAAGAACATAAATCTATAGCGTAACACACAGTGAGACTAAAACCCGGGTGGGCTCGGGATTCGGACTGACAACCTCGCAAGGCTTAGCTCAAATCCTTCATTGTCAATATCCACCTAAAGTGCCACAAGTGGGGATCGAACTTGGGTCTTCATTAAAGAACCCAAGCCTACTATCGCTAGGCTTGAATTCGATTATGGTTTATTGGATATTTGGATAATGTAAAGTTGAAATAGTAATTGATTAGGGATTTAAGATTTATGTGTAAATTGGAATTGATTATGAGTTTAAGGTTTAAATTTTGTTTCTTCTAAAATTAGTGAACTTGGAAGATGAAACGACAAAAAAATTGATAAAAAATATATTATATGAGATACGGTAAAAAAAATTCAGTTATTCTATAAAATACGACAAAAAAATAAAAATTCATTTGCATTGTATGAAACACGGTAAATAAATTTCTTTTAAGCGTTTCCCCTGATATTCTGGTCTAGATCCGCCACTGCCCATGTCCCCGAAAATATTGAAAGTGAAAATTAAACTTGGGTATCCGTTGAAAAACTCAAACTCTCTACCAACCAGTAGTCTTTTTGAATGATTCGTTGACCGTCCAAAAAACAAAAAAACATATATATAAAAAAATATATATGTGGTGAAAATAATTGCAGTTGGTGAGTGAGGGACGGGTAGTAAAGTCAAACTACGATCCAATTAAATTCAGCGATCCTCTGCTCTGTTCAACAGTCGGCGGCTGGTTGGCCAATACTTAGCTTTTTCTACTCCAATCATCACTAATCTCTCAGCTAATTAATTTAGTTCAGGATTAATTGATGGGATCTCCGGGTGAATGGTCAGTGGAACATAGAGCTCCGATGAGGAATGAGTCATCATCATCGGTGGTGAGTGAGTTCGTACCTGAAAGCGGCTGCCTTTCGATTATAGTTCTGGGTGCTTCTGGTGATCTCGCCAAGAAGAAGACCTTCCCTGCACTCTTTCATCTTTATCGCCAGGGCTTCATTCAGTCGCACGATGTTCATATCTTTGGTTACGCCAGAACCAACATTCAAGACCAGGATCTCAGAGATCGCATTCGAGGGTATCATTTATTTACTTTACAAAACCAGATCATTCCAAAATACTAACTTGTTTTACTTTATTTGTATCATTGGGTTGGGTCATTGAACACATGTATCAATAACCTATATGTACATCCTAAAAAGCTATATGTACAGCATCCTGATGCACAGAACAAATTTCAATGTATTAACTAACTGGTCTGTTATTACAGATATCTTACGCCATGCAAAGGTTTTGAGGAGACACATGACGAGGCTGTAACTCAGTTTCTGCAATTGGTAAACACTGACTTAAACTATAGGCTTTTGTTACCTTAAATCTATCTTTTGGTCTCCACAATTCGATGCTCATTTACTATTTTTGTTAGTTGTAGTTCAGGTTTTCACGAACCACCTAAAATGTTTTGAGTTTTGTTACATTGCAGTTTAAGAGTTGAACTATTGTGTGTAATGCTTGATGAAAAATGCATCAAGTAACAATAATTTAATCAGACAAAACTGATCATCACGCAAAGAATTACATTTTTAGAGTAAATTGCGTTTTTGTACTTTATGTTTATGTCAACTTGCATGTTTCGTCTTTAAACTACAGAACTTAAGAAGTCATTCTTTATTTCAAATGTAATAACACACTACGTCATTTCCATATTTTGGTGTTAAGTTCAGTCGTGCGCCTTGCACATGAGGGCAACTTGGTTATTTTACTCTTTTAATAGTTCTTTGCTACATTCTCAATCGCACTTGTGATTTCTTGTATAGTTCAAATATGTATCTGGGATCATTAGAGTTTTCGTCCTTTATGTTTATGCCAACTTGCAGGCTTCATTTTTAAACACTTAACCTACAGAAGTTACAGAACCTCTCCTTTATTTCAACTGCTGTAACACATTATGTCGTTTCCACTAAGTAGTGTCAGATTTTGAAGTTCAGTCATCTGCCTTGTCATTTTACTCTTTTAATAATTTTATGCTACATTCTAACTTGTGATCGCTTGTATAGATCAAATATGTAGCTGGTGCTTATGATACCGAGGAGGGATTTCGTATGTTAGACAAGGAAATATCTGAGTATGAGCTGTCAAAAAACAGTACAAAAGGATCTTCTAGGAGACTCTTCTACCTTGCTCTCCCACCGTCTGTATATCCATCCGTCTGCAAAATGATAAGAAATTATTGCATGAATAAATGTAAGCATTCATAATCCTAATTTCAATTTCATTTTTTTTATGCCTCATGTCCAATCTTAATCCAACTTTTTTATATAGATGGGTAAGGTTGAAAGAGTCTAATTACTTGGGTGTGTGAATTTGAAAATTTTACACAAACAAGTTTCAGTTTTACTTCTCATTTTTCAATTTTCTGACATTTAATTTAAGTTTTTTTTTCTAATTGCACGTCATTAGAGCATCCACAACAACAAACCCATACAAACCGACACATCATCGTCACATCATATTCCAAACTTTTTTTAAAAACCCTAACTTTTTTCCACAACAACAAACCTACACAAACCTCATTAAAAATATTAAATATGTATCTATATTATATATGTATATATAGTATGTGTGTGTATAAAAGGAGAGGGGCCTACACTAAATGTTTGCTGCAAGTTTGCAGCCATGGACTTTTGTCCATGGACTTGGGCACACAATGGTTAATTATTACCACCTTAAGTTTGTTACAATGACACATCATCCAAACAAATGAAAAGTTCATCCATTGTGGATGCTCTAATACTTTTTAAAAATCTGAATACACAGATTTGTACTTTTTCCTACATCTCAATATTAATTTTATTGAAAACCGAGTTGTTTCAAAATAACGTATTTTTTAATACGTTATTTTAAATAAAACTCGGTTGCCTTTTAAATTTATATGGAAACTTAGATGAAAATTTTTGAAAAAAATATAAATGTGTTAATAGAAAAAAACTAAATACTAAATGAAAATTGAAAAACTTTTCAAAATTATACCCTCCAAGTAATTATCCTCTTTCTAAGGCTGTGCATGAAACCGAAAAGCCCGAACTCAAGCAAAAACCAAAGGTTTGGTTTTATCATTTATGTCTTCGTGAAAACCAAATTTTCGGTTCAGTTTCAGTTTTGCATGTAAATAAACCTACAAAATCAAACTGATTTTATGGATTTCATTTTTTATTTGGAGTTTTATGTAATTTATAAGAATTTTATAAATAGTACCCAAATGGATAGTAATCAATTAATTATTAATTTATTATTCATCAGAAACCATGCTTTTCTCAGCCCAAAATTATCAAGCTCATATGGTAAAACTGAAAAAAACTGAAGCTGAACTAAATCGAAAAACCAAGACTGAACAGTTTTCAAAAACTCAAAAACCGAAATTTCTCTAAAACCAAAACTCAAAATCGAAAAACCATAACTGAACCAAATTTTCGGTTTTTGGTCAGGTTTGAGCCTCCCCTACATCTTTCAACCTTACCCATTTAAAAAAAACCCATCTTAATTGGCCTCTTTCAGGATCCTATAAGAGAAAATATATGTTATTTATATCAAACACAAATTAGACTTTAGCTTTTATGCTTGTTATATATATATATATATGTGTCAACCAGATTCATATAACTTAAGCTGTTATTATAAATACAGCGGATCTTGGTGGTTGGACTCGGATTGTTGTTGAGAAACCGTTTGGTAAGGATTTGGATTCTGCTGAAGAACTCAGCTCTCAAATTGGAGAATTATTTGATGAACCACAAATATACCGTATTGATCATTATTTAGGAAAAGAGTTGGTGCAAAACTTGGTAATCACAGCACTAAAGCTACCTAGTTTTCTAGAGTTTTTTCAAATAATTTTTCCCGCGTAACTTTTGTTTACTAATGGTAAGCAGATGGTACTTCGTTTTGCAAATCGTTTCTTCTTGCCACTATGGAACCGTGACAACATCTCTAATATACAGGTGATAATTCTTCATGAATTCTGTTACTTCATTAACTTTATAGTTGATAACTTGATATGCTTTTGTTTTACTTTATTTTATTTTTTTGAAACTTTTTCAGATTGTGTTTAGAGAGGATTTTGGAACTGATGGCCGTGGAGGGTACTTTGATCAATACGGGTAATTTCTGTTATTGCTTACATATTTATGATGTTATAAATATAATAATTAGCGTAGGCTTGTAAACAAATTAAACCAACACGAGATGGTCATGTTCGTGTTTGTTCGTTTGAATTTAACCAAACAAAAAATCGGACACGAGCAATTAAAAGAACTGGGTTTTCTTGTTCATGTTTGTTCCTTAAGAAAAGGAATGTCATTTGTTTAACTTTAACCGAACAAGCAAGTGAAAACAACCAATTGAACGAACGGGGTTTTCTTGTTTGTGCTTGTTCCTTATGAAAATGAGTGTGCTTGTGTCAGTTAATGTTTGTTTGTTACCAGCATTAACAAACGATTCACCAATGTAAATGGACGAATTTAACCAATTAAAGAACGATGCGTTGGATCTACAGAGTTATTGAAACTAGACTAAGTTGTAATGGCCTAAAAGTTTAAAACAAGCATAAATGAATGAACGAGACTTGTTCATGTTCGTTCTTTTATTAAATAAGCGAGTCACTGAACGTTCGGTTAGTTTACAGGCCTAAATCAGTGGTTATATATGACATTCTTATTGACTAATCATTGACTTCCGTGTGTTCTTTCTTAAAACAGAATCATCAGGGACATCATCCAAAATCATCTGTTACAAGTAAGAAAAAATCATTTTTCTATATCCCATGTGAAATGGACTAAAATGCCTTTCACATTGTAGGTCCTTTGCCTAGTTGCTATGGAGAAGCCTGTTTCTTTAAAACCAGAGCATGTTCGAGACGAGAAAGTGAAGGTGTATACTATGGCTTTTCTTGTAATTCACATTGACCAGCTGACCCATAAAAAGTCTACTCAGTGACTGACGCTTTTATGATTTAGGTTCTCCAATCTGTTCTTCCAATTGAAGACAGTGAAGTTGTGCTCGGACAATATGATGGATATACAGATGATCCAACGGTTCCCGATAACTCAAATACTCCCACTTTTGCTACCATGATTCTCAGAATTCATAATGAAAGATGGGAAGGTGTGACACTTTATTAATATTATCAAAGTTCAAATTTGAATAGATTAGAAATATACTTTAGTAATATACTTTAGTTGGCTTTCAACTCATTTGACCTGCTTTGACCCGTTTGAGATAATAATATGACGTAAAATGTAACATCTTTCCGATTCTACATTGAGATGGTATTTTATTTTAATTAAATGTCACTGATTAGTAATATTTGATGTGTTGTAGGTGTTCCGTTTATTATTAAGGCAGGGAAAGCTTTGAATTCAAGAAAGGCAGAAATCCGGGTGCAGTTTAAGGATGTTCCTGGTGACATATATAAATGTGTGTAATCGTTTTTCATAAAACAAATGATTTTATTTTTTTTAAACAAACAATATTTGTATATTTGTTCAGGTCAAAAACAAGGCAGAAACGAGTTTGTGATTAGACTTCAACCTTCAGAGGCCATGTACATGAAGCTAACTGTAAGTATCCTCATTGTAAATGGCATTTTAGACATTTGACAGTGCGTGCTAAACATAATTATTTATTTAGGTTAAGCAACCCGGGCTTGAAATGAAGACGGTTCAGAGTGAATTGGATTTGTCGTATAGGCAGCGGTATCAAGGAACCATAATTCCCGAGGCTTATGAACGTCTGATTCTTGACACGTAAGTATATCTATGCATATATCTAATTGTTCAATAAGTTACAAAAAAGCTAGTTCCTTTATGCATCTTATATAGTACAAGAAATATATGCACATATAAACACAGTAACTACACAGATAGAAAGTTATGTTATTTGTTTGTTGGTAGAAGTTTAACAATTATTTATTTGGATTTACAGAATAAGAGGCGACCAACAACATTTTGTCCGCAGAGATGAGTTGAAGGTACGAATATGATAAGAACTGATATGTGTTGATTGTGATAGATTGGATTTAGGGAAGACAATAGGAACAAAATAGACGGAACGATTGCATTAGTGAAACGTAAAGAGAAAGTTACAAGGATAATCGTCTCTCCATCATCGGAGCCCTAACAAACTTAACAAATTTAACCCCTCCATCCCAAAAGAGTTATTAACCTATTTATAGAAATGAAATTACACTTAATAACCTTCTAGAATAGACAAATGACACTTAGAGGCTAACTATAGCATGATTCCTATCAGAGTAAGAATAAACTAATTAACATCTAAATGGATCGATTTGGGTTATGTGAAAGGACATTAAAAAGACTCGACTTAAAATGGAATCAAGTCAAACTAGTTGAAAGTCGGCCAAAGCGTATTTCTTGTACTAGGCGGGTGCCCGCGCGATGCAGCGGGAACACATATCGTTGATAGTGATTTGGTTTCAATTTTTAACCGTTCTGTTTTGGTTTACATGATCAAAAACCGCTACTAATTGTTTATTTAAAGACCATCAAATCGGATCGCAAACACCGCTACGTAAATGTTAATTTTTTTAACTAATAAAAGCTAAGGCGATATCATACTCTAATTAAAGAGAATAAAATTCTTGTTTTTATGGTGTCTTTTTTTAAAAAAAATATAAGTGTATGAAAAAATTATGATCGTTTAAAAGTTTTGGGTGGAAGTTAGGTTAAATGTGAAATTAAAAATAGTATATGGTTAAAAGATAAAGGGCTAAGGTTGTAACTATTACTTAAATTTATAAAATTTGATTAAAGTTGAGGGGACAATATTGTAACTATATTTAAAAAGTTGAAGTTTAATATTTTGCCCATCTTCAATATGCTATGTAAATTGTATCATTTGTTAATTAAGTTGTAAATTACTTAAAATCTAAGTGTCTTAATTTGCCCTTATTTAGTGTATTATATATAGTATAGATATAAATATACAATCTCATCAATCACTTTTGTTTTAATAGAGGATCATTAATGTTACAATACTATATTATAGTAATTATATTTATTGCATCACTATTTATACAAATTTTTTTAAAGGATTAATTTCGGTCATATACATCCCCTTAAAAGTTCAATATTTCATATAATAATTCACGAAAAGTATTATACTAATTCATTTTGTAGTAAACATTACCATCTTTGTTTTGCCTAATGAATGAATTTTAATGTCAAATATAACGTCCTCTTTGTTCACATTCTTATGAGTAATTGATTTATTTTATCTAGATGATGCCATTTTGACAGCTCTACTAAGTTTAAAATTGAAACTAATGTTACTCGAATGAGCAGGCGGCTTGGGAGATTTTTACACCGCTTCTGCACAGAATTGATAGAGGTGAAATGAAACCACTTCCATACAAACCCGGAAGCAGAGGCCCAGAGGCAGCAGATAAGCTGGCTGAAAATGTGGGATATGTTCAAACTCATGGATACATATGGATACCTCCAACCTTGTAGGGTGTCGATAATCCACCTGGTGACTGTATGTCATGATGTTTGATATATATTATGTGTGTGCCATTTGCTGTTTTTTGTATCTGGTGGCTGGTTTTTTCTTGTAACATTTGGACAGAATGGTTGTGTACCCATCACTATGGGGTGTAATAAAAGTAAATTGTGACGACAATAAGTATAATGTTATATCAGCATGCTCACAATAAAAGTTGGTTATGGCCATTGGCAATCGCTGGTTGGCATGCTGAGACTGAATGGTTATCTTGCTTCTCGAGTTGCGAGGTATCATAATCGTTAGCATTTGCATTCTTTATGAATTGTCTTTCATTATTAGACCATGTGTAGTCAAAACTAGGCACACATGCATTTTTGGCCATGTGGCGCAACTTTTAGGCATTTTGCAAAAAGTGAGTGTTGTGGGAAAATCCAAAACGCCTCTTTCTCCTCTCCCTCTCTCACACAAAATACTCAAATTCGAGTCAGTCTCACATTGTGTATAAAACGCTGACCTCCAAAATGGCCCGGGGGGTGGGGGGGGACACGTTTTTGGCCTCAAAATGCCATCGACTACGGATGGTCTAGACGAACTTGAACCTGACGGAAAGCATGAAACATCACTTAGGACAAGTATAATAGTTAGGTGTGAAGACGTTAATATTAAATTTTGGAGATAAAGATCAAACGTTGGTCGAATTAATTGTCGATTAAGTGGTGTTCTCAATTTTGAAATCGTTGGAATTAAATTTTGAGGAATTCCAAGTTGATGAAAAAAAGTCCATGTGGTAGCTTTTGAGTTTTGCATGGAATACAATTGTACAAAATAATTAATGTGGTGGGTCCAGTGAATGTGCATAAAAAGAAATTGTGTTATAGACTTATGGGTGATTAGCATGAATCCATAAACCTGATGGCCAAAGCGGGTAGTTTAACCAGTTTTTTTTATTGTGTTTTATTGTGCCGGACACTCTTTCTGGCCAATGTTGAAAATCCTAGCGAGGAGTTCGATTTTTATGGCGGAAAAACCAGCGGGCGTGTCGCGAAAGAAACGAAAGAACGGGGAGCTAAGGAATTCGTTTGGTGACCGAAAACACAGAATAGTGGGATGCTATTGTCTTTGTTGGTGGTCGATATTATTGTGTGCATATCAAGGAAAGTTGTGATAGGGGGGTAAAATTACGATCAAATAAGGGTTGAATCTATTTAGAAGCAATTTGCGGGTAGGAAGACGGAAGAAGATTCGTCAAAGCGGGAGGCTTTGAATCTTGCTGTGTCTAGCAGGGAAAGAATTAAACGGTAGAAGCAGAGAGCTTATTTTTTCTTTTGTTCGGTGGTCAAGAACGGTGTAGTTCTAGGACCAGAAAGAGGGATTGAACTTGTCGATCATGGTATGGGTGTTAAGAAACGGGTCCAATTCAAGATTAAGGGGAAGAATGAAGACGCTATCTTGAATTTTGAAGATAAAGATCAAACGTGTTATAGATAATTCTTGGTCAATTATTTATTGAGTATTTTATATTTAAATAGAGATAATTATTAGTTTTAACTAATAAGGTTAATCTAGGAATTTATTTGTTTATTAAAATAGAGTTTGTGTTGAGTTAGGATTATAATGAGTTTATTATAAATAGACTAGGTTAGTACCCGTGTAATACACGGGGTGATACTAAAATAAAAACAATAAAAGCAAATAATATTATAATATAAATTATTAAAAATGATTAACATCTTTGTATACTACATGAGCTGAACAACTAAAAACGAATGCATGTTTGTACAACTAAATAACAAATTCATCATTTATTTTTGTCACAAAGTAATGACATTCTATATTGAAAAATATTGATCTCAGGTTGAAACGTCTACAACTGTTGCATAAATCAATAAAATAGTAAATTAATAACATATCTATTCTTAAATTAGTACTATTAAAGTGTAAAACTTGCTAATAAGGGTGTGTTTGGGATTGCTTATTTAAGTGAAAAATGACTTTAGATTAAAAGAACTTATAAACTTATGAAATTTTGAAAAGAAGTTTTGAAAAGAATGCTTGGATTAGCTTATGTGTTGCGGAAAACCAAAATGACCAAAAGGGACACTCTTTTTTAAAATGAGTGTAATGGGGTTTAAGGGTGAGAGAGGTGTAATAGGTAAATCAAACTTATTAATTTAATAAGTTACATATTCCTAACTTTTCAAAAACCTCTATTTTGCCTTCACCATAAGTTAAAATACATAAGACCTTATGGTTTGCCAAACACCTTATACACCTTATTAACTTTTCAAAAAGTTTATAAGTTACAAGTTGATGAAAAAGTTTATAACTCATTGCCTCAAAGTTGGGATATGAATGTTGCAGTTATTAAGAAGACGAAAGACCTTAACAAGCTAACAATGTTTGAGGTCATGGCTATCATCAAAGCATGTGACATGGATGACAAACAACGTGCTATAAATCATGCAAACTCTTACAGCGCAGCTGGTTACAGTGTTTCCTCCAATAATGCACTCATCTCACAAGACAACTTCTTGATGTTCAAGACTACACAGGGACAATAGAAATTTCAACCTCAAGTCAACTTCTCAATGTTTAAATCCACTCAGGGTCAATTCTCTCCTGTCTCACCACAACCAGCACCAGTGTTCTTTGCTAAACCTGGTTAATCTCCTAATGTTAGTGCTCAGTCTCAATCGTCTGGTGTTTCTCCTAGTTAGAATTCCAGTCAGACTCCCGCTATTTCTAAAGAAACTCAAGAGAACATCGTTTTAATGGCGGATTCATGAACCGTTACAATGCCTTCCTTGCGGGAGATTTGGTTCAACATGTAGTGGTTGCTGAACTTGATCAAATTCATCCAGATGATGTAGAAGAAATGGATATCTCTTGGCAAATCGCCATGGCAGTATTTCGGGCCAAGAAATTCACTAAGAGAACAGGAAGGAATAATTGGAATGTGCCAAATAATCAGAATGTGGGTTTTAACAAGGACACTCTGAGGTGTTACAACTGTCACGAGCCGGGTCATTTTACTCGTGAATGCACCAATCCAGCCAAGGAAGGAAATATGGAAATGGCACTGGTTCCCGTGGGTAATGCTAGAGGAGAAGTTGGGGAGTTGGGGGTAGCTCAGGTGATGGTGAAAGGGGTTTGGTTGCTCAACAGTTGTCACACCCTCAAAATCCACTAACGGAGTTTTACCGTCAGAGGGTGTGAACTAACAGGATCGGAATCATTAGTTATAATCAAACCATAAAAACGTTTAAATGAAAATAAGTGCGGAAGCGTAAAACCATAGAAACAATGTTACGTCACGCAGGACGATTTAAAACCAATGATAACAGTTAAAAGTAAGTTTGCATAGTTAAAAGTTTATCAAGCAATGCATGTTCCTAAACCGCGCGCCCGCCTCGGCTACCTGAGAATAACATACTAAAAGTGTCAACACAAGGTTGGTGAGTTCACAAGTTTAAATAAAAATAAAGCGTTCAGCGTTTGCGTTCAGCGTTGTGCGTTACAGCGTTACATCGTTTTGCGTTATAGCGTTTTGCGTTACCAGATAGTGTTATGTCAATTATATATCGATAGGTAGCTAGTCTATACAACAAGTATTACTAAGTGTTCGACACCGAAGCTGACTCGTTTATTAAGTGCCTTGTCACCAGGTCATCCAGACCATGGTACGTGTTAGCCAAAATTACACCCGCTCGACCTCCAGTCGAGTTTAGCGTTGGGTGGGGTTTGTCAAACCCAGTAGTACTACTCAACAGTGACTCGCTATTCAAAATATTAACCGGTTCGATGTGTAGGACTTCAAATGTTTCGTTTGCCACTTAGCCTTTACAAGTGATATATAATTTATAACAAAATCTTAAATGCGTTGTGGAGTATGTTATCTCCCCCAAGTGAAAAGCGTTTGAAAACAGTTTAAAGAGGGGAAAGTGAAACTCACTGTTTGCGAAGAAATTCCCAAATTAAATCACCAAGATGCGCGTCACAGAAAAACTCTCTCTAGCATTCTAAAACAACAAAGAGATTTTTCTAAGTGTCGGAATATTATTGAGTCTCTAGACCCGGCACATAATACCTATGCACATAACATGTTTCGTGTTTCGTTTGTGAATCGTGTGTGACTTTAACAAGTGTTTTTGTGACACATTACATGTGTAAGCAATCATATACGTGTCATGTATTCATAAAGTACATCACTATCAATTATTCCCCGTAAGGGCATTTTGGTCAACAAATAACAATTAACTAGCCTATACGTGTCATGTATTCATAAAGTACATCACTATTACATAATTACTGTTTTGACATTTTTCGTTTATTCATCAATCGTTTGCGTCAACTCGTTTGCGTTTCGGTGCAAATCCCGAAAGACTACACATGAAGTAAGTGTTAAGCGTCATTTAAACCCTAGTTTAAATGTAATGAAGTGTGGGTTATAGATTTAGTGATCTTAAGTTTGAATTGACGGAGTTGAGTTAACGGAGTTAACCTGAAATTGACGATTGTCACATCATTCCCATGTTAAAGAATTTTCGTCCCGAAAATTTGAGTCAAGTCGTGATGAGTGTCTGAAAAAGTAAGAAAAATTTTCAGTTTGTAATATCATCCCCTAGTAGAAAAGAAATTTCGTCCCGAAATTTAATTCATACCTCCGGTGATGTCTGACGGTTTGCCGGGTTTCGCGGTTTTCTGTGTTTGGTTAGCCCTTCAAAAAGGTGAGGATACTTTTTCATCATTTGATCCTCGCGTTCCCACGTGAACTCCGGTCCACGTCTCGAGTTCCATCGAACCCTAACGATTGGAATCTTGCTGTGCTTGAGTGTTTTGGTTTCCCAATCCAAAACTTCGACTGGTTCTTCAATGAAGCGTAGCTGTTCATCAACTTGCAGTTCCTCCAAAGGGACTACTTGGGTTTCATCAGACAGGCATTTCTTCAAATTGGACACGTGGAATACATTGTGTACGCCACTGAGTTCCGTTGGCAGGTCCAGTCGGTACGCCACTGGACCAACGCGCTCAGTTATCCGGTAAGGACCAACATATCGTGGGTTGAGTTTCTTTCGCTTCCCAAAGCGAACCACACCTTTCCGAGGTGAGACTTTGAGTAGCACTCGATCGTTCACTTGAAATTCGAGGGGTTTTCGGTGCTTGTCGGCGTAACTCTTTTGGCAATCTCGTGCTGCTGCCATGCGATTTCGGATTTGAACAATCTTTTTCGAAGTTTCGAGTACCAGTTCTGGACCAGTGATTTGGCTGTCACCCACCTCCGCCCAACAGAGTGGTGATCGACACTTCCGTCCGTACAACGCTTCAAACGGCGCTGCTTTAATACTTGCGTGGTAGCTGTTATTATATGAAAACTCTACCAAGGGTAAGTGGGGTTCCCAACTTTTTCCGAAATCCAATACGCAGGCACGCAACATATCCTCCAGGGTCTGAATAGTTCGTTCACTTTGCCCATCCGTCTGAGGATGGTATGCTGTGCTCATATCAAGACGGGTGCCTAGTGCGCTTTGCATTTACTTCCAAAAGTGCGAAGTGAAACGTGAATCTCGATCAGAAATGATTGAGACAGGCACTCCGTGTCTAGACACTACTTCCTTCATGTAGACGCGAGTCAGTTTTTCCATTTTGTCCGATTCCTTAATCGCTAGGAAGTGTGCAGAATTAGTCAACCGGTCAACGATCACCCAGATGGTATCGCATCCCGTCGGTGTCTTAGGTAAACCCGTAATAAAATCCATTGAGATGTGTTCCCATTTCCACATTGGGAGTTCCGGTTGTTGCAGTAGGCCAGATGGTTTCTGGTATTCTATCTTGACTCTGGCACAAGTCAAGCATCTGCTCACGTAGGTGGCAATGTCGGCTTTCATGTTCGGCCACCAGTAAAGTGTCTTTAAATCATGATACATTTTATCTGAGCCAGGGTGGATAGAATATCGGGACTTGTGAGCTTCATCCATCACTAGAGTCCTCAACTCTCCGTATCGTGGAACCCAAATCCGGTTCTCAAAATATCGTACCCCGTCCGATCTGGTTTCAAGTTGCTTGTTCATACCCCGCATGAGTTCCGATGGAAGATTGTCATCTTTCAAAGCTTCAAGTTGCGCATCGCGAATCTGATCGGGCAAGTTGGCATGAATCGTGAGTTGCAATGCTCGCACTCGTCTGGGTTTATCTGTTTCTTTTCTGCTGAGGGCGTCGGCCACTACATTGGCCTTGCCAGGGTGGTACTTGATGGCACAATCGTAATCTTTGAGCAGCTCGACCCAACGACGCTGTCGCATGTTCAGCTCTTTCTGATCGTAGATATGTTGGAGACTCTTGTGGTCGGTGTAAATGGTAAACTTGGTACCGTACAAGTAATGCCTCCATATCTTAAGAGCAAACACCACAGCTCCGAGTTCCAAATCATGGGTCGTGTAGTTCTTCTCGTGAACCCGTAGTTGTCGAGAGGCATAAGCTATAACCTTCTCGAGTTGCATCAGCACACAACCGAGACCTTGTATAGATGCGTCACAGTGTACCTCAAAATTTTCCGTTCCCTCGGGAAGGGCTAGAATAGGGGCGCTGCAGAGTTTGGTTTTCAACAGTTGAAAAGCGGATTCTTGCGCGTTACCCCAATTGTACTTAGTGCCTTTGTGAGTCAAAGCGGTGAGGGGTTGAGCAATCTTTGAAAATCCCTCGACGAAACGCCGGTAATAGCCGGCCAGTCCCAGGAATTGCCGCACCTAAGTCGGAGTCTTAGGTGCTTCCCAGTTTTTGATGGCCTCTACCTTACCGGGATCGACATGGATACCATTCTCGTTGATCACATGTCCTAAAAAGTGAACCTCGCGAAGCCAAAATTCACATTTCGAGAGTTTAGCATACAGTTGTTCCTTCTTCAGCAATTCCAGAATTACCCTTAAGTGCTCTTCGTGGTCAGCTTCGTTCTTGGAGTAGACGAGAATATCGTCAATGAACACTATCACAAACTTGTCGAGGTACGCCTTGCATACTCGATTCATGAGATCCATAAATACAGCTGGTGCGTTGGTTAGGCCAAAAGGCATAACCGAAAACTCGTAGTGACCATACCGTGTTCTGAAAGCCGTCTTTGAAATATCTTCCTCGCGCACTCTCAGTTGGTGGTAACCGGATCGCAGATCGATCTTCGAGTAGTAACTTGATAGTTGAAGCTGGTCAAACAAATCATCAAATCGGGGTAAAGGATAACGGTTCTTGACCGTCACCTTGTTCAACTCCCGGTAGTCGATGCACATGCGGAAAGTCCCGTCCTTCTTTCGGACAAACAAGACAGGGGCTCCCCACGGCGATGAGCTAGGTCGGATAAAACCCTTATCCAACAAATCTTGCAGCTGAGTGGACAACTCCTGAAGTTCCGCCGGTGCGAGCCGATACGGGGCTCGTGCTATGGGTGCTGCACCGGGTGTCAACTCGATTTGGAACTCGACTTGTCGTACATGAGGGAGTCCGGGCAAATCCTCCGGGAAAACTTCCGGGAAGTCTCGCACAACAGGTATATCTCCAATTCGTTTCTCCTCCGCGGGTATCTCAATGATCTGCGCCAAAACTGCCGGATGACCCTTTCGTAGGTACTTCTGCGCCTTCATAAGGGAAATGACGCTGGTGGTCATGCCGCTTCTCTCACCTCGGACCGAAATGATCTCGCCGGAAGGGGTAGAAATGTGAACTATCTTGTCGTGACATAAAATCTCCGCTCGATTCTCGGATAACCAGTCCATGACGACAACGACATCGAAACTACTAAGCGTAAAAGGAATAAGGTCGATGTCAAAGACATGACCTGACAGTTTTAACTTGCATCCCGCAAGTACATGAGTCGTTACTATAGTCTTACCGTCAGCTAATTCAACAGGAAACTTAGCATCTAACGGAGTTGGAGTTAAGTCTAAGAGTTGACTAAAGGCTTTCGACACAAAACTTCTATCAGCTCCAGTGTCAAACAATACAGAAGCAAAACAATCGTTTACAGGGAACTTACCAGTCACCACATGCGGATCATTGCGGGCTTGACCCGACCCAATTACAAACGCTCTTCCCTTGCCATTGCTTCCACCATTACTGCCACTTCCATTACCCCCATTGTTGTCGTTCTGTTTCAGCTTGGGACAATCCTTCCTGAAGTGACCTTCCTGCCCACATTCGTAACATCCCTTCGTCGTCATAGGTGGTTTAGGAGCACCCTTTGCCGCAAGGTCTCCTCTACATTCTTTTGCTTGGTGACCCATCTTTCCGCATCTTTGACACTTGACGCGGTCACACTGGCCAACATGATGATAGTTGCACCTATTGCACTTTGGATATCTCCCAGCATATCCGCTCGAAACCTGCCCGCTACCGTTGTTGTTGTTGTTGTTGTTGTTGTGACTCTGAGTGTTAAAGCTCCGAGCGAATTCGGGCTTACGGTAGTGCTGTTGCGGTGGGAGGTTTGAGGATGAAGATCTGGTGTTGTCAAACTTCCTCTTTCCGCTGCTCGGGTTGCTGTTGCTGTTGTTGTCGCTACTCGGGTTGTCACGGGCCTTAGTGGTTGAACCCCTAGGTGGTAACGCACCTTGGGTCACAGCCTGATCCGTCAGTTTGTGAGCTAAACGGATCGCTTGTTGAATCGTGGCTGGTCTGGAAGACGTCACCATGCCCTGAATCTGCGGTGCTAACCCATCAATGTACATTTCGATCCTCTTGCTCGGCGGATCCACCATCCGCGGACACATCACAGCCAACTCGTGCGAACGGGTAGTGTAGGCTTCAATTTCCGTGCCCACCATCTTCAGTGACCAGAACTCTGACTCTAACTTCGAAATCTCTTCTCTCGGACAGTACTCCTCTCGCATCATATTTTTGAACTCCTCCCAGTTCATAGCATTAGCCAGTTCCAGTCCAGTGATCTGCACGTTCGAATTCCACCAAGTGAGGGCAGAATCCTCAAGTGTTCCAGCAGCGAATTTGACCCTACTGGCAGGGGGACAATTGCACATCTCAAATGCCGACTCGGCCTTCTCAGCCAAACGCAGGAAGCCTATAGCTCCCTCAGTGCCCTTAAACGTACTGGGCTTGCAGTCAAGGTAGTTCTTGAAGGTACACGTTCCACTTGGACCTCCAGCTTGATTCTGAACGTGTGCGGCTAAAGCGGCCGCTGCATGGTCGTTCAGCAGAGTTTGGAGTTCAGCTGCAGTCAAGCTGATGTTACCACGTCCACGTCCAGCGTTTCTTCCAGCCATTTCCTAGAATCACAGTATAAAGTGTTAAACATGAATTTTTCTTTCATATACAACACACCATACATGTAATAAAAAGATAGGTAAGAAAGAAATAAGAAACAACATCACATCACAACCACATATTAATCTAAATAAAAATTCATGATTAAAACCATTGTATTCGCTACAAAGTATTTCCCATCAATCCTTAAATCATAGAAAAATAATAGTTCGGATGGAGATAGCCCCTCCATCTAAGTGTCATCATCACTAGATGTCATCGTCTGAGGACACCTCTGAGTGTGCCTGTTCCTCAGCCGGTTCTTCTTTGGGTTCCTCCTCGGGATCTTCCTCGGGATCCTACTCAGGCTCCTCTTCGGGGTCTTCTTCAGGTTCCACTTCAGGCTCTGCCTCAGGCTCGGCCTCAGGCTCTGCCTCAGGTTCGGCTGCGTTCTGAGCAAGTTGCATTTGTAAGACATTGCAACGCTCTAGAGCTATCTCGGTTCGGGTCCTTGCTTCTTGGAGTTGCTCTGGCAAGTCTATCATCTCAGCTTGCATCTTCATCATAATCTTCATCTGTTGATCACTAGCCTCTTGCATTTCCTTCATTGCCGCTGCCATGCGGGCAATCTCCTCCTTAGTCTCGGTTCCGTCCTTCAACAGTCCGAAAACGTTGGCTCTCGTATAGCGCATGTAACCCACGTCACGCTCCAAGCATGAAACAACAGCTGCGAGAACTCGCTCTACAGGTTCGGTTATGGGTGATAGGGTGTTGGGATAAGCAGGGTGGTTCGGGTGAGGTAACGGGGGAACTTGTTCGCGATAGACCATACGTCTGATCATGTTAGGGTACCAATCCCAGCTAACGGCGTTTTTGTATATGCCTCCGGATAGGCGGTACCTTTTCGGTGCGGGAGCTTCGAGTTCCGGGACTACACGGGGTGGCGATGCGGTGGGTAACTGTGGTTCCTTCCCATGAGCGTGCGTCAACGAATCGGATGATGATGAGGGTGGCGTCGACATTCCTACAGGTAAGCCGTGTATGCGCGCGCGTATGAGTGAAAGAGGTAAAGAGATAAGATTTCAAGACTACACAACCCTATGCAGTGCGTATCATTATAACTAATGACCAAAAGGGACACTCTTTTTTAAAATGAGTGTAATGGGGTTTAAGGGTGAGAGAGGTGTAATAGGTAAATCAAACTTATTAATTTAATAAGTTACATATTCCTAACTTTTCAAAAACCCTCTATTTTGCCTTCACCATAAGTTAAAATACATAAGACCTTATGGTTTGCCAAACACCTTATACACCTTATTAACTTTTCAAAAAGTTTATAAGTTATAAGTTGATGAAAAAGTTTATAACTCATTGCCTCAAAGTTGGGATATGAATGTTGCAGTTATTAAGAAGACGAAAGACCTCAACAAGCTAACACTGTTTGAGGTCATGGCTATCATCAAAGCATGTGACATGGATGACAAACAACATGCTATAAATCATGCAAACTCTTACAGCGCAGCTGGTTACAGTGTTTCCTCCAATAATGCACTCATCTCACAAGACAACTTCTCGATGTTCAAGACTACACAGGGACAATAGAAATTTCAACCTCAAGTCAACTTTTCAATGTTTAAATCCACTCAGGGTCAATTCTCTCCTGTCTCACCACAACCAGCACCAGTGTTCTTTGCTAAACCTGGTTAATCTCCTATTGTTAGTGCTCAGTCTCAATCGTCTGGCGTTTCTCCTAGTTAGAATTCCAGTCAGACTCCCGCTATTTCTAAAGAAACTCAAGAGAACATCGTTTTAATGGCGGATTCATGAACCCTTACAATGCCTTCCTTGCGGGAGATTTGGTTCAACATGTAGTGGTTGCTGAACTTGATCAAATTCATCCAGATGATGTAGAAGAAATGGATATCTCTTGGCAAATCGCCATGGCAGTATTTCGGGCCAAGAAATTCACTAAGAGAACAGGAAGGAATAATTGGAATGTGCCAAATAATCAGAATGTGGGTTTTAACAAGGACACTCTGAGGTGTTACAACTGTCACGAGCCGGGTCATTTTACTCGTGAATGCACCAATCCAGCCAAGGAAGGAAATATGGAAATGGCACTGGTTCCCGTGGGTAATGCTAGAGGAGAAGTTGGGGAGTTGGGGGTAGCTCAGGTGATGGTGAAAGGGGTTTGGTTGCTCAACAGTTGTCACACCCTCAAAATCCACTAACGGAGTTTTACCGTCAGAGGGTTTGAACTAACAGGATCGGAATCATTAGTTATAATCAAACCATAAAAACGTTTAAATGAAAATAAGTGCGGAAGCGTAAAACCATAGAAACAATGTTACGTCACGCAGGACGATTTAAAACCAATGATAACAGTTAAAAGTAAGTTTGCATAGTTAAAAGTTTATCAAGCAATGCATGTTCCTAAACCGCGCACCCGCCTCGGCTACCTGAGAATAACATACTAAAAGTGTCAACACAAGGTTGGTGAGTTCACAAGTTTAAATTAAAATAAAGCTTTCAGCGTTTGCGTTCAGCGTTGTGCGTTACAGCGTTACAGCGTTTTGCGTTACCAGATAGTGTTATGTCAATTATATATCGATAGGTAGCTAGTCTATACAACAAGTATTACTAAGTGTTCGACACCGAAGCTGACTCGTTTATTAAGTGCCTTGTCACCAGGTCAACCAGACCATGGTACGTGTTAGCCAAAATTACACCCGCTCGACCTCCAGTCGAGTTTAGCGTTGGGTGGGGTTTGTCAAACCCAGTAGTACTACTCAACAGTGACTCGCTATTCAAAATATTAACCGGTTCGATGTGTAGGACTTCAAATGTTTCGTTTGCCACTTAGCCTTTACAAGTGATATATAATTTATAACAAAATCTTAAATGCGTTGTGGAGTATGTTATCTCCCCCAAGTGAAAAGCGTTTGAAAACAGTTTAAAGAGGGGAAAGTGAAACTCACTGTTTGTGAAGAAATTCCCAAATTAAATCACCAAGATGCGCGTCACAGAAAAACTCTCTCTAGCGTTCTAAAACAACAAAGAGATTTTTCTAAGTGTCGGAATATTATCGAGTCTCTAGACCCGGCACATAATACCTATGCACATAACATGTTTCGTGTTTCGTTTGTGAATCGTGTGTGACTTTAACAAGTGTTTTTGTGACACATTACATGTGTAAGCAATCATATACGTGTCATGTATTCATAAAGTACATTACTATCAATTATTCCCCGTAAGGGCATTTTGGTCAACAAATAACAATTAACTAGCCATTATTCCCCATGAGGGCAATTTGGTTAAATCATGGCAATCAATTAGCAATTATTCCCCGCAAGGGTATTTTGGTCAAAACAAAACAATTATATAGCAAGTATCATGTTTCATGCATTTTTACACAACTCAGCAGCTAGTTTCACCGAGACAGAAATCCTACTAGAAAGATTGTACTATTTCACTGATCATAGCATCTCAATTAATTTACCAAAAATCATCACAGAAGCACATATGTCTTAGGTTTCCAGAACATATTTAATTCTATTTTTATTTCACATAGTTTTCTCACAATCATCAAATCATTACAGCAAACTCATAACAGTCAAATTCATGCGCAACAGAATGTTATTTGCAAATCCTGTTAAACGAAAAATCCAATAAATGCAAGACCACTTTGGTTAAGTTCATAACTCAATAAGGCAACTTCCAGAAGTGGAACCAACCCAATTGGTCTCGTAGTTCATGAGATATAACATTTACAACACCACCTAACAGCAGGTCTAACAGCTCAGCTTTGCATAATGTTTTTGTAAAATCATAAAAGTTAACCTTTACTTGTCTAAAAATTACAAATTTATACTCTATAGAAACTAGACTCAACCTAGTTTACTGTAGTACCAATAACCTCAACCAATTTTCATCTTTACACTTCGTTACAGTCACTTAAACATCAATAACACATTCTGTCCAGAAACTGTTTGTATCCAAACTCAACATATTAACAATCTATGAACTATCATGCATTCATATAACCCTCTAGACTCCATAAACACCATCCATGAACATCAATTACACATTACATACAAGATTAGGTTTTTTTTGTTTGAACTCAAATCAAAGACACAACAATCAACATGTTACAATATCAATTCTACTTATCAATTCATTATCCAATCAACAACAAATCATATTAACTATGCATACATGAAATCGGTCAAGCTAGGGTTTTCAATTAACCCATTAAACATCAAAATCAAGTAACAAGGATGTAAAGGATGATCAATTATACCTTCCTAGCACCTAGTTCTTCAATCAAAAGCTTGAATTGAGGGTTGTATGTGTGTGTATAGTGGACGGCAGCCAAGGGAGCAAGGAGGAAGAGGCCGATCGGAGCTTGTGGGGTTATGATAATAAGTTAGGGTTAAGTTATTAAGGCTATATTTATAAACATACAAGTTACACTCAAGTCCCTCTACTTTCAATTGTTGTTTTTCTAACTTCACTAACTAGTTTACATCTTGAGTTAATGTTCATAACCATGTTATCACGTAACACATAAGTCAAACACATAATTATCACATAATTACTGTTTTGACGTTTTTCGTTTATTCATCAATCGTTTGCGTCAACTCGTTTGCGTTTCGGTGCAAATCCCGAAAGACTACACATGTAGTAAGTGTTAAGCATCATTTAAACCCTAGTTTAAATGTAATGAAGTGTGCGTTATAGATTTAGTGATCTTAAGTTTGAATTGACGGAGTTGAGTTAACGGAGTTAACCTGAAATTGACGATTGTCACAACTGTTCTCATGGTCTGATCAGATGGCTGCTCTCAACATAAATAATCAAACTGCTAACTTTGCTCATGTTGAAGACACTGAAGAAGAAATGTTGCTGAGGAGCAAGTTAAGGAACTTCAATTCGCGTTAATGGCATTCACTTCTCCCAGCCCGTCTGAGGTAAGTTCTCCATTATGCTCTCAAGCTTGTATAGATAAAGTAGATCTTTATAAATCTCACAACAGTAACTTTCTTAGAGAAATGGAAACGATAAAATCTGAAAACCGTAAACTTAAGAAAAATGAAAAATGTTATCTAGATAAAATTGAGGCACAGAAAAATGATTTTTCCAAGCTAAAATCTGATTTTAGTTTAAAATGTTGCCACCATCTAGATGCTAAACAGAAAATTGTTGAATTAACTGCTGAACTGCAAGCCTCTAAGTTTGAAACATCAAATCTAACTAAAAATTTTAAAAGGGCTAAACTTGATTTTAGAAAGTTTGATGTTTCCAGTAAGGTAGTTAATTCCATGATTGAAAATAAATTATGGTGGAAAGAAAATGAAGGTGAGGGTATAGAATACGGTTAAGTACCCCACCATACAATGACAACTATACCGGTCTTCCTCTTACCAAAGAGCATGAAGAAAAGGTAAACGACATGAAGTATGGTAAACCTGTTAAGATTGAAAAGGTTGACTCAGTAAAGGCCATTGAGTCCACTTCAGAAGTGAACGATTCTAATGTGTTTGCCTCATGTGCAGATCAAGTAATCATTGAGGATTGGACTGATGAGGATGATGAGTCTCGTGTTTTAATTAATAAAGACATTACTTCTGATGTATCTTTAAAATTACCTGTTTTGAATTATGTTATTCCGACTGTTTGTGTGAGTTCTGTTTTAAAGAGCCAAGATACTTGTGTGGTTGATTCCGTTAAAACTTTGAACTCTGATAATGTGGTTTTTAATAAGTTTAAGAGATCAAAAAACTCTAATAAATACTCATCGCCTAAGTTTGTTAAAGAGGGATGCTCTAATGACAAACAAGGTGGTAAGTCAAACCATGTGTCTAGTAGTAAACATCAAGTAAAACAAACTAGTCCACACAACCGGTCCAGACAAGGAGTTGCCCAAAATAATTTCTATGTAAAACGTCAAACTTGTTTTAACAGTGGCACTCCCGGTCATATTTCTATAAATTGTCCACATCGTCAATACGTTCCTTATTATGGATTTTATCAGAGAAATATGCCTCACATGGCTCATAATACCTGCAGGCAAAACTTCAGGCATAACCAGGCTAATCTCTCTGACGATGATTGGAACATAAACAAATCTGGTAGGTTTAGTCCTCATCAGACCAAGCCTAACATGTTTCGTAAAGGGGGTAGAAAAGGTGCTTCGGTAACAAAAAAGAACACGACTTATGTGACATTTGTCATTTTCGGTTCGATTTGTATTCGTAATTGTATTGTAAAATCGACCAATTTTGCTTTTCAGATCCTTTGATATTAATAAAATAGTGTATTTTTAGTTATAATCATGTTCCAAACTTTGTCGTTTTGTTTTAAGGCCCTTAACGGTGTTCAAAACACTTATTCCATGCTCAAAACGACCTAAAACAAACTTCAAGGACCAAAGTTGCCAAAAATTAATCCCATAAATATTTTTATTAACTATTATTTCCAGATTTCTTTTATGTATTTTAATTATTTTATTGTAATTAATGGTTTTACTTTAATTCAAAAACAACCAATGGACATTTTTGCATGAGATTCTATTGGTGGAGCCTTGCCACCCTCTCAAGCCTTTCTCTACACTCTTGGCCTATAAATACAAGTGTATTTCACTCATTTTAAGGTTGCTCATTCACTCCTTTTCTCTCCCAAACAAAGATTATATGTCCATATCTTCAAGGTTTCTTAATAACAAGAACCATTCTTTAATTTTTGTTTTGTTACTTAAGTTTGTGGTACAATATATATATAATAATTATATAACTTGTTTGTACATATTTATCTTGTTTAACTTATGCTCTTTTTAGTTTGTTTGTCATATTTATGAAGTTCCATGGTGGGGGTTTGTAGAGACTAACCTCGGTTTAACAGTAAATAGTCCAAACCGTGAACCGAACTTGTTACTAGTTTTGTTAAATAATTGTTTTAAACATGCTTTATGTTAGATTTAAGTTTCTAAAATTCTTTTATGCAAGTTCTTGGATATTTGGGCATGTGGAGACCATTGAGGAATATACTGTGAGATGGAAACTGAACCAATCCGATTTTTACTCGCTTAAGACACACAAGTGTGTTTTTAGCTATCAAGACTTGTATATTTCTTTAAAAATAGTTACAAACTGATTATAATTATTTTTTTAAGTATCTGGAAATGTTGGATCCAACTTGATCTTATAACATAGTTTGGATCGAAAAAACCGAACACTCGCTTAACGTACGTTGTTAGTTCTAAAACAATAGATCTACATACTTGGTTAAGTGTTATTATGTTTTAATGAGTTATCTCATAATATTAATATTTTGGAAAGTTGACTTTCAGTTTGACCATTTGTCAAGACCCGAACCAACAACCCGAACACTCGTTAAAGACCCATTTTAGTATCTTTTCCCTAAAGGAACTTGCATTTAGCATTTTCTCACCTTATTACTTAACATAGGTTAAGTAAATATTAAGGTTAGATACTTTAAACCGGTTTCGAGAAAACTTACATTTTAAAGGGTTATTATTATAAATTCTTAAATAGTTACATTTTATACATCGAACTTTAAATTGTTTACTTTTTGCAACAATTATTTTATTTAAAGATCTTCAAGACAACCTTTCTAAATCCAAGACTTTCTTTTATTTAGGCTTCATACGTTAACTCGTCATTCCGGCAAATCTCCAAATAATCAATCTTTCAAGTTTATTACTTGAACGTGAGTAACTTCATACCCCGTTTTCTATCTTTTATTTTTGGGGTGACATTTCATCTTATCTAAACTAAATGTTTTATGCTTGGGTCTTAAACCACAAACGTTGTTGTATACTTTACTTGAATAATTGCTCGATTTGGTGTTCTATGCTTATTTGCCTATGTGTTTATCTCTTTTGGATGGTGGAACTATAAATCCTAGACCATTTGGCAACCCCTCATGGAAAGGTGTCGTTAACTTAATGCAATTAACGATAACTATAAAATCCTATACTATTGGCAACCTCTTATAGTTGGGTGTCGCTAACTTGTTAGCGATAACTATTTTATCCAAGTTTATAGCTATTATTTATGGTTTTATATACTAGTTTTGTGGCTTTTCATACTATATATCTATTGTTCAAACTTATGAATTGCTCACCAACCTTTGTGTTGACAAACTTTATTTTATGAAATGTTACAGGTTTGCATCTAGGTTGATTTGATGATTGTGGAGGAAACCAAAGTCAAGACCTTTAAGTTATTAGCAAAAATGAACAATATTTGATTTGTTATATTTTGTTATATCTTGTTGTTGACTATCTCTTGAATATTGTTATGTGACATTTTCGATGTGGTAAAATGAAATGAGTTTGTTAAATATTGTCGCTTTAAATTAGTGTCATGCGCTTATGGGCAATCGTTACACCTCGGCATGTTCCGCCACCTTTGGTCGGGGTGTGACAGATTGGTATCAGAGCCTTGACAATTAGGATAGGTGGTTAGACGTAACGACCTAGAATTGTTATGCTTAGGGTCCTATATGTGTGTTCATACGTGTTTACTCTATTTTATTGTTCATATCGCATGTTTATTTATAAACTTGTTTAAAATTCACCAATATCCTAAATGTTCACAAACACACACTTTCATAGTATTTCCAAGGTATCCTTACCTTAAAACGCAAAAAAAGTAGATTTTCATTGTGTTTTTATGGATTACAAGACTAACTTGGATACCGTTGTTTCAAATCCCTTAAAGGTTGCGTTTATATCGGGTTTGTAGCCATCATAGAAAACGAGACAATATAAAATAACCATTTGACTAAAAGATTCCAAGGATCAAAGGTGATTTACTTACTTGGGATGGTTGATTTATAGTGCTTGTTTTCTAGGCCATAAACCGTGTTATAATGCCAATTCTTTAAGTAGTCGAATGCGAGCGTTCCGGTCGCCATCATAATTTTCGGTGTTAAAAGAATAGAACTACGGTGATTTCGTGGACTAGTGTTTTGGCATGACGTTGTATCCCGCTTTATTGTGTTATCATTGTTATTTGAGTCTAAAACATGAAAAAGTCGCGGTGGTTACGTGCACATGTTTTGACTCCAACGTGGTGTTTTATAAATATTTTTTTTAGTGTTGGAATATCGAGTCATGGTGATTTCATGCACGGTTTTTCCGACTCTATAAATCTCAAGATCTCAAATTTTCAAGCTTTAACCATCTCGAAATCATTTACGTTTTGTTTACTGTTTTGTTATTTATAAACAAAGTTTTATATTTTATCTAACACTAACATCTTCTCCATACTAACTCTAGGAATCACAAATCAAAAATCGAAATGTTATTTTATTTTATACACATTTATATTTATTTCCTTTTACCCATAACTTATCCCATTTTCTTTATAATTTTTAGCATGCCTCCGCTAAGACGCCAACCGCATAAGAACTCCACCCGACGCATGGCCGCTCTCGTCGCCAAGCAAATGGCCGCTGTGATTCTCGAATTTATAACCCAAATCCAAGCTATCCAACCCGCACCCGTTGAACCCAAACCCGCATCTTACCTGCTTAAGCAATTTACTAGTGCTAACCCGTCCGAATTCTTTGGAACCAACTGTGCGACTACCTTGTTGCAATGATTCGAATATGTTGAGAATGTGTTTTTACAAAGCGAATGCCCCGAAGCGAAAAAGACCAATTTCGCTTCAAGCATGTTTAGGAAAACCACCCTAACATGGTGGGGTAGTGTTATGCACCTCCAAGGTTCGGATGTGGCCATGGCTCTTCCATGGGCCTCAAGGCGCTTATGATGAAGAAATTCAAGGCGCTTACTCGCTCCGTTTCCATGCACCTCAAGGAGCTTATGATGAAGAAATTATGTCCCAAACACGAGCTCCAAATGCTTGAGGAAGAATTTTGGAACCTAAAGCAAGAAAGTGGTGATGACACCGCTTACTCGCTCCATTTCCACGAGCTGAGCGTTCTCGTGCCTCACTTGGTTACCCTAGCAGAACGTCAACTTGACAAATACATTGGGGGTCTACCAATGAAAATCTGGGACTCAGTCATGAGTAGCAAACCCGCGATCCTTGAGGAAGCCATCACTTTTGCCGATGCGCTATCGGAAAGTCATGTGAAGGAAGGTACCCTAACCCTCAAGAAATCAAGTGAGAAAGCTAAGCCCGAGCCCGCACCGCAAGCCAAGGTTGAACCCGCACCACAAGCCATTAACTACTCAAACTCTTCCCGACACAACAACAACAAAAAGAAACCCAAAACCAACTACCGAAATTATGTCGTCACCCAACCTCAACCACAACAACAAACCCAAACCCTTCCTCAAAACCGAAAACCTTATGTTGGAAACTCCCCGCTATGTAACACTTGCCAACTTCACCATCCACCAAACTTGCCTTGTCGCCATTGTATCATTTGTAACCGATTTGGCCATCTCCACACCACATGCCAATCCACCCAACGAACCCAACCTAACCAACCTAACCAACCAAGAACTTTTCCCCAAAATTCCCAAAACCGATATGCACCCTACCCACCAAATCAACCCCAACAACCCCGATCTTGCTTTAATTGTGGAGATCCCAACCATTTCCGCAACAATTGCCCACGTTTAACCTTTGCTAACCAAGCCCAAACCGTGACCATACCTTACTACCAAACTCAAGCCTACCAAGTTCAAACCTACCAACCTCAACTTCCCCAACTCAATGCACCACTCATCCAACCCATCCAAGAACCACCTCCACCTCCATCACAAGCACCACAAGTCAACCATGGCAACCAAGGGCGAGCTTTTATGATGAATGCAAATCAAGCTCAAGTGGCAAACGATGTTGTGAACGGTATTTTTTTGGTGAACTATCATTTGGCTTCTATTTTATTTGATACCGGTGCTGATGGAAGTTTTATTTCTTTGAAATTTGAGTCGAAACTTGCTATGCCTCGAACTAAGCTTTCCCGACCGTTCTCTGTTGAAGTCGCCAATGGAAATTCTATTACCATCAATTCCATCGTCTGCGATTGTTCTCTCATCCTTTCTAAGCATAAATTCTCCATCGATCTCATCCCGATGAAAATGGGTAGTTTCTATGTCATAGTAGGCATGGATTGGTTATCTTTGCACCGTGCTAAAGTCGTTTGTTTTGAGAAATTCATTCGCATACCGCTCGTCAACCGCAAGGTTCTTAAGGTCTTTGGAAACGCAACGTCTCGAAGGCTAAATCTCATGTCATGCGCTCAATCGCAAAAGTACTTACGTCAAAAGTACGTTCCTTTTTTGGCTCTCTCGGTGACAAAGGACAAAAAGGAAAAGAAAATCCAAGATATTCCTATTGTTCGTGATTTCCTTAATGTCTTTCCCGATGATGTCACCGGTCTTCCTCCCGTCCGTCCGATTGAATTCCAAATCGATCTTGTGCCCGGCGCGATGCTCGTGGCCAAGGCTCCTTATCGTCTAGCCCCGTCGGAAATGCAAGAACTACCAAACCAACTCGAAGAACTTTCCAATAAAGGTTTCATTCATTCAAGCTCTTCTCCATGGGGTGCTCTCATTCTCTTCGTGAAAAAGAAGGATGGTTCGTTTCGTATGTGCATTGATTATCTTGACTCAACAAGCTTACTATTAAAAATCTTTATCCTTTGCCACGTATCGACGACCTATTGGACCAACTTCAAGGCGCAACCTGTTTCTCCAAAATTGATCTTCGATCGGGTTATCATCAATTTTGTGTTCGCGAAGAAGACATCCCGAAAACCGCTTTCTGTACTCGATATGGACATTTCGAATTTTTGGTTACGCCCTTTGGGTTAACAAATGCACCCGCGGTATTTATGGACCTCATGAACAGCGTTTGCAAACCATTCCTTTATAAATTCATTATTGGCTTTATTGATGACATTCTTATCTTCTCTAAATCCAAAGCCGAACATGAACATCATTTGCGTTCCATTCTCGAGCTCCTTAGAAACGAACAACTCTATGCCAAATTTTCCAAATGTGAATTTTGGCTCGAGGAAGTTCAATTTTTGGGACATATTGTAAAGGACAAAGGTATTCATGTTGATCTCGCTAAAATTGAGGCCGTTAGGATTGGAAAACTCCAACGACTTCCACGGAAATTCAATCATTCCTTCGTTTGGCCGGATATTATCGGTATTTCATCCGAAACTTTTCTGAAATCTCTTTGCCTCTTACCTCTCTCACCCATAAGGGACAACGCTTCGATTGGGGTTCGAAACAAGAGGAAGCCTTTTGTACTCTCAAGGACATGCTTTGCAATGCTCCCATTCTAACCCTTTCCGATGGAAACGACGATTTTGTTGTATTTTGCGATGTCTCCTATCAAGGCCTTGGTTGTGTTCTCATGCAAAGAGGTCAAGTCATCACATACGCATCAAGGCAACTTAAGGTCAACGAGAAGAACTATATGACTCACGATCTAGAACTTGGTGCTGTCGTTTTTGCTCTCAAAATCTGGAGGCATTACCTTTATGGAATAAAATGTGTGATTTTCACCGATCATAAAAGCCTTCAACACATTTTTGACCAAAAAGATCTCAACATGAGACAACGACGATGGGACGAATTACTTAGTGATTACGATTGCGAAATTCGCTACCATCCTGGTAAAGCGAATGTTGTCGCAGACGCCCTAAGTCGAAAGGTTAATGTTAAATCCGTTTTGCTTCTAAGCGTTGTTGTTAAAACCGATCTTCAAATTCGTATCTTCCAAGCTCAACGTACCTCCGTTGAAGAGGGTAACATGTACAACGAAATGTCATGTGGAGCCGAACTTCAACTCGAAACCAAACCCGATGGCCTTTTGTACTTTCTCAATCATTTGTGGATTCCCAATCGCGAGGACCTTCGTACTTGTAATCTCGACGAAGCTCACAATTCGCATTACTCCGTTTATCCCGGTGCGGATAAGATGTATTTCGATCTTCGTGCTACCTTTTGGTGGCCGGGTATGAAAAAGGACGTAGCGTTGTTTGTATCTAAATGTCTTACTTGCTCAAAGGTCAAAGCTGAACATCAAAAACCTTTTGGTCTACTCGAGCAACCACCTATTCCCGTTTTGAAATGGGAAGACATTGCTATGGACTTTATCACCAAATTACCAAACACCCAAAAGGGCAACGATAGTACTTGGGTGATCATCGATCGATTAACCAAGTGTGCTCATTTCATTCCGATCCGCGAGAAGTATTCTGTCGAGCAGCTTGCTCAACTCTATGTTCGGGAAATAATGTGTCGACACGGTTTGCCATTGTCTATCATCTCCGATCGCGATGCCCGTTTTACCTCTCATTTTTGGCGATCTCTTCAAGGAGCTTTGGGAACACGACTCCATCTTAGTACCGTTTATCATCCTCAAACGGACGGTCAAACCGAACGTACGATTCAAACACTCGAGGATATGCTACGAGCATGTGTTCTTGATTTTGGTGGAAATTGGGATTCTCACGTTCTGTTCATCGAGTTCTCATATAACAATAGCTATCCTTCTAGCATCGAAATGGCTCCTTTTCAAGCTCTTTATGGTCGTAAATGTCGTTCCCCGGTTTGTTGGAACGAAATCGGTGAAGCTCAAATCACGGGACCCGAAATGGTCTATGAAGCAACCGATGTCATTGATCAAATCTGTAAAAATCTCTTAGCCACTAGAAGTCGTCAAAAGAGTTACGCCGATAAACGGCGAAAACTGATCGAATTTAATGTTGACGATATTGTCCTTCTAAAAGTATCCCCTTGGAAGGGGGTAGTCCGTTTTGGAAAGAAGAGTAAACTAGCTCCTCTTTTCGTTGGTCCTTTTAAAATTATGAAACGTGTTGGGAAGGTGGCTTATCGACTCGTACTACCGGAAGAACTTGCCGGTGTTCATCCGACTTTTCATGTATCAAATCTTAAAAAGTTCCTAGCCTAGGGTAATCTTCATATACCTCTCGACGAAGTTCATGTTGATGAGTCTATGATTATGGTTGAACGACCCGTTGAGATCATGGATCGCAACGAGAAGAAAACCAAGCGTAGTCGAATTCGATTAGTCAAAGTTTGATGGGAATCACGGCGTGGCGCGGAATTTACATGGGAATGAAAAGACGCAATGAAAGAGAAGTATCCACATTTATTTACATCATCATCTTCGTCTTAATTTCGGGATGAAATTTCCTAAAGTAGGGGATACTGTGACATTTGTCATTTTCGGTTCGATTTGTATTCGTAATTGTATTGTAAAACCGACCCTTTGATATTAATAAAATAATGTATTTTTAGTTATAATCATGTTCCAAACTTTGTCGTTTTCTTTAACGGTATTCAAAACACTTATTCCATGCTCAAAGCGACCTAAAACAAACTTCAAGGACAAAAGTTGCCAAAAATTAATCCCATAAATATTTTTATTAACTATAATTTCCAGATTTCTTTTAAGTATTTTAATTATTTTAGTTTAATTAATGGTTTTACTTTAATTCAAAAACAACCAATGGACATTTTTGCATGAGATTCTATTGGTGGAGCCTTGCCACCCTCTCAAGCCTTTCTCTACACTCTTGGCCTATAAATACAAGTGTATTTCACTCATTTTAAGGTTGCTCGTTCACTCCTTTTCTCTCCCAAACAAAGATTATATCTCCATCTCTACAAGGTTTCTTAATAACAAGAACCATTCTTTAATTTTTGTTATGTTACTTAAGTTTGTGGTACAACTTATATATAATAATTATATAACTTGTTTGTACATATTTATCTTGTTTAACTTATGCTCTTTTTAGTTTGTTTGTCATATTTATGAAGTTCCATGGTGGGGGTTTGTAGAGAATAAACTCGGTTTAACCGTAAATAGTCCAAACCGTGAACCGAACTTGTTACTAGTTTTGTTAAATAATTGTTTTAAACATGCTTTATGTTAGATTTAAGTTTCTAAAATTCATTTATACAAGTTCTTGGATATTTGGGCATGTGGAGACCATTGAGGAACATATTGTGAGATGGAAACCGAACCAATCCAATTTTTACTCGCTTAAGACACACAAGCGTGTTTTTAGCTATCAAGACTTGTATATTTCTTTAAAAACAGTTACAAATTGATTTTAATTATTTTTTTAAGTATTTGGAAATGTTGGATCCAACTTGATCTCATAACATAGTTTGAACCGACAAAACCGAACACTCGCTTAACATATGTTGTTAGTTCTAAAACAATAGATCTACATACTTGGTTAAGTGTTATTATGTTTTAATGAGTTATCTCATAGTAATTAATATTTTGGAAAGTTGACTTTGGGTTTGACCATTTGTCAAGACCCGAACCAACAACCCAAACACTCGTTAAAGACCCGTTTTAGTATCTTTGTCCTAAAGGAACCTGCATTTAGCATTTTCTCACCTTATTACTTTACATAGGTTAAGTAAATATTAAGGTTATATACTTTAACCCGGTTTTGAGCAAACTTGCATTTTAAAGGGTTATTATTATAAATTCTTAAATAGTTACATTTTATACCTCGAACTTTAAAATTTTTACTTTTTGCAACAATTATTTTATTTAAAGATCTTCAAGACAACCTTTCTAAATCCAAGACTTTCTTTTATTTAGGCTTCATATGTTAACTCGTCGTTCTGGCAAATCTCCAAATAATCATTCTTTCAAGTTTATTACTTGAACGTAAGTAACTTCATACCCCGTTTTCTATCTTTTATTTTGTGGGTGACATTTCATCTTATCTAAATTAAATGTTTTATGCTTGGGTCTTAAACCAAAAACGTTGTTGTATACATTACTTGAATAATTACTCGATTTGGTGTTCTATGCTTATTTGCCTATGTGTTTATCGCTTTTGGATGGTGGAAATATAAATCCTAGACCATTTGGCAACCCCTCATGGAATTGTGTCGTTAAAGTAATGCAATTAACGATAACTATAAAATCCTAAACTATTTGGCAACCTCTTATAGTTGGGTGTCGTTAACTTGTTAGCGATAACTATTTTATCCAAGTTTATAGCTATTATTTATGGTTTTGTATACTAGTTTTGTGGCTTTTCATACTATATATCTTTTGTTCAAACTTATGAATTGCTCACCAACCTTTGTGTTGACAAACTTTATTTTATGAAATGTTACAGGTTTGCATCTAGGTTGATTTGATGATTGTGGAGGAAACCAAAGTCAAGACCTTTAAGTTATTAGCAAAAATGAACAATATTTGATTTGCTATATTTTGTTATATCTTGTTGTTGACTATCTCTTGAATATTGTTATGCTACATTTTCGATGTGGTGAAATGAAATGAGTTTGTTAAATATTGTCGCTTTAAATTAGTGTCATGCGCTTATGGTCAATCATTACACGTCGGCATGTTCCGCCGCCTTTAGTCGGGGTGTGACAACTTCTAAACCGAAACAAGTGGAAAAGACAAAATCGTCTGTTTCTAACACTCAAAAACAAGAGATCAAGTCATCCATTCGTACACATAATGCCAAACCTTACAATGGTAGACATAAATGGTTGTCTAAATCTCTGGTAAAAGAGGCATTGAATTGAATGTTAGATGATCAAATGTTTATGTCATTGCAACCTGTGACAACCTTGGATGAGTCAGGGTCACCCAATGTAACTATGGACTGGGTACCAAAGTCTAACTAATCTCGCACCTTGTGCAGGAACAGCTATGAAGGAATATCATCAAACCTTGGTAATTGATAGTGGTTGTTCCAAGCACATGACAGGAGACATTTCCCAACTACACGACATTCAAATATTTAACAGTGGGTATGTGTCCTTTGCGGGAGGAGAAAGAGGGAATATTACTCAGAATGGTACAGTAAGTAACGGTGTTCTAAAATTTGAAAATGTTAATTTTGTTCTTGAGTTGAAGCACAGTCTGTTAAACGTGTCACAGATCTGTGATAAAGGTTTTTCAACTCATTTTACTAATAAAGAGTGTTTAATTTTAAAACCTGGTGTTATCATACCAGAAGATTGGATTCTTGTTTGATCACAAAGAAAAGATAACGCTTACGTGATCGACATGAACAAAAATGTTCCTGATTAAATAACCTGTTTTTTTCAAAAGTGTCACAACATAATGCCATGCTTTGGCATCGCAGTCTTGGTCATGCAAATGTGAAAAACTTAAACCGTCTTGCCAAAAATGATTTGGTGCGTGGTCTACCCGTTAAAGATTTTGTAAGTATTGAGAAGTGTAAGGCTTGTGCCTTGGGTAAACACAGTCGAAAACCTCATAAGCCAAAATTGATTAATACCATTATGCATATGGACCTTTTCGGTCCGGTTCATGTTTTGAGTCTCTCTCACAGCTCTTATTGTCTCGTTATTACTGATGACTACTCACGTTTTACTTGGGTGTTTTTCTTGTCAAATAAGAGTGCAACTGCAGAATTGATCAAAAGGTTCGTGGTACTTATGGAGAATCAGCTGAATCTGAAGCTGAAGGGCATTCGTTGTGAAAATGGTACGGAATTCAAGAATGCTTCATTGAATAATTTATGTTCAGAAAGGGGGGGGGGGGTGCTTCGTCACTACAACTTAGCTCGGACACCGCAGCAGAATAGTATGGCTGAAAGGAGAAACAAGACTCATATCGAGGCAACGAGAACCATGTTGTGTGATTCTAAACTACCATGATTCTTCTGGGCAGAAGCTATTAATACAACATGCTATGTTCAGAATCTGGTGATAATCAACAAGTCTCAAATGAATACTCCATATAAGATTGTCTATGGTCATATGCCCACAGTTGCACATTTTAGAGCGTTTGGTTGCTCGTGTACTCTACTGAATCTCGAGTCAACTCCAAAATTCGAGGCCAAAGCTGATGATTATTATTTTGTTGGTTACGCTGGTTATACCGCCTACAGAGTCTATAATAAGTCAACCAAGTAGATTTTGGAATCATATGATGTTCATTGGTTTGAAGAAAATGAGACCGATGCCCGTGTTAGTCCTGACTGGCTGTTCGATTACAATGAACTCTTCAAACCGTTCAATGTACTTCTGGTTATCAACACAGAAACTTCAGGTGGTGCTACCATAGATGATGAGAAAGAAGACCCACATGCAGTATCTGACATGTCTCCAATTCTAGATGATGATATCACAGAACCACTTGATTTCACTCCACCCGCCTCTGTCAATCAATTAGAAGAAGTTACTGAAACTATGTCTTCAACTTCTTCAGAAAATGCTCCAACAATTGAGGGGGACAGTCCTATTCGTCAAATTTTCAAGAGCACTCTGTTTCCCGATGTCATTCTGAATGAATACGTTGCCAGCACCTCGTACTCATATAGTACGGCGGCTTCTGGATAGAAGAATCCCCTCACTGAGTTGATGAGAATCTATCAAACTTACCTTCTACCGGAGTTGTTCCCGAAAAACCGATTCCATCAAGAACCCAACGAAATCATCCAATTGAGAATATCATAGGTCCTCTTGAAACAGGCGATTCCACCATAAGTCAGGCATGACACATAAACAGTTGCTTATTTTCTTGTTTTATCTCTCAGATTGAACCAAAATCGGTGGAAATGGCTCTCCAGGAACCGAGCTGGGTGGATGTTATGCATGAAGAATTAAATCAGTTTGACAAAATGAAAGTATGGAGGTTGGTTGAGTTTCCGGAGGGAAAGAAAGCACTAGATACGAGATGGGTTTTTCGAAACAAACAAGATGACACTGGGTTATTGTTAGAAACAAGGCACGGTTAGTCGTTCGTGGCTTTCATCATGTTAAGGGTTTAGATTACACTAAGTTTATGCTCCCGTAGCTAGACTCGAAGCCATCCAGATTTTTCTGGATTATGCATCATTCATGGGTTTTACCGTCAATCAGATGGATGTTAAAACTGTGTTTCTGTATGGCGAAGTTAAGGAGGAGATTTGCGTGGATCAGCCACCGGGGTTTGTAGACTCTAAGAATCCTACTCATGTCTACAAGCTAGATAAAGCACTATGCGTTCTTCATCAAGCTCCTCGGGCGTGGTATGCAACATTGACGGCACATCTTCTGGGTCACGGTTATAAAAGGGGGACCATTGATCAAACTCTGTTCCTTGAAACCATTGGGAAAGACTTGATTCTGGTTTAGATTTATGTGGATGACATTATTTTTGGGTCTAGTAGTGCTGAGTTGTGTACTGAATTTGAAGAAGTAATGAAGAAAAGATTTGAGATGAGCTCGTCGGGAGAAATGATAACTTTTCTGGGGTTGCAGGTTCGTCAAAGCTCAATGGGAATTTTGCTACATCAAGGAAAGTAAGCTGAAGATATGCTTGCCAAATTTGAATTTCAAGATTCCAAGAGTGCTACCACTCCTATGGCAGAAAGGCCTCTCCTGTCGTCTGATCCTAAAGGGAGTCTCGTAGATCAAGCGTCTCGATCGATTATCGGGTCCCTGATGTATCTCACCACCAGTCGTCCTGACATCAAGTTCACAGTCTGTCAATGTGCTCGTTTCCAGGCTAATCTTAAAATCTCTCATTTAATTGCTGTTAAACGTATTTTTAGATATCTGAAGTGACATCCGAAGTTAGGTCTTTGGTATCCCAAAAACTCGGATTTTGATCTTTATGCTTTTACTGATAGCAATTATGGTGGAGATGACATTGACAAGAAATCCACATCTGCTGGTTGTTAATTCTTGGGCGATCGTCTCATCTCTTGGCAATGCAAGAAACAACAAAAGGTGTCCACATCGACTGCCGAGGCAGAGTATGTTACTGCGTCAGCTTGCTGCTCACAGGTTATCTGGATACAACATCAATTGCTGGATTATGGTTTGGAATTTTTTAACACACCTATCTCTTGTGATAATGATGCTGCCATTACAGTCGTTAAAAATCCTTTTCAACACTCAAAAACCAAGCACATTAATATTAAAATACATTTTATTTGCGACTGTTACGACCGAAAATTGATTCATTTTGAGCAAGTTCACACTGATAATAATGTGACAGACTTATTTACAAAATTGGTCGAAACAGCCAGATTTAATGTGCTTGTGAATTTTCATAAAATGTTTCGTTTCGAGGATTGAGTCTTTTTGAGTATAAATTTGTACATATTATCAAAAATTTGCACATATTTAGTGGGAGAAAAATCAAAAAGTCAAAAATAGTGTGTGCGCGTTTTTCTTATTTCATAAAATAAAAAAGGCAAAAAGAGCGTGTGTGCGTTATTCTTCTTTTATTATTCACTTTCGCTTAAAATTATGTTGGCTGCTCAAGTTTGAAGGACATATACTTGTATATGTTTGGTCCGGTCATCTACTCATAGATTCACAGGATTGCCATTTACCTAAAGACTGAAAGCATCCGGGGTGATTGTGATGTGTTTTGTGTTTCGAATTCTTTCACTTAAAATTATGTCGGTAACTCCAAGTTGGAGGGACATGTATTCTCATATGTTTTTGGTCCTGTTAACCACTTGTGGACATACCGGATAGCCATTTACCTGAAAACTAAGAGTGACCGGGGTGACTGAGTTTTAAACTGTCTTATGGGAAATGATATGATTATTCAGTTTACAGCTTTTTGAAGCTTGAAAATTATTTTCAAATGAAAATTGATCCAACATTTGGAAAATGATAGACAAATTGTTTCTGTATGCCTAACGGGTGAAGTTACTAAGCTTAATAGGCTCTAGAACAGTCACTGATACGTATGGTAGCTTTCCTTGATGCGTAAAAGTTGAAGTGATATAAACTAAATATGCTAAACTTACTGCGGAGAGTCATTTTGAAGAAATGTGCATGTCTTCATATACATCTCTCCAAAGGATAGGCAGAAAAGCAGTTACCCAGTCATACACGAGCCCGTTAGTGTCTTGATCACCAAAAATATTGTGTTGTTCTGCTTATTATTACTATTTATTTAAAAATAAAATTGTTATATATACATATATACATTAAATATTTTTTAAGGCTTAAAGGGGTTAAACTAGAACTACAGGTTGGGGAACTCAAGTAAGTCCTAAACACTCTGAATGAAAGGCATTTATGTCACACCCCGACCAAAGGCGGCGGAACATGCCGAGGTGTAACGATTGCCCATAAGCGCATGACACTAATGAAAGCGACAATATTTAACAAACTCATTTCATTTCACAACATCGAAAATGTCACATAACAATATTCAATAGATAGTCAATACAAAATATAACAAAATATAGCAAATCAAATATTGTTCATTTTTGCTAATAACTTAAAGGTCTTGACATTCGTTTTCACCACATGCATCGAATCAACAAAGATGTAAACCTGTAACATTTCATAAAATAAAGTTTGTCAACACAGGTTGGTGAGCAATTCATAAGTTTGAGAAACAATAGTATATAGTAAGAAAAGCCACAAAACTAGTATACGAAACAATAAATAATAGCTATAAACTTGGATAACATAGTTATCGCTAACAAGTTAGCGACACCCAACTATAAGGGGATGCCAAATAGTTTAAGATTTTATAGTTATCGTTAATTGCATTACGTTAACGACACCTTGCCATGAGGGGTTGCCAAATGGTCTAGGATTTATAGTTCCACCATTCAAAAGAGATAAACACATAGACAAATAAGCATAGAACACCAAATCGAGCAATTATTCAAGTAAAGTATACAACAACGTTTGTGGTTTAAGACCCAAGTATAAAATATTTAGTTTAGATAAGATGAAATGTCACCCTCAAAACAAAAGATAGAAAAAGGGGTATGAAGTTACTCACGTTCAAGTAATAAACTTGAAAGATTGATTATTTGGAGATTTTGCCGGAACGATGAGTTTAACGTATGAAACTTAAATAAAAGAAAGTCATGGATTTAGAAAGGTTTTCATGAAGATCTTTAAATAAAATAATTGTTGCAAAAAGTAGACAATTAAAGTTCAAGGTTTATAATGTAACTATTTAAGAATTTATAATAATAACCTTTTAAAAATGTAAGTTTGCTCGAAACCGGGTTAAAGTATCTAACCTTAATATTTACTTAACCTATGTTAAGTAATAAGGTGAGAAAATGCTAAATGCAAGTTCCTTTGGGACAAAGATACTAAAACGGGTCTTTAACGAGTGTTCGAGTTGTTGGTTCGGGTCTTGATAATTGGTCAAACCCAAAGTCAACTTTCCAAAATATTGAATGTTATGAGATAACTCAATAAAACTTTATAAGACTTAACCAAGTATGTAGATCTATTGTTTTAGAACTAACAACGTACGTTAAGCGAGTGTTCGGTTTTGTCAGTCCAAACTATGTTATGAGATCAAGTTGGATCCAACAATTCCAAGTACTTAAGAAAATAATTAAAATCATTTTGTAAACTATTTTTAAAGAAATATACAAGTCTAGATAGCTTAAAACACACTTGTGTGTCTTAAGTGAGTAAAAATCGGATTGGTTCGGTTTCCATCTCACAATATGTTCCTTTATGGTTTCCATATTCCAAATATCATATATCTTTTATAATAATTTATAAATGAAAAATATTTAAGTTTTACAACTAAAAAGTTAACAACAAGTCTTTTAAGCAAAAGTTTCGGTTTGGTTCGGTTTCCATCTCCCAACAAGTTCATAAATGGATTCCACATGCTTAATATCATAGAACTTGTAAAAATGATTTTTGAAACTCAAATCTAACATTAAACATGTTTAATCAGAGCTTGTTGCTGCTATTTTGGAAAGATTGTTGCTGATTGAAGATTTGAAGAAAGATGACGTAAGCAGACCACTGTTCCATTGAAAAGTGACGTCAGCAACTTTGTTCTTTATTTTTCTTCCAGATCTACAATCATTTGGTGTTTTCTCTTCCTTACTCTGTTTAAAGCTTTAATTTTTATTTACAAATCTTGTTCTAATCGCATCAGACACATCAGATCTGAACAACCGGTTTTCAGATCTGATTATTTTTGAACTCTGTTTTTACAAAGAAACTACTTTTGAGTTCTCAAAATGTCTGGTTACGAGAAACAAGAAGTATCTACTAACAAGATTCTTTCACAAAATGGAAGGTCTTGTTTGAAGCAGCCGTTTGCTATAATGATGTTGATATGTGGAACTCCATCAAGAATGGTCCACAAGGCACTGATGAAGAAGGTGCAAATACAGCTGCAACTGCTTCTGTGAGAGAAAGAATGAGAAAAGTAGATGACAAGGCTTTAGCTATGTTAAAGCTAGGTCTGTCTTGGGAAATACTTACCAAGGTTTCACATCATCCCAATGTCAAGGCAATGTATGATGCAATACTTGAAATGTTTGAGGGAAATTTTGAGCTCAAAAACATCAAGAAGTAGAGATTGAAGCAACAGCTATAAAGATTTAAGTATAAAGAAGGAGAAAGGTTGAAGTCTATTCTTGAAAGGTTCCTAGAAATAGTGAATGATCTTTGAACCACAGACTATGTCATGACTGACTTTGACCTGAATACCAAGCTTCTTAACTCTATGCCAAAGGAATGGTACACTGCCTGCAAATTCATCTTTCAGAAGCACAACTTCAATGAATTGAAATTGGATGATGTAGTGTGCTTCCTTCAAGCTGCAGAGATAGAGATGATAGAGAATGAGATGATTAAGGAGGAAAGACCCTGCTTCAATGTTTCAAATGCATTGATTGCACCTATGGGTAATTTGACCACCAAGAATCAACAGCAGATTCCTATTATTGAAGAACCAAGTGAGCATAGTACTGACACTCCAAAATCCTTTGTTGGTGGAAGCACAAGTAATCTTGGAAACCAGCAAAGATTCAATGTGCAACTGATTGATGACACTGATTCTGCCTCAATAGAAAGTGGGAATGTACCTCATACTAGTGGTGGACATGGTCAAGGCAATGATCCACATGCCTTTCTCTCAATGTTTACAGAATCATATAATGCATTTGTTGCAAAGAATTTGATTCACACAAGTGTAGTACAAGAGGATCTTGAGTAGATAGATGTTGATGATTTGGAGGACATGGATTTGAAGTGGCAAGCAGCCATGTTGGCTCTTAGAAGCAAGAGGCTTTACAACAGGACTGGTAGGTCACTCCTATCAGGGCCTAATGAAAGAATTGGTTTTGATAAGTCAAAAGCCATTTTCTATAATTGTCAATAGCCTGGTCATTTTGCAAGAGAGTGTAACATGCTCAAATGAACCAATTTCAAAACCATCCAAGAAATCAGCAGCCTCAGTATCAACAGAATCAGCAGAGACCCAACAACAACTTCAACAACAACTTTAACAACAATCCCAATAACTATAATCCCAACTTCAACAATTTTCAGCCACAAATGAACAATCATAATCAAGGAATGCCTCAGAATCAAGGTTTTCAAAGAAACAACAACCAAAACCTTCAAACTGTTCCAGACAACACTATTCCAGCCAACCAAAATCAGATCAGAAATCAAGGAAATGTTGCTGTAACTACACAGCATGAGGGTAACTTTGATTGGAGCAATCATGAAGAAGACATTGCAGATGATATCAAGAAAGCAAATGTGGCATTCATGGCCATAATTGAGAAAGAAACTGGATCATCTTCTCAGGTACATTCTGCTCCTACTATTGATTTAACTGAAGTTATCAATGATTTGAAAATGAATGTAGGCAAGCTGGAAAGTGAGTGTTTTAATAAACAAAGTATCATAAATGGATATGAAGCAAGTGAACTGATAAGTGAAGAAAGGATGAAAAGTTTGGAAGAAGACTGTGTAAACAGCTACAGAGCTCAGAAAAGGTTCATAACTGAAATAGATGGGTTGAAGAAAATGATTATAGAAGAGAAGGTGCAAAACACTAAGTTGCAACTTGACAATGAATTCTTGAAGAAATTGGTTTCCACTGGAAACATCTGTGGAATTTTAAACCAAGTTAAGGAAGAAGACAAGTACAAAGCAGTACCACCACCTTTCAACAACAACTTTATGCCAAAAGTTGATAAAGAGAAATAAATGCATATCTACAACAATTCAAAGATGTTTTTCAAGACAAAGAAGAACTTGTGGATTTGTATAAGAATGTTGAGGTGAGTGAAGAAGGAGAGTTTGTTGTGAAGAAAGATTTGAAAGAAGAAAATTCAATTGGAGTTCAAGTCTCTGAAGATGACTTTGGTTCTGATGATCTGAATCAAGATGAATTAAGTGATTTGAGTGATCAAATTACTGATGAAGAAATCAAAGCTGCTGAAAGAGAAAGAAAATACAAGAAACCAGAATCTATTGAAAAACTTCCATTGTATCCACCTGTCACATCAAGAATGAAGAAACAAAATGAAAGAATGAATAGGGAGCATGTGAGGGTTGATATCTGTGAAAGATCAAAACAAAGTCATAATGCAGTGAGACCTCCAAGCAAAGCTCTATTGAAAAGAATTAAAGAGAACAAAAAGGTGAAAGAAGCTGAAACAGTTGCAAGTGAAAACTTTATTCCTGTTTACCCTATATTCTCAAGTGTTGAAGACTTTGACATTGGAGAAGTAGAAACAATGGAGGAATATGAAAATAGGAAATCAAGACAAAGGGAAAGCATAGAGGAAGAACCTTTGAGCTTAAGGGAAATTGTCTTTGTTAAAGGAAAAGTGGAAAGAAGTGACATAAGGATAGCTGAATTTGTCCCCTTATCAATTGATTTTGACATTTTAAAAATTAAAAAGATAATTGGAGTTGATCCACCAAGACCAAGTGAAAGGTTTAAGAAAGGGGCTGATCATGAAAAATATAAAGGAAAGTTTTGGTGCAAAAAATGTGATGAGAATGGTCATCACACAGATTCTTGCAGTGAAAGACTCAAATTCAAACCCTTTCACGTCCGAAATGGAACAAAGTTTGGACAAGACTTTGTGGCATACAAAATGAAGTATGAAAAATATTTGGGTATCGGAAAAGTTTGTGAAGAGGAAGTTCTGAAGAATGAAAGCCAAAAGCCTTCAATGAAAGCCAAGAAACTTGTGAATACGCATGATCAAAGGAATAAATCTCCTGTAAAGCATGAGAGAAAGGTCAAACAGAACTCTCAACCCTTAAGAATCATCCCTAAAAGGGAGACTCAATCTGTCAAATCAGATAGTTCTCAAGAATCATCAAGTAGTGAGAAGACAAGAATCAGAAGTGTCAGTTATACAAAGAAACCCACTGAACTTACTGGTGATGAAAAGTTTCTAATGAAACATGGATTTGAACCTGAAGGTTTCCTTTGGAAAACTAAGGCTGAAACTAAGGTTGAGACAGTTCCTGATGTGAGAGAATACTCTGAAAAGAAAGACTATGTGGTGAAGGAGTGTGACACTGCATCAGAAGACTGTCTAAGCTCAACCTCATTTGTTAAAACACCAAGAGAGTGTGGTTATGAGACAGACAATTCAGATAATATAGAAGTTACTCATGAAGATCCTGAACCAACAACACTCACTTCCCAAGCTGTCACTGAAACTGAAACTGATGAGCTACAAGTTGATCTAGCTTGCACTTCATCACTCAAGTGATCAAAATTTTCTTTTGTGTAGGGACAGTCCACTCCTTTGAATGACATATGGTATATGGATAGTGGTTGTTCTAGGCACATGACTTGTGACAAGAGATCTCTTGTCAATTATGAAGAAAAGTTTGAGGGTCCTGTAGCATTTGGAAGTGATGAGAATGGTGGAATGATTGTTGGAAAAGGAATCTTAACAAATGGAAAAGTTTTATTTGATAATGTATTTCATGTTGAAGGTCTTCAGTATAATCTACTGAGTATATCACAAATGTGTGATAAGGGTTACAAAGTCAATTTTGATGATTCCCACTGTTTCATTCTAAAACCTGAATTTGTAATTCCAGCTGAAATGATTATGATGATGGCACCAAGAAATGACAACTTATATGAATTAAATATGAAAGAAGATGTTTCAAGGGGAGGTGCATGTTTTGTGTCCAAAACCACAGAAAATGAGTCAAAATTGTGGCATAGGAAACTTTGTCATGTGAACTTAAAGAACATGAATAGACTTGTCAAAGGTGAGCATGTAATAGGCTTACCTACAAGAGAATTCAAATTGGAAGATCATTGTAGTTCATGCCAAAATGGAAAACAACACAAATCTACTCATAAGCCAAAGCTCATCAACTCAATTGATCAAGTACTTGAATTACTTCACATGGATCTCTTTGGTCCTGTGAGTGTGCCAAGTATAGGAAAGAAAAGATATTGTCTTGTGATCATTGATGACTATTCAAGATATACTTGGGTTTATTTCCTAAGTACCAAGGATGAGACTGCAGAGTTGATTAAGGGTTGTGTAACAACGATTGAGAACAAATTGAATAAGAAAGTTAAAATGATGAGAAGTGACAATGGTACTGAGTTCAAGAATGGAGTTATGCAAGAATTTTGTACAAAAAAGGGAATACTTCAACAATTCTCAGCTCCTAGAAATCCTGAACAAAATGGTGTTGTATAAAGAAGGAATAGAACTCTGATTGAAGCTGCAAGAACCATGTTGGCAGATGCAAATTTACCTGTTACTTTTTGGGCTGAAGCTATAAATACAGCTTGCTATGTTCAGAACAGGGTACTTGTCAACAAAAGGCATAACAAGACACCCTATGAAATATTTCACAACAGAAAGCCTTATATCAAGTTTTTCAAGCCCTTTGGATGCAAATGTTTTCTTCTGAACACAAGGGACTATTTGAACAAGTTTCAAACAAAATCCCTAGATTGTTTCTTTGTTGGATATTCTACACACTCAAAATCATACAGAGTATATGTGAAAGACCATTTGAGTGTTATAGAATCATCTGACATCATCTTTAATGAGAATCAGTTCAATACATTTGATGGTGCAACATGGCTGTTTGATCATGAAAAGTTAATAAGGTCCTTCAAGATTTATCCTGAAGACTTTGGTGACTCATTCTACAAGACCAGTGTAATTGAAGAGAAAAAGAATAAACCATTGGACATAGAAGAGTTATGGAAAAAGGTTGATAGAAAAGAAAAGGAATATACTTTTGTGAAGAAATCCTCAAGTAATGTGGTTGAACAAGATCAAGAGAATAATCAAGAAAACAATCACAGTTCTGAACATGATTATACTGAAATTAATCAAGACACTCAAGAAGTACAGAATAATCAAATTCAGGATGAGGGAATTTCAGGCAACCAGGCAAATGAAGAAGAAGCTGCATCTACTGCAAGATTTCAAGATCTGTTTCAAAGACTAAATTTAGAAAACAATGGTGCATCTACTTCAGGACAAAATACTGAAGAAGCACCAGAATTTCATGATGCAGAAACTGATTTGATCATTGAAGAACTAGATCTCAATGAAACAAATCTTGACACAAATGTGTCTACATATATGATTGTATAAACTCCTTATGTGGAAAAGAATCATCCTTCTGAAAACATCATTGGAGATTTGCATGAAAGAGTCACAAGAAGTCATTCTGAAATTGCAAACATCTGTCTTTACTCATGCTTTCTATCCAAATAGAGCCAAAGAACATTGCTCAAGCACTAAAAGACAATAGTTGGGTGGAAGCAATGCAGGAAGAATTGGCACAGTTCAGAGACCTACATGTGTGGGATCTTGTTGATAGGCCAATAGACAGATATGCAATTGGGACTAAATGGGTTTTTAGAAACAAAAGGGATGAGAGGGGATTGGTAATTAAGAATAAAGCTAGACTTGTGGCACTAGGATGTCTTCAAGAAGAAGGAATAGACTTTGAGGAAGTCTTTGCACCTGTTGCAAGACTTGAAGCTGTCAGGATCTTTCTTGCATATGCTCCCTCAAAGAACATTAAGGTGTTCCAGCTTGATGTTAAGTCTGCATTTCTAAATGGAAAGATTGATGAAGAGGTGTATGTAGCTCAACCTTCAGGTTTTGAGGATCCTTTGTATCCAAACAGGGTGTATAAGTTGAACAAAGCCCTATATGGATTGCGTCAAGCTCCTACAGCTTGGTATGATGAGTTGTCAAATCATCTTCTTGAAAATGGTTTTAAAAGAGGAGCCATTGTCAAGACACTCTTCTACAAGAGAAAGGGATCAGACTTACTTCTGTTACAAGTGTATGTGGATGACATTATCTTTGGATCTACAAAATGAACAAATGTGCATGGAGTTTGAAGGGGTAATGAAGTCCAAATACAGCATGAGCTCTATGGGTGAAATGAACTTCTTCCTTGGATTGCAAGTTTAACAGAAAGCTGAAGGGATCTTCATTTACCAGACCAAATATGTGCAGGACATTTTGAACAAGTTCAATTGTCATGAGTACAAAACTGCTTCAACTCCTATGGACACTAAAGAAAAGATGATTGCTGATGAAAAGGGGGAACCTGTAGATGAACATGAATATAGAGCCAAAATTGGATCCCTAATGTACCTTACTGCAACAAGACCAGATATTATGTTTGCTGTATGTGTGTGTGCTAGATTCCTGTCAAACCCAAAAGTCTCCCACATGAATGCTGTGAAGAGAATTTTTAGATATTTGAAGGGAAGACCAGACTTGGGAATTTGGTATCCAAAGAATAAATCTTTTGATCTAATTGCCTACACAGACAGTGATTATGATGGCTGTAACATGAGCAGAAAGTCAACCTCAGGTGGATGTCAATTTTTGGGTGAAAGGCTAGTGTCATGGCAGTGCAAGAAGCAGACAACAGTCTCAATCTCAACTGCAGAAGCTGAATATATTGCTACATCTGCATGCTGTGCACAAGTTTTGTGGATTCAAAACCAGATGCTGGACTATGGTTTGAATTTTCTGAACACCCCTATTCTTATTGACAATACTGCTGCATATTTTACTGTTAAGAATCCAGTTCAACATTCTAAAACTAAGCACATTGAAATCAGACATCACTTCATAAGAGATTGCAGTGAAAAAGGTTTGATTGAAATGCAAAGAGTTGATACAAGTGACAACTTGGCTGACCTATTCACCAAATCACTTGACAGAACCAGGATTAACTTTCTTCTGAAAGCCCTGGGAATGATCATCTCTAATGAAATCTGATTAAGGATGTGTGCCTAGTTGTGTACCTCTCTGTGCTAACTGATTATTTTGTTAGAGGTTACACATATTGAATGTTTAGTGAATATGCTTGAATATGTTGCTTCATATGTTACCTGTTAAGTGCTTTAACTGATTATGTGTGCAAAAAATTGACATGATTGATTTGATTAATATGTTTGCATGTTTATCAGTTGATGTGTGTTTGTGATGTTAGGATAAGTGTCTTGTTATGAATTACTTGTTGATGTAAGCTTATCTGACATCATTGCTTAAATTGCTTGAATATGTGATTTATCTGATCTTCTGATGTTACTAAGATAGGATAGAACTTGTTGGTGCATTTTGTGACCGTCGCTATGCAATTCTGATCAGCGGAAACGAAGTACGAAGTTAGAACAACTTCGCCGTAGGCGAAGTTGTAACAACTTCTGCCATAGGCGAAGTTGTAACAACTTCGCCATAGGCGAAGTTATAACAACTTCGCCTACTGAAGCCCAGGCCCGAGAATGTTTTATATATATATACGTGTGTCTTGTTTAGGTTTAGGGAATCCAGAAATTAGTGTGTGTTTTGAGCAGTTTGTTTGTCCAGAGAGAGTAAGAGACAAGGAGAGTCGTGTGAGACGACCCGAGGTAGAGCTCACCTCGGGTCAGTCGTGTTTTCTGTTTGGTTACGGTATGTAACGTGTTTTGATTATTATATAAGAATCTGCAGATTTGATTATCCCGTTCTTGTATTTGTTCGTGTATTTGTTCGTGTACGTGTTTGTGTTCTTCATCTTTACACCAATAAACGAGTCTAGGAGGATTCCGCACTCCTAGACCTCGTGCGGATCTCGTATCGATCGGCGACGCCCCGGGGGGGACTTACATGTGGTATCAGAGCCTTAGGCTCTTATGCTATGGTTCGAGATCTGCGTTTTGGTGTTTCTGGCACGAATCTGATGTGTTCTTGGCTGAACAGCGTCGCAGGCGAAGTTATGGGGTTCAGGCGAAGTTGTCGCTTAAATTTTAGGGTTTAGGCGAAGATATAAGGTTAAGCGAAGTTATCCACAACTTCGCCTACCTCACAAGTTCGCTTATCAGTCAGGCGATGTTATGGAATAGGCGAAGTTAGCAGCCAAGCGAAGTTTTAGCCAGGCGAAGTTATAGCCAGGCGAAGTTATGGACATGCGAAGTTGACTTTAGGCGAAGTTAACGAGAAAAAAAAAGAGTATTTTGGTGTTTTCGTCTGTATGGCCCGGTGTACACGATTATTGTGAGACCGAAGATGTTGTTCCGTCAACGAGTGATCTTGTTATCTCTTGGTCTTACGTGTGAACAAATACGTGTCAACTCTGGATTTGGAGTTGAGGTTGTGAATGGGATATTGTTTGAAACTGGATATTGACACATATTCGGGTGTTTGTGGGCAATGAAATTGTTGTTGTTCGAGGTTGACCAACTGAAGAAAGTCAAATTGAACTGAAGGTTTTCGTCATTACTGGATTGCTGTCAGAGCATATTATTTATGTTATTTTCAAGGCGTTCGAGAATTGGATCCTGAAACGTGATGCTTATTTATTAGAGTGAAAATTCTGGAACAAGTTGGATTTAATCGGGAATTAAAGTGTTTATGTTCTTGATCGTTATCCCTGGTGATTGAAGATGCTTCGGATTAATTAATGGTCATGTGTTAGATTCTATCAAGGTGGTTTTGTGATGAAATTGATCACTTGATGTTGAGTAGTTGAAGATTAAACCTTATCGTATGCCGACGAGTTGGTGAAGTTGTGGAGGAAGCCCAACTTCACGTGTTGGTGAAGTCAGATGGACTCACGTGATTGGTTGAGATGATCTATTGGCACAAGGATGCATGCATTTCAAAGACCTCAATCTATATTGTCGGAGAAGCTTACACTGAAGGGGAGATCTGATATGGAAGACGCTGGGTGATTGGTAGATTTGTGAAGCTACATGACAGATTCAGACATGGCTGGTTGACTGCAAACAGAAGATCATCAGTTAAGAGGGGGACTGTTGGTGCATGTCGTGTAACAGATGATCTTTTGTGTTTGTTAGAATTGAGAGCAACGGTCAAAGGGGAGACTGTTGGTGCATTTTGTGACCGTCGCTATGCAATTCTGATCAGCGGAAACGAAATACGAAGTTAGAACAACTTCGCCGTATGCGAAGTTATAACAACTTCACCTACTGAAGCCCAGGCCCGAGAATGTTTTATATATATATACGTGTGTCTTGTTTAGGTTTAGGGAATCCAGAAATTAGTGTGTGTTTTGAGCAGTTTGTTTGTCCAGAGAGAGTAAGAGACAAGGAGAGTCGTGTGAGACGACCCGAGGTAGAGCTCACCTCGGGTCAGTCGTGTTTTCTGTTTGGTTACGGTATGTAACGTGTTTTGATTATTATATAAGAATCTGCAGATTTGATTATCGCGTTCTTGTATTTGTTCGTGTATTTGTTCGTGTACGTGTTTGTGTTCTTCATCTTTACACCAATAAATGAGTCTAGGAGGATTCCGCACTCCTAGACCTCGTGCGGATCTCGTATCGATCGGCGACGCCCCGGGGGGACTTACAGAACTTAAATATTAGTACTGTCTACTTATCTTGATGATATTATGTGTGATTAAGATTTGTTTATGTGTGACAACTGTTTGTGTCAAAATGAGTCTTATGTCAAAATTAAGTGATAAAATGAAGTTTTCTAATGATTTTTGCATAAATACTTTATTTTGGGTCAAAGCATGAGCATGTTGTTAATGGTGCAGAGATATGATAAGATTATTCAGTTCAAGCTTTAAAGAAGCTTAAAAGAAGGATTTTTAAATAAAAGTCTCAAGTAGTTGTTTTTGCTGAAAATTATGTCATTTGCCCAGTTGGAAGGACATGCACTTGTGTATGTTTGGTCCTTAAATCTCTATAGATTCAAAGGATAGCCATTGACCTGAAAACTGAATGCATTTGGGGAAATAATGACTTGTTTCTTATTCCTTCACTTAAAACTATGTCAATAGCTCTGACTTTGAAAGGACATATATTCATATGTATGTTTGGTCCTGTTGACCACCTATGGTCAAACAGGATAACCATTTTCCTGCAATTAAGAGACATTGGGGTGATTGAATACTAAACTGTATATATTATGGGAAATGATAGTACATTGACTACTTTGCCAATCATATGGATTTAATAGGCTAAAAAGACCTAAGTATAGTCATTAACATGTATGGTTGCTTTCTCATGATGATGTAAAATCCAAGGTGATATAAACATAATGAATATGCTAATCTTTATGTGGAGATACAAAGTTGTCTTTGCATGTCTCAAGATAAATCTCTCCAAATGATAGGCAGAAAAGTGATTACCCAGTCATACACAAGCCTGTTGTTATTTGGTCAACCAAAAATGAAACATCTTTAAATATGACAAAGAACATGCTTTAAGAAAATTTGAGAAAATATCAAAAACAAGGGGAATATTGAATAAATCAACCAAAAGTTGATAGGTGTTTTAAATATTTTATCAAACTAGAGGGTCACAACAAGAACTACAAAGATGTTGACAAAATCTGTCTCATCTTGAATGAAAGGCCTGTTATTTAACAGTAAGTCCAACGTTCAACCTCTATATATGTTTGAAAAACAAAAATACAAAAAGATCCAATAAGTTATGTCATACAAAAACAATTTTTGACCAAATACAGGAGGTTGGAGTCAAATTGGGGTGATCTGGGGAAAGCAAAATAAGCTTTGAGAAGAGATATGAGGCATCATAGCACAGTGTTGACCATTAATGCATTAAGCTACTAAATGAACCTTAATCATATCTCCAAAGAGATGAAATTCATGCTAAGTTAATACCTGCTGTTAACCTATCTATGTTGTCATAATAATGCTGAGAATGAAGTATTGATAAAGCTACTTAGTCAATATGATCCCATTCTTGAGATCTTTTCAGAAAATGGAAGAAACTGTTTTGAAGAGAAATATAGCTGAAATTTGATCTCTAAATGCACCATTTGCTCTTAAACTATGATCTTTAATGAAAAATATATTTTGATAAGTGGTTTAAGTCAAAAAGTGTTGCATTTTGCCTTTAATAGGTTGAATATGTGAGTTCGGGTAAGGTTTGATGTTTTATAGCCTTTCCGAGCACAAAACAGTTGAATATGTTTGAATATGTATTTTCGGGTAAGGTTTGATGCTTTATGACCTTTCCGGACAAGCTTAGTCATTTTTGGCTAAGTTTATGATTTTCTAGCATGCTTTGAAGTGTTTACACTTTCGGGGTAAGGTACACTATTGTACTAATTTCCCGAGCAGGCTTGAAGTCTTGAGATGAATATGTGTTATTGCTAGTTTTTAACAGGAAATTCTTGTTCCGGGCAAGCTTTGCATTTTATATGTTGATTGATATACCAAGCAAACTTTGTGAACTTAGTTTAGTACACCGAGTAAGCTTTGTGATTTGTGTGAATACGTTTTCTTTGAAATTACAAGTGTTTCCGGGCAAACTTTATATTTTGGGTACACTTTTGTTCCCTCAATATACTTGGTAATTTCAAAAACTTGACTTTCCAAGTACACTGTCTGCTAGAAGTCCTTTTCCAGGCACACATAGTACTCTAGGGAGGTTATTCGAGTATACTTTGCATAAGATTGTTCAGGCACACTATACATCAGGAAGGTTGCTCGGTCATACTATGCAACCAAGTATGCTTGATTGTATATGTTTCTTATTCTGTTAGGGATTATGATAGATTGAGCTTTTAATTTAAAATTAAGAAATTGATATGGGTATCTTAATTGATTCCTAGAAAGGATGTTTATTTGATATTTAATACTTGATTATTTGCCTTGTGATTAAGTTCTCAAGAAATCTGGTATTTCGGGTAAGCTTTCTTCATAGTGTCTTGACTTTAAATTACTTAGCCTAGCCAAGCAAGGTTTGATATTTTTATCGGGTAAGCTTTTTGTAAGTGGAAGAATACCGAGTAGACTTTGGAAACATTAAACTTTTCGAGTAAGGTTTTCTTAACTGAAAAGAGAATAAATGTTTTTAATATATCAAATGGATAATGTTACTGTTTGACAGCTAATAATTCACTAAATGACAAAAAGCATTTAAAACCCACTTTCAAAAGGTATATAAGAGGGAGTTAGGCATAATTTTTCAATATTACATTTCCCTCTCTCTCCTTCCACTGCAACTACTTACACACAAAGAAACCTAAACCGACTTATCGCATTCATTTCTAATCCAAACCCTAACTTGAATTAGCCCTCTAATTCCGACTCGGTAAGCAATAATAATGTGTTTTCCGATTACGATTAAACTATAATGGGCTATGATTATGTATTTGATTACTAATACTCTGTTTATGTGTTTAGGTTATCAATTTGTCGAAGAACAGGTTCTTAATGAAATTTCTTTCTTTCTTCTTCTTCAAATTTATAACTTGAAGTTGCTTAAAGTAATGAACTTTGATGCTAATTTCACTTTGAATATGTTTTATTGTGTTGATTCAGATATGGCAGACGAAGAACAGGTTCCAAGATATTTCTTTGAACGGAAGCACAACATGTGCGCGATGTTACAAGTCACACCAGACAATGAGGAAGTTGCCGGGATGATTAGATAGTTGAGTAGATCGAATATTCAATTTGCTTTAATGGCAAGTCCTACTATCTACCGGAACCACTCTCTAGATTTTTGGAACTCTGCCACTTTGATGGAAGATGCTAATGGAAGATGGATCGAAGCCACTGTTGCAAACCATGAAATTCGGATAGACGAGGCAGTGATTCGAAGATGCCTACTTTTGAATGATGACAACCCTAACCCAATTCATCTTACAATTGGTCAACTGTACAAGATCTTTACAAAATGCATGGGTTATCAAGGGCACAATAAAGTTGGACAATTTCAGAAAGGCATGTTTCCTACCATCTACAGATACTTGATCCATCATATAATACATGGGTTTGCACCAAGAAAAGGGTCATGGACCCTAATGAGCAGAGATTTGGCAAATGCTACAGTGGCTGTTTTATTTGACTATCCTTTCAATTTTTCACGGCTTATATTTGAAGGATGAGTAAAAAACATGGAGAAGCCAGTCAAGCAGAAATTTTTGGCATACCCAAGATTCCTGCAAATTATTTTCAATCAAGAGTTGGAGAACCTACCAACTACAGGAATTACACATGTCTTACAAAATCCTGACACATTCAAAAGAATAGAAAGTCTGGCTAGAACAAGCAGATTTAATCCTTAAAGGATATATGCAGATTTGCCTTGGTTAATGTTTGATGATGAGATGATCCCTCATTTAATACCTCAACTACATGTGTTGTTGTCTGAACCTGAGGTGATTGAAGGAGGAGATGGAGAAAATGAAGGTGAAGGTGATGATTCTAATGATGAAGATGATAATGATGAAGGAGATGAAGGAGGGGCTGGTGGAGCCATGATTGTTGTTGCACATGATCTGGGGGAGCAACCTGAGGAACCAGAACAACCCATTCCAACACCACCACTCATTGACCAACCCATCATACCATCACCACCACAAACTCCACCACATCAAACCACCCAATCCCCACCTCAAACCTTAACTATAAGCCAACCTGAAACATCATCTCAAATATCCCCAACACCACCAACAACTAGCCCAATTCAATATGATCCATTTATTCCAAACCCACCTCATACACAATCACCACCACAATCCATATTCCAAACTCACACCACAAACCAAGAACCACCTGAATATGAACCATTTTCTACATCACCACCTACAACCCCACATTCTGAAACAGAGCTATTCCTAAGAAACCTGGACTTATTGAAAGAAAATGCTGAGTTGAAAAAAAGGAATGAGGAGGTTACTATGGAGAATGTTATGTTGATGGATAATTTGATTAGAGCTGCAAAGAGAATTAAATCCCTAGAGCAGAAGGTTGAGAAGACCTCAGCTGCCCCAAAATAGGGGGAGAATGAAAATGTGCCAATTGACTCCATGGTGAATGTTGAGAATGAGATGGAAACAGGTGTAGAGACTGTTGATGGATTGAAACTGATTCTGAATGCATATGATGAGGATGAAGATAGTGAGGAGAGGAGAGTTGAGGATGATGAATATGAAGGTGATAAATCAGACATAGGAGAACAAGATTATGATTATAATGATGAAATAATGGATGTTGAATGGAGTGAAAAAAATGTTGAGACGGATGATGGAGTTGAAAAGATAAATGTTGAAGAGAATGTAGCTGCTACTGATATAGCTACTGATGTTTTGACTGATGTTGCTGCTGAAAATATAACTGAAACTCATACTGATGAAATCATTCTGAGAAATACTACTACTGAGGAGCCTATCACTTAAACTGAACAACCAAAAAGCTCCAAGAGGGTAGAGTATGACCATGAATTAGAAGCACTGGAAAAGGAGATTGATGATTATAGGCAAACTGATGAGGAGGAAGAACTGCCTAAAAGGATGGATAAAGGTAAAGAAAAAGTTACAGAAGAAGAGCCGGTTAAGGCCTATCCAGAGAAAGATATTTTGTTTAAAGATGATGCTATAGCTGTTGCTGCTGCCTTGAGAGAACAAGAAAATATTATCAGAGAGACAATGGAAAGGGAGAAACTGGCCCAATCCTTGACTCCAGAGGAACTGGCAGAGTAGGAAGCCTTGATCAACCAAGCCAATCTTGCCAAAGTGATAAATGAAGAAGTGGCTGATCAAGATGTGATTGATGCTTTGATTAAGTTGAAAAGAGTTGAGGAAGCTGAAAATTCCTTAGCTATGGTGGTTAGCATGTTACAAGCCCAAAGTCAACCAGAAAGTGAGTCAACAGAAACTGCTGAACCGACCAATCTGAATACTGATGTGATGATTGAAGAAGAAATTGGTGAGTCCATTGCTTCAATGGCTGCCAATAAATGGGCTGAGCAAGTCAGGGAAGATTTAAAGAGAAACCCAACTGAAAGCTGGCCAAAAGTAAATGTGACTCAATCTCAAGAATCAGAAAGATTTGCTAAGATTTACATGAGAAGAAAGAGGACAAATGTGCAATCTAAAGATGAGAGATCTTCAAAGAAAGGCAAGTGGGATGAGAAAAACAGATACTTTGTACAAACTCCTGATGATGATGCAAGCCCAATCAGGGCAGTCCCACTACAAATCTTGCAACCAGGTGAAAGGGTTCAAGGTGTTCCAGATGTGCCTATCAGAAATGAATCAAATCCAGATCATCCACCCTCTGATGAACCCAGAATTGATGCTGTAAATGATTTAACTGAAGAGGAGGATGAGTCTGAGGATTCTGATGATGATAATAATCCTGATGATGATCAAGAAAAGAGTGCCAAGACTGCTAATGTTGAATCCCCACATGTGACAATGACTGATGAACAAAGGGATAACATTTAGCAAAGTCTGTTAAATGCCAGAATCAAACATCCTATGATAATGAAGCTGAAGGCACTGGGTGTAAAATTTGAGAGCATTGCTCAACTAAATGATGATGAACTGAATAAGAGACTAGAATAAGAAAATGACAAAATCAAAAGAGCCATGCAACAAAATAACAGAGATGATAAAAAATATAGAGAATATTTGAGAAGGCATGGTTATTTAGAAAAGGATCTCACACCTTACAAATTTCATCAACTCCAAGACCTTTATAACAATGAAAGAGCAAAAGTGATTGAAAAGTGTGTAAAGGAGAATGAGAATTGAAAAGATAGAAACTTTGAAAAATAAATTTTGAGGTATGTGTGGATATCTGCTGGAGAAAGGTTTGAAGCCTGAAATTGTTGAGAACCTAACAAGAGAATCAGTGTTGGACCAGTATAATAAACTGAAAAGAAAAGAAAAGCTGAAAAGGGTAAAAACTGAGAGCTCTATCAAACAATCTGAAACTTCTGTTGAGCCTCCAACAAAGAAAAGAAAGATAATGACTCTAAGGGAGAACCAGAAGATTCAAGGTGAAAAAGAAAAGTCAAAGGAAGTACCTGCTGTTGACAGATCAACCCCATAGGAAGTCAAATCTGAACCTGAAGATGAACCTATTGTCCCTTGGGAGAATGAAGAAATGATAAGTATTCTAAGGGGAATCATGATTAATCAAAGGGGAATGAGTGAAGCAGACTTTAATGCCTTGGAAAAGGAAAACTTAAAAGAACTTTTCTATATTCAAAAGGCTGAATGGGAAAAAGCTCTGAGGGAATCTGAGAACCCTAGAAGCTTTGTTGCTGGAGAGTTTGTGCCTGCAGGACTGTCAAACAATCCTGGGTTGGCTAAAATGATGCAGACTCTTAAAGAACAAGCAGGAGAGGATATTGTTGAACTAGACAACCTTCCACCTGAGATGGTAGAGGACATCTACATCAAGACTTACAACTTGAGGCCTGGAAAACCCAAGAAGTCCATTCCATTCAGGCCTCCAATCTCAAGAAGACATCCACGAGGTGGAAGAGGTGAATCAAGTAGTTTTGTACCACAAAGAACAACAAGACCACAATCAGATGTGGATCTTCCAAGAGAACTCTACTATGATTCTGTATCTGAATGTTTGAGAGTGATTATGGAGAGCAGAAAATTGAGAAGCATAGTTGTGAGAGGTGACTTTTATGAGTACACTCAAGAGCAACTTGAAAGAATGGCCACACTTAACTTGTATGATTATAGAAACAGAAACAAGTTAGCAAGAAGGCAAATGAATGATCTCTCAAAGTTTTTGAAGGATGAAGCTGACAAGGGATTCCAGTTCTTAAAAGAAAAGAGAAGTTGGAAAATGATTCAACTTCACAAGTCAAGAAGGACAGAGAAATTAAAGAAAATGGACAGTGCTGAACTATACTACAAGATAAATGTCAGAGACAGGAATCCATTGTCAAACATGAACACATGCATAAGCCTTGAAAGAAGAATGACACGCCCCAACTACACAGTTCAAAGAAATGGCATTATAACTGAAGTTGAATTCAAAGAAAATGTTGGCCATTACTTGCTGAGAAACTCTGATGGAAAAATACTGGGGATAATCAAGAAGGATGAAGACTTGAATTACTTGCATGATGAAGATATGATGGATATAAGGGATTTGGTCATAACAGAAAGTCATACTCACTACCAAATCCTTGATATCTTTAGGCTGAGGGCTGCATCAGTGATTGTAAACAGAAGACAAGCCGTTCATAATGCAAGGAAGAGACAAGATTCATAGACTAGGCTTTGTTATTTAATGTCTTCAGACATAATATTGATTATGTAACTTGTTTATGTTATGAATGTGTACTTTGATTTTGATTTAATTTGTATTTTGACTAAGTGTAAGTAACCATAGGAATGTTTTGGGTAAGCTGAGGTGTTCCAATCTAGGGGGAGATTGTTGAGTCAAGATTTGACCTAAGGGATATATAAGGAAGATTGGAATCTTCTCAACCTCCTCTGAATTCGGGCACACCTTAGACTTCCGAGCAAGCTTTTACTTAGCCGACTACGATATTTTGTCTATCGGGCAAGGTTATCTTCAAGAAGTCTTCTTTAGTGGATATCCGAGCAGGGTTTTCAAATTAGTGTATTATCGAGCAAGGTTCACTAGTTTATGCAGATCCGGGCAAGGTTCACTTTATCAAGCAAGTCTGTTCTTCAGAGCCAAGTAAAGTTCACTTCCGAGTAAGCTTTTGGCTAACCAAGCTCGTGAAGCCAAGTGATTGGAAGACCGGGCAAGGTATTCATTAATAATAATGGTCTGAGCAAGCTTGATGATTTAATGGAATATCTTTTAAGTAATATCAAGAAAGGTTCAACTCAAGCAAGGAACTGTGGTGCCGAGCACACTTTGCTAATAAGTTATTTTCTAGCAAAGAGTTTAATGGACCATTGAAGAACAAGGTTGCTCATAAGGGTTTGTCGGGCAAAGTCTGGCAAAGTCAGGAAGATTGAATTCTACCCGGTGAGTATTTTTGTAAAATACTCTTCAAGTAAAGCCTACCTGGAAACTGATCCCGAGCACACTTCTATGTTACCAAGTCCTGAAGGATGACAGAGTACACAGCCTACTTGGAAAATGAATATTGTTGCGAAGCCTACCCGGAAGACTTGTTTTACACTTATAATAGTTCTGATTATGTAATTTGAATATGTATTTACGTTTGGGGTTTCTAGAAGGAATGACAGTTGTCTTAGGTTGGCAGGCCTATAAATAGAATGTTTAGGGCACGCCGCCTAAGGACAAGCAAGGAATTTTGTGCCTTTACACTTTTCGGATAAGAAAGAATATTTCTCGAAAGTGACGGCGGTCCAAGCTTTTGTACGGATAAACTTTCCTTCAAGAAACTCTAAATCGATTACCTTTGTATGATGAATATTATATAAATGAAAAACTTTTGAGTGAATCTTGTTTTGTGTTAGTTACCTTTGATTATTGTTAGCAACAACCCCGTTTGTTATTGATTCCGCCTTTAACAAACGATAATCTTTCTAAATATAGTAACCCGTCATTAACTCCCTTGTCGACACATCTATTTGTGTGAGTTATGACATGATTTAAGTAAGATCCAGCTGAAATCGGGGACCTGACATCAACTATTTTAACAAAACTAATAAGCAAAAGTTCGGTTTCCAGTTTGGACTATTTACGGTTCAAACCGAGGTTAGTCTATTCAAACCCACACCATGGAACTTCATAAATATGACAAATAAACTAAAAAGAGTAGTAGTTAGTCGTGGTTAGTATGTGCAACAAGTTATACAAGTGTATATACATCAAGGACCACGAAAGTCCTACATGAAGCCTTGCCTTACGAAGTCCGAAACTTAACCGACCGGGGTTGGATAAGTAACTACCAAAGGTAACAAGGGGTGTGTATTATATATATGCTGTGCCATATACTTCAAGTATTAATAAGAGTTAGTAAGTTAGTTAAAATGTAAAAACTACATAAATTTGACTTTGAAAGTCAAACCTGACATAAACATGAATGTAACCTTGAATGATTCTTGATTTTGAGTGAGGAAAGAGTTTATGAGCAAGGATTTATGTTAGAGATGGCCTTGTATTTATAGGAAGAGTTAAATTAGGTTAAACAAGTGATTTAAGGGTTAAAACTCGGATTCATTGGACAATAAAACCAACAAGGAGACATAAGGGAACATATGGAACATTTTGGTCTAATGATACTTTACAAAGTTTCAAAAATGACAGTTTGGCCCCCGATATTCATTTTAAGTGATTTTAACGCGTTTTGAGGCCCGTAAAGGATGTTTTCAAGACCCAACAAGTGTAAAACAATATTGTAACATAAAAACCATCATTTTGATTATATCATAAGTTTCGGCTTACAAAACGGGTCAGTTTACATGATAAACGGATCATAAATGAATACAAACGAGTACAAACAGGAGCCGATTTTGACGAATGTCACAGTATACCCTACTTTAAGAAATTCCGTCCCGAAATTAAGGCGAAGACGATGATACAAACAAGTGTGGATACTTCTTTTCATTGTGTCTTCTCGTTCCCAAGTAAACTCCGTGCCACACCGTGATTCCCATCGAAACTTTGACTAACCGAATACGACGACGCTTGGTTTTCTTCTCGCTGCGATCCATGATCTCAACGGGTCGTTCAACATGAACTTCTTCGAGAGGTATATGAAGATTACCCTCGGCTAAGCACTTTTTAATATTCAAAACATGAAATGTTGGATGAAAACCGACAAGTTCTTGCGGTAATTCAAGTCGATAAGCTACTTTCCCAACACGCTCAAGTATTTTGAAAGAACCAACGAAACGAGGAGCTAGCTTACCCTTCTTTCCGAAAAGGACAACCACCTTCCAAGGAGATATTTTTAGAAGGACAATGTCATCAACATTAAATTCGTTCGGTTTTTGCCGTTTGTCGGCGTAACTCTTTTGATGACTTCTAGTGGCTAGGAGATTTTTACGGATTTGATCAATGGCATCGGTGGCTTGTTGGACCATTTCGGGTGCTGTGATTTGAGCTTCACCAATTTCATTCCAACTAATCGGGGAATGACATATACGACCGTAAAGAGCTTAAAACGAGCATCGCGATCGGAGATGATATACAATGGCAAACCGTGTCGGCACATGATTTCTCGAACATAGATTTGAGCAAGCTGCTCGACAGAACACTTCTCGCGGGTCGGAATGGAATGAGCGGATTTGGTCAAATGATCGATGATCACCGAAATTCTATCATTGCCTTTTTGGGTTTTGGGTAGTTTGGTGATAAAGTCCATAGCAATGTCTTCCCATTTCCAAACGGGAATCGGTGGTTTCTCGAGTAGATCAAAAGGTCTTTGATGTTCGGCTTTGACTTTTGAGCAAGTAAGACATTTAGATACAAACAACGCTACGTCCTTTTTCATACCCGACCGCCAAAAGGTAGCACGAAGATCAAAATACATCTTACCCGCACCGGGATGAACGGAATACCGCGAATTGTGAGCTTCGTCGAGTATACAAGTACGAAGGTCATCGCAATCGGGAACCCACAAACGATTGAGAAAGTATGAAAGACCATCGGATTTAGTTTCAAGTTGAAGTTCGGCTCCACATGATATTTCGTCGTACATGTTACCCTCTTCAACGGAGGGTTGAGCTTGGAAGATTCGGATTTGAAGATCGGTTTGAACAACAACACTTAGAAGCAGAACGGATTTAACATTAACCTTTCGACTTAGGGCGTCGGCGACAACATTCGCTTTACCGGGATGGTAGCGAATTTCGCAATCGTAATCACTAAGTAATTCGGCCCATCGTCGTTGTCTCATGTTGAGATATTTTTGGTCAAAAATATGTTGGAGGATTTTATGATCGGTAAAAACCACACATTTCGTACCATAAAGGTAATGTCTCCAGATTTTGAGAGCGAAAACGACGGCACCAAGTTCGAGATCGTGAGTCGTGTAGTTCTTATCGTTGACCTTTAGTTGCCTTGATGCGTAAGCAATGACTTGGCCTCGTTTCATGAGAACACAACCAAGACCTTGGTGGGAGGCATCACAAAATACAACTAAATCGTCGCTTCCATCAGGAAGGGTTAGAACGGGAGCATTGAAAAGCATGTCCTTGAAAGTACAAAGGGCTTCCTCTTGCTTCGAACCCCATTCGAACGGTTTCCCTTTATGGGTGAGAAAGGTAAGAGGCAAAGAGATCTTGGAAAAATTCCGAATGAAACGCCGATAATATCCGGCCAAACCGAGGAAGGATCGAATTTCCGTGGGAGTCGTTGGAGTTTTCCAATCCTTAGCGACCTCAATTTTAGCGGGATCAACATGAATACCTTTGTCGTTTACGATGTGTCCTAAAAATTGAACTTCCTCGAGCCAAAATTCGCATTTGGAGAATTTGGCATAGAGTTGTTCGTTTCTAAGCAGCTCGAGAATTGAACGCAAATGGTGTTCATGTTCGGCTTTGGATTTGGAAAAGATGAGAATGTCATCAATAAAGACAATAAAGAATTTATCAAGGAATGATTTATAAACGCGGTTCATGAGGTCCATAAATACCGCGAGTGCATTAGTCAACCCGAAGGGCATAACTAAAAATTCGACATGTCCATATCGAGTACGGAAAGCGGTTTTAGAAATGTCTTATTCGCTAACACGCAATTGATGATAACCCGATCGAAGATCAATTTTGGAGAAACAAGTTGCGCCTTGAAGTTGGTCGAATAAGTCGTCGATACGTGGCAAAGGATAACGATTTTTAATAGTAAGCTTGTTAAGTTCACGATAATCAATGCACATACGAAACGAAGCATCCTTCTTTTTCACGAAAAGAATGGGAGCGGCCCAAGGAGAAGAGCTTGGACGAATGAAGCCTTTATCGGAAAGTTCTTCGAGTTGGTTTGATAATCCTTGCATTTCCGACGGGCTAAACGATAAGGAGCCTTGGCCACGAGCATCGCTCCGGGCACAAGATCGATTCGGAATTCAATTGGACGAACGGGAGGAAAACCTGTGACATCATCGGGAAAGACATCAAGGAAATCACGAACAATGAAAATATCTTGGATTTCCTTTTCCTTTTTATCTTTTGTCACCGAGAGAGCTAAAAACGAAACGTACTTTTGGCGTAAGTACTTTTACGATTGAGCACATGACATGAGATTAAGCCATCGTGGCATTGCGTTGCCGAAGACCTTAAGAATTTTACCGTTGAAAAGCGGAATACGAATGAACTTATCGAAACAAACGACTTCGGCACGGTGCAAAGATAAACAATCCATGCCTACTATGACATCAAAACTTCCCATTTGCATCGGGATGAGATCGATGGAGAATTTATGCTTGGAGAAAATGAGATAACAACCGCGGAAGACATAATTGATGGTAATGGAATTGCCATTGGCGACTTCAACAGAGAACGGTCGGGAAAGTTTAGTTCGAGGCATCCAAGTTTCGACTCAAATTTCAAAGAAATAAAACTTCTATCGGCACCAGTATCAAATAAAATAGAAGCCAAATGATAGTTCACCAAAAACATACCGTTCATGACATCATTCACCACTTGAGCTTGATTTGCATTCATCACAAAACTCGTCCTTGGTTGCCATGGTTCACTTGTGGTGTTTGTTGTGGAGGTGGAGGTAGTGCTTGGATTGCTTGGATAGGTTGGATGATTGGTGCATTGAGTTGGGGAAGTTGGGGTTGGTAAGTTTGGACTTTGTAGGCTTGGGTTTGGTAGTAGGGTACGGTTATGGTTTGGGCTTAGTTGGCAAAGGTTAGGCGTGGGAAACTGTTGCAGAAATGGTTAGGGTCACCACAATTAAAGCAAGCTCGGGGTTGTTGAGGTTGGTTTGGTGGGTAAGGTGTATATCGGGTTTGGGAATTTTGGGGAAAGGTTCTTGGTTGGTTAGTTTGGTTAGGTTGGGTTCGTTGGGTGGATCGGAATGTCGTGTGGAGATGGCCAAGTCGGTTACAAATGGTACAATGGCGACAAGGCATGTTTGGTGGGTGATGAAGTTGGCAAGTGTTACATAGCGGGGCGTTTCCAACATAGGGTTTTCGATTTTGTGGTGGAATTGGGTTTGTTGTTATGGTTGAGGTTGGGAGACGGTATAGTTTCGGTAGTTGGTTTTGGGTTTCTTTTTGTTGTTGTTGGTGTTGTGTCTGAAAGAGTTTGAGTAGTTAATGGCTTGTGGTGCGGGAACCTTGGCTTGGGGAGCGGGCTCGGCTTTGGCTTTCTCGGTTGTTTTCTTAATGGTGAGGGTACTCGCTTTCACATTATTTTCCGATAGCGCGCCAGCCAAAGTGATGGCATCCTCGAGGGTCACGGGCTTGCTACTCATAACAGAGTCCCGGATTTGCATTGGTAGACCCCCAATGTATTTGTCAATTTAACGTTCGGTTGAGGTAACCAAATGAGGAACAAGGATGCTCAACTCATGGAAGCGGAGTGAGTAAGCGGCGTTATCACCACTTTCTTGTTTTAGGTTCCAAAATTCTACCTCAAGCTTTTGGAGCTCGTGTTTGGGACAAAATTTTTTCATCATAAGCGCCTTGAGATCGGCCCATGGAAGAGCCATAGCCGTATCCGAACCTTCAAGGCGCATAACACTACCCCACCATGTTAGAGCGGTTTCTCTAAACATGATTGACGTGAAATTTGTCTTTTTCGCGTTGGGGCATTCGCTGTGTCGGAACACACTCTCGGTCGATTCGAACCATTGCAACAAGGTAGTCGCATAATTGGTTCCACGGAACTCGGACGGTTTAGCACTAGTAAATTGCTTAAGCAGGTAGGATGCGGGTTTGGGTTCAACGGGTGCAACAACGGGTGCGGGTAGGGTAGCTTGGATTTGGGTTATAAGTTTGGGAATCACAACCGCCTTTTGTTTGGCGACGAGAGCGGCCATACGTCGGATGGAGTTCTTGCGCGGTTGGCGTCTTAGTGGAGGCATGCTAAAATTTATAAAGAAAATGGGATAAGTTTTTTGGGTAAAAAGAAATGAATATATGAGTGTGTAAATTAAAATAAGATATCAATTTTTTTGTATTGTGAATCCTATAGTTAGTAAGGAGAAGATGTTAGCGTTAGATAAAACATAAAACTTTGTATATAAATAACAAAACCGTAAACAAAACGTAAATGATTTTGAGATGGTTAAAGCTTGAAAAATTTGAGATTTTGAGATTTATAGAGTCGGAAAATCGTGCATGAACCACCATGACTTGATATTCTAACACTAAAAAAAAAGTTTATAAAACACCATGTTGGAGTCTAAACATGTTCACGAACCACCGCGACTTTTTAATGTTTTAGACTCAAATAACAATAATAACACAATAAATCGAGATACAACGTCATTTCAAAACACTAGTCCACGAACCACCGTAGTTCTATTGTTTTAACACCGAAAATTTGGATGGCGACCGGAACCCTCGCATTCGACTACTTACAGAATTGACATATATAGCATGATTTGTGGCCTAGAAAACGAGCACTATAACTCAACCATCCCAGGTTAGTAAATCACCTTCGATCCTTGGAATCTTTCTGTCAAATGGTCATTTTATAATGTCTCATTTTCTATGATGGCTACAAACCCGATATAAACGCAACCTTTAAGGGATATGAAACAACAATATCCAATTTAAACTTGTAATCCATAAAACACAATAAAAATCTACTTTTGCGTTTTAAGGTAAGGATACCTTGAAAATACTATGAAAGTGTGTGTATGTGAACATTTAATATATTGGTGAATTTTAAACAAGTTTATAAATAAACATGCGATATGAACAATAAAATAGAGTAAACACGTGTGAACACATGTATATGACCCTAAGCATAACAATTCTAGGTCATTATGTCTAACCACCTATCCTAATTGTCATTGCTCTGATACCAATCTGTCACACCCCGACCAAAGGCGGCGGAACATGCCGAGGTGTAATGATTGCCCATAAGCGCATGACACTAATGAAAGCGACAATATTTAACAAACTCATTTCATTTCACAACATTGAAAATGTCACATAACAATATTCAATAGATAGTCAATACAAAATATAACAAAATATAGCAAATCAAATATTGTTCATTTTTGCTAATAATTTAAAGGTCTTGACATTCGTTTTTACCACACGCATAGAATCAACCGAGATATAAACTTGTAACATTTCATAAAATAAAGTTTGTTAACACAAAGGTTGGTGAGCAATTCATAACTTTGAGCAGCAATAGTATATAGTAAGAAAAGCCACAAGACTAGTATACGAAACAATAAATAAGAGCTATAAACTTGGATAACATAGTTATCGTTAACAAGTTAGCGACACCCAACTATAAGGGGATGCCCAATAGTTTAAGATTTTATAGTTATCGTTAATTGCATTACGTTAACGAAACCTTGCCATGAGGGGTTGCCAAATGGTCTAGGATTTATAGTTCCACCATCCAAATGCGATAAACACATAGACAAATAAGCACAGAAATTGAGCAATTATTCAAGTAATGTATACAACAACGTTTGTGAATTAAGACCCAAGTATAAAACATTTAATTTAGATAAGATGAAATGTCACCCCCAAAACAAAAGATAGAAAACGGGGTATGAAGTTACTCACGTTCAAGTAATAAACTTGAAAGATTGATTATTTGAAGATTTGTCGGAACGACGAGTTTAACGTATGAAACCTAAATAAAAGAAAGTCTTGGATTTAGAAAGGTTGTCTTGAAGATCTTTAAATAAAATAATTGTTGCAAAAAGTAAACAATTAAAGTTCAAGATTTATAATGTAACTATTTAAGAATTTATAACAATAACCCTTTAAAAATGTAACTTTGCTCGAAACCGGGTTAAAGTATCTAACCTTAATATATACTTAACCTATGATAATTAATAAGGTGAGAAAATGCTAAATGCAAGTTCCTTTGGGACAAAGATACTAAAACGGGTCTTTAACGAATGTTCAGGTTGTTGGTTCAGGTCTTGATAATTGGTCAACCCAAAGTCAACTTTCCAAAATAATGAATGTTATGAGATAACTCAATAAAACCTTATAAGACTTAACCAAATATGTAGATATGTTATTTTAGAACTAACAACGTACGTTAAGTGAGTGTTCGGTTTTGTCGGTCCAAACTTTGTTATGAGATCAAGTTGGATCCAACAATTCCAAGTACTTAAGAAAATAATTAAAATCAGTTTGTAAACTATTTTTAAAGAAATATACAAGTCTTGAGAGCTAAAACACACTTGTGTGTCTTAAGCGAGTAAAAATCGGATTGGTTCGGTTTTCATCTCACAATATGTTCCTTGATGGTTTCCATATGCCAAATATCATAGATCTTGTATAATAATTTATAAATGAAAAATATTTAAGTTTTACAACTGAAAAGTTAACAACAAGTCTTTTAAGCAAAAGTTTCGGTTTGGTTCGGTTTCCATCTCCCAACGAGTTCATCGACGGATTACACATGCTTAATATCCAAGAACTTGTAAAAATGATTTTTGAAACTCAAATCTAACATTAAACATGTTTAAACAACTATTTTAACAAAACTAGTAAGCAAAACTTCGGTTTCCGGTTTGGACTATTTACGGTTAAACCGAGGTTAGTCTATATAAACCCACATCATGGAACTTCATAAATATGACAAATAAACTAAAAAGAGTAGAAGTTAGTCGTGGTTAGTATGTGCAACAAGTTATATAAGTGTATATATATCAAGGACCACGAAAGTCCTACATGAAGCCTTTCCTTACGAAGTCTGAAACTTAACCGACCGGGGTCGAATAAGTAACTACCAAAGGTAACAAGAGGTGTGTATTATATATATGTTGTGCCATATACTTCAAGTATTAATAAGAGTTAGTAAGTTAGTTAAAATGTAAAAGCTACATAAATTTGACTTTGAAAGTCAAACCCGACATAAACATGAATATAACCTTGAATGATTCTTGAATTTGAGTGAGGAAAGAGTTTATGAGCAAGGATTTATGTTACAGATTGCCTTTTATTTATAGGAAGAGTTAAATTTGGTTAAACAAGTGATTTAAGGGTTAAAATTCGGATTCGTTGGACAATAAAACCAACAAGGAGACATAAGGGAACATAAGGAACATTTGGGTCTAGTGATACTTTACAAAGTTTTAAAAATAACAGTTTGGCCCCCGAAGTTCGTTTTAAGCGATTTTAACGCGTTTTAAGGACCGTAAAGGATGTTTTCAAGACCCAAAAAGTGTAAAACAATATTGAAACATAAAAATCATCATTTTGATTATATCATAAGTTTCGGTTTACAAAACGAGTCAGTTTACATGATAAAAGGATCATAAACGAATACAAACGAGTACAAACGGGACCCGATTTTGACGAATGTCACAATTTAAGTCCAACGTTCAACCTTGAAGCCTAAAATTTTGTCTGTCTGTCTGTCTGTCTGTCTATAAAAATCCTTTGATCAAGCACTAGGGGGTGGAGTCAAATTGGGGTGATCTGGGGAAAGCCAAATACGCTTTGGGATGAGATAGGAGGCATCACAAATCCATGAGTGATGTCCATCTGTAACATCACGTAAATATCGGGCTAAAAATGTCAATTTCCAAAGTCAAGGGACCAATTATGCCAATTTCAAAACTCAATGGGCTAAAATGAAAATTCTAAATTTCCTGACTTAACTCAAGGGACCAATTATCTATTGCAAAGTGAATATTCAAGCAGGTTCTGCAAGGGCAAATCAGTAACTGATTATGCAGAAATGAAGTTTTGGTGTCTCTAGCATACTATGATCATATAAGACTGAACTCGGGTATGGAAAATGACTAAGTGTTGCTTCGAGCAAAGGAGGTGTTTTTCCCAAGCACATCTTTGTTTGGCTCAAGCACATGTTATTTCGAGCACATCTTATATCGAGCACATCAAATTCGAGCACACTTTGTGAAACCCAGAGAATATCCTTTGTCTTCTCAAGATCTTCTTTAAGTCTCGAGCACACTTTGTTTTTTATTAGAGCAGACTCTTTTACGAGCATACTTTGTTTTGTCTTGAACAATTATGCTTGTGAAGAGAAAAATCAAGTTTGTGTCGAGCACACCCTTGCTCCCGAGCATACTTTTGCTTCCGAGCATGTTTGGTGGAAAAAGAAAAGGCACTAAGTAATCCGAGCACACTTTTGTTTCAGAGCACTAAGTAATCCGAGCACACTTTTGCTTCCGGGCACACTTTGTGCTAGTGAAAAAATTGAAAAATCACAAGTGTTTTGCTTTTCGGGTACACTTTGTGCTAGGAAAGTGCTTCCGAGTACACTTTGTGCTAGTTTAAAATTGAAAAATCACAAGTTTTTTGCTTTTCGGGTACACTTTGTGCTAGGAAAGTGCTTCCGAGTACACTTTGTGCTAGTTGAAAATTGAAAAATCACAAGTGTTTTGCTTTTCGGGTACACTTTGTGCTAGGAAAGTGCTTCCGAGTACACTTTGTGCTAGGAAACAGTTCCCAGCACACTTTGTGCTAGGAAAATGCTCCCAAGCACACTTTGTGCTAGGAAAGTGATCCCAAGCACACTGTGTGTTAGGAAACAGAGTTTGTGAAATATTTCAAAGTTTTGAAGAAACTTTTGAGATTTTTGGTACCGTTGACCGTTTGACCAAGCTGTTCTCTAGGGAAGATATATACCAGGGGTATTTTGGTAATTTTTCTCCAATCATCAACAATCGTATGGAATTCAAACCTCATCCAATTTCACGACTTCATGAAAAGCTTAACAAGAACAAGCTTAAGGATTTAATCACTTTTAGTGTCAACCAACTTTTGAATATGTTTATCTGAGATTTTTTACAATCTTGATGAGGATGATCAATATTGTTTCACCCATACTTGACTTGAAGACACATTTATTAAAGACAATTGCAACGAAATTAGGGGAGTAAAAATCTTTGAATTTCATTGCAAATGGTTAGCTTCAAATCAAGTAAAAGACTCAAGTTAAGAATTGAAGATTAGTTGATGATCACATTGAGTTTATTTCTTTTTGTGGTAACCTTGTTACTTGAAGTTGATCTTTGAAGTTCAAAGCCTCGTTCATATACCCATACAACTATATCCAAAAGTGGTATAAGAGTGATAATTCGAAATGAACAATGGAAGAAGCTTAACGTGAGGGGGAGAATTTCAACCAAAGACAACGAGTTATGAGGTGATCATGGAAGAAATTCGATGGCATCGGTCTAAGGGGGAGATTGTTGGAACTTATATTTTAGACCGAAGCATCGAATTAACTTGTGGGTGAAAAATATATTTTGGTCTCAACCAAGTGTGGATGGCTTGAAGACCAAGTCATGCTAGACTAGTATTAATAGATGTTTTTATTCATTTGTCTAGGATGAGTGACTGTATTGTGTATGTGTGAGATTTACGGTTTTATCCCTTTAAGAGAGTCTCCGCCTCCAGGATGAGCTCTCCTGGTGGCGGCTGATATTTCTTAATCGATTGTATGTATGAATGTATGTATGTTTGAGCGGTTCATCTTTTTGAGAATTATTCAACTAATATTACCATATTACCATTTCTATCTTTTGTGTTTTGATTACAATTGTTATACTATTATTGATTGTTAAACAATTCAGGCTCTCTCCCAATACACCTCATCCGTCCAAACATCTTTCAAGAGTGAATACGAGTGAGATTCTATCCTAACCCTAGACCCGAGCTCCACACTGTTGTTTAATAACGATTATTCACGCTTCCGCACCGGGGCTCGGTTTTGACACTTAATACCCTAAGTCGATGTTATTCTCGATAAACAAAGAAAGACATAACAAAGAAAATAAAGAAAAGAAAGATAAAATATATATATATATATGAATATATATATATAAGTATTTAAGATTATTCTTTGTTATGAATTATATTATTTAAGTTTAATGAGTATACTTTAATTAATAAAGAAAGAAAAATACGTTTCTTAATGAAGAAGAAACGTCGGGTTTTATAAATAAACTAAAAGTTTATTAATATTATTTTTCAACTAAAGGTTTTAAAGTAAAAAGAGACTATGAACTAAAGGTTCATCGAGATAAATAAGACTAAAGGTCTTAAGCCGGATCGTGTATCCGACTAACAAAGGTTATACTCGTACTGTAGGTGCGAGATAGCAAGAAAGACTCAACGGACGGTGTTGGAAGCCGATCCCATTGAAAGGTGAATACGCCCCACTTTTACAAACTTGTTTTCAAACAAACAAACGTGTTATGTGTAAAACTTTACATGAGGCTACGTGTCTCTAAAAACATTATAAATAAGAGTATAAACCTAGCCCTCAGGCTGTGGTATACGTTTGTCTGGATCCTTACATATGTGGTATGCGGTGGGCACATCGCACCACGCCTGATCACGACCTCCAGCCACGATGGGCCGAACCAAAGTATGTTCGAATGAGAATGACCTTGTGTATATTTATGGTACCTAAGTACGTCGAAACACTGCGGTGTTTTGCTGAGGTGACCTATCGTAGAGACTCGAGTTTATGATGATTATTTAACTTGATTATTCCTAAGCCAAGATGAGCCGAGACTTACGTGGTCTCGTGGGGTGATTAAGTAAAAGAAAATATTTTTAGCGTCAGCATATTCACCAGCATTCGTTGCTGACGTATTTTTATAACATTTTGCAGGTAATCAAGAATAGAGCTTAAAGAACGAAGAAGCTCAAGAATCCGATGGCTCGAATAATTTTGTTTAGATATTAAAATATGATGTATTTGTTAAACATATAAACAAGTAAATACTAAACGTGACTTTCGTCTCGTCTCTTTTGTTGTAAATTTTTATAATATAAATCCACATGTTTTTATAAGTCTTTTGCTTTAACCCGTAACTCTGATTTATTTACAAATGTGGTACCAACTATTGATCACACGCCTAGGCCCGAAATGGGGTGTGTGACACCATATAAGCTTTATGCCGAACTGAATCTAATCCATATCACTGATGCAATGAAAATCATGTTAAGTTTGTTACATGCTATCAACCTGTCTCTTTATGTCATAATTATGCTGAACATGAATCCTTGGATCTTTTCATAAAAGGCGCCGTTTTAACAAAAATGAAATTTGATCCCAAATTAGCTAAATTACAAGAAGACCGGGGTCTCGTGTTATTTATAATTATTATTATTATTATTAATATTTATTATTTTGTTCTTCTCTTTTACTTAAATTTGTTTTCATCTCGAAATTATTCTCCTCGAAACACATGTTATAAAAGGGATAATTTTGATTTGGTAAAAACATGTTGGACCTTGAGCTTGTTTAGATGCTTTGATAACCTACTCTAGGCTGAACTTTTAAACTGAGCTCGTTTGGCTGGAACCATATGGGTTCTCAGCCCACTAAATTAGGAATATAAAAGGGTTTTGGGTTCCATTATTATCATTATTTCAAACTTACATTCACTCTTCATCTCTCTGGCCGAAAACCCTAACCTCTTGGTATCATAATCAAGTCTAATCGTGTTTTAGCTTCTTTGTGTTCTAGTCCAGATGAGAGACCTATGAATGATGTGGCGTGATTCTATTATGATAATCTTATTAGGATTGTTCAAGATGAGATGTCAATGATTGTCCGGATCCTTTTTCATTGATTCAGATAATGAACTTGTATCATGTTGGCTGATTGATTAAGACCATTGTGGTGGTCTTAAGAGCTTGTTGCAGGTCTCCTGTCCATGGAGTTATCGGTCTTACTGAAGAAGATAACTCGTCTTTTGAGGCTGAATTCAAAGAGTCTTTTCCCTGATATGTTGACCAAAAACCTTTGGTCAAACCAAGAGTTCTTGGTTGACTTTTGTTGGCGAGATCTCTTATCTTTGACCTATAACACTTTAGTTTTGACCGAAAACACTATCCTATGACAAAAATCTATGTGTGTGGACCGAGAACAACCTGTTGGACCGAAATCTATTATAAATTCATTATTATGTTTCAATATGGTACTTATAGCTTGTTCCTTTTATATCTGGTCCTCAACGTTTGAAAAATTAGAAATTATGTCCTTAAACTTATGCATGTTGTTCAAGTCATATAAACAATTGCTAACTTAACTCGTTTTTTTTGCAGAAATGGCTAATCAAGCACCATTAAAGTTCGTTGATAGTCACAATACAGCTGGATACCTATTTGACCCACCTCTAACACACAAGGAGTTCAAGTCTATAATCTTTGTCTCAACACCTGTAGGATTTCTCACGCTTTACGAGAAACTCTTATCATATGCAAGAAGATGATCACCGAAATCTTGAACAATGCTTTGATCAACCAATGAGGAGCAGGTGGAGTTGTTACTATAGACTCCAAAGTGCAAAAGAAGCCGGTCGTCATCACGGAGGCATTATATGTGAGGTTCTTTAATTTGGGGATCAACCTGACTACCAAACGGAATATTCGATTGACGATGTCTCAGAGATTCTAGTCAGAATGGGTTATGAGGGATCTTATCCTCCTGCTATCAAGAAGTTGTTTCACCCTTACTGGAGGTTTATGATACACATGTTCTTTACTTGTGTGTCGGGACAAAAAGGAGGATCAGATGAGATTAGCCACTTTCAGATGTCGGTTGTAGTTGCTCTGATCATGGATTGGAACTACAACTATTCCAAGTTCGTTTTTGATGAGATGATCAGCAACATGAAGGGAAAGAAGAAAGAAATGTTTCTTATGTATCCTCGGTTCTTACAGTTGATCTTTGATTCACATTACACTGATCTTGTTAAATCTGTTGAGACGCTGGATATGAAGTCGATGGGACCCAATACCTTTGGATTGATGAAGCAGTCCAGGAAGGGGTTAAAGGTCGTCTATCAAGGCTTTCATGAGCTAGTTAAGTTTGGTTGTTTTGCTGAAACTGAGACTGTACCAGTCTGAGCTCTGGTTGCGGAAGAGCATGTGGCGCCGGTTCAGAGGCGTACTGGCTACATTTGAAGTCATTTCAGATGACGAAGAAACAGATTACCGTGAAACGGAAACTGCTCCGTCTGCTGAGCAGTTACAATATTTTGAGAAGTTTAAAGAATTATTTCAGTCAACTACTTTGAAGCCTCCTAAAACAGTTGCTGAAACTCAAGATGAAGACATTCCAGAATTATCAGACGCTAATTTTATTCCTCACAAAAGGAGAAAGAAAGATCCAAGACCAGGCGTTCTGATTACTGAGACCACAACTATGACACCAAGCCAACATGAACGTGAGTTGGACACAGCTTAGACTCACGTTTATCCAAGCCCATATGCTACTAAGGGTAAATCTCAGGAGCAGATTTTTGATGATTTTACTCAAGAATTTGACTTTGAAGCTGATATCCAGTACTTTGAAGAAGATTGCTCAGATTCTCGCAATGCAGGACACTTAAGTAGCATAACAAAGGGAAAAGGGTTGTACTTGAAGATGCTCCGGTAGACGTGTATGCATTACAACGTCAAGTTTTCGAGCTCGAACAAGATTCTGTGATAAAAGATGTATGTATACAAGAACTAGAATCTAGCAACTCTGACAAGGACTCCAAAATCGAAGAGTTTCAATCAAGTATGGGTGGTCTGACTGCTATGTACTTAGACCTTCAACATAAACTCGTTCAGAAATTTGGGGACGAGTTCAAAAGCAGTGATGACCATGTCATGAAATCAACAAATGTCGATCAAGGTGGGAGCTCCAGTGCACATACTTCTGCACATGCTGATGCTGCCGAGTCACTGGAGCACTATCTTTCAATTCCACCCAAGACTGCTAAACAATCGGATCACATTTTAAAAAAACCTCCTCATTATGAATACTTCTAATCAGAATGTTGAATCGTCCGATCATCCAGACAAGTTTATTGTCACTTTTCAGAAGGGATTCTCAGATAAATATGGTAATCGTTCTGGAATCATGCCATGGGGTTTTGATGTCGAAAAGAACATGTGGTGGGTTAAACAAAGGTCTGGGAATACTGATTACTATAAGAAGATGAAGGACTTCAGATCTTGGACGAAGGTAAATCTCAGCGACCTGATAAACTCTCCATTCCGCAACCCAACTCATGACAAGCGAGCCACTGATTTCTGGAACTTTCTGTGACGTCAAGTTGATAATGGGTTCCCAAATATGAAGACTGCTGAGTCATTTCTGAAGAAGGCTAAGGGGTTAGGGACCCAAGGACAGGAAATACTATGGTGAACGTTATGTGGCCTACAACAAATAAGGCCACTCATATTCCTGTGCCTAACGCCACTCCGGATGGTACCCTGGAGAAAATATGAGATTCTGGATGTTTGACAGTGAAACCGCCACTGTTGTCATACGTCTATAGAAGGGGAAGGGTCAATATCGGTTCGTCGATCCAATAGATCTGCTAAAGTTCGAAGAAAGAGACATCAAGACCCCTAGCACATTTCAAATCATTGTTGATCCAATTTTTGAAGGATGCAAATGTAACAACTCGGATTTTTCAAGTTATATTATTCGACTCGCTTTTATGTTCGGGTAATTTTAAATGATAAATTTTATCACATTTATCAAGTAACTAATATTTTATTTAATTGTTTATTTCATTTAATTAACTTTGAAAGATATTCAATTTTAACCCAAAACTAAACTTTAACCCATATATGTTTCCACCGACATTCTTAAGGGACTAAAATGCAAACTTACATATATTATTAGTATTATATACCTGTGACTCGTTTACCCAGGTCCAAAACCCAAACCCGAACCCGATTTGAATCCAATCCCGTAACCCATATTGTATCTTGTACCACAATCTTCGCGTTTTATTTGGAATTGATTTGTGATCCTTATATATATGACAATTACCGGCTTCACCAATGCTACAATTAGGAAAGAATGATCCTCGTTGATTCATATTACTTATTATACCTCACCGCCTTCAACCCGATTATGATTATACAATGAAGCAAACATTATAATGAAATTGGACACACCTGTACCACCCTGTTTATGTCACAAACTAAATACAAAACTTTAATTAAGTTATAAATCGCTTCCAGTACCTGTTCGTTATCCTTTTTAGGCCGGCTTTGTCATCGGACGATTACCTATAAATCCCTCATCAAAACAGGTAATTGATATATCATTATAGTTTGTTTTTAATCTAGTTTCGATAACCCTAACAACAATTAATCAAATAGTAGCGGGATTAAATGATTTGACATTCTAGGGTTTTGTTCAAACTTGTTTATCTTTGCAGCTGCTTATCTGCATCTGTTTCTGGATCATAAACATCTTGCACACCAACTCAGTTGGCTGGTGTGCGTGGGTGGGTTGCGTTCCAGTGGCCAGCGGCGCGGGTTCAAGTCCCAGCCACGGCAGTTTTTGTTCTTTATTTTTGTTTTTAATTGCTTAATTTGTTCAAATGAATTTTAATTAAAGGTAAAAGATAAATGAACACTTATTTACTAAACCGACATCGTTTAATTATTGTTTTCGGTCTTTTCGTAAAACTATATACGTTTAAATATATTAGACTAAGTAAAGTTTTTTTACAAACATAAGTGTATATAAATATATTAAACATATTGTTAATTTAAAAGAACTAGTTAAATCAAATCTCTTTATATAAACTATAAAATCTTTATAACTATTTATTTAAGTATTTTACTTATAATTTATAAATTTTATATAAATAAAGTACGTTATTTCCTATAAACCTTTGATAAAGAAAGTGATAATGAAATTGATAAATAAAAGTGATAAAAAGAAATCAATAATAAGCTTAAGCATTATTTAACTTCCATAATAGTATATTCGATCATTAAGATTTCCGATTCAGTCATTCATTTATTATTCGTTTCTGCAACTATTCATTATTAGGATATCTCGTCGGTAATTCCCGAAGAACTTGTCTACCTCTTTCTTATCGAATCATTATCTATTGCTTAAATGCTAAGGTGAGTAATCACTCCCCTATTTTACTTATTTTTAAACCATTTTGGGTACATATGTGTATCTTATATATTTACCTATTATCTAGTATTCAAAACCGCAACTGTTAATCCTTGTGTGTATATCAGTTTATGCTTAACTTGCTATTTGCTTACTTGCTTTGTTTGAACGTTGTTTGCTTACTTCGGCAACCGATGTCCATTTTTATGGCACGGTTTAGTCCTTGCTTTGGTAACCAATGTCCATTTATATGGATTGGTTGAGCCCTTTCTTTATGGTTTGCTTTCTTTATGGATTGTTTGATTGATTGTTTATGTGATATGGCTTAACTATTTATTCTCACAGGAACAGTTTGCATCTTTCTTTATATATTATATATTATTGTTGTTGTGTCTTAAACTAGTGTTTTACTCACTCAACATGTGTTGTTGACAAAATTCTATTTTATACGCATATGCAGGTTATCATAGAAATTTAATGCAGGTTGGTGAAGACTTAGTGAAGAATTTAGTTAGAAAATAATTAATCAAGATCATTTGTAATATAAGTTGTATTGTTGTATGAATTATGTAATTGTTTGTATTTTATTTATTTGATATTTGAATTAAATTAATAGATATTGTCATTTAAATACTGCATGATAGTACCTTGAGAGCTGTGGCAATCAGCTCACGCCCCGACATTTCCGCCTTAGGTTGGGGTGTGACAGCAAAGGAATACACCAGATTGGAGGCTTCCATTATCAGAACTGGCTTTTGGGCATGTGGTTTAAAGGATGCGGATATCAATATCATGGAACACGATTAAGAACGAAGTTACAAACCAAGGGGGAGATTGTTGGGTATACATTTGGTGGTTTGTACTTCGTTATATGTTGAATGGGTTTCATGTTTGGGTTATGTATGTAAATCAAGATCATCTAAAAGGATCTCGATGGGCTTAGGCTTTGTTGGGCTAAGTTGTTTGTTTCCCTATATATATAGATAACATGTATAGGGTTGGGGTTGGCCGTTCATATTGTTATTGTGGTGAAAAAGTTTGTGTAATCAAGTGCTTAAGCACCCGACGTCAATACAACGTGTGTTTAGAAGCAAGATCACGTGTTCTTTACAAATTGGTATTAATTGTCTTGAATCACCCTACGTTATATTCCGCAATAACGTTGGTTTGTTTATATCATATTGCATAGATCCGGTTTCGGGACTTACAGTTAGGATCCTTCTTGGCGCAGATGAGTATTTCCTGCAAAACAGAACACGGTGAGCTCGTTACGAGGAATGGGGGGATTCTCTCGTAACCAGCCTCCGGCATAAGAATCAATACTTGTAGTACGATGGAAATATATTGAGAGAGAGTTGGAATATTGGATCGTGGATCCTTTACTGTTTGGGGATACTTCAGTATTTATAGCCGGATGAGAGAGAACATGGCCAACTGCCCAGGCAGGCTTTCCACCAATTATATTCTCCACCCGTGCGGTCATGGAGGTTGGTGGACATCATGGCCTTTTGACATAAACGGGATATACTATTTTGTACCGTCTTTTATGTGTTGTTCCACCCCTATTGGTTGGGTGATATTCAAGATGTATATTCTTCCTTTTTGTCCCATGCTGGTGGAAATCTTAGCGCTACCGATCCCTTTCAGGGAATGTTTATTATATTGGGTTACGCTTATGGTGTCATGCAGTCCGCCTGGCGCATCGTTTGTCCGCTTAGCGGGTGTTATATTAATTTGGGGTGGGTTTAGTACCCTACCCCTACAAGTCTCCCTAGTCCGTAGTTTCCCTTTTTGAAGAAAGGAATGCTATGGACTTATTATGGGCTTTTGACACCTTTTATGCAATCTAATTGCTTGTTCTATGGAAGGTTGTTTTTAACGACATTTTCATTACAGAACTTTTATTTTTGGGTGGTTATTGAAAGCCATCCCATGGTGGAGCCTATTTTGGTGGGTGGTTATTGAAAACCATCCCATGGCGGCGCCTATTTGGTGGATGGTTATTGAAAATCGTGCCATGACGGAGCCTATTTTGGCGGGTGGTTATTGAAAATCGTGCCATGACGGAGCCTATTTTGGCGGGTGGTTATTGAAAACCGTCCCATGGTGGAGCCTATTTTGGCGGGTGGTTATTGAAAACCATCCCATGGCGGAGCCTAATTTGGCGGGTGGTCATTGAAAACCATCTCATGGCGGAGCCTAATTTGGCGGGTGGTTATTGAAAACCATCCCATGGCGAGGCCTATTTTATCAACACTTGTTCATTCATCCTTCCTTATATGGGTGATGACGTGTTGTTTGGCGGTCAAAGATGAATTAAATGAATGTTAGTAAAATGGCGGTTTGATATGGCGGTTTGATGACGATAACACTTCGCAATGCATCTTTTCGTCTGTGTCAGGCGCGTGGGCGAGAATTCCGGTGACGCCCCCAGCTGTAACACATTTTCCTGCCATATAGTTGGCCTGTCACCTGGTGATTGGACGGCGTGTCCTTCTTCCCTTTTGTACCCTTCTCCCACATTAATTGTGATGGGTATAAAAGGAGGAGTGCCTTCTTAGAGATTTCTCTATTCACCAGATTTTCATCTTTCCTTTCTTCTTGTTCTTTTGATATTATTTTATAGCTGAATCGTCCCATTCTTCCAAAACGAAAAAGAACAACACCATGGAGTTCGTTGGTTGCCAACATGGTCAAGGTTTATCACCTTGGCCCTGAGTTTGAGCCAGAGTTGCCTCCTCCAGGCAAGACGGCTCGTCAGGCTCCTGCCGTTAAGATTTTTGTGTACAAGAAGTATTTCCTCATGGGCAGCTTCCGTTTTCCCATTACTAGGTTCTTGTTGGAGGTTTTGGTTGTGTTTGGTCTGCACTTGAGCCAAATACATCCACTCGGAATGGCTCGCCTCCGCCATTTCAAGTATACTTGTCATTGACTTGACATTACGCCCATGGCTGACAAGATGGTGGCCTTCTACCATTGGCATTTGACAAGATGACATTACGCCCATGGCTGCCAAGGTCATTTCTCTGGAGGTGCCAAAGAGTTTGCACGAGTGGAAGAGTGTCTTCTTCTACGTTACTGTGTGCGTGGTTCCACATGTGATGCATTTTATGGACATGAAGGATCTCCCGGAGCCTAAACAAGTCCCTTACTCTGGGACGGACTAGTTTAACACTTTACAAGTCACCCTTTCTCTGCTCTGTCCATATCAGGAGCGCGCGCTGGTTCTATTTGGCATGAGTTGTATTTGTGAGGATGCGGCTAGGTTCCATTTATCCAAAATGGTGGTCGAGGTTAGTGACCCCTTTGTCAGATATGGATTTCCTTCTGTTTGCATGGATTCTCTAATCTTTTTATTATTTGCAGAGGTAGATGATCCGATGCTTCTCTTGCATCCTGTGCCAGAGGGCTCGGAGATCTTGTACCGGGGGACTTAAGTCCCCGTGAGGAGCCAATCCTCATGAGGACTGCCCTGAACTTTGTGTTTCCTCTTCATATGGGGCAGTCATTGCCACCTCGACCGCTGCCACCACCCAGCTTCACCAACCCAAAAGAGGGTAAGCTTAGATATCATTTTCCACTAGTTATGCATTTATAACATTTGTTTGTCTATATTCTCCTGGTAAACGGTCTCACATTGTGCGCTTTCCTAAATGCAGTGTGAAAGTTTCACAAGCTAGCGGTTGGAAGGCGGTTGCGTCTTCGAGAGGTACCGCCGCGAGAAACATTGTGGATGATGATGACGATGTCGTCCTTGTGTCCGTCGTTCCTTTCGGGCATCCCGTATCTTCGTCGGCAACAATACTAGGCTCGCATGGTTCCAGGGTTTACGCCGCGTTACTCCCAACCGCCTGCAACCAGGCCACTGGAGATCTCCCTTTGCCTTCGGTCTTACAGCCTGAACTGTTGTGGATACGACTATCGTATCTACCAATTCACCTTCTTGTTTTGCTGCCACTGGGACGTTCACTGTCCCATGCCATGTGACGTTTATGCCAACGGGCGATGATGAGGAAGAGGAGGCTCATCGCCTCTTCAAGAAGCCTCGCCTTGGTGGGTTTGTGAAAATGAGTGGTTTGAATAAGTCTCCAGGTACGGCATATTATACTTACCCTTTTTTCTTGAATTGCCCTGATGTTTACTGTTTTTTTTTGTTTTAGGTTCTTCGAAGATATCCTCTTCGACGGATACTTCTGTGACTTCCGCCATCGCCTCTCCATTGGTGGCGAGTCTATTGTGTGGGCAACTTGTTTTGCTAGTCTGCCTATGACGACAAGTGTGGGCAACTTGTCTGAGACCGAAACCATTGTGACGACTTAGCTTTTGGCAGATGATTCAACTGTTTCATCTGTGGCTCAGGCAATGCCGTTAACTTTTGAGCCGATGAAGACATCTTCGGATGAGTTGTCCAACGCTCTCGATCAGTCAGCAAGTGGGGGATCTATTCTTCAAACGTTTGCTGACTTTTTGAAGTCCAAGAAGTCATCGTCAAAAAGGACATCTGTGTATGAGCTGTCCTAGACATTTGTTCTTCATGGCGATGAACCTTTTCAGCAGCCTCTTTTTGATGTTGGGGCGGTTGTTAGCGGCCGATTTTTTGAATTCGGTGGTAGCGTGGTGGTGGTCACATCGGCGGTGTATCGGGGAATGTAGATACGAATCCCCGCAATTCCATTGAGGCTAATCAAATTTTCCAGCCTATATGAAAAATCACCCGCGAGGCTAATTTTAAAGACCCTGCTACTTGTACAGAATTTTTGGACCACGTTTTTCCTCAGGAGAGTTTGGCTTCCGATGCTATTTGCAACCATGTCCAGTATCTCTCTAGTTTGGCAGAGCTGATTCGCAATAATTGCGCGCTCCATGCGGAGAAGATGAGTTTTCCACTGCTTAAGAGAGATGGAGCAAGTTGTGAAGAACATTGAGGCGAGCGTTTGGAATACGGGTCGAGAGGCAGCAGAGCACCACCAAGCTATTACTGCTGCTGAAGCAAAGACCCTGCTACTTGTACAGAATTTTTGGACCACGTTTTTCCTCAGGAGAGTTTGGCTTCCGATGCTATTTGCAACCATGTCCAGTATTTCTCTAGTTTGGCAGAGCTGATTCGCAATAATTGCGCGCTCCATGCGGAGAAGATGAGTTTTCCACTGCTTAAGAGAGATGGAGCAAGTTGTGAAGAACACTGAGGCGAGCGTTTGGAATACGGGTCGAGAGGCAGCAGAGCACCACCAAGCTATTAATGCTGCTGAAGCAAAGTTAGCGCAGGTTGAGGCTGATTTGGCGGAATCTGCCAGTGAGCGCGTTGAGCGCTACAAAGAGTTCCAGGCTGCGTGCAAGAAATCTAATGTCGATGTTGCTGTTGCACGCAGCGGGGCTCATGCTGCCAAGGAAGCCGCCGCCAAAATCGAGGATGAAAACACTACCTAGCGTAAGGGTATTGAAGAGTTGGAAGCGGAAGCGTCCGTGAGGAAGGCTGATGCGGGCAAGCTGGCTGACACACTTGCTTCCCACGAGAAGACGATCGAGTCTTTAACTGCTAGGTGTGCTGCCTCTGCCGCTGACCGACGCCATCTGCAAGGTATTTCTTCTCATTATTATTATTATTATTATTATTATTATTATTATTATTATTATTATTATTATTATTATTATTATTATTATTATTATTATTATTATTATTATTATTATTATTATTATTATTTCAGGTTTCCCCACGTGATTAACTTGTTGATTTGTCAGATTGCTCAACGTATCATTACTGATGATCATATAACGAAGAGTGTTGGGCGCCTTGTTACAACCGCGCAGCAACTAGGGCACGAGGCTGTTATGCATTTGCGTGATATTCTTCCTCATGAAGCCTATGTCCTTCATGGCATCGATGTGGAAGCAGAGTACAAAGCTGCCGAGACTGAGTATGATGCTTTCTCGTTTCCCATCTTATCTGTCGTCGCTCAATACGCCAAGGAGGAAAATGGCTTACTATTGTTGAGGAAGTTGCTTGAGCCTGCGCAGGCTGGTCCTTCTGCCAATCATGGTGATGATGGTAACAATGTTGCTACGGCGCAAGATCAGATGGGGAAGAGCCTAGATGATGTCGATTAGGTCTCCTGTTGATTTGTATATTTGGTAGGATTGTCTTTTTCTTTGACGAATGTTAGTATCCACTTTGTAAATACTTAAATTTATATTTAAATGAAATGAAGTTTTTGCTGAAGTTTCTTGCATCTTTTTGCCATTTTGAAATGCGGAGTATCATTTTCATTCATAGCCAATGGCCCTTGGCCAGTTTTTACAAGGTGAAATCGATTTATATGTAACACCTTCGCAGCTGCGCCGCGTTCCATGTTCTTGGAACCGGTGAGCCATCAAGCTGCCTCAACACATAAGCGCCCTTCCCTAATAGTTCTTTAATTTGATAAGGGCATTCCCATGTTGGCGCTAACTTTCCTTGTGCTTGGGCTTTTGATGCCTCGTTGTTGCGAAGGACGTAATCTCCTACATTGAACTAACAAATTTTTAATCTTGCATCATAAAACTTCTGTAGTGGGAGTTTGTAATTTTGTTCGCGCATTGCTGCCAATTCTCTTCTTTCTTCCAGAAGCATTAAATCCAGTCGCCTTTCAGTTTCATTGCTGGCTTGCAGTGTGATTCTTGGCGATGGTACCCCGGTCTCTGCCGGAATCATTGCTTATGTGCCATAGGTTAGGCTAAATGGTGTTTCTGCGTTGCTCGTATTCTTCTAAGTGCGGATTGCCAAAGAACGTGTGTGATCTGATCGACCCAGCCTCACCTGTACCCTGTCAATCTTCTTTTTATGCCACCCACAATACTGCGATTGGCGCATTCCACCTCTCCATTCCCTTGTGGATGGGCAACAGAAGTGAACGTTTGAGTTATGCTTAACTCTTTGAGCCAATCCTTGATATGTTGATCCACGAACGGTGTTCCATTGTCGCTGACTGAATTCATGGGCAGTCTGAAACGGCATATGATGAACTCCCAAATGAATTTTTTGATGTTTCCAGCGTTTATCGTTGCTATTGGATTTGCTTCAATCCACTTGGTAAAGTAATCTATCACCACAATCAGGAATTTCACTCGTCTTGGAGCTTCGTGGAACGGCCCTATTATATCTATCGCCCATTTCTAGAACGGCCAAGATGATGTTACTGGGATCATAGCGTTTTTGGGGAGCAAAGCGTTTGGCGCATGGCGCTGGCATGCGCTGCATCGCCTAAGCTCTTTTTCTACATCTGCATGCATGCCCGGCCAATAGTATCATGTATTCATTATCTTGGCTACCACTATTCTTGGACCTGTGTGAACCCCGCAAATTACTTCGTATACTTCCCTCAACAGATAATTCGCGTCTTGTGCATCCACACATCGGAGAAACGGTCCCAAATAAGATCGTCTGTATAAAATGCCATTCTGAAGTGTACAATTAAGCGCCTTGTGACGAATTTTTCTGGCTTCTGATTTTTTACCTGGTAAGGCACCCGATGAAAGGTAGTTGATGATTGGTGTCATCCAGTTTAATGACCCGCTGAACACACACAAACTTCTCTCCTGATTGTGGAAGGATTTGTTAGTACTTAGACACTGACATTTTTGGCAAGGTGTTCGAAGCTAACTGATGCCAATTTGCTAAGGGCGTTGGCCTGTTTGTTTTCGCTTCGTGTCACATGTTTCACTTCGCATGTGATGAAGGTTCCTATTAGCTCCTTAGCTTGCGCTAAGTATGAGGCCAGATTTTCGTCTTTTGCATCATATGACCCTTCTACTTGATTTGCTACTAACATTGAATCGACATGTACCTCCAAATGTTAAGCCCCCAATTTTTTGACGATTCTCAAACCTGCCAACAATGCTTCGTATTCTGCCTCATTATTTTTGCTTTTGAACTTCGGATTAGTGATCTTCAACCCTGCGCCGACGCCTTCATCATTGGATGCCCCGTCAGTGAACAACTTCCATATTTGTTTTTTTGTTGATCAACAGGGGGTTCCATCTCGTTTTGGCATTCTTCTTCTTTTCCTTGAGGCACCTCTGCTATGAAGTCTGCCAATACCTGACCCTTGATTGCTGGTCTGGGCTTATTTTTAATGCCGTACTCTCCTAACTCTATCACCCACTTCGCTAATCTTCCGGATAACTCTAGTTTGGCTAACACGTCTTGTAGGCGATAATTGGTGAGTACATGCATGGGGTGTCCTTGGAAGTATCTCCGTAAACGGCGCCCTGCTTGTACTAACGACAGGACTAGTTTCTCCAAGATGGAGTATCTTGTCTCTGCGTCTGCCAGCGTGCGACTTACATAATAGATGGGTGTTTGAACACCATCCCTTTCAACCATCACAATCGCGCTAATTTCTCTTTCTGAAGCCGCTAAGTATATGATGAGCGTCTCTTTGGCACTTGATGCTGTTAACGTTGGTAATTATGCTAAGCGCGCTTTGATTTCCTAGAACTCCAGTTCCGCTCCGTTGCCCATCGAAATTGATATTTTTTAAGATAGTTCCTCACGGTTGAGACAACCCGAAAGGATCTTTCTGCATGGCTTGACAAGAATCTGTTGAGTGCAACCAACCAACCATTGAGCGTTTGCACTTGCTTGATAGTTTTTGGGGAAGGAATTTTTGCTACCGCCTCCAATTTTTCGGGGTTGGCTCTGAAGCCTCCATTAGTAACGATTACTCCCAAGAACTGTCCCTCTTCCATCCCAAAGGAACATTTCCCTGGGTTAAGTTTCATGCTGATTTGGTGCAACGCTTTGAAGGTTTCTTCGATGTTTTTCAGCATCGTTGCTTCTGCATCACTTTTGATCACCAAGTCATCCATGTAGACTTCTAAGTTTCTCCAATTTGTGACTTGAATTCTTTGTCCATCAGGTGTTGATACGTGGACCCTGCGTTTTTTAGGCCAAATGGCATCATCTTGTAACAGTATAGTCCGTTGTTTGTTTGGAACGACGTTTTGTCTTGATCTCAAGCCACCATTTGGATTTGGTGGTACTCTTTATATGCGTCCAAGAAACACTTGTATTGGAAAGGGACAAGCGCGTCCACCTTGAGGTCTATTTCCGGTAAATGGTAGCAATCTTTCGGGCAAGCTTTATTTAGATCAATAAAGTCGATGCACATGCACCATTGGTCGTTTGCCTTTGGTACCATCACCGGGTTGGCCACCCATGTTTAGTATTGGATTTCGCAGATTATTCCCGCGTCGATGAGCCGTTTAACTTGTTAATCACAGGATTTCGCTTGTTCGGGACCCATCCTCCTCCGTTTTTGTACCACTGGCACAAAAGTCGGATTAACTTTCAACTTGTGTTCCGCCTTGGTTCTTGGAACTCCCATCATGTCTGCCAGAGTCCATGCAAAGACATCCATGTTGTTGACGAGTAGCCTTTTAAACGCACTTCGCGTTTTATCAGAAAGGGTAGGTCCAATATTTACGCTTTGGTTAGGAAACTTCCCATTAAGGACCCACTTCTCTACCTCGTTCACTTTGTTTGTTTTCAACATTTTTTGTGGTGGTGTTTTCACGCCCGCCACATGACATTCTTTGTTGGAATGAATCATCGCCACTCCTGTGGGAGTTGGCACTCCCAATATTCCATGAGTTGCTCCCTTCCCAGGATTACATCATAGTTTGGGTGCAGCGTTTCCATGGCCAGGAAATCCACGTCTTCAGTTCTTGAGTGCATCCCGTCAGTGAGTGTAACCGGGATTGTCAGTTGTCCCACCAGGTATTCAATACTTTGATTGAAACCTGTTATAGGGGCATTCACTGGTGTCAGCCTTCCCTGTCATTTTCATCCAACAAATCAAAACATTAGCGAAACATGATATCAGACGTGCCCCCCGCGTCAATGAAGAAGCGAGGCGTTCTATAATGGCCAAAAACTGCTGTGACTACTAATGGTGCCTTTCGATTTGATCCCTCTTTCACCTTCGGGAAAATAACTTCTTCTTTGTTCCAGGTAGCATGTTCAACCTGGCTACGCTTTTTGCTGTTGATGCCACCGGAGATCATGTTAGCATGTAGGTCTTTGATTTTCTTTTCTGGCCTTCCGCCATCACGAGGTGGTGGGCGTCTGCCTCTCCCTTTGATGCTTTTAACCAGATGCTCCAATCTTCCGTTCTTGACATATTCTTTAATGGCATCTTTCAAGTTTAACATTGATTAGTTGTGTGACCATGTTGTTCATGGTAGTCACAATAACTCTTCATGTCCGCATTTGATCATGGTTTGATTGGAGCTGGCTTTTTGAGCTGGATGCCTTCCGTATACATTATTTGCGCTGAACTTTTGGTCAGCGGGGTCCATCTGTTAGATGAATGTACATGCAACTTCTGTTTGTTTTTGAAGGGTTCATACTGCATGGTCTCCATTGGCTGGGTTTCGTGGTTAAGCCTTGACCATACGGAGGACACCCTTTTTACATTGGCGTGCCCTGTTAATATCATTCCTCGCGTCGTTGCGCATTCGCTCTTTGCCCAAGCTTTTTTCTGTCCGCGCATATCTTTTGGCCGCTGATATAATCTAAATGTTTATGTTTCCTTTGTATATTTTAATAGTTTTTGTTCGTTTTTAGTCGAGATTTGTATACAACTAACACTTTTATGTTTTGTAGGCATTGGAAGTTGATCGTGATCAAAAAGGACGAGAAACGAGCTAAAAAGAGCCGAAACGGAGATTCGGAACGCGTCAGGAAGGATCAGATCAGAGAACCGGTCAGACTGGGTCGGTCTGATCGGCCCCTTAGTGGAACACGCCGCGACGCGCGGCCAGGTTCCCATCTCCTGGTCGTGCGGCGCCTGGGGGATGCTGGTGGATTTTTATTTCGTTTTTGCTTCAAGTTGGGCCTTGTTTTGGGTATTTAAACATCTTTAACTTAAACCTGAACATAACCTGAAGCCACCAGCCGAATTTGGGAGTTCTTGAAGCATATTTTTGAGTTTCGTGTAGATTTTGAAGGCAAGAAGACAGCCGGTGAAGAGTTACACGTTCACATTTGGAGATTACGGGTTTTATCGCTTTTAGAGTTAGACGTTCACATTTGGAGATTACGGGTTTTATCGCCTTTAATCTTTCGTTCTTTAGATTTTCACCATGTTTTCAGTTTTAATTGTTTTCTTTGATTTAGACTTTATGATGCTAGGCTAAAACTCCATAAACTACCTAGGTCGTGATGAACCAATGTTCGGTTTGATTTTGTTTGGATTTATTTTCGTTATGGGTTTTATGTTCTAAGTAAAGTGTTGAGTTTGATTTAATTGATGCATATGATAACTTGTTTTGTTTACTTGAATTTATTGTTTCACGTTGCCCATGTTGATTGTTTAATAGGATAGGGTTTTGTTAGGTCATTTACTATGTGTTCTTGACAAGTGTGTGATTAATATCGATTAAAATCATAGAAACAAAAAAGTCAATTAAACAGATAAAAGTGAGCTGCTAGCCTAGAAAGCTGTAAGCTGATAGGCTATTGATATATCTTTTGTTGGGCCTAGTTTGTATGGTTTGTACTTGGTCTGCATTTTTTAGGCTGGGCTACGGGTTTATTATGTAAGCTGAGAACTCTTTAGAGTTCTCGGTGGGCTTTTGGTTCATATGGGCTCAGGTGTTTGGTTTCCCTATATATAGTGCATGTAATGTATAGGGTTAAGGTTGTTCATTCACTCATTTTGGTATTGTATTTTTGGCCGTCTACAAGTTACTAGACGTGCAAGTATTGTAAGTGCTTAAGCACCTGACGTATCTTAATAATACGTGTGTTTTGAAGCAATCATGTGTTACTCTCTTGTGTTTACTCGTGTTCTTGAATCACCAAGAGTTGGTATTCCGCACCAATACTTGTTGTGTTGATATCATAATTGTAGTGATCCAGATTCGGGACTTACAATTGGTATCAGAGCCTTAGACCTTATTCAGGCTCATTATTGTGATATCAAAGATTCAAGAGGAGTGTTCATGGTGGTTTGATTATCTTTCCGGTGAAACTATAACTGGAAAAGAAGAAGATAATTTTTGGGAAAGATTTGACATTGGTTTGGAAACAAATCAAGATCCTCATTCTCAGGAGTTTGTTACAAGTTTGTTGAAAATTAGTGTTCTCGGCCAAGACAGTTCTCGGCTTCTGGTTGTTATCGGCCAAGGCAAATCTCGGCTACTAGTGTTCTCGGCCAAGACAGTTCTCGACCACTAGTAGTTCTCGGTCAATTATTGGTCAACATTTGGGTTCTCGGTCAAGACTGGTCAAACTTTGAGTTCTCGGTCAAAGCTCGTTCAAACTTTGAGTTGTCGGCCAAAGACTGATCAAACCTTGAGTTCTCGGTCACAGTTTGGTAAATTTGGTGGTTCTCGGTCAACCAGTGTGGACCTGTTCACAGCCCAGTTAGTTGTTTGGGCCTGTTTGATCTGGACTTGGACTTTAAGTTTGGACTTATGTAATAATTGGACCTAAAATCAATCTTTAATCTAATTAAAATGGCCCAGTTAACAAATGGCAACAATTCAACCAATTCTGATCAAGAACTTGATTCCATTATGGGGACTGCCACTCGTATACCCTGTCTCTTATCTCATGAGGGGTTCAGTAAATGGAAATTTTGTTTTGAACACTACGCCAAGATGAAAGATTCCAAAATTTGGAAAAGTATTGTGAGGGGACCTCAAAGGATCACTTATCAAAGGGATGGCTCTGACAAAGTTCTTGTGAAACCAGTTGCACAGTATGACGATGATGATTTTGCTAAAGTTGAGGAAGATGAGAAAGCTCTCTCCACTCTAACCATGGCACTCTCACCTGAGATTGCCCTTCAGTTTAGAGAACTTCAATCTGCTAAAGAGTTGTGGGAGGCACTGATAGAAGTATATGAAGGGAATGAAGATATGAAGAGAAGTCGCCAAGATCTGCTACGACAAAAGTTCAATATGTTTAATCTTGTTTTGGGAGAAACGTTGGAATCCCAACTTCAAAGATTCATATCTCTTATGACTGAAATGAGATCAGCGGGAATTTATCTACAAACTTCAGAAATAAACAACAAGATGGTGAACTCATTGCCGAAAAGTTGGGACATGAGTGTTGCGGTTATCAAAAAGACTAAGGACCTCAACAGAATGGGTATGAATGAAATGATAGCCACTATTAAAGCATGTGATATGGATGATAAGCAACGTGCAATAAATCATGCCAGTTCTTATACTGCGGTTAGATACAACATTACCTCTAACAATGCTCTTATTTCTCAAGACAGTTTCTCATTGTTCAAAGCCACCCAACAACCACCTCAGAGTAACTTCCAGATGTTTTCATCCACTCGAGGTCAATCATCGTCATCATCCACCCCACCCCAACCAGCTTCAGTATTCTTCACTAAGTCTGGATAGTCTTCAAATGATACTGGAAAACCTGCTCATACTTCCAGTCAGAGCTTCAATCAAATTCCTACCATATCAAAGGAGACTCAAGAGAATATCGCTCTAATGGCGGGATTCATGAATTGCTATAATGCATTTTTGGCTGGAGACTTGGTTCAACCAGTGGTTGTTGCTGAATTAGATCATATCCATCCTGATGATGTTGAAGAAATGGACATCTCGTGGCAAATCGCCATGGCAGTTTTTCGTTCGAAGAAGTTCACTAAGAGGACGGATAGAAATAATTGGAACATGCCAAATAATCAAAAGTTGGGTTTTAACAAGGATACTCTTAGGTGCTACAATTGTCACGAGCCGAGTCATTTTTCTTGAGAATGCACTATTCCATCGAAGGATGGAAATATGGAAAGGGCTTTGGTTCCAGTTGGAAATGCCAGAGGTGAGGTTGGAGGTAATTCAGGTAACGGTGAAAGAGGTATGGTTGCTTAACAGTTCTCTTGGGAAGGTCAGATGGCTGCACTCAACATTGGAAATCATACAGCAAATATCGCAAATGTTGAAGACACTGAAGAAGAAAATGCTACTGAGGAGAAGGTCAAAGAGTTTCAATTTGCGTATATGGCGTTCACTTCTCCAAATTCATCTTAGGTATGTTTCCATCCATGTTCTTTAAATTGCATTGAGAAAATAGAATTGTATAAGCTTCATAATGATAATCTAACTAGAGATATGGAGAGAACAATTAGAAAATTTCAAACTTAAGAAAAATGAAAAGGGCTTTCTAGACAAAATAGAAGCACAAAAGAAGGACATTTCTAAGCTTAAGTCTAATTTTAGTATAAGAAGTTGTCATTACCTAGATGCCAAACAAGAAATTGCTGAGTTAACTGCTAAACTGGAAGCCTCCAAGTTATAAAACTTGAATCTAACTAGTAAGTTTGAAAAGGCTGAACTTGATTTTAAAAAAAATCCATGGCTCCAGTAAAGTAGTTAATTCGATGATTGAGAACCAATTATGGTGGAAAGAAAATGAGGGTGAGGGAATAGGATACAGTCAAGTTCCCCCACCTTACAACCAGAATTATGTCCCTACCCCTGTCACCAAAGACAGGAAGAAAAGATAAATGACATGAAGTATGGTAAACAAGATAAAGGTGATGAAACCAGTTATGTGAACACTGGTCCGTCCACTTCAAATATGAACGATTCTAATGTATCTACTTCATGTGTAGAAAAAGTAATTGTGAAGGAGTGGACTGATGAGGATGACGACCCTTGTTTTGAATTTAATGATATTGTTTCTGATGTTTCTTTAAAACTTCCTGTTTTGAATTCTGTTATTCTGACTGTTTGTGTGGGCTCTGCCTTAAAGAGCAAAGATTTTTGTGTGGTTGATTCGGTTGAAACTTTTAATTCTAATAATGTGGTCTCTAATAAAATTAAAAAACAAAAAACATTCAATAAATATGTTGCACCTAAGTTTGTCAAAGAGGGATGCTCCAATGACAAACAAGGTGAAAAATTCAAAGATGAGAATAGGAATTATCGCAGACTCAAGTAGACTGGTCCACACAACCGGACAAGGAGTTGCTCAAAATGATTTTTTCATAAAACGTCAAACTTGCTTTAATTGTGGCACTCCTGGTCATATTTCCATAAATTGTCCACAATATCCATATGTTCCTTATTATGAATTCTATCAAAGGAATATGCCCTACATGCCTTATAACGTGTTCAGGCAAGGATTCAAGCATTATCAGGCTAGTTCCTTTGACGATGATTGGAATCGAAACAAATCTGGTAGGTTTAGTCCTCATCAAACCAAACCTAACATGCCTATAAGTAAGGTCAGAAAAGGTACTTCGAGTTCAAATTCAAACATGTGCACTAAGTCTAGACCAAAACAAAAGAAAAAGGCTGATTCGTCTCCTTCCACATCCAAAACTCCAGAGGTTACGACAACCATTCGTACCTATAACTTCAAGTCATATAGACATAGATGGTTGCCTAAATCTCCGGCGAAAGTTTCTACAAAATCTATGTTTGATGATCAAAAAGACATGTCATGGAAATCCGTGACAACTGTAAATGAATCAGGGTCACCCAGTGTAAGTATGGACTGGGTACCAAAAACTAACTAATCCCGCATTTCGTGCAGGGACAGCTATGGAGGAATATCATCAGAACTTGGTATGTTGATAGTGGTTGTTCCAGGCACATGACAGAGGACATTACCCAACTACATGACATTCAAACCTTTAACGGTGGGTATGTGTCCTTTGAGGGAGGAGAAAAGGGAACGATCACTCAGAAGTGTACTGTAAGTAACGGTGTTCTAAAATTTGAAAATGTCAATTTTGTTCCAGAATTGAAGCATAGTTTGTTGAGTGTGTCACAAATCTGTGACAAAGATTTTTCAACTCATTTTACTAAGAAAGAGTGTCTGATTTTAAAACCTTGTATAATTATACTAGAAGACTGGATTCTTGTTCGATCACAACGTAAAGATAATGCTTATGTGATCGACATGAACAAAAATGTTCCTGACGAAATAACCTGTTTATTTTCAAAAGTGTCAGAACATAATGCAACGGCTTGGTCATGCTAATACTAAAAATATGAATCGTCTTGCTAAAAATAATTTGGTACGTGGTTTACCAATCAAGGATTTCATGACTATTGAAAAATGTGAAGCTTGTGCTTTGGGTAAACATCATCGAAAATCTCACAAGCCAAAGTTGATTAATACTATATCATCAGTTTTTTAATTACTCCACATGGACCTTTTCAGACCAGTTCATGTTTTGAGTCTTTTTCGTAGCTCTTATTGTCTTGTTATTATTGATGACTACTCACGTTTTACATGGGTATTTTTCTTGTCAAATAAGAGTGAAACTGCAGATTTAATCAAGAAGTTCGTGATACTCATGGAGAACCAACTGAACTTGAAGCTGAAAGGAATTCGTTGTGACAATGGAACGGAATTCAAGAATGCATCATTGAATCATTTCTGTTCAGAAAAAGGGGTACTTCATCAGTATAGCGCCGTTCGGACACCACAACAAAACGGTGTGGCTGAAAGAAGAAACAGAACTCTTATCGAGGCAGTAAGGACTATGTTGTGTGATTCTAAACTTCCATTGTTCTTCTGGGCAGAGGCCATCAATATAGCATGTTATGTTCAGAATCGGGTGATAATTAACAAGTCCAAAATGAAGACTCCTTATGAGATTGTTTATGGTCACAAACCCACTGTCGCACACTTCAGAGCGTTTGGCTGTCCATGCACACTGCTGAATCTTGAGTCTACTCCAAAGTTCGGGGCCGCAGCTGGCGAGTTCTATTTTGTTGGTTGGGGTAATACAGCCTACAGGGTATTCAACAAATCAACTAATCAGATTCTTGAGTCTTATGAAGTTCGTTGGTTAGAAGAAAATGAAACAGACGTTCGTGTTGGTCCCGATTGGTTATTTGACTACAACGAACTCTTCAAACCATTCAACGTGTTTCCAGTCATTAACACAGAATTCCAGGTGGTCCCACAGTGGAAGCTGCGAAAGATAATTCACAAGCAGTGTCTCACATTTCTCCGGTACTAGATGATGATGTCGCTAAGTTAAGTAATGATTCACCTACAACTGACACTCAGCCCAAGGAATCTTCAGAAACCAACTGATCGCCTAACACGTCTGAAGATGTTGCTACTGTTGAGGGGGAGAGTTCCATCCGTCAGATATTCTGGAGCACATTGTTTCCCGATCCCATTCCAGATGAATATGTTACCGGTACATCGTATTCCCACAGTACGACAACATCTGGCTGGAAGAATCCCTTTGCTAATTTTAGTGAGAACGTGTCAAATCTTCAACCTAACAATGATGTTTCCGATCAGTTAATTTCGTCGAGAATCCAGAAGAATCATCTGATTAAAAATGTCATAGGTCCCATTGAAGCGGAAGTGTCCACCAGAAGTCAGACAGGACACATAAACAGTTGTATGTTTTCATGCTTCATCTCTCAAATTGAGCCAAAAACTGTTGAAATGGCTCTTCAAGAACCTAGTTGGGTTGATTCTATGCATGAAGAATTGAATCAGTTTGATAAGTTGAACGTTTGGAGATTGGTTAAGTTGCCGGAAGGAAAGAAATCTCTTGATACAAGATGAGTCTTCAGAAACAAGCAATATGACACCGGGGTTATTGTTTGAAATAAGGCACGATTGGTAGTTTGTGGCTTTCGTCAGGTTGAGGGGTTAGATTACACTGAAGTTTATGCCCCAGTAGCTAGACTTGAGGCCATTAGAATTTTTCTGGCCTATGCATCATACATGGGGTTTACAGTGTATCAGATGGATGTTAAGACCGCGTTTCTGTATGGTGAAGTCAAAGAGGAGATTTATGTTGATTAGCCACCAGGTTTTGTTGATTCTAAGAAACCAAATCACGTCTACAAGCTAGACAATGCATTGTACGGGTTACATCAGGCTCCTCGAGCGTGGTATGCTACATTGACCGCGCATCTTCTTGATCATGGCTACAAGAGTGGAACCATCGACCAAACCTTGTTCCGGAAAACTGTCGGAAAAGATTTGATTCTCGTCCAGATCTATGTTGATAATATCATTTTTGGATCCACCAGCGCTGGGTTGTGCATAAAATTTGAATGTGTAATGAAGAAGAGATTTGAAATGAGTTCGTTGGGTGAAATGGCAACGTTTCTAGGGCTATAGGTTCGCCAAAGCTCGAAAAGAATTTTACCGCATCAAGGGAAGTATGTTGAAGATATGTTGGCAAAGTTTGAACTTCAAGATTCCAAGAGTGCCAACACTCCCATGGCAGAAAGGCCACTCCTGTCATCTGATCCTGAAGGTAGTCCCGTAAATCAAACGTACTATCGATCGATGATCGGGTCTCTGATGTATCTCACAGCCAGTCGTCCTAACATCATGTTTGTAGTCTGCCAATGTGCTCGTTTCCAGGCTAATCCTAAACTCTCTCAATTATTTGCTGTTAAACTTATTTTTAGACACCTCGACCGCCGAAGCAGAGTATGTTGCCACATCTGCTTACTGCTCTCAAGTTATCTGGATGCAAAACCAATTGCTGGATTACGGTTTGGAATTTCTTGACACTCCTATTTTATGTGATAATGATGCGGCAATTGCATTTTTGAAAAACCCAGTTCAACATTCTAAAACCAAGCACATCGACATTAAAATTCATTTTATTCATGACTGTTTCGATCGAAAATTGATTCATCTTGAACAAGTCCACACTGACAACAATGTGGCGGACTTATTTACAAAACCGGTCGGTACAGCAAAATTTAATGTGCTTGTGGGTTTTCTTAAAATGCTTCGTTTCGAGGATTGAGTCTTTTTGGGTATAAATTTGTGTACATATTTGTTTATCCTTGCACAAATTTTGGGGGAGAAAAATAAAAAAGTAAAAAATAGTGTGTGTGCGTTGTTTTTATTATTTAAGAAAAATCAAAAAGTCAAAAATAATGTGTGTGCGTTATCTTTAATATTAAAAAATAGGAAAAAAATTTCAAGATTCATTCTCGCTTAAAATTAAGTCGGTTGCTCAAGTTTGAAGGACATATACTTGTATATGGTTGGTCCGGTGTTCTACTTGTAGTTTCACAGGATAGCCATTTACCTAACGACTGAAAGCACCCGGGGCGATTATGATGTGTTTTGAGTTTTGTGTTCCGTATTCTTTCACTTAAAATTATGTCGGTAACTCTGAGCTGGAAGGACATGTGTTTTCATGCATGTTTGATCTGGTTAACCACTTGTGGTCATATTGGATAGCCATTTACCTGAAAGCTTAAAGTGACCGGGGTGACTGAATTCTTAACATGTGTCTTTGTACAACAACAAGGAAATGATATTAATATTCAGTTTACAGCTTGTTAGAAGCTTCAAAATATTTTTAAATGAAAATTGATCCAACCTTTGGAAAGTGACAGATAAATTGTTTTTGTGTGCCTAACGGGTGAAGTTATTAAGCTTAAAAGGCTCTAGAATAGTCATTGATTTGTATGGTAGCTTTCCATGATGCGTAAAAGTTGAGGTGATATAAACTAAATATGCTAAACTTAATGTGAAGAGTCATTTTGAAAAAATGTGCATGTCTCCAAATACATCTCTCCGAATGATAGGCAAAAAAGCAATAACCCAATCATACACGAGCCCATTAGTGTCTTGATCACCAAAATATTGTATTATATTATTCGTTAAAAAAATAATAAAAAATAAAAAAAATAATAATTATTGTGAAGAGTTCTTTTTATCCCATCAATTTATTCTATCAGAAATCTATGTTTTTGAAAGCTTAGAGGGTCAAACTAGAACTACAGAGATTGGGGCATAAAAGTAAGTCCTGTTATGTCTCGAATGAAAGGCATGTAAGTCCGGATGGCTTGTAAGTCCAACATTCAACCTTAAAGCTTAAATCTATGTTTACCTTCTATAAAATCTTTTGATCAAGCACTAGGGGGTTGGGGTGAAATTGGAGTGATATGGGGAAAGCCAAATACGCTTTGAGAAGAGATAGGAGGCATCACAGATCCATGAGTGATGTCCATCTAAGCTTTATGCCGAACTGAACCTTAATCATATCACTGATGCAATGAAAATCATGCTAAGTATGTTATACCTGCTATCAACCTGTCTCTTTGTGTCATAATATCACTGAACATGAATCCTAGTGACAGCCTCTTAAACGATACGATTCCATGTTCGGATCTTATCATAAATGGGTGGCGTTTTTATATAAACTGAAATTTGATCCCAATCTTATAAAATTTAAGGGAGTTCTTTTGTACGTTAATGTTTGTTTTTCTTTCAGTTAGTCCAGTTTTAATTTCATTTTATTTTTTAACTTACTTTATCTTGTTTTGTTTGGTTTATCTCGAAATTACTCTCCTCAAACGTCTTACTTTAACTGGGTCCTTTTTCAACATGGGCTATTAGAAGGTTTTGGGCTACTTACCATTTCTAAGTCATTATGAGTTTTGGTTGATTAGAAGGATCTGAGCCCATTATGAGTTCTTGGCCTGTTTTGGTTACAGTATAAATATCTTTGAGCCTATTTTGTCACTTTCATTACCTTCAAGAATTCAAAACTTAATTCTCTCTCAAGCCTTCTAGCCGAATACTAAAGTATCCTCACTAATCATCTATTGGTGTTCATTTGATTGATTCACAGGTAATGAACAAGGTCATTAAACCAGTTGTTATTGTGAGACCTATGTACCGATAGATGGTTGTTTGATATTATCATGAATTGGTTTCATGGGTGGCTTGATAAATTAAAGTGGAATCATGAGTAATTAGGGATTTCGGTGGACATCTTAGGGTTTAATGAGCATTTTCGTTTGATCATAATGGATTAGTTGCAGGTTTCATGAATATTTCGGTGACTTGGAGAAGACGACACGTTTTCCAAGATGGAACCCAATGGTTTTCTGTCCACAGCTGTCAATGAGTTCTCGGTTGACTTTTGTTGACCGAGATCCCACTATCTTGACCGAGAACTTGTGTTCTCGGTTATATATTGACCGAGAACACCTGTTCTCGGTTGACCTTCCTTGACAGAAAACTCAAGACTTAATCGAGAACTCATGTTTTCGGTCAGTCATTGACAGAGAACCCATATTATTGACCGAGATCTCATATGTTGACTTAAAACTCACTGTTGGGCTTAATCATTATACTGTTTTATCTTTTGAGCCAAATAATGAGTCACTTGGGCCTTCAAATGATTTTTCTTTTGGCCTGCTTTTAACACTATGGCCCAAATCACTTATAAATCATGGAATGATTTTGAATATTATCAAATGAATCTATATGTCCACTAACTTGATACGTTTGGTGCAGAAATGGCTGATCAGACTCCATTAAAGTTTGTTGATACGCATAATATTGTTGGTCACTTATTTTATCCACCCATGTCCCACAAGGAATTCAAGTCTATGATAGTCGGACTTAACACTTGCAGGATCTCTCATGCACTACGAGAAAACCCTGTTATATGCAAGAAGATGGTCACCGAATTTTGTAACAATGTGTCAATCAATCCAAGAGGGCCAGATGGAGTCGTGTCTATAGACTCCAAAGTACAAAAGAAGCCAGTTGTTATCACAGAGGCCATTGTAAGAGAAGCACTTATGTTTGGGGATCAATCTGATTACCCGACAAAATACTCTGATGTTGAAGTTACTGAGGTTCTCACCAGAATGGGTTACGAAGGCACCTATCCTCCGGCAATCAAGAAATTGTTTCACCCGTATTGGAGATACCTAATACACACGTTCTATACATGTGTCTCGGGGTGGAAGGGAGGATCAAATGAAATCAGTCACACTCAGATGTCTGCTATCATTGCTCTGATCCTGGATTGGAATTACAATTATTCCAAGTTTTTTTTCAATGAAATGATGAGCAATTTGAAAGCGAAGAAGAAGGAGATGTTCCTTATGTATCCAAGATTTTTACAGATGATCTTCGATTCTCATTACACCGACCTGGTCAGATCTGTTGATACTTTGGATATGAAGTCAATGGGACCCAACACCTTTGGGTTAATGAGACAGTCTAGAAAAGGGTCCAAGGTTGTATATCGGGGCCTAAATTCTCTGGTGAAATTTGGATGATTTGTTGAGACAGAAGCTGAGCCAGTCATAGCTCAGGTTACTGATGAACATGCGGCATCGGTTCAACCACGTGCTGCAACTTTTGAAATCTCTGATGATGAAGAAGATGAGATAGAACACCGTCAGTCAGATACCTCTCCAAGTGCTAAGAAATTAAGTGCTTTTGAAGCTGCAAAAGCGTTACCTCAGTCGACTGCGCTGAAACCTCCTCAGACAGTTACTGAAAACATTGAAGAAGACGTGAGTGAAGAACCAACAACTGATCTCATCCCTCATAAACTGAAAAGGGTTGATACGAGATCCAGTGAGTTGGATAGTGAAGCCTAAGCAACAACCACAACACCAACACAAACAACAACCACCAGCCCACAACAACAAATTGCTCAACCTGAATTACATGCTCCAGAAACACAAGCTAAACAATATACATCTACTGCAGAGCCATCATTTCAAGATCTGTTGTCTAGTGATTTTGTTTGTGATTTTGACTTTGAGACAGATATTCCACACACCGATACTACAAATATTCCCTCCGGTTCATTTGGCCCAGCTGTTCAGGGTCAGTCAAGCTCAGGTACATCAAACAAGATTGCCCAAATCCTTGCTATGCAAGAAACTACTTTCAGAACAAGGGTAAAGGTGTGGTTCTTGAAGATGCCCCTGTTGACATTCATGCATTACAACGTCGAGTCTTTGAACTCGAACAAGATTCGGTAGTCAAGGATGTCCGCATTCAGGAACTGGAAGCGAGCAACTCAAAAAAGGATTCCAAGATTAAAGAGTTGCAGTATGGTATGGGACGTTTAACGGCAATATATCTTGACCTTCAACAAAAGTTATTTCAAAAGTTTGGAGATGAGTTCAAAAGAAACGATGATGTGGTCTCTCAAACAACCATAGTTGATAAAGGTAAGAGCTCTCCTATTCGTCCAGCCGACAACATAGATGAGTCGGAATCACTGAAACAATACATGGATGCACCTTCTATCACCAAAGAGAAATCGGACAGAATTCAGAAGAAATCACCTTAAAAAGGAAAGAAGAAACTGTTGGTGATGAAAAACTCAAATCAGAATGTTGAATCATCAGATCATCCAGACAGGTTCGTCCTTACTTTTCAAAAGGGGTTCTCAGATAATTACGGTGATCGATCGGTAGTTTTATCATGGGGGTTTGATGCGGACAAGAATATGTGGTGGGTAAAGAGGAAGTCAGGAAACAACTGAGTATTACATGAAGATGAAAGACTTTGGTTCCTGGACCAAAGTGGATCTTAGTGACCTGATTAATTCTCCATTCACCAACCCGACAAACGAAAAACGTGGTAGAGATTTTTGGAATTTCCTGAGAAGTCAAGTTGATAGAGGTTTTCCAGACATGACAACAGCAGAATAGTTTTTAAAGAAAGCTAAAGGAGTCATGGATCCAAAGACAGGGAAAACAATGGTGAATGTAATGTGGCCTCCCACAAAGAACGCTACTTGTATTCCTGTCCCAGATGCCATCCCAGATGGCACTTTGGAGTTTGGACAACATGAGGTTTTAGGTGTATGATAGTGAAACTGCCACTGTGATTATCAAATTGGAGAAAGGCAAAGGGCAGTATAGATTCGTTGATCCAAGAGATCTGTTGAAATTTTGAGAGAATGATATCAAGACACTCAGTATGTTCCAGATAGTAGCTGAACCACTTTTTGAAGCAGCCGCTAAAGAATACACAGGTATGGTTGCCTCTATCATCAGATGCAAGTTCTGGGCAGGAGGATTGAAGGATACTGATATAGACTACATGGAGCATGATTAAAGACAAAGCTACAAACCAAGGGGGAGATTGTTGGGCCTAGTTTGTATGTTTTATACTTGGTCTACATTTGTTGGGCTGGGCTACGGGTTTATTATGTAAGCTGAGAACTATTTAGAGTTCTCGATGGGCTTTTGGTTCATATGGGCTTAGGTGTTTGGTTTCCCTATATATAGTGCATGTAATGTATAGGGTTAAGGTTATTCATTCACGCATTTTGGTATTGTATTTTTGGCCGTCTACAAGTTACTAGACGTGCAAGTATTGTAAGTGCTTAAGCACCCGACGTATCTTAATAATACGTGTGTTTTGAAGCAATCCTGTGCTACTCTCTTGTGTTTGCCCGTGTTCTTGAATCACCAAGTGTTGGTATTCCGCATCAATACTTGTTGTGTTGATATCATAATTATAGTGATCCAGATTCGGGACTTACATCTTTGTTTGTCAGGATTTCTAGATTTAGTTCTTCGTAAGGAGTTCGTCTAGGTTTGATTGTCAACTTAGTCTATTAAGTTAATTGAGTCTTCTTTTCTATCTTTGAATTCCACGCTGTAAGGTAGGTTTTCGTCATAAAAATACTTAGACATAAGTTATTAAATAACCATAAGGAAGTTTAATTCAAAAAACTAGTGAGTCTAAAAACTTGTTAGAAATCCATAGGCGTCTTCTTGAAGTTCAAGGGTCATGTTCGGGTTTTCTAGTCAAGGGTCTATTTCATGATCCAAGTTCCATAACTTGAGTTTTCCCATTAAATAAATAACCGTAACTTTGGGGATTCTAGCCTATGTAGTTATCTTTATCATCTAAATCAAGCTAAGTTTTTTTAATTGTTTATTAGTTTAAAGTAATTAGGTTTAAGTTTAATTAATTAATTAGTTTAAGGTTATGATTATGTTTTATTATTATATTAATTAGGTTTAGGGTTTTAATATTTTATTATTAGTTTAATAATTAGTTGATTAAAGTAATCATTAGTTAATCATTATTAAGTTTTAATTATTAGTTAATTATTATTTAGAGTTTTAATTAATTAGTATTAAATTCCCCCTCAAATATTATTAATAAATAGTCGTGTCTTGTAGTTGAATCTTGTTTGCTAGTTTCGTAATTTAAAGAGTCTTGGGGGGTTCGATATCCGGACTTACTTAGCCGTACTATGGTCGACCGGTTCACTTGCCGGTTAGTAGTTTAAGGGTCTAGAGTATTACTTAATGTCTAGATTAGTATAATTTTAGTTAATAATTATTTGACTACTTTTAGCACATCAAGTTTTTGTTGCCGTTGCCAGGGACTCTTAGCGATTGCGTTATTTGCTTTAATTGGACTTATTTGCTACATACGTGCTATTTTGTTTTATTTTCGTTTGAGTCGTAGGAGACTAATTAAATTTTAGTTTATTTTTGTTTTTTTTTTTTTGTTTTAGTTTTTATTTTTTTTTTTAGTCTACTTACTCGGTCTGTTGCGTTTTTCAGGTATATGCCACATCTTCGTTCGCAAGGACCACCGCTGGAAAATCTAGAATTTTCTCCGTTGAAGACCGAGGCTAGCTCGTCAGCAGAGAAACAACCGTCAGAAGCAAGTTCTACACCAAAGTCTTCCCCAACTAGTTCACCACCTGAAAGTCCTAAAAGTCAAGTTTAAATGGCCGATGATAATACAATTTTTGCTCAAGCCTTCGATGGCTTAACCGGAAACCAGTCATGCATCGTCGTTCCCCAGATCGACAACCCCAACTCGTGGCAAATTCCGTCATACGTCATGAACAACATCGTTCAAACTAATCAGTTTCATGGGCGTGATGAGGAGGATGCACCGGCTCACGTTAACCGACTTTACCGCATTTTGAAAACTTTTAATTTGCAAGGTGCTACTGAAGATGCAATTTTCTTACATCTTTTTCCTTTTTCACTTGCAGGTAAAGCAGCTCTTTGGCTCGACACTTAGCCGCCTGGCACGTTCACCACTTGGGAAGCACTAGGCTCTGCATTTATCAAGAGATACTTTCCACCGGCTAAAGCGGCTCATGGAGCCAGATGAACAATATTGCCATGCTTGGGAGCGTTTTCAGCACGTTGTTCACAGGATGGTCTTAAACCATGGGCTCTCGTGGAAAAGTTTTACAACGGGCTGACATATGAAACCCAAGTATGTTTTGACACTGCTGCTGGAGGTAACTTAATGGAAGGAAAAATGTCACCGAATGTAACGAGATGTTTGAAACCTTTGCACAATCGGACTTCGCCAAAGGGCCACGACGCCGGAATTCCACTCCCGTTAGCAGTACACCCTCATCTTCTCGAGGTGTACACCAGGTTAATCTGGATACTACTGTGGCTTTTGCTTTGGAATCATTAACCCAAGAGGTGAAGGAACTTAAGACTAAGGTGGACAAGTGTGAGTTTTGTAGAGGTGGACATGGCACTTTGGAGTGCCCGGTGATGAATCAGCAGGTCGACTTTGCTGGTGGTCAGAATAGGTTTCCCAACAACAACTTCAACAACAATCAGAATTGGAACACCTACAAGAACCCGAATCACAACAACTTCAATTGGCATCCCGCGGGTGCACCATCCGGCTATCAAAATTCTTACAATCAAGGACAAGGTCAGTACAATAATAATAATAATAATAATAATAATAATAATAATAATAATAATAACAATGATACTAATGTTCAAAATAATGTGCAGGATTCTAATGGAGGAATGGGACGTCTAGAGGATATGATGAAGAAAATATTGGAGAGAGATAAAAATACACATAAAAAGTTTGCCGAACACGATTTACTCTTCAAAAATCAACAATCTTCTTTGCTTGACATTCAAAGGTCCGTTGGTGATATTGCCCGTCGTCTCGACGAAAGGCCCCAAGGACAGTTTTCGGGTTCTACTCAGACGAATCCGGCCGCTCAACTGAAATCAATTACTACTCGTAGCGGAAGGGTTTTCGGTCCCGAGGTTGTTAAAGAAAGGGTTGGAGTTGAAGAAGAGGAAGTGGTAGATGAAGAAATTGAGATGGAGGCTCCGGGTAAGTCACGAGTTAAAACACCAATTATTGAGCCACGAGTTGAGAAAAAGCCGGTTGAATTCCGGCTACCGCCCGATATTAATATTGCCCATGTTTTTTATCCCTCTCATCTCAAGAATCAAAAGTACACGAGGGAATACGGGCATTTTCTGGACATGTTCCGACAGTTAAAAATTAATCTTCCGTTTGTTGAAGCTCTCCAACACATGCCAAAATATGCGAAATTTTTGAAAGACTTGCTCAAGAGAAATGATCAATTGGGAGAGGTTTCGTCTATTCCACTTAGTGGGGATTGTTCGGCGGTAGTGTTGAATCAGGTCCCGGAAAAGTTATCGGATCCGGGTGTGTTTACAATCCCGTGTACGTTCGGAAGGGATATGATGAGTCAAGCGTTGGCGGATTTGGGTGCGAGTATTAACCTTATGCCATATTCGTTGTTTGAGAAGTTGGAGTTGGATGAGCTTACACCGACCGGTATGTCGTTATCGTTGGCAGATCGTTCGGTTAAGTATTCGCGAGGTATTATTGAAAATTTGCTAGTGAAGGTTGATAAGTTTGTATTTCCGGTTGATTTTGTAGTACTTGACATGGAGGCCGACGAGCAGGTTCCCATTATTCTCGGTTGGCCGTTTTTGAGAACGGCTAAAGCTCTTATTGATGTGTATGAAGGGAGGATCATACTCCGGGTTGGTGATGAGAATGTTACTTATGATATCGCAAAGTTCATGAAGCATCCGGGTGATAATGATGATTATAGTGGTCCATGCCATTCAGTGTATTTTCTTAATTCTTTTATTCCAGGTTTGGATAAGTGTTTTGATTACATTAGTGGAACCGATTTGGTTGGGATGGATGTGGATGAAGAGTTGACGGATATTATGGAGGATAGTGAGGAAGAAGTGGTAAATGATGTTTCTTGCTTGGCGGAGATTATGGAGGTTAGTGAGATTATTTGTGAAAAAGTGGCGAAAAAACCTGCTCCGTTGGAATTAAAAGTTCTTCCATCACATTTAGAGTATGCGTACCTTGAAGAGGGCTCGGATTTGCCCGTTATTGTTTCTTCTAAGTTGAGTGATATAGAGAAGTCAAAGTTGATAGAGACGGAACATACCGAGGTGTAACGATTGCCCATAAGCGCATGACACTATTTTAAGCGACAATATTTAACAACTCATTTCATTTCACAACGTCGAAAATGTCACATAACAATAATCATAAGTCAAATAAAACAATATATAGCAAATGAAATATTGTTCATTTTGCTAATATCCTAAAGGTATTTGTGACGTTTTCTTCACCGAACTCCAAAATCAACCTAGATGCAAACCTGTAACATTTCATAAAATAAAGTTTGTCAACACAAAGGTTGGTGAGCAATTCATAGTTTTTGAGCATATATGTATATAAAAGAAAAGCCACAATCTTGTATACGAGACAACAAATAAATAGCAATAATTTGGATAATATGAGGTCGCTAATAAGAATACATTAGTGGCACCGTCTATAAGAGAATACCATAGATTCGGATTTCATGAGGTTGTTAATAACAATACATTAACGGCACCGTGTTATAAGAGAATACCAGATAGTTCACGGATTTATGAATCAACCTTTCAAAAGCGGTAAACACATAAGCATATAATCATGTAAGCATAGAACACCAAATCGAGCATTTATTTAAGTAAATTATACAATAACATTTATGGTTTAAGACTCAAGTCTAAAGCATTTGACTTGAATAAGTATGAAATGTCACCCCAAAACAAAAGATAGAAAACAAGGTACGAAGTTACTCACGTTCAAGTAATAAACTTGAAAAGTTGGTAATTTGAAGATTTTCCAGAACGACGGGTTTAACGTATGAAGCCTAAATAAAAGAAAGTCTTGGATTTAGAAAGGTTGTCTTGAAGATCTTTAAATAAAATAATTGTTGCAAAAAGTAAACAATTAAAGTTCAAGGTTTAAAATGTAATTATATAAGAATTTATTATAATAACCCTTTAAAAATGTAAGTTTGCTCAAAACTGGGTTAAAGTATATCTAACCTTACAATTTACTTAACCCATGTTAAGTAATAAGGTGGGAAAAATGCTAAAGCAAGTTCCTTTGGGACAAATATACTAAAACGGGTCTTTAATGATTGTTCGGGTTGTTGGTTCGGGTCTTGATAATTGGTCAAACCCAAAGTCAACTTTCCAAAATAATGAATGTTATGAGATAAGTAAATAAAACTTTATAAGACTTAACCAAGTATTTAGATCAATTGTTTTAGAACTAACAACGTACGTTAAGCGTGTATTCGGTTTTGTCGGTCCAAACTATATTATGAGATCAAGTTGGATCCAACATTTCCATGTACTTAAGAAAATAATAAAAATCATTTTGTAAACTATTTTTAGAGAAATATACAAGTCTTGATAGCTAAAAACTCACTTGTGTGTCTTAAGCGAGTAAAAATCGGATTGGTTCGGTAGCCATCTCACAATATGTTCCTTGATGGTTTCCATATGCCAAAATATCATAGATCTTGAATAATAATTTATAAATGAAAAATACTTAATTTTTACAACTAAAAAGTTAACAACAAGTCTTTTAAGCAAAAGTTTCAGTTTTGTTCGGTTTCCATCTCCCAACAAGTTCATAGATCGATTCCACATGCTTAATATCAAACAAGTTGTAAAAATGATTTTTGAAAATCGAATCTAACATTAAACATGTTTAAACAACTATTTTAACAAAACTAGTAAAAAGTTCGGTTCATGGTTTGGACTATTTACGGTTAAACCGAGGTTAGTCTCTATAAACCTCCACCATGGAACTTCATAAATATGACAAAAAGAAACTAAAAAGAGTAGAAGTTAGTCATGGTTAGTATGTGAAAACAAGTTATGTGTGTGTATATATATCAAGAACACGAAGTCTTCTATAAAGCCTTGCCTTACGAGGTTCGAAACTTAGCCAACCGGAGTCAGAGAAGTAATTACCAAAGGAAACAAAGGGTGTGTATTATATATATGTTGTACCACCATATTCAAGTGTTAGTAATGTTAGATGAACAAGTTAGAATGAAAGACTATGGTTAGTTTGACTTGAGAAGTCAAACCTTCAAGAATACATAAGAAATAACAACCTTGAATCTATCGAGTTTTGAGAAAGAATTTGGAGTAAGAGCAAGTGTAAAAATGAAGGAGATGGGTGTGTATATATAGGGTAAGAGTCAAGGCTTCTTTACAAGGTTCCTTTTATGTTAATATGAAAATAGGTTGGTTAAACAAACAAGCAAAGCACAAAACACAAGAAAAATCCAAAAATATGCACAGACTTAGCTAGGCACTGCTCGAGCTCCCCTTGGCCCTCTGGACGCGCGGCGTGGCGTGCTCAGGGGGGTGGCTCAGCTCGTCTTTTGTGGTTCGTTTGTGCGTTCGGAAGTTCGTTTTTTATGTAATTTGCTCGTTTTAAGTCCGTTTTCGAATCCGTAAAAGAGGTTTTTCAAATTGAACAAATGGGAATGTTTTGGTAACATAAAAATCCAATATTTTATATATCATGAGTCTCGGTTTACAAAACGGGTCGGTTTAGAACATAAAACAATACAAATACGAATACAAACAAGACCCGAAATTGACGAATGTCACAGTATTCCCTACTTTAGGAAATTTCGTCCTGAAATTAAGATGAAGACGATGATGCAAACAAATGTGGATACTTCTCTTTCATTGCATCTTCTCGTTCCCAAGTAAATTCCGCCCCGCGCCGTGATTTCCACCAAATTTGACTAACCGAATACGACTACGCTTGTTTTTCTTCTCGTTGCAATCCATGATCTTAACGGGTCGTTCAACCATGATCATCGACTCATCGACATGTACTTCATCGAGAGGTATATGGAGATTCCCTCGGCTAGGAACTTTTGAGATTTGAAATATGAAATGTCGGATGAACACCAGCAAGTTCTTGCGGTAGTTCGAGTCTATACGCTAATGTCCCAACACGCTCAAGGATTTTGAAAGGACCAACGAAACGAGGAGCTAGTTTACCCTTCTTTCCGAAACGGACTACCCCCTTCCAAGGGGATACTTTTAGAAGGACAAGGTCGTCAACATTAAATTCGATCGGTTTTCGCTGTTTGTCGGCGTAACTCTTTTGACGACTTCTAGCGGATAGGAGGTTCTTACGGATTTGATCAATGACATCGGTAGCTTCTTGGACCATTTCGGGTCCCGTTATTTGAGCTTCACCAATCTCGTTCCAACTAATCGGGGATAGACATTTACGACCGTAAAGAGCTTGAAACGGAGCCATTTCGATGCTAGAATGAAAACTATTGTTATAGGAGAACTCGATGAACGGAAGATGAGAATCCCAATTCCCATCGAAATCAAGAACACACGCTCGTAGCATATCCTCGTGTGTTTGAATCGTACGTTCAGATTGACCGTCCGTTTGAGGATGATAAGCGGTGCTAAAATCGAGACGTGTTCCCAATGCTTCTAGAAGTAAACGCCAAAAATGAGAGGTAAAACGGGCATCGTGATCGGAGATGATAGTCAATGCTAAACAGTGTCGACACACAATTTCCCAAACATAGATTTGAGCAAGCTGCTCGACAGAATACTTCTCGCGGATCGGAATTAAATGAGCGGATTTGGTCAAACGATCGATGATCACCCAAATACTATCGTTGCCTTTTTTTGGTGTTGGGTAATTTGGTGATAAATTCCATACCAATGTCTTCCCAATTCCAAACGGGAATCGGTGGTTGCTCGAGTAGACCAAAAGGTCTTTGATGTTCGGCTTTGACTTTTGAGCAAGTAAGACATTTAGATACAAACAACGCTACATCCTTTTTCATACCCGGCCACCAGAAGGTAGCACGAAGATCGAAATACATCTTATCCGCACCGGGATGAACGGAATAATGCGAACTGTGAGCTTCATCGAGTATACAAGTACGAAGATCATCACGATCGGGAACCCACAAACGATTGAGAAAATACAAAAGACCATCGGGTTTAGTTTCGAGTCGAAGTTCGGCTCCACATGACATTTCGTAGTACATATTACCTTCTTCGACGGAGGTACGTTGAGCTTGAAAGATACGAATCTGAAGATCGGTTTAAAAAACAATGCTTAAAAGCAAAGCGGAATTAACATTAACCTTTCGACTTAGGGCGCCGGCGACAACATTCGCTTTACCGGGATGGTAGCGAATTTCACAATCGTGATCACTAAGTAATTCGGCCCATCGTCGTTGTCTCATGTTGAGATATTTTTGGTCAAAAATATGTTGAAGGCTTTTATGATCGTTAAAAACCACACAATTTGTACCACAAAGGTAATGTCTCCAGATTCTGAGAGCAAAAATGACGGCACCAGGTTCGAGATCATGAGTCGTATAGTTCTTCTCGTTGACCTTTAGTTGTCTTGATGCGTATGCGATGACTTGACCTCGTTGCATGAGAACACAACCAAGGCCTTGAGGGATGCATCGCAAAATACAACAAAATCGTCGTTTCCATCGGGAAGGGTTAGAACGGGAGCATTGAAAAGTACTTCCTTGAGAGTACAAAAGGCTTCCTCTTGCTTCGAACCCCATTCGAATGGTTTCCCTTTATGAGTAAGAGAGGTAAGAGGCAAAGAGATCTTAGAAAAATTCCGAATGAAACGCCAATAATATCCGGCCAAACCGAGGAAGGATCAAATTTCCGTGGGAGTCGTTTGAGTTTTCCAATCCTTAACGGCCTCAATTTTAGCGGGATCAACATGAATACCTTTGTCGTTAACGATGTGTCCTAAAAATTGAACTTCTTCAAGCCAAAATTCTCATTTGGATAATTTGGCATAGAGTTGTTCGTTTCTAGGGAGCTCGAGAATGGAACGCAAATGATGTTCATGTTCGGCTTTGGATTTAGAGAAGATAAGGATGTCATCAATAAATACAATAACGAATTTATCAAGGAATGGTTTGCAAACGCGATTCATGAGGTCCATAAATACCGCGGGTGCATTTGTTAACCCGAAAGGCATAACCAAAAATTCGAAATGTCCATATCGAGTACGGAAAGTGGTTTTAGGAATGTCTTCTTTGCGAACACGCAATTGATGATAACTCGATCGAAGATCAATTTTGGAGAAACAAGTTGTGCCTTGAAGTTGGTCGAATAAGTTGTTGATACGTGACAAAGGATAACGATTGTTAATTGTAAGCTTGTTAAGTTCTCGGTAATCGATGCACATACGAAACGAACCATCCTTCTTTTTCACGAAGAGAACGGGAGTGCCCCAAGGAGAAGAGCTTGGACGAATGAATCCTTCACTGGAAAGTTCTTCGAGTTGGTTTGATAGTTCTTACATTTTTGAAGGGGCTAAACGGTAAGGAGCCTTGGCCACGGCATCGCGCCTAGCACAAGATCGATTTGGAATTCAATCGGACGAACGGGAGGAAGACCGGTGACATCATCGGGAAAGATATCGACGAAATTACGAACAATGGAAATATCTTAGATTTTCCTTTCCTTGTCTTTTGTCACCAAGAGAGCTAAAAACAGAACGTACTTTTGGCGTAAGTACTTTTGCGTTTGGGCGCACGACATAATGTTTAACCTTCGAGAGGTAGTGTTGCCGAAGACTTTAAGTATTTTACCGTTAACTAGCGGAATGCGAATGAACTTATCGAAACAAACAACTTCGGCACGGTGCAAAGATAACCAATCCATGCCTACTATGAAATTGAAACTTCCCATTTACATCGGGATGAGATTGATGGCGAATTTATGCTTGGAGAGAATGAGAGAACAATCGTGGATGACGGAATTGATGGTAATAGAATTGCCATTGGTGACTTCAACAGAGAACGGTCGGGAAAGCTTAGTTCGAGGCATCGCAAGTTTCGAATCAAATTTCAAAGATAAAAAACTTCTATCGGCACCCCTATTAAATAAAATAGAAGCCAAATGATAGTTCAACAAAAACATACCGTTCACGACATCGTTTTCCACTTGAGCTTGATTTGCATTCATCATAAAAGCTCTCCCTTGATTGCCATGGTTGACTTGAGGTGCTTGTTGTGGAGGTGGAGGTGGTGCTTGGATTTCTTTGATGGGTTGGATGAGTGGTGCATTGAGTTGGGGAAGTTGGGGTTGGTAGGCTTGGGCTTCGTAGTAAGGTATGGTCATGGTTTGGTTAGCAAAAGTGAGGCGAGGGCAATTGATGCGGAAATTGTTAGGGTCTCCACAATTGAAGCAAGCTCGGGGTTGTTGTGGAGGGTTTGGTGGGTAGGATGCATATCGGTTTTGGGGATTTTAGGGAGTAGTTCTTGGTTGGTTGGGTTGGGTTGGTTGTGTGGATCGACATGCGGTATTGAGAAGACCAAAACGGTTACAAATTGTGCATTGGCGGCATGGTAAGTGTGATGGGTGATGGCGTTGACAATTGTTGCAAAGTGGGAAAGTACCGGTGTAAGGATTTCGGGTTTGTGGTGGAGCTTGGGTTTGTTTTTGTGGTTGGGGTTGGGTGACAGCATAGTTTCAGTAGTTGGTTTTGGGTTTCTTTTGTTATTGTTATTGTTGTCCCGGGAAGATTTAGAGTAGTTAATGGCTTGGGGTTGTGGGTCAACCTTGGCTTGCGGTGCGGGCTCGGGCTTGGCTTTCTCACTTGTAAGGCCCCGTCACCGGTAACCCTACTTTCGTGTTGGATTTACTCATAAACACAGTTCTAAATATCAGAGTTAATTAAAAACTTTACGCGGAATATAAAACTTTCATAAAACATTACATATCAATTCATAATCGTGTCTTAAAACATTCCTCTTGTCTTTCAAAATCAAAACATAACTTATAAAACATATCAGATCTTCAGATGCCAGGCTTTAGTCTTCTGCCATGTGTCCTCCACTCAAGCCAGTTGTCTCATCCTACTCACCTGCGTGCATACTAAAAGTCAGCTACGCTGAGTGAGTTCTAGTTAATCATACAATACCATACAATACCTTATTACATACATACGTACTTAACCTCATAACTTTCTTTCATACACACATAAGTACTCATACCTTCATTCTTACTTACATACTTTCTTTCTTACTTACATACTTTCTTTACATTCATAATCATACGTTTTAAAGAGCCTTTCGCCCTATAACCTCACAGATATTATAAGGGTCTGGTCCCAAACATCACAGATATTATAAGGGTCTGGTCCCTAACATCACAGATATTATGAGGGTCTGGTCCCTATCCTCACAGATATTGTAAGGGTCTGGTCCCTAACATCACAGATATTATAAGGGTCTGGTCCCTAACATCACAGATATTATAAGGGTCTGGTCCCTTGTTTTCGAATATTAGTAGGGTTCGATTCCCTTTTCGTAACCATACAACCATGCATTATCATTTCTTTCTTCTATTATCACTACCATGCTCATATACATAACATACATAACATTCTTACTTATACCTAGCGTTACAACCTGACAGTACGTGCAATATCCGAAGATCGTTCACGTACCATCAAGCAATCATTCTTACATAACACATATATCACATAGGGCATACACTTATCACTTAGGATAAATGTATTAACAACACATCAAGTATGCACACAGCCCTGAAAACATAACAAGGAATGGGGCTAGAAACTCACCTGGATCCTGTTACGCTCGCCGTTGATCGTAATTCCTTTCTTTAACTGGGCTCGGCTAACTGTATAATATTTACACATATCAATTAACTACTACTCGCTTTGTATTTCTATCTATATATGACCCACAACGAACGGGGGTCCGGGGGCAGCGCCCCTGGCAGCGGGGTTCTAGGGGCGGCAGCCCCTAGCGGGGTCCAAGGGGCAGAGCCCCTGGCTGGGGTTAAGCTGCCAGGTCAGCTTGGAAAAATTTTATTTTCGATAACTGCCTTAACACATTTTCCATTAGGTTTTTAATTTATTTTATAAACGAACTTCACTTCAGGCGAAGTTAAACCTCGGGCGAACTTGGCTTCAGGCGAAGTTAAACCTTAGGCGAACTTGGCTTCAGGCGAAGTTAAACCTTAGGCGAACTTGGCTTCAGGCGAAGTTAAACCTTAGGCGAACTTGGCTTCAGGCGAAGTTATCCTTAGGCGAACTTGGCTTCAGGCGAAGTTAAACCTTAGGCAAAGTTACGCTTGAAGGCGAAGTTACGCTTGAAGGCGAAGTTCATCAGGCGAACTTAATCTTGCAGGCGAAGTTATCGCGCTGCAGATCTGTTTGCCCATAAATCCTTCGTTTCTTAGCCAAATAACTCGATTTTGGTACCCACGGAATCGTATGATCGGCGCCTACAAATCCCAACCATCAAATCGGCCTAAAATAGACGTTTTAGGGGTCCGATTTGGGCAGTTTGGGTTTCGGGTCCGGTTAACCCATCCAATCCTAACCATTTTCAGTAATATTAGCTTTGGTGGATTTGTTCTTACCTTACCAACTCAGATCTATCAACAAAATCTCGGGTCTCGGCTTCGAATCTTGATCGGTTAGAATGTGTGCGTTTTGAGTGTGAAGAAAGAAGGTGGAAATGAAAGATTGGGTTTGGGATGGGATATTTATATCCCTCTAAGCCCACGGACCCGAGGCCCATTCTCATTTAACCCATCTTACGCAATCTAAGCCCAACTCCCTCCTTACTCGACATTAAATAATTAACAACGTGAAATCACTAAACATAACTTTCTTTATTTATAATTAAAATTTTAGGATGTTACATCACTCGGTTTCTTGATGGTGAGGGTACCCGCTTTCATGTGATTTTCCGATAGCGCCGGCCAAAGTGATGGCATCCTCGAGGGTCGCGGGTTTGCTACTCATAACAGAGTCCCAGATTTGCATTGGTAAACCCCCAATGTATTTATAAATTTCACGTTTGGTTGGGATAACCAAATGAGGAACAGGGATGCTCAACTCATGGAAGCAGAGTGAGTAAGTGGCGTTATCACCACTTTCTTGTTATAGGTTCCAAAATTCTACCTCAAGCTTTTGGAGCTTGTGTTTGGGACAGAATTTCTTCATCATAAGCGCCTTGAGATCGGCCCATAGAAGAGCCATAGCCGTACCCTAACCTTGGAGGTGCATAACACTACCCCCACCATGTTAGAGCGGTTTCTCTAAACATGCTAGACGCAAAATTTGTCATTTTCGCGTCGGGGCATTCGCTGTGTCGGAACACACTCTCGGTTGATTCGAACCATTGTAACAAGGTAGTCGCACAATTGGTTCCACGGAACTCGGACGGTTTGGAACTAGTAAATTGCTTAACCAGGTAAGATGCGGGTTTGGGTTCAACGGGTGCGGGTTGGGCAGCTTGGATTTGGGTTATAAGTTAGGGAATCACAGCGGCCATTTGTTTGGCGACGAGAGCGGCCATATGTCGGGTGGAGTTCTTGCGCGGTTGGCGTCTTAGCGGAGGCATGCTAAAATTTATAAAAAAAAAATGGGATAAGTTTTAGGTAAAAAGAAATTAATATAAGGGTGTGTAAAATAAAATAAGATTTCAATTTTTGTGATTGTGAATCCTAGAGTTTGTAAGGAGAAGATGTTAGTGTTATATAAAATATAAAACTTCGTTTTTAAATAATAAAACTGTACACAAAACTTAAATGATTTTGAGATGGTTAAAGCTTGAAAAATTTGAGATTTTGTGATTTATAGTGTCGGGAAATCGTGCATGAACCCCATGACTTGATATTCCAACACTAAAAAGTTTATAAAACACCATGTTGGAGTCTAAACATGTGCACGAACCACCGCGACTTTTTCATATTTTAGACTCAAATAACACAATAAATCGAGATACAACATCATGTCAAAACACTAGTCCACGAACCACCGTAGTTCTATTGTTTTAACACCGAAAATTAGGATGGCGACCGGAACGCTCACATTCGACTACCTAAAGAATTGAAATATATAACATGATTTGTGGCCTAGAAAACGAGCACTGTAACTCAACCATCCCAGGTAAGTAAATCACCTTCGATCCTTGGAATCTTTTTGTCAAATGGTCATTTAATAATGTCTCGTTTTTTATGATGGCTACAAATCCGATATAAACGCAACCTTTAAGGGATTTGAAACAACGGGATCCAAGTTAATCTTGTAATCCATAAAACACAATAAAAATATACTTTTACGTTTTAAGGTAAGGATACCTTGGAAATACTATGAAAGTGTGTGTATGTGAACATTTAGGATATTGGTAAATTTTAAACAAGTTTATAAATAAACATGCGATATGAACAATAAAATAGAGTAAACACGTATGAAAACACGTATAGGACCCTAAGCATAACAATTCTAGGTTGTTACGTCTAACCACCTATCCTAATTGTCATGGCTCTCATACAAATCTGTCACACCCCGACCAAAGGCGGTGGAACATGCCGTGGTGTAACGATTGCCCATAAGCGCATGACACTATTTTAAGCGACAATATTTAACAACTCATTTCATTTCACAACATCGAAAATGTCACATAACAATAATCATAAGTCAAATACAACAAAATATAGCAAATCAAATTTTGTTCATTTTTGCTAATATCCTAACAGTATTTGTGACGTTTTCTTCACCGAACTCCAAAATCAACCTAGATGCAAACCTGTAACACTACATAAAATAAAGTTTGTCAACACAAAGGTTGGTGAGCAATTCATAGTTTTTAAGCATATATGAATATAATAGAAAAGCCACAATATTGCATACGAGACAGCAAATAAATAGCAATAATTTGGATAATATGAGGTCGCTAATAAAAATACATTAGCGGCACCGTCTATGAGAGAATACCAAATAGATTCGGATTTCATGAGGTCGTTAATAAGAATACGTTAGCGGCACCGTGCTATAAGAGAATACCAGATAGTTCACGAATTTATGAATCAACCTTCCAAAAGCGGTAAACACATAAGCATATAATCATGTAAGCATAGAACACCAAATCGAGCATTTATTTAAGTAAAGTATACAATAACGTTTGTGGTTTAAGACTCAAGTACAAAGCATTTGATTTGGATAAGTATGAAATGTCGCCCCAAAACAAAAGATAGAAAACGGGGTATGAAGTTACTCACGTTCAAGTAATAAACTTGAAAAGTTGGTAATTTGAAGATTTGCCGGAACGACGGGTTTAACGTATGAAGACTAAATAAAATAAAGAAAGGTTGTCTTGAGGATCTTTAAATAAAATAATTGTTGCAAAAATTAGTAAACAATTAAAGTTCAAGGTTTAAAATGTAACTATTTAAGAATATATAATAATAACCCTTTAAAAATGTAAGTTTGCTCAAAACCGGGTTAAAGTATCTAACCTTACTATTTACTTAACCCATGTTAAGTAATAAGGTGGGAAAAATGCTAAAGCAAGTTCCTTTGGGACAAAGATACTAAAACGGGTCTTTAACGAGTGTTCGGGTTGTTGGTTCGGGTCTTGATAATTGGTCAAACCCAAAGTCAACTTTTCAAAATAATGAATGTTATGAGAGAACTCAATAAAACTTTATAAGACTTAACCAAGTATGTAGATCTATTGTTTTAGAACTAACAACATACGTTAAGCGTGTGTTCGGTTTTGTCGGTCCAAACTATGTTATAAGATCAAGTTGGATACAACATTTCCAAGTACTTAAGAAAATAATTAAAATCATTTTGTAAACTATTTTTATAGAAATATATAAGTCTTGATAACTAAAAACATACTTGTGTCTTAAGCGAGTAAAAATCGGATTGGTTCGGTTGCCATCTCACAATATGTTCCTTGATGGTTTCCATATGCCCAAATATAATAGATCTTGTATAATAATTTATTAATGAAAAATACTTCAGGTTTACAACTAAAAAGTTAACAACAAGTCTTTTAAGCAATGGTTTCGGTTTTGTTCGGTTTCCATCTCCCAACAAGTTCATAGATCGATTCCACATGCTTAATATCAAAGAACTTGTAAAAATGATTTTTGAAACTCGAATCTAACATTAAACATGTTTAAACAACTATTTTCACAAAACTAGTAAAAAGTTCGGTTCATGGTTTGGACTATTTACTGTTAAACCGATGTTAGTCTCTACAAACCTCCACCATGGAACTTCATAAATTTGGCAAAAAGAAACTAAAAAGAGTAGAATTTAGTCATGGTTAGTATGTGCAAACAAGTTATGTGTGTGTATATATATCAAGAACACGAAGTCCTCCATGAAGCCTTGCCTTACGATGTCCGAAACTTAGCCAACCGGAGTCGGAGAAGTAACTACCAAAGGAAACAAGGGGTGTGTGTATTATATATATGTTGTACCACCATATTTAAGTGTTATTAATGTTAGATGAACAAGTTAGAATGAAAGACTATGGTTAGTTTGACTTGAGAAGTCAAACCTTCAAGAATACATAAGAAATAACAACCTTGAAGCTATGGAGTTTTGAGAGAGAATTTGGAGTAAGAGCAAGTGTAAAAATGAAGGAGATGGGTGTGTATATATAGGGTAAGAGTCAAGGCTTCTTTACAAGGTTCCTTTTATGTTTATATGAAAATAGGTTGGTTAAACAAACAAGCAAAGTACAAAACACAAGAAAAATCCGAAAATATTCACAGGCTTGGCTAGGTGCCGCGCGAGCTCCCCCTGGCCCTCTGGTCGCGCGGCGCATCGTGCTCAGGGAGGGGCTGGCCCAGCTCGTCTTTTGTGGTTCGTTTGTGCGTCCGGAAGTTCTTTTTTTGTAATTTGCTCGGTTTAAGTCCGTTTTCGAATCCGTAAAAGAGGTTTTCCAAATTGAACAAATGGGAATGTTTTGGTAACATAAAAATCCAATATTTTATATATCATTAATTTCGGTTTACAAAAAGGGTCGGTTTACAACATAAAACAATACAAATACGAATACAAACAAGACCCGAAATTGACGAATGTCACAAAGAAGTGGTTAATGATGTTTCTTGCTTTGCGGAGATTATGGGGGTTAGTTAGATTATTTGTGAAAAAGGGGCGGAAAACCCCGGTCCGTTGCAATTAGAAGTTCTTCCGTCACATTTAGAGTATGCGTACCTTGAAGAGAGCTCGGATTTGCCCGTTATTGTTTCTTCTAAGTTGAGTGAGATAGAGAAGGCCAAGTTGATAGAGGTGTTGAAGATGAACAAAATGGCGATTGCATGGAGACTTTCGGATATTCAATGTATTAGCCCCACTTATTGTACCCACCGAATTTTGACGGAAGATGAGTATAAACCGGTGGTTCAACCCCAAAGGCGTTTGAATCCAAATATGCAAGAGGTTGTCAAGAAAGAGGTCCTTAAGTTGTTGGATGTCGGAGTGATTTATCCGATTTCGGATTCCCCATGGGTAAGTCCAACTCAAGTTGTTCCAAAGAAAAGGGGGATGACGGTTGTCATGAATGAGAAGAATGAACTTATTCTCTCACGTACGGTTACCGGTTGGCAGGTTTGTATTGAATATCGGAGGTTGAATGACGCTACTCAAAAAGACCACTTCCTGTTGCCGTTTATTGATCAAATGTTGGAGCATCTCGCAGGTCAGCAATTTTATTGTTTTCTTGACGGTTTTTCAGGTTATTTTCATATTCCAATCGCATCGGAAGACCAAGAGAAGACGACTTTTACAAGTCTGTATGGTACATATGCATATCGCCGCATGCCGTTTGGGTTGTGTAATGCTCCGGCTACCTTTCAGCGTTGTATGGTAGCAATTTTTCAGGATATGATAGAGACGTCCATGGAGTTTTTTTATGGATGATTTTTCGATGTACGGTAATTCTTTCGATCATTGTTTGGGTAATCATGAGAGGATGTTGAATAGGTGCATCGAGACAAAGTTGATGTTTAATTGGGAAAAGTGTTACTTTATGGTGACGGAAGGGATAGTGTTGGGTCATAAAATTTCAAGAGATGGTATAGAGGTGGATCGGGCGAAGATTGACACAATTGTAGGCTTCCTCCACCGACAAATGTTAAGGCTATAAGAAGTTTTCTCGGTCATGCGGGTTTCTACCGGCGGTTTATTAAAGACTTTTCAATGATCACCCGCCCGATGACCCGATTATTAGAAAAAGATGTCCCTTTTGTGTTCGATGAGGAGTGTTTGAAGGCATTCAAGTTTTTGAAAGATCAAATCGTAAGTGCTCTTTTTCTCGTGTCACCGGATTGGAATTTACCTTTTGAGCTCATGTGTGATGCGAGCGATTATGTGGTTGGAGCGGTTTTGGGGCAAAGGTGTGAGAAACATTTTCACCCTATTTATTATGCAAGCAAGACGATGAATGATGCTCAAGAGAACTACACCACCACCGAAAAGGAACTTTTAGCCGTTGTGTTTGCATTTGATAAGTTCCGGTCTTATCTCGTACTTTCAAAGACCACCGTTTTTACCTATCACGCAGTTTTGCGTTTTCTCTTTCACAAGAAAGATGCAAAGCCTGTCTCATACGGTGGATTCTTTTACTTTTCGAGTTTGATATTGAGATTAAAGACAAGAAGGGGGCGGAGAATGTTGCAGCGAATCATCTTTCCAGTTTAGAGGATCTAAAAAGAGAAGAGATTCGTGAGGAAGAGATTGGTGACAGATTCCCACATGAGTCGATTGATTTTGCTACGGCCGAAAAGCAAGGATTGCCATGGTTCACTGATTTTGCAAATTATTTATCTACGGGCCTTGTGTTGAAAGGGATGACTACTCAACAAAAGAAGAAGTTTTTTCGGGATGTTACTCGGTATGTTTGGGACGATCATTTTCTTTTCAAGATTGGTGGTGACCGAATTCTTAGAAGATGTGTATCGAAAGAAGAAGGGTTGAATATTCAAAAGCATGTTCATGAAAGTTTAACGGGAGGTCATCATCGTGCGCATGCCACGGCTCAGAAGGTATTTGATAGTGGCTTTTATTGGCCGTTGGTTGTAAAAGATGCGGTTGAATTTGTTAAGACTTGGGATGATTGTCAACGCACCTGAAATATTTCATCAAAAAACGATATGCCTCAAAACCCCATAAAAACTCTAGAAATATTTGATGTTTGGGGCATCGATTTTATGGGACCGTTTCCGGTCGTCACAAGTATATTAGTGGCGATAGATTATGTTTCCAAGTGGGTTGAAGCCCAAGCATTGGCCACGAATGATGCTAGAGTTGTTGTGAAGTTCTTAAAGAAGTTGTTCACTCATTTCGGAACTCCACGGGCGATTATTAATGATCGAGGTACTCATTTTTGTAATTCTGTCATGGAGAAGGCATTAGCTCGTTCTGGACTCACTCATCGCACCTCTACCGCTTACCATCTTCAAACGAAAGGTCAAGTCGAGAATGCTAATAGAGGGTGAAGAGAATTTTAGAGAAGACGGTGGGAATAAGTCGGAAAGATTGGTCGAAGAAATTGCATGATGCGCTATGGGCATTCAGAACCGCGTACAACACATCGTTGGGTACTACACCGTTTATGTTAGTTTACGGTAAAGCATGTCATCTTCCCGTTGAGTTGGAGCATCGAGCATTTTGGACGTTGAAGACGGTTAATGTTGATTTTACTGAGGCCGCAAGGAAGAGGTATTTTCAAATTCATGAGTTAGAGGAACTCCGTGACGCGGCATATTCTCGATCGTTAGATATCAAGGAAAAGACGAAAGTGTTGCACGATCGACGTTTAAAGGGAGGTAAAGATTTCAAGAAAGGTGATAAAGTATTGTTATTTAATTCTCGTTTGAAGTTATTTGCAGGTAACTTGAGATCCAAGTGGACGGGGCCTTATTTGGTGAAGGAAGTATTCCCGTATGGAGCGTGGAGTTAGAGAATCCAGACAATGAAACGTCATGGAAAGTAAACGGTCATCGTTTAAAGCATTATCTTGGAGGGCCGGGGGATTCAACCGAGGTGGAGGAAACTCCCCTCGATCCATCAAACTAAATCATCGAAACGGGTTCTTGAGTGAAAACTCAAGTGTAGAGTTTGTATAATTTCTTTAGTCTATTTTCGTTTCTTTGAGTCACTAACTTTAGTTTTTGTAGTTTAGTGTGTCGTCGAGTCATTTCAAGGTATCATCACCAACATAACGCGAGGTTTTACGAGGATTCAAAGGATGCTAGGTAAGTTTTACACATCAAAATAACAGAAAATAGGCATAACAAAGAATTGGCAATTTTCTAAAAACATTCTAAGGCAAAATGGCTCTAAAAACGTTGAAACTTTCTTCCAAGAGTGCCCGTCGCGCGCGCGACTTGGGTAGGCCAAGCTGGCGGCATGACGCGGAGCCAGGAAGCCTCCCAGCTACGCACGCCGCGTAGCGTGACGGGGGGAGGCCATAGCGGTCCGCGCGACGCGGCTGACTCGCAGACCACATAACAGATTTTTTTTTTATCTTCTTAACCATAGTATACCATTTTTCACCAAAAATTTTCAAATCCTCTTTCTCCCTTAAACCCTAGCCGCGACCCCATCAACATCTCCACCATATTTCACCATTCTTCTTCAAATTAAACATCCCAATCACCTTCCTATCACCCTAATATAATCACCCACTATCAATTTTCACCAAAACTTCACTAATTCTATCACTTGCACACACTTTAATTCTTAATTTTTTTGCAAGTTCATCCGGGTTTTACATTACTTCAAGGTATGATTTCTTGTAATTTTTGTAATTTTTGTGTATTCTAGTCTTAGTTTTAGCTTTAGTTTTACCAACTTTTTTGTCGGGTTTTGCTCAAGTAAGTTGTATAAGTTAGTTTTTGAGTGCGGTTTGGTATGGTTTGGTGTTTCTTTGACATGTTTGGTGTGGTTGGTTGGGGTTGGAACATGTTGAATATTTATTTTTCGCAGTTACGGCTGGCTCGGTTTGGGATTATACCGAGTGTATCTAGCGTTGGAGTTTAGTTTGGGATGTTGAATATTGATATTTTAGTAGTTAAAAACGAGCCGGAAAAAAATTTTTATGCAATAAATATTTTACCAAAGTGTGCTTTTCCGCTCGTTTTAGACTCAATCTTTCGGGTTGTTGGCACTTGGGTTTAATTGGGACAATTAAAGTGCCGGGAGGCGGTGATGTTTGTTAAGTCAGTATGAATGTTTTCGAGTTTATAAACTAGTAAAAGTCTTTAACTTTGGTTTTCCGTTAGCTTTTTAGTGAAAATATAAACCGCTCGCACTTACTCAATTTTCATTTAAACGAGTCGGTTTGAATTATTTTGTAACCCATATTTGGAAATCCGAAAATTTAAAAAATATTTTGTTTTATTCTTTTTAGTTTATTTACTTACTCCCGTGTTTTGTTTGCTTGTTTAATTGTGTTTAGGATGACGAAAGAGGGGGGAAACGCAAAAGAGGCCCGGCTCCGAGACCGCAAGGCGAGCCGGAACCAGTTACTTTTGTGGAGCCGAGTGTTCGGGTAATTGAATACCAAAACATGCTGACTAGGGCAAATAGAGGAGCTCCAAACCTTATGGATAGTTCATTTCTTAAGTTCGAGGAGAATTCACAAGAATATGGTCGATTGTGTAAGTTAATCAATTCGGATCTTCTTGTTTTTAATACTATAGATTGGGATTTGTTGAGCATGATTGGTCAAAGAGAGAGAGTTGAGGAGTTATTGGGCCTGAAATTTATGGCTATGCTATCTTTAAACGAACCGCAATATCACGAGCTGACATTGGAATTTTTAAGCACGTTTCAATATAAAGATGGTAATTTTGCTCAGTCGGATGCGGTGTAGTTTGCTTTGGGAAGAAAGTTGTATGATATGACTATCGCGGAGTTTGCGGTAGTGATCGGGTTTTATACGGAGAATGAGGTAAAAGAGCCAGCTTTTCTGACGAGTATTCGGGGTGCGTTCATGAGTTAACAAGAGGTGAGTTTTGGTCAGGAAGAGTTGGCTGCGTTTTGGAATAAGATTGCGATTTGTCCATTCTCAGGATCGATGGTGAGCTCGGATATTCGGGATCCGATGCTTCATTTTATTCATCGGATTTTGGTGAATATGTTGATTGGTCGCGGTGTGACATTTGTCAAATTCAAGTCTCGATTGTATTCGTATTGGTGTTGTTTTATGTTGTAAACCGACCCGTTTTGTAAACCGAAACTCATGATATATAAAATATTGGATTTTTATGTTACCAAATCATTCCCATTTTTTTAGTTTGAAAAACCCCTTTTACGGATTCGAAAACGGACTTAAAACTAGCAAAATACATCAAAAACGAACTTCCGGACGCACAAACGAACCACAAAAGACGAGCTAGACCAGTTCCCCCCCCCTCCAACCTGGGCAAGCCGTGTCGCGCAACCAGAATGCCAAGGGGAGGCCGCGTGACGCCTAGGCACCCCTGCACACAATTTTTAGTTTGTTTGTTGTTTTGTGATCTGCTTGTTTGTTTAACCCATCTATTTTCATGCAAAACACAAAAGAGAACCATGTAAATAAGCTTTGACCCTTACCCTATATATACTCACCCATCTCCTTCATTTTTACACTTTCTCTTACCCCAAATTCTCTCTCAAATCCTCCATAGATTCAAGGTTGTTATTTATGTATTCTTGAAGGTTTGACTTCCAAATGTCAAACCAAGCTTCATCTTTCATTCTATTTAACTTATGTAGTATTACTAATACTTGAATATGGTGGTACAACATATATATAATACACACCCCTTGTTTCCTTTGGTAGTTACTTCTCCGGTTCCGATCGGTTAAGTTTTAACCTCGTAAGGCAAGGCTTTATGGAGGACTTTGTGTTCTTGATATATACACACACATAACTTGTTTGCACATATTATTTATGACTAACTGCTGCTCCTTTTAGTTTATTTACAAGTTCCATGGTGTGGGTTCTGAGAGTCTATGCTTCAGTTTAACCGTAAATAGCTCTAAACCGGAAACCAAACTTTTGCTTACTAGCTTTGTTAAAATAGTTGTTTAAACATGTTTAATGTTAGATTTGAGTTTCTAAAATCATTTTTACAAGTTCTTTGAGATTAAGCATGTGGAATCCATCTATGAACTCGTTGGGAGATGGAAACCGAACCAAACCGAAACTTTTGCTTAAAAGACTTGTTGTTAACTTTTTAGTTGTAAAACTTAAATATTTCTCATTTATAAATTATTATACAAGATCTATGATATTTGGGCATGTGGAGACCATCAAGGAACATATTGTGAGATGGAAACCGAACCAATCTGATTTTTACTCACTTAAGACACACAAGTGTGTTTTTAGCTATCAAGACTTGTATATTTCTTTAAAAATAGTCTACAAACTGATTTTTAGTATTTTCTTAACTACTTGGAATTGTTGGATCCAACTTGGTCTCATAACATAGTTGGACCGACAAAACCAAACACTCGCTTAACGTACATTGTTAGTTCTAAAACAGTAGATCTACATACTTGGTTAAGTGTTATTATGTTTTAATGAGTTATCTCATAATAATTAATATTTTGGTAAGTTGACTTTGGATTTGACCATTTGTCAAGACCCGAACACTCGTTAGAAACCCGTTTTAGTATCTTTGTCCCAAAGGAACTTGCATTTAGCATTTTCTCACCTTATTACTTAACATAGGTTAAGTAAATATTAAGGTTAGATACTTTAACCCGGTTTTGAGCAAACTTACATTTTTAAAGGGTTATTATTATAAATTCTTAAATAGTCACATTTTAAACCTCGAACTTTAAATTGTTTACTTTTTGCAACAATTATTTTATTTAAAGATCTTCAAGGCAACCTTTCTAAATCCAAGACTTCTTTTATTTTAGGCTTCATACATTAAACTCATTGTTCCGACAAATCTCCAAATAATCAATCTTTTAAGTTTATTACTTGAATGTGAGTAACTTCATACCCCGTTTTTTAGGGGTGACATTTCATCTTATCTAAACTAAATGTTTTATGCTTGGGTCTTAAACCACAAACGTTGTTGTATACTTTACTTGAATAATTTCTCGATTTGGTGTTCTTTGCTTATATGTCTATGTGTTTATCGCTTTCGGATGGTGGAACTATAAATCCTAGACCATTTGGCAACCCCTCTGGCAAGGTGTCGTTAACGTAATGCAATTAACGATAACTCTAAAATCCTAAACTATTTGGCAACCCCTTATAGTTGGGTGTTGCTAACTTGTTAGCGATAACTATTTTATCCAAGTTTATAGCTATTATTTATGGTTTTGTATACTAGTTTTGTGGCTTTTCATACTATATATCTATTGTTCAAACTTATGAATTGCTCACCAACCTTTGTGTTGACAAACTTTATTTTATGAAATGTTACATGTTTGCATCTAGGTTGATTTGATGATTGTGGAGGAAACGAAAGTCAAGACCTTTAAGTTATTAGCAAAAATGAACAATATTTGATTTGCTATATTTTGTTATATCTTGTTATTGACTATCTCTTGAATATTGTTATGCGACATTTTCGATGTTGTGAAATGAAATGAGTTTGTTAAATATTCTCGCTTTAAATTAGTGTCATGCGCTTATGGGCAATCGTTACACCTCGGCATGTTCCGCCACCTTTGTTCAAGGTGTGACACGCGGTTCGGGCAATAACAAAGTAAAACTGGTTGGATATCTTTTGCTTGTTGGCGATGGTAGATCAGGTCCCGATTAATTACGCGAGTCTTTTGGCATGTTCGTTTCATCGGACGAGACGTGGTGGAACCAAAAATAGGTCAAAGATAGATATGTGCCCATACATCACACTGATTGCAAAAATTTGGGTGTGCTTGATAAGTTTAAACCGAAGTACATGAGATTGGGACCCGGAAGAGAGCTTGTGGGAGTCAAGGATTTGAGAAATGCGGGTATTTTGAAGACGACTGACCCATTAGCGTGGGAGGATGTTAAGTTGGGCCCACAGATTCATCCACCGTTGAACACCGAGGCTGCTGCGGCTATGAGAGCCGGTTTACCGAAACGTCATCGGAGGCCACTACACAGATCCGAGAGACCGGGTGTTCAGTTCCCGGTCAGATAGCCTCGCCCCGAGACTATTACGATGGACTCATTGTTTGAACGGATGGAGTCCGGTTTTGATCAGATTAGGGGGTATGTGACCGAGTCACGGGATGAGTTGAGACAGATGATGCAAGAACAGCAGCAGATGATAGAGGCGAATCAGAGAAGGCAAGATGAGCAAATGAGGTATTTGATGACTGAGTTGAGGATTGGTTTGCATGCGTCTCTCCGACAGCCGGATATTGCGGGTCCGAGGGGGTCGAGTGCTCCGGGTGGTTCGGGGTATGGTTATAGAGAGCCGATTTATGGGCCGGGTCATCCGGAATTTGATAATGCAGAGCCATTCCACTATTTTGAGCAAGAGTCGGAGGAAGAGGAGGACGAGGATTGATCTTTAGTTGACGAGCCGGCATGGGAGTTTATTATCTTTTATGATGTTTTTGTTTTTATGTTTTTATGATGTTTTTGTTTTTATTTGGTCTGTACTGATATTATTTTAGACTATTTGGTTGGGTTGGCGGGTTGGAAGTTGGTAGATGTTGAAAACTTATAAGTAACCTTTATTTTTAAGATGTTATGTTTGATGTTACTTAGGTTTGTCGAGAGGAGTGGCCGTGTCCGTTCAGAAAGAGAAAATGAGTTACCAATTTTTGTTGAGTGGTCGGTGAGGAGAGCACCCATAAAAATAGACCAGCACATTGACAGTCTCGTATATTACAAGCTAAGTCTTTTCCATTGTACTTTGTTTTTATGTTTTTATGATTTTATTTTTATGTCTTTGTTTTTATCTTTTTAGGTTTTTTATTTTTATAATTTTTACCTTTTGTTTTTAATTTTTTCGAGTCATGTTTCCCTTGCCCGCATTGAGAATAATGCAAAATTTAAGTGTGGGGATGGAAACAAGTGTTTTAACTAATTTTAGTTTTGTTTTCGTTTTCGTACTGGTGTTTTATTTGAAAAAAAATAATAAAAAAATGAAAAATGTTTTAAAAAAATGTCCCTTGAGTTTATTTTTTGCGTGAAAGTAGGAGATGATGATATTTATCAGAAATTGGTTTTTCAAACTACTAATAATATGAGATAAATAAAAGAAAGCGCAGTTAACTTGGGATGCGTCGTCAGGCTCAGCCTTGAACATGAAAGGGCAATTTGATAAAAGGGGTCGGAAATCTCTTGTGGGTAAAGCGTTTTGTCCGTGGAAAATAAGTAATGAACTCAAGTCTCAATTCTTGGTATGAAAAGTGGAAATATTATAAAAGTTTGAAAAGTTTAAAAAAATTAAATACGTTATCACATGATGCTTGGGTAGGTTTAACGTTAGAGTATGCCGTGTAGCCTGTGATATAAATCTTAAACTGCTTAGCTTTAGTGTTTTACACATCATTGGCGTATGGTTTTATAACCTTAAATCTTGTATTAATGGGATGCCCCGGGCCCGGAGACTATGGGTCTATATGCAATCTATTCATCTGGGTATTCACAATTCCAAATGGGGTTGTGAATATTTAAAATAAAGCAAAAAAAAGAGCAAACCCGCATATTTCTGCCACATAAGTCTTTAAACATGATCACAAAAGTACAAATACACTACAGACTTGATCGTCCACGTTGTTAGCCATGTGGGGTCCCCTTGCTCGCATCTCATTACCATTAAGAAACGGACCACAGGGGACACGCCACATGTAAGCCCTACAAATGAAATTTTGCATACTCACCTATGGTGATGGTTCAGTGTATTGCTTGATAACGGGGGTATGTCATGTTGTGGGGAACACTAGCTATTAATTAATTGTACCTTAATCATATCTAATGGCTGTTTGGTAGACTTTGATGCTTAAGCTTAGGTGGATAAACAATACCCTTGATCGTCTTAACTATTCATGAAAAAATAGAGCAACAAAAGTTTTAAATCTGCTAATTTTGAAGTTTAAGTCAAGTTGGGGTGGTCTGGTCCGGTAAAAGATGAAAATAAGCGGGTCTTAATTGTGTAACCACTTAGTACTATTATTGTCGGATCTTATTTGTCCCGGTAAAGATTAAGGCATGGGTTTAAGTGGATAACAATATCGGTGATCGCGGTTTTTGCGTTTTTCTAAGCTTTAAAAAGTAACCTATATGTTTGTAAGACTGTAATTTTCCGATTCTGATCCAACTGCATCAAACTTTTTCAGAGACGAAAAAAAGAATAAGTGTGGGGATATTTGATATAATGCTAAATGTTTATGTTTCCCTTGTTTATTTTAATTAATATTTTAATAGTTTTTGTTCGTTTTTAGTCAAGATTTGTATACTACTAACACTTTTATGTTTTGTAGGCATTGGAAGTTGATCATGATCAAAAAGGACGAAAACGAGCTAAAAAGAGCTGAAACGGAGATTCGGAACGCGTCAGGAAGGATCAGATCAGAGAACCGGTCAGACCGGTCCGGTCTGACCGGCCCCTTGGTAGAACACGCCGCGCCGCGCGGCCAGGTTCCTATCTCCTGGTCGCGCGTCGCCTGAGAGATGCTGGTGGATTTTTGTTTCTTTTTTGCTTCAAGTTGGGCCTTGTTTTGGGTATTTAAACAACTTTAACTTAAACCTGAACATAACCTGAAGCCACCAGCCGAATTTGGGAGTTATTGAAGCATATTTTCGAGTTTCGTGTGGATTTTGAAGGCAAGAAGACAGCCGGTGAAGAGTTACACGTTCACGTTTGGAGATTACGGGTTTTATCGCCTTTAATCTTTCGTTCTTTAGATTTTCACCATGTTTTTAGTTTTAATTGTTTTGTTTGATTTAGACTTTATGATGCTAGGCTAAAACTTCATAAACTACCTAGGTCGTGATGAACCATTGTTCGGTTTGATTTTGTTTGGATTTATTTTCGTTATGGGTTTTATGTTCTAAGTAAAGTGTTGAGTTTGATTTAATTGATGCATATGATTACTTGGTTTTGTTTACTTGGATTTATTGTTTCACATTGCCCTTGTTGATTGTTTTGTAGGATAGGGTTTTGTTAGGTCATTTACTGTGTGTTCTTGACTAGTTTGTGATTAATATCGATTAAAATCATAAAAACAATAAAATCAATTAAACATATAAAAGTGAGCTCCTAGCCTAGAAAGTTGTAAGGTGATAGGCTATTGATAGATCTTTGTTTGTCAGGATTGCTAGATTTAGTTCTTCGTAAGGAGTCCGTCTAGGTTTGATTGTCAACCTAGTATATTAAGTTAATTGAGTTTGCTTTGCTATATTTGAATTCCGCGCTGTAAGGTAGGTTTTCGTCATAAAGATACTTAGACATAAGTTATTAAGGAAGTTTAATTCATAAAACTGGTGAGTCTTAAAACTTGTTAGAAATCCATAGGCGTCTTCTTGAAGTTCTAGGGTCATGTTCGGGTTTTCTATCAAGGGTCTATTTCATTATCCCAGTTCCATAACTTCAGTTTTCCATTAAATAAATAACCGTAACTTTGGGGATTTTAGCCTAGGTAGTTATCTTTATCATCTGAATCAAGCTAAGTTTTCTTAATTGTTTATTAGTTTAAAGGAATTAGGTTTAAGTTTAATTAATTAATTAGTTAAGGTTATGATTATGTTTTATTATTATATTAATTAGGTTTAGGGTTTTAATATTTTATTATTAGTTTAATAATTAGTTAATTAAAGTAATCATTAGTTAATCATTATTAAGTTTTAATTATTAGTTAATTATTATTTAGAGTTTTAATTAATTAGTATTAAATTCCCCCTCAAATATTATTAATGAATAGTTGTGTCTTGTATTTGAGTCTTGTTTGCTAGTTTCGTAATTTAAAGAGTCTCGTGGGTTCGATATCCGGACTTACTTGGCTGTACTAGAGTCGACCGGTTCACTTGTCGGTTAATAGTTTAAGGGTCTAGAGTATTACTTAGTGTCTAGATTAGTATATTTTTAGTTAATAATTATTTGACTACTTTTAGTACATCAGCCGCGGTCATAATATCATCCCAGCGATGAGGCATACCATCTCTGCCCGTAAGGTTCCGAATCAGGTCGTCGCACTTTACGTTTTGGCGGAAAGTTGCGCGCAAGAGTTCCTTGCCAACGCCTCCTATGTTTAACCCTTCTTTATTAAATCCGGTGATGAAATCCTCCAGTGTTTCGTTATCCTTTCTTGTTACATTAAGAATATCTGCTGGATCACTGATTTGGTCTTCCTTGATAAGTTATCCCAACTTGTGATTTGGTTAAAGTGTTGGGTGAACTTACTTGATAAGTCATCCCAACTTGTGATTTGGTCTTCTGGCAACCTTTCAAACCAGGCCCTTGTTGCACCGACCAATGCTAGTGTGAATATGTGGCACCACAGTGGCATAGTCCACCCTGACACTAATCCGGCGGCTATATAAGTTTGCAAGTGATCGTTTGAATCTGATAGGCCATCATATTGGCCTACCGTTTGCGGGAATTTTGGGTTTTCTGGTAATTCCGCCTCGGCGATTCGTCTTACAAATTTCGACTTCTTTGCCGACGTTGTTGGTCAGTATGGTTTGGAGAAGTCTTCATTTGCGTCCGGGTGGTATTTTATCAGTTTTTTGGTGGCTGCGTCTAGACCTCTCCAGCTTGCTTCATATTCTGGATAGTCTAGTCGTGAATCACCTTCCAGTCTCGATCGATGTGGTTTATCTTCCGCCTTGTTGTTTTGGCGAGCGGTCGGCGTTTTGCCAGCTGGTTTTTTGTTCGAATTGGATTTGACTCCTCTTCGTTTTCATCATCTTTATCTTCGCCATTACTACTGGCTACCCCATCGAACAGTGTTCTTGGTCGAATGACCGCCGCCATTATTTCTTGGACTTTGGCCATAAGCTTTTTTTATTCACCTTCTAACCAACCCATTATATCTGGTGGCACGGTCATTTGTGAACGTGATTTCGTTTTTTCTTTGTCCGTAACGGTAGGACAGAGGGTGGACGCATCAGGGATACCTTCGCCACTACCTATTACGTCAATAATTTCTATGTTTCCTTCTTGGTTGGCCTTTGACTGATGGCCAACCTCTTTAGCTGGGGTTTTGCTCCTCATCTGGATCAAGAATGGAGTGATTCAGAGTTTACTGTTCTGGCAGTATGCACGGATGGCGTCAATGAAGAAACACAAATCCACCCCTTAGGTCTAACAAGTTAGTCCAAGGGTAATGATCAAGTATTCCCCACGATGGGTTAGGATCCTTCTTGGCGCAGATGAGTATTTCCTGCAAAACAGAACACCGTGAGCTCGTTACGAGGAATGGGGAATTCTCTCGTAACCACCCTCCGGTGTGAGAATCAGTACTTGTAGTACGATGGAAATATATTGAGAGAGAATTGGAATATTGGATCGTGGATCCTTTACCGTTTGGGGATACTTCAATATTTATAGCCGAAGGAGAGAGAACATGGCCAACTGCCCTAGCAGGCTTTCCACAAATATATTCTCCACCTGTGAGGTCATGGAGGTTGGCGGACATCAGGGTCATGGAGGTTGGTGGACATCATGGCCTTTTGACATTAACGTGATGTACTATTTTGTAACGTCTTTTATGTGTTGTTCCACCCCTATTGGTTGGGTGATATTCCCGATGTATATTCTTCCTTTTTGTCCCATGCTGGTGGAAATCTTAGCGCTACCAATTCTGAGGTGTCAGAGAATGTTTATTATATTGGGTAACGCTTATGGCGTCATGCAGTCCGCCTAACGCATGGTTTGTCCGCTCAGTGGGTGTTATATTAATTTAGGGTGGGTTTAGTACCCTACCCCTATATAGGGCAATTTGTATATGAATTTTGTGATGGTTTCGTGCAGATCTACATGTTTAAATATAATAGTGTTCATGGCCAATATAAAAAGGGTGAAATCAAAGTTAAGGATTCCAAGACGTACACTTTTGTTCGGGGACAAGCCTGTTAACGTTTATGGGATGAAGTAATCCAATTCTTTCTACTCGTAGCTACATTTGTAAACGAGTCAAGTTCGACTCATTTAACTTAGCTCAACCCCGGCTCGTATTGAAACCTATAACCAAAACTCAAACTTGGATCGTAAAAAATTTTCCAAACTTGACTCGTTTAGTATTTATTAATTATTTTGTTTATAAACAAAATAATAATTATTCTTGTCACAAATATATAATAAGATTTATTATATATATATATAGATAACCCTCCCATATATATATGTATGTATCGTTAAATAAAATAATTATAATTATATAAATAATAGACTATGTTTATGCTCACGAGTTAGCTAGGTTTGAAAAGCTAGAGGTGCTCTAGGACGTTTATATATGAATTTTAGGTATATGTACCACGAGAGAGGAGACGTTGCCATATGTATAACGAGAAGTTGCTTCTCTTGCGTATTTTAATCTTGTTTAAGCTCAGCTCGATTAAAGATTTTACTAAGCCAATCTTAGTTCACGGGTGGCTTGACTCATCATTTAACATCACATTGACCATATTAATAATAGCAATCTCTTATTACAGAAACCTGGAAGAGATTCCATGGGGCGAAGCCGGAGCTGAATTTGTTGTGGAATCAACTGGTGTTTTCGCAGATAAGGACAAAGCTGCTGCTCATTTGAAGGTTATATCACCATTGTTTCTAATGCTAGCTGCACAGCAAACTGTCTTGCTCCACTCGAAAAGGTTGAATTCACTATTTGTTAGTAGGGTTATAAACAAACCAAATGTTCAAAATCCGTTTGACTAGAGGTTCATTTGTGTTTTGTTTATTTATTTAAAAGGAAAATTTGATACTAATAATCTAAACTATTAACAATTGGCCAATAATAATTCCAACTAACAATCTAACCAGTGATAGTCCCAACTTTCAGTGTTGTTACTAATAACAATCTCAGCCTAATAAAACGGTTAACTCCGTTAATTATAATCGTTAAATTTGTGTTAAATGACCGAAATACCCTCACACATTCTGGTCGCCATCTCCGGCCACTGTTACCTTCACCATCTCCGGCAAACACTAGTTCGTCGGCCCCTCACCATCATCCACACCGGAAAACCAAAGTCGGGGCCCCATTTCTGCCCGAACCACCATCATCCACACCGGAAAACCAAACCCACCGCTGGGTACGGGCGGAACCTTAACAACACCTACAACATCCTTCAGATCGGGCTGTGACAATGACGCTGGAAAGATACAGATCTGGTCTTGACAACCATTACCATTTCAGCCGCATGAACCGACAAAAACAGTTGCCATCGATCTGGCCTTTAATAGCCACTGTAGTCATGTTGCCGTCGCTTATCTAATGTTCGACAACCACGGCAACCGCCCTGTAACTACCGCAAAACCACCCCCGATCAGAATTCCTTCACCGGAAAATCGCGGTGGTGATGTGCGAAGATGACGGTAGTAGCGAACTGAGATGTTAACGGAGATGGTTGTTGACAGTGGCGGGCCGGAGATGGTGGCAGGTCGGAGATGATGACCGGAATAGTGTGATTTGTGATTTATGAGGAAGAAATAAAACGATGAAGGTAAATTTTATTTATTATTATTTATTTGTTAGTGAAGGGTATTTCGGTCATTTAACACAAATTTAACGATTATAATTAACGGAGTTAACAGTTTATTAGACTGAGATTGTTATTGGTAACAACACCGGAAGTTGGGACTGTCACCGGTTAGATTGTTAGTTGGGATTATTATTGGCATATTGTCAATAGTTTGGATTATTAGTATCCAATTTTCCTATTTAAAATGAACTGTTTGCTTGGTTAAATGAACGCACACAAACAAATGTCTAGTTCTTGAACGACATATATGAAAAAATATTATTATATAACTTTAACCTAAAAGGTAATTTTCATGGTCAATTATGTTCATTTTCTTAAATGAAAATAAATTATGTATGTTTAAGTGTTTGTTCGGATCATTTATTTGCTAACGTGCCTGTCAAGTGTGATGTTAAATGTTTTAAGTTTAACAATCGTGGCTTCATATGCACAGGTTATTCATGACAAATTTGGAATTGTGGAAGACCTTATGACTACAGTTCACTCGATCACCGGCCAGAATATTATCACTCCCTTTTAATGCAAATTATACCGAAACTAACTGTGGGCTAACTTTTGTTATATTAAATGTTATTCGGCAACTTAAAAATCTGTTGATGGTCCATCAATGAAGGACTGGAGAGGTGGAAGAGCTGCATCTTTTAATATTATTCCCATCAGCCCTGGAGCTGCCAAGGTATGGTGTATAGTTTTTTTGTTATAGTTTTAATTGCATATATATTATAAATTTCCTGAATCAATTGTTCTTTTTTAAGGTTGTTGGGAAACTTACTGGGATGGCATTCCGGGTTCCTACTGTTGATGTGTCGGTCGTTGACCTTACTGCTAGACTTGAGAAACCCGCGTTCTACGATGACATCAAGGCTGATATCAAGTAAGAACTGATAATTATGGGAATAATAGGTGTGTTAAAACTTGTAAGGTTCGAATTCGACTGCTTGTACATTAGTGTTCACTCCACGAGAAAAATTCATGTCAAAATGTTAAAACTGAAATTTTATGAAACACTATGTTTTAAAGGTTGTAAGAGGAAAAAATGAACTATAAAGATAAATCTACCCATCTAATAAAACAATGAGTTTTCAAACAACTATTCTTATAAGGGCTTCAAACAACTATTCTTATAAGGGCATCTCCAATGATGTGTTGTTGGGAGGTTTGAATCCTAGGTGGCTCCTAGGTGAAAGAGAGAAAGGAGGAGAGATAGTGAAAAGAGTTTTTGGAATTTCAATATGGTTTATAAGGTCTATGTGAGGGGATGAAGGAGTGAGAATGAAATGAGATAGAATTTGAATGGATGATTAAGATGTTTGAATTTCAAACCATCACAAAGCATTGGAGATGCCATAATTAACCTACAGCCTTCAAACTGCCACATGACAATTCCTAAATTTATTTCAATCAATCAATCAATCATAGCCAGTGAAGCCCACCGATAGCAAAGCTATAAGTAGGGTCTGGGGAGGGTGGGATGTAGGCACACCGTACCTCTATCCAAAGAGATAAAGAGGTGGCTTCCAGAGAGACCCTCGGCTCTAAGTACACATATATGGAGCAAAAGAAAGAGAATCAAAGTTCAATAGCTATGTAAAGAGCTAATAATAATAATAATAATAATAATAATAATAATAATATGTATGAAGCAGAACAAAGGGGTTCAACAGTTATATCAAAACTAATAATTCCTAAATTTATTTAATTAATTAAAATAAATCAAATATAATCCAATATTATATTCATCACATCATTCAAATTCAAATCAAAATCAAATTTCTACAGCGGCAGCATTCAATCAGATGTTAAAATCCAAATTCATCATTCAAATCAAACCTGCGATTCATCATTAAAATCAAATTCCCAATGTTATACTTCACTCCTTTTCTAATCCCTTTTAAATAATCAAACATGCTATTGAAAACTAAATGTCTAACCAGGTAAATATCGTACTTAAATCAGTTTCAATCGCAGCTACAATCGGATTGGGATATCATCAAACGTTAAATTGTGTTACTTTCATTCACAGGTTCAATCGCATCTACAATCGGATTGGGATATCATCACATGTCGCAAAGTCTAACGATTCAGGTTATCAATAGATATGCTTTTATTAATATTATCAATTACAATTACACATTAGATAGGTGACTTTCTATCAATTATCAATTACACATGTGGCCGTCACTTTGCTAGATATGCTTATATTAATATTATTAGTTTTCAAATATATAACGCATATTCGTTAACGGTGTTCGGTGAACTGTATTACTTTATTATGTCAAATTTGTGATATGTCCATATTATGTCAAATAATAATATGTTGTTTGTTTTAATTGATTAAAATATATTGTCGGACCCGGTAACTGTTGTTACCTTTTTCCTTTAACGGTGTTCGGTGAATTGTGTTACTTTATTATGCCAAATACGTGACTAGTCCATATTATGCCAAATACTAATATGTTGTTTGTTATAGTTGATTATATATATTGTCGGGCCCGGTAACTTTTCTTACATTTTTTCTTTAACGGTGTTCGATCAATTGTGTTACTTTATGTTGCCAAATATGTCATATGTCCATATTATGCTAAATACATATGTTGTTCGGTTTACTTGATCACAATATATTTTCGGGTCCGTAAAGTTTTGTTACCTTTTTTTTTTAACGGTGTTCGGTGATTATTGTAACAAGCTTAAAAAAACTATCATATCTTAAGAGTTAAAGAACCAACCAAATATAATCATGGTCACAAATAATTGGTGAATGTGAGTTTTCAGACAAAGTTATAATTAGTAAATGTGAGTTTTGTAAGAAGCTTAAAAAAAATATCATTAACAGTTAAAGAACCAAGCATATATGATCATGGTCAACAAATAATTCATGAATCATCTATCATTTTAGAAATGGTGTACACTTGTCATTTGAAAACCCGAACATTTGTAATCTTTATTTATCAATTATTTGTTGAATTGTGTTACTTTATTATGCCAAATATGTGATATGTTCATATTATGTCAAATACTAATATGTTGTTTCTTTTAGTTAATTACAATATATTGTCGGGCCCGGTAACTTTTGTTACATTTTTTTTAACGGTGTTCGGTGAAATTGACGATTGTCACATCATTTCCATGTTAAAGAATTTTCGTCCCGAAAATTTGAGTCAAGTCGTGATGAGTGTCTGAAAGAGTAAGAAAAAAAATTTCAGTTTGTCATATCATCCCCTAGTAGAAAGAAATCTCGTCCCGAAATTTAATTTATACCTCCGGTGATGTCTGACGGTTTGCCGAGTTTCGTGGTTTTCTGTGTTTGGTTAGCCCTTCAAAAAGGTGAGGATACTTTTTCATCATTTGATCCTCGCGTTCCCACGTGAATTCCGGTCCACGTCTCGAGTTCCAACGAACCTTAACGATTGGAATTTTGCTGTGCTTGAGCGTTTTGGTTTCCCAATCCAAAACCTCGACTGGTTCCTCAATGAAACGTAATTGTTCATCAACTTGCAGTTCCTCCAAAGGAACTACTTGGGTTTCATCAGACAGGCATTTCTTCAAATTTGATACGTGGAATACATCATGTACGCCACTGAGTTCTATTGGTAGGTCCAGTCGGTACACCACCGGACCAATGCGCTCAGTTATCCGGTACGGACCAACATACCGTGGGTTGAGTTTGTTTCGCTTCCCAAAGCGAACCACACCTTTCCAAGGTGAGACTTTGAGTAACACCCGATCGTTCACTTGAAATCCGAGAGGTTTTAGCGCTTGTCGGCGTAACTCTTTTGGCGATCTCGTGCTGCAGCCATGCGATTTCGGATTTGAACAATCTTTTCCGAAGTTTCGAGTACCAGTTCCGGACCAGTGATTTGGCTGTCACCCACCTCTGTCCAGCAGAGTGGTGATCGACACTTCCGTCCATACAGCGCTTCAAACGGCGCTGCCTTAACACTTGCGTGGTAGCTATTATTATACGAAAACTCTACCAAAGGTAAGTGGGGTTCCCAACTTTTTCCGAAATCCAATACGCATGCACGCAACATATCTTCCAGGGTCTGAATAGTTCGTTCACTTTGCCCATCCGTCTGAGGATGGTATGCTATGCTCATATCGAGACGGGTGCCTAGTGCGCTTTGCAGCGACTTTCAAAAGTGCGAAGTGAAACGAGAATCTCGATCAGAAATGATTGAGACAGGCACTCCGTGTCTAGATACCACTTCTTTCATGTAAACACGAGTTAGTCTTTCCATTTTGTCCGATTCCTTAATCGCTAAGAAGTGTGCAGACTTAGTCAACCGGTCAACGATCACCCAGATGGTATCGCATCCCGTCGGTGTCTTAGGTAAACCCGTAATAAAATCCATTGAGATGTGTTCCCATTTCCACATTGGAAGTTCCGGTTGTTGCAGTAGACCAGATGGTTTCTGGTATTCTATCTTGACTCTGGCACAAGTCAAGCATTTGCTCACGTAGGTGGCAATGTCGGCTTTCATGTTCGGCCACCAGTAAAGTGCCTTTAAATCATGATACATTTTATCTGATCCAGGGTGGATAGAATATCGGGACTTGTGAGCTTCGTCCATCACTAGAGTTCTCAACTCTCCGTATCGTGGAACCCAAATCCGGTTCTCAAAATATCGGACCCCGTCCGATCTGGTTTCAAGTTGCTTGTTCATGCCCCGCATGAGTTCCGATGGAAGATTATCATCTTTCAAAGCTTCAAGTTGCGCATCGCGAATCTGATCGAGTAAGCTGGCATGAATCGTGAGTTGCAATGCCCTCACCCGTCTGGGTTTATTTGTTTCTTTTCTGCTAAGGGCGTCGGCCACCACATTGGCCTTGCCAGGGTGGTACTTGATGGCACAATCATAATCTTTGAGCAGCTCGACCCAACGACGCTGTCGCATGTTCAGCTCCTTCTGATCGTAGATATGTTGGAGACTCTTGTGGTCGGTGTAAATGGTAAACTTGGTACCGTACAAGTAATGCCTCCATATCTTAAGAGCAAACACCACAGCTCCAAGTTCCAAATCATGGGTCGTGTAGTTCTTCTCGTGAACCCGTAGTTGTCGAGAGGAGTAGGCTATAACCTTCTCAAGTTGCATCAGCACACAACCGAGACCTTGTATAGATGCGTCACAGTGTACCTCAAAATTTTCCGTTCCCTCAGGGAGGGCTAAAATAGGGGCGCTGCAGAGTTTGGTTTTCAATAGTTGAAAGGCGGATTCTTGCGCGTCACCCCAATTGTACTTAGTGCCTTTGTGAGTCAAAGCGGCGAGGGGTTGAGCAATCTTTGAAAATCCCTCGATGAAACGCCGGTAGTAGCCGGCCAGTACCAGGAATTGCCGCACCTCAGTCGGAGTCTTAGGTGCTTCCCAGTTTTTGATGGCCTCTACCTTACCGGGATCGACATGGATACCATTCTCGTTGATCACATGTCCTAAAAAGTGAACCTCGCGAAGCCCAAATTCACATTTCGAGAGTTTAGCATACAGTTGTTCCTTCTTCAATAGTTCCAGAATTACCCTTAAGTGCTCTTCGTGGTCAGTCTCGTTCTTGGAGTAGACGAGAATATCATCGATGAAAACAATCACAAACTTGTCGAGGTACGCCTTGCACACTCGATTCATGAGATCCATAAATACGGCGGGTGCGTTGGTTAGGCCAAAAGGCATAACCGAAAACTCGTAGTGACCATACCGTGTTCTGAAGGCCGTCTTTGAAATATTTTCCTCGCGCACTCTCACCGAGTGTCAACTCGATTTGGAATTCAACTTGACGAATAGGAGGGAGTCCGGGCAAATCCTTCGAGAAAACTTCCTAGAAGTCTCGCACAACAGGTATATCTTCAATTCGTTTCTCCTCCGCGGGTTTCTCAACAATCTGCGTCAAAATTGCCGGATGACCCTTTCGTAGATACTTCTGCGCCTTCATAAGGGTAATGACGCTGGTGGTCATGCCGCTTCTCTCGCCTTGGACCGAAATGATCTCGCCGGAAGGGGTGGTAATATGGACTATCTTATCGTGGCATATAATCTCCGCTCGGTTCTCGGATAACCAGTCCATGCCGACAACGACATCGAAACTACTAAGCGTAAAAGGAATAAGGTCGATATCAAAGACATGACCTGACAGTTTTAACTTACATCCCGCAAGTACATGAGTCGTTACTATAGTCTTACCGTCAGCTAATTCAACAGGAAACTTAGCATCTAACGGAATTGGAGTTACGTCTAAGAGTTGACTAAAGGCTTTCGACACAAAACTCCTATCAGCTCCAGTGTCAAACAATACAGAAGCAAAACAATCGTTTACAGGGAACTTACCAGTCACCACGTGCGGATCATTGCGGGCTTGACCCGACCCAATCACAAACGCTCTTCCCTTGCCATTGTTTCCACCATTACTGCCACTTCCATTACCCCCATTGTTGTCATTTTGTTTCAGCTTGGGGCAATCTTTTCTGAAATGACCTTCCTGCCCACATTCAAAGCATCCTTTCGTCGTCATAGGTGGCTTAGGAGCACCCTTCGCCGCAAGGTCTCCTCTACATTCTTTCGCTTGGTGACCCATCTTTCCGCATCTCTGACACTTGGCACGGTCACACTGGCCAACATGATGATAGTTGCACCTGTTGCGCTTTGGATATTTCCCAGCATATCCGCTCGAAACCTGCCCGCTACCGTTGTTGTTGTTGTGAGTCTGAGTGTTAAAGCTCCGAGTGAAGACGGGCTTACAGTAGTGCTGTTGCGGTGGGAGGTTCGAGGATGAAGATCTGGTGTTGTCAAACTTCCTCTTCCCGCTGTTCGGGTTGCTGTTGCTGTTATTGTCGTTACTCGGGTTGTTACGGGCTTTAACGGTCGAACCCCTAGGTGGTAACGCACCTTGGGTCTCAGCCTGATCCGTCAGTTTGTGAGCTAAACGGATCGCTTGTTGGATCGTGGCTGGTCTGGAAGACGTCACCATGCCCTGAATCTGCGGTGCTAATCCATCAATGTACATTTCTATCCTCTTGCTCGGTGGATCCACCATCCGCGGACACATTACAGCCAATTCATGCGAACGGGTAGTGTATGCTTCAATTTCCGAGCCCACCATCTTCAGTGACCAGAATTCTGACTCTAACTTCGAAATCTCCTCTCTCGGACAGTACTCCTCTCACATCATGTTTTTGAACTCCTCTCTATTCATAGCGTTAGCCAGTTCCAATCCAAGAATTTGCACATTTGCACATCGTCTGAGGACACCTCTGAGTGTGCCTATGGCTCAGCCGGTTCTTCCTCCGGTTCCTCTTCGGGTTCTTCCTCGGGATCTTCCTCGGGATCTTCTTCAGGCTCCTCTTCGGGATCTTCTTCAGGTTCGGCCTCAGGCTCGGCTGCGTTCTGAGCAAGTTGCATTTGTAAGACATCGCAACGCTCTAGAGCTATCTCGGTTCGGGTCCTTGCTACCTGGAGTTGCTCTTGCAAGTCTATCATCTCGGCTTGCATCTTCATCATAATCTTCATCTGTTGATCACTAGCCTCTTGCATTTCCTTCATTGCCGCTGCCATGCGGGAAATCTCCTCCTTAGTCTCGCTTCCGTCTTTTAACATTCTGGAAACGTTCGCTCTCGTATAGCGCATGTAACCCACATCACGCTCCAAACATGAAACAACAGCTGCGAGAACTCATTCTACAGGTTCGGTTATGGGTGGTAGGGTGTTGGGATAAGTAGGGTGGTTCGGGTGAGGTAACGGGGAAACTTGTTCGCGATAGACCATACGTCTGATCATGTTAGGGTACTAATCCCAGCTAACGTCGTTTTTGTATATGCCTCCGGATAGGCGGTACCTCTTCGGTGCGGGAGCTTCGAGTTCCGGGACTACGCGGGGTGGCGAGGCGGTAGGTAACTGCGGTTCCTTCCCGTGAGCATGCGTCATCGAATCAGATGATGATGAGGGTGGCGTCGACATTCCTACAGGTAAGCCATGTATGCGCGCGCGTATGAGCGAAAGAGGTAAAGAGATAAGATTACAAGACTACACAAACCTATGCAGTGCGTATCATTATAACTAATGGGTCGTCGCGGTTATAGTCTAGTATGCATGCAGCTTCTAGTTCGCTATAACCAATGGCTCTGATACCAATCTGTCACACCCTAAAAATCCACTAACGGAGTTTTACCGTCAGAGGGTGTGAACTGGCAGGATCGGAATCATCAGTTATAATCAAACCATAAAAACGTTTAAATGAAAATAAGTGCGGAAGCGTAAAACCATAGAGAACAATGTGACGTCACGCAGGACGATTTAAAACCAATGATAACAGTTAAAAGTAAGTTTGCATAGTTAAAAGTTTATCAAGCAATGCATGTTCCTAAACCGCGCGCCCGCCTCGGCTACCTGAGAATAACATACTAAAAGTGTCAACACAAGGTTGGTGAGTTCACAAGTTATATAAAATAAATCGTTTAGCGTTTGCGTTCAGCGTTTTACGTTAAGCGTTTTGCGTAACCACGTTACGGCGTTTTGCGTTAAGCGTTTTGCGTAACCACGTTACGGCGTTTTGCGTTACCAGATAGTGTTATGTCAAATTATATATCGATAGGTAGCTAGTCTATACAACAAGTATTACTAAGTGTTCGACACCGAAGCTGACTCGTTTAGTAAGTGCCTTGTCACCAGGTCCTCCAGACCATGGTACGTGTTAGCCAAAATTACACCCGCTCGACCTCCAGTCGAGTTTAGCGTTGGGTGGGGTTTGTCAAACCCAGTAGTACTACTCAACAGTGACTCGCTATTCTAAATATTAACCGGTTCGATGTGTAGGACTTCAAATATTTCGTTTGCCACTTAGCCTTTACAAGTGATATATAATTTATAACAAAATCTTAAATGCGTTGTGGAGTATGTTATCTCCCCCAAGTGAAAAGCGTTTAAAAACAGTTTAAAGAGGGGAAAGTGAAACTCACTGTTTGCGAAGAATTTCCCAAAATAAATCACCAAGATGCGCGTCACCGAAAAACTCTCTCTAACGTTCTAAAACAACAAAGAGATTTTTCTAAGTGTCGGAATATTATCGAGTCTCTAGACCCGGCACATAATACCTATGCACATAACATGTTTCGTGTTTCGTTCGTGAATCGTGTGTGACTTTAACAAGTGTTTTTGTGACACATCACATGTGTAAGCAACCATATACGTGTCATGTATTCATAACGTACATTACTAGCAATTCTTCCCCGTAAGGGTATTTTGGTCAACAATTAACAATTAACTAGCCATTATTCCCCATAAGGGCATTTTGGTCAAATTATGACAATCAATTAGCAGTTATTCCCCGCAAAGGCATTTTAGTCAAAACACGACAATTATCTTGCAATCATTCCCCTCAAGGGCAATTTGGTCAAAACACGATAATAAATTAGCAAGTTTCATATTTCATGCATTTTCACAAAACTCAGCAGCTAGATTCACCGAGACAGAAATCCTACTAGAAAGATTGTACTACTTCACCGATCATAGCATTTAAATTAATTTACCAAAAATCATCACAGACGCACATATATCTTAGGTTTCCAGAACATATTTTATTACATTTTTATTCCTCATAGTTTTCTCACAATCATCAAATCATTACAGCAAACTCATAACAGTCAGATTCATGCACAACAGAATGTTATTTGCAATTCCCGTTAAACGAAAAATCCAATAAATGCAAGACCACTTGGGTTAGGTTCCTAACTCAATGAGTCAACTTCCAGAAGTAGAACCAACCCAATTGGTCTCGTAGTTCATGAGATATAACATTTACAACATAACCTAACAGCAGGTCTAACAGCTTAGCTTTGCACAACGTTTTTATAAAATCGTAAAAGTTAACTTCTACTTGTCCAAAAATTACAAACTTATACTTTATAGAAACTAGACTCAACCTAGTTTACTGCAGTACCCACAATCTCAACCAACTTTCACGTTTACACTTCGTTACAGTCACTTAAACATCGTATAAACATTCTGTCCAGAATCTGTTTGCATCCAAACTCAACATAATAACAACCTATGAACTATCATGCATTCATATGACCCTCTAGACTCCATGAACACCATCCATGCACATCAATTACATATTACATACTTGATTAGGGTTTGTGTTTGAACTCAAATCAAAGACACAACAATCATCATGCAACAAGATTCAATCTAGTTATCAAATCATCATCCAAATAACAACAATCATATTAACTATATGCACTCATTAAATCGGCCAGCTAGGGTTTGTTATTAACCCAACAAACATCAAAATCAATCAACAAGAATGTAAAGGATGATCAATTATACCTTCCTAGCACCTAGTTCTTCAATGAAACACTTGATTTGATGTTGTATGTGTAGGTAGAGTGGACGGCAGCCAAGGAGAGGGGTAGGGAGGGTTTGCGATCGGAACTTTGTGGGAAAGAAGAATAATAGTTAGGGTTAAGGTTAAGGATCTATTTATAAACACACAAGTTACACTCAAGTCCCTCCACTTCTAAGTATTACTTTTCTAGCCTAACTAACTTGTTTTCATCTTGAGTTAACGTTTATAACCATGTTATCACATAACACATAAGTCTAACACATAATTATCACATAATTACTGCTTTGACGTTTTTCGTTTATTTATCAATCGTTTGCGTCAACTCGTTTGCGTTTCGGTGCAAATCCCGAAAGACTACACATGTAGTAAGTGTTAAGCGTCATTTAAACCCTAGTTTAAATGTAATGAAGTGTGCGTTATAGATTTAGTGATCTTAAGTTTGAATTGACGGAGTTGAGTTAACGGAGTTAACCTGAAATTGACAATTGTCACATTAAAGATAAAAAAACGCTTGTTATTATGATGATTTTTTTTTAAATATCATACGAAAAAGTTATAAACGTTCTAAAATGACGGGGGTATTAACATGTGTCTTGCATGTGAAGAGATAAAATGTGTACAATTACCTCTATACCCCTTTTCTTTTGGTCCCCACTTGACACATGTCAATTATCTATGGATTCTCACACTTCTCATTTTTGTTACCCTTTGTAGAATAACTTGACCCATTAATATAAATTTTATTTAGGGGGCGTTTGTTTGTTCACTAAAGATCTTCCTAACCTCTTTTGCCAGCGTCATGTAGGCCACATGTAGACATTTAGGTTTGCAAATTGTTTGTTTTCTGGAAGACATTTTATTAAAAAATGTATGTTCGTCTTCTTTTTTGCGCAAACATGGACCACCCATTTCTCATATTCTTTCATTCTGTCAACTCTCTCAAGCCCTAGCCCCTTTCTTCAACACTCAAATCTCGTCACCCCTGCCCTCTCCGATTACGCTGTCACCTGCCTCCTCTGCTCTTGCCTCATTCGCCAAAAATCAAGGTAAGCTGCTTTGTCCATTGAACCTCAATACATAAACCATATTTTGCTTGTCAATTGCCTTTATTATTTGTTAATTACATACTAATTTGTTTTCAATTACCTTAATGTTTCTTGTCCATTGATAATTGATATCTTGCTTGTATCATCAGTTTGTTTATGCTAGTTAAGAATTTTATTAGGTTTGATTTGTTTATGTTTAGGTTTGATTTCTTACATTGTAATATTTATTATTCTCTATCTTAGGATTAACTTATGAATCTTGTTGATATATATAATGTCTATGTTTAGGTTTAGGTTTTGTTGTTGATTAATGTTAACTGAGCACTTGAATATTGTTTATGTTTAGGTTTGGTTGTTGATTCATAGAAATGTGAGAGAAACAACAAAGGTCAAATGAGCATATAGAATGCTTATTAGGAAAGAAGGTTTGAGTGATGAGTTGTTTGAACAATACGATATTACGATAAACCCAATGTGTCATTCGGAAATACTCATGTGCACGTTGATGCTGATGAAAACGAGGTTGAAGCATATGGCACTACATCAGATTGGGAATATATAACGCAGTTACGAGATGAAATTGATGAGCAGTTAATGTAATGTACCGAACAAATTATTCTAAAAAATGTTATTGTGGTTTTATAAATATTATTTAAGTGTTGTTTGACTATTATTTAAATTTCGATATTGAAGGACTTTTTTTATTTAAATTTCAGCTTATTTATAAAATTCTGTTTTATTTTAGCAATTTGGAGACGTTTAAAAACAAAAAATCTTCTTCTTACAGACTGCAGAGGTTTAGTCACCTCTTCCGCTACATAGTCTGCAGATGTGGTCCACATACTGCAGATATTTTACCTCTAAAAATACAAACAACACCTTAATATATTAAATGTATACTCACATAATAAGTACCGGGAACCAGGGGTTACCCTTCATGAGAAATCTCTGGGAGTTTCAAACCGGGGACGGACGTAAGTTGAATTGCGACCACCTAATCATACTAAAGATAGTAACCGTCCTAATATAAGTATTACTGTTTATATAATGAAAAGGTTTATAAATATTATATTTTCTTTTTAATGTTTTCCTTAAATTGCCATCACTAATTGGTGCTAAGCGTCTAAGACCATGTGTTTATGCTTCGGAGTGAAATTGGTTGAATCGGTTATTAGTTATAAAGGTGAATGTCTTTCTTTCTTTTTTTTTCTCACTTTTATGAGAGCATTACTAATGCTTAGGAAGGTTTAATTAAAGGATTTTTTCACTTTTTTTACGAGGTCAGTGATAAGAGATTAAAAGAGTTGCTTTAAAAGGAAAATTTCATTAAATAGTAATAGAGTTTCTAAGATGTATATAAAAAATATTAGTAACTTTTATAATTAAATTATTCTTATAAAAGTGTAGTCAATATTTTCTTTTTGTTTTACTTAAACTAAACATTATGAAACTTAGTTATTGTTTAGTGACTTTTTCACTATTACCTTCTACTTTAGGTTTAATTATTATATATAATAATTGAGAAGTTTGGCGACGTAACCAAATGGTTGGTCGATTTTCTTTTATTTTTATTTATTTATTGTTTTTAATTTGTAAAACGTTGGTTTTTTATACCGAATCCGTGTCAGCTTACGTCGATTTCAGGAAAATCCGCGTCAGTTCGCGACCACAACGTGCATATATTTTTTTGTTTTCGTTGCGGTCTTTTTTATTTAAATACGTCAATTTGTTGTATTATGAGTGTGGACGAATTAACTTATTGCTTTATTTTTGGTATCGTAACCCAATACAGACCAAACTAGTGTCAGTTCGCCACAACAAAACATGGTTTTCTTTGTACGATTTACTATTGAAAACGTCGATTCCGACCAAATTCGAATTAGTTTGCAAGCGCAACACGTTATTATATACGTTTTTTTTGTTCAACGATTCTAGAACCAACGATATCGTATCAGTTCGTAAATGCAACGCATGCGGTTTTTTTTGTTCGCGGGATTATTTTATATTTTAAATATGTTAAATTGTTGTATTTAGGTGTGTAAGAATTTATGTTTTGTTTAACTTTCAGCACCATAACCAAATACCAACCAAACTTTCGTAGGTTCGCAACCGCAATGCGCCCTTTGATGTGTTAATTTGTTGTATTTGGGCGTTAGCAAAGTTTTTGGGATTTGTTTCTGGTTTTGTAACCCGGTACTGTTAGAATTCATCCCGACTCGTAGTCGCACTGCACGATTTGATAAATTATACAAGTATTACTGTCAATAACATCAACCCGGCGCAACGCGCCGGGAATCCATCCAGTTGAAAAATAAAATTAATCATTAGCTTTATTAAACAATTTAAATCAAGCCACAAAAAGAAACCTCTCCTATCGAGATGCTAGCAAGTGCCGGAGCTACAAAACAACCAACCAAATTACAACATTAGGCTTTTTCGTCTACACCAATCTAAATCTAAACATTTTGATCTATTCTTGATCCACAAGAAACTTAACACCTTAGTATCACTAATAATGACATCGATCTTAATGGCATTGTTCTCAAAGATTAACTTGTTTCGAGTTGTTATGTGCCTTGTTTTACATCCATGCACATCCAGAGTAGTAGGAAACATGGATCCATCAGTTACTAATTGTTATTATTATTATTAGATAGTGGTGTTAGCATCTGGTGACGGTAGTTATTTCCTTAAAGCTTTAAAAAGCCATGCATGTTTAACTTTAGAATTATGAATGAAAATATTATAATTTAATAATCAAGTCTATGTTCTATCTAAACTTCTAATCTGGATCCTTTCTATTTTCTTTGGACCATTTGATTAACGAACAAGGTTCGTAACAATGGTATTAGAGTCGCCATGATCCCTCGAACTTATGGCTGCTCAAATACTATCCAGACCCAAGTTCCGCCAATGGGTGAATGAATCATTTACGAGACTCGAGTACCAATTTCAAACCGTGTTCACCGCGCTCCAATCGATTCAATCTCGTTCGAAGCCCACTACACCCCTACACCGCCACCACCAGTTTCAGCCCAAAAATTTGCAATTCCACCACTTGCCCTATCATCCGCTTCCGCCATATCACCGCAAAGTGTTGTCGAACCGCTACCGAAATCAACCCCTGTCAACAAACCACCACCACATGTGTTGTTTGCAACCACCGTTGCATCGCCATTAACACATCCACCTACAAACAACACACTTTTTGCTCCAAACCCTGCCACCAAGCGAGCCGCATCAGCACCAAATGCAAGAACAAATTCAACAACATTAGTGGATGTACTCGGACCTCCACCATCTCCGGATCTGGCAACAAAGTCTATTGTTGCTACCATTTCGACTGGTAGAACGAGGAAGATCGCAAACCTTTGGAGGATGGCTTCACATTCAAGGACACTTATCAAGAAGAACCATGCCATGATACTAGAGTGGCACCCACCATGGCGCTCTGTTGTGACTGCTCCAAACGCCGTTGGAAGGCTCGAGTGGCGCCCGCCATGGCGTGTCGAGAAGAGCTGTCCCGATTTTATCCTTGTGGACAAGGATGTTTTAAACGGACGGGATTGTTATGTGCCTCGATTTACATCCATGCACATTCAGAGTAGTGGGAAACATGGATCCATCAAGTGCTAATTATTATTATTATTATTTTTATGTTTTTAATTATTATTAGATAGTGGTGTTAGTACGTGGTGATGGTAGTTATTTCTTTAAGACTTTAAAAAGCCATGCATGTTTAACTTTTGGATTATGAATGAATGGTCAAGTTATTCTATAAAGGGGAACAAAAATGAGAAGAATTTCTAGCCATACAAATAAACCCCTAAAAAAGTTTAAAATAAATAAATAAAAAAAACCATAACTCAACATATAATAAAAAAACGGAAAAAGTAAAAACACAAAAATGTATCCACTGTCTTTCTCGCTCATAAAAAAAACACAATGGTAAGTGAAAAAAGTCGTGTCTTTTTGTTTATCATTGTGTTTTGTGCTTATTTTCGTCATTAATTGTGTCTTTTTTCCTTGACATTGTGTCTTTTTTTATATTGTGTTATATTACTCAACATTGTGTTATATTTTGTTCGGCATTGTGTAATAATTTGAGATCTATTGTGTCTTTTTTAGTTAGAATTGTGTCTTTTGTTTATTTTCATCATTGTGTCTTTGATCACACCATTGTGTCTTTTCTTCAATTTTTTTTTAATTTTTTGGTATTTAAAAAAAAATTTTTGAACGGGAATGATGGCGAAAACATTTTAGTTGTTTTTTTTATATTTTGAATTATGATTTTTTTAAATTTGTTTTTAAGGGGTTTTTTTGTGTGGTCAACAATCCTTCTCACACTTGTTATTTTTGTCTTCATTTGTATTCTAACTTTACCATATAAATGAAAATATTATGATTTAAGAATCAAGTCTATTTTCTATCTAAATTTCTAATATGAATCATTTCTATTTTCTTTGGACCATTTGATTAACGAACAAGGTTCGTAACACGAGCTCTCTAAATACACCATGCTACTACCATAATTATTGACCGAACCGTTTTCCTTTTATGCTCACTCTCCGAAACCAATAGATAGTAACTAAGGCTCATACATGTTTTAGATGTAAGTTAACTTCAAATGAATTTAATAATTATAAAAGAAAGTTCACAATATTGAAACACATATTCAAAGTTAGGATGGTCTTTTTCTTATATAACGTTTAAGTGACTTACTTTTACAAATTAAGTGGGTTTTAAAACATCAATTCAAGACTCAGGAGTCAGTTTTTTCGTTTGTGGTACTTCCACTTTGCCAATGTGTAACATCTAGTGATCATATATGTGCTGGACAGGAACAGAGAAACAATATTTAGCTAACACCCAAACTTTATTAATCAATAAATTTTAGCTAACACCCAAACTTTATTAATCATTAAATTTTAACTTAAAAACTTAATACAAATTATCCCATACCCTAAACACGATATTTATAGCTAACCTAACACGTTATATTATACCGGAGATTCTAATTAATCAATTCCATAATAATCATCTTCTTAACATGTAAACAATAGGAAACTAGATAATCATCCATAAATTGATTAATATTATTTAATCATTAACTTGCACGCAAGTTAATTAATATCCTAGTCGTCTCACGCACCAAGCCACGGACCGACTCGGGAATTTCTAACATAACATATTTTCATATAAGAGATTATACGACTTGGACTCTTTAATGACTAAGCTGGCAATCAATTGTATTTGTTCATAATATATTGTTTTTATATCCTTTTATTTTTCGATAAGATAACTAATAATTTATAGGTAAATAGGTTTTTAGTAATTTCATGTTTTTTTTGTCACTGACCGACAATAATCTCAACTAATAATATTTGAACCGGAGGTCCGATATTTTATTTTATTTTTCTTATTGGACCTCCGTTTAAAAAACCTTAACGGGGTTAAGTTTTATTCGAATTTCAAACTGATGTTTAGCGTCTTTAATCTAAAGAATGATACGAATCGAATGATGTAAAAGTTATCTCGAAATGGTGGTCCAAACTACTTGATTCTTGTTTAATTGTAACTTCAAACACCCGAATTGAAGGATCGTTTCGTCATTTGGAGCACTGTTTCGGGGTACGTCTACATCAATCGAATCATATGATCCTTCCTACCAAAAGCCTTGAAACATCAGTTTGAAATTTGGATAAAACTTAATTGCGTTAAGTTTTTTTTAACGGGTGTCCAATGAGAAAAAAGTATTAAAAGGTGAATATTCTCAAATTGGGATTATTATTGACCAATAACAAAAGGGTGAGACGAATATAATCCAAATAGCCTACACCAGAAAATAGCAACTTGTGTAGGACGTTTATGTCATTACTCGAGTCAACAACACCGAAACATGTATGTCATATCCATAAATATTGAGAGCCTTCAATAGATATCGTTGGGTACTAATGATCTTCTCTCATGAATTGGCCTCGTCATTCCATTGGGCAATTCTGTCAAGCCCATCGTGTTACAATCAATACTTCTTATCATCCAGGGAAATCCGTGTTTGATTTTATGAGCTTCGTATAAAAGTTCTATGCCGGGGCTGGTTGGTATACACAAATATTTTTTTCCTTATAAATGAGTAATACCATCACAAAAATATTGTAGAGTTGCACATGATGGTCATTTAGATATGCAGAGTACCTCATCATAAGCATTAGTAACAGCCTCATATGCTATTTGGCGTATTGCAGATGTGCACTTCTTTATCGACGGAAAACCTTTTCTCGATCTAGCATCATATAGTTGTTGAAAATACTCGAAGTTTGTCTCCATGTCAGCAACAATTCGTAAAAATGGTTCCCTCAATAACTGAAAGCTTCTCTTGAAAACTTTAGCGTTAAGTTTTGGATCTTCAACAAAGTAATCTCTCATTAGACACATGTGCGGCTTCACGATCTCTTTTTAATGCAACTCTTGGATTTGGTGCATTTCGACACTCTTGGCTTAACACCCTTGTGCGACTACACTAAAATTGCAAGGTATCTAGTTTTGTACGATCGGACAACGAACTCTCCGAACTAGATAATGAAAACGAGCTAGAAGATGGAATTTTTAAGAGATCATCTAAGTGGAATATACGAAAATGGTATGGAATTGTAGGAGAGAACGATATAAAATTGGTGTGTAAAATTTACAAAGTGGGTTTGATTAATTTATAATGTAGAAATTAATTACGTTTCTTTTAGAAAAAAAAATATATGACAGTTATAACAGTAATATTACTCTTAAGATCTCCGAGATGATTGGCGTCTACAACCAGCTCAGGGTGGTTTTGCTCGATATCGAAACAGTATGGGTGGTGTTCCAGTGGTACCTGCTCCACATAGAGCCACTCTGCCCACCCTAATAAGTAATAAATCTCCATGGAGTTTTATAAATATGAGATGATAATCATTCATTTAATTAGTTTCATTCTTTATAATCTCCATACATTCATATTACCCAAAAATCTAAATTAATCACTTGTAGGTGAAGCAAAAGAGGTCATAAATATCGTTCTTCAATTATGGAGTGTTGATCGTTTTGCATATGCAAAAGATTCCCTAGAAATGACCTAGGGTGGTTGTATTGTATTTCCTCTCTTCTCTTGATACCCTTCATATTTCATTAAAATGTGGAAACACTTTAAAAGCCCTAACTTGCAATATCCCGTTTTACGAATCTCATATATATATATATATATATATATATATATATATATATATATGTGTGTGTGTGTGTGTGTGTGTGTGTATATATGTATATGTGTGTGTGTATAGGGTGAGAATATTAAGAGAACTTTCTGAAATTAAAAACCATTTTAAGCCACAAAAAAACCTCTTAAAAATATATTTATAAAAAAAATATAAAATGAAAATTTTAAAAAGTAAAAGAACCAAAAAAAAAAAATCATCCCGGTTTCATAGAAAAAAAACTAATTATACACATATGTATATTTATATTTAATCTCAATTTAAACAATTTACACATATGTACATTATCATTTATCTTAATTGTATATATGTGTATAAAGAATAACATGTATAAATTTAAAAAAATAAGTATTATACATATGCGTATAATTTTGCTAAACTGATATTCTTTATTTATTTATTTTTAATTTTTTTATGAAACAGGGATGAAAAATAAAAAAAAAAAAATAGTGTTTTTACTTTGTTTATTTTCATGTTTTTTTTTTGTTTTATAAATTCTTTTATTTTTTTAAAGAGTTTTTTTATGGTCTAAAATGGTTTTCAAAGTTCTCAATTTCAAAATTGTTATCAAATGATCCTAATCACACACACACATATATATATATATACACACTAGCTTTTAGCCCACGTGTTACGCGAGTTATTTTTAGTTTTCTTTAATAGTTATTTTTTTAATTATTATTTATGTATATTTTTCATGTAGGATGTGTTTAGGTATTAAACTTAAAGGTTACATGAACTTATAAAATATGTTATATTTATTAGTTGTAGTTAAAGTATAGTTTTTTTTTTGTTTATATCTCAAATGGGTCTTATTGGTCTAGTAGTTAACGTGACCCAACATTTTATTATTTAAAATGCGAATTTTCGTCTTAATATACATGAATGCATAAAGAAATTTATATGGTTTGTGTTATTTCGTTTGTATTGAGTTGTTACGGTTCGTTGGTGATGTTGAACGTATATGTTGTTTAATGTATCACTAAAAATGGGTTCTCATGTGTCTGTCAATTAATACATTTTGTTTTTTGTTGTTTAAAATATGTATTTTGTGTTTGATAGTGAATTGAGCTTTTAATAAATTGATGTATATGAATTTCTATAGGTCAATTCTAGTTCCACGTCTATCAGAAATGGGTACGTCATGTGTTATCATTTCTTTTTTTGGTGAATTATTAATTTATTATATTTTTTCTAGTGTGATGTTTAGTTTGTGATTTTCTTATTATTTTGTATGTATTTATAGATTTTGTAGGTTAGTTATTGTTGTGTATTAAAAGAACATTTAATTTGTTAATTAGTTTTTATTCTTATATCAAATATAATAGAAGTTATATCAGTTTATGAATTATATTAACGAAAATTTTATAATCATATGTAAAAATTAAGTTTTTAAAAATTTATTTTTTATTAATAATGTATACGCTTTTAATATTTTATACATAAATTTTTGTATTATGAATTTTTGTATATTTATTTCTTTTTTATATTTTAAAATGGGTAATAATTGGAGCCGTCATTTGAAAGGGACACTATAATGATAATAAACTGTCTTGAGAAACTCTTTTCTCGTCTTCTTTATCAAATTCTTCGTTTCATCTAACAACTAGAAACCCTAAGTTAATATTCCATTTAATTTGGACGAATTTTGTTGTTAAGTGGAAGTTTTGTAGGTTGTTGAAGAGATTTGTGTTTGTTCTTAGTTTATTTAATCAAACATTGTGTCAATAACAATTTACAACCACTTTTAAAATAATATATTGGCTTTAAATAATCGCAACTATCACCTTTTAACCACTGCCGATCATAACTAACGAAATGATTAATGACAATCCCACCTTTTATCATTTTTTTCTACCAATGAACCCTGACTAACGAAATCGTAACGCCGTTAGGTTTCATGATGTGACATTCTTATTTGGCATATATGTGGCATGCTTATGTGACATATTACAACACCACCGCCACCACCACCACCAGGGCAGTCACCACCACCACGACTGTAAGGCCCCGAACCCGGTAGCCTTACTTTAGCGTCGGATTTACTAATAAACACAGTTCTTACAAATCAGAGTTCATTAAAACTTTCGCGGAATATAAAAACTTTCATGAAACGTTACAGCAATCCAAAACTTGCCTTAATTAAACATTCTTGTCTTTCAAAATAAACGTCAATTACATTAAAACATCTTGAGTCTTCAGATGCCAGTCTCCTATTCGCCCACCATGTGCCCGCTCAAGCTAGCTGTCTCATTCTACTCACCTGCGTGCATACTAAAAGTCAGCTACGCTGAGTGAGTTCTAGTTAATCGAACGCCATACAATACATACACATACATACATATCCGAAGATACATATCCATACTTAACTAGTTACCCTTCTGTTCTACATACATACTTACTACCATACATACATACATATCTACAATCACTAACCTCAGTCTACCGAGAGTACGTTCATAGTCCGCCGTCTATACCTGTACTCAAGGTCGTTAACACGTAAAAGGTCCGCAGTCCTTACCTATGTTCACCATTTATGGTACGTGCAAGGTCCGCAGTCCTTCCCTATACCATCCTACATCCACAACACGTACAAGGTCCACAGTCCTTCCCTATGTTGCAACCTAAACCATAGCACGTACGAGGTCCACAGTCCTCCCCTATGCTACCACAATACAAATACAGCACGTATAAGGTCCACAGTCCTTTCCTATGCCATCCTACATCCACAACACGTACAAGGTCCACAGTCCTTCCCTATGTTGCAACCTAAACCATAGCACGTACGAGGTCCGCAGTCCTCCCCTATGCTACCACAATACAAATACAGCACGTATAAGGTCCACAGTCCTTTCCTATGCTGATGCCTATCTATAATACGTATAAGGTCCGCAGTTCTTAACTACGTTGTCGTCTATTATCTGTAACACGTATAAGGCCCACCGTCCCTATCTACGTTTACATCTATCATCTACTTTACGTATAAGGCCCGCAGTCCTTAACTACGCCATCACCAGCCGAGTCTATGTCCGACAGAAGCTAGAGGGATTTGCCATCCTAACTTACTATGTCGAACGTAGAACTCACATACCATTCGTGTACCTGTATACACATACTTCACATATACAATAATTACATTATAGCATAAGAACACTCTAGGCGTTCTTTACATCATTCATTTAACAACCATACCCCTTGTCGATACGTGCAATATCCGAAGATCGTTCACGCCCCGACAAGTATTCATTTGTAATGTTCATACATCTTCGATATATAATATTCGTACCTTTATTTTTGACCTGACAGTACGCGCAATATCCGAAGATCGTTCGCGTACCGACAAGCAATCATTCATATCCATCACATATATCACATATGGCATACACTTATCACTTAGGATAAATGTATTAACAACACATCGAGTATGCACACAGCCCCGAAAACATAACAAGGAATGGGGCTAGAAACTCACCTGAACTCTGCTTCTTCCTCCGATAGTTGTAAATCCCTTCTTCAACTGAGCTCGGCTGACTGTATAAGTTACACGTATCAATACTCGCCTGATTTAATCTGGTGGCCTAGTAGTAGATTACTTTTACTTATCGTTTTAATTTATTTTCTAATCGAACTTGACTCTAGGCGAAGTTAAACCTTAGGCGAACTTAGCTTTAGGCGAAGTTGTCATCAGGAGAACTTAGCTTTTAGGCGAAGTTGTCATCAGGCGAACTTAGCTTTTAGGCGAAGTTGTCATCAGGCGAACTTAGCTTTTAGGCGAAGTTGTCATCAGGCGAACTTAGCTTTTAGGCGAAGTTCATCAGGCGAACTTAGCTTTTAGGCGAAGTTGTCATCAGGCGAACTTAGCTTTTAGGCGAAGTTCATCAGGCGAACTTAGCTTGCAGGCGAAGTTGTCGGCTGCAGCTACTGTTCGTCCTTAATCATCTTCGTTTCTTAACCAATTAACTCGATTTAGGTATCCACGGAATCGTCTGACCAGCGCCTACAAACCCCAACCATCAAATCGGCCTAACATCGATGTTTAAGGGGTGCGATTTAGGCATATAGGTTACGGGTTCTTTTATCAATCGATTAACCCATCAAATCGTAACCATTTTCAGTAAGTTTAGCTTTGTTGGATTCGTTTTTACCATACAAACACAGATCTATCATTTCTATACTAATTCAAACCTAAACGAACAAGTTCTCGATATAAACGTACCGTAAATGAGTCGAACTACGAACACGAGCTGGTCTTGTTGCTTTCGTTCGTCACGACGATCTAGCACCAACGAGCTCGGGTCCTCGCCTTTGGATCTTGGTTCGGGTTGTGTGTTTTGGGGTGTGTAGAGATTAGGATGGATAAATGGATGGAATGGAAATGATTGGGGTTTAAGGGGGTATTTATACTCCTTTAAGCCCATGGACCGAAGGCCCATATTTCCTTTTGGTCCATATCTAATCCCATCTAATTATCCTACTAAGTCTTCATATTTCGCTATTATTATTATCATTCCACTAACTCGTTTATTTCACCCGACAAAATAATATATTAAATATTACTTTAGAAATTTCGGGATGTTACAAGTCTTCCCTCCTTAAAGAGGTTTCGTCCCCGAAACCTAGCTTATTTCTTGCAAAAGGAATACCTTTTTCTTTGTAATCGCACACTTTATTGAATCACTTTTGCTTTCTGAGTTATCCTTCTTACTCCCGACTTTGCAGCCATCGAATGGTGGTCATATGTTTTAGCTATTTAAGGTAGCTTATCCATGAGACCCTCGATGTACCAAGACTCATCTCATCCTTCCAAGGCTTCGATTAGTACTTTTAACATTATTGTCTAAAACAACATTTCATCATAACATAATAATCATTCATAACCAAACTCGATATATTACACGTCACTGATAAACATAAGTTTTAAACCTTAACACAAAACAAGTTCTTAAGCAAATGTAATTTAATAAAACCATTGCATGAGCAATTATTCCTTCATCAAGTGTTCCTCTCTGCAGTTTCCCCAAGTCTTTATCCTTTTGCACCTCCCGCCCCTGATTCCTTGAAATCCCTAGCCATGTGGTCAGCTTTTCCGCATTTGAAGCACTTTGGACGATCAGGGCATTCTCGAGAGTAATGCCCACTCTTTCCACACCGATAGCACCTATCTGTCCCAGTCCTGCATTCTCCCTGGTGCACTTGGCCACACGTCTTACATGCATCCTTGTTCCCAACCTTGGCCTTCCTCTCATCAGTTGTTGTCACCATCTCGCCAGACCGCTTAGCAGAGGTAGCCCATTTCTTCTCCTTCTTTTCCTCCACCACCACATCGTCCTCAGCCAGGTCAGCATAAACCACTTCTGCAAGTTCAACAGCAGAGTCAAAAGTAGTAGGTTTATTTGCCCTGACTAACATGCGGACTTTTTGTGGCAATCCCCTCACATAACATTTGATTCTCTTGACCTCAGTGTCAACCATATCAGGCACCAACCTAGTTAGTCGGTTGAATTCAGTCGTATACTCACGATGCGTCATCATACCGGCCTTTAAATTCAGGAACTTCATCTCCGTCCTTTCAACCTCGGCATCTGCACAAAACTTCTTCATCACCAACTCTTTCAGATCGTCCCATCTCAACGCCTTGATCTCATCCCTAGTCTTTCTCTGCTCCACACTTTCCCACCAATACATAGCTTCTTCCTCAAATGACTGAGTAGCATAACCCACAGCTTGGTCGGGACGGCATTCGCTAATGCGGATAATCTTGTCCATAGTGGTTATCCATTGGAGAGTAGCGATTGCGTCTCCCAAACCAGTCAGCTTCGACGGGTCGCATCCTTTGAAGGACTTGTAGTTACACCCACCTCGACCTCTCTTTCCATCACCAACCTTGACAGATCCAGCTTCACTCGAGTCACCCTTCCCTCCCTCACCATCCTTCCTACCATTCTCTCCTGATCCTTCGGCAATTCTTCCAGCAGATCCTTCGGGATTCCCAGTCTTCATGGCAGTTGCCACAGCTTGGGCAATGGCAGCTAGAACAGCAGGGTCAAGTTGATGTCCTTCGTTGTTGCTCAAGTTTCCTCTAGCTGCGCCTCCTTCGTCTCCGGTGTTGGAAGCTTCTTCTACCGAGGGTTGCCGGACAAGACGAGGCCTGCCACGACGTCCAGTGTGACCTCCAGTTCCAACAATTTCTCCAGCTCCAGCCATTAGTATTCTAAAGGGGAAAACACAAACGTCATCACTCTAAGAATTATTTAGCACATGATTTGTAAAGTAAGTAGTTAATGACGTTGATCAAGTGTAATTAACTATTTGTGTTACTCCTCAGGTTCTACATACTTCCCTTCATGATTTCACTTGTGCATTTTTGTACACTTAAACAGTTAATCAGTAAAGATCAATTAATCCTATCCCTAACCAGCACTCATTCTTCATTTAGCAATTAAGCCAACATTAACATACACCATTTACCATACACTTTACCTTTACTGAGCTTGCTTGAGTGACACATGGCTATCTTGAACTGGCATCTTCTTTCTTTCTCATTTTAAATCTCATTCTCTGTTCGAGTCTAAGCATGTAGGATGCTTAAATCGCTCGAACTTATGCTCTGATACCAACTTGTAAGGCCCCGAACCCGGTAGCCTTACTTTAGCGTCGGATTTACTCATAAACACAGTTCTTACAAATCAGAGTTCATTAAAACTTTCGCGGAATATAAAAACTTTCATGAAACGTTACAGCAATCCAAAACTTGCCTTAATTAAACATTCTTGTCTTTCAAAATAAACGTCAATTACATTAAAACATCTTGAGTCTTCAGATGCCAGTCTCCTATTCGCCCACCATGTGCCCGCTCAAGCTAGCTGTCTCATTCTACTCACCTGCGTGCATACTAAAAGTCAGCTACGCTGAGTGAGTTCTAGTTAATCGGACGCCATACACATACATACATATCCGAAGATACATATCCATACTTAACTAGTTACCCTTCTGTTCTACATACATACTTACTACCATACATACATACATATCTACAATCACTAACCTCAGTCTACCGAGAGTACGTTCATAGTCCGCCGTCTATACCTGTACTCAAGGTCGTGAACACGTAAAAGGTCCGCAGTCCTTACCTATGTTCACCATTTATGGTACGTGCAAGGTCCGCAGTCCTTCCCTATACCATCCTACATCCACAACACGTACAAGGTCCACAGTCCTTCCCTATGTTGCAACCTAAACCATAGCACGTACGAGGTCCACAGTCCTCCCCTATGCTACCACAATACAAATACAGCACGTATAAGGTCCACAGTCCTTTCCTATGCCATCCTACATCCACAACACGTACAAGGTCCACAGTCCTTCCCTATGTTGCAACCTAAACCATAGCACGTACGAGGTCCGCAGTCCTCCCCTATGCTACCACAATACAAATACAGCACGTATAAGGTCCACAGTCCTTTCCTATGCTGATGCCTATCTATCTATAATACGTATAAGGTCCGCAGTTCTTAACTACGTTGTCGTCTATTATCTGTAACACGTATAAGGCCCACCGTCCCTATCTACGTTTACATCTATCATCTACTTTACGTATAAGGCCCGCAGTCCTTAACTACGCCATCACCAGCCGAGTCTATGTCCGACAGAAGCTAGAGGGATTTGCCATCCTAACTTACTATGTCGAACGTAGAACTCACATACCATTCGTGTACCTGTATACACATACTTCACATATACAATAATTACATTATAGCATAAGAACACTCTAGGCGTTCTTTACATCATTCATTTAACAACCATACCCCTTGTCGATACGTGCAATATCCGAAGATCGTTCACGCCCCGACAAGTATTCATTTGTAATGTTCATACATCTTCGATATATAATATTCGTACCTTTATTTTTGACCTGACAGTACGCGCAATATCCGAAGATCGTTCGCGTACCGACAAGCAATCATTCATATCCATCACATATATCACATATGGCATACACTTATCACTTAGGATAAATGTATTAACAACACATTGAGTATGCACACAGCCCCGAAAACATAACAAGGAATGGGGCTAGAAACTCACCTGAATTCTGCTTCTTCCTCCGATAGTTGTAAATCCCTTCTTCAACTGAGCTCGGCTGACTGTATAAGTTACACGTATCAATACTCGCCTGATTTAATCTGGTGGCCTAGTAGTAGATTACTTTTACTTATCGTTTTAATTTATTTTCTAATCGAACTTGACTCTAGGCGAAGTTAAACCTTAGGCGAACTTAGCTTTAGGCGAAGTTGTCATCAGGCGAACTTAGCTTTTAGGCGAAGTTGTCATCAGGCGAACTTAGATTTTAGGCGAAGTTGTCATCAGGCGAACTTAGCTTTTAGGCGAAGTTGTCATCAGGCGAACTTAGCTTTTAGGCGAAGTTCATCAGGCGAACTTAGCTTTTAGGCGAAGTTGTCATCAGGCGAACTTAGCTTTTAGGCGAAGTTCATCAGGCGAACTTAGCTTGCAGGCGAAGTTGTCGGCTGCAGCTACTGTTCGTCCTTAATCATCTTCGTTTCTTAACCAATTAACTCGATTTAGGTATCCACGGAATCGCCTGACCAGCGCCTACAAACCCCAACCATCAAATCGGCCTAACATCGATGTTTAAGGGGTGCGATTTAGGCATATAGGTTACGGGTTCTTTTATCAATCGATTAACCCATCAAATCGTAACCATTTTCAGTAAGTTTAGCTTTGTTGGATTCGTTTTTACCATACAAACACAGATCTATCATTTCTATACTAATTCAAACCTAAACGAACAAGTTCTCGATATAAACGTACCGTAAATGAGTCGAACTACGAACACGAGCTAGTCTTGTTGCTTTGGTTCGTCACGACGATCTAGCACCAACGAGCTCGGGTCCTCGCCTTTGGATCTTGGTTCGGGTTGTGTGTTTTGGGGTGTGTAGAGATTAGGATGGATAAATGGATGGAATGGAAATGATTGGGGTTTAAGGGGGTATTTATACTCCCTTAAGCCCATGGACCGAAGGCCCATATTTCCTTTTGGTCCATATCTAATCCCATCTAATTATCCTACTAAGTCTTCATATTTCGCTATTATTATTATCGTTCCACTAACTCGTTTATTTCACCCGAAAAAATAATATATTAAATATTACTTTAGAAATTTCGGGATGTTACAACGACCGCCACCACCACCAGTTTCCTAAAAATATTAAAATATTTTATATATGTTTTATTGGGTGAATTTTGACTTTTGAAGTCAAGCCAACAAGTTTAAAAAGAAGATAAATTATTAATATGAATCTTGTCACTTAATTTCTAGAGTTCACATGGTACTTCAATGAAGCAAATGATCATAAAAACTTTAAACTTGATGGCTCATCCTGCCAAATATGAAGTTGATATTATGACTCATTTATAAACAGTCCATTACAAAGCATGATCACAAAGAAATTGTGTACGTCCGTTGTATCTTTTTTAGAAGAATTATATTTTGAAGATACAATGAAGATAAAATAGCATTCATCTTCTGTCAAGTTATTCATAAAATTCTGTCAAGGTTAGGTCGGACTGCGCGAACCCGTTAGCATGATTACAAAAACACAATGCGATAAATTTCAGACGACTTTTAACTCAGGTGACCCATATGACCTTTTAGGATTATGTTTTATTCTTTCTTCTATGATTGTTAATTAGATCTTGTAAATGTAAAAAGTTTTCTAAAAGTGTTTATATAAATATTTCTATAGTTACTGCTCTAAAAATATACGCTATTTATGATAACTTCTAGATATATTTCCAATCAACTTACATGCTAATTTAAGCCTATAAAAGAACCGAACATTAACGAATTGTTCGGTTGGAAGTTCATCTTTGTTTATTTAGAATACGAACAAACATGAACATGCATTTTGTTTGTTCATTTATGTTCGTGAGCATCCAGTTATGTTCGTTTATTTACGTTATAGGGGATGGATCATGCGAGAAGTGATATTACAACGAACGAGAAGTGCGAGAAATAGATCTTAACCATTGATATGGAGTAATCAACGGTAGAAAAATGAAAATGGCACTTTTGTAATTTGTCTATATTCTAACTTCTTCATTTATAATAAAAAAGTCAGAAGAGTCATATTTATGTAGGCTAAAACAAGAAACGTACACATTTATGAGATTCCCCATTTGTGCCTTATGAGATTCCTATTTTTATGCCCTAACCAACAATCATACAATCGTGGAATTCAACTTTGCTTTATTTCTTTTTTTTTTCTTAGTGTAGGTGTTGAGAATATGCATGTATTTATTTTTTAACGTGTAAGTTATTATATTATACAAACGTATGTAGAGTTTTTTGTGTATGGATTTCTTTTGTTGTACGTTGTGTTGGATTTTTTACTATGTAGGTTATGCTTTGTGTTGTATGTTTTGAACGAATTCTCTTCTTGTTAATTGTGTAGCCTATGTTCAATGTGTTAGGAATACATTACATAAACGATCCTACACACAATAAAATTTATATACACACAATTTATAATACTACATACAAAGTATATATATGAACATACACACGCTAAAATTTACATATACATGATCAAAATAACACCTACGCAATGTGTGTGTATATATATAGATACACGAACGTACACACGTTAAAATTTACACATACATAATTTGAAATACCACCTACACAATACATATATGAATCTACACACGATTAAATTTACATATACACAATTCGAAATACAACCTACACAATACATATATGAACCTACACACAATAAAATTTACACGTACACAATTCAAAATACCCAACATCCATGAATATAAAATTGTATTTTGTAATATATGTGTAGTGTATTTAATTAAAATGCACCAAATTTCTTTCCTTAGTTGGTGAAACAATTGTTTTTATAATTCAAGCATCTAGGTTATGATTGAACTTGCAACCCCTATACATAATGTGCATTGGTAGTATTTAACATGTTGTGAGTTTTAATGAAGAATCAGATGAACTGATCTACACTAAATTATAGTATATGTGAAAGTTCTAGTCGAATTTGGCAAATAGAATAAAAAAGAAACGGATATTTGATGATCAAATATCTTGTTTGAATTGTGGATAAAGTTACACATTTAAACGAATGATCTATAAAATTTTGAAACATAATTTGAAAAAAGGTGATAAATTATATATATAAAAAAAGGTAATATGTAACTTTTGAAACATAAAAAGTTAGCAGTACGTAGGCTATCAAATTTTGAAAACATAATTTAAAAAAAGTGATAAATTATACGTATATATATAAAAAACTAATATGTAACTCTATCCAATCAAGTGTTACTTGCCACAAATATAAAAATTCCTCTTTTACTAATATACCCTTTAATAAAATAAATGATAAAGAAAAAGAAAAAAGTATAATTTGTTGAATTTATTTCTCGCACTTCTCGGTCTAAAAACATTTCTGAAATGAACCTAATATATATATATATATATATATATACACACACATATATATATATATATATATATATATATATATATTAGGGGATGGTTTATGAGAGAAATCATTTTACTACGAGAACTTGATTTTGTCTAATCAATGGTAGATATTGATAATGACAATCTTGTAATAAATAACAAACTAGGGTATATACCCGCGTGACACACGGGTGGAATAACTTGTCACTAAACATAATCAACTTAAACAAACATAATATTTCTTTAACTATTAAAACTTGATAGATTTACATTGTCACTTAACACATCACCATACCAACTAAAAAGTAATAGATTTACGTTGTCTTAATATTAAAACTTCCAAATTACAGGAAATTAATTTGAACATAACAAACATAATAAATTTAAACAACAAATTCAAGCAACACAATACTTCTTCAAACTTTCGGACCAAAACGTTAACCATTTACATTGTCTAGATCTAAAAAGTTAAAAGTTACAATAAGTTAATGTACATCGAACAACCAAAAAACATCAACAAAAGACATAAACATGTACTTTCATATTAAAACACCATCAACTTCTTTAAAAATTCTACCAAAAGAAACTCATTTTGTTTCACCACCTAAAAATATAATAAAACAATAGCATCCAAATTAAATATACCATAATAACATATTTAATAATGAGTAACATTTGAACATTAATAAAGTTTTTATTAAAATTTTGTTTTTATTAAAACAAATAACATACAACAACAAACAAAGTAAAATAACAACATAAAATATCTTTCTAACTTAAACCATTAAACCAAAAAGATATATCAATAAAAACCTTTTTTGGCCGTCATTTTATACCTAACAAATTTGAAACTCTTCTAAAACAACCTGTTTTGAAATATTTTCAAAATAGTTACAAAATATAAAAAAATTGGAATTAGTTAACTTTAAAAAATTATGATTTGTTTTTTATTTTTGACCAATCTTACAACAAACTTTTAAATCACTGACATTAATATTTTGTAAAACTTGGAAAACTTGAAAACGTTTTACAATAAATGAATTTTCAAATAACTTTGGAAATATTATAAAATTTTATGTTGACTTTGAAAATAATTAAAGGTGAAAAAATATGATGCAAAATCGATGAAAACAAAATATAAACGTATAGGAAATAAATTATCAAATATTTTAATATTCTTTGAAAACATTATAAAGACTTAGACTATCAAATTGTTTGGATGTTATAATTAGAAGATTTATATTATGTTTAAAAAACTTTTTAGTTAAAATGGATAAAAATATAATACGTGTTTATTATATATTATTGAGAAATTTAGTGACATTAATATTTTGTGAACACAAATTCAAAAAAAAAAAAAATTGAACATTACCAAATTTAAAACGGTGAATATAAAAAGAAACTTATTTTCGGGTATGGAATCTCATAACCAATTGAATCTACTATAAATAATAACAATAAGAAATTAATATGTGATTAATTAAATTTTTGAAATAGAAAGTGACATTAATATTTTATGAAAAGTTGTCATGTTTAATAATATTTCACTAAATCATGTGTGCCGAATAATATTTATAAATGATGATAAAACGGTTATTTAATTTATGATATATTAAGTATTGATTATTAGAAATTATGTCAATTTGAATATTGTGTTCTAAATTAACGCGGTTATTATTTTAGTATTACATTACAATTATGGTAAGTATTTTTAGTTTGACAATCAGTTTTTTGAATATTAAAATGATAACTTATTCTAGTTAATGCCAAATCACAAAAATTAAAATTAAATCGGTTTTAATTTTACTAATATGACTAATTAATTTAGAAATAATTACAAAAATGAAAATTAAATCAGTTAATTTGAAAACTTCAAAAAGTTATGGAAAGATTTTGAAATGAGTTTAAAATTATGGAGAGTATTAAAACCTTTAAAAATTTGTTGAAAGATTGGTCAATTTTCGAATTTAAAAGGAATTTAAATATGTTAATTAAAAAGGAGTTTAAATTTTGTAGTTTTAAGTTTGAATTTGGTCTTCTATGTAAAGATAGAAATAATTTGAAATATCTTGATTCATAAGAATAATAATATTAATAAAATTTGAAAAGTTGTCATGTTTAATAATATTCACTAAATCATATGTGACGAATAATATTTACAAATGATGATAAAACAGTTATTTAATTTATGATATATTAAGTATTGATTATTAAATTATGTCAATTTGAATATTGTATTCTAAAATAACACGGTTATTATTTTAGTATTAATTAATAATTAATATTCACGTAAATTAAAGTAAGATAAGATTGTATATGGTCCTTGAGTTATTAACATTTATAAACATAATTAGATTAAGTTGTTTAAATGTAACAATATAGTCAAAATTTAAATGCATATAAAATAATATTTTTAGTCAAATCATTATTATTAACATGGACCATTAATTATAAATTAATTGTTAATCATATACCAAAAATGTTTAGAATTACCATATTCAAAGCTTTAACCTCCGCTGACCTTAAATATGTAAGTTGAAATTTGAGTGCGTGATTAATTTTATAACTATCAATTACATATACTTATTTATGTAAGATATAATATAAATAGAAACGATAATAAATTTTTGAAATTAGAATCTTAAAACTAACAATATATTTCAAACCCGGGTAATATTTAAAATGAAAGTACGAAATAATTCGTAGTAGTTGTAGAGATTATAATATTGGATTTAAAATTGAAATAGACTGGAAAATAATTTTGAATTTAGATTTGTTAATATTAAAGTCTATAACTTATTTTTGTAAAGTTCATATAAAGGTTGAAAATTATAGTCAAATCATTATCATTATTATAAAATAAAGTCTAAATCATATACCAAAGATGCATATAATTACCGGAAAGTTAATTTGAATTTGTAATTTATATATATATATAATATTGTATATTGTATACAATTACCAAAGATATTATATATATATACACACAATATTGTATATGTTCCTTAAGTTATTAACCTTTATAAACACAATTAGATTAAGTTGTTTAAATGTAACAATATAGTCAAAATTTAAATGTATATAAAATAATATAAGTTAGTCAAATCATTATTATTAATATGGACCATTAATTATAAATTAATGGTTATCATATACCAAAAATGTTTAAAATTACCATATTCAAAACATTAACCTCCATTGACCTTAAATATGTAAGGTGAAATTTGAGTGCGTGATCAATTTTATAACTATCCATTACATATATTTATTTATGTAAGAAATAATATAAATAGAAACGATAATAAAATTTTGAATTTAGAATATAATTAGTAATCAAATAATTTTGTAAATTTTCAAAATATTACTCCCTCCATCCCATTATAAGTGTCCTAGTTTGATTTTTCAAGTATTTCTTATTTAACTTTGACCGACAATATTTTTGTTTGTGTTATATAATACTTGATGTAAAATATATGAATGGATTGGGTTTTAAATGTATTTTACATTGATATAATTTTCATCAAGTATTATATGACATGAACAAAAATATTTACGGTCAATGTTGCAAAAGATAGACTTAAAGTCAAACTAGGACATTTATAATGGGACGGAGGGAGTATCAAAATAAGGTAATATAACTTATCTTTGAAAATTTTAGTCAACTTATTAATTAAATTATTGATCATTAATTCTAAAATTAAGTTATTTAAATGTAACAATATAGTCAAAATTTTAATGTATATAAAAAATATATTTTAGTCAAATCATTATTATTATTATTGACCATTAATTATAAATTAATGGTTAATCATGTGGCAAAATTGTTTAGAATTACCATATTCAAAGTATTGACCTACATTGACCTTAAATATGTAAGGTCAAATTTGAGTGAGTGATAAATTTTATAACTATCCATTATATATACTTATATATGGTGATCAAATTTATAACGATAATAAATTTTTTAAATTAGAATATAAATAGAAATCAAATAGTTTTGTAAATTATAAAAATACGGTAATATAAATTATGTTTTAAAATTTAGTCAAAATTAAATCTATATAAAATAATATATTGTAGTCAAATCATTATTATATGAACCATTATTTATAAGGAAAGTCAATATTCAATGTTAATGTTAATTAAAGTGTGATTGGGATAATTAAAGTATTTAAATTACCATATTCATGTTAATTCGGTTATTTAGACAAATAAGGAAAGTCAAACTAAATCAATTGTATTAATAACCTGAAATAATAAAATCAAATATTAATATTGATATTATGGAATGTTTTAATTATAATTAATAACCGAAAAATTTTAAAGGTAAAACGAAATTGAGAGAATGACTATGGTATCTCGGATTTTTTCGTAGAAATTGAATTGAAATTAGGTTGTATGACTCGTGACATTTACCTGAAATTATAAAGTAGAATATTAATGTTTATGTTATGGAACATTTGATATTTAATTTATAACCAAAATTTAAATGTCTTACCGGAAAATACAAATAATGATAATAACTATGGTATCTCCGTTTTTTATTAAAAAACTATAATCAAATTTTCCGAAAATCAATCGGGTAAATTACTTGAAATAAAAAAGTTTTGTTATAACATTGATATTATGAAATATTAGAATTATAATTTATAACTGGATAATTTAAATGTGTCTTACTGGAAAACGAAATAATGATACAGAATATGGATGAAGCTGATTTATATTTAGAACCTAGAAGAAAAACATGTATAACAAAAAAAAACAGGAAAAATATTAAACTTCAAATAAATATAAAACACCCATTGTTATAGATATAACACATAAACGGAAAACTTACCGGAATAACTTACCGGAATAACGTAAATACGTAGAAATATTAGCTTCATCACCGTTTTTGATTTAGAACCTTAACAATGAAAATAAAGATAAAAATGTTAGATTTACAATAACCGGAAAAAAATATGATGTCGGAAAATCATATAACATTGTTGGTCATTAAAATATAATATATAATATTACCGGAAAACGATTAATCTCAATCTACATTACCGGAATATAGAAGATGATGGAGTTAGTAATTAAGCAGAGAGAGAGAGAGAGAGAGAGAGAGAGAGAGAGAGAGAGAGAAATTAAAATGATTAAAATGATGGTGGAAAATTCTAAGGTTTAAATAGTGTATGAGATGACACATGACAACATAATAGAGACTCCTAGAATGGAAATTTGGTGAGTTGGAAGCCTAGGTGGATATCCTAGTAGAATGACATGTGGTAAATTGTATTGATTTAATAGATTAGTAAGATTATTTTAAAGGTTATTAATAAAAAACGGGTAGTTTGGTCATTTATGTGTGGCCATTAAAAAGGTTAATCATGTATCTTAAATGTCAAATCTCCTAATTTAGCCTAAAATTACTCTCCAATACAAATCCTTTCTAAAGTTATCTTTTATTAATATCTTCCAGCAACAAAAGTAGTTTTGTTGAATCTGCATTCAATTAAAAGGTTTTATGCTCAAAGATTTAAAAAAGCAAAATTATTTAGTGTTTGAAAACGTGTAGCTTTTGTTAGTATTGTTGTATTTCCTACACTATATATTTTGTCTACATTGTACAAAAATTCCTAAACTTCACAAATTCCTACACTTCACAATATTACCTACACTGCACAATATTCCTACAACAATATTTCCTTTCGTCATCACACCTGTGCTTCACAAAAGTTCATATACCTTTACCACACCAATGTATAGTGTTTCCTACCTACCACATGTTTTACCTACACTACATACGTATTACCTACACACATTAATTTGTGACATACATTCATACACTGCACCATATTTCTTTTCGTTATACATTCCTACACTATTTAGACCGTTCGTAATGGACGAGAAATAGGACAAGAAGTGAGGGACACTGGGGAGAAACGCCCCCTCCCCCTCTCCTTTCCTTGAGAAGTGAACAAGATTGTGGATGTACAAGAAATATTTCTCGTTCAATTGTTGGGGCCCATAACACTTTTATTAATTACTTATTCATATATCTACTAAAATTGTGACACCTACCCCCAATCTCTCCGCACCACTACACCCTTAACAAAGAATCTTGATATATTCAGTTCAATTAAAAATACAAAATTTAAGAAATGTAAAAGAAAATAAAAAAATAAAATAGGTGTCCAAGTGTTATACAATTCACGATTTACATTAGAAGATTTGTAATATTTGTTTTAAAAATTTAAACAACAAATAAACATATTAATGGAAAAATTGAAACTTCCAAACCTTTAATAATTACCAAAAATAAAAATTCAACATCTTTACCATTATATCCATGTATTTAATTAAAAGAAAAAATAAAAGGAAAATTTTTGATTGGTTGAGATGATTTCCCGCAATAATTTCATTTCTCTTCTGAACTTAAAATGAATGAGGTAAATTTAAGCCACTAATTTAGATGTGTTTCTAGATAATTTGTGATGTATTAAAATTGTTCATTTCCGTTGCAAAGTGTTCATTTAGATTTTAAATGAACGAACATGAAAGCACATAGACATGCCCTTATTTTTTATGAACGAATATGAACAAGTTAATGATAAGGTATCTTAGAATACTAAGGATTCCATCATGCCAATGGCCTAGTGTTTCCCATTTTCCGAAAGACAAAGCTAAATACTTTGGTCTAAATGTAAACAAAATACGTAACCTCCATTATGTGTAAGGCCCCGTTACCGTTAATCAAGCAACTTATCATACAACCACTACAAGCATTATATACGTATCCGAAGACACATAGCCCACTATCTATCCTGCTCACCTTACCACTTAACCTCTTATTTACCTCTACAGCTTAGCAACTTTAATAACGAATAACGTTATGCCACTTTAATAACGTACAACGTTATGCCACTTTAATAACGTATAACGTTATGCCACTTTAATAACGAAGTCACGTATAGGCTTACCCTACCACGTACTATCGTCATGCCACTAACACTCTTACTAGAGTCTTGCCACTTCTAACATACTCTACCTCCACTTGTCTACAACACACTTCATATCATTACATCATTTATATAATAAGCAAGACACACCATAATATTTACACACTTATAACCACTTATAGATCATTTCCCTTGCCGACACGTGCAATATCCGAAGATCGTTCACGTACCGACAAGCTTTCTTTCATAACGTTCATACATCATCCTTACATTACATACAATATTCATATCTTTATTTATATCCTGACAGTACGTGCAATATCGGAAGATCGTTCACCTACCGTCAAGAAATCATTCGTATCTATCACATTTATCATACATGGCATACACTTACCATTTAAGGTAAGTGTATTCACACTTCACATCGGGTATGCACACAGCCCCGAAAACATAACAAGGAAATGGGGCTAGAAACTCACCTGTATCCGGTTACGCTCAGAGCCGATAACAATCCCTTTCTTTAGTTAAGCACGCCTAACTGTTATATATATATATATATATATATATATATATTTATATATATATTAATCGTATAATTAATTAAGTCGGTAATTTAGTTAACCAACGCACTTATCAATTGGGCTCGTTTGCTTAGTTTATGGTGATGGGCTAGCTTTATTTTACGTAGGATATGGGCTGAGCAACTTGTAATCTTACTAGGCCAGGCCCAATCTTTTCATTAAGGCGTATGGGCCCAACTGTCCATTATTTGCAACTGGGCTCAGGCCCAAAGCCAAATAGAACACTGGGTCAGCCAAGAACATCTTGGACTATGTTGACCGAGATCCATCATTTGACCGAGATCTCGTGTTGACCAAGATCTCGCGTTGACCGAAAATATGAGCTGACCGAGAACATGGGTTAGCCGAGAATTCTGATCGAGAACTCCATAGATTGACCGAGAACCTTCCGTCTTGGCCGAGAACTCTGAGTTGGACCGAAAACCCTCAGCTCGGACCGAGTACTCTCAGACCAGGAGTGTTCAGCTCATTTTTCTATCCTTATCACTTTTTACCTATCTCAATTAACCGTTTTAAGGCTCATATCATGATCTTAACACTTTTCATACCCATTTAACACCCATTATCATTACGGCTTCAAGATTTAACCCATCTTAGTCATAAAGTGTAAACCTTTATAGTGCTAAAACGTTATAGGCTAGATCTAGGGTTCGTTTGTGCGCCGTATGTCGTCATAAGTTGATTAGGCTCATTTTAGATCATCAAGTTTGCATTTTTATGAAACGTCTAGAGCCGATCTACTCTAGGGTTAAGTTTCATGGCAAACCGTTCATAAAAACGTAACCTTTAAGGTTAAAGCACATACCTTTAAGCGTATTTAAGCCTCGGGTTAGCTTCTTTATGAACTATGATCTTGTTTATGAAGATCTATCTATATATATGGTTTGATTTCGGTCTTGGATCCTTTATCTTGCTTGCGACCGTAAAAAGGAAGAGTATATGTGTGTGTTTTAAGGTGTGGAGAGAATAAGATGGAAAATATGGATGAAAAATGGAAAGGATTAGGGTTTAAGGGGGTATTTATACCCCTTAAGCCCATGGACCTAAGACCCATCTTTCCTTTTTGATCCATAACTAATCTCATCTAATTATCCTACTTACTCTTTCGTATTTTATTATTATTATTATTGTCGTTCCACTAACTCATTTATTTCACCCGACGCAAATAATATATTAAATATTATTTTAGAAATTTCGGGATGTTACAAGTCTTCCCTCCTTAAAGAGGTTCCGTCCCCGAAACCTAACTTATTCCTTGTAAAAGGAACACTTCTTATATTTACAAACTTTATTGAATCGCCTCCGCTTTATGAGTCATCCTTCTTACCCCTGACTTGCAGTCATCGAGCGGTGATCATGTGTTTTAGCTATTAAGGCAGCTTCTCCATGTGGCCCTCGATGTACCAAGTCTCGTCTCGTCTTCCCAAGGAACCTTGTTTTATATAATAACGCTAACTCCTTAGGCGACGCTTTACCATCACACAACTACTTATCATAAACAACATGCACTTAAGATAATTCATAAGTCACTTATATAAATCACAAGAAAACACACTCATTCGTAAAACATGAAGAGGAAATCATTTAAGCTTGCTAGACAAACGTAGGTTCGTATTGTAACATAAAACACCACTTAACATAAAACAACCGTGACGTGCCACTTATTCTTCCGCAACCTTCTCAGTGACCACTAAACCATTCCTTCACACGTCTCCCATTCTTCCCTCTGCTGCCACGGCTTCTCCACATTCTCTGGCTATGTGACCTGACTTACCACATCTGTAACATTTCTGGTCCTCGGTGCATTCACGAGAGATGTGTCCCTTCTTCCCGCACCGGTAGCACTGGTTTGGACCAGCCTTGCATTTTCCCAAGTGCATCTTCCCGCACACTTTGCATGTTTCCTTGTCCTCAATCTTTGGTGTATTCTTCCGCGCATACTCCACGACATTTGCAGATCTTTTGGTTCCTTTCTTTCCTTCCTTATCTTCCACCTCCACATCATCCGCCACCAGATCGTCTTAAACCGTCTCTGCCAGCTCAACTGCAGACTCAAAAGTAGCAGGTTTGTTAGCACTGACTAACATGCAGACCTTCTGGGGGGAGCCCCCTTATGTAGCACTTGATCCGTTTTGCCTCAGTGTTCACCATGTCGGGCACCAGCCTAGACATGCGGTTGAATTCCGTGGTATACTCCTGGTGTGTCATCTTGCCTGCCTTCAGATTCAGAAACTTCATCTCGACCCTCTCGACCTCAGCATCAGCACAAAACCTTCTCATCACTAACTCCTTCAGGTCATCCCACCTCATTGCCTTAATCTCTTTTCGGGTCTTCCTTTGTTCCACAGTTTCCCACCAGTACATGGCCTCATCTTCAAATGACTGAGTGGCATAACCCACTGCTTGGTCGGGACGGCACTCGCTAATTCGGATAATTTTGTCCATTGTGGTTATCCATTGGAGAGTAGCGATTGCGTCTCCCAAACCATTTAGCTTCGGCGGGTCATAGCCCTTGAAGGACTTGTAGTTACACCCACCTCGGCCTTTCTTTCCATCATCAGCTTTCACAGACCCAGCTTCACTTGAGTCACCCTTCACTCCCTCACCATATTTCCTACCATTCTCTCCTGATCCTTCAGAAGTTCTTTCACGGCCTCCAGTAGGAGTCATGTTCTTCACAGCAGCTGCTACAGCTTGAACAATGGCTGCTTGAACCGCCGGGTCAAGTTAAACCTTTGAGTTGGTACTTGGGTTTCCTCCAGCTGCGCTTCCTTTGTCTCCGGTGTCGAAAGCTGCTTCAACTGAAGGTTTTCGGACACGACGAGGCCTGCCACGACGCCCAGTGCAACCTCTATTTCCAACAATTTCTCCAGCTCCAGCCATTCGTATTCTAAAGGGAAAACACAAACGTCATCACTCTAGGAATTATCTAGCACATGATTTATAAGGTAAGTAGCTAATGACATTGATCAAGTGTAATTAACTATTTGCATTACCCCTCAGGTTCTACATACTTCCCTTTATGATTTCGCTTGTGCTAGTTTCTACTTTCAAACAGTTAATCAATCAAACAATCAATTGATCATATCCCTATCCTGCATATATTTTTCCTTTTTCAGTTTAAACGAACATCCTTACACATTATTTAACATACCTTACCATTACCGAGCTTGCTTGAGTGACACATGGCAATCTTGGACTGGCACCTTCCTTCTTTTCTTACTAAAATCCCATTCTCTGTTCGAGTCTAAGCATGTAGGATGCTTAAATCTCTCGAACTTTGCTCTGATACCAACTTGTAAGGCCCCGTTACCGGTTCCTCACACTTGGCGTTGGATTTACTCATCAACATAGTTCTAGTCATCAGAGTTAATAAAAACATTCGTGGAACATAAAAAACTTTCATAAAACATTTCATAACGAACCATAACTTGTCTTAAAACAACATCTCGTCTTTTAAAATAAACAAACATTAAACTTAAACGTCGTAAGTACTCCGATGCCAGCCACTTATTCAATGCCACGTGTTCCCCTCAAGCGAGCTGCCTCATTCTACTCACCTGCGTGCATACTAAAAATTAGCTACGCTGAGTGAGTTCTAGTTAATCAAGCAACTTATCATACAACCACTACAAGCATTATATACGTATCCGAAGACACATAGCTCACTATCTATCCTTCTCACCTTACCACTTAACCTCTTATTTACCCCTACAGCTTAGCCACTTTAATAACGAATAACGTTATGCCACTTTAATAACGTACAACGTTATGCCACTTTGCCACTTTAATAACGAAGTCACGTATAGGCTTACCCTACCACGTACTATCGTCATGCCACTAACACTCTTACTAGAGTCTTGCCACTTCTAACATACTCTACCTCCACTTGTCTACAACACACTTCATATCATTACATCATTTATATAATAAGCAAGCCACACCATAACATTTACACACTTATAACCACTTATAGATCATTTCCCTTGCCGACAAGTGCAATATAATAACAAGCCACACCATAGCATTTCCCTTATAACCACTTATAGATCATTTCACATACCGACAAGCTTTCTTTCATAACGTTCATACATCATCCTTACATTACATACAATATTCATATCTTTATTTATATCCTGACAGTACGTGCAATATCGGAAGATCGTTCACCTTCCGTCAAGCAATCATTCGTATCTATCACATTTATCATACATGGCATACACTTATCATTTAAGGTAAGTGTATTCACACTTCACATCGGGTATGCACACAGCCCCGAAAACATAACAAGAAAATGGGGCTAGAAACTCACCTGTATCCGGTTACGCTCAGAGCCGATAGTAATCCCTTTCTTTAGTTAAGCACGCCTAACTGTTATATATAAATATATATATATATATATATATATGTATATATTAATCGTATAATTAATTAAGTCGGTAATTTAGTTAACCAACACACTTATCAATTGGGCTCGTTTGCTTAGTTTATGGTGATGGGCTAGCTTTATTTTACGTAGGATATGGGCTGAGCAACTTGTAATCTTACTAGGCCAGGCCCAATCTGTTCATTAAGGCGTATGGGCCCAACTGTCCATTATTTGCAACTGGGCTCAGGCCCAAAGCCAAATAGAACACTGGGTCAGCCAAGAACATCTTGGACTATGTTGACCGAGATCCATCATTTGACCGAGATCTCGTGTTGACCAAGATCTCGCGTTGACCGAAAATATGAGCTGACCGAGAACATGGGTTGGCCGAGAATTCTGATCGAGAACTCCATAGATTGACCGAGAACCTTCCGTCTTGGCCGAGAACTCTCAGTTTGGACCGAAAACCCTCAGCTCGGACCGAGTACTCTCAGATCAGGAGTGTTCAGCTCATTTTTCTATCCTTATCACTTTTTACCTAGCTCAATTAACCGTTTTAAGGCTCATATCATGATCTTAACCACTTTTCAAACCCATTTAACACCCATTATCATTACGGCTTCAAGATTTAACCCATCTTAGTCATAAAGTGTAAACCTTTATAGTGCTAAATCGTTATAGGCTAGATCTAGGGTTCGTTTGTGCGCGTATGTCATCATAAGTTGATTAGGCTCATTTTAGATCATCAAGTTTGAATTTTTATGAAACGTCTAGACCCGATCTACTCTAGGGTTAACTTTCATGGCAAACCGTTCATAAAAACGTAACCTTTAAGGTTAAAGCACATACCTTTAAGCGTATTTAAGCCTCGGGTTAGCTTTTTTATGAACTATGATCTTGTATATGAAGATCTATTTATGTATATTGTTTGATTTCGGTCTTGGATCCCTTTTCTTGCTTGCGGCCGTAAAAAGGAAGAGTATATGTGTGTGTTTTAAGGTGTGGATAGAATAAGATGGAAAATATGGATGGAAAATGGAAAGGATTAGGGTTTAAGGGGATATTTATACTCTCTTAAGCCCATGGACCTAAGGCCCATCTTTCCTTTTTGGTTCCATAAATAATCTCATCTAATTATCCTACTTACTCTTTCATATTTTATTATTATTATTATTATTATTATTATTATTATTATTATTATTATTATTATTATTATTGTCGTTCCACTAACTTATTTATTTCACCCGACGAAAATAATATATTAAATATTATTTTAGAAATTTCGGGATGTTACATTATGACCGAATCTCAATCATATACGCTTCTTGTTAACACCAGACCGTTTATTATTTATGAACTGCGTCAATTGAGAAAGAAACCAACACCTTAAACTTTAACTTTTTGAACTTGTTGTATTGATGCATGAAGATATTTATTCCAGAATTGACCTTGTTTTCAACATGCATGATATCTGATGATAAAAAATCAGTAAGTTGCTACTCTCTACCCAAAACAACATCAGCAATGTTCTTGAAATAAGATTTTTTAATCATGTCAAATGTTTCAACATTTGGGATTCTTTTGCAATAGAAAGTTGGTATTACCTACAAGTGGTTATTTTCTTTTTAGTTTTTTAATAAACAGATTATGGTAAGTGATCATACTATTGTTGTAACAAAAATAATTATCAAAGGTAAAACAAAGTTGCATACCTTTTCTTTTTACCTAATCATATAAACCTCATTCATGTCTCATAAAACATGTCATGTCTCACAAAAATGTATTCTTTGCTCATTTTTGACGAACTTCGTTGAAGATAAAACATACGTTTGACACTACAATTATTAAAAAATTAATGTAAAAAAAGAATTTAAACTACATATTACCAACATACAAAGGCACACACATACCCAAAAGCACATTATAAAAGTATTAGAGTAAAAACAACTAACCTTGAGTGTAGTACCAAGACACTCTCATAAGATTACCTGATAATTCTGGCTTTTCTAAGAACATTCTTAACGAGATACTTAGTTCTCAAAATAATAGTATGAGTCTCAAAGTAATGTCTCAATTTAGTAGAAACCATAATAAGTGCAAGAATTAATTTTTCTAAATGAGAATACCTGGCTTCTGCATCCAAAAGACTCTTACTTACATAATAAACGGGATGTTGTTCACCTTCGTGATCTTTTACGAGGATGGCACTTACTGCATTTCCCGAAACAGCTAGGTACAAATATAAGGATTCTCCATCCACAGGCTTCATTAAAGCTGGAACTGAGGATAAGTACTCCTTTAAGGCTTTTAGGGCAGCTTCATGCTTCTCCGTCCACTCGAACTACTTGTTTTTCCTAACAATGTCGTAGAAATCTTTGCACTTCTCGAAGGATCTGGAAATGAATCTGTTGAGAGCAGCTATTCTTTCTGTCAATCTCTTGACATCCTTAGCATTCACAGGGGATTTTAGATTGATGATGTCTTCAATCTGCTCGGGGCTTGCTTCTATCCCTCTTTTAGTCACCATGTATCCTAGAAACTTTCCATCCTTAACACCAAAATGGCATTTTGACGGGTTTAGTTTCATGTTATACTGGTCAAGGATATTAAACGCTTCCTCCAGATCTCTGAGGTGATCCTCAGCTTTCTTTGACTTAACCACCATATCGTCTATGTAAACCTCCATAGTCTTGCCTAACTGATCCTTGAACATCATGTTGACTAGTCTTTGATATGTTGCCTCTGCATTTCTTAGTCCGAATGGCATAGCAATATAACAGTATATGCCGATAGGAGTCATGAATGCTGTATCCTCTTGATCAGATGGTTCCATATGAATTTGTTGGAATCCAGAGGATGCATCCATAAAGGTAAGCATTTCATGTCTTTCCGTTGCATCCACCATAGAGTCTATATGTGGTAACGTGAAAGGATCCTTTGGGCATGCCTTGTTTAAATCAATAAAATCGACACACACCCTCCAATTTCCATTCTTTTTAGAAACAACAACCACATTAGCTAACCATCGAGGATACTTAACCTCTCTGATCATACCGGCCTTAAGAAGTTTTTCAACTTCTTCTTGTATGATCGCGTTCCTTTCAGGAGCGAATTTTCTTCGCTTATAATGGATGGGTTTAACAGATAAATCAAGGCCTAACTTATGAGTAATTACCTCCTTAGAAATACATGTCATGTCTGAATGTTTGAAGGCAAACGTGGACTTTCTTCACCTTAGGAAGGATACTATATCCTCTTCGATCTCACTTGGGATACTGGATCCTAAGAATACTTTTATATCTGGATCCTCGGGATCCAAGGATACTTCTTTTATGTCTTTCTCCCGAGCTTCCAGCACGTCCCTAGGATGTTGTTGTGGTTGCTATGCTATCTTCTGTTTGGTTGTTGGCTTCATAGATGAAGAATAATAGTTCTTGGCTTCCACCTGATCACCATCTATCCTTACAACTCCCCAAGGGGTTGGTAGTTTGATGCATTGATGGTACGTAGAGGCCACTGCCTTCATCCCATGCAGCCATGGCCTGCCTAAAATAACATTGCAACAAGAAAGGTTATCAATAACACAGAAACTTTGGTAAGAATTTAACCCTTCGATATATATCGGGAGTTTAATGTCCCCCAATGTTTTCTTGGTCTCGCCACTGAAACCGACTAGTATCGACGTTGTTGGGATAATCTCTGAGTCTGGTATATTCATCTTTTGAAGCACATCGTGTTGGATGATATTGACCGAGCTTCCACCGTCGACCAGGATCCTGCGTACATAATGGTTAGTAATAAACAAAGTAACAATCAAACTGTCATGGTGTGGATCCTGGATGTTTGATTTATCATCTTCACCGACGAATATCCTTTTGTCAGTCGTCAAAGTGGTGGATATAATCAGTTGTTCCCCGTTATCCAACTTGGTCTCCTTGGCGAGCCTCTTAGCTGCGGAGAAGGAAGTGCCGCATATGTCTGAGCCTCCGGAGATGAAGTTGATCACTTGAGCATCTGGTGGGGGCGGCGTTACTTTTTGAGGAACCTCTTCAGGATCTCGGATCCTGGACTTTTTCCTTCCCAAGAGCTCCTTAAGTGGCCCTTGCTCAGGAGGTATCATATTTCCCTCCTTAAACGGATACAATCATCCGTCATGTGGCCAAAATCCTCATGGAAAGCACACCATTTGGATTCATCTCTGAAGGTGGTTGACTTCTCGTTCTTTCGGGGCCACCTTGCCTTCTCCCCTAGATCCTTCATGGCACAAATCAAGCCATGGGCATCTACGGAGAAGCAATATTCTGAAATGCTGGGATAATCTTCATCATCATTGTTTTGGACAAAAATCTGCTAAGGATTAAATATCCAAATTTGTAAATGTGAGGTAAGGTGCTAACACAATAATGACTAATGTATGAGCGTGATATTGATGAACACGATGATTTGATCACGAGGGAAAAAGCCCTTAACCAAGATAGTCTTACTTTGGTCAAAACTTATCGAGGTAATCGTTGGTAAAATAGCTCCGGTCAAGGATTAATAGGATAATCTTTGGTCGAAGTATCTTAGCCAATAATCAACAAGATAACCTTTGGTCTACGAGTATATGGTTATCTCGGTCTCCGGCACAAAAAAACCCCAGGACGGTGAAAACTATCACCGTCAAGTTTATTAATCAACGAAAAGTGGTTACAAATGTTTGTGGAGTATATGATCGAAATTACAATGTAAGATAGTGTATAGAGAGAATTATTGAATCTGCTCTAGTGTGTGTGAGAATACAAGTGTTCTTCCTAGTCGATCATTACCTGTTTAAATAATATAACAATAATAACAATATCTCCTAATTACACGGAAGTCCTCCACTAGCCGCTCCATGACTTTGACCACGTGCTTATAGTCGTTCAGTAGCAAGATAAGCGGAAGAACGAGTCACACAGCCATTGGTGATATTTAAACTTCGATCTTCTAGAGAGTTCGTCCATAACCAGCTGTGTTGAATTAGGATCCTATATCCATGTTCCAGCTATAGGGTGTTCCATGTGGATAATTGATGCAAATGCGTCTCCAAGTTGAAACACCTGTCTAACACATCACTATACTAAATGCAATCATTAGTAAACAAACAATACCGAGGATCGTCGATACTTTATATCCTGACATATATTTCAAGGATAAACTATCCATAAGACAGTTAAGGATAAAGGATCCTCTGTATAAAAATCGTGGCCTAACAATTGCCCCCAAAATGGCGGGTGACAGTGGAACACAACTGTCATTTTGAAATTCAAAATCCTGCAAAATAGTAGATGATTATACGTGTGTCAGGCGGTTGATATTCACAAACCATAGTTACAAGCCGCCTATATATGTGATCATTGTAATTCATTTATAATCACACACTTTAATAGTCTCTCAGTTATCTTTTCATCTTCTTATTTATTTTTATTCAATATGTCGACTGCTTCTACATCTTCTTCTTCTTCTTCTTCTTCCTTTTTTCTTCACGACGAACTGTATTCGCAAAACATTCTTCAATCACCTTCTGCCGAAGTTTGTAAATTCACAGACTCAGAAATCGATGAAATTCGATCATGCTTTCCAATCAACATGGTCTTTCGACCCATCGATTCCACAGCCCGTGGTGACAGCATCTCGAAAACCTGGGTTTGCTTTCTGGCACAACCGTTCCTCATAGGTTATAAGTATCCATTCCCCAACTTCACTCAAAGGTTCTTCAATTTGGTGGGAATTTTTTATATTCAGACCATGCCAATGTTGTGGAGAGTCCTGTACAACCTTGTTACCCATGGTTCCAAACGGTTCGTTTTTAAATCGAAGCCTAATCAAGAGAAGCCCATCTTTAAAGTCACCTTTAAGAATACCCTCTAGAAAATTCAATTCTTCTTCGTGAGACGAGATTCTATCCCAGGCGGAACTAATCTTCCCAAAAAGTGGATACCAAAGGGTAGGATCCGGGATCCTTAGATAACATAAGTAGGATATTTTATTCTTTCGCTAACCACTTCCATTATTTGTGCAGTTGAAAACTTCGATCTGCTGATCGATAGAGTAAAGAGGTTTTTATCCTTGGATCCTGCAATTAGGACTTTTCAGGCAAAATCTGTTGAAACTTTTCAAAGACCAAGGCCAGAATCAATCATGTCAAGTAAGGATGATAATTTTTAGTAAAAAGCGTTAAAAGTTGAAAACTTATCTACTATCTACTATTTATAGGTACCCCAAAGTCTGGAAAATATGATTCCAAGTTCTCCCTCAAGGATATTGATTGCATGCTTAACAAGAAAAGGACTTCGAACCCGACTCCAACATCCGAACCTCGTCCAATTAAAACCCGAACAAAGTCTGGATCTAAGAGGAAGAAAAGCTCAGAGACAGAGAACCCATTTGACACTGAAAAACAGATCCATATGTTTTCTTCTGTAAGGATCCTTTATCTTCACCACCTTCCATTATCTCAAACTTTTTCCTTTACTTCTTCTGCTTTCATTTATAGGCCATTGACTCTGCCCGACATCATTATGAGAAGACTGTTGCAGAACATGATAAGACCCTTGCCATGCTGAGATCAACAGCTGTTGCTAATGAGAAGGCCCTCGCTAAGATGACCAAAGAGAAAAGGGAAATAGAGGCGCATGCTGCTTCCCTGGCCGTTCAGATGAAGGATGAAATCAATCGGGTAGCCGAAGAGGCGAAGGTAAGGGCAGGCAAGTCAATCTTAGAGGCCAGAATCAAGCTAGTTACCGAAGCCAACAATCCGTCCTTTGATAAGTCTTCATGGGAAGTCAAAGAATGGAAGCAGGCCTTGATTGACTTAGGTGGAGGCGAGGAGGAGACTGAGGTTGTGATGGTTGAAGCAGGCGAAGCAGGAACTAGCGGGGTGAAGGGTTTGGATGGAGCTGAAGGTAGAAATGAGGCAATGACATGCGATGAAGGATACAAAAGATAGGGCCTGAGCCTGTTTTATTTTTCTTTTATGATGTTTTTATTAACAAGTACTGAGGTCTGTATTAAACAATAGTTATCTAGGGTAAAGGATCTATGATCCTTATGACAATATGCGTGGGTGACAAAGGTGGAGGGATCCTCTGTTTGTGGGAATGAAGCCTTTGTTGCCCCTGTTTTTTTTTATTTTCCTGCACTTTATGAACTATTAGTAACTCTTACTTAACCCGGATGGATGGTCCATATTTTCGTATGGTGAAGTCCGAGTTAAGAAATTTTGGATAAGTCCTTGTGGCTTATTTACTTTAATTAACATAAATCTTTTGACTATTTGCTTGTTACTTATTTTCAAAAACTTGTTGTATATAAGTTTAAGCATTGTTTAGAGTTTGGTAAATAATCTTCGAATATTAGATTTTTAGGATATAAGATCTTTAAAATTTTTTTAGAATAGAATATCCTTAAGTAATCAATAAATTTTAGGATAAAATATCCGGAAATTAGTTAAAGACTTCAGTAATTAAATAACTATTTTTAGAAGATTAGCCTTTCTAGCCGGAATATCCAAAGTTATAATAAATATCAAACTTAAGTTAATCAATAAAGATCATACCAGAAGATCCAAATAGACTTAGGTTACCAGAAGTATCGAACTCCTAATGTTCCTTACAAGAGTAGCTCTAGGATCTGGGATCCTTAGTTTCTTGATCTTTAGTAAGAACTTAGAAAATTTGCTGCAAACAATTCATGTTATTAATTGGGGTTAAACCCGTTAAACTGGGGACAAGCCCAACAAATATTCTGGGGACAAGCCCGTGAAACTGGGGATAAGCCCGTGTAATCAGGGGACAAGCCCGTGTAACTGGGGACAAGCCCAACATACTGGGGACAAGCCCAAAAAACTGGGGACAAGCCCAAACTGGGGACTGGCCCAAAGATACGGATGTTAACTGGGGTCTCGCCCGAACCGGGATTTAGCCCAAACGTGAGATAACGTGAAAACGTTGTAAACCGGATGTATGGTACGTCTACCATAATTCGTAGGATCCTCCAAATAGCCGGAGACAACGAAATTGTCAGCCACTAAGCGTGTACTGGTCCCGCTGCCCCGAACTATATGTTGGATAGCGTGCGCAACTGGCGATCGTGAGAAAGGTAAAAACCTTTAAACCTTAGGGGATATGACCATTGGGGGTCATATCCAAACGTGGGCAAGGCCAAGAGAAATAATAAAGTACCTTAAATGCAACGAAGAGGTGGCCAACCTCTTGAACATCAAATGTCCCGTTACAATCCTGCATGGTTATTCAAGACTTGGAAAAGATAAAAGGTTATGAATATAATATCTTTAAATTAATAATAATAATTCGAATAGAATAATAGATTAGAAAGATGTTACCGCTTTAAGGATCCTTGATCCTTTTACTGGATAATATATCTTCTCAGGATAACAGATCCTGATCAGAAAAAATATTTCTTGAGGTGAATGGCATTCCAAGCTCTTGGTAACCTGTTACCTTCCATTGTGAGCAAATGATATGCCCCCTTTCCTGCTTCAGACTCAATCTGATAAGGTCCTTCCCATTTGGGTGCTAACTTTCCATTAGCCGGATTTGTGGTGTTTTGAAAGGCTTTTCTTAGTACTAGATCTCCTTCTTGAAATCTTCTGATTCTGATAATTTTGTTATATGCCCCAGCTACCCTTTGTTGATACGCTGCAATTCTGATTTTTGCTAGGTCTCTGAGTTCTTCTATAGTATCCAAGTCTTCAAGGAGAACTTCTCTATTAGCTTCAGGATCATGGATGCTGGTTCTAGCAGTAGGGACCACCATTTTTGTAGGAATTACTGCTTCTGCTCCGAACACCAAGGAGAAGGGTGTCTGGCCTGTCGCATTTTTTGGTGTAGTTCTGTCTGCCCAAAGAACATAAGGAAGTTCTTCAACCCATTTTCCCTTCTTGGATCCTAGCTTATTCTTTAGATTGTTGATGATAATCTTGTTGCTAGACTCTGCTTGGCCATTGGCTTGAGGGTGAATTGGAGTCGAAGTAATCATTTTGATGCCCAAACTATCACAAAAGTTAGTAGTTCTCTTCCCAATAAACTGGGAAACATTGTCACAAACAATTTCAGCGGAAATACCAAATCTAGTTATAATATTTCGTTTAATAAAAGATATTACTTCCCTTTTTCGGACTTGTACAAATGCCTCTGCCTCAATCCATTTGGAGAAGTAGTCAGTCATGGCAAGCATAAAGAATTTTCCACCTGGTGCTTTTGGTAGTTTGCCTACAATATCCATACCCCATTTCATAAAAGGCCATGAGGAGGATATATGATATAGAGGTTCCGCTGGTTGATGAAGGATGTTTGCGTTTCTTTGGCAAGCATCACACTTCTTTGAATACTCCACTGCATCTTTTTTCATTGTTGGCTAGAAGTATCCGGTTCTGAGTATCCTGGAAAATAACGCTCTTCCACCTGTGTGATTGCCGCAATCTCCTTCGTGAAAATCCTTAAGTACCTCTTGGATCTCAGGATCCTCGATGCATCTCAGATATGGACCTGCAAGAGATTTTCTATATACCATATCATCTAATAAAATATATTGGGATACCTTGAGCTTGAAGGACTTGGGATTTTCTATGGTTGGAATTTCTCCAGTCAGAATATAGTTCTTGATAGGATGGATCCATGATCCTTTATTATTGGAGGATAAAGGATCCCAGAGCACGATTTCTTTATCTTTTGTTATCTCCCCAATTTCCTGTTCTCCTATTCCTGGCGTGAGAATGTGGATTATTGGGATTTTCAAATCCTCAGGAATCTTCAAAGATGACGCTAAGTTTGCTAAGGCATCTGCCCCAGCTTTTTCTTCCCTCGGTACCTGTGTAATACTAAATATTTTGAAGGATTTCGACAATTCCTTCACAACATCTAAATATTTCATTAGTTTCTCACCTTTAACAGCGTAGGAGCCGTTAAAGTGGTTAGTTATCAATAAAGAATCTACATAAACTTGAAGATACCTGATCCTCATGTTTTTGGCTAATTGCAAACCTGCGATTAAAGCTTCATACTCTGCTTCATTGTTTGTCGCTTGGAACTCACAAGCTATAGACTGGGGTAATATGTCCCCCTGTGGCGATTTCAGTAGGATCCCCAATCCTGTTCCTCTCACGTTAGATGCTCCATCAGTGAAGAGTATCCAAGGATCCTTGGTCTTTTCTAGTTGTTGCACTTCCAACTCAGCTTCTTTTTGTAGATCACTAGTGAAATCAGCCACAAAGTCCGCTAATGCTTGAGACTTGATTGTTGTTCTTGGCTCGTATTGTATATCATATGCACTTAACTTTACAGCCCACTTAGCCATTCTACCTGATAACTTTGGGTTTCTAAGAACATTCTTTACAGGATAGTTAGTTCTCAAATCAATAGGGTGAGTTTCAAAATAATGTCTCAGTTTAGTAGAAGCCATAATAAGTGCAGGAATTAGCTTTTCTAAATGAGAATACCTGGACTCCGCATCTAAAAGACTTTTACTTACATAGTATACGGGATGTTGTTCACCTTCATGATCCTTTATCAAGACCGCACTCACTGTATTTCCTGAAACAGCAAGATATAGATACAAGGATTCTCCATCCACAGGCTTCATCAGAGCCGGAGCTGAGGATAAGTAATCCTTCAAGGCTGTGAGAGCAGCTTCATGTTTTTCAGTCCACCCAAACTTCTTGTTCTTTCTAAGGATATCATAGAAGTCTTTACACTTCTCGAAGGATCTTGAGATGAACCTATTCAAGGCTGCTATTCTTCTGGTAAGTCTCTGGACGTCCTTGGCATTTGCAGGAGATTTGAGATTGATAATAGCTTCGATCTGTTCCTGGCTTGCTTCAATTCCTCTTTTTGTGACCATATATCCCAGAAACTTTCCAGCCTTAACACCGAAGTGGCATTTGGACGGATTTAGCTTCATGTTATATTGGTCAAGGATATTGAATGCTTCCTCGAGGTCTTTAAGGTGGTCCTCTGCCTTCTTCGACTTTACCACCATATCATCTATGTATACCTCCATAGTCTTGCCCAATTGGTCTTTGAACACATGTTTACTAGTCTTTGGTACGTCTCTCCTGCATTTCTTAGTCCGAACGGCATAGCAGTATAACAATAAATGACGGTTGGAGTCATGAACGCTGTTTCCTCTTGATCAGATGGTTCCATCTGAATTTGTTCGAATCCAGAGGAAGCATCCATAAAGGTGAGCATTTCATGTCCAGCCGTCGCATCCACCATGGCATCTATATGTGGTAATGGGAAAGGATCCTTGGGACATGCCTTATTTAAATCTGTGAAATCGACACATACCCTTCACTTTCCATTCTTTTTTTGAAACAACGACCACATTAGCTAGCCACCGAGGATACTGAACCTCTCTGATCATACCGGCCTTAAGAAGTTTTTCAACTTCTTCTTGTATGATCTTGTTCCTCTCAGGAGCAAATTTTCTTCGCTTCTGATGGACGGGTTTAACAGATAAATCAAGGCCGAGTTTATGAATAATTACCTCTTTCGAAATACCTGTCATGTCTGAGTGTTTGAAGGCAAAAGTTGATCTCCTTCGCGCTAGGAAGGATATTATATCCTCCTCTATTTTGCTGGGGATACTGGATCCTAGGAACACTTTTATCTCTGGATCTTCGGGGTCCAATGATACTTCTTTGAGGTCTTTCTTCCGAGCTTCCAGCACGTCCCTACGATGTTGCTGTAGTTGCTATGCTATAGTTTGCTTAGCTGTTGGCTTCATTGACGATGAATAGTAGTTCTTAGCCTCCGCTTGGTCACCTACTATCTTTACAACTCCCCAAGGAGTTGGTAGCTTGATGCATTGGTGATAAGTTGAAGCTACGGCCTTCATTCCATGGAGCCAAGGCCTACCTAAAATAACATTGCAACAGGAAAGGTTATCTATAACACAAAATTTTTGGTATGTATTTAAGCCTTCGATATAAATTGGGAGGTTGATGTCCTCCAATGTCTTCTTGGTTTCACCACTGAAACCGACTAGCACCGATGTTCTAGGAATGATTTCTGAATCCGGGATGTTCATTTTTTTGAGGACGTCATGCTGGATAATGTTGACCGAGCTGCCCCCGTCCACTAGGATCCTACGTACATAATGGTTTGAGATAAATAATGTACTAATCAAACAGTCATGGTGAGGATCTTGGATGTTCAGCTTGTCTTCCTCATCGAAGAAGATTCTCTTGTCGGTTGTTAATGTGGTTGAGACTATTGGATGATCTCCGTTGTCCATCTTGATCTCCTTGGCTAATCTTTTTGCTGCAGAGAAAGAAGTTCCACATATGTCTGAACCTCCTGAGATAAAATTAACTTCTAGCACATCAAACTTGTTCTGCTGAGGATCCTGGATCCTTGAGTTAAAAAAGACTCTCTGATCAGTCACCCGAGTAGTGGGGATAAGCGGTCTTCTTTCATCATCCAATTCGAATTCTTCTATGGGATTTTCTTCTATGGTACAGGAATCTCGAAATAATTCGTAGTCCCTGGAGACGAAGTTGATCACATGTGCATCTGGTGGTGGTGGTGTTGCTTCTGTGGGAGGTCTTCAGGATCTTGGGTTTTGGATTTCTTCCTTCCCAAGAGTTCTTTAAAGTGGCCCTTGCTCAGGAGGTACCCAATTTCTTTCCTCAAGCCAATGCCCTCGTCTGTCTCATGGCCAAAGTCTTCATGGAAGGCACACCACTTAGACTTGTCCTTGAAGCCGACGACCTTCTCATTCTTCCGGGGCCACCTTGCTTTTTCTCCCAGATCCTTCATGGCACAAATCAAGCCATGAGTATCTACAGAGAAACAATAGTCGGAGATGCAAGGGTAATCTTTATCGTCATCTCCTTCTTCAATTGCCCGCACGTTCTGATTGTTGAACTTGGCGTATGGCTTTGTATTGTTGTTCTTATTCCAGGATCCTTTATTCTTCTCGGGTGTTTCTTGTTTTGTTTGTCCCCCGAGATGATCCTGGATCTTTTTATCTTCTTCCAAGTCGGTGTACCTTAATGCCCTGTTTCTGACTTCATCTAATGTCCTGCATGGAGTCATCACTAAATCATCATAAAAAGGGGAGCTCTTTTGAATTTCCATCTTGAATGCTTCAATAGCAGTAGTCATATAAAGGTTTGGGATTTCTAGAGCTTCCTTACTGAACCTTGTAATGAAATCCCTAAGGGATTCATTACTAGGCTGGATAACGCGATATAAATCACTAGTTAACCTCTCAAACTTCCGACTACAGGAAAATTGAGTGTTAAACAAATTGACTAAATGAGAGAAAGATGTAACCGAAAAAGGTGGAAGACTTAGTAGCCATTTCAGTGCAGCTCCCGTTAGCGTGGCTCCAAATCCTTTACAAAGGCAAGCCTCCTTGAGTCTTTCAGGAATTGGATTAATTTCCATCCTTTCCCTATATTGGGCAACATGTTCCTCAAGATCGGTGCTCTCATCATATGTCTTCATGTTGGGAGTTTGGAATCGCTTCGGAATTTCAGCATCACATATGGGTGGAGCGAATCTGGATAACTTGTGACTCCCCACCGGGACACTGGATATCATATCCTTTAACTTTTGTAATTCCCTAGCCATGGCCTGGTTGATACCTGAATCCTGCATGGGAACATGGTCAGTATCTAAAGATATAGGATCGTACCAGTTACCTCTCTGCTGGGTGGTGTTTGGTACTCCAGACGAGTATCTAGAAAAAGAGGATTCGGCAATAGGAGTGGGTCCTCCTGAAGCTATGGTTTGCATGGGAATTATGTCTCCAACATGGACTTTGGAAGACTGTATATGCTGCATTCTTGAAGATCCTTGATCCTGAACAAAGGATCTTTGAGGTTGGTAACCATAGGAGCCTTGAGCATACCACCCAGATGATCCCGGCGGTATCATTGATGACCCCTGCTGAGATTGCGAGGATCCTTGAGCCTGTAGACCCACGGACCCTTGTTGAAGGATATGTGATCCTGACTGAAAGAATGAGGATCCTTGAGCCTGCTGACCAATGGACCCTGGTTGCAGGATAGAGGATCCTAGCCGAAACATTGAGGATCCCTGAGCAGGTTGACCCATGGACCCTGGTTACAGGATAGAGGATCCTGGCTGAAACATTGAGGTTCCCTGAGCCGGTTGACCCATGGACCCTGGTTGCAGGATAGAGGATCCTGGCTGAAACAGTGAAGATCCTTGCGAAGGCTGAGCCAAGGATCCCGGACTGGTGAAATCCAGCATCCTGGGCACTAGGGGAGTGAGATCTTCTGCTGGCCTCTTGTTCTTCCTGAGATCTTCTATCTCACGAAGGATCCTCTGGTTAGTCTTGTTCTGTTGCTCCATATATGCTTTAACCTGCGAAAACATAGACGAAACATCACTATTAGTAATAACCGCCGGGGTAGCAGCAGTGGTTTTCGAGCTCTGGAAGATTGGTAGTTGCATTCTGCTTCCAGTAGTAGTAGTTCGTTGTGCTGCCGTGATTGGCGGAGGCATTGGTGGCAAGGTCCTAGATTAGAGAGGAATTGATGAGGGCATGGTTGACGAAGCAGAGGTAGATTGAGAGGCCATTGTGAGTGTTCAGGGTATGGAAAAATGAAGCTTGACGAGAATAATATGGATTATAGCACCAATTGCTCCACGGTGGGCGCCAAATTGTTTTGGACAAAAATCTGCTAAGGATCAAGTATCAAAATTTGTAAATGTGAGGTAAGGTGCTAACACAATAATGACTAATGTATGAGTGTGATATTGATGAACACGATGATTTGATCACGAGGGAAAAAGCCCTTAACCAAGATAGTCTTACTTTGGTCAAAACTTATCGAGGTAATCGTTGGTAAAATAGCTCCGGTCAAGGATTAATAGGATAATCTTTGGTCGAAGTATCTTAGCCAATAATCAACAAGATAACCTTTGGTCTATGAGTATATGGTTATCTCGGTCTCCGGCACAAAAAACCCCTGGACGGTGAAAACTATCACCGTTAAGTTTATTAATCAACGAAAAGTGGTTACAAATGTTAGTGGAGTATATGATCGAAATTACAATGTAAGCTAGTGTATAGAGAGAATTATTGAATCTGCTCTAGTGTGTGTGTGAGAATACAAGTGTTCTTCCTAGTCGATCATTACCCGTTTAAATAATATAACAATATCTCCTAATTACACGAAAGTCCTCCACTAGCCGCTCCATGACTTTGACCACGTGCGTATAGTCGTTCAGTAGCGAGATAAGCGGAAGAACGAGTCACACAGCCGTTGGTGATATTTAAACTTCGATCTTTTAGAGAGTTCGTCCATAACCAGCTGTTTTGAATTAGGATCCTATATCCATGTTCCAGCTATAGGGTGTTCCATGTGGATAATTGATGCAAATGCGTCTCCAAGTTGATACACCTGTCTAACACATCACTATACTAAATGCAATTATTAGTAAACAAACAATACCGAGGATCGTCGATCCTTTATATCCTAACATATATTTCAAGGATAAACTATCCGTAATACAATTAAGGATAAAGGATCCTCAGTATAAAAATCGTGGCCTAACAATCATCTCCTTCTTCAACTGCTCGAACGTTTTGGAGTAGGGCTTCGAGTTGTTGTTCTTGAATGAGAATCCTTGTTTCTTGTCGGGAGATTCTTTCTTTGTTTAACCTCCCAAATGATCCTGGATCCTCTTGTCATCTTCCAACCGTATGAATCTGAGTGTTATGTTCCTTACTTCATCTAAAGACCTGCAAGGATTCATCACAAGATCATCATAAAAGGGGGAGCCCCTCTGAAGTCTCACCTTGAATGCTTCAACAGCGGTAGCCACGTCAAGATTGGGGATTTCTAGGGCTTCCCTGCCGAACCTTGTAACAAAATCCTTAAGGGATTCATCAATAGGTTGGTAACTCGGTATAGATCACTAGTTAACTTCTCAAATTTCCTACTACAGGAAAATTGACTGTTGAACAAGTTAACTAAGTGTGAGAAAGAAGTAATAGAAAAGGGAGGAAAACTTAGCAGCCATTTTAAGACAGATCCTGATAATGTGGCTCCAAAGCCTTTGCATAGACAAGCCTCATTGAGCCTCTCAGGAATTGGGTTGATTTCCATCATTTCTCTGTATTGAGCTACGTGCTCTTTCAGGATCAGTGGTCCCGTCATACACTTTAATGTTGGGGGTTTGAAAGCGTTTCAGGATCTCCGCGTCACAGATTGGTAGAGCAAATATGGACAATTTGTGGCTTCCCTCCGGTATCTCGGGGATTGAACGGATCACCCCGGGTACGCTGGATATCATATCCTTAAGTTTCTACAGTTCCTTAGCCATGGCTTGGTTGATACCTGCATCCTGCATGGAACTACGGTTAGCATTTAAGGATATAGGATCATACATGTTACCTCCTTGTTGTGTGAAGGTTGGCATTCCGGAAGAGTAGCTGAGGTAAGAAGTGCCTGCTTTAGGAGTCGGTCCACCAGAAGCTATGGTCTGCATGGGAATTATATCTCCTTCATGGACCTCAGAAGAATGTTGATGTTGAACTCCTAAGGATCCTTGATCCTGGTAGAAGGATCCTTGAGGCTGGGAATTATAGCATCCTTGGTGATATACCCTAGAAGATCCTGGTTGAAGGATCAATGATCCTCTCTGGAACATAGAGGATCCTGGTTGAAGGATCGATGATCCTCTCTGGAACATAGAGGATCCTTGAATCTGCGAACCCATTGATCCTGAATTATGAATTGAGGATCCTTGCTGAAAGATTGAGGATCCTTGAATCGGCTGACCCATGGACCTTGGATCTAAGATAGATGCTCCTGGCTGAAAGATCGAGGATCCTTTAGTTTGTAGACCCATGGATCCCTGTTGTAGGATAGATGATCCTTGCGTGAACTGATCCAAGGATCCTGGAGTGGTGAAATCCAACATCCTAGGCACCAAGGGAGTCTGATCCTCCGCGGGCCTCTTAGTCTTCTTGAGATCTTCAATATCCCGAAGGATCCTCTGGTTAGTCTTGTTCTATTGCTCCATGTATGCTTTAACCTGCGAAAACATAGATGAAACATCATTGTTAGTATTAACCACCGAGGTGGCAGCAGTGGTTTTCGAGCTCTGGAAGATTGGTAGTTGCGTCTTGTTTCCAGCAGCAGCAGCCCGTGGTGCTCCCGTGATTGGAGGAGGCATCGTCGGCAAAGTTCTTAATGAGAGAGGAACCGAAGATGGAATGGTTGATGAAGCAGAGGTTGATTGAGAGGCCATTGTTAGTGATATGGGTATGAAAAATTGAAAATTGATATGAATAATATGGATTATAGCACCAATTGCCCCATGGTGGTCGCCAAATTGTTTTGGACAAAAATCTGCTAAGGATAATGTATCCAAATCTGTAATTGTGAGGTTTAGTGCTAAGATGATAAAAATGAATATGTGAACAAAATATAAATGAACACCGTGATTTGTTGCGAGGAAAAACCCCTTGATCTTGTTTAGATCAAAGGAAAAAAACCCTAGGTGATGACAACTCGTCTATCACCACTTTATTAATCACAAAAAAGGGTTACAATGGGTGGAGTTTATGATCAACGAATACAATAATGCAATGTGAGTGTGATTACAGAGAACTATCAGCTAGAGTATGCGAGTGTAAAATTGTATGTCCTAGTAATGATCATAAACTCGATATATAAAGAAAAGAAAATTAACAACTAACTAACTAGTCTTACATATCCGCCATTTCTCCACTCTCTTCCTTTGTGCCTTTTGACCATGTGCTATAGAATTTCAGTAGCGAAATAGGTGGTGGACTAAGTCTTAGAGTCGTTGCATTCATCAAATAACATCCTACACACAAGAGACAATTGTTAATAATACCAACTGCTGAGGATCCTTGATCCTGTCACAGCTCTGGAGCCCTTTAGTAGGATAATTGATCCAGATCTGTCATCAAGAATAACATATCCTTAGTGTCAAATTTATTTGCCCTAACAAAGGTTACCATCTAAGATCAGGAATCCACTCCATTCTTCCTTGATGATTATAAAGTAAACATGTGATAAACTTGTTTTAATAATGTATGATAGAATAGTCCCTCATTTCTAAGTGAACATACCCTATGACATAAAAGAAAGTAGCATGCATAACTTCATGTCTACCACGAGAATGTCAGTTTAAGTAAGCAAGTAGTTTTAGTAAAGTATAAAGATTAGGATTGACTTCGAATTCTCAAATACCAATTTTAACAACTTCGGGTAGTTATAGTTTAGTCACACAACCTCCCCTTTGTTGATTTAAGTAGGTTATAATTACTCATTCCTTTAACATATGATTTCTTTAACTAGTATGATAACCTAAGCAATCGTGTTAACAATGTTATTTCAGAATTACCAAAACTAGAGAAACAGATCATAGCTTATATCTCATAATTTCTAAGTACAATATAAGGATCCATGTTTTATCTTAGATAAGTTATCAAAATATTCTTTTTACCATTTCTAGTCTCCAAGAACATGAGTGAATCATGAATGATTGTTAACCATCAACCTTGATCTGTTGAGTTAAAGTGATAAAACATTTTCCATCAAAGGATAATTGCAAAATAACCATGTACTTTACTAACACTAAATTAAATATTTAATATAATCATCAAGTTAAACAAAGCTTCTTCATAGAAATTATATGGTAAATGGAGTTTTAGCTAATAATGAGCATGGTTATGACCGTCAAAAGAGATGAAGATATCAAACACATGATTAAACTAGAACAATCTAACAAAATATGGATGAATCTTCCTTTTTTAATGGTGATGGATGATGATAATGATAACCTCCAAGCCTTCAAAATCTCCACAAGACCTTCAATATGAGTGTAAAGTGGGTGTTTTTATAAGTGAAACACGTATAGAACTCTCTTCAAGCACACCAAGTGAATGAAACATGTTCCTCTATTTATAGGCTGTCTGGGAGCCCAAGCACGACCCCGTGTTCCATGAGGCATGCCCCCGTGTCGAGGTGTCCACTAGCATCTAATGCTCTGTCAGATCGTACATGCTGACTCACCAAAGGGGGGCGTGCTTCATGAGGCACGGCTTCGAGTTTTTGGTTGTCTGTTATATTTTCTTTTGTCTTTTCTGAAAGGTGACCACAACCCCATGTTCCCTAAAGCACGGCCTCGTGTCCAACTTTCCTGTATTTTGTCTTTTCTTGCACAGGAAAGCGTGGAGCATGTTTCATGCAGCACGGGGGTTTGTTTTGCTGTTTTCTTTGATTTTTCTTTGCCTTTTCATTCGTTTATTCGTTTGAGGCTTGGATATACCTGAAAATATATTTTAACATGATAAGTAGTTATTTGAACTATATTATACGATAGAAGTTGCAGTTTTTAAATATTATTTTATGCTAAAAATATGTATATTTTTATATACATCATCATGTGATGTCACGTCAACAAAAGAGTAATTTTTATTTTAGGGTTGTAATGGTTTTGTAGTCACATCACATCGCCATGTCATCTTTTTTATTTTCTTTTTACAATTAATTTAAACAAATAAAATGCATTAAGTTAAATAATTAAATAAATACGTTAGAAATATAAAAAGAGTTACAGGAAAAAAAATACATAACAAAAAAAACCAAAAAACTAAGAACTACTTTCTTAAGTTGTAAAATTCGTGCATTTTTTTAATCGTCGTTCTTCTAACAATGCAGCCTTTTTAGTAAACCCCTTTGATACGGGGTATTCATAGTCTCGTTCCATTTGTCTCAATTCAAATAGAACGGCAAACCGATCGTTGGTTTTGGTGGTAGCACGAATGGTAGAGAAATGTTTCACGTATTAAGTCTCAAAACAACTGAACATATCGTTTAGTCGGTTTAATTCTTTGTGGCCTCCACATCGGCTCCTGTCGAAGACGAACCCTCCACATTTTTCCATTCTTTTTCATCATCTCCCAGGGGATCGAGCCAACTCTTGTACGTCAACGCCCACTAAATTAACCTCGTCTTCCTCAATGAGGTGGAAGTTATGAGCATCAGAGGGTGTTGGAGGTGTGCTCGGACTTGTAGAAGATGAGGTCTTCGACCGTTTTGGAGCCCGAGATGATGCGCCGAATCGTCGAACGTCCGGAACGGTGGGTGCCCCATTCCATTTTGGGTAAACCCGAAGTTTCTCCCAAGAAGATAAATACTTAAATACCTTCCCTTGCTACCCTTCTTGTTGCCCTTGAATTCGAAAGTTGGTTAACGCTCGAGATTGGATGTTGGTGTCGTTTTTGCCGTTACTCCAAGCGGTTTGATTCACTCGGTTGTATATCACACTATATTTTTGGCATTATTTGTTTATGACATTACAATGGGATTGAACCGCTTATTTACCTAGGTAATCACTCGGTTTGCTGGTGAGCTGGACCCAAACTTTAGATATTTTCTTCCAAAAAATTCAGAAGGTTTGAAAGTTTGTTACTATTAAAATTAATATTAACTTTAAATAAATACTAAAATAAAGTTAAATAAATACTTAATATTAATAACTTACAAACTTCGGGATCCTATAAAATTGTAATCCAACTCGTGTGAGAGCTAGTTCCTCCTCCTCTGTCCACGTTAAGTACTCACGTGGCGCCGCTGGCTCCCCAGACCTTTTTTTGTGTTTACGGTCCACATTTCGGGTTGAACCGGAGGCCTGCGCTGATTGAGTCTCCGGCACCGTCTCCGATTGGCTAGACCCGAACACCGGCATGGGGTTTTGGGGGTTGAGAAAATTGGCGTGCATGCTTAATTTCGGATCGGGAAAAGAAAATAGATAGTTTTTGTCCGGTTGGTTTCGGTGTTCGGGAAATTGGTTCGTTGGTTTTACGGATTAGGGTGTTGGCCGAAACTAAACCATGTATAGTTTAGGTCTGGTTGGTTTTTCGGAGTATGGTATTTCCTGAAACCGAGGAATTGATGGTCCGGGTTGTTTTTAGGATTCATTTTCGTAGCTATTTTTTTAGAAGGGATGTGGTATTTTTGGTAAAATATTGAAATTGTTGGAGATGAAGTATGTATTTTATGCAGAAGAAGAGGTATATATATATACTCTTTTGATTTTTATTTTATCTTATTTGTCATAATATTAAAAGGGAAAATTCCCAAACTAGCCATTTTTACCATGGTTTTTCAGAAATAGCCCAAGACCAAACAAAATTTCCAAACTAGCCAAAAATATATGTCGGATCTGACGAAAACCGTTTCTGATCCAACGCAATTTTTCGACCTTTAAAATCGCACCATGTGTCAATGTATTAATGGATCCGACGAAATTTTCATAAAATTCCGTCGGATCCGACTGAATTTTAGTGGGTCCGATGGAATTTGATGTGTTGCAAAACACATAGCATTTTATCCCGTTTTTGTGTTATTTTGTGCTTAAACGTTAATTATTATCACATGTTTGTGTATGTGATAGGTCTCACATTGAAGAGAGCGTGAAAACGAGTCAAATGAAAAAAGAATCAGCTAAAGCGGAGCTCAGATGAAGCCGGTGCGCACAAACGAAGTTTAAACAAGTCAGCAGTCGATAAACGAAGACCCAAATGGCATGGCCACGCCGCGCGGCCACATGAACCTTCATGGTCACGTGGCCTAGGGCCTAGGGGTGTTCCATGGCTGCCCAAATGCATCAACATGACTATTTTGTCTTATATGGGCTTTTATGGGCTTGTTTGGACCTAGTTTGGCTTGTTTTTCAAGTTTAATGATATATTTAATAACCCTAAACTCTAAAAACAAGTGGACCATCATTCCAGCCTTCCAAGATCTGCAAAAGTCGAAATAACAAGAAGGAGGAGCTTCCGGATCGGAGTTTCATCAACCGGTTGTCGGTTTTGCTTGTTTTAACGTTTGTGAGTTCGTTTTTGAGTTTTAAACTTTGAAACAAGTTCCAATCAGTTTATAATGGATACCTTGAGCTTATTTATGATTATTATCTGCTGTTCGTTCATAATGATTGGCTAAACTTGTTTGAATCACCTAGGTTTGATGTTTAACGGTTAAAATTAACTAGTTTAGGGTGCTTAACAAGTGGTTGATTGTTTTTTCTATTGTAAAGTTCATATTTTATGATATTATTCCATGTATACCCGCTGCCATAGATGTATCTCAGGTTGCATGCACCCCGTGTGGTTGATTATTGCATGAATGAGTTTCGTGTAGGCGTTAATTGCATGTTTCAGTTAATACTTTGTGTGTTGATTGATTGTGGTAGTCATACCATTAGGGTTTGTGTTTCTTGGATCATTAAAGTCAGTAGGTTCACCACCTTTGAGTTGGACGAAAACCTTAGGTGTCGTCTTATCTTGCTTGTTAGTTGATCGGGTTAGTCGTTGCGAAACCACGTGTGGTTTTCCCATTGTCAGCTAGGTTAAGTTTGTAAGTTGAGTTATTTTGTCTTTAGTATTAAATTACCCCTCTTCTCGTAGGTTTGTAATTAGCTCGAGCCTTAGTGAGATCTGTGATTTTGATACGGACCAAGTAATAAATCATTAGGGTACGTAAATAAGCAACAGTAAATTAAAAGCTAAATAGACGTTGTTAGGGTTTTCTGGTAAAACTGACCGTAGGGACCCAGTTGCCTTGATTCCATCTATATTAGTTCATCTTTTGAAGCCGGTTTCAAACACTTGTTAGCACCCGCGCCATCCTATACCCGTTAAGTCATCTTACCTAGGTGATTCGTTTTCTTATTATCGTTAGTTCCGTTAAGTTTCATCGTTAGTAAAGTTAAGTTAAGTTAGTTAAGTTTAGTTAGTTTAAATAATTAAGATAAATAAATATATTATGTAGGCATGACTTATATTAGGGTTAATTATCTTAGACGTTTTCACGTGTCTTTCTGTTCGACATCCGGACTTCCATTAGACTGTGCTGCTACGCGACCGGTACACTTTTCGTTTGTGTGAAGCTTAGTTAGGATTGTTTGGTTTTATAAATTTAAGGCTTAGTGTTGAATTGCGATAATTAGTTATTAATATTTATATATAGGTTTTTGCACATCAAGTTTTTGGCGCCGTTGCCGGGGACACGGTTCGAGGCGATTAGAGAACAACCTGAGTTTGGGGACTTGCCTTTTGTAGTTTTGTATATATATATTTAGATTAATATAGTTTAGTTTAGTTTTCTTTTAAATAGTTTAGTTTTAGTTTATTTTTATTTCTAATTAATTTACTACTATCTGGTGCTCGTGATCCGTTTCTGTTTAAGTGTGCAGTAATGGAAACTTACGGTAATGGTTTAAAAGAACTAAAACGTTACACCATTTGGCAGATGGAGATACAGTGGATTTTGGATTGCAAAGCGAAAAATCGAGTGAAACCCCGGTTACGTTTGATGTTTGATTTAAGGGAAAATCTTTTGGGTTATGAAAACTCATCGTGTGAATTCATTGAGCAAATACCAGATCCGGATGAGGTAATGTTTGATTGGTTGCACATCATCCATGATACAAATCCAAATGCCCCATTTCCGACCCAACAAGCCATTGATGGAATTCGGCTTGGTTTAATGAGTCAGTCACAACTTAATGAGCCGATTATTGAATTTGAGAATTTGGGGATGGAAAAGCAATTAGAGGAGTATGTTCCTTCATGGGAGGAAGAGTTTAGGGGTGAGTTTGGTGACGAGTTGGCGGATTTTACAGTGATGGATGATGGAGAGTTTGACCCACTTGGTGATTTGAAGTTACTTGAGGATCTATTGTATAACGAGCCAAGTGCGGGGGTCAAGAAGGAGCCTTGTGAGGAGAGCCATGAAGTGGTTAGTGATTCAGTCTTCCCACCATTGCACTTGGATTGTGAAAAACCAAAACATGAACCGTACTCCATCTCCATTCGGGACGTGTCGAGGTTTAAAAAGTTGGTTAAAAGAATAAGGAGGATATCCCGGCTCAGAGATCATGGTGTGCTGAAGAGTTCGTCACTCCCGTTTCACTTTAAAGAATCAATTTCGGGGGAGTCTACGAGTTGGTGGGCCAAGTTCACGTTGTATGTTTGGGCCCATGAGAGCGGTGCAGTTGGTTTCTTCCCGACCAGTTGTAAGAGGAGATTGTTGAGGAGTATTGATGGGAAGCAGATAAAGGAAAAGCCTCCTGATTGAGGTTTCGGAAGCGAGTCCGGCTGAAGACTTTTTGTAAACTTAGCGCTTACCGAGAGGCAACCCGGTAGTATGTTTTTTGTTTTATTTTTATTTTTATTTTTATTTTTGGGGTTTCTTGCTTTGTTTTGCTGGCTGTGTGTTTTCTATTTTTGCTTCCAGGTTGCTCCAGGATTGCTTGTGGAAGTTTGATGAATACTGGTTTTATTCAAGTGTGGGGAGGCTATTTGCTTATTGATTGCCGCTTTCGTTCGTAAGTGACATCTTAATAGAGAGCACTGGAGTGTGAGACTTTCGTTCGAATTGGAGGGCACGGGACATGACTCGCAAGGCAATATCATCATATTTACCAGGGGAGTCTGTTCCACTTTACTTATATTTGAATGTGTTTTAATTTTTGTCTTTTTCCTGTCTCATTGAGGACAATGTGACATTTAAGGGTGGAGATGGGAAACTGACGTTTTTATATTAAAAAAAATCAAAAATTTTTAAAATAATAATAATAATTTGAAAAATGTCCCGAATTTTAATGAAATTTTTGCAGATAATGGAAAATGATAGAAAAATTTGAGATTGGTTTTTTTAAAACTACTATTATATATAAGATTAAATAAAAGATAACGCACTAAGCTTGGGATGTGTCGGTAGACCCAACTAGCTTTGATAGTCCTCTTTAGCAGATTTTTTTATATATAATAATTTGAAAACGGTGAAACCGAATTTTGAAGCTTAGGGAGGATTACCATAATCTAAAAACTTTGAGATTATACTTAGATGCACTCAAACCAGCACACCACCACATAGTGGCGAAGCTTGGACTAAGACACCGAGGGGGCCGGACTCAAAATGTTATAAAAATTTCATAAACGAAGGCGGATGGGCTAAAATTTTCGGCCAAAAACGGCTAAAATTACACTACGTATAAAAAATTTCGCTCGAAAATGGCTAAACTCTACATTACGTATAAAAATTTGACCGAAAACGGCTAAATTTACACTACATATAAAAAATGTCTCCCGAAAATGGCTAAAATTTACACCACGTATTAAAATTTTCGACCGAAAACGGCAAAATTTTACACTACATATAAAATATTTCGATCGAAAAAGGCTAAATTTTACACTACGTATAAACAATTTCGGCCGAAAACGACTAAATTTACACTACGCGTTTTCGGACGACAACGGATAAATTTACAATGCTGCGTAAAAAAACAAGGGGGGCGGGGCCACCCCGGGCCCTTGAGAACCTTCTCCACTGCAACCACATGTCCATCTTTTTACAAGCTTAGAAATAGTTATATATTTTAGGGTGATATAAAAGATTGAAAAAAAAAGATGAAAAAAAAGAGAAGTATGTTTTGAAGGTTATGTGTATTATCAAAAGTTGTTCAAGAAAAGCAAATGCTTGTGAAGAAAGTTATGTATTGTAAAATGCCAAAGAAGCATTCTCAAAGTTAGTAAAAGAGGCCAAATATGCACATACTAGACGAGACTTAGAGTTTACGTGTTACCAAGGGGATAGTGACTCTGAGGATACACTATTGGGACTCGAAGGTTCTTAGTCAATAAATATTAAATTAGGAATTTATAGGACAAAGTCCAATAATATTTAGGAATAGCTCGTACGACATCCACATGACCATTCATCCATCAAATTTCACCGAGTGCATCTACTTAGTACCATCAACGATTCCTTGGCTGATGGTGATTTGTCGAACCAGTTTGCTTCGACTCTAGTTCTTCTAGCTCTCTTTGTCTGAGATGGGGTAGGTGTAGCCTTGATTTTTGGACTTAAAACGCTTAATGCAATTGGGGGATTGATTGGTTAGTGGCTGGGTTTAAGTGGACAACAATACCGGCAATCGCGGTCAATATGTCGTGCTGTTTCTTGTGCTTTAATAATGTTAAATAATCTGGGAGCTTGTTGCCTTTCACTTGGTTATGATCCTGTGTAGATTTCTTTTTCAAGGACGAAAAAGTTTCAAGTGTGGGGATATTTGATGTGTTGCAAAACACATAGCGTTTTATCCCGTTTTTGTGTTATTTTGTGCTTAAACGTTAACGATTATTTTGTTATTCTTGCATTAAATTACATGTTTGTGTATGTGATAGGTCTCATGTTGAAGAGAGCGAGAAAACGAGTCAAATGAAAAAAGAATCAGCTAAAGCGGAGCTCGGATGAAGCCGGTGCGCACAAACGAAGTTTAAACGAGTCAGCAGTCGATAAACGAAGACCCAAATGGCATGGCCATGCCGTGAGGCCACCTGAACCTTCATGATCACGTGGCTTAGGGCCTAGGGGTGTTCCATGGCTACCCAAATGCATCAACATAACTATTTTGTCTTATATGGGCTTGTTTGGACCTAGTTTGGCTTGTTTATCAAGTTTAATGATATATTTAATAACCCTAAACTCTAAAAACGAATGAACCATCATTCCAGCCTTCCAAGATCTGCAAAAGTCGAAATAACAAGAAGGAGGAGCTTCCGGATCGGAGTTTCATCAACCGGTTGTCGGTTTTGCTTGTTTTAACGTTTGTGAGTTCGTTTTTGAGTTTTAAACTTTGAAATAAGTTCCAATCAGTTTATAATGGATACCTTGAGCTTATTTATGATTATTATCTGCTGTTCGTTCATAATGATTGGCTAAACTTGTTTGAATCACCTAGGTTTGATGTTTAACGGTTAAAATTAACTAGTTTAGGGTGCTTAACAAGTGGTTGATTGTTTTTTCTATTGTAAAGTTCATATTTTATGATATTATTCCATGTATACCCGCAGCCATAGATGTATCTCAGGTTGCATGCACCCCGTGTGGTTGATTATTGCATGAATGAGTTTCGTGTAGGCGTTAATTGCATGTTTCGGTTAATACTTTGTGTGTTGATTGATTGTGGTAGGCATACCATTAGGGTTTGTGTTTCTTGGATCATTAAAGTCAGTAGGTTCACCACCTTTGAGTTGGACGAAAACCTTAGGTGTCGTCTTATCTTGCTTGTTAGTTGATCGGGTTAGTCGTTGCGAAACCACGTGTGGTTTTCCCATTGTCAGCTAGGTTAAGTTTGTAAGTTGAGTTATTTTGTCTTTAGTATTAAATTACCCCTCTTCTCGTAGGTTTGTAATTAGCTCGAGCCTTAGTGAGATCTGTGATTTTGATACGGACCAAGTAATAAATCATTAGGGTACGTGAATAAGCAACCGTAAAGTAAAAGCTAAATAGACGTTGTTAGAGCATTCTCAACCCATTCTCTAAAGTTGTCAAACCCATATAATTTAGGATAAATTTTAAGAAAACCATCAAAATCACCTCTCCAATCCATTCCCTATTATATGGATGAGTTATATGGCAACTAAAGTAAATCCCTAAATATAGGGACGCATTTTTTATCCATACCATATAATATATCACATATCTCCCAATCACCATTTACTATATAATAAGACAAAAGAGAAAAAAATAATAAAGAATTAATTTATGGATATGAATAGGGAATAGAATGTGAAAGAATTTTGAAAAATGATAGATAAATTTATGGAATGGTGTTTTTAGCTAAATTATAGGGAAAATATATGGAATGGGATGTGAATGCTCTTAGGGTTTTCTGGTAAAACTGACCGTAGGGACCCAGTTGGCTTGATTCCATCTATCTTAGTTCATCTTTAGAAGCCGGTTTCAAACACTTGTTAGCACCTGCGCCATCCTATACCCGTTAAGTCATCTTACATAGGTGATTCATTTTCTTATTATTGTTAGTTCCGTTAAGTTTCATCGTTAGTTAAGTTAAGTTAAGTTAAGTTAAGTTAGTTAAGTTTAGTTAGTTTAAATAATTAAGATAAATAAATATATTATTTAGGCATGACTTATATTAGGGTTACTTATCTTAACCGTTCTCACGTGTCTTTGTGTTCGACATCCGGACTTCCATTAGACTGTGTTGCTACGCGACCGGTACACTTTTCGTTTGTGTGAAGCTTAGTTAGGATTGTTTGGTTTTATAAATTTAAGACTTAGTGTTGAATTGCGAGAATTAGTTATTAATATTTATATATAGGTTTTCGCACATCAGAATTCTTCATCTTCTACCTCTCAAACTCTAAACCTCTATAACCAACTTTCATCTCCATCTTTCTTATTTATCCACAAAATCAAGCAAATCAATAGTGCAAATTGGTTAGTTATTTTAGGAAAACACAACCATAGTGTTCAATTTCACTATAGAACTTAAAATAAAAATACCCTCGAATTGAAAAATCTAGGGTTCGTCGGACAAATTAAATAGTTGGATCCGACAGAAGCATGAATTGAACCGTCAGATCCGACTGTTTAATATTACGTCGGTTTGTTTCATTAATCCGTGGGACAAAACCGTATACCGTCGGATCTGACGGAATAGTATGCTATGCGGCACGTTGGGATGGGGTAAAAATTCCGTCGGATTAGAAGCGGTTTCTCAGATCCGACAAAATGTTTTGGCTAGTTTGGGCATTTTGTTTGGTCTTGGGCTATTTCTAGAAAACTATGGTTAAAAATGGCTAGTTTGAGAATTTTCTCATATTAAAATAATAATATTCTTCCAAACCCACCGGCGACAAGTCATGCCCCCCTCTTATTGACCCTCTTATCGTCGGGGGTGGGGGGGGGGGTCATTTTTTCCGCCCATTACGCTTAGCCTAAAACATGGAGATTGGAGGGTTGTATTCAATGTTGTAAAACTCGCTAGGCGGTCCATAGGCGGTCGACCCCCTTGTAGGGAGTACTCGAGGGTACTCAGCTTGTACTCGGACATGATAAATATAACATAAATTAATTATTGGATATTATATATATGTTAAGATAAACATAATTCACGTCAAATTAAGAATAATTTATAGGAAAAAAAACATAATTAAAAAAAATCATATTTTGTTGTTGTTTTTAATTTTTTATTAAAAAATGATAAACAAAATTTTTTTAAAAAAAATTGTAGTTGAGTTGAGTTTGGAGGCTGAGTAATCCCGAGTACTTCGAATTTTAACCCTAATGGTGGCCGAGTTGGAAACATGCGGCAAGGTTGATCTCCGAGGACCTTGAAATCGCCAATTCCAAGGCCTTGGAATCCGACTTTTACAACACTGGTTGTATTGGTACGACACTCGTTCACTAGAGTAACCAACTTTTTTGTTTAAAATCATACTTGAACAGTTGAACCCATAGTAACTACATTAGTCCAATGATGCCTTATTTGTATAAAGCTGGTTAAGTGTCATTGTACAACATTCTATTTCTCTCTCCTTTATATTTCATTACTTTCCAGCTCATGACCTTCAAAATCACAATCTCATCAAGTACTATTATACAAGCGGATTTATGTGCAGTTATGAGTGAATTAAATATAAGTAATTACATACACAAGTACACAATCACAAAGTTTGATAACTCTCCCAATACAACGTAACATTTATTAACTTTGTAAAACTAATTAAAAAATTTTTTCCAATCCACTGGATCTAAAATCTTGTTTTGTACCAATTGAATTCTCACCACAATGCACGGGAATATTACTAGTTAATAGTTATAGTAATGTATAATAGACAATAGTGACAACTTCAATTCATCTTACCATAACAATCAATTTATCAATTTCTTTTAAAATGCCTTGCTCCATTTAAATATTTGTTAATCAATAAAGTAATTAAATGACACATAAGTGGATATTGAGATGAGGCTTCCTAGTTAGAATATGGAGATAGAGAGCAACATTCCATGCCCTTCTTTTTGAGTTTAAGACCATGTGAAAAGGTAGCTTTACAAGTACTGTTTTATAGTGGAGGAAAAAGAGTTTTGATAATTTTGAAGAAACTAATTGGGAGTGACATTATGACATGAATTATTGTTGCCAAAAGCAAGATATATATGAAAGCTACATCTTCCAAATCATCCACCCATCACCATAATCTTAAATTATAATATTTAATCTTATCTAAACTTTTTAAAAACCATTTGTGTTTACATCTGTAAACATGAAACATACATAAACGGTTTATGATTTAAACGTTTTAGATAATATACTTGAATTTGAATTGATTTGATCTAATCTTCTAATCAGTATAATAAGATAAAACACAATTGAAGTTTAATCTTTATAATTTTAGCAAAATGATTACTCAAATACCATTTTACTTCGTAAATGTTCAATACTTTTTATTTAGCTTTTTTTTTATATATAAAAGAAATTCTAATAGAAAAACTAATGGAATATTAAATTTAAGAGACGTGAAACGTGTGTTCGTGGACGTGGTACAAGTAGATTAAAAGAAAAATAGTGGTACTAAAAATAAAGCTGGAAATCACATGGTGATACATTGGATAAGAGTCAGGTCCTTGTTTGTGGGCGTGGTCCATCTAGGCTTCACTTGTCTCTGCCAAAAATAGTGACCTCTCAAACACCCAACTACACATATATCTACGTACACAGGATGTATGTATGATTTTAAAAATGTATCGTATTACCTTTTCTTTAATAAGGAGTTTGTTTAATACAAATTTATTTCAAGGTAATAACTGCAAGAATTACATGATACACGTGCTTTCTTGTTTTGATAGGACTATGAGACTGTGTAGTAGAGATGCTAAAAAATACGATGACTTGCGTCATGTAACGCCCAGTCATTAAATGCTAAATTTTTATTTCAATTGTGTAATTATGTTGTAGCCCCCCCACCCCCCACACACACATATTATAATAATAATAATAATATAACAAACATACATAGTGGGCGACAAGAACTCCTCGCCCCCCCCCCCCCTCAACACATTTCGCCCCATTTGTCGCCCCTATGTAATGGTGTTTATCAAATTTGTAGCCCCAAAACCTCCATTTTGTCTCCCTACTATACTCACCCGAAGGCTATGTGTAGTGGAGGAGCTACAAAATGGGGCGACTTGCGTCATGCGACGTCCAGTTAGCTAAATGTGAGTTTTTGTTTTAGGGGTGTAATGGTGTTGTAGCCCCATACACACACACACACACACACATATATATATATATATGTCACACACACTATTAAGGTAATAATATAACATAAACAAGAGAAGGCGACAAGTTCTCATCACCCCCCCCCCCCCCTTATCGCCCATTTTATTGCCCGGGGGGGTGGGGGTGTTCACGCTCCTTGCCGCCCCCCTTTTTTTGGAAAGGCGGTATTTTATATGAATAAAAAAAACAATCATAGCAAGTAGCTAGAACAAAAAAACACAAAACATTACAAATACAATATAGGGTTTTTAAGCCACTTGATCCTAGAAATATTACATTTACGATTTCTACTATACCATAAGAACGAGAAATGTAAAATTTCATCAAATATCGTTTCTTTGTTATGCCGAGCCTTCTCAAATACCAAGTCATTTCTGAATCTCCAAATAATCAATCAAGTGACAAAAATAATCATCTCGATCAAATCTTTCTTATGAGTTTGAACTCTTAACGTGTCCCACCAAGACATCAGCTCAATCGGAACCAAAGAGGAAGACAACGGAAGCCAAGCCAAGAAGCAATAAGACCCCAAATCCGATTAGCCACCAAGCACATACCGAAAACATGGTCAATAGACTCCTCACGATTACAGACATAATATAAAAAACTCGGAATGTCCATACCCTTGCTCACCAAATTGACTCTCGTAGGAAGTCTCTTAAGCAACACCCTCCATGCACAAATATTAACTTTTCTAGGAAGAAATTTGAACCATATTGTCTTTCGAGCCCATGATGGAAGAATAAAGTAATCAATAGCCTTCCTAACACCTTTAACCGTGAAGTCTGTCATATCCCCAAAACTCCAAACCCATCTATCTTAAGAATCCGTTAAACGTACATGCCCTAACTCAACCATCAAATTATCAAATTGTTCACTTTCTCTTCCCCTCTAATCTCTCTTCTCCTATTCCAAGAAACACCATTTGCCCTTTGATTAACAAAACATTGTTTGTTCATTTCCAACACATAAAGGCGAGGATACTTGACCGCCAACGTACTACTTGTCCCCCTTGTCGCCCCCTTTTAGTTGCCCACTACGGGTAGCCTAAGAGAGTGAAAGAATACATTGTAAATGACTTTGTTGTTACTTAACCGTCTTATATATTACCATAAAACCAAAAAGTATTCATCACTTTATGCGATTGTAATAGCTTTTTACTTAAAATTAATCATGCGATATGTTAATTTCACATCTACATGATGTATTTTGTTACTTTTCCAGAAAAATCGACTATTATATAATATTACTTTTTTTTTCAAAGTACTATTGTGTTATAAACCAAAACAATAATGATGTTATTAATCAAACCGACTACATGAAAACAACTTTTGATGTTTGATTTGAGATTGATCTCGTGATGTTTTCAAAAGGACATATTACACAACAATTTCATTTGTGCCACACCATATTATATCTTCATTGATTGAAGTGTGTGGCCACATCAATTACCCACATCTCCATTTTAGGCTACCGAATCGTACATATATAACCGGTGACACAAATTTATCGAGTTAAGATTTATGGGTATGCCGTATACATGTAATTTAAATTTGATCAGTTAATTATGCTTTTAAATACTTTGTCAAATTTACTGAAAAAAATTGGATCGAAATGACCACTGATATAATTTTTCTCAAATTTTATAGTTTTTAATAAAAAAAATTACTCTTTATAAAAGGAAAATGTCATTACAACTTAAAACTCAAACGAATATACATACATGTATATCCTTGTTTGATGAAATCTTCAATGTCTGGTCAGGGAAATTGGTTGTTAATAAGGCCATTAATTTGTACTAACGATTGGCTCAACATGCACCTAAGTTGATCTAGTTGCTTAATGTAACAACTTAGGCCAATTTAGATAGTTTTTTTAATGGTTAACCAACTAAATGTTAAATGATTTGTGATTTCATAGGAGAATAATATTGGAGAAACAACCAATGTTGTTAAATCTGTTATGACTGGTTGGTTGGATGATGAATCGAACTCCTAGTCACTTTGGTTCGTAATGGTTGAATCGTTATTGGTAATGAATATATATATACCTCAGTTTATTATGTATCGTTACAATTATTTTCAAAAGTTAAAACTAATTATTGAATATATAGTTGAGTAATTATACAATGTCTATTTAGCATGATTGTACAAAACCACCAGAATGGAACATGTGACTTGTAGGTGAGGAGTACAAAGTTCATTCATCTTAACCATTGATTTGTCTTGATCAAGAATCTAAATCATTTCTTACACTTATTGGCCAGAATATCATAAAAAATGGGTAGTGTATTTATAACTTTTAAAAAAGGATACCAACTGTATACCTTTTGTCACATTAGTCGTTTCACTTATAAAACAAGCGTTTTGGACTTGGTAGCAATTTTGTCACATTAGTCGTTTCACTTATAAAACAAGCGTTTAGGACTTGGTGGCAACAGAAAAATTGAGAAGTTGCGGGTATTCGGCCTAGTTCGTGGAAAGGGGTACTCGGAAACTAGTAACCGAGTACCCGGCATAGACGGAGAGCAAAGGAAGGAGTACTCGTCCGTCTAAACCGGTTTTTATAACATGTTTGGCCGGCTTTTTAAAAAATACATGCTTGGAATTTTATTAATTTAAACACTATTAAAAAGTTCCAAAAATCCACCCAACACTAGAATAATAACGACAGAACAGAAGGCAATAATAACAAATACCAATTCTCATTTCATAATCCAATCAATCCATGGAAGCTCGTTTCTGAGATACCAAACTTATTTATATCATCTCTCTTTTTATTCAGCTTTTCGTCTCTCACCATTTCGTCCTACTATTTCCCGCAGGCAGGTAATTTAATACTCAAAATCCACATATATATTTTTAACAATAGAATACAATACATGCAGGCAGGCAGGCACTAAGCCTTTCTCGTTTATATCTAAATTTGGGTTTGTAACTTTTCACAACCATTAAACAACTTTCCCAACCTTGGTATGCTTTGATTCGTCTCACTTTTTACAAAACTCATCATCATCATCATAACTCTTTTTCTCTGATCCTCTCTTCCTAATTAGCGTATTGTTTAATGGGTCTTTTAAATCTTGTCATGTGATACATCTGTTCATGCCTTTTGATTTGTTTCCACTATTTGTAAATTGTAATTATGATATGTGGTACCTTTATTAGTTGTCATGATTTATACCACTGCTCATGCTTCTCACTCTGTCTGATTCACTATCTACTTATAATTATATAGGTTATAAAATATAAGGGTGAGCAATAACCGAATCGTTAACCGAAACCGAACTTAAAACCGACGAAACTGAACCGATATAACCAAAAACTGAATTAACCGAAATTAACCGAACCGAACTCTTAATTTTTTAATATATTCAAGCCTTTTTCTCTCAATTTCATGTATTATATGTATTAATAGTTTAATACTATAATTTTCTTCATGTATTTATATCTCAATTTCATGTACTAATATCTCAATTTCATATATTTATACCTTCATTTCATGTAGTTATGCATTCATTTCATGTATTTAAACATTCGTTTCATGTATTTTTAAGCAAAATTTTAGCCCAAGTTTGAAACTGCTTATTAACCGAAATTAACCGAACCGAACCGATAACCGATCGGTTAGGTTGGGTTAATGCTAATAACCGAACCGATAACCGATCGGTTAGGTTGGGTTAATGCTAATAACCGAACCGAACCGAACCGTACCGTACACAACCCATTAAAAGATTTAACTTTTTAATACTTTGGCCGGTGCGGTTTACCTCCTGGCCGGTTTCAAACCGAACAAATATTTAATTTTCTAAACCGTATAATCTTGGCTACCTTTCTTCATTAATGTTGTACTTAACTCAGTAGGGTCTGGTGCATATTAGAGTTGTTTTAATGGTCTTATGTATTGCACATGCTCAATTATTAAAATCATAACTTTTAAGAAAACTGATTATTTAGCTTCTTCTTTACTACTTATAGTTCTTGATATTGCATAATTGATAGTTAACTAATTATCTTATATAAGTTTTTGATACATTCCCAGTTGAATTCAACTGATTTCCACAATGCCTCCAAGTTACTTCCCGCTACGATGGGAGAGCACGGGCGACCAGTGGTGGTACGCCTCCCCGATCGACTGGGCAGCCGCCAACGGGCACTATGATTTAGTCCGTGAGCTTTTACGCCTTGACAGTAACCATCTAATCAAACTGTCATCATTAAGGCGTATACGTCGCCTAGAAGTCGTGTGGGACGACGAAGCACAGTTTGATGATGTGGCAAAAAACCGCTCATTGGTAGCCCAAAAGCTCTTAGAAGAAGGTGATGCCAAAAAGGGCAAGAACTCGTTGATCGGGTCGGGCTATGGTGGGTGGTTGCTGTACACTGCAGCCTCAGCGGGTGATTTTTCGTTTGTTCAAGAGCTGTTACATAAAGACCCGCTTTTGGTGTTTGGTGAAGGGGAGTATGGTGTGACTGATATATTGTATGCTGCTGCACGCGGGAAGAACACCGAGGTTTTTAGGTTGGTTTATGATCTCGCAATGTCTCCTAGGTTTATGTCGGGGAATGGTGGGGAGTTTGGAGGGCATGTTGGGGAAATCCCGGCTGCTTATAAGCAGGAAATGAAGAACCGTGCGGTTCATGCGTTGGCACGAGGGGGTAATTTGGGTATTTTGAAGGAGGTTGTTGGTGATAGTTGTGATGAGATGGTTTTGGGGTATAGGGATATTCAAGGGTCGACTATTTTGCATACTGCAGCTGGACGAGGACAAGTCGAGGTACGTTTTTTTTCCTTTCGTTAATTTGTGAAAGATTATACCAACACCAGTGACACATTATTCACACATTACTCTACTTTTTGATATATGAAAATATAAATTAAATTGCATAAAAAAATATATATATATAGTTAAATGAACCTTTTAACGTTATTCCGCTTGTACGATATGTGAAAAGGTTATACGGGCGGTATGAAAATAAAATAAGGTTTTATACAAGCCTGTATGATTGGGGTGTGCTGTTTGAATGGGTCGGTTTTGGGTTCAAACGAAGCCAAAAACGAAAGTTTTGCTTTTGAGTTTTTGAGGACAGTTGGGTTTCATTTTTTTGGTTTTGGTTTGGTACAATTTTGGTTCTTTCGGTTATATCATTTAGGTTTGAAATACTCGGATAATGAATTTGGGCCTATATCTTTTTGTTAGTTAATGATTAACTGATTATTATACATTTGGTTTTAGACTATTTATAAAATTCTTATAAATTACTTAACATGCAAAATAAAAAAAAAATAAAAAAAAAAGGAAAAAGAAAGGGAAAAAATAACGAAAATCCATAAATTCAATTGTGTTCGGTTTTCTCGATTTTAGTTACCCGCAAAACCGAAAGCAAACAGAAAATTCGGTTTACAAAAACATAAAACTAAACTATTGGTTTTTGTTTGGGTTTGGTTATTTCGGTTCAGATTTTTGGATATTTTTTCGGTTTAAATTACATGCTAAGCCGAAACCGAACAGAAGATACTGATTTTATGAAAACATAAAAAAAAACCGTTGCTTTTGTTTGGGTTCAGTTATTTCCATTTCTTCTGGTTACAGATCGTTTTTTTGGGTTTCATGTACACCCCTTGATATATGGAAAACGTTATACGGGTCTTTAAATGCATTCTGCAAAATTCGTATAACCTTATTCAGCCAGTATAACTTTTACTGAAGCTGACTGATGTGCTGGTATACATCCTGAATTATAACAATATATACACAAAATGAGGTAAAAATATAAAGAAAAAAAGCTTGATAAAACTTGTTACAAACCGCAGGTGGTTCAATATCTAGTCTCTACATATGATATCATAAACTCAACTGACAAACAAGGCAATGCACCTCTACATATAGCAGTTTCAAGAGGCCACATCTCTGTGGTTGACTTTTTGGTCAAAGCATCACCATCTTCTGTGCACACCAAAAACAATGCCGACGAGACGTTTTTACACGCTGCCATTATGGGGTTCCAAACACCCACATTCAGACGACTCGATCGCCAGATCACCCTCATGAAACAGTTAATATGCTCAAAATCATTTAATATTGAAGAAATAATAAACGTTACAAATAATGAAGGTAGAACAGCTCTTCATCTAGCTGTTCATGGTAACATTGACAGTGATCTGGTGGAGTTAATCATGACTGTTCGTTCGATTAACGTTAATAAACGCGATAATTATGGTATGACTCCGCTTGACTTACTTAAACAACGACCGGTTTCGGTTTCTTCAGAAATCCTCATTCGACAACTTGTGTCTGCCGGTGCGGTTATAACTGATCAAGATTATTATTCGGCTCGAAAGATTCTTGCGAATCATTTGAGAAAAGGGAGCGCGGGTGGAAGCCCGGGAACCACGTTTAACGTTTCGGATTCTGAAATATTTCTGTACTCGGGAGTCGAGAATTCTCCCGGGACACCAACTTTGGGCTCGGGTTCGGGCCCGGGGCATGTTCCAAACCCAAGCCCAAACCCAGAAGTCAAAACTTCCAGCAAGAAGAAACATAAAGGTATAAAAAGGTTCCTTCGGTGGCCCAAAATGAAGAAAGCAGGAGATTCGGGCTCTGTTACGGGCTCGGTTGCGGGCCCAGTCTCGTTGAGGGAGAGATACTCGAAACCCGTGTCACCAACGAACAACAAACGAACGCTTGCGGCTCGGAGTAATCTTGCGAGTCCAACTGCTAAAAAGAAAGTTGCTTCGGGTCTGGTGAACGGGGTGATGCAAGCGATGCCACGTGTCAACCGACGGTCACATTCGCGCTCTCACTCATTCTCAAGATCGTCCGTGTCTTCATATAATTCGCATACGGGTGTTGACATTGCAAGTGGGTCGGGCTTAAACCCGATGTTTGATGATGGGGTTGTTGGTAAAGAACAAGGTGTGGCAAACAGCAGGAAGTCAGTTAATCAGTACTTTTGTTTCGGTGGGTCCCGGTTGCCTGCGGAGCCCGCAAGTTGCGATGAGATGCAGCAGCACGAGATCTATGATCGGTATGTTCTATCGACGGCTTAATAAGATTAAAGGGGTTGGTTAACTGGTTAATCATGTAGCCTGTTGTAATCTTGTTTTATGTTGATGTATAAGGTTGTTTATTTAGCTTTCATAATGAACTTCAAGTCTTGAACCTTGTTTGAATGCAATGTTTTGTTGCATTTGTAAGTTTAGTAAATATTTGGTTTCAGTTAGGAAGCCCATAATCAGGTATGGGCTGTGATTTGAGTATATTTTCTTGAAGAAGATAGGCGCAAATGGCATTAGGCTCAAACAATATATCTTTATAAAATCTGGAAGCAAAAGTAGGCAAAGTGAGGAATAGATTACAATTACCATTTACCAATTCGTGTAACTTTGTGACCTCTATTTATTTAATTTAATTCATATATGTTTTGGCCAACATTCGGTTTTAGTTTATTAGAGAAAATTACTGTTTTAGTCTCTATGATTTTTAAGCGGAGTCACTTTTAGTCCCTGAACAAAAACATGAACTGTTTTACTCCCCGTGTTTTTTAATCGCAGTCATTTTTAGTCCCTCCGTCAATTTCAAGTTATATTTTCCATTCAAATATGCATGCATTTACAATTTTGCCCTTGATTGATTTTTTTGCCATTTTCTTTTGTTCATGCATATGTCTAAAAGACGTAAAAAGTTCTAATACTTTTATAAAATGTCCTTTTAATCAATATAACTTTTATGTCCCCCACTAATCCACCACCATTTATATCCTTTTTAAACTCATAAACAAGTATCTTGCCATTTTCTATGGATTCTATCATGAGACCACATCATGCAAAAACAAAGTCAATATCAAGTCCAAAACAAAAACATGATGGATTCTGTCAATACCATTACACATAAAGTCCAAAATAAAGTCAACACCAATAAACAACCAATTCCAAAACTGTCACACCCTCAAAGTCCACTAACGGAGTTTTACCGTCAGAGGGTGTGAACTAACAGGATCGGATTCATTAGTTATAATCAAACCATAAAACAAAGTTTCAAAATCATGAAAACGTTTACAAGTAATTAAATGCGGAAGCGTAAAAACCATAGAAACCAATGTTGCGTCACGCAGGACGACTTAAAACCCAATGATAACAGTTTAAAATAAGTTTGCATTATTAAAAGTGTTTCAAGCAATGCATGATCCTAAACCGCGCGCCCGCCTCGGCTACCTGAGAATAACATACTAAAAGTGTCAACACAAGGTTGGTGAGTTCACAAGTTTATATAAAATAAAGCGTTTAGCGTTTGCGTTCAGCGTTTTGCGTTACAGCGTTTTGCATTACAGCGTTTTGCGTTACCAGATAGTGTTATGTCAATTATATATCTATAGGTAGCTAGCTTATAAAACAAGTATCACAAAGTGTTCGACACCGAAGCTGACTGTTTATCATTTTCCTTGCCACCAGGTCTATCCCGACCATGGTATGTGTTTAGCCAAGATTACACCCACTCGACCTCCAGTCGAGTTTAGCGTTGGGTGGGGTTTGTCAAACCCAGTAGTACTACTCAACAATGACTCGCTATTATCCAATATTAAACGGTTCGATGTGAATGAAGGACTTTAGTTATTGCGTTTGCCACTTAGTCTTTACAAGTGATATATAATCTATATTAACAAAATCTTAAATGCGTTTTCGAAGTATGTTATCTCCCCCAAGTGAAAAGCGTTTGAAAACAGTTTAAAAAGGGGAAAGTGAAACTCACTGTTTGCGAAGTATTCCCAAAATAATTCACCAAGATGCGCGTCACAGAAAAACTCTCTCTAGCGTTCTAAAACAACAAAGAGATTTTTCTAAGTGTCGGAATATTATCGAGTCTCTAGACCCGGCACATAATACCTATGCACACAACATGTTTCGTGTTTCGTTTGTGAATCGTGTGTGACTTTAACAAGTGTATTTGTGATACGTTACATGTGTAAGCAATTATTTACGTGTCATGTATTCATAATGTACATCACTAGCAATTACTCCCCGTAAGGGCAATTTGGTCAACACATAACAATTAACTAGCCATTATTCCCCACGAGAGCAATTTGGTCAAATCATAACAATTATATAGCAAATATCATGTTTCATGCATTTTCACAAAATTCAGCAGCTAGTTTCACCGAGACAGAAATTCTACTTGAAAGATTGTACTATTCCACCGATCATAGCATCTCAATTAATTTACCAAAAATCATCATAAAAGCATATATGTGTTAGGTTTCCAGAACATATTTTATTTTTATTCCACATAGATTTCTCATAATGATCAAAACATTACAGCAAACTCATAACAGTCAAATTCATGCGCAACAGAATGTTATTTGAAATTCCCGTTAAACGAAAAATCCAATAAGTGCAAGACCACTTGGGTTAGGTTCCTAACTCAATAAGTCAACTTCCAGAAGTGGAACCAACCCAATTGGTCTCGTAGTTCATAAGATATAATATTTACAAAACAACCTAACAGCAGGTCTAACAACTCAGCTTTGCACAACGTTTTTGTAAAATCATAAAAGTTAACTTTTACACGTCCAAAAATTGTAAATTTATATTCTTTAGAAACTAGACTCAACCTAGTTTACTGTAGTATCAATAATCTCAACCAATTTTCACCTTTACACCCCGTTACAGTCAATTAAACATCAATAACACAATCTGTCCAGAAACTGTTTGCATCCAAACTCAACATATTAACTATCTATGAACCATAATTCATTCATATAACACTCTAGACTCCATAATCACTATCCATGCACATCAATTACACATTACATACATGATTAGGGTTTTTGTTTGAACTCAAATCAAAGACACAACAATTAACATGTAGCAATATCAATTCTAGTTATCAATTCATCATCAATACATCATCAAATCAAACAAACTCATATGAACACAATAACATGTAAAAATCGGAATCTAGGGTTTGTAATTAACCCAATAAAAGACAAGATTAAGTATAAAGGATGCATAGGATAGTCGTTTATACCTTCCTAGCACCTTAATCTTCAATCAAAAGCTTGAAATTGATTGTATGTATGTGTGTGTATGTCGACGGAAGCCAAGGGAGCCCCGGGGGGGGGGGGGGAGATCGGATTGTGTGGGGAGGAGGAAAGAGTTAGGGTTAACATATTATAAATAATAATATGTTACACCTTGGCCCCTCCACTTCTAAGTATTACTTATCTAGCTTAAACTAACTTGTTTACATCTTGAGTTAGTGTTTTAACCAATATTATCACATAACACATAAGTCTAACACCTAATTATCACATAATTATTGTTTTGACGTTTTTCGTTTATTCACCAATCGTTTGCGTCAACTCGTTTGCGTTTCGGTGCAATTCCCGAAAGACTACACATGTAGTAAGTGTTAAGCGTCATTTAAACCCTAGTTTAAATGTAATGAGGTGTGCGTTATAGATTCAGTGATCTTAAGTTTGAATTGACGGAGTTGAGTTAACGGAGTTAACCTGAAATTGACGATTGTCACATCATTCCCATGTTAAAGAATTTTCGTCCCGAAAATTTGAGTCAAGTCGTGATGAGTGTCTGAAAAAGTAAGAAAAATTTTCAGTTTATCATATCATCCCCTAGTAGAAAGAAATTTCGTCCCGAAATTTAATTCATACCTCCGGTGATTTCTGATGGTTTGCCGGGTTTCGCGGTGTTCTGTGTTTGGTCAGCCCTTCAAAAAGGTGAGGATACTTTTTTATCATTTGATCCTCGCGTTCCCACGTGAACTCCGGTCCACGTCTCGAGTTCCAACGAACCTTAACGATTGGAATTTTGCTGTGCTTGAGCGTTTTGGTTTCCCAATCCAAAACTTCGACTGGTTCTTCAATGAAGCGTAATTGTTCATCAACTTGCAGTTCATCCAAAGGGACTACTTGGGTTTCATCAGATAGGCATTTCTTCAAATTGGATACGTGAAATACATTGCGTACGCCACTGAGTTTCGTTGGTAGGTCCAGTCGGTACGCCACATGACCAATGCGCTCAGTTATTCAACATATCGTGGGTTGAGTTTGTTTCGCTTTCCAAAGCGAACCACACCTTTCCAAGATGAGACTTTGAGTAACACTCGATCGTTCACTTGAAATTCGAGAGGTTTTCGGCGCTTGTCGGCGTAACTCTTTTGGCGATCTCGTGCTGCTGCCATGCGATTTCGGATTTGAACAATCTTTTCCGAAGTTTCGAGTACCAGTTCTGGACCAGTGATTTGGCTGTCACCCACCTCTGCCCAGCAGAGTGGTGATCGACACTTCCGTCCATACAGCGCTTCAAATGGCGCTGCTTTAATACTTGCGTGGTAGCTGTTATTATACGAAAACTCTACCAAAGGTAAGTGAGGTTCCCAACTTTTTCCGAAATCCAACACACATGCACGCAACATGTCCTCTAAGGTCTGAATAGTTCGTTCACTTTGCCCATCCGTCTGAGGATGGTATGCTGTGCTCATATCAAGACGGGTGCCTAGTGCGCTTTGTAGCGACTTCCAAAAGTGCGAAGTGAAACGGGAATCTCGATCAGAAATGATTGAGACAGGCACTCCGTGCCTAGACACCACTTCTTTCATGTAAACGCGAGTCAATCTTTCCATTTTATCCGATTCCTTAATCGCTAAGAAGTGTGCAGACTTAGTCAACCGGTCAACGATCACCCAGATGGTATCGCATCCCGTCGGTGTCTTAGGTAAACCCGTGATAAAATCCATTGAGATGTGTTCCCATTTCCACATTGGGAGTTCCGGTTGTTGCAGTAGATCAGATGGTTTCTGGTATTCTATTTTGACTCTGGCACAAGTCAAGCATTTGCTCACGTAGGTGGCAATGCGGCTTTCATGTTCGGCCACCAGTAAAGTGCCTTTAAATCATGATACATTTTATCTGAGCCAGGGTGGATAGAATATCTGGACTTGTGTGCTTCGTCCATTACCAGAGTTCTCAACTCTCCGAACCGTGGAACCCAAATCCGGTTCTCAAAATATCGGACCACGTCCGATCTGGTTTCAAGTTGCTTGTTCATGCCCCGCATGAGTTCTGATGGAAGATTATCATCTTTCAAAGCTTCGAGTTGCGCATCGCGAATCTGGTCGGGTAAGTTTGCATGAATCGTGAGTTGCAATGCTCGCACTCGCCTGGGTTTATCTGTTTCTTTTCTACTGAGGGCGTCGGCCACTACATTGGCCTTGCCAGGGTGGTACTTGATGGCACAATCATAATCCTTAAGCAGCTCGACCCAACGACGCTGTCGCATGTTCAGCTTCTTTTGATCGTAGATATGCTGGAGACTCTTGTGGTCGGTGTAAATGGTAAACTTGGTACCGTACAAGTAATGCCTCCATATCTTAAGGGCAAACACCACAGCTTCGAGTTCCAAATCATGGGTCGTGTAGTTCTTCTCGTGAACCCGTAGTTGTCGAGAGGCATAAGCTATAACCTTCTCGAGTTGCATCAGCACACAACCGAGACCTTGTATTGATGCGTCACAGTGTACCTCGAAATTTTCCGTTCCCTCGGGGAGGGCTAGGATAGGGGCGGTACAGAGTTTGGTTTTCAACAGTTGAAAAGCGGATTCTTGCGCGTCACCCCAATTGTACTTAGTGCCTTTGTGAGTCAAAGCGGTGAGGGGTTGAGCAATCTTTGAAAATCCCTCGATGAAACGTCGGTAGTAGCCGGCCAGTCCTAGGAATTTCCGCACCTCAGTCGGAGTCTTAGGTGCTTCCCAGTTTTTGATGGCCTCTACCTTACCGGGATCGACATGGATACCATTCTCGTTGATCACATGTCCTAAAAAGTGAACCTCGCGAAGCCAAAACTCACATTTCGAGAGTTTAGCATACAGTTGTTCCTTCTTCAATAATTCCAGAATTACCCTTAAGTGTTCTCCATGGTCAGCTTCGTCCTTGGAGTAGACGAGAATATCATCAATGAAAACAATCACAAACTTGTCGAGTTACGCCTTGCATACTCGATTCATGAGATCCATAAATACGGCTGGTACATTTGTTAGGCCAAAAGGCATAACCAAAAACTCGTAGTGACCATACCGTGTTCTGAAAGCCGTCTTTGAGATATCTTCTTCGCGCACTCTTAGTTGGTGGTAACCAGATCGCAGATCGATCTTCGAGTAATAACTCGATCCTTGAAGCAGGTCAAACAAATCATCAATTCGGGGTAAAGGATAACGGTTCTTGACCGTCACCTTGTTCAACTCCCAGTAGTCGATGCACATGCGGAAAGTCCCGTCTTTCTTTCGGACAAATAAGACAGGGGCTCCCCATGGTGATGAGCTAGGCCGGATAAAACCTTTATCCAATAAATCCTGCAATTGAGTGGACAACTCCTGAAGCTCCGCCGGTGCGGGCCGATACGGGGCTCGTGCTATGGGTGCTGCACCGGGTGTCAACTCGATTTGGAATTCGACTTGTCGTATAGGAGGAAGTCCAGGCAAATCCTCCGGGAAAACTTCCGGAAAATCCCGCACAATCGGTATATCTTCAATTCGCTTCTCCTCTGCGGGTTTCTCAACAATCTGCGCCAAAATTGCCGGATGACCCTTTCGTAGGTACTTCTGCGCCTTCATGAGGGTAATGACGCTGGTGGTCATGCCGCTTCTCTCACCTCGGATCGAAATGATCTCGCCGGAAGGGGTAGTGATGTGGACTATCTTGTCGTGACATATAATCTCCGCTCGGTTCTCGGATAACCAGTCCATGCCGACCACGACATTGAAACTACTAAGCGAAAAGGAATAAGGTCAATATCAAAAACATGACCTGACAGTTTTAACTTACATCCCACAAGTACATGAGTCGTTACTATAGTCTTACCGTCAGCTAATTCAACAAGAAACTTAGCATCTAACGGAGTTGGAGTTAAGTCTAAGAGTTGACTAAAGGCTTTCGACACAAAACTCCTATCAGCTCCAGTGTCAAACAATACAGAAGCAAAACAATCGTTCACAGGGAACTTACCAGTCACCACGTACGGATCATTGCGGGCTTGACCCGACCCAATAACAAAAGCTCTTCCTTTACCATTGTTTCCACCACTACTGCCACTTCCATTACCTCCATTGTTGTCGTTCTGTTTCAGCTTGGGACAATCTTTCCTAAAATGACCTTCCTGCCCACATTCGAAACATCCCTTCGTCGTCATAGGTGGTTTAGGAGCACCCTTTGCCGCAAGGTCTCCTCTACATTCCTTTGCCTGAGGACCCATCTTTCCGCATCTCAGACACTTGACGCGGTCACACGGGCCAGCATGATGATAATTACACCTGTTGCACTTCGGATATTTCCCCGCATATCCGCTCGAACCCTGCCCGTCACCGTTGTTATTGTTATTGTGACCCTGATTGTTGAAGCTCCGAGTGAGTTCGGGCTTACGATAGGGTTGTTGTTGTGGGGGGTTCGAGGATGAGGATTCGGTATTGTCAAACTTTCTCTTTCCGTTGCTCGGGTTGTTATTGCTGTTGTTGTCAGTGTTCGGGTTGTCATGGGCTTTAGTGGTTGAACCCCTAGGTGGTACCGCACCTTGGGTCACTGCTTGATCCGTCAGTTTGTGAGCTAAACGGATCGCTTGTTGAATCGTGGCTGGTCTGGAAGACGTCACCATGCCCTGAATTTGCGGTGCTAACCCATCAATATACATTTCAATCCTCTTACTCGGCGGATCTACCATCCGCGGACACATCACCGCTAACTCGTGAGAACGGGTAGTGTAAGCTTCGATTTCTGAGCCCACCATCTTCAATGACCAAAATTCTGACTCTAACTTTGCAATCTCTTCTCTCGGACAGTACTCTTCTAGCATCATGTTCTTGAACTCCTCCCAGTTCATAGTGTTAGCCAGTTCCAATCCAAGGATCTGCACGTTTGCATTCCACTAAGTGAGGGCAGAATCCTCAAGTGTTCCAACAGCGAATTTGACCCTACTGGCAAGGGGACAATTACACATCTCAAACGCCGATTCGGCCTTCTCAGCCCAACGCAGGAAGCCTATAGCTCCCTCAGTGCCCTTAAACGTACTGGGCTTGCAGTCAAGGTAATTCTTGAAGGTACACGTTCCAATTGGACCTCCAGCTTGGTTCTGAACATGTGCGGCTAAAGCGGCCGCCGCATGGTCGTTCAGCAGAGTTTGGAGTTCAGCTGCAGTCAAGTTGATGTTACCACGTCCGTGTCCAGCGTTTCTTCCGGCCATTTCCTAGAATCACAGTATAAAATGTTAAACATGAATTTTTCTTTCATATTCAACACACCATACATGTAATAAAAAGATAGGTAAGAAAGAAATAAGAAACAACATCACATCACAACCATATATTAATCTAATTAATAATTCATGATTAAAGCCATTGTATTCGCTACAAAGTATTTCCAATCAATCCTTAAAATCATAGAAAATAATAGTTCGGATGGAGACAACCTCTCCATCTAGATGTCATCATCACTAGATGTCATCATCAGAGGACACCTCTGAGTGTGCCTCCTCCTCAGCCGGTTCTTCCTCCGGTTCTTCTTCAGGTTCCTCCTCGGGATCTTCCTCGGGGTCCTCCTCAGGCTCCTCTTCGGGATCTGCCTCAGGCTCGGCCTCAGGCTCTGCCTCAGGTTCGGCTGCGTTCTGAGCAATTTGCATTTGTAAGACATCGCAACGCTCTAAAGCTATCTCGGTTCGGGTCCTTGTTACTTGGAGTTGCTCTTGCAAGTCTATCATCTAGGCTTGCATCTTTCTCATAATCCTCATCTGTTGATCACTAGCCTCTTGCATTTCCTTCATTGCCGCTGCCATGCGGGCAATTTCCTCCTTAGTCTCGGTTCCATCTTTTAACAGTCCGGAAACGTTAGCTCTCGTATAACGCATGTAACCCACGTCACGCTCCAAACAAGAAACGACAGCTGCGAGAACTCGCTCTACAGGTTCGGTTATGGGTGGTAGGGTGTTGGGATAAGCAGGGTGGCTCGGGTGAGGTAACGGGGGAACTTGTTCGCGATAGACCATACGTCTGATCATATTAGGGTACCAATCCCAGCTAACTTCGTTTTCGTTCATGCCTCCGGATAAGCGGTACCTCTTCGGTGCGGGAGCTTCGAGTTTCGGGACTACACGGGGTGGCGATGCGGTAGGTAACTGCGGTTCCTTCCCGTGAGCATGAGTCATCGGATCGGATGATGATGATGATGGCGTAGACATTCCTACAGGTAAGCCGTGTATGCGCGCGCGTATGAGTGAAAGAGGTAAAGAGATAAGATAACAAAGACTACACAAATCTATGCAGTGCGTATCATTATAACTAATGGGTTGTCGCGGTTATAGTCTAGTATGCATGTAGCTTCTAGTTCGCTATAACCAATGTCTCTTATACCAATCTGTCACACCCTAAAAGTCCACTAACGGAGTTTTACCGTCAGAGGGTGTGAACTAACAGGATCAGATTCATTAGTTATAATCAAACCATAAAACAAAGTTTCAAAATCATGAAAACGTTTACGAGTAATTAAATGCGGAAGCGTAAAAACCATAGAAACCAATGTTGCGTCACGCAGGACGACTTAAAACCCAATGATAACAGTTTAAAATAAGTTTGCATTATTAAAAGTGTTTCAAGCAATGCATGATCCTAAACCGCGCGCCCGCCTCGGCTACCTGAGAATAACATACTAAAAGTGTCAACACAAGGTTGGTGAGTTCACAAGTTTATATAAAATAAAGCGTTTAGCGTTTTGCGTTACAGCGTTTTGCATTACAGCGTTTTGCGTTACGAGATAGTGTTATGTCAATTATATATCTATAGGTAGCTAGCCTATAAAACAAGTATCACTAAGTGTTCGACACCGAAGCTGACTGTTTATCATTTGCCTTGCCACCAGGTCTATCCCGACCATGGTATGTGTTTAGCCAAGATTACACCCACTCGACCTCCAGTCGAGTTTAGCGTTGGGTGGGGTTTGTCAAACCCAGTAGTACTACTCAACAATGACTCGCTATTATCCAATATTAAACGGTTCGATGTGAATGAAGGACTTTAGTTATTGCGTTTGCCACTTAGTCTTTACAAGTGATATATAATCTATATTAACAAAATCTTAAATGCGTTTTCGGAGTATGTTATCTCCCCCAAGTGAAAAGCGTTTGAAAACAGTTTAAAAAGGGGAAAGTGAAACTCACTGTTTGCGAAGTATTCCCAAAATAATTCATCAAGATGCGCGTCACAGAAAAACTCTCTCTAGCGTTCTAAAACAACAAAGAGATTTTTCTAAGTGTCGGAATATTATCGAGTCTCTAGACCCGGCACATAATACCTATGCACACAACATGTTTCGTGTTTCGTTTGTGAATCGTGTGTGACTTTAACAAGTGTATTTGTGATACGTTACATGTGTAAGCAATTATTTACGTGTCATGTATTCATAATGTACGTCATTAGCAATTACTCCCCGTAAGGGCAATTTGGTCAACACATAACAATTAACTAGCCATTATTCCCCACGAGGGCAATTTGGTCAAATCATAACAATTATATAGCAAGTATCATGTTTCATGCATTTTCACAAAATTCAGCAGCTAGTTTCACCGAGATAGAAATTCTACTTGAAAGATTGTACTGTTCCACCGATCATAGCATCTCAATTAATTTACCAAAAATCATCACAAAAGAATATATGTGTTAGGTTTCCAGAACATATTTTATTTTATTTTTATTCCATATAGATTTTTCATAATGATCAAAACATTACAGCAAACTCATAACAGTCAAATTCATGCGCAACAGAATGTTATTTGAAATTACTGTTAAATGAAAAATCCAATAAGTGCAAGACCACTTGGGTTAGGTTTCTAACTCAATAAGTCAACTTCCAGAAGTGGAACCAACCCAATTGGTCTCGTAGTTCATGAGATATAATATTTACAAAACAACCTAACAGCAGGTCTAACAACTCAGCTTTGCACAACGTTTTTGTAAAATCATAAAAGTTAACTTTTACACGTCCAAAAATTGCAAATTTATATTCTTTAGAAACTAGACTCAACCTAGTTTACTGTAGTATTAATAATCTCAACCAATTTTCACCTTTACACCCTGTTACAGTCAATTAAACATCAATAACACAATCTGTCTAGAAACTGTTTGCATCCAAACTCAACATATTAACTATCTATGAACCATAATTCATTCATATAACACTCTAGACTCCATAATCACTATCCATGCACATCAATTACACATTACATACATGATTAGGGTTTTTGTTTGAACTCAAATCAAAGACACAACAATTAACATGTAGCAATATCAATTCTAGTTATCAATTCATCATCAATACATCATCAAATCAAACAAACTCATATGAACACAATAACATGTAAAAATCGGAATCTAGGGTTTGTAATTAACCCAATAAAAGTCAAGATTAAGTACAAAGGATGCATAGGATAGTCGTTTATACCTTCCTAGCACCTTAATCTTCAATCAAAAGCTTTAAATTGATTGTATGTATGTGTGTGTATGTCGACGGCAGCCAAGGGAGCCAAGGGGAGGGGGGGGGGGGGGCGATCGGATTGTGTGGGGAGGAGGAAAGAGTTAGGGTTAACATATTATAAATAATAATATGTTACACCTTGGCCCTTCCACTTCTAAGTATTACTTATCTAGCTTAAACTAACTTGTTTACATCTTGAGTTAGTGTTTTAACCAATATTATCACATAACACATAAGTCTAACACCTAATTATCACATAATTATTGTTTTGACGTTTTTCGTTTATTCACCAATCGTTTGCGTCAACTCGTTTGCGTTTCGGTGCAATTCCCGAAAGACTACACATGTAGTAAGTGTTAAGCGTCATTTAAACCCTAGTTTAAATGTAATGAGGTGTGCGTTATAGATTCAGTGATCTTAAGTTTGAATTGACGGAGTTGAGTTAACGGAGTTAACCTGAAATTGACGATTGTCACAAAAACAAAGTTAATACCATTACATATAACCAAGTTGAAAAGTAAAGGTCAAAGCCAAAACACTAAAAGGTCAATACGTTCACACAAACCAAAACAATAAAAAGTCAAGACCGTTACCCACGTTGTGCATTTGTAGTTGTCATCCCATAATTACCGGTGCATGGTTTACGATTATGGCCAAAACCACCACAGTTTCTGCATTTTACAGTGCCTCCTTTTCTTGTCATTCTTCCTCCCCTAGAAAACACTTTCTCAACTTCTTCTATTCATTTTGTCCTTTTATCCTCAGCAACTCTTTTTTCCTTCTCATCCCATGACTTATTTCTCTTTTTCTTTGGCCTTTCAATCTATACAAAAGACATAATAACATATTGAATTAATACTTTATTGAACATTTTTTTTCAATTGTAATATTATATATAACATAATATATATTAATTTTATATATTTAGTTATTGAAGCTCGGGCTCAGTTTGTTACCTGTGTATGATGTTTTGGTGGAATCAGTGTTGCTGGACACCGTGAAGACATCCAATAATCTTCACTTGGGATTGGCATTATTTGGTTATCATACACCCTTTTCCAAGTATTTATCCAGTAAGTCTCAAACACCCATTGCTCAGTTATGCCAACATTCATACTATTAATAGCCATGTCATTTATAGCCGCCACTGCATGTTTACACGGCATCCCAATCAAATTCCACTTCCTGCAAGTGCATGTTTTATATTTCACGTTCACCACACATTAAGACCTTATACTGTTCACCTATTATACTGTTCACCTATTAATATAAAAAGCAACTTTAGAATAAAAAAAATAAGAATAATGAATGTCATGTAATAGTATGTTACCTGGTAATTATGAGCATCCACCATAAGAACAGTCAATTGTGATGCCTCAGTCTTGATATCTTTAAATGTTTTTGTAGCATTTGGTGTTAAAGGGTCTGCAGCCTTTGAAACCATCTTTTTCACATTAATAATTCTCTTTGTCATATACTCTCTGATATACTCCATGAATTTTATCACAAGCTTGTCCCTTGCTCCAACCAATTGCTTGTTAAAGCTCTCACACATATTGTTCAATTGAATATCACACTTTGCCATACCTGAATTGTAACAACTCGGGTTTTTCATTTATTATTAACCGACCCTTTTTTTTGTTTTCGGTAATTTAATTATATATATATATATTATATAAATTATTTTCATTATAATTCTTTTCTTTATTTGTAATTATTTTATGATTATTATTCATTATTTAATCATCCTTATTAACTTTGATGAAATAACAAAATACACTTTTTAACAAGTTTTAGTTCATTTTGTACTCATGCTTGAACATGAAGGACCACATTGCAAATCTAACCACATATTATATTATTATAATCCAATAACCCAAACCCAACTTTGATATCCAAACCCGTCTGGACCAAACCGTAGACCCGTTTTGATTTCTTGCTGCTTAATGCTCGTCACATAATTGGAAATAATCATTTAAGATCGTTTATATTTCTTAAGCACCTTCACCGACGTTCTGAATTAGGAAAACGCAATAAAAAATATACAATTTGACTAATATACGAACACGGCATATATCATAACATCATTAAGCCCCAACGATTAATAAGAATGCAATTAAAATCAGTCACAGCTTCCCTTCATCAATTCGAGCCTAAACCTAGGATGAATTGGATTATCGTTTCTTCAATCGCATGCTCTTGACCTGTGCGCCGCCGTCGACTATAACAACCAATTAAACGTGATTTGACCTGCAAGAGAGGTAATTTTTATGTGTTATCAGTTCGTCTTTAATCCAAAAAGATTAACCCTTTGCTTAATTGAATAAACATTGAACGGATTACGCGATTTCAATTCTAGGGTTCATATGGATTGGGGTTTTACTGGGTATTGTAGTTAAATTAATTTTCTGATACATAAACAACCAAACATCACAACGCAGTTGGTTCAGTGGTGTGTGTGTCCATTGTCTAAGCCGGCCAGGGACGCATGTTCGAGCCCTGGCCAGCCCAGTTTTGCTTTTCTTTTTGTTATTTTGGTTTTAAAGGTTAAACAAATTAAAAACCATTATAATATCAAATAAATACTATTTTATTTAACCGGCACTTTTAATTCGCGTTTCCTCGTCATGGAATGTTTTGCGAACTTGCCATATATATATATATATATATATATATATATATATATATATATATATATATAAACAAACTTCGTTAGCATTTTAAAATGCAAATTTGTTTAAATATTATTATTAAAATTAGTTATTTAAAAACGTTTATTTTATAATTATTTATTTAAAGTATTATGTATTTATATCATATTTACTTTAATATTATATCTCAATTTATAGTAATCGGATCATTTTATTTAGTAGCCGGCCAGTCCTAGGAATTTCCGCACCTCAGTCGGAGTCTTAGGTGCTTCCCAGTTTTTGATGGCCTCTACCTTACCGGGATCGACATGGATACCATTCTCGTTGATCACATGTCCTAAAAAGTGAACCTCGCGAAGCCAAAACTCACATTTCGAGAGTTTAGCATACAGTTGTTCCTTCTTCAATAATTCCAGAATTACCCTTAAGTGTTCTCCATGGTCAGCTTCGTCCTTGGAGTAGACGAGAATATCATCAATGAAAACAATCACAAACTTGTCGAGATACGCCTTGCATACTCGATTCATGAGATCCATAAATACGGCTGGTGCATTTGTTAGGCCAAAAGGCATAACCAAAAACTCGTAGTGACCATACCGTGTTCTGAAAGCCGTCTTTGAGATATCTTCTTCGCGCACTCTTAGTTGGTGGTAACCAGATCGCAGATTGATCTTCGAGTAATAACTCGATCCTTGAAGCAGGTCAAACAAATCATCAATTCGGGGTAAAGGATAACGGTTCTTGACCGTCACCTTGTTCAACTCCCAGTAGTCGATGCACATGCGGAAAGTCCCGTCTTTCTTTCGGACAAATAAGACAGGGGCTCCCCATGGTGATGAGCTAGGTCGGATAAAACCTTTATCCAATAAATCCTGCAACTGAGTGGACAACTCCTGAAGCTCCGCCGGTGCGAGCCGATACGGGGCTCGTGCTATGGGTGCTGCACCGGGGTGTCAACTCGATTTGGAATTCGACTTGTCGTATAGGAGGAAGTCCAGGCAAATCCTCCGGGAAAACTTCCGGAAAATCCCGCACAATCGGTATATCTTCAATTCGCTTCTCCTCCGCGGGTTTCTCAACAATCTGCGCCAAAATTGCCGGATGACCCTTTCGTAGGTACTTCTGCGCCTTCATGAGGGTAATGACGCTGGTGGTCATGCCGCTTCTCTCATCTCGGATCGAAATGATCTCGCCGGAAGGGGTAGTGATGTGGACTATCTTGTCATGACATATAATCTCCGCTCGGTTCTCGGATAACCAGTCCATGCCGACCACGACATTGAAACTACTAAGCGAAAAGGAATAAGGTCAATATCGAAAACATGACCTGACAGTTTTAACTTACATCCCACAAGTACATGAGTCGTTACTATAGTCTTACCGTCAGCTAATTCAACAAGAAACTTAGCATCTAACGGAGTTGGAGTTAAGTCTAAGAGTTGACTAAAGGCTTTCGACACAAAACTCCTATCAGCTCCAGTGTCAAACAATACAGAAGCAAAACAATCGTTCACAGGGAACTTACCAGTCACCACGTACGGATCATTGCGGGCTTGACCCGACCCAATAACAAAAGCTCTTCCTTTACCATTGTTTCCACCACTACTGCCACTTCCATTACCTCCATTGTTGTCGTTCTGTTTCAGCTTGGGACAATCTTTCCTAAAATGACCTTCCTGCCCACATTCGAAACATCCCTTCGTCGTCATAGGTGGTTTAGGAGCACCCTTTGCCGCAAGGTCTCCTCTACATTCCTTTGCCTGAGGACCCATCTTTCCGCATCTCAGACACTTGACGCGGTCACACGGGCCAGCATGATGATAATTACACCTGTTGCACTTCGGATATTTCCCCGCATATCCGCTCGAACCCTGCCCGCCACCGTTGTTATTGTTATTGTGACCCTGATTGTTGAAGCTCCGAGTGAGTTCGGGCTTACGGTAGGGTTGTTGTTGTGGGGGGTTCGAGGATGAGGATCCGGTATTGTCAAACTTTCTCTTTCCGTTGCTCGGGTTGTTGTTGCTATTGTTGTCAGTGTTCGGGTTGTCATGGGCTTTAGTGGTTGAACCCCTAGGTGGTACCGCACCTTGGGTCACTGCTTGATCCGTCAGTTTGTGAGCTAAACAGATCGCTTGTTGAATCGTGGCTGGTCTGGAAGACGTCACCATGCCCTGAATTTGCGGTGCTAACCCATCAATATACATTTCAATCCTCTTACTCGGCGGATCTACCATCCGCGGACACATCACCGCTAACTCGTGAGAACGGGTAGTGTAAGCTTCGATTTCTGAGCCCACCATCTTCAATGACCAAAATTCTGACTCTAACTTTGCAATCTCTTCTCTCGGACAGTACTCTTCTCGCATCATGTTCTTGAACTCCTCCCAGTTCATAGTGTTAGCCAGTTCCAATCCAAGGATCTGCACGTTTGCATTCCACTAAGTGAGGGCAGAATCCTCAAGTGTTCCAACAGCGAATTTGACCCTACTGGCAAGGGGACAATTACACATCTCAAACGCCGATTCGGCCTTCTCAGCCCAACGCAGGAAGCCTATAGCTCCCTCAGTGCCCTTAAACGTACTGGGCTTGCAGTCAAGGTAATTCTTGAAGGTACACGTTCCAATTGGACCTCCAGCTTGGTTCTGAACATGTGCGGCTAAAGCGGCCGCCGCATGGTCGTTCAGCAGAGTTTGGAGTTCAGCTGCAGTCAAGTTGATGTTACCACGTCCGTGTCCAGCGTTTCTTCCGGCCATTTCCTAGAATCACAGTATAAAATGTTAAACATGAATTTTTCTTTCATATTCAACACACCATACATGTAATAAAAAGATAGGTAAGAAAGAAATAAGAAACAACATCACATCACAACCATATATTAATCTAATTAATAATTCATGATTAAAGCCATTGTATTCGCTACAAAGTATTTCCAATCAATCCTTAAAATCATAGAAAATAATAGTTCGGATGGAGACAACCTCTCCATCTAGATGTCATCATCACTAGATGTCATCATCAGAGGACACCTCTGAGTGTGCCTCCTCCTCAGCCGGTTCTTCCTCCGGTTCTTCTTCAGGTTCCTCCTCGGGATCTTCCTCGGGGTCCTCCTCAGGCTCCTCTTCGGGATCTGCCTCAGGCTAGGCCTCAGGCTCTGCCTCAGGTTCGGCTGCGTTCTGAGCAATTTGCATTTGTAAGACATCGCAACGCTCTAAAGCTATCTCGGTTCGGGTCCTTGTTACTTGGAGTTGCTCTTGCAAGTCTATCATCTAGGCTTGCATCTTTCTCATAATCCTCATCTGTTGATCACTAGCCTCTTGCATTTCCTTCATTGCCGCTGCCATGCGGGCAATTTCCTCCTTAGTCTCGGTTCCATCTTTTAACAGTCCGGAAACGTTAGCTCTCGTATAACGCATGTAACCCACGTCACGCTCCAAACAAGAAACGACAGCTGCGAGAACTCGCTCTACAGGTTCGGTTATGGGTGGTAGGGTGTTGGGATAAGCAGGGTGGCTCGGGTGAGGTAACGGGGGAACTTGTTCGCGATAGACCATACGTCTGATCATATTAGGGTACCAATCCCAGCTAACTTCGTTTTCGTTCATGCCTCCGGATAAGCGGTACCTCTTCGGTGCGGGAGCTTCGAGTTTCGGGACTACACGGGTGGTGGCGATGCGGTAGGTAACTGCGGTTCCTTCCCGTGAGCATGAGTCATCGGATCGGATGATGATGATGATGGCGTCGACATTCCTACAGGTAAGCCGTGTATGCGCGCGCGTATGAGTGAAAGAGGTAAAGAGATAAGATAACAAAGACTACACAAATCTATGCAGTGCGTATCATTATAACTAATGGGTTGTCGCGGTTATAGTCTAGTATGCATGTAGCTTCTAGTTCGCTATAACCAATGTCTCTTATACCAATTTGTCACACCCTAAAAGTCCACTAACGGAGTTTTACCGTCAGAGGGTGTGAACTAACAGGATCAGATTCATTAGTTATAATCAAACCATAAAACAAAGTTTCAAAATCATGAAAACGTTTACGAGTAATTAAATGCGGAAGCGTAAAAACCATAGAAACCAATGTTGCGTCACGCAGGACGACTTAAAACCCAATGATAACAGTTTAAAATAAGTTTGCATTATTAAAAGTGTTTCAAGCAATGCATGATCCTAAACCGCGCGCCCGCCTCGGCTACCTGAGAATAACATACCAAAAGTGTCAACACAAGGTTGGTGAGTTCACAAGTTTATATAAAATAAAGCGTTTAGCGTTTTGCGTTACAGCGTTTTGCATTACAGCGTTTTGCGTTACGAGATAGTGTTATGTCAATTATATATCTATAGGTAGCTAGCCTATAAAACAAGTATCACTAAGTGTTCGACACCGAAGCTGACTGTTTATCATTTGCCTTGCCACCAGGTCTATCCCGACCATGGTATGTGTTTAGCCAAGATTACACCCACTCGACCTCCAGTCGAGTTTAGCGTTGGGTGGGGTTTGTCAAACCCAGTAGTACTACTCAACAATGACTCGCTATTATCCAATATTAAACGGTTCGATGTGAATGAAGGACTTTAGTTATTGCGTTTGCCACTTAGTCTTTACAAGTGATATATAATCTATATTAACAAAATCTTAAATGCGTTTTCGGAGTATGTTATCTCCCCCAAGTGAAAAGCGTTTGAAAACAGTTTAAAAAGGGGAAAGTGAAACTCACTGTTTGCGAAGTATTCCCAAAATAATTCATCAAGATGCGCGTCACAGAAAAACTCTCTCTAGCGTTCTAAAACAACAAAGAGATTTTTCTAAGTGTCGGAATATTATCGAGTCTCTAGACCCGGCACATAATACCTATGCACACAACATGTTTCGTGTTTCGTTTGTGAATCGTGTGTGACTTTAACAAGTGTATTTGTGATACGTTACATGTGTAAGCAATTATTTACGTGTCATGTATTCATAATGTACGTCATTAGCAATTACTCCCCGTAAGGGCAATTTGGTCAACACATAACAATTAACTAGCCATTATTCCCCACGAGGGCAATTTGGTCAAATCATAACAATTATATAGCAAGTATCATGTTTCATGCATTTTCACAAAATTCAGCAGCTAGTTTCACCGAGATAGAAATTCTACTTGAAAGATTGTACTGTTCCACCGATCATAGCATCTCAATTAATTTACCAAAAATCATCACAAAAGAATATATGTGTTAGGTTTCCAGAACATATTTTATTTTATTTTTATTCCATATAGATTTCTCATAATGATCAAAACATTACAGCAAACTCATAACAGTCAAATTCATGCGCAACAGAATGTTATTTGAAATTACTGTTAAATGAAAAATCCAATAAGTGCAAGACCACTTGGGTTAGGTTTCTAACTCAATAAGTCAACTTCCAGAAGTGGAACCAACCCAATTGGTCTCGTAGTTCATGAGATATAATATTTACAAAACAACCTAACAGCAGGTCTAACAACTCAGCTTTGCACAACGTTTTTGTAAAATCATAAAAGTTAACTTTTACACGTCCAAAAATTGCAAATTTATATTCTTTAGAAACTAGACTCAACCTAGTTTACTGTAGTATTAATAATCTCAACCAATTTTCACCTTTACACCCTGTTACAGTCAATTAAACATCAATAACACAATCTGTCTAGAAACTGTTTGCATCCAAACTCAACATATTAACTATCTATGAACCATAATTCATTCATATAACACTCTAGACTCCATAATCACTATCCATGCACATCAATTACACATTACATACATGATTAGGGTTTTTGTTTGAACTCAAATCAAAGACACAACAATTAACATGTAGCAATATCAATTCTAGTTATCAATTCATCATCAATACATCATCAAATCAAACAAACTCATATGAACACAATAACATGTAAAAATCGGAATCTAGGGTTTGTAATTAACCCAATAAAAGTCAAGATTAAGTACAAAGGATGCATAGGATAGTCGTTTATACCTTCCTAGCACCTTAATCTTCAATCAAAAGCTTTAAATTGATTGTATGTATGTGTGTGTATGTCGACGGCAGCCAAGGGAGCCAAGGGGGGGGGGGGGGGGGGCGATCGGATTGTGTGGGGAGGAGGAAAGAGTTAGGGTTAACATATTGTAAATAATAATATGTTACACCTTGGCCCTTCCACTTCTAAGTATTACTTATCTAGCTTAAACTAACTTGTTTACATCTTGAGTTAGTGTTTTAACCAATATTATCACATAACACATAAGTCTAACACCTAATTATCACATAATTATTGTTTTGACGTTTTTCGTTTATTCACCAATCGTTTGCGTCAACTCGTTTGCGTTTCAGTGCAATTCCCGAAAGACTACACATGTAGTAAGTGTTAAGCGTCATTTAAACCCTAGTTTAAATGTAATGAGGTGTGCGTTATAGATTCAGTGATCTTAAGTTTGAATTGACGGAGTTGAGTTAACGGAGTTAACCTGAAATTGACGATTGTCACAAAAACAAAGGTAATACCATTACATATAACCAAGTTGAAAAGTAAAGGTCAAAGCCAAAACACTAAAAGGTCAATACGTTCACACAAACCAAAACAATAAAAAGTCAAGACCGTTACCCACGTTGTGCATTTGTAGTTGTCATCCCATAATTACCGGTGCATGGTTTACGATTATGGCCAAAACCACCACAGTTTCTGCATTTTACAGTGCCTCCTTTTCTTGTCATTCTTCCTCCCCTAGAAAACACTTTCTCAACTTCTTCTATTCATTTTGTCCTTTTATCCTCAGCAACTCTTTTTTCCTTCTCATCCCATGACTTATTTCTCTTTTTCTTTGGCCTTTCAATCTATACAAAAGACATAATAACATATTGAATTAATACTTTATTGAACATTTTTTTTTCAATTGTAATATTATATATAACATAATATATATTAATTTTATATATTTAGTTATTGAAGCTCGGGCTCAGTTTGTTACCTGTGTATGATGTTTTGGTGGAATCAGTGTTGCTGGACACCGTGAAGACATCCAATAATCTTCACTTGGGATTGGCATTATTTGGTTATCATACACCCTTTTCCAAGTATTTAACCAGTAAGTCTCAAACACCCATTGCTCAGTTATGCCAACATTCATACTATTAATAGCCATGTCATTTATAGCCGCCACTGCATGTTTACACGGCATCCCAATCAAATTCCACTTCCTGCAAGTGCATGTTTTATATTTCACCTTCACCACACATTAAGACCTTATACTGTTCACCTATTAATATAAAAAGCAACTTTAGAATAAAAAAAATAAGAATAATGAATGTCATGTAATAGTATGTTACCTGGTAATTATGAGCATCCACCATAAGAACAGTCAATTGTGATGCCTCAGTCTTGATATCTTTAAATGTTTTTGTAGCATTTGGTGTTAAAGGGTCTGCAGCCTTTGAAACCATCTTTTTCACATTAATAATTCTCTTTTTCATATACTCTCTGATATACTCCATGAATTTTATCTCAAGCTTGTCCCTTGCTCCAACCAATTGCTTGTTAAAGCTCTCACACATATTGTTCAATTGAATATCACACTTTGCCATACCTGAATTGTAACAACTCGGGTTTTTCATTTATTATTAACCGACCCTTTTTTTTTGTTTTCGGTAATTTAATTATATATATATATTATATAAATTATTTTCATTATAATTCTTTTCTTTATTTGTAATTATTTTATGATTATTATTCATTATTTAATCATCCTTATTAACTTTGATGAAATAACAAAATACACTTTTTAACAAGTTTTAGTTCATTTTGTACTCATGCTTGAACATGAAGGACCACATTGCAAATCTAACCACATATTATATTATTATAATCCAATAACCCAAACCCAACTTTGATATCCAAACCCGTCTGGACCAAACCGTAGACCCGTTTTGATTTCTTGCTGCTTAATGCTCGTCACATAATTGGAAATAATCATTTAAGATCGTTTATATTTCTTAAGCACCTTCACCGACGTTCTGAATTAGGAAAACGCAATAAAAAATATACAATTTGACTAATATACGAACACGGCATATATCATAACATCATTAAGCCCCAATGATTAATAAGAATGCAATTAAAATCAGTCACAGCTTCCCTTCATCAATTCGAGCCTAAACCTAGGATGAATTGGATTATCGTTTCTTCAATCGCATGCTCTTGACCTGTGCGCCGCCGTCGACTATAACAACCAATTAAACGTGATTTGACCTGCAAGAGAGGTAATTTTTATGTGTTATCAGTTCGTCTTTAATCCAAAAAGATTAACCCTTTGCTTAATTGAATAAACATTGAACGGATTACGCGATTTCAATTCTAGGGTTCATATGGATTGGGGTTTTACTGGGTATTGTAGTTAAATTAATTTTCTGATACATAAACAACCAAACATCACAACGCAGTTGGTTCAGTGGTGTGTGTGTCCATTGTCTAAGCCGGCCAGGGACGCGTGTTCGAGCCCTGGCCAGCCCAGTTTTGCTTTTCTTTTTGTTATTTTGGTTTTAAAGGTTAAACAAATTAAAAACCATTATAATATCAAATACATACTATTTTATTTAACCGGCACTTTTAATTCGCGTTTCCTCGTCATGGAATGTTTTGCGAACTTGCCATATATATATATATATATATATATATATATATATAAACAAACTTCGTTAGCATTTTAAAATGCAAATTTGTTTAAATATTATTATTAAAATTAGTTATTTAAAAACGTTTATTTTATAATTATTTATTTAAAGTATTATGTATTTATATCATATTTACTTTAATATTATATCTCAATTTATAGTAATCGGATCATTTTATTTAGTTTGTATATTTAGTTTTTTAACCAAATATTCATATAATAAGTATTTTTATATCAAATCTATTTATTTTTATTTATTGCATTTATATAAATTGGTTGTATATCTATCAAGTATGAGCAATGAAATTTTATAAATAATAACAACAACATTATGTATAAATAACAACAATAATAATCGTTTTACAATAATAATAGTAATAATAGAGATCAATCGTTCAAATCCAATAAACATTCTAATCACAATGCTTAACTCAAATCACATCGAAACCTTAATTAATTAAATCGTGTTATACCTCTTATAATTAATTTATTACCATTATTAACTAGGAATCTTTGACGGTATATCCCGAAGGATTCATCTCTCTCACATCATCACTTATATTTCGTTCATCCGATCAGGTGAGTAATCACTCCCCTATTTTACTTGTTTTCAAATGTTTTGGGGACACTTGCATATCATTTATCAGATTATTTATCTTATTATTTCTCAACACAAACTGTGATCTTTCTACTGTGTATCAGTTGAACGATAGTCTGTTACTTGCTATTTGCTTACTTGCTTACTTGAATCGCATTCGGGGAGGTCCAACATAATCTCATTATAGTATGATCATACGACCGTCGTAGTGGCCGGAGCCCGATCGCATTGGTAATGGTTTCACCGACACCTCATTTTTGGTAATCAATGCCCATTCGCATGGCAACGGTTTAGCCCTTTCTTTATTGTTGATTGTTTATGTATGTGCTATGGTTTAATTGTTTACTCACAGATAACAATTTTGCCTATTTTTTTAGTCACTTATATCATTATATATTATTACCATTTTTGTTTGTGTCAAAACTGGTGATCTACTCACTCAACATGTGTTGTTGACAAACATATATTTTGTACGCATTTACAGGTTATAGATTTGGATTGCTTATCGAACTGAAGCTCACATAGAGATGACTTTAGAATAAAACATATACAACAATAGTTGGTTTTGTATTTGTAATTTTCTTTATTTTTGTTGTATATGAATGTTACTAATTATGTTCGATGTTTACCAAGTATATTCGAATATACTTGTGTGATTTTGTGAAAACTGTGTTCTTCAAGTATAATTGTATTTTTGGAATATACTTGTGTGTTTTATTGATGATTTTATCTCCTTCGAGTATACTTGATTAATTTATTGACGTGTTATGTTTTTTAGTGTGCTTGAATGATTAGTTGTGAAATACAGGTGCTTTTGAGTACACTTTGTGTTCTCGAGTACACTTTGTGCTTAATGTACACTTTTGTAAATGAAATGATGATTTAAGTGTTTTCAGGCATACTTAATATAGTTGAATGTTGTCGAGTAAGCTTGATAATATTCTAGTAAACTTTTTCCCTCGAGTATACTTGGTAATATACCTTTGGATAAAGTTAATTTTGATTAATTTTATTAAGTCTATTTTTGAGTAATATTCAGAATTTCTAAGTTATTTTATTAAGAACTTTATTGATCTCGAGTAAAGTAGTCTACTTGAATAACTATAGTTGATTATGAAACTTGTGATTAATTTCTCGAGTAATCTTGTATGTTCGAGTATACTCCTTTCATCATTGTTCACTTAGTGTATTTCTAATACAAAACTAAGATCGAGTATACTTCTTCTCGAGTATAGAAACTTTTCACTCATTTTTCCCTCTCTACACTATTACACATTGCTTATGCCCTAGATATTGATCCGTTGCTCCTTCAACCGCTCTGAATATTATCATCTATTAAAATTCCGACTTGGTAAGCTTTAATTTAATGATTTCTGACACTCATTAACAGAATTTAGGACTTTGATTTAAAATTTTACTAACGTCTCTTTTTATGTGTAGGTTCTCAATTGTCGAAAAACAGGTTCATAAAGAATACATTTTTATACTTTCTTCTTCAATTATTTTAACATGCATGCTCAAAACACTTTTCAAATGACTAATCTTTCCTTTGAATGTGTTTGTTTGTGATTGTGAAGAAAATGGCATACAAGTTTGAGACGAAGCATAATATGTGCGCTTTCCTCCAATTCACAAAGGAAAATCAACCATTGTAGCTAATGATTAGCTGGTTGAACCTCTCAAACTTGAGGTTTGCTGACTGAGGACCCCATCATTTACAGAAATCATCATACTGATTTGTGGGGTTCAACACAATTTACCGATTATGTAAATGAAAAAAGAATTAAAACTACCGTGCTTGGAAGGGAGATAGAGATAACCGAGAAAACCATAAGCATGAGCTTACTCCTGCAAGATAATTTTGCTGAACAACTTTCTTACTCACAACAAAGATTATTGAGGATAATCCAAGAAACTATGGGGTATTAAGGAAACATTAATTAAGGGTAATTTCAATAGAGAATGTTCCCTCTAATTTACAGATTCTTAATATATCATGTAACTAAAAGTTTGTTGCTAAGAAGGGGTACCTGGACATAATTAAGTAGAGAATTGGCGACAGCTATAGTGGCTATTTTGTACAATAGCCTATTTAATTTATCATGAATAATCTTTGAGGGGTTGGTAATTAATATAAGAAGGAGGGAAGCTGATAAATTACTCACGTACCCAAGATTCTTGCAAATTATCTTTAATGGGTTACTACCTGATCTACCTACTATTGGTGCAACACTTGTCTTACAAGTATAATGTTTATAGGAGAATCAATAGATTGGCTTCCACCGGTCAATTCAATCAAGAAGTGGAATTTGATATACTACCTTGGTTGGTAAATGAAAACATTGAAGTGATGGAGGTTCCTGCTTCACCTGCAGTGAGCAGTGATGAGGAGAGTAGTGATGATGATTCAAGAGATGAAGATGATGGTCATGGTGATGCACCTGGAGATGGGATGAATTAGAAGAAAATGTGGCTGATGTTCAAGCACATGCTGATGAAGAGGTTAATTACAATGAAGTGGTTGAAGATGTGATCCAACAAATAACTGAGCGTACACCACCAATTTCTCCTGAACATATACATGAACCATATATCCCTTCCCCATAACACACACCAATCCAAATTCAAACCCATGAACCTTACATACATGAACCAATCAGTGACACAATTCTTCAACCAACACCTGATGACGATATATCCCAAAATTCCTTGAAGCCTTCTCATTAACCAACCCGATTCTCCCATCCATTCCCAATCCTACTCCCAAGACTATGCTCAAACAGACCATTCCTCATCATCATCATCCCCAAACCCAATCCAGACACAAACATTACTTATCCAAACCAAAAACCAATTACCTCGCCAAAGTTCACCCATTATACAAAGCCCGGAACATCCAACCCAAACCCAAACCTCCCAAGCCTCTAAACTAGAACCATTCAACCAATCACCATCATCATCTCCCTGGCTTACCTTATTAACCAGAAACTTTGATTTATTGATGGAAAATACTCACTTGAAAGCAAGAAACAAGGAATTGGAAAAATTGCTAGAAAATGCTTTAAAGGAAATTCAAACACTGAAAACTCAAATCTCTGAGGTTGAGAAGACCTCAGATGCACCAAAACAAGGGAGAATGTTCCTGAACCTAAAAATTCATTGAATATTGTTGGCATGATCTATGATGAGAGTGAAGAAGAGGAGGATGTGGAGGAATAAGTGACAGAAGAGGATGAGATTATGGAGGATGTGAGGGATGTAAATGAAAAGATAGTTAACGAGATTGTGGAGGATGTGGTGATAAATCAAGATGCCGAAGATGATGAAATGATTGAAAATGATCCAGATCTTGAAATTTTATATGGTGATTTTGGAAATATTGATACCTTGATTGCGACTGAAAAGTAGATTGTTGATGAAGAATTAGAAGATCTTTTTAAGGAGATTGATATCCTGTAATAAAAAAGGTTGGACCTTCTAAGCCAGTACATGATGATGAAGACAGAAGGAAAATGAAAGGCAAGGCTGTGGCTGAAGATGAGAGCCAATTACAGCCTCTAAAAAAGAAAATAAGCTCAAACTATCACATCCTGGATAAGGATAACTCTTCTCATAAGGACAAATTATTGCATGATCAGTTGCTGAAAGAAATGTTTGATAGGGAATTTCTTAACTACATGTTGTTTAAGAAGGAACTAGATGAACAAAGAATCTTGATGAAACAAATAGAGATTCAAAATCTGCTAAGGAGTTGGATCAAGAGGTTCTTGAAGGCCTTTTAAAACTCAAACATGATGAAGACGTTGAAAAATCTCTGGCTTGGTTGTTCAAAAGTTTCAACATGAAAAGGATAAAATAAATGAAGAAACAATTGAGACCACTCCTGAACCAACAAATCAATAAACTGTTGATAAGCAATTGGTGACTGAGCTTGATATGCAGAGAATACATGATGAAATTGCAAAGAATGTATCTGAAAAGGTGATATCAAGCTTATTGGAAAGGATTGAAACTGCTGAAAGGGAATGGCCAGTCGAAGTGGTGAAATACGCCAGAAAAAGAAAAATAGATGGCCAAAACATCCGTAACTTTAACAAGTCAAAATAAAGGCAGAAAAGGCATGAAGAAGCAGAGAAAGAATAGAAAAATGAAGAATCATTTCATTCCATCCCACTTCAAATAATCAAACCTGAAGATCTTGAGCAAACTGACATTATAGACTTCAATGAACTCAAATTAGGGCACTGGAAGATCTAACTGACCAAGAAGAAGATGAAGAGGATGAAGCTGAGAAAGAGAAAGAGGTTGAACATGATTCAACTCAAATTCATTTATATGTTATTCATATTGAAAATATTGAAGCAAGAATGGAAGAATTGAAGAGGCAAGATCCCAGAATAATTGCATTGTTGAATCATGGTATGGAATTTGATGTAATCATGAAATTAAGTTATGAAGACATTGAACATTTGCTGAGAAAAATGAGAGAAGTTGAAAGAGAAAGAAGAGATGAAAAGAAGAGAATATTGAAAATGCATATGGATTATCTCCTAGGATGCAATTACAGTCAAGACCATCTAAATAAAATGTCATATGAAGATATCTTGAAACTTAGCAATGCCTTACAAGCTAAAGAAGAAGAAGAAGAAGAAGAAGAAATGAACTAAAAGCCAAAGAATAATTGGAGAAGAAGTCCAATGTGTTGAGAAGGTTTGGTGGTAAGGCTGGATATTTAGTTGAACATGGCTTTCCATTTACTCTAGTTGAAATTGTGAAGATAAAAGAAGTGGAAGGAAAATTCAATTTATTAACAAAGAAAACACATGATGAGGAGAAAATAACTGCCAAACAAAAGAAAGAAATAGATGAAAAAGACAAGGCAGAAAAATAAGATAAAGAAAGGAAAACGTTGGCTGATAAAGCAAGACTAAGGGCTGAGAAGGAAAGGAGTGTTCTAAATGCTCAACAACAAGAGTTACTAGAGAGAATAATGACAGCTAGGGATGCACATGCAAACATTATCAACTTATCAAGAACTCAAAAGAAAGAACTGTATGATATGGAGTTGAAGAAATATCACGAGGAGTTAAAAACACAAGAGAGAATTGATGAGCTTGTAGATGAAGAACCTTTGGAATATGAAGAAAAATTAAATATTTTGAGAGACATTATGGTGAAAAAAAGGGATGCCTGAGGGAGTATTTGATAATCTAGGTAAATTTAACATCACAGAAAATATCTGGTCAATAATGTCAATTTCCAAAGTCAAGGGACCAATTCTGCCATTTTCCAAACTCCAAGGTTAAAAATGAAAATTCTGATTCTTTGGCCCATCGCGATACGCGACGGCATTAGGATCAAAGTCATCGCGTATCGCGATGACCTGTCTGACATAGTGTGACATGTGGAAGACGGTGTCATAGTGTGTCGCCACGTGTCACCACGTGGCAGCACGTCCGCCACGTGGCAGGTCTACGTGGTGACTGGCCAAGCCTACGTCGCGATACGCAACGGGCTAGCCAAGAAGGCCGTCGCGTATCGCGACGGGCTCCAAATTTTGCCTATAAATAGAAGGCTACGGGATTTCATTTCCCACACAGCAAAATCAGTAACATCTCACTAGCCTTTTATATCATACCTCAAAGTTCGTGCCAAACCCTCGATCATTACCTTGATAATCGTGCCCTCGTTACCCCGATAATCGTGCCACCTCCCAACAACGTTTAAAGAAGAAGTTGTTATTATTGTAATTTAACGACGATCATATCGAAGACGTGTCGTGAAGTATGGGTGCCTCGTAAAGCGTGCCGACATGGAGGTATATTGGTGTGACTCGTTTTGGGTGCCGAAGCGAAGAATTGGTCAAAGAGAAAGTTGAAATAGTAAAAGGTGTCAAAGTGCTGCCCAACTTTTTAGGGTATTTATAAGCCGACAAAGGTAGGCATAATGCCCGAATAAAATAATAATAAAATATTATAAAGGCATAAAACCTAAAGTCGAGGAAATACTCGATACCTCGATAAAACAAAAGGAAAATATAACAAAGAAAAGAAAAGAAGGAAAATATGAATAAAATATCTATATGTGTGATTATTCTTTGTTATAAATATTATTTATGTAATAATAAGTATTCTTAAATAATAAATAAGAAGAAAGATATACGTTTCTTAAAGAAGAAGAAACGTAGGGTTTTAATAAATAAGATATCTATAGGTTATCTTATAAAGAAAAATATTTTTAAACTAAATGTTTAAAAAGAAAAGAAAACAGATTACTTTATAAACTAGAGGTTTTAAAGTAAATCGAGGTGGCGATTATAAAACTAAGACTAAAGGTCTTAAGTCGGATTGTATAATCTGACTAACAAATAGTTATACTCGTACTATAGGTGCGAGATAGCAAAAGGGAAAGACCCTCGGACGGTGATTGAAGCCGATCCCAATCAAAAGGTGAATACGCCCCACTTTTACAAACTTATTTTTAAACGAGTCAACATGTTATGTTAAAAACTTTACATGAGAGTAAGTGTCTCTAAAAACATTATTAATAAGAGTAAAAGCTTAGCCCTCAGGCTGTAGTATATGTTTGTCTGGATCCTTACATATGTGGTAAAATGCGGTGGGCACATCGCACCACGCTTGGTCACGACCTCTAGCCACGATAGGCCGGACCTAAGTATGTTCGAGTGAGACTGACCATGTGTATATATATGGTACCTAAGTATGTCGAAACGCTGCGGTGTTTTGCTGGGGTGACCTAGTGTAGAGACTCAAGTTTATAATGATATTGTTTTGACTTAATTATTCCTAAGCCAAGATGGGCCGAGACTTACGTGGTCTCGAGGGGTGATTAAGTAAAAGAAAATATTTTAGCGTTAGCATATTCACCATGATTCGTTGCTGACGTATATTTTGAAATATTTTGCAAGTAATCAGAAATAGCGCTTGTAGAAATGAAGGGCTCAAGATTCCGATGACTCGGATATTTTGTTTTATAAATTAAATGGTGGTTTTGTAAAACTTATGAACAAGTAAACGTAAATGGAACTTTCATTCCATCCTTTGTAATGTAAATATTTATAACTTTAAATCCACATGTTTTATAAAGTCTTCCGCTAATAACCCGTAACTCTGATTTACTTACAAATGTGGTACCAACTGTTGGTCACACTCCTAGGCCTTAAATGGGGGTGTGACAGGTTGGTATCAGAGCCATCGATCCTAGCGAATTGGGTATTAAAAGATAATACCCAAGCTTCGATCCAAGCATAGGAAAATATTTTACTTGTTTATTTGAAATAGGGATAAGATTGGCTGGTAACCCTTTATTTCCCTCTCCTCATTCTAAACCACCTAATTTAGATGTCTTTCGATAAATTAATGGAGTATTATGACAATGAAGCAAAAAGAGCAGGAAAATACTACAAATTCCCAAAAGATATCATGAGTAAAGATTATTACGAAGCATTCTTCAATTCCGACGTGGAACATGATCAATACCCCGGTACTAAACAAAGTCCAATTTACCATCTAGATAACACTCCAAGTCAAGTATATCAAGCACCACGTCACTCAAGCTACCATCCATCAAGCTTACCCATGTATCAACCATCCGAAGTCCCAACGTATCATCCTTCATACGCTTTTCTCTTCAACCGACCAATCAAAGAGGAACCCCGATCTTCGTCATCAGATTGGATGCAATACCACTCAGATCAGCGAAGGTGGCATACCGGAACTTCTACCATGGATTCTGCCGACTCACGTCTCAACAAAGAGGGACCATCTCGCAAACCTAAAATAAGGGTGATGATGCCGTATGAGAATTTCCACATGCCTGCAATATCAAAGGAGATTGCCCAATTTACATATATATATAAATTTTATAAATTTATATATATAAAATTTATATATATATAAATTTTATATATATATATATATATGTATATATATATATATGTATATATATATATATATAATATGTTGTATAAATAAAATTTATATCACGTTATGATATATATTGTGAAATAAATGAACTTGTGTTTAAAGAAAAGTAATTTGTTAAATTACAGATAAAAGACAAAACATTGAAAAGAAAAGATAATGTCTCAATCAAGTAACAATCGTGAGGCTTCTCGAAAAGAAGTCGAAAAAAGAAAAGAGAAAGAAAAGGAACCTGAAAATAAACAAGATGAAATAATTCCTGAAAAATACATGAATCAAATACAAAAGATGATAAAAGATGCGGTTAGAGAAGAATCCGAAGCTAGATCACAATCTAGGCAATCCCTCTGATGGTGATTGGAAAAGAAACAAGGCCGACAGATTGAACTCCCATCAGACTAAGTTTTCATGTTTCAAAAACGTGATGGAAACTCGGTTTTGTTCCCAAGACCAAGCTTGGCCTCCATATCGAAATTGTTCTGGAAGTCAAAGTGCAATGTGTCTTTTGTCCGAAAACCAGAGACAAAGTCAACCATTTATGTTAATAACAAAATTTTAAAATCTGAATATAAATGGTTGCCCAAATCTCTGGTGTCCAAGCCATCAAAATCTTCATGCTCGATCTTAGATAATCAGGAAGATAGGTCATGGCAACCTGTAAAAGTTTAGATGAATTAGGCTTACCCAGTTCTAGTATGGATTGGGTGTCAAAAACTAATTAATCTCGCACATCGTGCAAGAACAACTACGGAGGAATATCATCAGACCTTAATATGTTGATAGTGGTTGTTCCAGGAGCATGACATGAGACATCTCTCAACTGCACAACATTTAAATATCTAATGGAGGGTATGTTTCCTTTGCGGGAGGAGAAAAGGTAAAGATTACATTGAAGGGTACTAAAAGTAACGGTGTTCTTAAATTTGAGAATGTTAGTTTTGTTTCAGAACTGAAACACGGTCTGCTTAGCGTCTCGCAGATCTGTGATAAAGAATTTTCAACTCATTTCACTAACAAAGGGTGTCTTATTTTAAAACCTGGTATCATCATACCAGAAGATTGGGTTCTTGTTCGATCATAAAGAAAAGATAATGCATACGTGATCGACATGAACAAAAATGTTCCAGATGAAATTACCTGTCTATTTTCAAAACTGTCGGATAATAATGCCATGCTCTGGCATCGTCATCTTAGTCATGCTAATGTCAAAACTTTAAATTGTCTTGCCAAAAATGACATAGTCCGTGGTTTGCTTGTTAAAGATTTTGTAACAATTGAAAAATGTGTAGCTTGTGCTTTAGGAAACATCATTGTAAATCTCACAAGCCAAAACTGGTCAATACTATTTCCTCAGTTTTCAATTGCTTCATATGGATTTGTTTGGTCTGGTTCACGTATTGAGTCTTTCTTGCAATTCTTATTGTCTGGTTATTACTGATGACTACTCACGTTTTACTTGGGTGTTTTTCTTGTCAAATAACAGTGAAACTGCAGAATTGATAAAACGCTTTATGGTGCTTATGGAGAATCAACTCAATCTGAAGCTAAAAGGAATTCGCTGTAACAACGGCTCAGAGTTCAAGAACTCTACGTTGAATTGTTTTTGTGCTGAAAATGGAGTACTTAGACTATACAGCTTAGCTCGCACACCGCAACAAAATGGTGTTACTGAGAGAAGGAACAAAACTCTAATTGAGGCTACAAGAACTATGTTGTGTAATTCGAAACTACCTCTGTTGTTCTGGGCTGAAACGGCCAACACCGCTTGTTACATTCAAAATCGGGTGTTGATCAACAAATCACAGATGAAGACTCCCTATGGTAGGTGAAGCGCTGGAGTGGTGGATGATGTACATAGAAATATACATCTTTTCGGCATCAAATAATCTCTAAAAACTGCAATTTCTATCCAATAACATAACATAAAAGGCTACTTATTATAATAAAACATAATTTCAGGTGAAACCAAACCCCAAACGAAGAAACGAGCAAAAAGACGAAGAAAAACAGAAGAAAACACAAGAAAACAAAGAAACACGCCCCCGTGTCTCAAGAAACACGCCCCCATGCTTCTGACATAAGAAAAGACAAAATCTGAGAAACAAAAACACGGGGCCGTGCTCAGCATGCACGGGGCCGTGGACGGAAACGCAGAAAAGACAAAGAAGAATTGAGCACATGTCACTAAAAACCATAGGGCCGTTGCCACCTCACACAAAATACAAAACAAATCTGGCACATGTCATAAATATACATAGGGCTGTGCTCATCATGCACGGGACCGTGCCTTATCATCCAGATTGCCTATAAATAGTGGCTCATGTTGCATTCATCAAGTGTGCCTTGAAAAGAATCCTCTCCGGTTTTCACTTATAAAAACACACACTAACACTCACCTTGAAGATCTAGTGAAGAGTTTGAAGGTTTGGAGGTCATCACCACTAATCATCATAATCAACCATCATTACCATCATTAAGAAGAAAGATTCATCTATATTTAGTTAGATTGTTCCAAGTTTAATCATGTATTTGTTATTATCAATCATCTTAATATTTATCATTATGCTCATTATGAGCTAAACTCCTTTTACCATCTAAAATCTATGAAGAAGCTTTGTTTTACTTGATAATGAATCAAGACATGTGATGTAGTCTAGTAAAGTACATGGTTATATTAGAATTATCTTTTGATGAGAAATGTTTCACCATCTTAAATCACTAATTCAAAGTTGGTGGCTGTCAATCTCATTGGCAATCGTTCATGATCGATTCATGTTCTTGAAAGATAGAAATACTTTGATACATTATCGAAACATGGATCCTTATATTGTACTTGGAAATGATGAGATATATGTTATGGTGTATTTTTCTAAACCTTGGTAATCCTAAAATGGCGTTGCTTAGGATATCAAATTAGTTAAAGAAACCATATGTTAACGGAATGTGTAATTATAACCTACTTAAATCAACCAAGGGGAGGTTATGTGATGAACTACAACCACCCGAAGTTGTTAGAATTGGTATTCGAGAAATTGAAGTCAATCCTAATCTTTCTACTTTACGAAACTACTTGCCAAATTAAATTGACATCATTGAGATGGTATGACATTAGGAAAGGGTGGACTTTAAAATGCGCATACCATCTCCTTAGTGCCAAAGATGCTCACTTAAGGTTTAAGGAGCTATCTATCAAATATTACTACGACAAGTTTATCACATGTCTACATATTAATTATCAATGCTAAAATGGAGTGGATTATTGATCTTAGATGGTAACCTTCGCATAATTGAACAACTCGTTTGGAATTTCTTGTCTTGGTCACCTATATATTATATATATATAAGTATTTGCATTTTATAAAAAGTTCAATAATTAACCCCAAAATGACTAAAACCTCCGATTGAAGTAAAACAACGATTTATTATTAGAAACATTTGTGTCCACGGATCGATACTTGGTTCTTACCAATACTATTCTACATATACGATAGGTACACTTGCCTATTTTGTGTGTGTTTAGTCTTTTTAAAAATCACTTTTATAAATTTAAAACACCATCTTATGCAAAAGCAAATCATTCCATCCAATACTACTACACGCGCACACGCATCAAAGTTTTTGGCGCCGTTGCCAGGGACACAGTACGTTTCTAAGAACGATCCAAGTTTTAATTTAATCATTGTCTATAATTGTACAAAGTTTTAACTTCTATTTTATTTTGTTTTACCTTTATTTTTTATTAAATACTAAAATATATAATTTTTCGGCAAGCCTACTTTTATCTTTATTTACCTTACCTTACTTTATCTTAATTAATTTAAACCTTAGTTTAGTGTAGTTTAAAAATAACATAGCATAACTCGTAGTTTAATATTAGACTAACTTAGACTAACTTTAGCTAACTTTTACTCTAGTGCTTACTTTTAATTTATTCCCATGAATGTCCTCTACTTCTGAGCCTGAGCTTGTTTCTCCAATTTCTGAACCGGAACGACTCTTTCGTTGACGAACTCGTAAACGGACTACAGAAACCGCAGAAGCAATCAAAGATGAATCAGTAGATGCCACAACACCAGGAGAAAATCAAACCGAATAAATGATGGCGGCCCAGAACAATGAGCCGAACATGAGCCAATATGCCAAGCCATCTCTCGAAGGCTACGGCAATGGAGTGGCTCCACCCGAAATCACCGAAAATTTCGAAATCAAATCTAGCACCATTCATATGGTGGAAAATTCAGTTCAATTTCATGGTCTCCTTGACGAAGACCCTCTTTCTCACATATCTCGATTCTTACGAATCTGCGGAACCTTTAAAATCCAAAACTGTTCGGAAGATCAAATCAAACTCAAACTCTTTCCTTTCTCTCTGAGGGGCCAAGCCCTAGACTGGATAGAATCTCTTTCATCTGGTTTCATAACCACTTGGGACCAGATGGTTGAACAGTTCCTCCTCAAATAATTTCCGCCCAATAAAACTGCCAAATACCGAGCCAGCATTACCGGATTCCGGACCGATGATGATGAGTCGTTACACGCAGCATGGGAAAGATACAAAAGTCTTCTGAGAAGATGTCCACGCCATGGACTGAGCGTATGGTTACAAGTATAAAATTTCTTTGACGCACAATCCAGTCAAAACAAACAGGCCATCGACCAAATCGCTAGTGGAGACCTGGGATCCAAATCACCTAACGAAGCATTTGAAGTTCTGGAGAAGGCTGCAAAGAAGAGTTTCGCTTATAACCCACCAAGATCTACACCAACCCATAAAGGAATACACCACGTTGATTCCAACACTCTTGTCACAGCACACCTTGAAGCTCTTTCTAAAAAATTCGAACAACTTTAAGCCGAGCTTTCAAAAACCAGACTCACCTGTGACACTTGTGGATAAAATCATAAGAAGAATGACTGTAAACAAGTCATTATTTCCATGGAAGAAGTCAATTTTATCGCTAGACAGAACAACGCTTTCAGCAACAACTACAATCTAGGATGGAGAAACCACCCGAATTTCAGCTGGAAAGATGGAGGTAACACTCAACCTTTACCCGGATTCGAAAAGAGACCAATGAATCAATCCTTCCAGCCTAAACCTCAATACCAAGATCAAAGTTCTAGTAGAAATCAAAACCCAAGCTACTCTAAGATCGAAGAAATGTTAATCCAACTAATGACCGAAACAAATGAAGCAGAAAAGAAAGCCGACTCAAGAGCTGTTGATATCAGCGGAGTATTATTAAAACATGAAGCCGATCTCAAAAGTCAACAAGCATCACTTCAGAACCTAGAAACCCAAATTGGACAAATTTTCCGACAATTATCCGAAAGACCACCTGGCACTCTTCCAAGCAACACAATCACCAACCCAAATGCAACAGCTAACGCCGTTACACTCCGGAGCGGTACGACCACTGTTGTCTCACCAACTTCAGAACCAATTATGGAAAATAAGTCTCCTGATGAAACGCAAGTATGGGAAGTTTCTAGAACTCTTTAAACAACTCCATATCAACATCCCTTTTGTCAAAGCTATTTCTTAGATGCCAAAATATGCCAAGTTTCTCAAAGAAGTGCTGACAAACAAAAGGAAGCTGGAGGAGCTCTCGCATGTCACCTTAAGTGAAGAATGTTCGGCTGTCCTCCAAAGCAAGCTATCGACAAAGATGACCGATCCAGGGAGCTTTACTATCCCTTGTCTCATAGGAAATTTATTTGTTAGCAATGCCCTGGCTGACCTAGGAGCTAGTATTAATTTAATGCCTTATGCGGTTTTTGCAAAACTAGGGATAGGAGAACCAAAGCCCACCCGCATGATCATTCAGTTAGCCGACCGATCCGTTAAATATCCTCGGGGCATTGTTGAAAACATGCTTGTAAAAATTGACAAGTTTGTTTTCCCAGTAGATTTTGTGATTCTAGACATGGATGAAGATAAAAGTGTACCTCTAATTCTTGGAAGACCCTTCTTAGCCACCGCAAAGGCTATCATTGATGTTTGCACCGGTAAACTCACTCTTAGGGTCAATGACGAGGCAATCACTTTTGACATAGGAAAGTCTATGCAATATCCGCAATAACACGATGACACCTTATATTGTGTTGACATCATAGACTCCATCGTAAGTTGCTATATGCGAGATTCCTCTATCAATACTCCCTTAGAAACACAAGTCTTAGACAAAACACTCAACAAACCCATTTTAGAGAACGAAAATTTCAATAATAACCACCAAGAAGAATCAGAAATAATATGCGAAATCATTGAAAATAATGAAAAATCAAAACCCTCAATCGAAGAACCACCAGCCTTAGAGTTAAAAGAACTACCAAAACATCTCGAATACGCCTTTCTAGAGAAAGATTCTCAACTCCCAGTAATTATTTCATATCACCTTTCCAAAGAAGAGAAAGACGAACTTCTTAACGTTCTCAAAAACCATAAGAAGGCTATCGCATGGAAGATCATGGATATCAAGGGCATCAGTCCTTCTTTCTGTACTCACAAAATCCTCATGGAAGAAGAATACAAACCCGTGGTCCAACATCAAAGATGTCTCAATCCCAACATGCATGATGTGGTGAAGAAGGAAGTAATCAAATTACTTGATGCCGGATTAATCTACCCGATCTCAGATTCACCTTGGGTTAGTCCTGTTAAGGTAGTACCCAAGAAGGGAGGAATGACGGTCGTAATGAATGAGAAGGATGAGTTGATACCAATGAGGACCATCACAGGCTGGCGAGTTTGCATTGATTACCGGAAGCTTAATAATGCCACGAGAAAAGATCATTTTCCACTTCCTTTCATAGACCAAATGCTCGAACGATTATCTGGAAAAATGTTCTACATATTTTCTTGATGGATTCTCCGGATACTTTCAGATTCCCATTGCTTCTGAAGATCAAGAGAAAACTACTTTTACATGTCCGTACGGAACCTTCGCTTATCGAAGAATGCCATTTGGACTATGTAATGCTCCAGCCACCTTCCAACGTTGCATGGTGGCCATCTTTCATGAAATGATCGAAAACTCTATGGAAGTTTTCATGGACGACTTCTCAGTCTTTGGAGACTCCTTCGATCATTGCCTGAAAAACCTAGACAAAATGTTAGCTAGGTGTGAAGAAGTAAACTTAGTACTCAACTGGGAAAAATGCCACTTTATGGTAAAGGAAGGCATTGTTTTAGGACACAAGATTTCTCAAAACGGACTAGAAGTTGATAGGGCCAAAATAGAAACAATATCCAAACTTCCGCCGCCAACTTCAGTCAAAGCCATTAGAAGTTTTCTAGGTCACGCAGGCTTCTACCGCCGCTTCATAAAAGACTTCTCAAAAATTTCAAGACCTATGACCAAACTTCTGGAGAAAGACGCACCATTTGTCTTCTTTGAGGAATATATTGAATCACTCAATACATTAAAAGATAAACTTATCAATGCACCAATCATGACCACGCCCGATTGGACCCTTCCATTCAAAATCATGTGCGATGCAAGTGACTTTGCAGTTGGAGCTGTACTCGGATGACGCAAAGAAAAACACTTTCACCCAATTTACAATGCTAGTAAAACTCTTAATGATGCACAAGAAAATTGTACCACAACAGAAAAAGAGTTACTAGTAGTAGTATTTGCCTTTGAAAAATTTAGATCCTACTTAGTTCTTTCCAAAACCATAGTTTACACCGATCATGCCACAATACGATACCTATTTAACAAACAAGATGCCAAACCTAGGCTCATCCGGTGGATCCTACTACTCCAAGAATTCGACATCGAAGTTAAAGACAAGAAAGGAGCAGAAAATGTAGCCGCATACCATCTTTCACGTTTAGAATGTCCAACTTCCGAAGAACTTCACAAAGAAATTATCAATGATAATTTCCCACATGAAGTCTTCATGCACATTCAAGAAGTGTTAGAAGAAAAGGACGAAAGTCCTTGGTATGCCGACTTCGCAAATTACTTAGCTTGTAGGATCCTCAGAAAAGGACTCACCCATCAACGGCGGAAGAAATTCTTCTCCGATCTTAAGTTTTACTTCTGGGAAGATCCATACGTGTTTAGGATAGGTGCGGATCAAGTCATTCGTAAGTGCGTAGCAGGCAAGGAAGCCTTAGACATTCTCAAACACTGCCATGAAGGACCAACAAGCGGACACCACAGTACCGCCACCACGGTCAGAAAAGTGTTTGATGCAGGATTTTTCTGGCCCACTATATACAAAGATACACATACTTTGATCCAAGCATGCGATGCTTGTCAAAGAGCCGGAAACATCTCAGCCAAAAATGAGATGGCTCAAAAAGGCATTTAAATTTGTGAAATCTTTGATGTATGGGGGATAGATTTCATGGGGCTATTTCCTAACTCATTCGGAAATAAATACATCCTTGTAGAAGTCGACTACGTATCTAAATGGGTAGAAGCACAAGCTCTTCCCACCAACGATGCTCGAGTAGTTGTACGATTTCTGAAAAATTTATTCTCAAGATTCGGAACGCTAAAAGCCCTCATCAGCGACAAAGGTACTCACTTCTGTAACACCCTGATGGGCAAGGTCTTAGCGCGATATGGGGTTCACCACCGACTGGCAACACCATATCACCCGCAGACCAGTGGACAGGTGGAAGTCTCGAATCGAGGAATTAAGAAAATTCTGGAAAGAAGTGTGGGGATGAATCGCAAAAATTGGGCAGAAGAGGTAGATGACGCATTGTGGGCCCTTAGGAAGGCCTACAAAACTCTCATAGGAACCACACCCTTCAAGCTCGTTTACGGGAAGGCATGTCATCTACCAGTAGAATTAAAACACAAAGCCTACTGGGCCCTTAGAGCAGTGAATTTTGATCTAACGTCCGCCGGAGCAAACCGGGAAGATCAAGTTCGTGAGTTCGAGGAACTGAGAACAATGACCTATGAAAATTCATGGTCCTATAAGGAAAAGACTAAACACATACAATATGCTCATTTAAAAGGAAAAAAAAATTTCAAGACGGCGATCGTGTACTGTTATACAACGCTCGTTTACGTCTTTTCCCAGGAAAACTGAAATCCCGATGGACAGGTCCATACGTGGTTGAAACAGTTTTGACTATGGAACCATCAAAATTTTAAATTCAAATAGCCAGAAGTTCAAAGTAAATGGACATCGATTAAAGCCATATATCGACGGTCCACTTAAAGAAGTGTTGGAGGTATTAACCCTCCAAACTTCTTGATTAAGAAATTAAGGAAATAAGGTCTGGCCAAGACTTTTGCAAAACTAGGCCCTGTAAATAGTTAAATTTTTAAACCAAAAAAAATTAAAAAAAACACGGGGGCGTGCTTCCAAAAGCACGGTCCCGTACCTAAAAATGCGGGCCGGCATCTTCACTGCAAAAATCTCAGTCAGACTGGCTTGTAACAGAATTGTCAAAACAAAAACACGGGGGCGTGCTTCCAAAAGCACGGTACCGTGCTCGGTTTCCTGTTTGGTTATAAAAGGCACCTTGTGTCATTGCATTTCTTGCACAAACCAAAACCAAAACCTCTGAAACGATGCCCGCCATGTTTCCAAAACCGAGATGAATGAAGCAATTCCCGTTTCCCGACATCGGAGAAACGATGCCCGCCATGTTTCCAAAACCGAGCTTCTCTTGAAACTTTAATAACTCATGAAAGAACTCACCGAAATGAATCTCCTTGCGGAGATGCGTCTCGTGCAACTCACTGAATCGGTGGAAAACATGAAAATGGAACTTCGAGACATCAACGAGCAACTCCAGTTTCAAGCTCTCGGTTTCACGTATTTTCCACCACCAGGACCATTCGGAGGAGGAGAGCCTTTCGGGGAACTCTAGGAAACTTAATTTTATGCTTTTATGTGTACACAAGTGCATTAAACACAATGTGTTAGGACTTCGGGCTTAACCCGATTATTTTCTTTTCTTAGGAAACCCGGGCTTATCCCGAAATTGTTCTAGTATCTTTATTTAATGAAAAGTAATTTTTAGATGACCAAACTTCCAAATTATCACAATAAACGTCATTCTAAAAATTCCGGATCTTAAATCGTGTTGAAAATTTAAAAGAAAAAAATCACTGTGGCAAAATGCACAGGCCGTGCTTTCCTAAGCACGAGGCCGTGGTCACCCTAGAATCTTCAGCATGATACGCGCTGACTCCGTACAATTCTCTGACTCAGAAACATTTATTCCTCTAGCACCACGGGGCCATGCTTCCAAAAACACGGGGTCGTGTTCAACTTTCCAGTCTCTATATAATGCATGTATAAATTCACTATTCCATTCACACCAAACAAAAACTACCTAAATGGAAGGAAAACGGGTTGAATGGAGGCCAGTGAAGATGGGGAAACAACATGAATCTTCCTTCCTCGAGGAACAAATCATGAAACTCCAATGCATCATAAGAGATCAAGTGAGAGAAACATGCAAACCGAGGCTCGAGTAGTCGAGTTGATTAACAAAGTAGACCTTCTTAGGTTCGAGAACTTCCATGTTGTGGATGGCCACCACAAAGATGTGACTTCCAAACTTAACTTTCTCAACAGAGAAATCGCCACGCTCAACAAAAAGCTTGACGAACTTTTGGAAGCCAAGCGAGCACCACCACACATCCAGGACTTGTTCGGGAGTGGTGGCCATTTAAGTTCTGACTTTGTTTCATGTTTAAGTTGTTTTTGCTAGTACTACGTGTTAGGACCCGAGAATTGTTGTTGTACTTTTCATTAATCTATCTTTAATTATGTCTTTACTTTTATGTTTTTAATGAAATTTAGGATGTTCTTACCAAGTTTAAAATAACCAGAAAATAAAAACCCAGTTAAAAACAGACCAGCTCGACAAATAAACAAAACAGTATTGTCTGCACTTAGCAGCACAGTATCGTGCTTCTAAAAGCACGGGGCCGTGTTTTTGGTCAAACAGCAGTTACGAGTTTTTACTTAATAAAATAACTTTCTCACACAACCAACCCTATTTTTCACTGCATTCTGAACCGAAAACTGCCGACCTTCAATTGTTTTGCTAATTTCTTCATCAGTTCATCAATTCTAAACCTAAGGTATGTTAATTTAACAATAGTATTGCCAAATTCGTCATTCTAGGTTTAGATTAACCCTAGAATTGTTCAAATCGGGTCAAAACCCATAAAGGGTATGGGTTATTATGCTTGATTATGATGAATATATTGTTGAATGTTGAATGGTTAGGGTTTAATTGAAAGAAACAATTCGGGTTTTTGGGTTTTGACTTAAATACCCAACTTATCATTAAACCCAATTGATATAACAGGTTAGAAACGAGGGTTCAAGTCTGAGTAAGTTAGAAATCGATATTAAAAACACGAGCCATGCCTAAAACAACATGAGTCGTGGTCAACCAAAAGTCAAACATCAAGGGAACTAAACCAGAAGCAGCAGCACGGTACCGTGCTTCTGAAAGCACGCCGCCGTGCTTTGCTCTCTGTTTCAGCAAATTGAAAATTTTTCATAAGTTTTGACTAATTGAAGTGTAAAATTGCAGATGGCCGAGTATGGGGAAGAGTTTCATGCATTCCTAGTCTTCGGAAACCGGAAGACAAGGGACCGATCTGCAAACGAAAGATTAACTTACCTCAATAACAGATATCCTGAAGCTCACTTCCATGCACGCGAAGAAACCCTCAGACAAGTTAACCAATGGGACCACTATCAGAACATTGTCACGGGACCTTGGAGACGGGTTTTTAGCCAAACGGGGGATTCAGTGACAGAACTTACAAAGGAGTTCCTAGCCTCATTCAACATGAAGAAGAAAAAGTTCGATATGTGGGATACCAAGGCAATCGAGTTTCGATGTGGGGGTGTTTGGCATACAACTTCCGTCACCCAACTGGGAGTTGATTTGGGTATTTACACGGCCGAGGAAACTGACACAAACATCTGGTTCGAGGCCAAAACAACCTTTACAGATGAGGGTGAAGATGATGAAGCTGAAGCAGGTGCCATTAGGGAAGAAGCTTGGGAACAATTGAGTTATGGAACAACAAGGTATATGCCAAGCGTCTCTAAAAGCACAGCACTGCGTGACCCGCTCATGAGGTACATCCACCGTTTGCTGAGTCATACCGTCACATCTCGAGGACAGAGCGAAGGGGTTGTCAACCTAAAGGATCTTTGGTCATTGTATTGCATGAAAAACGAAATACCATGCAATATCACTATGCTATTCTGCAAGCTTTTCATGTCAAATGCCACTGCCCGAGGAAATTCCCCAATTTTCGGTGGTCCCTGGATCTACAGCCTCTATAGGACCTATGGTGCAGACACAAAAGGAACCCCCAGCCCAGACTCGATAGCTCTCAAACTTGATTACTGTGAGAGCATGCAGATGGTTCAACAAATCAGCCCGGGTGTGTGGAGATTTTATGACAAGAACAACCAGGTTTGGGACCCAAAATACCCGTTAGAGATGATGATACATGATGTGCATGAGAGACGACAATCACCGCCTAGACAATAACGCCGGCGAACTTACCATCAGAGAGGAGGCCCATCTTCATCAGGGGCCGGCCAAAGTTCGTCACACGATAGACGATACTCTTTCGAGGGTATTTATGGACTTATTGATCAGTTCTCAGCTAACACTACCGCCTCATTTAACAGGATTACAGAGCAGATGGCTGCATCAGATGCACAACGAGCAGCCGAATATGCAGAGACGAGGCGAGAGATTGATCGTTTGGTCTATCGCATGGACAGGCAGTGGGGGCCATTTGCCCCGACACGGGTAACTGATGACTGGCGGCACAGGTAGTTTGGGCATGGGCACGGGCACGGGTTGGCAGTATTTTATGAACTTAGTATGTGTGTTTAAACAACTTACTTTTCGTCGTACTTATTTATTTTATGTTGGTTTGGATACAATGGCCGTGAGTGCCAAAGACATTATGTTAGGAGTAATTTAGCCCGATAGGGCAAGGGATGGATGATTCCATACCCAATTTTCAGCAGTTTATGCTTGGTTGTTTATGGATGTTTGCAGTTTTATATTATACAGGTACAAAAACAGGAAAACGGACAAAATACAGGGGACGCTCTGTCAAAATTTCGTTAACCCGTAGGGAAGTAACTCTCCATTTTTACCCAAGATACTTAATTAGAATTTTTATTGTTGCATGAATCTTATCACATTGAGGACAATGTGAGATTCAAGTGTGGGGAGGGGAATTACTTGGCCAATTGTTTGTCCAACTAATTATAAAAAAAAAGAAGAAGTTTTGTTATATTGAGAACAAATTTATGCAAAATATGGCGTTAATACCAATTTCCTCCGTTACTGTGAGATAAACCTCATGCCATATAAATAATTTTTTCGGAAGCTTTGAGTGAGTCATATGTTTCATGTGATCTAGAACTTGTCGCAATTATTCATTTCAAGACCGCATGAAGCGTTGTATAAAGAAGAAGGTAATATCTACACAATTCCATCAAACCCATTATCAAATTACAAAACCCAAAAATCCGATCACCTTACCCACTTTCACCGGTAAAATACAACACTGGTCTTTTACCGGCAGACCCTAAAGAACTGGAAATGCATTCTTTCGACTTCAATTTCCTTTGCTGCATACATTTCACAAAACCTAGGTTGCCTCCAGAACTTAGGGAGAGAATCTTTCTCTTTAGCAATGAGGTGAGGAAAAAGTGGCGCCAAAACGAACAAAGGCCACCATTCTGCGGAATTTCCAAAAACGCAATGAAGAAAAGAGAAAAAAGATATGAACGATGGTTAGGTTGCGGAAACTGGTCCCACGAAGGAAGATGTAGAAAAAGTCAAACTCAGTCTCAGCATGAATATACCGAGCTAATGAGGGTGGGGGCTATTATGCTCAAAGCCGAACGATCCATTAGAGTTGGAAGTTATATTCAGAATAGGATTGAGGAAGAATTAATCCACATCCTCGATAAAACCAGTCTTGACGATCTGACCTTAAAAGAGTCATTAGGTATGTAAAAAAAAAACTCTCGAAGAAAAAGAGCTAACCATTGAAGACATCTCAAAATTCCCGACAAACAGCGGAAGTTGTATTTACCATTAAACCTTGAACCGCCACAAAATACCAATCCCTACTCACACTAAACCGGAACCCCTTTTTACCTTCTGATCTATGCAACCCTTCAAGAGGTGGAGATTTGAACTTGTTACAAGCTTATTTATCACAGGTTGCATTTTGACTAAGAGTGTTCACATACATACATCACAGGTATGATCAGATATAAAACCGAGTTTGAGTAAATATTGCAAGAACGTGACGTTTTGCATAAACAGAAGCTCATAAAAACAAAAGTTCTCTCTTATTTATCACTAACATAAAAATTGGTTATTTTGTTTCATCTTCTTGGAGCTCACTTAAGGAATAGCTATAATCTAAATTTGCTGTTTTTAGAGAACATTTATAAGGCGATTGCTTGAGGACAAGCAATGTTCAAGTGTGGGGATGTTTGATGTACATAGATATATACATCTTTTCGGCATCAAATAATCTCTAAAAACTGCAATTTCTATCCAATAACATAGCATAAAAGGCTACTTATCATAATAAAACATAATTTCAGGTGAAACCAAACCCCAAACGAAGAAACGAGCAAAAAGACGAAGAAAAACAGAAGAAAACACAAGAAAACAAAGAAACACGCCCCCGTGTCTCAAGAAACACGCCCCTATGCTTCTGACACAAGAAAAGACAAAATCTGAGAAACAAAAACACGCGGCCGTGCTCAGCATGCACGGGGCCATGGACGGAAACGCAGAAAAGACAAAGAAGAATTGAGCACATGTCACTAAAAACCACGGGGCCGTGCCTGCTAACCACGGGGCCGTAGCCACCTCACACAAAAGACAATACAAATCTGGCACATGTCATAAATATACACGGGGCCGTGCTCATCATGCACGGGGCCGTGCCTCATCATCCAGATTGCCTATAAATAGTGGCTCATGTTGCATTCATCAAGTGTGCCTTGAAAAGAATCCTCTCCGGTTTTCACTTATAAAAACACACACTAACACTCACCTTGAAGATCTAGCGAAGAGTTTGAAGGTTTGGAGGTCATCACCACTAATCATCATCATCAACCATCATTACCATCATTAAGAAGAAAGATTCATCTATATTTGGTTAGAATGTTCCAAGTTTAATCATGTATTTGTTATTATCAATCATCTTAATATTTATCATTATGCTCATTATGAGCTAAACTCCTTTTACCATCTAAAATCTATGAAGAAGCTTTGTTTTACTTGATAATTAATCAAGACATGTGATGTAGTCAAGTAAAGTACATGGTTATAATACAATTATCTTTTGATGAGAAATGTTTCACCATCTTAAATCACTAATTCAAAGTTGGTGGCTGTCAATCTCATTGGCAATCGTTCATGATCGATTCATGTTCTTGAAAGATAGAAATACTTTGATACATTATCGAAACACGGATCCTTATATTGTACTTGGAAATGATGAGATATAAGTTATGGTGTATTTTTCTAAACCTTGGTAATCCTAAAATGGCGTTGCTTAGGATATCAAATTAGTTAAAGAAACCATATGTTAACGGAATGTGTAATTATAACCTACTTAAATCAACCAAGGGGAGGTTGTGTGATGAACTACAACCACCCGAAGTTGTTAGAATTGGTATTCGAGAAACTGAAGTGAATCCTAATCTTTCTACTTTACGAAACTACTTGCCAACTTAAATTGACATCATTGAGATGGTATGACATTAGGAAATTGTGGACTTTAAAATGCGCATACCATCTCCTTAGTGCCAAAGATGCTCATTTAAGGTTTAAGGAGCTATCTATCATATATTACTATGGCAAGTTTATCACATGTCTACATATTAATTATCAATGCTAAAATGGAGTGGATTCTTGATCTTAGATGGTAACCTTCGCATAATTGAACAACTCGTTTGGAATTTCTTGTCTTGATCACCTATATATTATATATATAAGGATTTACATTTTATAGAAAGTTCAAAAATTAACCCCAAAATGACTAAAACCTCCGATTAAAGTAAAACAACGATTTATTATTAGAAACATTTGTATCCACAAATCGATACTTGGTTCTTACCACTACTATTCTACATATACGATAGGTACACTTGCCTATTTTATGTGTGTTTAGTCTTTGTAGAAATCACTTTTATAAATTTAAAACACGATCTTGTGCAAAAGCATATCATTCCATCTATCATATTTTATACTACTACAAGCGCACACGCATCAGTGGAACACATTGACTTTGAGTAGAGGAAGGGAGGTGATGTATAATTTAACTTGGAATGAGTTTAAGGAGATGTTGATAGAAAAGTTTTGTCCGATGCATGAGACCGACCAAATCTAAACCAAATTCCTGAATCACAAGGTCATTGGAACAAACGTTCGTGAGTACAACACAAAATTTCGCGAATATTGTCGATTGGTTCCCCAGCTGGTTACCCTTGAATCCAGCAAAGTGACACGTTATATATGGGGACTACCACGAGAGATTCGTGACATGGTAAGGTCTCACTTGCCACAAACCACCGACTCCGCGATGGAATTGGCTAGTTTATTTGATGGGCGGAATGATCCGCAACAAAGAAGAAGATAAAAAGGTCGCAACAACATACGACCCAAAGAAAGGAGGAAGTAGTTGTTTCAAAGGTAAGGGAGCCGACAACGCAAGTCTAGTTTCAACCCCAACATCCCTCAATGCAAATTCTATAAGAAACACCATAGGGGACGATGCCTTTTTACTCCATCGGTATGTGAATCATGTCATAGAACCGGCCACGCAACGACCGACTGTTGGAAGAAAAAGATGACCTGCTACAACTGCAAAGAAATGGGACATCTAAGCTTTGAATGCTTCAAAAACAAACCCGCTAATGGTGGTGCGGGTGGAAGCGGTCAAAAGAATGAGCCAAAGAAGGGCAACGCAAGACTCTTCGTCCTTGACACAAAGAAAGCGGGCCGAAATTCCGGAAACCATTACCGGTACGTTCCTAGTTAATAACACTTAAGTTAGAGTCTTGTTTGATTCGGGTGCCAACTTAAGTTTTATAGATTATAAGTTTTGTAGTCTATTAAACGAACCTTTAATTAAACTTAATAAAATTCTAAGCGTCAAGACCGCTGATGTGTAGTAAAACACACTTACTTTCCTTATGATTTTATCATGGTTTTTATGCTTAATTGTTTATTTTATGAAAGTATTGGGGGTTAAGTGCAATAATTTACAAAGTTTAAATGTTAATTGTAGGTTTATGAAAGATGGTGAAAAAAGAGTTAATTTGGAAGATTCTAGAGGCCTTGTTGGTCAAGTTTAAAAGCTACAACTCAAGGCCCAACCAAGCCCACAAGTTAGAAGCCTTACATAATATTATATTAAGATAATTAATGAAGTTTTTCAGCCATTATTCCAGCCCTAAACCCGAAATCAAAAGAACCCTAACTCCTTCAAGAGTTCCGATCGGCAGCAGGCAAAAGGAAAAGAAAAAAAGAAGAATCTTTGGCGGCTGTGGCTGTTGTGACGGCTGGAGAGGAAGAAGAACATCAAGGAGACTCTTGTGCAGCTGCTAGGAATCAAATACATTCATAAACTCAGCCTACAACCTTAAGTAATCATATTTAAACTTTTTTTATTGCTCAAGAACCCTAACTAGTTGAATTGATCTTTTTCTTTGGATTGTTTTGAAAGTAATTGATTGTTTGACTTTGATTTAGTTATTCTTGGATCTTGAATGAGTTTGATTATGTTTATGATGTTTTACTTGAATGTTAATGGCTATCCAAAATTAATGAGTAGCTAATCTTGTTTGTTCTACCTAGGTTTGATGAGTATTGTTAGGTTTTGACTATTAATATGGATTGTTAATGATCATGGCTTAAATTGTTAATGTAAAGTTTGATTTAATAGTAAATTAGATTGTGTTTGGTGGCTGTGTTTTGTTTGATTATACCTAATAACCACGTGCTTTAATTAATTGAATCGGTTTTGATTAGCTGTTGCATGTTTAAGGCTCTTTACTTTGTGTTTAGGGTTTGTTTGCGGGGTGTACAACCGTAGGGATAAGTGGGTAAATTAATTAGATAAAATCATTTGTGAAACACCTTCTTAGAGACCGAGTGGTGATAAGAAGTAAACTTGTCTCATTACTTTTACTTGTTAGAATTAAGATCGCGCGAGAGCGGGTTTTGTTCTTGTCGGGTTTGGGTGTTTGAGCGATTAGTTGGTCTAGTTTAAGTTAAGTTGAATTGTTCCTCTATCCTTGGTTGCGTAGTATTCGTTTCCATTAGGCTAGTGTGTCGGTGAGACCGAGAGGTGAGTCGGCATTAGAACACGTTAATAATTTGTTTTCCCAGTTTGTTCTTAAAATCAACTAAGATAAGTTAGAGTTTGTTAGTGAGACTGAGAGGTGATCTGACCTTCTTGAGCGAACCTTAGTTGTGTCATCCTTTAGAACCGGTGTCGTGAGAGTTTTCAATCCATTGTCTTGTCATCTCCTTCAATATGATTCTTACCTAGGTAGACGTTTTTATCACTGCAGTAAAAGTTTCCGAAGTTTTGTTAAAAGTTTTCATTTAGTTAAGTTAAGTAGTTAAATCAATTCTAAAATAAATCAATTAAATATTTTGGTGAGTCTTGGTTAAAGTTTAGTGATTATAAATGTTTTCACGTGTCTTCGTTCGATATCCGGACTTTCCTCATCTGTGTTATACACGACCGGTACACTTGCCGTTTGTGTGAACTAGGATAGATTGTTTGGTTTTTAAAGCTTAGTTGCGACTTGTGTTTTATATATATATATATATATATATATATATATATATATATATATATTTTCGCACAAAAAGTTTTTGGCGCCGTTGCCGGGGACACGGTTTGAGGCGTATTAAGAACGACTCGAGTTAGGACTTGCCTTGTTTACTACTTGTCTTTCTTATTTGTTTTGTTTGTTAGTTTAAAATAATTTAGCAAATTATAATTTCTTTTATTTATTTTAATAGTTGTATGCGACGTACTCGATCTCTAGGACCACCAGAAGTTGAAGGATTTCCCGAACCAGAGAGAGAGCTTCTTGAGAGACGTCATACAAAACCGTCTTCCAGTTCATCTACATCCGTCGGTAATACGTTCTCTTCTCCTACTTTTTCTGAACCCGTCATTAGGGATAGGACTATGGGCGACGGGAATCCACCACCGAGGAGGACAGTTGCAGACCGGGCCCGTCCGGTCGATGCTGGCGCGAGATCCAGCATTGCTCCACCAGCTATAGGAGTTCAAACGACTTGGCAGATTCCATCTAATGTTCTGAACATGATTGCTCATTCTGCTCAATTTCACGGGTTACTCCATGAGAACCCACATGCTCATATCACTCGCATCACACGAATTTGCGACACGTTTTGTGACATTCGTCAATTTACCCTCCTCTTGCTTTCTTTGGTGTTTTTGAAGGTATAATTATAAACCCAAAATCTGAAAATTATATATATGGTGTTCATATGGCTTGTTTTGATTAGATGATGGTTAATTATGTATTGATTGTTGATTTGATAACTAGAATTTATGTTATTGCATGATAATTGCTTGTTTCCTTGATTTTGAGTTCAAGTAAACCCTAATCATGTATTTGGTGTGTATTTGATGTGCATGGATAGTGGTTATGGTGTCTAGAATGTCATATGAACGGATTATGGTTCATAGATAGTTAATATGTTGAGTTTGGATGCAAACAGTTTCTGGACAGATTGTGTTATTGATGTTCAATTGACTGTAACGTGGTGTGAATTTAAAAATTGGTCGAGATAATTAATACTACAGTAAACTAGGTTGAGTCTAGTTTCTAAAGAATATAAATTTGCAATTTTGAACGTGTAAAAGTTAACTTTTATGATTTTACAAAAACGTTGTGCAAAGCTGAGTTGTGAGACCTGCTGTTAGGTTGTTTTGTAAATATTATATCTCATGAACTACAAGGCCAAATGGGTTGATTCCACTCCTGAAAGTTAACTTGTTGACTTAATAACCCAACCCAATTGGTCTTGAATTTGTTGGATTTTTCATTTAACGGGAATTTCAAATAACATTCTGTTGCGCATGAATTTGACTGTTATGTGTTTGCTGTAATGTTTTGATCATTGTGAGAAACATATGTGGAATAAAAATAAAATAAAATATGTTCTGGAAACCTAATAAATATATTCTTTTGTGATGATTTTTGGTAAATTAATTGAGATTCTATGATCGGTGGAATAGTACAATCTTTCAAGTAGAATTTCTGTCTCGGTGAAACTAGCTGCTGAATTTTGTGAAAATGCATGAAACATGATAATTGCTAGTTAATTGTTATGTTTTGACCAAATTGCCCTTGCGGGGAATAATTACTAGATGATTGATATGTTTTGACCAAATTGCCCTTGTGGGGAATATTTGCTAAATATGTACACTATTAACACTTGACACGTAAATAGTTGTTCACACACGTAACGTATCACAAATGTGGTTGTTAAGTCACACACGATTCACAAACGAAACACGAAACGTGTCTTGTGCTTAGGAATTATGTTCCGGGTCTAGAGACTCGATAATAGTTCCGATACTTAGAAAATCTCCTTGTTGTTATAGAACGCTAGTGAGAGTTTTCTGTGACGCGCATCACTTGGTGACTTGTTTTTGGGAATTCTTCGCAAACAGTGAGTTTCACTTACCCCTTTTAAACTCTTTAAAAGCTTTTCACTTGGGGGAGATAACATACTCCGAAAACGCTTTTAGATTTTGTTAGTAGATTATATATCACTTGTAAAGGCTAAGTGGCAAACAAAATAATTGAAGTCCTTCACACCTCGAACCGTTTAGTATTGTAAAATAGCGAGTCATTGTTGAGTAGTACTACTGGGTTTGACAAACCCCACCCAACGCTAAACTCGACTGGAGGTCGAGCGGGTGTAATTTTGGCTAACACATACCATGGTCTGGATGACCTGGTGGCAAGGCACTTGATAAACAGTCAGCTTCGGTGTCGAACACTTAGTAATACTTGTTGTATAGGCTAGCTACCTATCGATATATAATTGATTTAACACTATCTGGTAACGCAAAACGCTGAACGCAAAACGCTCAACGCTTTATTTTATATAAACTTGTGAACTCACCAACCTTGTGTTGACACTTTCAGTATGTTATTCTCAGGTAGCCGAGGCGGGCGCGCGGTATAGGATCATGCATGGTTTTTTTTTGAACATTCTGATATGCAAACATGTTTTTAACTATTATTACTTGGGTTTTTAAGTCGTCCTGCGTGACGTAACTTTTGTCTTTTGGTTTTTACGCTTCCGCACTTATTTTCATTTAAACGTTTTTATGGTTTGATTATAGCTAATGATTCCGATCCTGTTAGTTCACCCCCTTTGACGGTAAAACTCCGTTAGTGGATTTTGAGGGTGTGACACGTTTCATCTTGCCGGCATATCCGAAGACGCCATCAAGCTACGAATCTTTCCGTTCTCACTCGTTGATCATGCGAGTCTGTGGCTTGAGTCCCTCCCACAGGAATCCATTGCTACTTGGGTTGCCATGCAGACCCAATTTCTTGAAAAATACGATCCTCCGGCTAAGACCGCTCGTTTGCGTAACCAAATTCATTCTTTCCAGATGGAGGACACCGAGAGCTTCTACGAGGCGTGGGAAAGGTTCAAAAATCTACTTGCGTTATGTCCAAACCACGGCCTACAAGACTGGGCGGTTGTTGAGAAGTTCTACAACGGAGTGACGTACGCAACTCAGAGTATGCTCGACACAGCTGCAGGAGGTAACCTACTGACAACGAAGGATACAGATGAGTGCATTTCCTTGTTTAACGGTTTAGCCATGAGTGGATACCAGCGACCACCGGCTAAGAGTACCAAAACCGTCGATTTCCTATCACGCGGCATGCATTCGGTCGACACGAGCACTGCACTTGCGGCACAAGTTGAAGCGTTAGCAAAGATCGTGAAGGACTTGCAGGTGTAAAGTAAGTTATGTGAGATCTGTAGAGGGGGACATGATACTGTTCAGTGCCCGGTAGGTTTCCAGGAGGAGGCAGTCGACTTCGTTAATAATCCAAACCGAAATCAACATTCTTTCAATTCTTATAATTCGGGGTGGAGAGGTAACCAAAATTCCAACTGGAGGAATGGAAATCAGTCCGGCTTCCAGCAACGTCAGAGCCTATTCCAGGATTCCGGTCAGGGACCGAGTAGTGGGGAGAAGAAGCCCACGTTAGAGGAGATGATTGCACAGCAGACACAGATGCTGATGCAACTCATGACTCGAGAGGACTCCCGTCACAAAGAAACTCAAGAGAAATTCCGGGAGCACGAGTCCTTCATGAGAAATCAAGGAGCGTCAATTCAAAATCTTGAGCGTCAGATGGGAGAGATAGCAAGTCGTCTAAATGAGAGGTCACCAGGTACACTTCCAAGTAACACTGAACAAAATCCGAAGGCGTTCGCGAAGGCTGTGACGACAAGGAGCGTGCGGGGGCACGTAGCGAGCCCGTGATTCAAGAGGCGATGAGAGGAGTCGTTAACGAGCCTGCGATAGATGTAGAGGAGCAGGTAGAGTCTCCACCGGCCAAGGTGCATCAGAGGCACAGCCCCGAAAGTTCAGCACAGACCGAGAACCAACCATTACCCAGCACACCACCAAGAGTCTACAAACCTAGACTCACATTTCCCGGGAGAGTCCGTAGGGATATAGACGAGGAGCAGAACTCCAAATTTTTTGATCTTCTGAAGCAACTTCATCTTAATATTCCTTTCCTTGAGGCACTTATGCAAATGCCCAAATATGCAAAGTTTCTTTAGGATATTCTTTCGAACAAAGAGAAGTTAGCCAAAGTCTCTTCCATTCCTCTGAGTGCTGGTTGCTCTGCAGTCTTCTAGAGAAAGTTACCAGAAAAGATGTCCGATCCTGGGAGTTTCACAATTCCCTGCATCTTGAGTGATAATACGGTCGTCCATGCGCTGGCAGATCTTGGTGCCAGTATTAATCTCATGCCGTATTCCGTGTATCGCAAGTTGGGTCTAGGCGAACCGAGGCCTACCCGTATGAGTATCCAGCTTGCTGATCGTTCTGTGAAATACCCCCGAGGGGTGGTCGAGAACATGCTTGTTCGTGTCGACAAGTTCATATTCCCGGTGGACTTTGTCATCCTGGACATGAACGATGACGATAGTGTCCCACTCATCTTGGGCCGACCATTCCTTGCCACTGCACAGGCATTGATCGATGTCTGCGAGGGTAAACTAATCTTAAGAGTTGGGGATGAGAACGTTACCTTTGACGTTCGACAGTCACTGAAGCACCCCAAGTCTGCTGATGACTCCTTATACTTCATTGATACCATCATGGAGCATGTTGGGGAGTTTCTCAGCGAAATTTGTGGAGGATCTGCCTCCGACACCCATATTCTCTAAGGGAGATTCCGGAGATGGAAATGGTTGCCGTAACCAATCAGTCCTTAAATGACGACACCGAGTCGCATACCCCTGAATCTGGCATGTCTGCTGAGATCGTACGATACGATCCGATGGACCGACCTTCAGTCGAGAGTCCTCCTCTTTCCTTAGAGCTTAAGGATTTACCTTCCCATCTTGAGTATGCATTTTTAGATGAAGAGAGGAAGCTTCCGGTTATCATTGCATCTGCTTTGACCGAGGTCGAGAAGAAGTTGTTGAGGGTGCTACGAGAGCACAAGGAGGCTATTGCATGGAAGATTATCGACATCAAGGGTATCAACCCTTCGTTCTGCACTCATAAAATCCTCATGGAGGAAAATTTCAAAACTGTCGTCCAGCCGCAACGGCGGCTTAATCCGAAAATGCAAGAGGTCGTAAAGAAGGAGATCATTAAACTCCTTGATGCGGGGATCATTTTCCCCATTTCTGATAGTGCTTGGGTGAGTCCAGTCCAAGTGGTTCCTAAAAAGGGTGGCATGACTGTCGTCACCATCGAGAGGAACGAGCTTATTCCCACGAGGACTGTGACGGGATGGCGAGTCTGCATTGACTATCGCCGATTGAATGATGCCACCAGGAAAGACCACTTTCCTCTTCCATTCATTGATCAGATGTTAGAGCGTTTAGCAGGTCAGCAGTACTACTGCTTCCTAGATGGTTTCTCCGGGTATTTCCAGGTTTCGATAGCTCCCGACGACCAGGAGAAAACCACTTTCACCTGCCCTTACGGAACGTTTGCTTACAAACATATGCCGTTCGGACTTTGTAACGCTCCGGCCACATTCCAGAGATGTATGGTGGCAATTTTCCATGATATGATCGAGGACTCCATGGAGGTGTTCATGGACGATTTTTCCGTATTTGGAAGTTCCTTCGATCATTGTCTATCAAATCTCGAGAGGATGATGTCCCGCTGCGTTGACACCAACCTAGTCCTTAACTGGGAAAAATGTCATTTCATGGTTCGCGAGGGCATTGTTCTAGGTCATCGAATCTCAAGTGCGGGGATAGAGGTTGACCGGGCAAAGGTCGAGACCATTTCTAATCTTCCCCCGCCTACTTCTGTGAGATCAATTCGTAGCTTTCTAGGTCATGCCGAGTTTTACCGCCGGTTTATCAAAGATTTTTCTAAAATCGCGAGACCCATGACCAAACTTTTGGAGAAGGATGCTCCATTTGTTTTTTCTGAGCAGTGTATCGAGGCGTTTGATATTCTAAAAGACAAACTCGTTAACGCCCGATCATGGTTGCTCCCGACTGGTCGTTACCATTCGAGTTGATGTGTGACGCGAGCGACTTTGCAGTCGGAGCGGTTCTTGGACAACGGAAAGATAAACATTTCCATCTGATCTACTATGCGAGCCGGACCTTAAATGGCGCACAGGAAAGCTATACCAATACCGAAAAAGAGCTTTTAGCCGTGGTGTTTGCTTTCGACAAATTTAGGTCTTATCTAGTTTTGTCCAAAACGATTGTTTATACGGATCATGCCGCTATTAGATATCTTTTCAGCAAGCAGGATGCTAAGCCTCGTCTTTTCCGATGGATCCAGTTGCTTCAAGAGTTCGATATAGAGATCCGTGATAAAAAGGGGGCCGAGAATGTGGCGGCTGATCATCTTTCACGTCTAGAGGGAGTTGATTTAGGAGATTCGGGAGTTAGGATCGACGATCGTTTTCCGACGGAGAGTCTGATGTTTGTTACTGCACAGGAGGAAGGTTTTCCATGGTTTGCTGATTTCGCGAACTATCTTGCTGACGGATACCTCCCAAAGATGCCTTACCAGCAAAAGAAGAAATTATTTGCTGACATCAAATTTTACCTTTGGGACGATCCATATCTTTTCCGCATTGGTGCTGATAAGCTTATTAGAAGGTGTGTAGATGTCAAGGAAGGATGGAAAATATTGAGACATTGTCACGTGAGACCGACTGGAGGTCACCACGGTGTGAGTTCTACGGCAAAGAAAGTCTTTGATTCTGGTTTTTACTGGCCGTCTATCTTTAAGGATGCTCATCTGTTCGTTAAGAGTTGTGATCGTTGCCAGCGTGTCGGCAACATTTCTTCGTGAAACGAAATGCCCCAGAATGCCATTCAAGTTTGTGAGGTTTTTGATATTTGGGGTATTGATTTCATGGGACCGTTTCCATCCTCGCGTGGAAACAAATACATACTCGTGGCCTTCGATGACGTGTCAAAGTGGGTTGAGGCCAAATCTCTACCCACCAATGATGCCCGAGTGGTAGTCCGTTTTCTAAAAAGTCTATTTGATCGTTTTGGGGTCCCGAAATCCTTGATCAGTGATCGAGGTACTCACTTTTGCAACTCGCAGATGGATAAGGCGTTGACGCGTTATGGGTCACCCATCGGCTTGCGACCGCCTACCACCCACAGACTAGTGGGCAAGTAGAAGGGAGTAATCGGGGAATCAAACGTATTCTCGAGAAAACGGTTGGTTCAAATCGTCGGGATTGGTCCGACAAATTAGATGACGCTCTGTGGGCCTTCCGTACAGCCTACAAGACTCCGACTGGTTCCACACCATTTCGGATGATTTATGGGAAGGCATGTCATCTTCCTGTTGAATTGGAACACCGTGCTTCATGGGCCTTTCAAAGGGTTAATCTGGATTTACCCGCCGCAGAGGGTAATCGTTTCCATCAATTACACGAATTAGAGGAGCTCCGGGATCACGCATATGCACAATCATTTCGGTATAAGGAACATACGAAGGAACTGCATGACAGGAAATTGAAGGGTAATAAGCAGTTCAAGTGTGGGGATAAGGTTTTATTGTATAACTCACGGTTGAGGTTATTCCCGGGAAAGTTGAAATCCCGATGGTCGGGACCGTTCACGGTTACTGAGGTTTTCCCGTATGGCACGATTGAGATACATGATCGAAGCGGGAAGTTTAAGGTGAACGGCCATTGATTGAAGCACTACATAGGAGAGCCGATAACTGATCAGACAGTCGAAGTGTTCTACCTTGACTCATTCACCAAGGAATAGTCGTGATGGATGCATCACTCGGGAGACAGCCCGAGTTGTAGAGTTTGTATTATGATTCTCTTTATTATCTGTTTTTATTTGTTTTATTTTTATTTATATTTATAAAAACATAAAAATAAAAAAAATAAATATTTAATAAAAAAAATTAAATTAAAAAATTCAAAAACACAAAAATATGTTTATTTCTTATGTTTTTGTTTTCTGTTTTATACGCCGCTACATGCGAGCGAGTTTGAGTTTTTACAGGTATTATTATGCGCATGGTAGCTCTGATGGCGTTTTGGAACTGGTTCACCCGAGGTTGCGGCCGCGAATGAAATGCTATACGGTCGTTCGTTCGAGTCATACACAACTGATGAAGAATCTACATCTAAACCAGGGGAGTAACCCGTTCTCTATTTTAATTTCTGTTCTTTCAAGTTTTAATTTTATGCTTTACGTTTTATATTTATTTTATTTCTTTTCCTTGTTATCATCGAGGATGATTTCGTTCTAAGTGTGGGGATGGGAATTTATGATGGGAATTTATTTTACTTAGTTGTAGAAAAAAAAATAAATAAAAAGTTTTCACTTGTTTTTGTTTTCGTACGTTGTTTATGTTAAAAAAAAAATAAAAAATAAAAAATTGTCCCTTGTTTTTAGTTTCTTTTGCGTTAAAGTGGGAGATGATGATATTTATCGGAAATAGGTTTTTCAAACTACTAATAATATGAGATAAATAAAATAAAACGCACTTAACTTGGGATGTGTCGGTAGGCTCAGCCTTGAAAATGAAAGGGAAAATTTGATAAAACGGTTAAAACGGAAATCTTTTGTGGGTAAAGCGTTTTGTCCGTGGAAAATAAGCAATGAAAGGTCGGGCCATACTCAAGCCTCAAATTTTGGTATGAAAAAGTGGTAGTATCATGAGTTTTAAAAATTTGAATACGTTATCATATGATTCTTGGGTAGGTTTAACGTTAGAGTATGCCGTGTAGCCTGTGATATAAATCTTAAACTGCTAGTTTAGTGTTTTACACCTCATTGGCGTATGGTTTTATAACCTTAAATCCTGTATTGATGGGATGCTTCGGGTCTGGAGACCATGGGTCTGTATGCAATCTATTTATCTGGGTATTCACAATTCCTAAGTGGGGTTGTGGATATTTAAAAATAAAGCCAAAGAGCAAACCCTTATAAGTCTATAAACATGATCACAAAAAGTACAAAAGTACAAATACACTACAGACTTGATCATCTACGCTGTTAGCCATGTGGGGTCCCCTTGCTCGCGTCTCATTACCATTAAGAAACGGACCACAAGGGACACGCTACATGTAAGCCCTACAGATGAAATTTTGCATACTCACCTATGGTGATGGATTTGGGGTATTGCTTGATAACGGGGGTATGTCATGTTGTGGGGAGCACTAGCTATAAATTAATTGAACCTTAATCGTATCTAATGGCTGCTTGGTAGACTTTGATGCTTAAGCTTAGGTGGATAAACAATACCCTTGATCGTCTTAACTATTCATAAATATTGAGCAACAAAGTTTTAATTCTGCTAATTTTGAGGTTTAAGTCAAGTTGGGGTGGTCTAGTCCGGTAAAAGCTGAAAATAAGCGGGTCTTAATTGTGTAAACCACTAAGTAATATTATTGTCGGATCTTATTTGTCCCGGTAAAGATTAAGGCATGGGTTTAGGTGGACAACAATATCGATGATCGCGGTTTTTGCGTTTTTCTGAGCTTTAAAATCTAACCTATATGTTTGATTTGACTTTGATTTTCCGATTCTGATCCAACTGCAGTCAAAATTTTTTTTTCAGGGACGAAAAAGTCTTAAGTGTGGGGATGTTTGATGTGTAGTAAAACACTCTTACTTTCCTTATGATTTTATCATGCTTTTTATGCTTAATTGTTTATTTTATGAAAGTATTGGGGGTTAAGTGAAATAATTTACAAAGTTTAAATGTTAATTGTAGGTTTATGAAAGATGGTGAAAAAAGAGTTAATTTGGAAGATTCTAGAGGCCTTGTTGGTCAAGTTTTAAAGCTATAACTCAAGGCCCAACCCAAGCCCACAAGTTAGAAGCCTTACATAATATTATATTAAGATAATTAATGAAGTTTTTCAGCCATTATTCCAGCCCTAAACCCGAAATCAAAAGAACCCTAACTCCTTCAAGAGTTCCGATCGGCAGCAGGCAAAAAGGAAAAGAAAAAAAGAAGAATCTTTGGCGGCTGTGGCTGTTGTGACGGCTGGAGAGGAAGAAGAACATCAAGGAGACTCTTGTGCAGCTGCTAGGCATCAAATACATTCATAAACTCAGCCCTATAACCTTAAGTAATTATCTTTAAACTTTGTTTATTGTTCAAGAACCCTAACTAGTTGAATTGATCTTTTTCTTTGGATTGTTTTGAAAGTAATTGATTGTTTGACTTTGATTTAGTTATTCTTGGATCTTGAATGAGTTTGATTATGTTTATGATGATGTTTATGATGTTTTACTTGAATGTTAATGGCTGTCCAAAATTAATGAGTAGCTAATCTTGTTTGTTCTACCTAGGTTTGATGAGTATTGTTAGGTTTTGACTAGTAATATGGATTGTTAATTATCATGGCTTAAATTGTTAATGTAAAGTTTGATCTAATAGTAAATTAGATTGTGTTTGGTGGCTATGTTTTGTTTGATTATACCTAATAACCTCGTGCTTTAATTAATTGAATCGGGTTTGATTAATTGTTGCATGTTTAAGGCTCTTTACTTTGTGTTTAGGGTTTGTTTGCGGGGTGTACAACCGTAGGGATAAGTGGGTAAATTAATTAGATAAAATCAGTTGTGAAACACCTTCTTAGAGACCGAGAGGTGATAGGAAGTAAACTTGTCTCATTACTTTTACTTGTTAGAATTAAGATCGCGCGAGAGCGGGTTTTGTTCTTGTCGGGTTTGGGTGTTTGAGCGATTAGTTGGTCTAATTTAAGTTAAGTTGAATTGTTCCTCTATCCTTGGTTGCGTAGTATTCGTTTCCATTAGGCTAGTGTGTTGGTGAGACCGAGAGGTGAGTCGGCATTAGAACACATTAATAATTTGTTTTCCCGGTTTGTTCTTAAAATCAACTAAGATAAGTTAGAGTTTGTTAGTGAGACCGAGAGGTGATCTGACCTTCTTGAGCGAACCTTAGTTGTGTCATCCTTTAGAACCGGTGTCGTGAGAGTTTTCAATCCATTGTCTTGGCATCTCCTTCAATATGATTCTTACCTAGGTAGACGTTTTTATCACTGCAGTAAAAGTTTCCGAAGTTTTGTTAAAAGTTTTCATTTAGTTCAGTTAAGTAGTTAAATCAATTCTAATATAAATTAATTAAATATTTTGGTGAGTCTTGGTTAGAGTTTAGTGATTATAAACGTTTTCACGTGTCTTCGAGTTCGATATCCGGACTTTCCTCATCTGTGCTATACGCGACCGGTACACTTGCCGTTTGTGTGAACTAGGATAGATTGTTTGGTTTTTAAAGCTTAGTTGCGACTTGTGTTTTATTTATATATATATATTTTTTCGCACAACAACCGCTAGTGGCGAAATTGTTAAAACCTCCGAAGCTCTAGAAATTGAAAAAATCTTATTAGCCGGTTAAGTTTTGCCTATCCAATTGCAACCTATGACTCTTGCGGGTTTTTAATTTGTATTGGGTATGGATTGGTTATCCGACAACCATGCTCGTATTCTTTGCAATTTCAAAACTATTGAACTCCAAGCCCCCGATAAACGAACCATTCGAATTGAAGGAGATAAAGACGCCAGCCAAGTTAGCCAAATCTCCATGATAAGGGCTAACAAATTTTTAAATCAAGGATGCTTAGAATTCTTGTCCTACGTCACTAAAGACTCCAAACCCAAAGAAATTAAAGACGTTCCTGTTGTTTCTGATTTTGCTGATGTTTTTCCCAACAAACTTCCTGGAATCCCTCCCAATCGTGAAGTAGAATTTAGAATGGATCTTATGCCCGGTACCGCTTTGATAGCCAAGGCACCATATCATTTAGCGCCGACCTAGATGAAGGAACTAAAGAAACAACTCGAAGAACTTCTCGAGAAAGTCTTCATACGACCAAGTTCATCACTACGGGGAGCGCCAATTCTATTCGTCAAGAAGAAAGATGGATCAATGTGCATGTGTATCAATTATCGAGCTCTCAATAAAGTCACAATCAAGAATCGTTATCCACTTCCTCGAATCGATGATCTATTCGACCAAATCTAAGGTGCTAGTTTCTTTCCTAAAATCGATCTTCGTTCCGGTTATCACCAACTCAAAGTTCAATCCGAAGATATCCCGAAAACTGCATTCCGAACAAGGTATGGACATTATGACTTCATGATCATGCCGTTTGGACTTACTAATGCTCCAGCTGCATTCATGGACATGATGAATCGAATCTGTAAGTCTTACTTGGATAAATTTGTTATCGTCTTCATCGAAGACATACTCATTTATTCTAAGTCTGAGGACGATCATGAAAATCATCTTCGAACCCTTCTTGAAATTCTTAGAACCGAGAAGTTGTACGCCAAGTTCTCAAAATGCGAGTTCTGGTTACCCGAAGAACAATTTCTTGGTCACATCATTAATGTCAACGGTATTCAAGTCGATCCCGCTAAGATTGAAGCTATCTCTATATGGGAGATTCTAAAATCGCCAACCAAGATCCGAAGTTTCTTAGGTTTGGCCGACTATTAACGTAGATTCATTGAGAACTTTTCCCGAAGTGCTGCTACCTTAACTTCCTTGACTCGTAAAAATATAAGGTATGAATGGGGAGCAAAACAACAAGGGGCATTTGATATACTTAAACAAAAACTCACCCAAGCACCTATACTGGCCTTGCAAGAAGGTACTGAGGATTTTTAGTCTTTAGCGGCGCGTCTCATTCAGGTTTGGGATGCGTACTAATGCAACGCAAGAAATTGATCACTTATGCCTCTCTTGAACTCAAAATACACGAAAAGAACTACACAACTCACGATCTAGAGTTAGGCGCCATAATCTTCACATTAGAGATATGGAGGCACTATATCTATGGAGTCAAGTTTATCGTGTACACCGATTATAAAAGTTTGAAACACATATTCGAGCAAAAAGAGCTTAACATGCGACAACGACGATGGATGGAAACTCTCAACGACTATGACTGCGAGATCATTTACCATGAAGGCAAAGCCAACGTTATGGCCCATGCCCTAATTCGTAAGGAGCATGAAAAGCCAAGAAGAGTCCGAGCGTTAAGATTAGAAATTCAAATAGATCTCATCGAACAAATCAAATCCGCTCAAACTCAAGCGATCAATGAAAACAAGATCTCTGATGAGAAACATAACGGCACCATCGACTCTTTAGTCAAAGGTAACGATGGTATCCTTAGAATGGGAAACCGAATTTGGGTACCAATCGTTGGGGACTTGCATGAAAAAATTTTAAACGAAGCTTATAAGTCCAAATACATGATGCACCCCGGTAGTGACAAAATGTATCAAAATCTAAAGCCAAACTAATGGTGGAATGGGATGAAAAGAAATATCGCTTCGCATGTGGCAAAATGTTTAACTTGTTTGAAAGTCAAGGCTGAACATCAAAAGCCTTCGGGATTGCTCCTGCAGCCTGAACTTCCCGTATGGAAGTGGGACTTAATAACCATGGATTTCATTACCAAACTCCTAAAAACGACTCGACAACATAATGCTATTTGGGTAATTGTGGATCGATTAACAAAGTTCGCACACTTTATACCCATCAATGAGTCGTATTATATGGATAAACTAGCGCATATCTATGTGAACAACATCGTTGGTTTACATGGAGTACCGCTATCTATAATCTCTGATCAAGACAGTCGTTTCACGTCTCATTTCTGGAATAGCTTCCAACAAGCGTTAGGCACCAAGTTAAACCTTAGCACCGCCTATCATCCACAAACCGATGGGCAAAGCGAAAGGACAATTCAAACGTTAGAAGATATTCTCCGCGCTTGTGTGATAAACTTAGTTGGAAGTTGGGACGACCACTTACCCCTAATGGAATTTTCGTATAACAATAGTTATCACACAAGTATTCAAGCCGCACCATTTGAGGCGTTATATGGTCGAAAATGTAGGACGCCCGTGTGTTGGTCTGAAACCGAAGATAATCAATTGTCTAGACCCGAAATAGTCCAAGAAACCACCGAAAAAGTTCTCCAAATTCGAGAACGACATAAGACGACACGTGATCGCCAAAAGAGTTACGCTGATGTCCGTCGTAAGCCGTTAGAATTCAACGTTGGTGACAAAGTTCTCTTGAAAGTCTCGCCATGGAAAGGCGTCGTTCGCTTCAGAAAGAAAGGAAAGCTAAGTCCTCGATTCGTTGGACCCTTCGAAGTACTTGAACGAATTGGTAATGTTGCATATCGTATGCAATTACCCGAGGAAATGTAAGGAATACACGATGTATTTCATGTTTCGAATCTACGTAAAAGTCTAGCCGATGAATGTTTAGCCATGCCTCTAAAAGACGTCGAAATAAATGAAAACTTAAAATTCGTAGAACGTCCAATTCAAATAGAAGATTCAAAAACAAAGAAATTAAAAAGACGAACGTTGAAAATTGTGAAAGTTAAATGGGACTCACGAAGAGGGCCCGAGTATACTTGGGAACTCGAATCGGAAATGAAGAAGAAATACCCCCACTTAATCTCGTGAAGCAATCTCGAGGACAAGATTTATTTCAAGGTGGGGAGGATTTAACATCACAGAAAATATCGGGTCAATAATGTCAATTTCCAAAGTCAAGGGACCAATTATGCCATTTTCCAAATTCCAAGGTTAAAAATGAAAATTCTGATTCTTTGGCCCATCGCGATACGCGACGGCCTTAGGATCAAGGTCATCGCTTATCGCAATGACCTGTCTGACACAGTGTGACACGTGGGAGACGGTGGCATAGTGTGTCGCCACGTGGCAGCACGTCAGCCACTTGGCAGGTCTACGTGGTGACTGGCCAAGCCTACGTCGCCATACGCGACGGGCTCCAAATTTTGCCTATAAATAGAAGGCTACGGGATTTCATTTCCCACACAGAAAAATCAGTAACTCTCTCTCTCTCCCCCTCTCTAACATCCTCACTAGCCTTTTATATCATACCTCGAAGTTCGTGCCAAACCCTCGATCATTACCTCGATAATCGTGCCCTCATTTCCCCGATAATCGTCCCACCCCCAACAACGTTTAAAGAAGAATTTGTTATTATCGTGACATCCCGACGATCATATCGTAGACGTGTCGTGAAGTATGGGTGCCTCATTGTTGTGACTCGTTTTGCGTGCCGAAGTGAAGTATTGATCAAAGAGAAAGTTGAAAAGAGTGAAAGGTGTCGAAGTGTTGTCCAGCTTTTTAGGGTATTTATAAGCCGACAAAGGTAGGCATAATGCCCGAATAAATTAATAATAAAATATTATAAAGGCATAAAACCTAAAGTCGAGGAAATACTTGATACCTCGATAAAACAAAAGGAAAATATAACAAAGAAAAGAAAAGAAGGAAAATATGGATAAAATATCTATATGTGTGATTATTCTTTGTTATAAATATTATTTATGTAATAATAAGTATTCTTAAATAATAAATAAGAAGAAAGATATATGTTTCTTAAAGAAGAAGAAACGTAGGGTTTTAATAAATAAGATATCTATAGGTTATCTTATAAAGAAAAATATTTTTAAACTAAAGGTTTAAAAAGAAAAGAAAAGAGATTACTTTATTAACTAGAGGTTTTAAAGTAAATCGAGGTGGCGATTATAAAACTAAGACTAAAGGTCTTAAGTCAGATTGTATAATCTGACTAACAAAAAGTTATACTCGTACTATAGGTGCGAGATAACAAAAGGGAAAGACCCTCGGATGGTGTTTGAAGCCGATCCCAATCAAAAGGTGAATACGCCCCACTTTTACAAACTTTTTTTTAAATGAGTCAACATGTTATGTGAAAAACTTTACATGAGACTAAGTGTCTCTAAAAACATTATAAATAAGAGTAAAAGTCTAGCCCTCAGGCTGTAGTATACGTTTGTCTGGATCCTTACATATGTGGTAAAATGCGGTGGGCACATTGCACCATGCTTGGTCACGACCTCCAGCCACAATGGGTCGGACCTAAGTATGTTCAAGTGAGACTGACCATGTGTATATATATGGTACCTAAGTATGTCGAAACGCTGCTGTGTTTTGCTGGGGTGACCTAGTGTAGAGACACAAGTTTATAATGATATTGTTTTGACTTAATTATTCCTAAACCAAGATGGGCCGAGACTTACGTGGTCTTGAGGGGTGATTAAGTAAAAGAAAATATTTTAGCGTCAGCTTATTCACCAGCATTCGTTGCTGACGTATTTTTTTAAATATTTTGCAGGTAATCAGGAATAGCGCTTGTAGAAACGAAGGGCTCAAGAATCCGATGGCTCGTATATTTTGTTTTATAAATTAAATGGTGGTTTTGTAAAACTTATGAACAAGTAAACTTAAATGGAACTTTCGTTCCATCTTTTGTAATGTAAATATTTATAACTTTAAATTCACATGTTTTATAAAGTCTTCGCTAATAACCCGTAACTCTTATTTATTTACAAATATGGTACCAACTGTTGGTCACACTCTTAGGCCTTAAAGGGGGGTGTGACAGTAAATCTCAATTAAAAGAAGTGTTTGAAATGGAGTCAAATCTCTTTAATTAAGTAATGGAACAAATTGAGAAGACTAAATCTACGTATGCGCAACTCTTCCCCCCATAACATATTCCTGAAAGACATGTGTATCATGAGCCTCAACAATCTTCATAAGAGAAAATTGATAGAGAGACAATAGACATGATCCAAATCTTGTCTAAGGTGGGTGAAGATTATTTATCATTGATGATGAAAAGCAAATATGAGATTGTCATAATTTTTTAGTCAAATGAGCATGCTAGAAAACCACAACCAGCAAGAAATATTTCTTCAAGGGACTCTACATCAAGAGTACCTATTCCAACAACTAGGTCAACACATGAAAGAGCAAAATATCCAGCTTCCAATGTGGACTTGCCAAAGAATTATACTTTGAATCCAAGACAAAGACTTTAAAAGTAATAATGAGTAGTGATGCTTTGAAAACTATAATATTCAAAGATGATTTCAGAGAGTTCAACAAGAAGCAGCTGACAGATGGCAAACCTGCATTTATATGACTATAAACAAAGAAACATGTTTGTTGGTGCACCAAGGAACGACTTATTCAAATATCTTAAAGACCAAGCAAGGGTTGGCTTTCCTCTTTTAAACAAGAAAACAAAGTTAGAGTATTCTGAAGCTGAAAGGAAGAAAAGGCAGAAGAGATTATGTGAGATAAGGATGTCCAACTTATCCTTTGACAAAACAAAGAAGCTTGTGAATCCTTATGTCAATATGAAAGAATGCATTAGCATGAAGAGAAGTCTGGATAGACCGAACTTAGACGGACAGAAGAATGGAAAAATCACTAGGATAAGCTATGAAAAGAAGACTAGAAGTTTTATCCGGAGAAATTATGAAGGTCTAGCTATGGGCATAATTGAACATGACTTTGAGCTGGAATTCCTTCACGTGGATGATTTGAATTACATTATGCAATGTGATATCCCAGAGGATCATCCCTTCCACGTTGAGATTTCAATGTTCCATCAAAGGGTAGCTGCAGTCAGAATGGAGAGAGTTATGGATGTTGGGCTATACATAATGATTTACGCTTATGTATTTAGGCTTAGTTTTGGGCTATTCTATGTAAACCGAAATCATGGATTTCGATGGTCTTAGTGTATGTTTGGGCTTAGGGTTAGCATATGCTATATATATGATGTATGTAGGCTGTTTTAGGTTGATCGATAGTAATAGTGCGAGACGAGAGACAAGAGAAATTGATTGGTATTATTGTAATCGTTGTTAAAGGGCCTAAGCACCCGACGTTAAACAGAACATGTGTTTTGAAGCATTTTAGTTTGTTCTTTGTGTTGGTTCATTTTACTTTGAATCAACCCGGTGTTAGATTCTGCCTAACAACGGGTTTACGTGATATCACATTGAAAGATCCTTCTCTGGTACTCACAATTGGTATCAGAGCCTATAGACCTATTCTACGCTTGGTGTTAGTGATATCATTGATTCAAGGGTGATTCTTGGTTAACGATTGCTTGAGGAATTCTAGAAATAAAGATCAAACGTTCATCGTGTTCATCAAGGGTAATTGAGATAATTTTGGGAAGGATTAGATTTGATCTCTACATTTGAACTAAAATCCCATCATTCTAAGGATCTTACTTAATCACCAAGTCAACCAAGTAAAGAGTTTCAGTGTTCTCGGAAACCTTTGATCGTTCTCGGCAATTTATGAGGGTTCTCGGGCATTGCTGATTGTTATCGATGATTCTTTTTTGTTCCCGGGCAGTTGTGATCGTTCTCAGTGACTTTTGTGTGTTCTCGGACACTCGTGATCGTTCTTTGGCATCTATTATAGGTTCTCGGCTAACATTCCTTGTACTCGGGAAGATTTAGGTGTTCTCGGTCTCTATTCAAATGTTCTCGGCCAGTACTCAGGGTTCTCGGGTTGGGATTGCTATTGGGCCTGATCTTGTTGGGCCTTAGAGTTCTATGCTGGGTAGTTTTCAGTATCTTGGTTTCTCTGTTGGGTTTTTCTGTTATTGGGCCTGGTTTCATTGGGCCAGATTATCTTTGGACTTTTTACTTGGACTATATATTAAAATGTACCAATTAACTAATACATGGTTAAATGTTGCTTTACATCAAGAGTTGGATTCCATCATGGGAACTACTACTCGTTTACCCCGTTTACTGTCTCATGAGGGGTTCTTCGAGTTGAAGTTCAGATTCGAGAAGTATGTGAAGATGAAAGATGCAAAGATTTGGAGAAACAGCGTCCAGGTTCCTCAAATTATCACTTATCAAAGAGAAAATACTGATGAGGTGGTCATAAAGCCTGTCGAAATGTACGTCGACGCAGATTTTGAAAAGATTGAAGAGGATGAGAAGGCCCTTGCTACCTTAAAAATGACACTTTCACCTGAAATTTCCTTGGGATTCAGAGACCTACAGCCTGCAAAAGCATTATGGGAAGCCCTTATTGAGGTGTCTGAGGTAAATGAGGATACGATAAGAAGCTGACAAGATCTGTTACGACAAACGTTTAACATGTTCAATCATGTACTGGGAGAGTCTTTGGAGACAAAGCTTCAAAGATTTATATCATTGGTTACTCAAATGCGATATGCAAACATAAACCTGAAATCAGTTGAAACAAATAACAAGCTGATCAACTCCCTGCCACAAAACTGGGACATGAATGTTGCAGTGATTAAGAAAAAAAAGGATCTAGCCAGGCTAACTTTGTCAAAAGTTATGGCAATCATTAAATCCTGTGAAATGGATGATAAGCATCGTGCCATAAATCATGCTAACTCTACAATGTGGCTAGCTACAGTATTGCTTCTAATAATGCTCTCTTCTCACAAGATAACTTCTCTACGTTCAAATCCTCTCAGGGTCAGTATGTGATATGAGCTAAACTATATATAAATATTATAACTATCTCCTACACTTTTGAATGACTTTGAGTTTATTTTTATTATGGATTAGTCTCAATTGGCTCATATTTGGATTCTATAAATTTTAAATGGTGACGAGCTAAAACATATTATTTTTATTTGACTTGAGACTAACGAGTGAAACTGAAAATAAAACTTTGTGATTTTGCTATTATAATTAAAGTAATGTATTAGATATTATATTTAGTATTAAGAATAAATCCCACATGAGAACGATAACTACAAAGCCCACTAACAAATAATAATGGATGTTCTTTTATGTCACCTAATCGTGTTTGGAATTTGTAAATACAACATCAATGAAAATTATTATAATGGACTCCTCCAGATAATAATGGAGCCTTGGAGTTAAAATAAAAGAGGCATTTGAAGTGAGGTGGTGGGCTAGACTGGACGCACAGTCAGAGAGGAAAAAACAAAAGAAACCTAATTTATTTATAATATTATATTTACGACAGAGTTGATGCTGTAGGTGTTGTACGATGTGTTCAGTTTTTTGTACCTTCTATTTCATCATGTTTGCTAAGCACGTGTCCTTGAAAGTTCATACGTGTCTTCTGTTGGCGAGTGGTTTGAACTGCGGTTCTCCATATATTGTTTTTCCTACACACTTTTTAATCAGACCTGCGGTTCCCCTGGATCTTCTTCTTCATATCTTTCTAGGTTTAAGGTATCTTTTGACCCCTTTCTAAGTAGTGTATCCTTTTTTGCTATTCACATTGGGTTTTTTTTTTTTTCAGGAGATGGAGGCCGGAGGTAGGTCTATCGTCTCACATTCAGGTAGGTATGTTTGTTGCGTCTCATATTATCTCTCTCTTTTCTATTGTGTCATATTCAAGTTGTTCAACGATATGTTTTGTGATTGTTGCTCTTTCTTTCTGTTTTTTTCTTTTCTTTTTGATTGTTTTTGCATATTTCTTTGCCCCCTGCTCTATCATTTTGGTTTTGTTTTGTTTTTGTTTGGACGATTGTTAGTCATTTGGTGTTTAGTGTGAAATTGAGGTTAAATGGTAATTGTGTTTGTCATACATGCTTGGAGTCTTTTCTTTCGAAATGTTTTTTGTTGTTTGAAATGCACACCAAGTGTTTGATGAAATGCTTTAGATAAATAAGTTGGACCGAATAAGGCATTTTTGGAAGTTACGAATGATGTTTTTTGTTGTTTCACATGCACGCCAAGTGTTTGATGAAATGCTTGAGATGGTTAATGTTGACCCGCTTCTTTCAGTTGACAACTAAATTGTGTGGTATAATGGTTGACATAGATTATCTTGACCCACTTCTTTCAGTTGACAACCAAACTACATCTTTATTTTCTTTGTGTTGTCTTCTTTGTGTTTTTGGTTATTGTTTTTTCGTGCTTCGGATTTTGCATGTTGGATTGTTCATGTGTTTTGGGTTGGAAATAGTTACATCATAACCAGCCTGTTTAAATTTCGGATTTTAGATGTCGGGTTGCTCATGTTTTTTGGGTGGGAAATAGTTACATCTTAACCAGCCCGTTTAAAGTTCGGGTTCGGAAAAACTAGCTCAAAATCTGTTGTTATATTGCTTCTATTGATTCTATTTTTTTTCAAAAAATAAATTAATACATTTATACGAAGTAAAGCATCAGTTACGTCACTTAGTTCATATGTAATGATTATGATTTTGTACACATAAAATTCGTTTGCTGACTAAACACTTATTTCATAATGCTGATGTCAACTCTTTTTTTCCCATCTTGCAAGTTTTTACTTATATTTGGTGTTTTGCATGTCGTGTTTCGGATGCTGATAGTTTTCGCTTTGTGATCTGCTGATGGACTGTTTTCTCTTTGTTTCATGTCACAGTTTCCGTGTGTTGTTGCTCTCCCTGGTTGTGTAGCAGAAGAGGATTCGCTACATTGTCAACTAAGGTTTGTCTTTTGTCACCGTTCTCTACAAGTCACCAACAATATATTGTATTCTGACTTCGTAGATGAAATAAGCATTACATTCAACTAATAACATAAACTATATGGCAATGACCATACGCATAATCTTAGTATACTTTCCACACACAATAAACATCACATTCAACTAATAACATAAACTATATAGCAATGACCATACCCATAGTCATAGTAGTTTCCACACACAACTTTTGATTACTCAAATATATACCAATCACAAATTGCTAAATCACACACTTTGGTCAAACTATGTAATTTCTATTTCCTTGCATGCTCTTTTATACAGAAATGAGAAACATACGTGTCTCCGATATAAAAGAAGGACAAAAGGCAGGGATCATCACTTTTCGTTTACTAAAACAATGGATATCCAAGGGAAATCGTCCAGAGTGGTGCTACTTATTCGTCGACCACCATGTAAGTAAACCCTATTTGTTCGTTTAGTAATAATGTCACAAATAAATTAAACTGTATCATACATAACTAAAAATAATGTCGTCTGTTATATTGGTGCAGGGTGATGGAATAGACGCTGTCGCAGATTTAAATCACAAGTCGCACTTCGAATCATTGATCAAAGTTCAATCATGCTACAACATCAATGAGCACGTCTCAATCCCATCAAGAAAGTCAATGTTAGTCACACACATTGCTTCAATACAAATATGACTCAAGGCTGAATTCGAACTCATATCTGATGAGACCATTCCAAAGTCCTACTACAGTTTCGTAAGCCATGAGGTACTACAACAACATCTTAGATCATGGGATATACTCACCGGTAAGCATCAACATGACAAAAAAAACATAAAAAGTATCTCTGAAGATGGGATATACTCACCGGTAAGCATTAACAGTTTCACAACAAATTGCAGATTACATTGGTCGTGTCATCAGCAACAACCTAGCAAAAATAAAGAGCAGAAAAACGATCGTCAGAAAGATGAAAATAAAATACGTCAGGTAAACATCAATAACAACTCAAAGCATTATTCATAGGACTAACACCAGGATATTTAAGTAAATTTATTATGATGCCAAACAGCAACAACGATGTTCTGATAACCTTATGGTCTGACAAGAAAGACCTGATTAAAGACACAACAAATTTTGGGGATGTAATTGCAATCAAATCAGCAAGAGTGACAGAATATGACGGTACGAACTAACATTAAGAAAAAAAGGTGACATCAATACATCGTAAAAATTAAAAATCGATTGTAATTGTATGCAAACAGGGATGAAACAGATGGAGTCAACCCATTTAACAACCATCATTGCCAACCCAACAGCCCCTTCTTCCAGCAACACGTTGACAGGTAACCTACAAAACTTCATTTTCAAACAAAACCCATCCTCGCCTTCATGTCAGCACTTACAGAGTTGATATAAAAAACAAGTTACTACGACTACCACTTGGCCCACAAGACAATGAAGATACAAGACCAATAACAATCCATGAGTTATTGCAGGCAATACCTCAACAGAACCCGGTAAGAAAGCACAACACAAAAATATCTAAATAACATGTATCTAATGTTGTTGTTAGAAAACCGACCTATTCTTCTGATCACATGACACCACATGACATTTCTGCAGCATCAAAGAAAGAAATATACCTGCAAGGCCAGAATCTTTGAGGTCGAGACTCACCGAAATTGGTACTTTGCAAAATGCTCAGAATGCACAAACATACTACACCTACAGCATAATGGGAAACCATCATTCGCATGCGCTAACCAAAAGATTGTCAATCCAAACATTCAGTAAGTATCAAAACCAACTCACCTTACCAAATAAAATAACCCAGCTAAATATTAACTATATCACCGGTACTGCCTGAATGCACGAATCACTGATGACACAGATACAACCGAATTCGTAATCTACAAAGAAACAATGATGGAGTTCCTGAAAATCGACTGCGTGTTGGACATGGAATATTATGACCAAAAGATTCTACCACCACCAATCTCTGAAATGATAGGGGTGATGATGGACTTTACCTTGACAGTGAGGCCAAATAAATCAATTACCGTTAGCAACATTTCAAAGGCAGCCACTAACACACCTCAATCAAGTTCGTCTTTCGCAACAAGCCTGCCACCGACTACATCAGATCCCAAATCCAGTAGACCAATCCAAGAAACACCAGGTACCGACATAACTTAATTTCCATACATAATTATGTCATCAGTTTGAGATAAACAATCACACACCCATATCACACACCACTACTATGTTTCAACACTTAACTATGTGAAGCCCATTTTGTTCAAAACCCATACGAAAACAACTAAATGATGCATTTACATCTTTATATCAAGGCTTAGAAATAGATGCAAGCAATGACTAATTTGCTCCTTTAAGGTGTCATGATTGCTATTCGTTTTCTGACTGCATTAGTTTTATGAAACTTGGTAAGTTATAATGGATTAAGGACATAGACATAATAATATATTATGTTAAACTTGATGATAATCTAACATATTTCTATATTTACTTTATTTAAACACCAGCAACGAAAATGGAAGGCATCGGTCATTCAACAATTGTTTTTTATATAATCTTTACGACAATAATAATGTATAATTGGGTGCGTCTTGGTTTTCTTTAAAGATAGGAATACTAATTTCTTTCTTTAAATTTTGTTTCCTCATGTAAACTTTGTCATAATTTGTCATTTTTACACGTCTCACACACCAGCAGGATACACCATTCGTTTGAAAAATTAACGCTCCCAAACCCGAAACTGACATTAACTAAGTTTTGTTTAAAACTTAAATTAAATTAAAAAAATTACGCCACCCATACCTGGTCAACATATAGATGTAGCTAACCTATCTAATAAATGACATGCAGGTGAAAAGAAGCAAGAGATGCAATGAACAAAATGGGGCACTAGCATTTTTGGGAATGGCAATGTTCTTGGCAAGATATGGCCATATTTTTTTGTAAAAAAACCCTTGCATCTACTATGCATAGTTAGCAAGTAGTAGTTTTGTTTCTACATTGTAAAAAAAAATAACACCAAATAGACCATAAACTGCAAACTGGGTGTAAACATATAGTGCTAAAATCTTTTGTAGGTTGTTAGCAAGAATCATCATGTATGACTCAAATATATTGTCTTAACAAGAATCATCATTTTTGGGAATGATAATGTATGTTGCTATAGGTAATGTTCGCAGCCCAATAAGAAATTGGCTGCCCAACTAAGCCGCAACGCGGTGGGGTGAGCTAACTAGTAATATTACAATTTTGGGAGAGCTGTTGCTTTGTGTGTTGTAAACTCTGCAGTGATAGTTGTACTTTGTGCTTCATTTGTGGTAAGATAGGCAATTGGTCATGTACACTATTTTATTACTGTGCATAGTGCTTTCCCTTTCACCTGTGAATATAGTGTTCCAGGCTTATTCAATCCATGATGAGGTGGGTTATTCACAAACACGCGTTGTTCATTTACGTTACCACCATCTCTCATGGCAGAACACCAATTCATTGTTGCATAAATAAACTAGCAAATGGTTTCTAAAAACCGTTAAACATATAACTATAAAGTACCATAACCACCTCTACCCATCTTCTCAAACTCAAATCCATTTCACAGATGGTCGGATTAGGCATTTACAACAAACTTCCGACCTACTGCCGTAGGGAGCCAAACCTCCGGAGACCTTCAAATAGCTCTAAACGACAACGATATGGAGTGAAAAATAATGGAGCCGACAGCAATATCAATCGACAATGAACCAGCTATGATCGGTGGAGGTGTTGCAAATCCATAGCCGCGGTCACCGGTCGCCAAAAATCCAAACCCTAGCAAGAGGCTCTGACTTAAGGGCTTTGAACGCCTAGCCTTTGCCTCCAATAATGGCGGCTAGGTTCCGGCGACCCTTTTGAGCTTCCGGTGAAGCTCCGACGGGCAGAATCTAAATATTGCGTGTCCCGATTTCGTTTTTTAAGATCCATAATTTCTGATGAATTTAACATAGGGTAGAAAGAGAGAATAGAAAAATTCGTGTTGAGTATGAGATGTGATGTATGGTGTGTAATATGCAATGTTACAGTAATCTTTTGGGATGTGTTCTTTTTTTTAAATTAAGGTGACCTAGGAAAGGTGTATCAAAATATGTAATATCAGTTAAAATTGTAAACATTTGATTTTTTTAGGTTGTATTACATGTGCATAATGATCAACATCTACTTTGGTTTTTGATAGATCCATTAGTTTGTTGCTACAGTGGGGTGATGTCACCATGTTAGTTATCTTGACCATACTTATCTATTTGTAGAGTGTACTTATTTACAGTTTTGTTTGGTTGTTGGAAGTTAGTGTCTATATTAAACATCTAGGGTTCATTAGTTTAACATGTTTCTGTTACATTAGTAACAGTTGAATACTTATAGTTTCTTTTGTTACACGTTATTGGCACTTGAGCTTGAAGTTGCTAACTTTTGCTTACGCAATTATGCTGAGAGCTTGACTTCCTATCTTCCTCTTATGCAACCTATACTAAAACCTGCGCAACGCGCGGGTTCAAAAAAACTAGTTTAATATAAAGAAAAGGGGTTCAAAAGCATAGGGTTTTTTGTGGTGACAAGAAGAAACTCACAGGGAGGCAGACGCGAATCAAGGGTGGCACCACTTGATGCGTGAGTTTGGAGCAGACAAGAACAAGAATTAAAGAAGCAAGGTAGCAGGTCTTATATATTATATTATTTGATAAACCGCAATACTTTGTTATTTATTTTTGTTTTATTCGTAATTATAATTGGCTAAACTTTTATACTGCCTGGGTTTGGATGAATACTTTTTAGTCTTGTTTTATTTTTGGTCTTGGATTATTATTGATTGGTTCATGCTTTGGTAAAGTTTTTATTTTATTTGATTGTAATGCATATGCGTACTTGGTATTAATTTATTATCAATTTATTGTTCCATATGCGTCTTTGTGAATGTCTTTCATGTATGGATGCATATTAGGTTGTTTACTGTGTGTCTACAACTAGTTTATGGTATATTGTTAACGTATTTCATAGGAACGGTAATTGAGAGTTAAGAGATACCTTATATTCTGTCACTTGAGAGATCGGGAGGTAATTAAGTTTCGACTGTTTTGGTCTTTTGCGGGTTTGGGTAGGGATTTCACGGGAGTGAGTTACTCTAGATTCTTACAGTTCCGAATTATAACCGAATTCAATAATAATACCCCTTTATGCCTTAGGGTGTTTTGTGATTAGAGAGACCGGGAGGTAATTTAGTCTTTGGGTACCTTAGCATAGTTAGGTAAGCTGAGACGGGGAGGTGATCCGAACCATTAAACCGTTGACTTTACATGATATTTAGGATTCTTAGATATTGTTGGCAAGACCGGGAGGTGATTTAGCATACTTTAGTTATTCCTTAAGTTTCATATTTTTAGAATCCGGTTACCAGTCATAAATCCAATTCCGAGAGTTTATGAGTTGACTAGTAAGATTTCTTACCTAGGTAGTTGTTTCTCCTATTTGAGTTCTAATCTGATTTGTCTGTGTCTAGTTTAGAGTAAGTATTATTTATTTTATATTTAATAATTAAAAAAGACAAAAATCAATTAAATCTATTTATTTAAGTTATTAGTCAGAGTCTAGTTTAGGTGTGGCTAGTGTCCTTTGGGTTCGATATCTGGACTTCATTAGGCTTTACTACAGTCGATATGTACATTTTCCTGTCTAGTGGTCTAGCATTTGGAGAGTCTAGATTTATAAATTTAGCTTTGTGTGTTGTAAACTCTGCAGTGATAGTTGTACTTTACTATCATGGGTGAGTTTGTGCTTCATTTGTGGTAAGATAGGCAATTGGTCATGTACACTATTTTATAACCGTGCATAGTGCTTTCCCTTTCACCTGTGAATATCCCTTTACACGTGTTCCAGGCTTATTCAATCCATCATGAAGTGGGTTATTCACAAACACGGGTTGTTCATTTACGTTGCCACCATCTCTCATGGTAGAATACCACTTCATTGTTGCATCAATAAACCAACAAATGGTTTCTAAAAACCGTTAATCATATAACTGTAAACTACCATAACCACCTCTACCCTTCTTCTCAAACTCAAATCCATTTCACAGATGGTCGGATTAGGCATTAACAACAAACTTCCGACCTACTGCCGTAGTGAGCCAAACCTCCGGAGACCTTCAAATAGCTCTAAACGACAATGGTATGGAGTGAAAAATAATGGAGCCGACTGCAATATCAATCCACAATGAACCAGCTATGATCGGTGGAGGTGTTGCAAATCCGTAGCAGCGGTCACCGGTCGCCAAAAATCCAAACTCTAGCAAGAGGCTCTGAATTAAGGGCTTCGAATGCCTAGCCTTTGCCTCCAATAATGGTGGCTAGGTTCCGGCGACCCTTTTGAGCTTCCGGTGAAGCTCCGACTGGCAGAATCTAAATATTGCGTGTCCCATTTTCGTTTTTTAAGATCCATAATTTCTGATGAATTTAACATAGGGTAGAAAGAGAGAATAGAAATATTCGTGTTGAGTATGAGATGTGATGTATGGCGTGTAATATGCAATGTTACAGTAATCTTTTGGGATGTGCTCGTTTTATTTTATTTTTTTAAATTAAGGTGACCTAGGAAAGGTGTACCAAAATATGTAATATCACTTAAAATTGTTAACATTTGATTTGTTTAGGTTGTATTACATGTGCATAATGATCAACATCTGCTTTGGATTTTGATAGATCCATTAGTTTGTTGCTACAGTGGGCTGATGTCACCATGTTAGTTATCTTGACCATACTTATCTATTTGTAGAGTGTACTTATTTACAGTTTTGTTTGGTTGTTGGAGGTTAGTGTCTATATTAAACATATAGGGTTCATTAGTATTTTTAACATGTTTTTGTTACATTAGTAACAGTTGAATACTTATAGTTTCTTTTGTTACACGTTATTGGCACTTGAGCTTGAAGTTGCTAACTTTTGCTTACGCAATTATGCCGAGAGCTTGAACTTCCTATTTTCCTCTTATGCAACCTATAATAAAACCCGCGCAACGCGCGGGTTCAAAAAAACTAGTTTAATATAAAGAAAAGGGGGTCAAAAGCATAGGGTTTTTTGTGGGGACAAGAAGAAACGCACAGGGAGGCAGACGCAAATCAAGGGTGGTACCCCTTGATGCGTGAGTTTGGAGCAGACAAGAACAAGAATTAAAGAAGCAAGGTAGCAGGTCTTATATATTATATTATTTGATGAACCGCAATACTTTGTTATTTATTTTTGTTATATTTGTAATTATGATTGGCTAAACTTTTATACTGCCTGGGTTTGGATGAATACTTTTAGTCTCGTTTTATTTTTGGTCTTGGATTATTATTGATTGGTTCATGCTTTGGTAAAGTTTTTATTTTATTTGGTTGTAATGCATATGCGTACTTGGTATTAATTTATTATCAATTTATTGTTCCATATGCATCTTTGTGAATGTCTTTCATGTATGGATGCATATTAGGTTGTTTACTGTGTGTCTACAACTAGTTTATGGTATATTGTTAACGTATTTCATAGGAACGGTAATTGAGAGTTAAGAGATACCTTATATTCTGTAACTTGAGAGACCGGGAGGTAATTAAGTGTCGACTATTTTGGTCTTTTGCGGGTTTGGGTAGTGATTGCACGGGAGTGAGTTACTCTAGATTCCTTTAGATTCTTACAGATCCGAATTCTAACCAAATTCAATAAAAATACCCCTTTACGCCTTAGGGTGTTTTGTGATTAGAGAGACCAGGAGGTAATTTAGTCTTTGTGTGCCTTAGCATAGTTAGGTAAGGTTAGACCGGGAGGTGATCCGAACCATTAAACCGTTGAGTTTACGTGATATTTAGGGTTCTTAGATATTGTTGGTGAGACCAGGAGGTGATCTAGCATACTTTAGTTATTCCTTAAGTTTCATATTTTTAGATTCCGGTTACCAGTCATAAATTCAATTCCAAGAGTTTACGAGATGACTAGTAAGATTCCTTACCTATGTAGTTGTTTCCCCTATTTGAGTTCTAATCCGATTTGTCCGTGTCTAGTTTAGAGTAAGTATTATTTATTTTATATTTAATAATTAAAAAAGACAAAAATCAATTAAATCTATTTATTTAAGTTATTAGTCAGAGTCTAGTTTAGGTGTCGCTAGTGTCCTTTGAGTTCGATATCCAGACTTCATTAGGCTTTACTACAGTCGATAGGTACACTTGCCTGTCTAGTGGTCTAGCATTAGGAGAGTCTAGATTTATAAATTTAAACTAGAGTGTCTATGTTAAGTTAAGTTTTATAGACCGCGTTTCGCACATCAGTATGCTCAGCCACAGCAATCTCAGAACAACTTCACAATGTTTAAGTCTACTCAAGGTCAATTCACTGAGCCACCCCCGCAGCCTACTCATGTGTTCTTTCAACAGCCTGCTCCTACAACTAAACCTTAATCAACTGTTGGATCTTCCAGTCAGTCTCCCACTCAGGTTCCTACTATTTCAAAGGAGACTCAAGAAAATATTGCCTTGATGGCAGGTTTCATGAGCTGCTGCAATGCCTTTTTGGAGATCTGGTGCAACAAGTTGTAACTGTTGATCTGGATAAAATCCATCCTGATGATGTGGAGGAAATGAATATCTCTTGGCAAATACCCATGGTAGTGTTTAGAGAGAAGAAGTTTACCTAGAGAATAGGCAAATGTTCCAGCTAACCAGAAGGTGGGATTTAATAAAGACACTCTGAGGTGCTATAACTGTCACGAGCCGGGTCACTTCGCTCATGAATGCACGAATCCAGTCAAGGAGGGAAACTGGGAAAGGGCATTATTTCCGGTGAGTAGTGCAAAAGGTGAGAATGCAACAGGTTCAAATGAAGGTGAGCGGGGAATGGTGGCTCAACAGTTTTCTTGGAATGACTAGATGACAGCTCTTAACATCAACATTCAGACTACTAATTTTGCACATATTGATGTCACTAAAGAAGAAAATGATGCAAAGGAACAAGTTAAGAATCTTCAAGTTTCCTTCATGGCTTTCACTTCTTTCTGGCTCATCCGAGGTAAGTTCTTAATTATGTTCTCAATCTTGCGTTAATAAGTTAGATTTATATAAATCTCACAATAGTAATTTGATTAGAGAAATGGAGGGAATAAAACAAGAAAATTCCACCTTTAAGAAACTAGAAAAGGCTTAAAAATAAAAACTAGAGGCACAACAAAAGGATTTCTCAAAACTTCAACCCGATTTTAGCATAAAATGTTGTCATCACTTAGATGCTAAACAGATAATTTCCGAGCTAACCGTAGAGTTAGAAGCCTCTAAGTTGGAGATTGCTAAGTTAACTAATAAGTTTGAAAATGCTGTATTTAATTTTAAGAAATTTGATGTCTCTAGTGTTATTGTTGAGTCAATGATTGAAAAACAATTAAAACAGAAAGAAAACAAGGGTGAGGGTATTGGGTACAGTGTGGTTCCCCCTCCATATAATTACAACTACACTGGATTCCTCTTACCAAAGAAGAAGAAGAAATGGAAAAGTTCATGCAGTATGGTAAGCCGACTGCTAATGGCGAAAGTGCTCTTGGTTAAGCCAAAGCTACTGAATCAACTTCAAGGTTGAATGATACTAATGTGTTTGCTTCATGTGCAGATGAAGTAATTGTTGAGGATTGGACTGATGAGGATGATGATTTATCTATTTTGAATACTAAAGACATAAATTCTAATGTTTCCTTAAATTTACATGTTTTGAACTCTGTTGCTACAAATTTTTGTGTGGGCTCTGTTTTTAAGAGTTAAGACAATTATGTGGTTAATTTTACTAAAACTTTTAAAAATGGTGGCGTGGTTTCGAATAAATCTGATAAAAATAAAGCTTTCATAAATCTTTATCACCTAAGTTTGTTAAAGAAGAAAGTTCATGCATTCATAATTGAGATAAATCAAGTGCTAAGTCCATAGCGGGACAAACTGGCTAACACTACAGAACAAGACCAAGAGTTGACAACAATAATTTTTATGTTAATTGGCAAGCGTGTTTTAATTGTGGCATTTTGGGTCACATTTCTAGAAATTGCCCACACTGTCCTTATGTCCCATACTATGGATATCATCAAAGGAATATGCCTCGAAATACCTTTCATAAAGTTAATTCTAATAAATTAGGGTATTATAAGGAAAATCCCTCTGATGGTGATTGGAAAAGAAACAAGGCTGACCGATTGAACTCCCATCAGACTAAGCTTTCATGTTTCAAAACGTGATGGAAACTCGGTTTTGTTCCCAAGACTAAACTGGCCTCCATATCGAAATTGTATAGGAAGTCAAAGTGCAATGTGTCTTTCGTCCGCAAACCAGAGACAAAGTCAACCATTTATGTTAATAACAAAATTTTAAAATCCAAATATAAATGGTAGCCCAAATCTCTGGTGTCCAAGTCATCAAAATCTTCATGCTCGATCTTAGATAATCAGGAAGACAAGTCATGGCAACCTGTAAACGTTTAGATGAATCATGCTTACCCAGTACTAGTATGGACTAGGTACCAAAAATTAATTAATCTCGCACATCGTGCAGGAACAACTATGGAGGAATATCATCAGATCTTAATACGTTGATAGTGGTTGTTCCAGGCGCATGACAGGAGACATCTCTCAACAGCACGACATTTAAATATCTAATGGAGGGTATGTTTCCTTTACGGGAGGAGAAAAGGTAAAGATTACATAGAAGGGTACTATAAGTAATGTTTTTCTTAAATTTGAGAATGTTAGTTTTGTTTCAGAACTGAAACACGGTCTGCTTAGCGTCTCGCAGATCTGTGATAAAGGATTTTCTACTCATTTCACTAAAAAAGGGTGTCTTATTTTAAAACCTAGTATCATCATACCAGAAGATTGGGTTCTTGTTCGATCACAAAGAAAAGATAATGCATACGTGAACCAACATGAACAAAAATGTTCCAGATGAAATTACCTGTCTATTTTCAAAACTGTCGGATAATAATGCCATGCTTTGGCATCTTCGTCTTAGTCATGCTAATGTCAAAACTTTAAACTGTCTTACCAAAAATGACATTGTCCGTGGTTTGCCTGTTAAAGATTTTGTAACAATTGAAAAATTTGTAGCTTGTGCTTTAGGAAAACATCATCGTAAATCTCACAAGCCAAAACTGGTCAATACTATTTCCTCGGTTTTCAATTGCTTCATATGGATTTGTTTGGTCAGGTTCACGTATTGAGTCTTTCTTGCAGTTCTTATTGTCTGGTTATTACTGATGACTACTCACGTTTTACTTGGGTGTTTTTCTTGTCAAATAAGAGTGAAATTGCAGAATTGATAAAACGCTTTATGGTGCTTATGGAGAATCAACTCAATCTGAAGCTAAAAGGAATTCGCTATAACAACGGCTCAGAGTTCAAGAACTCAACGTTGAATTGTTTTTGTATTGAAAATGGAGTACATTGACAATACAGCTCAGCTCGCACACTGCAACAAAATGGTTTTTCTGAGAGAAGGAACAAAACTCTAATTGAGGCTACAAGAACTATGTTGTGTAATTTGAAGCTACCTCTGTTCTTCTGGGCTGAAGCTGTCAACACCGCTTGTTACATTCAAAATTGGGTGTTGACCAATAAATCACAGATGAAGACTCCCTATGAAATTGTTTATGATCACAAGCCTACTGTAGCACACTTTCGAGCTTTTGGATGTTCGTGTACTCTACTAAATCTAGAATCGACTCCAAATTTTGGAACTAAGGCTGATGATTACTACTTTGTTGGATATCCTGGTCGCACTGCCTACATAGTCTACAGCAAGGCAACGAAGCAGATAGTGGAATATTATGATATGCGCTGGTAAGAGGAGAATGAAACTGATGCTCGTGTCGGTCCTAACTTGTTATTCGATTATAATGAACTGTTTAAGCCATTTAATGTGTTTCCAGTTGTTGATGGAGAAAACTCAGGTGTATGGACTTCAAATGTTGTTGATGAAGAAGAATACATTTCTAATGATTGTTAAAATTCTCCAATGCTGAGTATAGACCCGTCGGAATCATTGGGTATTGCTCAGCCGTTTTCTTCAAGTCAACAGGAAAGCGTTATTTTGACTGCGTCGTCACAAGAATCTCCTGAAGTATGTGAACTACAGACCGATGAGACCGCTGCGGCCAATGTTTCATCCGCTGAGGGGGAAGAGTGCCATTCGTCAAATCTTTGGTAGCAATCTATTCCCATATGTCATACCAAATGTACGAGGTACATTGTCGGTACCTCGTACTTGCACAGTACTACGGAATCTGAATGGAAGAACCCCCTCTCTGAAATCCTTGAAAATCCGACAAATCTACCAACTAACAGTTCCGTTTCCGATCATTCTATTCCAACAAGAATTCAAGGGGATCATCCAATCGAAAATGTCATGGTTCCCTTGAAACAGGCGTCTCAACCAGAAGTCAGAGAGGACACATCAACAATTGTTTATTTTCTTGTTTCATCTCTCAGATTGCACCTAAGTCCGTTGAAATTTCTTCGCAAGAACCAAGCTGGGTGGACGCCATGCATGAAGAATTGAATCAGTTTGAGAAACTCAAGGTTTGGATATTGGTTGAGTTGCCCGCCGGGACGAAGGCTTTAGATACAAGATGGGTTTTTCGTAACAAGCAAGATAATAGTTGGGTTATTGATCGAAACAAAGTGCGGATTGTGGTTCGTGGTTTTCGTCAGGTTGAAGGTTTAGATTACACTGAAGTGTATGGTCTAATGGCTCGTCTTGAGGCCATTCAGATTTTCTTGGCATATGCTTCCTACACGGGGTTCACGGTTTATCAGATCGATGTCCAGACAGTGTTTCTGTATGAATAAGTAAATGAGGAGATTTATGTGGACCATCCACTTAGTTTTTTTTATTCAAAGAATCCTACTCACATTTACAAGTTAGACACGGATCTATATGGTCTCCATCAAGCTCATCGGGCATGTTATGTAACTTTGACAGCTCATCTACTGGGGCATGGGTACAAGCGAGGAACCATCAATCTGACTTTGTACCTTATAACTGTTGGGAAAGATCTGATCTTGTTCAGATTTATACGGACGATATCATTTTTGGCTCCACCAGTACTGCTCCATGTTCTGAGTTTGAAGAAGTAATGAAGAAGAGATTCGAGATGAGTTCGTTGGGGAGATGACGACATTTCTGGGATTACAGGTTCGTCAGAGTTCAACATGAATTTTGCTACATCAAGGAAAATATGCAAAAGACATGTTAGTGAAATTCGAGTTCCAAGATTATAAGAGTGCGGAGACTCCTATGGCGGAAAGACCTCTTCTTTCATCTAATATTGAAGGAAACTCCATAGATCAAACGTACGATCGATCAATGATCGGATCCTTGATGTATCTCACTGCCAGTTACCCAGACATCATGTTTTTAGTCTGTGAATGCGCGCATTTCCTGGCTAATCCTAAACTTTCACATTTAATTGCTGTTAAACGAATTTTTAGATATCTGAAGGGGCAACTGAAGCTAGGTCTTTGGTATCCCAAAAACTTAGAATTTGATTTATACGCTTTTGCTGACAGCAATTATGGAGGTGATGATATGACAGGAAATCTACGTCTGTTGGATGTCAATTCTTGGGTGATCGACTCATTTCATGGCAATGCAAGAAACAACAAACGGTGTCCGCATCCACTGCTAAGGCTGAGTACGTTGTAGCTTCTGCCTGCTGTTCACAGGTTATCTAGATGCAACACCAATTGCTGGATTACTGTTTGGAATTTCTTAACACTCCAATATTTTATGATAATGATGCTGCTATTGCTATTGTTAAAAATCATGTTCAACATTCTAAAAGCAAGCACATTGACATCAAAATTCATTTTATTCGTGACTATTACGACCTAAAATTGATTCATCTTGAACAAGTTCACACTGATAATGATTGTAACGATTCCGGCAAATCCAGGTATAACCTAGCCGGTATATACTATTTACGTGTCATTTAATATTGATTATATGAGTTATAGTACGTATATACGAGTATATATGATTCATAGTACGAATCATACTCAATTATATAGTGAATCGTATTGGAATTACAATTAACCAATGAACGATTATTGAAACCCGAACGAATCGGGAATTACATTATAGACGAAGTATATAATGTTTAGTGATATTTACGAAGTATTAATGCTTCGGGATAAGTAAATTATAGCACAGAAAAAGGATTTCGATTTATTAGTACGTCGGTACAATAAACGAAACCTTTAACATCAAACCAAGCAAGAGACGATCGATCAAACCGAAAAAGATGCACAAATACCGACAATATGATGTTTTAACGTCATGATTTAAGTTTTTAAAGTTTTTAAATCAGTTTTATGTAAATTTTATTTTAACCCGAAAAACGACCATTTTAGGCTCGTTTTAAGCCGAATTACGAGTTTAAACGAGAAACGAACTGAACCAGACTATCCACAACATTATCCGGATTGTGTAATCCAAATGTGTGGCCATGGTTTGAGATGTGGGCCCCCCCCACATCACCCATAGGGCCGGCCATATACACACACTATACACATTCATTTCTTTTTTTTTTTCTAACATAAAACAATCAAAACTCTCTCAACTCTCCAAACCCTTCAAAGTTCATCCAAAAAAACCCAAGTTCTAACCAAGATTTGAAGGTATAACATATGTTTTTAAGCTTGAATTTTGTTTTCTAACTTCATGATCTTGAGAAAAGGAGGTTTCAAATGTAAAAATGGGTGAAAACCCGAGTTGAAACCGATTCTCGCATGATCAAGTGATGTATACAAGTTATACAAAGGATCTTGATCCAAGTGATGAGTTAAAAGAGTTTATAACGAATTTTTACGGTTAAAATCTTGTTAAAATGAGTTTCCAAGTGAAAGATGGGTGAAAACCCGAGATGAAACCGACTCTTGTATGATCAAGAGATGTATACAAGTTATACAAGGGATCTTGGTCCAAGAAATGAGTAAAAAGAGTCGGGAATGGATTTCTACGGTTAAAACCTTTGTTTTTATATCAAAACCGACACTATGAATGAAATGGTTTGATTGTTGGTGTAGCTTGCTTGGTATAGTGTTATTGTGCTTGTAAGTGTTGTATCTAGCGGCTAGCAAAGGCTAGAAACCGAGATCCTTGCGATCTAAAGCTAGAAAACACAAGATAGTTCGATTTTCGTGTGGTTATGAAATTTGGACAGATTGTAGCACGCTTAGAGTCGGGTCACGAAATTTCACAGAGATGATCTACACATGAAAATATGAGATCTGTGAATTTTTGGTAATTTTTGGATAAAAGATGAATATTTGGTGAATTTAATGCTCGGTTTTGGCCAAAAATGGTGAAAAATAGCTAAACTTGATGAAAAATTCTGAAATATTTAGGATAAGCTTTTTATAACATATTAAAGTCACACACAAAATTTGAGCTCAGTTGGAGAAGTCTAAAGGGGCTTTTCGGTAAAACGAGTTCTAGGGCTTTCTAGCTCGGGCTTTTGTGAAAATGGCTTGAAATATGAGTTTTGGGTTCTGGAAAAATTCCAGGGAGTCATGAGAATGTCAAGGATCATCCCGGAAAAATTTGGGATTTTTCTAAAGTCTTTTGGTATTTTTGACATATTTAGTGTTTTAATAATGTTTAAAAATAGATAAATAAATGAAAATATAAAAAAATAAATCTGGAAAATTTTTGTAAAATTTATTACTGTCAAAATTAGTTTTGTACAAAATCTCAAGACCCGAGACTAAACGGGTAATTATTTGTGCTAAAAAGGACATAAAAATAAATTTTTAAAGCTTAAAACCTGTAAACTGGCAAAACTCGCATAAGCGAGCTGACTGGTATATAAAAACCTAAAAATAGACCATTTTCATAATACTAAGTAAATTAAGTAAAAATAAATCATCCGAAAATAATTCGGATGATTTGGGTAATTTCACCCGATTTTACTGTTTCCGGCACCTAAATGACGGAAACGGGCCCCGCGGCCAAACGGGGTGACAAAACCGAGCTCTAATTTCATCACTTTAACTAAAATAACAGTCAAACACCATTTTTGGGTTAAGTGTGAATAAACTCATTTTTGAAACTAAAAACGGATGACCGTGCTAGGCACGCAAATCAAGGAAAACATAAAAATGATAATTTTGACCGTCCGACTCTAAGTAGTGGCACAATCTGAGTCCTTAGGAGTGTCACGGGGTTAATATTGTCCCCGGATCGAGTACAGTACTGGGTTAACAATGTCCCCAGACGTACCGATTGACATAGATTTAATTTACGGGAATTATATAGTAACGACTAGATATTATATTACAGATTCAGGCACGTAGCTGTTCATTGTATTACCCATCGACTCACAAAAAGGTGAGTTTTCACGAGCCCCTTTTAATGAACTGTTTTTAAATATATTTTCCCGGGGCGGAAAACATGTCTTATTTAAAGTATTTAAGTACATACCGATCGTATGGAAATACTTGTATATTTATATATGGTTTGATGCACAGATTATATAAATTGTTTATCATGTTATTGTTCTGGGGTAACATAGTTCCCAGGGGTTATTATTGTTCTGGGGTAACATAGTTCCCAGGGGTTATTATTGTTCTGGGGTAACATAGTTCCCAGAAAGTTAATGGAAATGTTCTGGGGTAACATAGTTCCCAGCATGATTATATTGCTAATAAATGATTATTAAAATGATTTGTCAGTGTTTATTTAAATTAGTGAAACTCACCAACTATTCGTAGTTGACCCGTTTTCTTTACATGTTTTCTAGGTATGCCCAAGTTGGAATGATTGATATGTGCTTAACTATCTGTGCTACCTGTTGGAAGCTTGCTGCTCTATGTTTTGTAATGAATTTATTAATGTCTTATCGGTAAAATATGTGTGTAACACCTAGACAGTAACGAAACTTGCAACAATGTAATATGTTATAAATTAATGTAGTGGTATTTTCTTTATAAGCAATGCTGTTGATATCAGATGTGTCTGTTGCATCCCGTGTACGTTTCCGCTGCGGTTACGGGGTGTTACAGAACTTGGTATCAGAGCCATTGGTTATAAATAATTAGGATGTCTGCAAAAGATACCTAAAATATAACCAGTAGCTCAAGTATTATAGGATCTGAATATCAACTAATAATTTATTGTGACGGGATCTGGATGAACTTGGATGGACAAGTGAGTTATTATGGTCCGGAACATAATAACAGACTTGTCTGCACGGGAGAATTCAGGGGAAGTCACGAGGAACTTTAAATAGGTAAAATTGGCAACATATGTGTAAATATATGATAATATTATTATGTGGTAAAATTGTATAAATAAGTATGTATTACTTTGATTATGAATTACACTATGGAAAGAACTATATGCTTGTTAACTTGTGTGCAGGTAAAAATGTCAAGCCCGCATAGCTTATCAGTAGAGGAGGATCCGGAGGAGGTTAGCCCCGGAAACTCCGGGAGCCTACACGTGTCATCTGACTCCGAGCCCAGCGAGGCGAGTCACAGGAGCTCGAGCCAGTCCTCCCCGGCCCGGATCGTCAGATCCCCTACTCCCCTCGCACCGCAGGCCACCTCTGTCCCTCCGGGATTTGGTCCTCGCCTTACGGCGCGGATCAGCATTCCGCGTGTCCCACCGACCTCTCCCCCACCCCGACCTGCTACTCGTCGGGGAGAGTCCTCATCCCAGCCCGAGCCGATGGCTCTACCTGTCTGGGGCCTTCCCAGACAGGAGCGGGAGGCGGTAGCCTGGCTACGAGTGCTCACAGAGCAAGTAAATGAGCACTCAGCCGCCCTGACCGTGGGGGTACAGAGACGGGTGTACCTTGGTGACCGCATACTGGATTGCCAGTATGCAATCGACTGATTGACAAGGGAGTGCTCGTACTCCCTAATGATGGTTCAGCGGTTGGAGGCGTGGCTCCGGGGGGTGGTGGCAGTAGTGGTGGCGATGGTGGCAGTGATGATGTGGTGGGCATACCACCGTGTTTAGTAGTTATGTTTGGATGGGGATAGTCAGGGACCATTTTCTTTTTGATACTTTGTGTAAGTAGTTAGTGGTGATACTAACACGGAGTGAATCTTGGTTAGTTATGATACAACCACTGACCCCTAGGGTGGGTCTCTTTTGGGGCATATCTTTATAGATACTTTTGGGTATCATTCAAGCACTGACCCTTTTACGGGTTATGTCGAAATGATACCGACATAGTGCCCTTGTATTAGAACTTAGTTATGTAATGTTGACTGGGAAGTATGTAAACTGATGTTTGTGTAATATGTATCAATGTTTACTAATGAATGAAATATGTATTGTGTTTTATAATTTGAGATGGTATTGATTATATGTGTTTCTTATTGTTGTGTAGAATGGCACCGAAACGATCAACGAAAACATCGGAAGTAGATGTGAGCCGTTTGATTGCTCAACAGTTGGAGGCGGCGATACCGGATATAGTATCGCGCATCGCCGCCAGTATTAATAACTCGACCAATCCAACCCCTCCGAGCAATCAAACGCCCATAAATAATGACGGGGAACAAAATGCTAATCCTCCAAGGAATGATAACACTATTCCGAGTAATGACGCACCGCCTAGGGTGGTCGTTACTGACAGCAATGGCCCTATACCTACGGTAGAGACAAACCGTACTGAACCAATTCGTACATCCAGGGGATGTTCGATCAAGGATTTTATGTTGTGCAAGCCATTAGAGTTTAGCGGGTCTGAAGGACCGAATGGGTTAGTTAAATGGATAGAGAAAATAGAATCAGTGGTGAATATTAGCAACTGTCCCGAGGATTGTGTCGTTAAGTACGCCACTTGTACATTCACCGACCATGCCTTGACATGGTGGAACACCATAGTACAGACTCGAGGTCAGGCGGCGACAAACCGCATGACCTGGACAGAGCTTAAGGCTCTCGTTTTGGAACATTTCTGCCCAAAGAATGAATTACAGAAACTGGAAAATGAGTTGTGGAACCTGGAAATGCAGGGGGCGGATCATTTGGGATATACAAACCGGTTCAATGAACTGTCACGATTAGTACCATGGTTGGTCACCCCAGAGGCAAAAAGGGTGGAGCATTATATTTGGGGACTAACTCCAGTAGTGAGGAGTATAGTTAACGCGGGGGGACACCAAACGTATGAGGGAGCAGTGACACAGGCCGGTATTGTCACATATGATTTCTTAAGGAGTGGATCACTAAAGGTGACAGGAGAGTCTGCTGGGGGAAAGCGAGGTACGTATGACAATAGGATCCGGGAGAAGCAGCAAGGTAAACGGGCTAGACCCACTGCCCAGAACTACGCCATGACTGGTTCGGGCGGAAGACAAGAACCGCAGAAAGGAACGTTTCCTAAGTGTGGGAAATGTGGTTACCACCATGGTGGCGTGTGCAAAGAGGTGGTGTGCCACCGGTGCGGCAGGATTGGGCACACAGCACCAAAATGTAGGACAAACCTGAACAACCTAAATCGACAACCGCAACCAATTCGTGCTCAACCATTTAGGACCCAACCAGCCCTGCAGCAAAACCCGCAAGGAAACCAAATGGTGACCACTAGCCGTGCCTGCTACGAATGCGGCAGCACGGATCACTTCAAAAGAAACTGCCCGAAACTGAACCAAGGAGGAAACGGGAGACAACCCACGGGTCAGGCATCGTCGTCCAACCCGGCGAGAAGCCGAGCTTTCGTGATAGGGGCAAGCGAAGCACGCCAGGACCCCAGCGTAGTGACAGGTACATTCCTTGTTTCTGACCATTACGCTTCAGTATTATTTGATACGGGTGCTGATAGAAGTTTTGTCTCCGTTAAATTCCTATTAATAGCAAACATGCCGGTTAGTGAATCCATAGAACCCTATACCGTAGAAGTCGCTAACGGTAAGACCATGATAGTCAATCAAATCGTTCGGAATTGTCCTTTTATTCTAAACGAACAATCCTTTCTGATTGACTTGTTACCGGTAGAACTGGGTAGTTTTGATGTGATAGTGGGAATGGATTGGTTAGCACGCAACAAGGTAGAAATAAATTGTGAAAAGAAAGTCGTCAAGATCCGGGTGTCGGATGACGAGGAGGTATTAGTGCAGGGAGAAAAATCCGGCACCATGATACCATTTATATCCCACCTCAAGGTGTTGAAATATATACGTCAGGGATGTGTGGCGTATCTAGCGAGCCTGACGGCCGCTGATTCTGAGGAAAAACGGGTGGACGATATTCCAGTGGTGCGCGAATTTCCACAAGTTTTCCCAGAAGAACTTCCTGGATTACCGCCAACCCGACAAGTTGAATTCAGAATCGACTTATTACCTCAAGCTGGCCCTGTTGCTAAGGCCCCTTACAGACTTGCACCGTCCGAGATGCAAGAATTATCCAACCAGTTGCAGGAATTGTTGGATAAGGGATTTATTCGTCCCAGCTATTCCCCGTGGGGTGCACCTGTACTATTTGTGAAAAAGAAGGACAGAAGCCTTCGAATGTGCATTGACTACAGGGAATTGAACAAATTAACCATCAAAAATAGGTATCCTCTTCCCCGAATCGATGATTTGTTCGACCAACTACAAGGTGCGAGCTATTTCTCAAAGATTGATCTTAGATCGGGATACCACCAAGTTAAAATTCAGGAGGAGGATATCCCAAAAACCGCGTTTCGGACTCGCTACGGCCACTACGAATTTTTAGTTATGCCTTTTGGACTAACAAATGCGCCAGCGGTGTTCATGGATCTCATGAACCGAGTCTGTAAACCCTATCTTGACAAATTCGTCATCGTGTTTATTGACGATATTTTGATATACTCGAAGAGTAAAGAAGAGCACGAGCAACACTTAAAGTTAGTTCTAGAGCTCCTGGATCAGGAAAAGTTATATGCGAAATTCTCCAAGTGTAACTTCTGGTTACAAGAGGTGCAATTCCTCGGTCACGTTATAAACCACCAAGGGATACATGTTGATCCGAGTAAGGTTGAAGCAATTAAGAATTGGCAAGCGCCTAAATCTCCAAAGGAAATCCGCCAATTCTTAGGCTTAGCTGGGTACTATCGTCGATTTATTGAGAATTTTTCCAGCATTGCCCAACCTTTAACCCTGCTGACCCAAAAGGATCGAAGGTATGATTGGGGTGAAGAGCAGGAAGCGGCGTTTCAAACGCTAAAGCAAAGATTGTGCCAAGCGCCAATCTTAAGTCTCCCCGACGGAGACGATGGATTTGTTGTATATTGTGACGCATCCCGTAAAGGGTTAGGATGCGTGTTGATGCAAAATAAAAAGGTCATAGCCTATGCGTCTCGACAGTTAAAAGTTCATGAGAAAAACTACACTACTCATGACTTGGAACTGGGAGCAGTCATCTTTGCACTTAAAATCTGGAGACACTATCTCTACGGTACAAAGTGCACCATCTTCACTGATCATAAAAGTTTGCAACACATATTCGATCAGAAAGAACTGAATATGAGACAACGAAGGTGGGTCGAGTTACTAAGTGACTATGACTGTGACATCCGATATCACCCCGGCAAGGCTAACGTTGTAGCCGATGCCTTGAGTAGGAAAGATCGAGTTAAGCCACTACGCGTGCGAGCGTTGGGAATGATAGTCCAATCGAGCCTTTCGGATTTGATTCGAGTCGCTCAACGCGAGGCGTTGAAAGAGGACCAATTGGATAAAGAAGGACTTTACGGGAATGAGAAGAATTTCGAACAGCGTGTGGACGAAATTCTCTATTTCAAAAATCGGATTTGGATCCCGACCCTCCATGACCTTCGTGATTTGATCATGGATGAAGCGCATAAATCGAAATATTCCATACATCCGGGATCAGATAAAATGTACAAGGATGTGAAAGAATTTTACTGGTGGCCAGGTATGAAAAAGAATATAGCCACATACGTCGGCAAGTGTACGACGTGCGCGAGAGTTAAGGCGGAGCACCAGAAACCCTCGGGAATGCTACAACAGCCGGAAATTCCCGAATGGAAGTGGGAGCAGATCACAATGGATTTTGTGACACATCTCCCCAAGACACCCCGAGGTCATGATGCGATTTGGGTAATCGTGGATCGATTAACCAAATCGGCACATTTTATTCCGATTAGGAATACTTTTAACACTGAGAGACTTGCGCAGATTTATATAAATGAAATAGTGTCTCGTCATGGCATCCCCATCTCGATCATCTCCGATAGGGATTGCCATTTCACCTCCAAACTTTGGCAAGCTGTCCAAGAAGCATTGGGAACACGTATTGACCTAAGCACAGCTTACCACCCTCAGACCGATGGTCAGTCTGAGAGAACCATTCAAACTTTGGAGGATTTGCTTCGTGCTTGCGTACTGGACTTTAAGGGAAATTGGGATCAACATCTCCCACTCGTTGAATTTTCCTATAATAACAGTTATCACAGCAGTATAAAGGCAGCACCTTATGAAGCATTGTATGGGCGGAAGTGCCGATCACCACTTTGCTGGTCTGAAGTGGGTGACTCGCAGGTCATTAGATCGGATCTGGTCCAGGAGACGACCAGCAAGATTCTTGAAATTAAGAACAACCTGAAAGCCGCGCGGGATCGGCAGAAGAGTTATGCCGATAACCGTCGAAAACCGTTGTCATTTGAGAAGGGGGAAAAGGTATATTTGAAAGTATCACCCTGGAAAGGAGTGGTCAGATTTGGAAAGGCGGGGAAGTTGGCCCCTAGATATATTGGACCATTCAACATCACTGCAAAGATCGGTCCGGTAGCTTACCGACTAGAACTGCCTGAGGAACTAAGTGCAGTTCATAACGTGTTTCATGTGTCAAATTTGAAAAGATGTCTGGCGGATGAGACATCGGTGTTACCCTTAGAGGGTGTTCAAATAAGTGATAGGCTCAACTTCGTAGAGGAGCCCATCGAAATAGTGGACGGTAAGATCAAACAACTTAGACACAGTAAGATCTCGTTGGTCAAAGTTAGATGGAATTCGCAACGAGGCCCAGAATTTACTTGGGAACGAAAGGATGAATTTCGGAAGAAATACCCCACCTATTTCCTCAAAAGGAAGTAGTTGACATGTAAAATTTCGAGGACGAAATTTTTATAACGGGGGGAGAATGTAACGATTCCGGCAAATCCAGGTATAACCTAGCCGGTATATACTATTTACGTGTCATTTAATATTGATTATATGAGTTATAGTACGTATATACGAGTATATATGATTCATAGTACGAATCATACTCAATTATATAGTGAATCGTATTGGAATTACAATTAACCAATGAACGATTATTGAAACCCGAACGAATCGGGAATTACATTATAGACGAAGTATATAATGTTTAGTGATATTTACGAAGTATTAATGCTTCGGGATAAGTAAATTATAGCACAGAAAAAGGATTTCGATTTATTAGTACGTCGGTACGATAAACGAAACCTTTAACATCAAACCAAGCAAGAGACGATCGATCAAACCGAAAAAGATGCACAAATACCGACAATATGATGTTTTAACGTCATGATTTAAGTTTTTAAAGTTTTTAAATCAGTTTTATGTAAATTTTATTTTAACCCGAAAAACGACCATTTTAGGCTCGTTTTAAGCCGAATTACGAGTTTAAACGAGAAACGAACTGAACCAGACTATCCACAACATTATCCGGATTGTGTAATCCAAATGTGTGGCCATGGTTTGAGATGTGGGCCCCCCCCACATCACACATAGGGCCGGCCATATACACACACTATACACATTCATTTCTTTTTTTTTTCTAACATAAAACAATCAAAACTCTCTCAACTCTCCAAACCCTTCAAAGTTCATCCAAAAAAACCCAAGTTCTAACAAAGATTTGAAGGTATAACATATGTTTTTAAACTTGAATTTTGTTTTCTAACTTCATGATCTTGAGAAAAGGAGGTTTCAAATGTAAAAATGGGTGAAAACCCGAGTTGAAACCGATTCTCGCATGATCAAGTGATGTATACAAGTTATACAAAGGATCTTGATCCAAGTGATGAGTTAAAAGAGTTTATAACGAATTTTTACGGTTAAAATCTTGTTAAAATGAGTTTCCAAGTGAAAGATGGGTGAAAACCCGAGATGAAACCGACTCTTGTATGATCAAGAGATGTATACAAGTTATACAAGGGATCTTGGTCCAAGAAATGAGTAAAAAGAGTCGGGAATGGATTTCTACGGTTAAAACCTTTGTTTTTATATCAAAACCGACACTATGAATGAAATGGTTTGATTGTTGGTGTAGCTTGCTTGGTATAGTGTTATTGTGCTTGTAAGTGTTGTATCTAGCGGCTAGCAAAGGCTAGAAACCGAGATCCTTGCGATCTAAAGCTAGAAAACACAAGATAGTTCGATTTTCGTGTGGTTATGAAATTTGGACAGATTGTAGCACGCTTAGAGTCGGGTCACGAAATTTCACAGAGATGATCTACACATGAAAATATGAGATCTGTGAATTTTTGGTAATTTTTGGATAAAAGATGAATATTTGGTGAATTTAATGCTTGGTTTTGGCCAAAAATTGTGAAAAATAGCTAAACTTGATGAAAAATTCTGAAAAATTTAGGATAAGCTTTTTATAACATATTAAAGTCACACACAAAATTTGAGCTCAGTTGGAGAAGTCTAAAGGGGCTTTTCGGTAAAACGAGTTCTAGGGCTTTCTAGCTCGGGCTTTTGTGAAAATGGCTTGAAATATGAGTTTTGGGTTCTGGAAAAATTCCAGGGAGTCATGATAATGGCAAGGATCATCCCGGAAAAATTTGGGATTTTTCTAATGTCTTTTGGTATTTTTGACATATTTAGTGTTTTAATAATGTTTAAAAATAGATAAATAAATGAAAATATAAAAAAATAAATCTGGAAAATTTTTGTAAAATTTATTACTATCAAAATTAGTTTTGTGCAAAATCTCAAGACCCGAGACTAAACGGGTAATTATTTGTGCTAAAAAGGACATAAAAATAAAATTTTAAAGCTTAAAACGTGTAAAATGGCAAAACTCGCATAAGCGAGCTGACTGGTATATAAAAACCTAAAAATAGACCATTTTCATAATACTAAGTAAATTAAGTAAAAATAAATCATCCGAAAATAATTCGGATGATTTGGGTAATTTCACCCGATTTTACTGTTTCCGGCACCTAAATGACGGAAACGGGCCCCGCGGCCAAACGGGGTGACAAAACCGAGCTCTAATTTCATCACTTTAACTAAAATAACAGTCAAACACCATTTTTGGGTTAAGTGTGAATAAACTCATTTTTGAAACTAAAAACGGATGACCGTGCTAGGCACGCAAATCAAGGAAAACATAAAAATGATAATTTTGACCGTCCGACTCTAAGTAGTGGCACAATCTGAGTCCTTAGGAGTGTCACGGGGTTAATATTGTCCCCGGATCGAGTACAGTACTGGGTTAACAATGTCCCCAGACGTACCGATTGACATAGATTTAATTTACGGGAATTATATAGTAACGACTAGATATTATATTACAGATCCAGGCACGTAGCTGTTCATTGTATTACCCACCGACTCACAAAAAGGTGAGTTTTCACGAGCCCCTTTTAATGAACTGTTTTTAAATATATTTTCCCGGGGCGGAAAACATGTCTTATTTAAAGTATTTAAGTACATACCGATCGTATGGAAATACTTGTATATTTATATATGGTTTGATGCACAGATTATATAAATTGTTTATCATGTTATTGTTCTGGGGTAACATAGTTCCCAGGGGTTATTATTGTTCTGGGGTAACATAGTTCCCAGGGGTTATTATTGTTCTGGGGTAACATAGTTCCCAGAGGTTATTATTGTTCTGGGGTAACATAGTTCCCAGAAAGTTAATGGAAATGTTCTGGGGTAACATAGTTCCCAGCATGATTATATTGCTAATAAATGATTATTAAAATGATTTGTCAGTGTTTATTTAAATTAGTGAAACTCACCAACTATTCGTAGTTGACCCGTTTTCTTTACATGTTTTCTAGGTATGCCCAAGTTGGAATGATTGATATGTGCTTAACTATCTGTGCTACCTGTTGGAAGCTTGCTGCTCTATGTTTTGTAATGAATTTATTAATGTCTTATCGGTAAAATATGTGTGTAACACCTAGACAGTAACGAAACTTGCAACAATGTAATATGTTATAAATTAATGTAGTGGTATTTTCTTTATAAGCAATGCTGTTGATATCAGATGTGTCTGTTGCATCCCGTGTACGTTTCCGCTGCGGTTACGGGGTGTTACAATGATGTAGCGGACTTATTTACAAAACCGGTCGAATAACTAGATTTAATGTGCTTTTAGGGTTTCTAAATGCTACGTTTCGACGATTGAGTCTTTTTGAGGTTAAATTTGTATATAAAATTTTTCTTTCTAGTATAATTTTTGCACAAATTTAGGGGGAGAAAATATAAAAAGAGTGTGCGCGTGTTTTAAAAAAAAGACATTCTTTCGCTTAAAATGTGTCGATTACTTAAGTTCGAGGGACATGTACTTTTATATGTTTGGTCCTGTTATCTACTTGTAGACATACGTGATAGCCATTTACTTGAACACTGAAAGTGACTATGGCGACTTAATTTAAAAATGTTTTCTTGATAACTATCTGAGAAGTGATATGATTATTCAGTTAAAAGCTTTATGGAAGCTCAAAATATTTTCAAACGAAAATTTGATTCAACCTTTGGAAAAATGATTGATTTTGTGTGCCTAACGTGTGAAGTTACTAGGCTAAAAAGGCTTTTGAACAGTTATTGATATGTATGGTAGCATTCCATGATGCGTAAATATTAAAGTCATATAAACTAAATCTGCTAAACATATTGTGGAGAGTCAGTTTGAAGATGTGTGTATGTCTCTAGATACATCTCTCCGAATGATAGGCAGAAAAGCAATTACCCGGTCATACATGAGCCTGCTAGTGTCTTGATCACCAAAAATATTATGTTTCTTAGCTATTGCTATTATTAAAAAAATAAATTAAATAAAAAAAATAATATTTATATAATATTTTGTCAAAAAAATCGTTTTTAAGCTTAAAATGTCAAACTAGAACTTCAAGGGTAGGGCATTCAAATAAGTTCTAAAGACCCTGAATGTAAGGCCTTTAAGTTCGGATGACATGTAAGTCCAACGTTCAACCTTAAATCTTAAAAGTTTTTTTTGTTTGTATAGAGAAAATCTTTTGATCAAGCATCAGGGGGTTCGAGTCAAATTGGGGCGATCTGCGAAAAGTGAAATACGGTTTGAGAAGAGATAAGAGGCATCATAGGTCTATAAGTGATGTTCATATAAGCTTTATGCCTAATTGAAATTAAGCATATCACAGATGCAATGAAAATCATGCTAACTATCTAAATACCTGCTATCAACTTGCTCTCTATGTCATGATAATGCTGAAAATGAATCATTGTGAAAGCATCTTAATCAATCTGATTCCTATTAGGATCTTTTCATAAAGGTTTGCTCGTTTAACAAAACTAAAATTTGATCCCATAATATGTTAGAACTACTAAAGGCCGGGTGGTAAAAAAATTTTGTGATGTGATATTATTTTATTTTCATTTATTTTTGCTCTTAAGTTTACCTCATGTTTACTCTCATTGAAACAAATGCGTTTAGAAATCATTTTTATCATGGATCAGGCCTTCATTCTCTCGTGTTCTTAGCCCATAAAGCATTGTGTATCTCATTATGTGTTTTTGGCCCAGTCAGCTTGGCCTAAACTCTTTGTAATGATATGGTTCTCGGCCCATTAAGGTTTTTGGCCCATATCAATTATTTTTGAAGTTTAAAAGGAAACTTCTGTTTTGTGTGTGCATTATTGTTCAACATTATCAAATCTGCAAAACCTTTAATCTTCTTATCTTCCAAATCTGAAAACTCTAAACCTTGATCAGCAAAGTTACTTCGATTTATTTAAATCTTTAAAGGTAAATAAACATAAATCGAAATATGCTTTCGGACCACTGTTGGAAATCAATTGAGGGTTTTAGGTTATACGGTTAATTAAACTATGATATGTGATTTAGAAACATGTTTGTGATGAATGATTATTGTGTGTTTGAGTTTGTTATGAGCTTATCTTGAGTTGCAGGTTTATTCATCTATGGTGGGTGGGCTTGATAGGGAAGATGACATGGAATTTTAGAAAGAACCCAAGGGTTTTCGGTGCTAGTTGACCGAATGCGATTGATCAACCAGAGAACTTTTGTGATCAACAGAGATCTCAATGGTTCTCGGTCAAACTTTGACCGAGAACCCATCTGATTACCCGAGAACCCATGTTCTCAGTTGTCAATGATCATTTATAGCCTGTCTTTGACCGAAAACCATGATTGTTGACCGAAATCACTTAGAATTGACCGAAAACTCCTTATATGGACCGAAAACTCCCATAGTTGGACAGAAAACTCAATTCTCGAACTGAAAACGTCTTTTAATCAGTTTATCATCAATATTATTTGGACTAATTTACAAAAAAAGGGGTTTATATTTTCAATACTTATGTTTTTGGTCCCTATACTATAATCAAGTTGTTCATTCTACAAGATATAAATTCCATAAGATAAATGATTATGTATTTAAGTGAATATATCACTAACTTAACTCGTTTGTTGCAGTCATGGCTTATCAAGCACCTCTAGACACTCATAATATTGTTGGATGCCTCTTTGATCCTCCTCTATCTCACAAGGAGTTTAAATCAGTGACAGATGGGTTAAACACGGGCAGGATTTCTCACGCTTTTCGAGAAACTTCTTTTATTTGTAAGAAGATGGTGACTGATTTCTGGAATCATGCTTCCACTAATCAAAGAGGTGTTGGTGGAGCTGTTATTATTTAGTCAAAGGTCCAAAAGAAGCCTGTTATTATCTCTGAGGCTATCATTCGTAAGGTGTTGCTAATTGGTGATCAACCTGATTACCCTACATGAGTATTCTACCGAAGCCGTAGCAGAGATTGTGCAAAGAATGGGATATGAGAGAACGTACCCTCCAGCCATTAAGCAGTTGTTTCATCCTTACTGGAGGCTCTTGATTCACACTTTCTTCACGTGTGTCTCGGGACAAAAAGGATGTTCTGATGAGATTAGCAATACTCAAATGCATGCAGTAGTTTCTTTGATCATGAATTGGAACTAAAACTATTCCAAGTTCGTGTTCGATGAAATGATAAGCAATCTCAAAGAAAAGAAGAAAGATATGTTCTTAATGTACCTGAGGTTTCAGCAGATAATTTTCGAATTTCATTACCTTGACCTTATTAAATCTGTAGAGACGCTCGACTTGAAGGCTATGGGTCCCAATACTTTTGGGTTGATGAAACAATCGAGGAAAGGGGTCAAGGTGGTTTATCGGGGACTTCATCAACTGGTTAAGTTTGGAAGATTTGCTGAAATAGAGGTCGTTTTTGCTTCTCTTAGTGCTTCTGTTGCTGAGGAACATGTGGTTCTAGTTCAAAGGCCTATAACTGCCTTTGAAACAATTTTTGATGATTAAGAACCTGATAGTTCTCCACCACGACATATGGAGACTAAACACCAGGTACAACATTCTGTACCTATTGCTAAACAAGTTAAAGATTTTGAATCCTTTAAAGAGAAGCTCCAGTCGACTGCATTGAAGCCTCCTCAATCAGTCGCTGTGACACATAATGAAGATGATGCTGAAGAAGAGCCAGCCACCGATCTCATTCCACGTAAACAACAAAAGAAAGATCCAAGACCGATTGTGTTGGCTAGTGATCTTACACCAACCAATCAACCAACATTTACTGAGCTTGTTACCGTTGAAGCTCAAGCCGATCAAGGCCCATCTGTTGCTGCTTAACAAACTCAAGATCATATTTTTGATGAGATTACACTAGAGTTTGAGTTCGAATCACATATTCATTCCACCACTGAACCATCGGGATTGTCTGAACCGATTGGTCAAGAAAGTTCAAGTGCAGCTGACAAGATTGCTTTTATCCTTGCCATGCAACACAAATTCTTACAAGACAAGGGCAAGGGCATTTCTCTAGAATCCGAACCAGTTGACGTACAAGCCTTACTACACTGAGTTTTTAAGCTCGAACAAGACTCGGTGGTGAAGGATATACGAATTCAAGAACTTGAATCTAGTAACACTGACAAAGATTCAAAGATTCAGGAGATTCAGGCAAACATGGGTGGCCTTACTGCATTATACTTGGACCTCCAACAAAAGCTTATTCAAAAGTTTGGAGATGAATTCAAAAGTGGTGAGAAGACAGCTAGTGATAATGAAGTTGCTCCTATTCATAGTGGTTCTAGTATGCATCCTGCTTCAAACATTGATACCTCTGTGTCACTCGAAGAATATGTGGCCACTCCAACAAAGACAGTTGAGCAAATAGAAAGGATAAAGAGGAAGTTGTTGATTCGAAAGAACTCCAATGAAAATGTAGTGTCTTCCGATCACCCTGAAAAATTCGTTATGGAGATTCAAAAGGTTTTCTCTGACAAGTATGGTGATCGTTCAGGGGTTGTCTCGTGGGGTTATGATATTGATAAAGAAATGTGGCGGGTCATGCGAAAGTTGGGAAACACAGAATATTATAAGAAGATGAAAGACTTTGGTTCATGGACAAAGGTTGACTTGAGTGAGCTGATAAATGCTCATTTCCATAACCTGAAAAATGATCCAATGGCCATAAATTTCTGGAATTATTTGAGCAATCAGGTTGAAAGAGGATTCCCCAACATTCCTACTGCCGAGTCTTTTCTCAAGAAAGCAAAGGGGGTACCTGATCCTCATACTAATAAGACAATGTTGAACGTGATGTGGCCTCTAACTGATATAGTGATGTCCATTCCGATCACCAAGAGATTTCCTGAGGGTGCTCTTGAATGAAATGAAGTTTTGGACATATAATGGTAAAATAGCTACTGTCATTACAAGGCTAAACAAAGGACGGTATCGTATCGTTGATCCAAGAGATTTGCTGAAGTTTGGTGAAAAGAACATAAAGACCCTTAGCGTCTTTCAGATTATGTCTGGACCACTTTATGAGCCGGCTTCTAAGGAGTATACTGGAATGTTGGGGTCAATTATACGAACAGGTTTATGGGCTGGTGCTTACAAGGAAGTTGATGCTGACATACCTGAGCACGATTAAGGATCAAGGGTAAACCAAGGGAGAGAATACTGATATAGTGATGTCCATTCCGATCACCAAGAGATTTCCTGAGGGTGCTCTTGAATGAAATGAAGTTTTGGACATATAATGGTAAAATAGCTACTGTCATTACAAGGCTAAACAAAGGACGGTATCGTATCGTTGATCCAAGAGATTTGCTGAAGTTTGGTGAAAAGAACATAAAGACCCTTAGCGTCTTTCAGATTATGTCTGGACCACTTTATGAGCCGGCTTCTAAGGAGTATACTGGAATGTTGGGGTCAATTATACGAACAGGTTTATGGGCTGGTGCTTACAAGGAAGTTGATGCTGACATACCTGAGCACGATTAAGGATCAAGGGTAAACCAAGGGAGAGAATGTTGGGCTATATTTAATGGTTTATGCTTATGTATTTGAGCTTAGTTGTGGGCTATTCTTTGTAAACTGAAATCATGGATTCCGGTGGGCTTAGTGTATGTTTGGGCTTAGGGTTAGTATATGCTATATATATGATGTATGTAGGTTCTTTTGTGTTAGTCGGTAGTAATGGTGTGAGACGAGAGACAAGAGAGATTGATTGGTATCATTGTAATCGTTGTTAAAGGGCTTAAGAACCCGACGTTAAATAGAACGTGTGTTTTGAAGCATTACAGTTTATTCTTTGTGTTTGTTCGTTTTACTTTGAATCAATCCATTGAAAGATCTTTCGGCGGGACTTACAATGGAAGAAACGAGAAAGAAAAGAAACTGAAGATACAGGCAATCAAGCTTGAAAGACTATCATTTGATTTACTTGTAATTTTTTTTTAATTTTTTATGTATTCTTCATTTGATGTGTAATGCCTTTGAGTCAGAATTTGAATATGTAATCTTTTTCTTTCAAGTAATGTAATTTATTGCTTTAAACTATTTGATGTGTTTCTTGAAACAAGTGTATGTAATCCAGATGTGTTTTGGTGCATATAAGTTTGTTCCAATCTAGGGGTAGATTGTTGGACCTAAAGGATTGATTAAGAAAGATCAAGGAAGATTGGAATCTTCTTAACCTCCTCAGAAATATGTTAAGTATGGAATTTGATCAAACCGGGCACTTCGAGCAAGCTTTATACTTATTTAAGCAAGGTATCTTATTCGAGTAAGGTTATCTTCTAGAATTCTTCTAAGTGTTTGTTTCGAGCAAGCTACACTTCCTTAATCAAGGTTCTTCTTTAGTCGAGCAAAGTTTGTGTTAGAGCATACTCTTGACTTATCCTAGCTTAAACCAAGTTAAACAAGTAATTTGGTGGGTCGAGCAAAGATACAATAAGAAGATCTCAAGCATACTTGTTAGAAGTTAAAGAAATTAGTATAAGAACTTCTACGAGCAAAGTTCAATCTCGAGCAAGCTACAGTACCCGAGTATACTATGTTTACTGGAATAAGTCTTATGACAAAGATGGAAGAGATCATGAAGAACAAGTTTGCTCCTGGGATATTTCCAAGAAAAGTTGGGTTACATCATGAAGATTAAAATCTGCTTGAAGAATATTTTCTTAGGAAAATATTCAGAGTAAAAGTTTACTCGAAGAAATGTTTTGAGCACACTCGAGGATTGCAAGGTCTGCTCGACAGGGATAAAAGCTTACTCAAAGACCAATTTTACACTTGTAATAATTTTGAATACGTTTGAATATGTTTTACAATAATTAGGGTTTCTAGAAGGTTTGTCAGGTGCCTATAAAAGGAATACTAGGTTACATTGATTAGACGGCTGATTACACACTTTTCAATACATACAGATTATTCTGTACGAAAAGGCATTCCACCTGAAACCCTAAAGCAATTTCCAATTGTATTTCACTGAATATTCTAATGGAAATCTTTTGAGTTAATTGTGTGTGATTGTCATTTTAGTGTTCTTACTATTTTATGAAACACCCTGATTATTGTTGATTCCGCCGGCTTTAATCTAGGGGTTTTCACAACTTATTATTTTGTAATCATTCTTGTCAATTGATTGTGTGGGTTACGAGCTTAATCGGTCCTGACACATTTTGTGGGTTTTCCAAAAGCCCAATGAAAAGACGAGAAAAAATATATGAACAATGTTTGGGTTGTAGAAATTGGTCTCACGAAGAAAGATGTAGAGTAAGTCAAACCCAATCCCAATACGAATTTACCGAACAAATGAGGGTGGGGACTATTAGGCTCAAAACCGAACAATCAACTAGAGTTGGAAGTTATGTTAAGAGTAGGGTTGAGGAAGAACTGATACACATCTTGGATAAAACCGGTCTTGACGATCTGAACTTAAAAGAGTCATTAGGATTAAAAACAAAACTTGCCGATTCACCACACTTCGGGACGAAGACTAGAGCAAGAAAAATAAGATAATTTAGAAGAAAAAAGTCAATTAGTCGTACCCCTCCAAACACCTTTGTCAAAATACCCGACAAAACCTATCACTCACATACCAAAACATTAGGAAATATAATATCTGTTAGCGTATGCAGCTCTTCATAAAGTATGTGGATAATTGATCTCTCAACAAAGATATTTTATGTAAATCGTATCTTGGCTAAGAGTGTTTATACATACAACATTACATGTATGTGCAGATATAAAGTCGAGTGTGTGTGAACATTGCGAGCACGTAACGTTTTGCATAAGAAGAAGCTCATAAAAGCAAACCATAATTTTAAAAATCACTATATATACTAACACGTTTTGCTATTATGGATTACCGAGACTTTCTAAAATTTCTCAGGATGTTAAGCTTCGTTTTACATGATGTTCGAAGAATTTGTTCAAAACTTGCTTAAGGACAATTAAGGTTCAAGTGTTGGGGAGATTTGATGTATAACAAATTATACATCTTTTCAACATTGAAATATCTCCAAATAAGCGTAATTTCGGAATCTATATTAGAATAAATAACCACTAATGTTTATAACTTCTATCTATAAGTAAATATAGCCCTAACGAATAAACGAGCTAATATATGAAGAAAAACGGAGATAAACAGTGAAAACAGACTCAACACACCTCATGGTAAACCAAGGCATGGGTCTTGAGTTTACGAAGTAAACACATAATTCAAGAAGACAAAACATGGCCATGTTAACCTATACGCACCCATGTTATCAAGAACAAGAGGAAAAGACAAAATATATGGCTTTAAAGCTTAAAATGGTTGTGCCTTCACAAAACACGCCCATGTTTTTAGTCTAAGAAAAAGGAGAGAATTTTGACTACTGTGGACTCACCACGGTCGTGCCTTACTTACCATAGTTGTGCTTTCCCTTGCTGTACGGCCTGACAAGAAAAATTCAATACAAAAGGACAAAATTGTCACCATGGCCACGCTTGCTTAGCACGGCCGTGTTTTGGGCACCTGATTAGCCTATAAATTGAATGCTCATCATCCACATTCAATACACCTTACAACCTCATTTACTCCACTTCCACCACCCCTTATCACCACCATTAACAAGAGAGTTATCCCATCCATCCAACCCTTGAAGATTAAGGAGATTAAGCTCTTGGAAGAAGTCATTAGCATCAAGGATCAGTCAACCAAATTGGTTAGATTGTTTCAATTTGATCATGTTTGTATTTATTACTTTGATGGTTAACATTATATTTATTATTAGCTAAACTTTCATAGTATCATCTTGGGTTATAATGAATTTTAATTAAAGTTTAATAATCATAGTTAAAACATGTAATCGGTTTTTAAAAAGTAATGGTTATGTTGAAATTATCTCATGATCAAGAATGTTAAAATACTCTTAAAAGGTACCACAAGTGCCAAGCTTGATGATAAGCCAAGATACAGCTAGTCTTATGAGGCCTTGGCAAACTTCAAAATAGACACCAAGTTTCGTGCTTGACGATAAGCCATGTAACTGCTACTCTTTTGAGGACTAGGTTGATTAATTAAGTAAACTATAAAGACAGAAATACAATTTTGTCATTTAAACATTATCAGTTTACAGATTGGGTCCTTTAAAACGATTTCTTTCACTAGTTGTCCTTTTAATGAAAATTTGTTTTCCTTTTAGTCCTTTTAACTAACGACCATCCATTTTCTTCATAAATCAAATCAGGAGAGGGCAAAAGAGTAGTTTACACCCCTTATCATCAATAAATAATAAATTTAATATATATTATTATAAATAATGTGGGACCCACTAAAACATGTTACTTATATTAAATATAGATTTTGTAGTTGTATGTAGCGACCATTTCTTCATCCCAAACCCATCACCACATATATGTACGACTCAGCCACCATCACCATCACCATCACAAAACACCAACAAAGATCTCCACCACCATCAAATCCGAAGCCATCCATATCAGTGACTCCTTTTCCAATCCAACACTCACACGTCCATGTTCATCGTCACCTAATCTAGTGTGTTTTATTACCAAAATCCCTAATAACCCCAATTAACTCAGCCGAGCAATTGACCTGCCATGTTGATTGCCATTGAAATAAATCATCAGAGTAAAAAAGCCCAAAATTGGATTGTTCTTATTGAAGACTTTCAACAACCTCTGCAGTCCAATTATCTTTAAATCGGAATAATGAGCGTTTCAATTTTTGTCTGAGAAATTGATTTTTCATAATTTTTACGCGTTTCTTGAATATTTCTTGTGTTGAAGGAGCTTCAAAAATTGATTCCGATGGGGGGACGGGGTCCGGGTGGTCAATGGTGGATTCACATTAGTTTGGTTTGTTTCTAAAGATAAATTAAATTACCTTCCTGTCCTAAAATGACCATAATAGCCTAACATGCATGTCACATGCTTCAATTTAACGAAGAAAAAGGATGGCCGTTAGTCAAAAGGACCAAAAAAGAAGCAATTTACAATTTAAAGGACAGTGATCGAAAGAAATATTTTTAAAGGACCCAATCCATAAATCGGTTATGTTTAAAGGAAAAAAATTGAATTTCTGTCAACTTTAAAAAAGCCGCCAAGTTCCAAGTTTGATGATAAGCCGAGGAATTGTCATTCTTGTAAGGGTTAAGTTGGGATAAAAACGTAAATCCTAATGTTGACATGGACCAATTGGACTATTTGTAGTGATTAATCATTTTAAAATGGGAACTACCAACAATGTTTGTGGAAAAGGATTGTTGATATTCATCCACCGAAATCGGTTAATTGCTTGTTAAGTGAGTGTGCCACATAACCTATTTTAAAAAAACTCTTGCGTGATTATTACATGAGTTCTATAATTGTTCAAGAGTTGTGTGGGTTAATACTTGGTAATTCAAGGTTAATCCTTTACAACTTAATAATCTTAATCTGTATTTTAAGAATGATACAAATGTTATTTTTACTAAAATATCAAAGGCAGTTCACTTAGTAATTTAAATGATTTTCTCATCTTTAAAGTATGTTATCTTATAAATATTTATTATAACCACTTGCTTGCATAAAATGATATTTTAATGGAGGTTATGAAGTTATGCATATCTCTTTCTTTAATTATCATGGAATAACATGACTTAGGAATAAGATGTTATTCCCATATTTAATCACCATAGCAAGCTCATATCACATGTTTACTAACTAATTGTTAAACCAATTTAAGAGGAGTTCGAACTAAGATGATACACTTTTATCCTTGATCATATATATAAATATATAAGAATCCAAAAATATTGTCTTTTATTTATGCTTAAAAATTTCTCATTAAAACTTACTTATCAAACCAAAATCACTATGATGTTTACCTCCGGTTAAAGTAAATACAATGGTTTAATAGTAAAAATCAAACAAGTGTCATTGGATCGCTATTTGGTTCTTACCTATATTTTACTACATATATGATAGATACACTTGCCTATTTGTGTGTGGTTACTTCAAATAATAATCATTTTTATAAATTTAAAACTAGACATTGTGTGAACAAAATCTTTGAAAATCTTTGAAAACCTTAACAAACTTTTAATAAAGACAACTACACACAACATTCATTAGATAAAATCAAGATCAATCATTAAGATGTTATAGAAATGACTTCCAGTGATTGTCCTTATGATTGAATCATACTGTGGATGGTGAGGTTTGTTGTGGGATATGGAAACAGGTTGTGAGTTTTCTTAAATTGAAGTTTTTTTGGGTTTTGTGCCATGTTTATAGTGTATGTGAAGACAATGATGGTAGAAATTTTGTCATTTTCACTTGTACTAAAGACTTGTTTATACACGACATAACCTTCGGGGAGGCACCTATGACTATCACATAGACATGACCAAAGGATTGTCCAAATTTGTCCTTTTCTATTAACTGAAGACATGGTCGTGTTTTGGGGAGGCACAGCCATGTTTAGCTTCATAACCTTCTTTTTTGTCTTTTTCTTTTGTTCTTGAAAACATGGGTGTGTTTGGGGTAACATAGCCATGTTTTGTCTTCCTATTTTTTGTGTTTACTTCGTAAACTCTAGACATAGCCATCCCTTGATTCACCATGGGGTGTGTTGAGTTTATTTTCACCATTAATCTTTTTTTTTTCTTCGTATTTCTTCTTGTTTTATTTCTTAGGGCATATTTAACTATAGACAGAAATTATAAACATTATTGGTTATTTATTCTAATATATATTCCGAAATTATGCCTATTTGGAGATATTTTAGTGCCAAAAACATGGATAAATTCTTATACATCACACTGCTGCTCTACTAAGAAAACATGTTGCAATAGGGATTTTGTTATCCTTATACATGTCTACAGCTACACATTGCCACTCCTATTTGTAACTAACAAAGTGTTATCTGCAACCAAATTTTCAATTTTTTTAACACAGTCAGAGTTGACAATTTTGCATGTTTTCTTCATAAATAAAGAACCATAACTTTTTGTCACACATTTGTGATACACTAAACAAATTAAACTTTAATTTTCAATCAAGTTAACTTTATAAAATATAAACTTACCTACTTCAACATTTCCTTTTTCATCATTTTCAAAGGATACAACTCCCCCTCCATGGTTCTTGAATTCATATAGAATAGACATGTTCCTTATCATGTGACTAGAGCCTCCACTATCAACATACCATAAGATTTCAAGGCATGTGAAAGATCTCTACACATAAAAAGAAATTTAGTGAGAAGGATTAATCCAAGCCCTTTGGTCTTGGGTTTCTCATTTGATGAAGATAAGTCAATTTTCTATTGAATATTCTTAACAAGATTTATCAATTGTCTCAAATTTTCCGTCAACACTTTAATATCACCACTTTATTAAACAACTATTGGATTCTTTGAAATAGTTGTTTGTTGTGGTAAGATTATAGTGGGTGGAGCATATGTTACTTGAACAGTTGTTGAACTTGGGATGTTCTTTAAAACCAAAGTAACATGTGTTTCAACACGTTCAAACTGAACTTTCTTTTTGGGTGTGGATATTTGACTTTGAATGAACACATAAGGTGTTACATCATTCTTTATGTGTTCAACTGCTTTCAGAAATCTATAATTTTCTATTAAGTGATTGTTTTTATAACATACATAACATAGGTTTGGAAACAAATGTTTCTTTTGACCATTTTTAGATGTTTTTTTATCTTTGTTGTAACATCCCGAATTTCCTAAGAATAATATTAAATATATTATTTATTTATGATGGAAAAGTTTACTTGAGTTACTAGAGAAATAATAATATAATAAAGATGGACCTTCTTTGGGCCTCTGCTTTTTTGCCTTAGTTTTGCACCCACTTGTCCACCAAATCAAAGATCGGTGCAAGCTTCTCTTTCATTCTTGGTACTTGGATGATGGTACGATTATCGGGGACACTAGAGAGGTGGCCAAAGCATTAGATATTATCATGTCCAAGGGGCCTCGTTTGGGTCTTGAATTAAACGTTAAGAAAACAGAGTTATTTTGGCCAACATGCAATGGGGTGAAGGTGCAAGAAGGGTTGTTCCCTTGCGGGATTGGAAGGCCGGGGCTGGGTGTGAAACTCCTTGGTGGTCCTGTAAGCCGGGATGCGGGGTTTATCAGCAGTTTGGCTATGAAAAGGGCATCTAGCGCCGTGGAATTGATGAGCTGTCTCCCAAGACTTCGAGATCCTCAATGCAAGCTTCTTTTGCTTCGCTCATGTATGGGAGTCGCAAAGCTTTTATTCAGTTTGATAACATGTCAACCTATGTATGTGGGGCAAGCTGTTTCTATATTTGACAATAGTCTTCGAAGGGCGATTGAGGACATCGTGGTTTGTGGGGTCCATTCTTCGGGGATCTCCAATGGAGGTTGGCATCACTACCTTCCCGTTTTGGGGGGTTGGGTCTATGTTTGGCCGAGGATGTGTCTACATATGCTTTTGTGGCTTCGATAGCACAATCGTGGTGTTTGCAAGAACATATTCTTCTGGGTTGTGATATTAATGGGTTGGACTCTGATTATGGGTGTGCGATGGATCGTTTACGTACTTCACTTCCAGATTTTGATCTTAGCGGGTTCTCTAATAAGAACAACCCCCCCCCCTAAAGCCCAACATGTTGTGGTGAGTGCCTTATTTAGTGGAATCGCCTAGAGTTTAGAAGTGAAGTTTGATCTATCCCCTCGCCAAAAGGCGGTGTTTGAATGCCTTCGGGCTCCTCGGGCTCAGGATTTTCTAACGGCCATCCTCTTTGAAGGATTGGGCCAACATATGTCGGGTTTGGAGTATCGGGTTATCCTTAAATACCGGTTGATGATCCCTATGTTCCTGACTGATGAGCCTTTCCCAACTTGTCACAAGGTCTGTATGAATTCTTTTGGAGACCATGCGGTGCATTACAAAGAATTACCTGGCTTTAAATACAGACATGATTTGGTTAGGGATGTTCTATGTGATGTTCTTAAACGGGCAGGGATTTCCGCTAAAAAGGAAGCCCCTATTAACTTTCTCACGGATCCTCTTGAAGGGAGGTCTACTTTACGACCAGCTGATATTCTTATGTTTGGGTGGGCAGGTGGAAAACACGCCTGTGTGGATCTTACAGGAGTGTCTCCTCTTGCTGGGCTCAGAGACCGTGGGTTTGTTGTGGGTCAGGCTGCGCTGAAGGCTGAATTGGGCAAAGTTGTGAAATACGAGAAAGCTTGTTTAGAGAATCAACATGTCTTCCTCCCATTTTCTTTTGATACATTTGGTTTTCTGGCCCCAGAGGCTGTGAATTTTTTGAGTAGGTTTCAACGTTTCGTACACGGAAACTCTTTAGCTCCTAGGTCCCAAGGCTTCGTTTTTAGTAGGATTGGCTTTGCTAATCAAAAGGGGGTTGCAGCGCAGCTTGTTGCCCGTTTACCTGCCACTTTATTGTAATCGCTTTGCTTGATATGTGATTATTTACTACTTTGATAAAAATAATAAAGATGAAAGGTTAAGTAGGCTAATTAGATGGAATTAAATAAGGACAAAAAAAATGTGCCTAAGGTCCATGGTCTTAAGGGAGAACAAATACCCCTTAAACCATAATCCTTTCCATTTCCATCCATCTCTACACCATAACCTACACCCTCAAAAACACAACACTTAAGTCAAACACTCTCTACTCTAATATATTCAACGATCCCAGACCAACCGAAGGTAAGAAATCATATATCTCAGCTAACCCAACATAGTAGAACCCGACACCACAACCACACGCTGCCATATGAGCCGTTCGGATCTAGATGTAGCTTTATTCGGGTGTTTAATCAACCAAAAAACGAGCTTAAGGACCACCATAACTCATATCTGGAAACCCAGAAGCTACCTAAACCATAAACAAACCCTGATCAGCCATGGTGGTTAACGGCAGCTGACGGCGCCGGAATCGAAGGAAAACCCCTTAAACGCGTATATAAGAGCTGAACAGGACTTATACGGCGTTTAAGTATATATGTCGTATATGTATAGCAGCGCATATGCGTAGCAGTGTGTATGTGCACCTGTATATGTATAGCAGCGCATATGCGTAGCAGCGTGTATGTACACCCATATATGTATAGCAGCGCATATGTATGTCCATATATATATACAAGCACATATGTGTAGCAGTGTGTATGTATATCCGCACATATGTATAGCAGCATGCATGTATGGCTTATACGCAAAGAACTTACACGCCGGGTTGACTTACGCGCCAAGACAACTTACACGTTGGAAGAAGGACTTATACGTGGATAACAACTTATACGCCCAATAATAAACTTATACGCCGATTAATGATTTTACGAAATAAACAAAAGATAAATAACATATACGTACGTAAACGAAATATATGGACTTATATGATAATTGAGTTAAAGATAAGTAAATAGTTAATAATGAAAGTTAACGTTTAAAATGAATAATTGATTTGATTAAATAATTAAACTTCAAGTTTTATGATGAGGTTTTCAGTAAAGACTTATTAATGAAAATAAAATTTTTCCAAGCTGACGTGGCCCTTAGACCCCGCTAGGGGTTGCCGCCCCTTGAACCCCGCTGCCAGGGACACTACCCCCGGAATATGATATGGATAGGGCTACTTAATTGATGTATATAACTGTTATACTGTTAGCCACGCCCAGTTAAGGAAATGAGTTACCATTAACTCTGAAAGGAATCGTACCCAGGTGAGTTTCTAGCCCCATTTTCTTATTATGTTTTCGGGGTTGTGTGCATACTCGATGTGAATACTTAATACACTTACCTTAAGTGGTAAGTGTATACCATATATGATATGTGTGATAGTTATCAAGCTTATGAATGAATGTTTTTCGGTACGTGAACGATCTTCGGATATTGCATGTATCGCCAAGGAATGTAAGTGTTAGAATATGAAATTGTGTATAAAGTATGTATGAATGATAAAGCATGGTATGTGTGAATGATAGTATGAACGTATGGTTGTACGAATGAAGGTAACATGCCCTAATAAAATATGTGAATATAGGGAATAGACCCTAACAATATCTGCGAATGAAGAGAACGGACCCTAATAATATATGCGAATGTAGGGTTCAGGCCCTAATAATATATGCGAATGTGATAGGGTGAAATGCTCTTAAAATATAAGAATGTAAGTATGAAAGAAAGAACACGTTAAGTAAGAAATATATCTCCGGATACGTAATAGTAAGTATGTGGATGTATTGTATGTTACCAGTTTTAATTTAAATTCACTCAACGTAGCTGACTTTTAGTATGCACATACGTAAATAGACTGAAGCAACTAGCTTGAGGGAGACACAGAGCAGGAACTGAGGAAGCTGACATCTAAAGACTTGTCATGATGTTTAAATAAGATATTTTAAGTTATGTTTTAAAGATAAGTTATAAATGTTTTATAATGAATGTTTAAAGTTTTTTATTTATTCTGCGAAAGTTTAATTTAACTCTGATATTTAAAACTGTGTTTATGAGTAAATCCAACGCTAAAGTAGGGCACCGGGATCGGGGCCTTACATTTGTTACACCTAATTTTTCCACAACAACGGTTCCTGGTGATTTGAATTTAGGTACAGATGTTGGATGAATTTTAGTTTGAAAATATTCACTTTTTGTAACAACTGATATTGGAACAAATGCAAGAACAGATGCTACAAGCATTGAAGATTCATTCTTTGAAATTACTGATGCATGTGAGGTATCAGTTGTTTTTGGAAAAACTACTGATGTCTTAACCACATTAATTGTTTTGGAAGAATGATCAACAGTATATGAAAATACTGATGAGTTTTGGTCAACCATAGATCTTTGACCAGCCAATTTCGCAAGACAAATAGGTTTAAATCCTTGTGTTGAATCAGTTGTTTGATACCAGTTTCACATTGCTACTTGATTGCTAACTCAATAGCATTTAGAACCCCTTACTAGATTCTATTTATTTCTTTTAGTTAACTTGTGTGCTTTCTAATGTTTGCTTGCCTTCATTGTATTTGCTTAACAAAGTTTCAGCATAAGTGGTTTAATCTGACAAATCATGTTTCAGTTTCAAAATATCTCTTTTTCACTTAATTTCAAGTTTAACGCAACTTTGGATTTTGAAACAACTGATTCAAGTTTTGTAACTTGTTTTAGCAGTTTCAGGTTTGCAAGTTTTATGTTAGAAAATGTAATGATGCAATCATTATTGCACAAATTTTGACAAACTTCAGGTGCTACCTCATCAACAGTAGTTTGTGAATCTTCTTTTACATCATTTGCCATCAGCACTTGTATTATTTCATTTTTAAATTAGTCTTTAACTCCTTTTCACAATTGATTCTTCATTTAGTACCACGCAAGCCAGATCTCTTGTGCTATTTTCTTCAGGTAGACTACTCCAATTCATGAACTCTTGAGTGAAGAACCTTCTCTTGGTGTTGTCTTGGGTTGAAGAAGATGGACAAGGCACAGTGGTTTTTACAGGCTGAACATATGTGTTTACAGGTTGGATAACAGGAGTTTGAACATAGTGCATTGGTTGAGGTATTTCCATATACTGATACTGATACTGAGGAACATTATTGTGCATTGTTGAAGTTTGAGCGAAATGGGATGTGGAATGGTTATTGAAACTTTGTTGTTGTGAACTTAGATGAGAATATGAACTGGGATAGGTTGTTAAAGGCTGAACTTAATTGGGCTCTAGGTTGTAACTGCATTCTGCATTCTCTTGCAAAGTTTCCTAGTCTGCCACACTTATGACATATTATTTTCGAATTTTCAAATCCAATTTTTGTCGTATTAATGATCCCTAGAAATTTCCTTCCACTTATCTTGTAGAACTTGTTTGTTTAGACTGTCAAAAGAGTTAAAGAGTTCAATATCTCCATTTCCTCCAGATCTATTGGTTCTATATGTTTTAAATCATCCATAACAAAGGATATATTGTCTGGCATATTATGAGGATTTTTGTTAACAACAAATGCTTGATTTTCTAACCCTGAACCAAATCATGTGGTTATGTCTATGTGATAGTTATAGGATTGGTCAGTAGTTATAGCAGGCTTAGTCTCTTGGCACAAAAGTGTTGACCCAATGGTATAATCATTTCCTAATTTACTAGTTGAGATCAACTTCTTCTTTTGTGCGATATATATATATATATATATATATATATATATATATATATATATATATATATATATATATAGCAACATACCATGGAGAATAGTTAAACTCATACCCTTGAAATTTGGCAATGTTCTGAATATGATAGCATAAGTATCCCAATGTTTAGGAAGAGATCTCAGAAAAATGTTATTCAGAGAAAATTTTGTGTAATTAACATCAACCATATTGAATTCACTAATTAATGTAGTGAAACTTGCAAATTGTTGAGTTCAACTCTCTTCTTTCATATGGCAAAATACTTCATATTGTTTTGTGATATTTTTTTGTGTGTCCTCAATTACTTTGAGGAGTTCCACTGAATTGTTATTTCATTGCATCCCACAACTCTTTAGCATATTTTCAATGAATTAATCTACCATAAATTCATTTGGAATTTCCATGGCAAGCGTTGCATGAGCTTTGGCATCCAATTCAAATTTCTGTAGAACTTGATCAGAATAATTCTTAGGATCCTTCTTGACCGTCTTGCTACCACCAAAAGGATCAACAAATTCAGGGGGTGAGGCCCATGAACAAATGATCTCCTACAACCAGTGTTGTGGTTGCACAGATGGTGAAGCATTCTCTAAGACCATATGTCATATTGACCATGAGCCAACATAGGTGGTTAAGAAGTAGAACCAGTGTTATGGGGATCTTGTATGAACGACATGATTCTCATTTCAATTGGTTTTTCACTAATGTAACAACTCGGATTTTTCTCGTTTAATATTTTATCCGTTACCCGACGCCTTTTATGTTCGGGAAATTTTAATATTATTGTTTAAGTATTTATTTACTTATTAAAACTACTTTGATTTATATTCAATTTTAACCCTAAACTATACTTTAAACCTGTTTTTATCCCATCTCGATACTCCAAGGACCTATGCAATGCTGTTGAATTATTATATCAAACCCATTTACCCAAAACCTGTATAAATGTTCAACCCGACCCTTATCGAAAACCCGGATCCTATTTGGTTAGCTTGGACCTTAATTCTCGTCATAAACTTGGAAATTGAATCGTGTAGTTTGTTAATCATACCATAAGCAGCCAACCGACAATCGTAATTATGTAAAATCGATAATATATGATACGAATTGCTTATAATACCTAGCCGACCTAACTCGTTAATCAATATACTTTATTACGATCATTATAATTCAATTCAACGCGCCTGCACCATCCTTATGCCTTCGCCGACGAGACCCCTCTGGTTAATTTGGATATCATCGTCTGCTTATACCCGATTTTTATTCATCTTGTGCTGGTCACTGTTCGTATCAATTAACCCTCCATATAACATTGTATCAGGTAATTAATTTATGTGTCTAGTTCGTGTTTGATCAGTAAACATAAACCCCAAGGTTAATTTATTTAACAATAATTGGTTTAATCGATTGACATAGTTAGGGTTTATCTGATTTGGGGCTTTTTGAACAGTTTGTATATAGATTTCTGTTTATGATCTTTAAACGAGTTAGTCACCAGCCTAGTTGGCTGGTGCACCATTGTTTAAAGACTTGGAGATGGCTTGGGCGTGGGTTCGAGTCCCCCGGCCCGTCCTTTTAGTTAATTTTTTTTTGGTTTTATTTATTAAACAATCAATATTAATAATACAAAACATTAAATAGACTTTTTAATTTATTAAAACCGACATATTTACTAGTTTCTTTCCGAACCTTGGTTAAACCCATATACATATGTGTGTGTCTTTAATATATATATATATATGTGTGTGTGTGTGTGTATTTATATATATTAAAATATTAAAATTGGTTAAGGTTTAAAAAGGATTTTAAAATAAGATATAAATTTAAAATTTATTATTAATTAACATATTAAAATATAGTTATAAGTATTTTATAAATTGATAAAAGGTCTAAATAATAAAGATTATTTTTAAAACAAATAAAATATATATAAATAAATTAAATGCATTTTTACTTTAAAATAAATATTTAAAACAAATCTCTTTATATAATTTATTCAATATTTATAAATATTTCTTTATTTAAGTATTTTATAGATATAAGTTTATATAATTAAAAATATGCTATTTATTATAAACTTAATAAATAAAATTAATGATCCAAAATAATAAAATTAATAATAAATAAATTGATAATTAACTTTCGTAATAACACACTCGATCATCAAAGTCCCGAATCTCTATCTAGTTTTGGATTCGTATTCAATTTATATTTATTTTGCAGTTATTGTTACTTAGGATTTCTCATCGGTAATTCCCGAAGAGCGTGATCTATCTTTTTATTATCAAAACATTCTCGCTTTGCTTATTAGATAAGGTGAGTATTTCACTCCCATTTTTACATATTTTTAATCCTTTTGAGGACATATGCATATCGTATTATATTTACCTATTATTTAATTTCCAAATTAGCAAAATGTTTAATCCTTATGTGCATATCAATTATTTGCCTAACTTGTTATATGCTTAATTGCTTAATTGCTTAATTGTCGCATTAGGAGAGGTCCATCATAATCACAGTAATTGTATGATCATACGACCATCGTAGTAGCCAATGCCCACTTCGCAAGGCAACAGTTTTACCGACACCCCTTATTTGCTCATTGACTTTATTATTTATTCTCACAGGAACAGTTTTGCGTTTTTATATTATATTGTATCCTAAATTAGTAGGTGTTTTACTCACTCAACCTCGTGTTAACAAAACTATTTTATTTTATACGCATATGTAGGTTATCGTTTGAATAGATATCAGGATTGGTGAAGAATTTAGAGTTGTTATTGTTAGAAGAACGAATCAAGGCTTAGTTTTGATTTTGAATTATTAACTATCATGTTGCTTTTATTTTTAAATGTTATGTACTTGGCTGTTTGGAATTATTTGATTAACTGATTAAATTTAATAGATATTGTCATCTTTTAATTATTGCATGATAGTACCTTGAGAGCTGTGAGCAATCAGCTCACACCCCGACATTTTCGCCTTAGGTTGGGGTGTGACAACTAACAATAGAGATATTTTTGCTAAAAACTATATTCCACAACTTGAAACAGTAAACAACTAATCTAATCCTTTTAATGGGTTAGTATCACATTATTGAATTCATATTTATATTTTGAACTAATTAGTATTGTTAAAGCCTTGGTTTAAAAAAGTGTGCTTGAGGCGAGCCGAGGTGAGAGACGACCTAAGGCGAGGGCCTCTTCGCTTTAGGCTAGTCAAGGAGAGCAATGTTTAAAAGGCGAGCTTTAGGCGAGATTTTTAGGCAAGAAGCTACCTAAGGCGAAGTTAAGGCGCTCTCCTTTTAAGCACAAGTGGTTTTTAAGATTCTAAATGTTGTACAATATGCTTTCTAGGCTGTACGTATTGGTAATTTATATATTAAGTCATATTTAATGGTTAAATATAGCTACATTATGGGTCGCGATGCTAAAAACCCATGATATATACGTAAATAAAGATTTTATAAGTATGCTCACCTTGTGTACCAAAACTCTCGCTTTTGCGACTAGCGCTTCACACTTCTGTTTTAAACCCCGTCGCTTTTCTTCGCCTCTCTCTTTTTAAAACCAAGGTTAAAGAAAATAAGCAACAAAAATCATAAAGCTATTCGAGGTTTCATATGAAAGAACAATTATGCACTAACCATAGTCTATAATCGAATGATTACAATCTATTGCTCCCCCTCAACCTTAGCTCATCATTTACTCTGATTTTCTGGTACAAGAGTACACTTATCAAGTGAATTTTGTGATGTGTAAGTGTTAATGAAAAAGAGACTCTCTTCTTCATTATATACAACTGTAACATAACTAATGAGCTAAAGGTGAAAGCCACTTTTAACGAATCAATTACAAATTGATGATGAACTAAATACAAACAACTGTTTATTAAATGAATCAAATGCTAACTGTTAATTTTTGTTGAAATAACTAATGATTGTGCCATTAGATGTTGGTCTTTAGTTGTTTGGATCTTCAATAGTTTGCCTGAACAGTTGTTGGGTCTTCAATTCTTTTCCTATAAGCAGTTTGCAATGTCGGATGTTTGGAGCAATAGTTTGTCAAAACACCTTAATGGAGAACAACGATGTTTGTATCATATAATCGTTTAGTTTTTGGCCATCAATTCTTTGCTAGGTTCAACACTAACCGGTAAAACCGATTTCGGGTATAACTGAACCAGTTAACCACCGGTTAACCGATAAATAACAGAAAAAAAACTGTTTTAAAAATTATTAAAAAAACCTAAAATTGGTTCGGTTAACCGGTTTTGTAGCCGGATATTAACCGATTTCTGGGACAAAATGTATAACCGGTACTAACTGCTGATTTTTTGGGGTAGAAACTGGCTAGTGAGGGACCGAGTATTAACCGGTTTAAGAATCGATTAGAAACCGGTTTGATGTGCATCTCTAGGCCCAATGATTTGTTTATAAAATCTAGAAGCAAAAGTGGGCGGATTGAGAAATAGATTACCATTTACCAATTCGTGTAACTAGTGACCTTTATTTATTTAATTTAATTTAATTAATATATGTTTTGCGCAATATTTGGTTTTAATTTGTTATTATAATAAGCTATGACACCTATTTGTCATTGATGTAGATGTTGTGGTATAATAATAAGTAAAATTTCATGTCTTATATACTTTTACTGGTATCACAAAGAATTTTTGAAAAATGCTATTTTATCTAGTAGTCTATGTGACAATCAATGCCAAACGAAAATGAGAATTTGATTTATAAACACTTTTGCAAAAACATTTAAACTTTGATTTGTAAAAGAAACAATTATGATGAAAGATGACAAATCTTCAGCTTTTAGGGTTGTGCAGTGGACTAATAACCTAATTCTTACCGGTTGGACACATAGACATGGTTTGTTGAACTACTTTGATAGATAATTAAAAGACCAATTATTGTCTATGCTGATTATCATAACCTAATCTGAGCAGTTGACACGACTGAATATAAAGTTGAATGCTTGCGGCCCGGGCCCAAACCCAAGCCCAAAATCGTAAGTCAAAACTTCCGATAAGAAGAAAGATAGAGGTATAAAAGGTTTTCGGACCAGTCTCGTTGAAGGAAATATACTAAAACCCTTGTTGCCACCGAACAATAAGCGAATGCTTGAGGCTAAGAGTAATCTTGCGAGTCCAATTGCAAAAAAGAAAGTTTCTTCAGGTTTGGTGAACGGGGTTATTCAATTAAGCAATGCCACATATGAATCAGCGGTCAAGCTTGTGTACGAATTCATTTTCTCGATTATCGGTGTCGTCACATAATTCGCATACGGGTATTGATGTCGCAATTGGGTCGTGGTCAAACGCATTGTTTAATGACGAGGTTGGTGGTAAAGAGCATGGTGTGGTGAATATTCAGTTAATCAGTATTTTTGTTTCAGTGGGTCCCGGTTACCAGTGAAGCCCGCAGGTTGTGATGAAATGCAACAGCACGAGATTAGGATCATTATGTTTTTGTTGGCGGCTTAAAGGAAATTAACGGGTCGGTTAGTCGGTTAACTGTGTAAGCATGTAATCCTATTTTATTTTGATGTATAAGGTTGTTTATTTTGCTTTCATGATGAACTTGAATCTTGCTTGAATACAATGCTTTGCTGCATTTGTAATTGTAAGTTTATTGAATTTTTTTATTTTTTTTTAGTTTCAGTTTAGTCAAAGGTCAGAAGCCCGAGGATCACCAGTTATTTTTTTAGCTTAATGTCACTGAGGTATTTCTTGGACTCTCGTGCGGCCATAGAACGTCGTCTAAGTAAGTCTGTGTGGTTTGTTGTTGACCAGTTTTTGGGCAGCGGAAGTCTTGGTTTAACAATGTGGGTTTCTTGTAGTTACTTGAACACAAGTATACAAGAACTAAGTGTTTATATTGCTGGAAATTTTAGTACAAAGGGTTTATGCTTACAAGCTTTTGGGTGATTCCTGAAGCCTTGCATCACCTATTTATACTACTTGCTAGCTAATCTAGAGAGTTCTTAATCTAGATATTTCTATACAAAATATTATACCAAGATCTAGAGATTTCTTTTTAAATATCCAGCATTTGTGGTGATGATTAGTTGGCCTAGAATGTTCATTTGGCAGCAGCAAAAGTCCAGCAATCTTGTCCCATTTTGGCAGCCTTTCATGGCAGAAAATATGCAGCTCTAGAACATTCCGGGGCTGCTCAATCTGTCCAGATTTGGGCTGCACGTTCTGGCCTTTTCCGGCACCTTCTATGGCTTTGTTGGCTGATTTGGAACATCTCCAAGGTACTAGGATGGTCCTGAAAGTTCGGGGCTGTTCCGGAGAGTTCCGGCAGCCCTTGATGCTTTTTTAGGGCTCCGGAATGATCCAGATGTCGTGAAAAATATTGGGTAATTTCGTGGTGCGTGACATCCTTCCCCACCTGATTTCGCAACACTCTCGTTGCGAGTCTTCGGCCTTCTTATGAGTCGTACTGCAGAGATGGTTTTCCTTTGCCAAGTTTCCGCCTCCATTGGTGCGTTGTTGACTTGTTTTCCCTTCGTTAGGTAAAGGGCATTCAAGCTTGTTTCTACGGCAACGTTTGATCTGTGGAAGAACTCCGTTCCTAGTACAATGTCGTAGTCATCAAGTGGAGCCACTGAGAAATCAATTCTTCCATGTCATGATCCGATCGTGGCTTTTACATTCCAAGCTTTCCCGACTATCGGTTGTGCGTCTCCGTTAGCACCTTTGATCATTCCTTCCGTTCTTGCTATTTTTAACCAAGTACTCTTGCTATTTCCGGGTTGATAAAGTTGTGGCTTGCACCTGTATCCACTAATGCTTTCGAACGTCTTCCATTTATTTCGATTGTCACGAACCGAAGTCCTTTTCCTTCTTTATTCTTGTTGATTTGTGGGTTCGAATACGCCATATGTAGGCGTTTCCCACTTGTTTCTTGCATTGCATTCAGAACTTGAAGTTGCATTGCCCCAAGTCGAACCTCCTCAGTCTCGTTTGGTTCTTCGTTAACTTTCACAACAGAGTTCAAACTATTTTTCTTTGGGCAATAGCGTGGATTATGCAGCCCATCACATATAAAACATCCCTTCTTATAAGGTTCGTTGGCAATTTGGAGTGGTTTCCGGGTTTCCTCCTTCCGGAATTGGGTGTTGTTGGGTCTGGCTCCCCCCAACCTTAGTGTTGTTTTGGTTGACAACATTGTTCCTTGGTGAATAAGTCTCACTTCGATCGAGCAGGGACTCGGCGGCAATGATGGCAGATGATAAGTCTTGAATGTTTCGTCATTCGACCTCATTTTTAGCCCAATATTGTAAGCCATCCATGAAGTTTTCCAGTGCTTCCCTGGATGTAATATCCGGAATTTCGAGCATAAGGGTAGTGAAATCATCGATGTAATCTTTGATCGTACCCTTATGCTTGAGCTTACGAAGACAAATTCTTGCTTCGTATTGGGTATTTTTCGGATAAAACTGGCGTTTGAATTCTTTAACGAATTCTGCCCAAGTGGTGATGGTGCACGTACCTTGTTCGATTTCTTTGCTCTTGCGTCTCCACCATAACGCGACAGTGTCTTTCAAGTATAGGGTGATTGTAGAGATCTTTCTAGCATCATCACTGATGGCTACACCCTTAAAGTATTGTTCGACTTCCCAAAGGAAGTTGTCCACAGCCTGCGCCTCTCGTTTTCCAACGAACGGCGTTGGTTGGGGGACTTTGACTTTGAGGAAGAGGAATTGCTTGTATTAGCGACTCCGTTTCCTACGACCATCTTCAAGACGTTAACTTCGCCTTGTAAAGTCTTGTAGAAATCGTGGCAAACAATGAGCTCTTTTTCAATATTCTTTACGTTTGTTTTGAGTTGACCCAGCTCGTGCATAATCATTTCTTTCATACAATGATACGTTCCAGAGACTATGTGCGGAAGCATCCGGGCACCCTCAGAAGTCATCCGCAAGGCAGTATCCCCACCCGCTAGGATGACCAGAAGGCAATGTCATAGGACAGCTGTAACTAACTGAATACCTTATTGAAGATTTACCAAGATCCTTTCTTGGAGAATACGTGACCCATCAACCAATGAATGAAGGACAGCTGGCCAGGTTGTTATAACTATGCACATGGCCAGAATTATCTCGTCCTATCATAAAGAGACACGTGTCCAAGTTGTTATAACCATGCACATGAGACGTATAGCTCAACCTATTATATGAGGGCACGTGTCCAGACGGTTACGAGAGCATCTTCTAGAATGGGACAGCTGGACCAATCACATTCCCACACTCTTCGGCTATAAATACCTTCACAATCTTCATGAGGTATTCATTCACTCCCAACAATCTACTCAAAATACTTAAGTACTTTCTCTCTATCAGAACTGTACTTATTCTCACGCCGGAGGGTGGTTACGGGAAGCCCCCCTCTTGTCCTTCCCGTAACGAGCTCTTGGTGTCTGTTTTCTAGGTTTCTGTCACTGAACTTTGGGAGATTGAGCTCATATCGTTGTTGGTTGTTTGTATCCTACCCTGTGGACTCAATCGATCTAGGACTCGTTAAGGGTAATAGATCCGTGTTTCTTCATTGGCGCCATCCGTGCTTGTGCTAGAACTGTGATAATCTTTTGTTTATGTTAGTTCGTACGATATGAGTCAATTTCTCGAAGGGTCGATGGGAACTCCTGCATCTGTTATGCGAACTGTTGATGACGTAACACATGGAGGTTTTACTCTATGTGACATTTGTCAATTTCGGGTCTCGTTTGTATTCGTTTTTGTATTCGTTTATCATGTAAACCGACCCATTTTGTAAACCAAAGCTTATGATATAATCAAAATGATGGATTTTATGTTACAATATTGTTTTACACCTGTTGGGTCTTGAAAACATTCTTTTTGGTCCTTAATACTCCTTAAAATGACTTAAACCAAACTTTGGGGACTATTATTGCCATTTACCAAAAACTTGTTTGACCATTTCAACCATCACATGCATCTTTACCCTATTTGTATGAACCATACTCTTACCATTATAAAAGCAAGGCTCCATACACCATTTTGGTTGTTCATCTTCTCCAAAATCTCTCTCAAATCCAAGTATTCATCTTCAACATTTTGTTATTTTGATTTCTTAAGGTCAACTAACTATAGTCTTTCATTTTAAATTGTTCATCTAATATTACTAACACTTGAATATGGTGGTACAACATATATATAATACACACCCCTTGTTTCCTTTATTTGTTACTTCACCGACTCCGGTTGGTTAAGTTTCGAATGTCATAAGGCAAGGCTTCATGGAAGACTTTGTGTTCTTGATATATATTTACACACACATAACTTATTATACATATCACTTATGACTAACTTCTAACCCTTTTTAGTTTGTTCATCTTATTTACAAGTTCCATGGTGTGGGTTTGTATAAGACTAACCTCGGTTTAACCGAAACTAGTCCAAACCGGAAACCGAACTTTTGTTTACTAGTTTTGTTAAAATAGTTGTTTAAACATGTTTATTGCTAGATTTGCGTTTCAAAAATCATTTTTACAAGTTCTTTGATATTAAGCATATGAAATCCATCTATGAACTCGTTGGGAGATGGAAACCGAACTAAACCGAAACTTTTGCTTAAAAGACTTGTAGTTAACTTTTTAGTTGTAAAATTTAAGTTTTCTTCATTTATAAACCAATATACAAGTTCTATGATATTTGGGCATGTAGAAACCATCTATGAACTATTTGTGAGATGGCGACCGAACCAAACCGAACTATACCGACTTTTACTCGCTTAAGACACACAAGTGTGTTTTTAGCTATCAAGACTTGTATATTTACTTAAAAATAATTTACAAACTGATTTTAATTATTTTCTTAAGTACTTGGAATTGTTGGATCCAACTTGATCTCATCACATAGTTTGGACCGACAAAACCGAACACTCGCTTAACGCGCGTTGTTAGTTCTAAACAATAGATCTACATACTTGGTTAAGTGTTAGTATATTTTAATGAGTTATCTCATGACAATTAATATGTTGGAAAGTTGACTTTGGGTTTGACCATTTGTCAAGACCCGAATCGACAACCCGAACACTCGTTAAAAACCCGTTTTAGTATCTTTGTCCCGAAGGAACTTGCATTTTAGCATTTTTCCCACCTAACTACTTAACATTGGTTAGGTAAATATTAAGGTTAGATACTTTAACCCGGTTTCGAGCAAACTTACATTTTTAAAGGATTGTTATTATAAATTCTTAAATAGTTACATCTTAAACATTGAACTTTAATTGTTTACTTTTTGCAACAATTATTTTATTTAAAGATCTTCAAGACAATCATTCTAAATCCAAGATTTTATTGTCATTTAGGCCTTGCTCGTTAAAATTCATCCATCCGGTTATTCATCTTTTACCGATCAAGTTTTATACTTGAACGTGAGTGACTTCATACCCCGTTTTTTATCTTTTGTTTTGGGGTGACATTTCATACTTATTCAAATCAAATTCTTTATACTTGAGTCTTAAACCACAAACATTGTTGTATACTTTACTTGAATAATTTCTCGATTTGGTGTTCTATGCTTATATGCCTATGTGTTTATCGCTTTCGGTTGGTGGAATCTATAAATCCTAGACTACTTGGCATCCCCTTGTAGCAAGATGTCGTTAACGTAATGCAATTAACGATATTCTATTAAATCCTAGACTACTTGGCAATCCCTTGTAGCTAGGTGGCGCTAACGTAATTCTATTAGCGATTGTCAATTTATCCAAGTTTATAGTTATTATTTATGGTTTTGTATACTAGTTTTGTGGCTTTTCATACTATATATCTATTGTTCAAACTTTTGAATTGCTCACCAACCTTTTTGTTGACAACTTTATTTTATGAAATGTTACAGGTTTGCATCTAGGTTGATTATGGAGTTCGGTGAAGAAAATAACACAAATACCGTTAGGATATTAGCAAAAATGAACAATATTTGATTTGCTATATTTTGTTGTATTTGACTTATGAATATTTGGTTATGTGACATTTTCGATGTTGTGAAATGAAATGAGTTTGTTAAATATTGTCGCTTTAAATAGTGTCATGCGCTTATGGGCAATTGTTACACCTCGGCATGTTCCGCCGCCTTTGGTCGAGGTGTGACACTCTAGGTACCCTAGGACGTGCCATGAAACCGGGTGGTCCTACTCCGGTTTACCTAGGGCATGTCACAGCGCGAGGAGGCCTTACTCCAGGCGATTTAGGACGTATCACGGTGGAAAATCGCCGGACTCGTACAGAATTAGGGCTGGAATATGGTTCCGACAATTTTGAGCCGGCGAGATCCCATCGTCAGAATTCCACAGCCAATGGACCTTTATCCCCTGAGGAATGGTATCGTCTCCAGCAGGAAAATGTCACAGCTGAGTGCGAGCGCATGGTTCGTGAAGAGCGACTACGCGTTCGTCCTCTAGCTTATGATGAATCTCCCTGGTGATCCCCTTCTCGTCCTACAACGGTGAGGAGAAGTCAGATGTGTCATAGCCTTCAGACGGGGAGATCTCCTGGAGAGGAATGGAGAAGGTGTGACCGTCCTCGTATGGTCATGCGTGTGCCCTCCTACAGAGACGAGTATGACACTTAAGATCCGTCATATCGTCCAGGTGAGTTCAGCTATTACAGCGGTGATAGCAGCCTTCATGCGTGAGAAGGAACTAGCCGTCCGCAGGCGAAAGTTCATCAGGCCGAAGACCATAGTGATGCTAAAGAAGACTTCACCAAGCCATATCGCCCGGCAACCTTTGTTGAAAAGTCAAAATTCATCGCTCGCAATGCAATAGCCCCATTCCCAGCCAACGTAAAAATTCCAACATCTGTGGGAAAATATAACGGGATGACTGATCCTAGTGACCATCTATTGAACTTTGTGGCTGTGGGATGAGTCAGCGGTTGGACTCTTCCTTACTGGTGTCACATGTTCGCTTTAACATTTACCGGGGTGCCACGTGAATGGTTTGAGAAGTTGCTGGACGGACGAATCAAAAGTTGGGATGACTTTGTTGCTAAATTCTACCAACACTTCAGTCAGCAGAAAAAACACACTCGTGATCCGTCGAGATATTGGACGTGGTTAGACGAAATAATGAGTTTATTGAAGTCTTCATTACTCGGTTTAACAACGAGAGTCTCAATATTGGCGGAATAAGTGAATATATGTGGTAGTGCACGGTTTTGACGTCTCGAGTCTTTGTATTTATCGTCTTTATTTTTATTATTATTATAAAGGAAAAGATATTTATGTTAACATGTTAGTTCGTTAATGTAAGGCTAGTTCTTTAAGGATGTTTAACAAACTAGCCATTTTATTTAATGTAACACCCATTCGTTAAGGATGTTTAACGAATGGGCTTGTAGTTCGTTATGTAAGTTCCCATTCGTCATGGAATGTTGACGAATGGGCATAAGGAATCAAGTGATTCGTTATGTTTCATTTAGAGTCTGTAATGTTAACGAACTCGATCCTAATTCGTTACGGGATGTGTAACGAATTAGATCCATCGTCGATATATAGAGGCTTAGTCCTCTGCGTAATTTAAGTTTTGGTTTTAAAGTAATTACACTCTGTCAAAATCTTCTCTCGATCCAAACTTCGTTAATCTATTAATATATATACACCTAATACAACTAATATACATAATATATAACCTAATTAAGAGTAATCCTAAACTAGATCCTATTACGGATTAGATCTAGGTTAATCTGTTATAGATCTGGATTGATCCGTTGGTTTAACTAGTGGTATCAAAGCACTTGTTAAACCAACAGATCAATCCAGATCCATGATTGACCTCAAAGAGCAAATGTTGATGAAACCATTCTGCTCGACGATCTCCACCACGGTTTATGAAAGGTCGACACGCGAGGGTTCGCACATCCCAACGCGGTAATGAGAGAACGTCAGTAATTTTTTCAAAATACTGGACGCCGTTCTCCCATTTAACAATACAAACCTTTAATAATATTATCAGTTATGACTGACAATATTGTTCAAGATCCTCCTACTGTTGAGCCACAACAACAGCAACAACAAGAACAAGTCTTCCGTTGCTCCCGTACGACAAGAAGCATAACATTTGTGCTTTTGTCGGTACAAACATTGCTGATGAGAATCTATTTGGAGATATGCTAGCTTTCTTGAGGCGATCTTGTATACATTATGCTATATCTGCTAGACCAACAGTACATTTCAGCAATGTTCGTCCTTTTTGGAACTCAGAACGCTACATCGAGTCCGAGAATCACATCATAGCTGAAGTTCAAAGACAGTCTATCACGATTACTCATGGTGTGATCCGACGGGTTCTGCAGTTTGGGGATAACATGGATAATCCATGTGAATTTGACAAAGAGTTGATTAGGGGACTATTTAATCGTGTGTTCTAAGCTGGTGATCTCGAAATGTCCATTTACAACAAGGCATGCTTGTGTCCCACATACAAGTACTTACTGCATGTTCTCATACACTTCCTTGGTGTACGGAAATGTGGATTTGACGAGTGCTGTATCATGCTTCAATTGACATTCTTCGCGCTGATATTGAACAAGTTTTTCAACTTTTCGGAGATGATATCCTATCATCTCAATGAGAATTTCCTTGTGGTGAATCGACGCAAGAAATTCTTAATGTATCCACATTTTATCCAACTGATCGTTCAAGACTTGATTCCAAACTTGGTGATTGATCGAGTTGTAGTTGATGATGTGTCGCCTATGGAACAGATGACTGCTGATACAGTTAAGTGTATGAAGTCGTATCGGAAAGATCCACATCCTCGGACTAAACGCTTGATTGGTCATCTAGCTAATCCCGATTATGAATGTCCTTCTGATGCTCGCTGGATCCATGATGATTCGGATTCTGAGCATGAAGAGGGACCAGGCGGGAACGATGGTGACAATGGTGACGATGGTGATGAAGATGGGAATAATCACCAACAACAGATTGATGTTGAGGCAGCTGCTGCTCAAGCTGCTCAACGCAAACGGAAAGGGAAAGAGGTGCCTGGTGAAGGGTCATCAAAACGACGAGTGACTGCAGGAGCTGGTATTTCTTTTGGAGTTCAGTCTCCAAGGTCATCTATTATTCGAAGACCGGAGGTGCCTCTTACTACTAGCACCCCGGAACTTACATTCACGACCACACTCATTTCAGATCCTACGCTTGGCATGATTCTACAATCTGTTTATCTACATTACCAAGGCCTACTACTGCTACATCAGTGGTTTCACCAACACCGACGATGATGCCACCACCGCATATGGATATTTCATTTATGAGGCTTAATCGTCCTCAAGGTCCTGTGCAACCGGTGCCTCCTTCTTTTCATGCTATACCACATGAGACTCAGATGAACATGCTCTTGAGTTTGGTTCACTTTTATGAGAATCAGATGGATGTTGATCGACTGGATTAAGAGCGTATGCTGGACAATCAACGAAAGCTGATGAGCTATGTCTCTTTCTGTCAAAAGGAGACCAAAGTCTTCCGTAAGATTGTTACAGCTCAGGGGGTGAAGATGAAAGAACAAGAGGATCTCATTCTGCAGCTTGCATGTAAACATGAGGCACTAAGAAGCTGAAGAATGGTGAAGATGATCCTGATGCCTCGGGTACTGGAGGAAGTGAGCCGAAACAAGCTCACGGTTCATCTTCCGGTGCAGGTACGGGTGAGGTTGGTGATTTGGAAAACAGGTTGTCATTTATCAGGACTCTACGAATGCTAAACCAATTGAGTCGATAAAGGATAATATTTTTATATATATGGATTATAAGGTTGGTGTGGTCATGAGTATCGCCAACCTGGATGAGATTGAAGAAGGGCATTTCGTTGATCGGTCTTTGACACGAGAGCAGATTCTATACTGCTGGGTTTAAATAATGAAGAACTTGATGTGTTAGAGGCTGAGAATGACGTGGAGGTTGAGAATGACGAGAAATTCTTGAATGATCCAACAATTCTGATGAACACGTCATTTATTTATGAAGATGAGGAAGTCGAGATTGAGGACGTGACGGCTGAGGAATACCCTGATCTATTTTAAAGAACAAATGTTGATCAGGGTGCTCCTGTATTTATTGAAGAAAACGTCAAAGCAGCCGAAGATCATTTGGAGAAAGTATCAAAGGGTAAGGGCGTTGACAAAAGATTTGACTCGAAGCCTAATCTGTCGGTTGATGATATTATTGAAATGTTCAAGTACCGGAGCAAACGGGCACATAAGATTATTGAGGCGTACATGTACGTAGATAAAGAACAAGAGCAAGAGGCCACTGCACGTGCTAAAGCTAATCAAATGACTTCATTCAAAGCCGTGTCAAAAGTGCGAGGTGATATTATTTCATGGCTTTATGATTCAGAGTTAAAGGTTTATATTGTTAAATGGGAGAACGGCGTCCAGTATTATGAAAACATTATTGACGTTCTCTCATTACCGCGTTGGGATGTGCGAACCCTCGCGTGTCGACCTTTCATAAACAGTGGTAGAGATCGTCGAGCATAATGGGTTCATCAAAATTTTCTCTTCGAGGTCAATCATGGATTTAAGTTCGGCCGCAGATTCCAATCCGCAAACGTATTTTTGAGATAGATCCATGAAAGGGTTGGAGGAAGCTCGTGCTTAAAGTTAAACCGCCAAATACGATGAAGCGTGTACCAGTCGAGACGCTTAATCTGCATATCTATTTACTATTCAACCTCTGGTATTATGATAATCGTATTGGCGAGGCCGTTTTTGTATTGGGAAAGGGTTTAAAGACCGAGCTGATTAAGATTATTGATCCAATGTGGCTCGTGAATTTGACTGAGACTGATAATGATGTGTTGTTCAAGAATAAAATATTGATCGAGCGCCGTGAAGACTATAACCGAGCAATGCAGTTTCAACGTGTCGTTCGTGTGTGTCATGAGTACAGAATCCATAGCTGTCGGGACTGACAGTCGAAGCGCTTCAAATAAATTAAAGACAAGACAAAGAGCTCAAGACGAGGGGGTTTCTGTTAGTACACAATTTTGGCATCTCGAGTCTTTGTATTTATTTTCTTTGTTTTTATTATTATTATTATTATTATAATGTAAAAGATATTCATGTTATTAAGTTAGTTTGTTAATGTAAGGCTAGTTCGTTAAGGATGTTTAACGAACTAGCCATTTTGTTTAATGTAGCACCCATTCGTTAAGGATGTTTAACGAATGGGCTTGTAGTTCGTTATGTAAGTTCCCATTCGTCATGGAATGTTGACGAATGGGCATATCGAATCAAGTGATTCATTATGTTTCATTTAGAGTCTATAATGTTAACGAACTGGATCCTAATTCGTTTCGGGATGTGTAACGAATTAGATCCATCGTCTATATATAAAGGCTTAGTCATCTGCGTAATTTAAGTTTTGGTTTTAATGTAATTACACTTTGTCAAAATCTTCTCTCGATCCAAACTTCGTTAATCTATTAATATGTATACACCTAATACAACTAATATACATAATATATAACCTAATTAAGAGTAATCATAAACTAGATCCTATTACAGTTTAGATCTAGGTTAATCTGTTATCGATCTGGATTGATCCGTTGGTTTACCAAGAAAATTGAGAGAACCTTGCAAGATTTAGCCGCTAACCCGATACATCGATAAACACGATATTGATACGTTAAATACATAGTTTATTGATAATTAGGATGTATACATTATGGTGGAAATAACTTAGATCTATTTAGGATCCGGCATGGTGAGAGTATAATAACTTATGGCTCGGATCTCTCTCACACCCTTTAAATTATGAACATGAGCTACCTATTTATAGGCCTAAGCACCATTCGTTAAGTTAAACCTAATTCGTTATATCTTCATAACGAATTAGACACCATTCGTTTTGAATCCACAATGAATGGTAATAACTTAACGAACCAGCCTCCATTCGTTATATTTCATGACGAATGGGCTTATAAACTTAACGAACTAGCCTAATCAACTAACTAATGGACCCATTCGCTATATATTCCATAGAGAATGGCCATTTTACAATAAATATACGTTAAATAAACAGACTAGACTATCTATAACTTATTCGATTGCTACAGATACCAAAACCGCGCACTAACAATATGTTTCGGGGAGCCTTCTGCAAAAATGTGAAGTGCAATGAATTGATTTGCACGCTAACTGGTAGAGATGGGATTCACACGTCTTGGGATGATATAATGTCTGCGGCGAAGTTGTTCTCAAGGACTGAAAAGACTTTGTCTACTGATAGTCAAAAGCAAAATCCAAAGGTGGAATTTTAAAATCCACGGCCAAACAGACAGGCAAAAGGAACAATTTAGTCAAGGCTCCAGCCTTCCGTGGAAACATCAAAGCCATTTGATGCCAAGTCTCTGATAGGCAATAAGAACAAAGCGAACTCTTCAGCACGAGTCACTAACAACTGGAGTTCACTGTCGAAGACTCCCTCGGAGATTCTTACCACTAAGAACGTGAATTTATGGAAACCTCAACCACTCACGAGGAGATCATTCCTTGATCTTAAAAAACACTGTTCGTTTCATGATGACATAGTGCATAACACGAAAGAATGAATAGCTTTGAAAAGTGAGATCGAGGCAGAAGTAAAATCAAGAAAGCTTGGAAACTTGGTAAAAAATGCAAAACCAGGGACTAGTGAAGCTCTTGCGTGAGATAACCAAGGCCCGTCAAGAAGCAAGTCAAAGACCTGAATGTTCACATGATACAAGGTGGACACAAGGTGGGAGGAAAGAAGAGAGAATTTGTTGAAGAGGAGTGGAAGAGTGAGCATGTAATCTTTCCACGGGTTAAAGGAGGCCCTTGCAACAAAAATCCGTTGATAATCACCGCCCTCATAGGTCATTATCATTCGCATTACGTCTTCTTCGATACAGGAAGCACCTGCGAGGGGTTATATCTTTTTCAGTCACTCTCAGTGATTGAATCCATTCAACAACCGAAGATGTTGAGTTTTTAGTCTTGCCGAAGACGTCCAAGCATGATATCATCTTGGGACGAGAGGCAATTGGTGACTTTAATGCTCATCCCTCTACAGCTCAGGTGCGGTAGGAGTTCCGACCTGCACTTGTGTAGCAATCATCCGCATTAACCGTCACTGCTTCACGACAGAAAGTTCAAAACCCAGCAAAGTTCCAAAGCAAGTTCAGAGGAATGAGCAAGAAAAATGGGTATTGAACAAAAAAATTCCAGATCAAACAGTTGTGGTCGGACATGCTATCTCGGAGATAGTAAGGGCCATTTTGAAGTAGTTTCTAGCCAAAAACATGGACATCTTCGCTTGGCAACCCGCGGACATGATCGGTGTCCCACGTAATATTGCGGAACACAAGTTGAGGGTGAACCCAGCATTCCCACTAATCGTCCAAAAGAAACGAAAGATGGGTCCAGAACAAACCAAACTATGAATGAACAAGTACAAGATCTTCTCAATGCAGGAATCATTCATGAAATCAAGTATCAAACATGGGTGGCTAATCCGGTCATCGTTCCAAAGAGTAACAGAACATGGTAGATGTGCATAGACTTCAAGGATTTGAATAAGGCATGTCCAAAAGATTTTTATCCTTTTCCCGAAATTGATCTTAAAGTTGATGTTATGGCTCCATTCAAGTTTAAATGCTTCCTTGACGCCTACAAAGGCTACCATCAGATCCGCATGGCGGTGGGTGATGAGGACAAGACATCATTTCGTACAGACCAAGCCACATTTTTTTTACAAAATGATGCCCTTTGGATTGAAAAATGCGGGTGCTACATATCAACGACTGATGGATCGAGCTTTCAAAAATCAGATTGGTCGGAATTTAGAGGTATATATGGATGACTTGGTAATAAAAAGCATCGAAGAAGACCAAATGTTGAGAGACATAGAAGAAACGTTTGATAGTTTGAGAAGTATCAACATGAAACTTAACACGAATAAGTGTTCTTTCAGAATGGAAGAAGGAAAGTTTTTAGGGGTCATAGTAACTAGGGCGGGCTTCAAAGCTAACCCATATAAAGTTCAGGCAGTGGCCCGCATGCCTTCACCTTCCTCCCTCAAAGAAGTACAAACGCTGAATGGAAGACTTGTGGCCCTAAATAGGTTCTTAGCCAATCATGCGGCCAAATCTTACCCATTCGTATCAACTTTGATAAATTGCATTAAGAAAGCACACTTTAAGTGGACCGCAGAGGCTGAACAAGCATTTCTCGAAGTCAAGAGTGTCTAATGGAATTACCAACTCTGACATCACCATATGCGGGAGAGCCACTAACACTGTACTTATCAGCGTCTGATGTCTCCATTGGAGCCGGGCTACATATGGATAAAAAGAATTTTCAAACACCAATTTACTACGTCAGTAGGACGTTGACATGTCCAGAGACCAGATACTCAATGCTCAAAAAACTGGTTCTAGCACAGGTCTGTGCTGTCAGGCGTCTCCGCAGATATTTCCAAGGCCATCCAATTAATGTGTTGACGGGGTATAAGCTCAAAAATGTATTAAGCAAGCTAGAATTGTCTGGGCGATTGGCGAAATGGGCCATCGAACTGGGAGAACATGCAATTAAGTACAATCCCAGACCAGCAATCAAAGGCCAAGTTTTGGCGGACTTCGTCACCGAAGTCCCGCAACACAAAGAAGAAGAATGCTTAGTTGAACAACAACCTCTGGTACCTCCTGAACAAGGGCAATTTTGGTCATTGTTCACGGATGGAGCTTCAAATAGTGAAGGGTCAGGGGCTGCCCTCAGATTGGTTAATCCGGAAGGCCATGAATTCACTTATGCTATAAAGTTGGACTTTAAAAATACCATCAATGAGGCTGAGTACGAAGCCCTTTTAGCAGGCTTGCGGATTGCCAAGAAACTTAGGGTTAAGCATTTGGAAGATAGAGTAGATTCTATGTTGATCGCGGGACAGATCAATGGAACTTATGAAGCAAAAAAAGATGTAATGGCTTTGTACTTGTCACAAGTAAAGGACTTGATCCTTCAATTTTCTTCGTGCAAAGTCATTCATATAAAAAGAAGCCAAAATAAGTCGGCGGATGCCCTTAGCAAGTTAGCTTCAACAAACTTTGAGCACTTCGCTAATGACATTCGTGTTGAAGTCCTTGAAAGAACTTCGGTCCTGCAGCATCAAATATTAGTGATACAAACCGGAGTAGAATCCTGGATGACGCCAATCATGGCTTACTTGACATCAGTAGCTCTTCCGGAAGAGAAAGTCGCGGCCCGGAAGATAAGACACAAGGCCTTGAATTATCAAATGCAAGATGGTATCTTATATAGAAGGTCCTTCCTCTGCCCACTTCTGAGATGTGTGGATGCCGAGAATCCGAATTATCTGATACGAGAAGTTCATGAAGGGATTTGTGGTCTTCATTCGGGCCCAAGGATGGTTGTGGCCAAATTGATGGATGCATGGTATTATTGGCCGGGAATGTACATGGACGCGATGCAAAAAATCAGAAAGTGTGATTCATGCCAGCGCCATGCCCCCAATACTCTGCGGCAAAAAAAACGAGCTTGTACCAAAAATGGGCTATCGATATTATGGGACCTTTCCCAGAAGCCCCATGACGCGTCAAATTTTTAATTGTGGCCATTGATTACTTCACCAAGTGGGTCGAAGCTAAACCGGTCGCATCCATTACGGCATCCAGTGTTAAGAAATTCCTATGGGAATTCATTATCTGTCGATTTGGTCTTCCACAAGGACTTGTGAGTGATAACGGGACTCGGTTTGCGGATAGCGGGTTGCAAGAATGGCTGAAAGAACTTCAGGTCAACCAAATTTTCACATCAGTAGCCCAACCATAGGCTAATGGTCAGGTAGAAAGGACCAACCGAACAATCAAAGAAGGGATTAAGGCAAGACTAGGAATTAAACAAATAGGCTGGGTAGATGAATTGCCCCATGTACTTTGGGGTTTTCGCACTCAGAAGAATTCAAGTAATTTTGAAATGCCGTTCATTTTAACCTACGTCACCAAAGCTAATTAACTATCATCATCACCACCATTACCACCATCATCGTCATTATCATCACCCTCGTTCCCACCTGCTCCTTCCTCACGCTTAGAATCCGAGTTATCGTGGATCCAACGATCATCGGGAGGACATACATAATCTGGATTCACCAGATGACCAATCAAACGTTTGGTCCGTGGTGTATCTTTCCTATATGCCTTCATTCTTCGTACAGTGTCAGCAGACATATGCTCAAGTGGTGGCACATCATCTACTAATGCTTGATCAATAACCAAATTTGGAATCAAGTCTTGAATAATCAACTGAAGAAATCGAGGATACAGTGTCAGCAGACATATGCTCAAGTGGTGGCACATCATCTACTAATGCTTGATCAATAACCAAATTTGGAATCAAGTCTTGAATAATCAACTGAAGAAATCGAGGATACATCATAAACTTCTTTCGTTGAATCACCGTAAGGCATTGTTCCTTAAGGTGATAGAAAATCAGCTCAGAGAAGTTAAATGGCTTGTTCAGTATCAACGCGATAAATGCCGATTGTAACATAATTCGGCATTCGTCAAAGCCACCTTTACGTCCTCCTAAGCAATGGATTAACAAGTTCAATAGATACTTGTAAGTGGGACACAATCCATTCTTGTTATACATAGAAGCTTCAAGGTCACTGCCATAGAATACTCGACGAAATAGACCCCTGATCAATCCTTTGTCAAACTCACAAGGATTATCAATAGTGTCTCCAAATCGAAGCACCCGTCGAATAACATAAGTGTCAACAGTGATAGGCGTTCGGTTGATCGTAGCCACAATGTGGTTGTTGACTTCAATATATCTATCAGTGTTCCAAAACTGACGTATAATACTGAAGTAGACTTTCGGGCGGGCAGTCACAACATAGTGGATAGCCGAGCGTCTAATAAACGTCATTATATCTCCAAATACGTCTTCATCCGCAAAATTCGAACCGACAAAAGCACAAATGTTATGCTTTTTGTCGTACGGAAATAATGGCATATCTTGTTGTTGCTGTTGTTCAGCAACGGGATGATCTTGATCCATGTTATCGGCCATTGTACTATATAAACAAACCCGAGAATCAGTAACAACGAATAATAATAATAACAGTTATCCCATATAATTATAAAATTTAACAAATATATAAACTCTTAATGTAAGATAATATTTAAAAATTAAATATTATATTAAAAATTAAAAGTTTATATAAAATGTCATTCGTGAAATAATTCTGATTCGTTATGACGAATGGTGATTCGTTATAGCGAACAAGCTACTTCGCTATCAAGTAAATAATTAACAAATTAGGACTAACGAATCAAGAAAAATAATTAACGAATTATAGTCTAAGTCGTTATAAATAACGAATGAAATTCTGATTCATTATAAATAATGATTCGTTATCCTGATTCGTGTGACTTGTATAACGAATTGGACATGAATGAGTTCCAATTCGTTAAACAATAACGAATGGCCCTTAAAGCTTAATGTTTGACTAATTTGGTCAAGGTCCAAATCACCAAGAACAACAAAAGTCAAAATTGCAATTCTGAGATCTATTACACCATAATCATCGATGTTTAACCGAACAAAGGATCACAAGGATCTCGGAAACACATCGCGAATAGAATGGTATTGATCTGTTGTACCAGAACGTAGTACAATTCGGTTAAATTAAGGGTTTATAACACGCATAAAACCCGATAACACAATCAAACAATTAACCCTTCAAACATTCATCAAATATGACGTAAATCAACACGTTATGATCGTCACTACCTTATGATTCAGAATATATGATCAAAACACGATAAAACGATGGTCGGAAATTTTGGAAAAATTTTGCCAAAGTAACAGTAGGGAAGGTGAAGATGAAAGTGCATAGTGAATACGAATCGACATCACGAATCCCTATATAGTCTGACACTGCACAGTTTTCAATGTAGCGAATCATTTGATTCGTTTGAATTTTGAAATAACGAATTAGGTGATTCTTTATCATTTATGCACACGTGGTATAACAAATTAGAGTCAATTCTTTAAGTTTTAATGATGAAACAATAACAAATTAGCTGTAATTCGTGTTTCATTCGTTAAGTTATGTTTAACGAATTAGAAGTCATTCGTTACAATGTGGCGGAAGCGAATTAAGTTAACGAATTAGAATCCAATTCGTTATGAATGACTTTGATTCGTTATGCATGACTCACGAATTACACATACCCTTATGTAATTTTAAATTAAATAATGAAATGAATTAATTAAATAATAATACCAATTATTAACTTAAATGAATCAACGAGATCCCATATCTCGATGATCAAAAACCTTAACGTGTTTTACGTTTTGAAACATATAACTTAAAAAGAATTAAATAATATGTAAAACGAAAAAGCAAAATTTTTTTGGTATTTTGAACTTTTAATGAAAAATATTTACAAGAAAAATATCCGAAAATAAAAACATAAAACAGAAAATGTTTTTGTGTTTTTGTATGATTTTTCAAAAGCAGTATATATTTTTGGATTTTTGTTGAGTTTGAACCGAGAATCATATTGAATAAATTACCCTTCCATCACAGTTTTATATTTTAGCGGTATTATGACTGGTGTTAAGTCGGTTAATGATATTGTTGTCCACTTAAATCTTATAACAAACCTTCAAGTGTTTTTGTGATATGATTAATGGTTCAATTAGCACACAGAATATCAGAAACTATCTGCCTCTAATCTCGGTTCAAGCTTAATTTGATTTTTGCCATATCACCCCAACTTGACTTAAACCTTTATAGTGTCGATCAAAATTTTGGAGGTTTTAGAATCTTTGAGCAATGTATCAAGTTTCCTTTACTGTGAGTGAGTATGCACGAGTCCATCTATCGGCTTACATACATTGTATCCCCTGGGGTCCGTTACTTATTGGTATTGAGACGCGCGCAAGGGAGGAACAATTATATGACTAACAGCGGATTTTGATCAAGTCAGTAATTTAGATTGTACGAAGTACAGCAGTGATCAAATTTAATGACTTTGGGTTTGCTCTAAAAGCGAGTGAAATATTCATGCTTATGAATACTCAGATGATTAAGCCGCATAAAGACTCACAGTGTCCAGAAGCCTAACGCTTGTTATTTGCTTTATTTTATTTTTGGATGATCAAACAACTATAAGACTTGAGTATGACAGGTTATTAGATTCCTGCCATCCTTACCGAGATTTTTGTTAGAAACTAACACCTCTTTCAATTTGACATTTCTTTTAGTTTATATCACATATTTTAGCCAAACAACTTGTTTAAGACCTACCAATGCACCAATGCAATTAAGCACTTAGTCTTTTAAGCGTATTTCTTACTGAATTTGGGGTCAAATAATCAATGTACTATCATTTTCTCTTTTTGCTTCAAAAACTCAAAATTTTGAGGAGCATAAAAATAAATTCAATCGCCCCAGTCACATTTAGTCTATAGATTAATGGCTATCCTATCAATCTACAAGTAGATAACAGGACCAATACATGTAAGCATGTTCCACAAACTTAAATAACCGATATAGTTTTCAACGAAAGAATAAAGTAAAAACGCATAACAAACGCCCCAAAACTTTCCATTATCAGGTAAATGGCTATCCCGAACATTTACAAGTAAAATCAGGACCAAACATATACGAGTATATGTCCTTCAAATGTAGGTAATTGACATAATTTTCAGCGAGTGTACGCAAAAATCTTTTTGGATTTTCTCTGTACATACTTAAAACACAATCTTTTTGTCTTTTTCAATTTCTTATAAATAAAATAAAACTTCACAATCTTTTTGGATTTTTGGATTTTTCTGTACAAACTTAAAATACAATATTTTTGGTTTTTCAAGATTTTATAATGTTATTGGATTTTCAAAATATTTTAAAGAAAAACATTAAAGCCAAGAAAACACAATATTTTTTTTTTTTTACTTTTTCAAATTTTTCAATGTTTTTAGGTTTTAACTAAACAAACAAAAAGCACAATATTTTTGTATTTTCTATGTTTCACCTCCTAAAATCCAAAACCAAAATAAAAATTAAAATTAAAATAAACCGAAAATAAAGATAATCATCCTTGTTTCAGGATATCAACAAGGGTTTTTAATCCATTTAAACCAAGCAGGAAAGTAAAACGCGTTTTATCAAATGCTTTGGTAAATATATCGGGTTTTTGAAAATCGGTATGTACTTTCTCAAGATCAATCAACTTCTTTTTAAAACAAACCCGTATGAAATGATTTCGAATTTCTATATGTTTCGTTTTAGAGTGTTGTACAGGATTTTGGTGATGCTAATGGCAGCAGAGTTATCAATTAAAATGGGAGTAGTAAGAAACTTCTAACCGTAGTCGCGAAAATGTTGTTGTATCCACAAAACCTAGGAACAACAACTCGAGGCTGCAACATATTCAGCTTCAGCGGTTGAAGTGGAGACCGTTGTCTGCTTCTTACACTGCCCGGAAACAAGCCGGCTTCTTAAGAATTGACACCCCGTTATAGTCGATTTAAAGTTAATCTTGCATCCTCCATAGTCTGAGTCAGAATAGGCGGTAAGATCAAAATTATCAGGGTACCATAACCCGATGTCTGGATTGCCCCTCAGATATTGAAGAATACGCTTGACCCCTGCCAGGTGAGTCACTCGGGAACTAGCTTGGTACCTAGCACATAAACAAACAACAAACATTATATCAGGTCGAGAAGCAGTAAGATACATCAACAAACCAATCATCGCTTGATAGAGGGTAGGATCTACGGTATCCTCTAATTCATCCGGTGATAAATTGTGACCCACGGGGAGAGGAGTTGAAGGGATTTTTCCGGCAGTAATTTTGAATCGGCTCAAGACATCGTTCACGTACTTAGTCTGGTGAATGAAGATTCCTTTCATAGACTGGTGAACCTGCAACCCTAAAAATAAGTTCATCTCTCCCATCGAACTCATTTCGAAATTAGATTGCATTGACTTCTCGAATTCCTTACATAACGCGTCATTTGTTGACCCAAAAATAATGTCGTCGTCATAAATCTGAACGAGGAGAAGATCATCACCAATGTTTTAATAAAATAAAGTTCAGTCAACAGTCCCTCGCTTAAAGCCGTTATCAGTCAGATGGTCGACAAGCATGCCATACCAAGCTCTCGGGGCTTGATGTAAACCATATAGGGCCTTGTTTAAGCGATAAACTCGGTGTGGATAATCAGGGTCTTCAAAGCCAGGAGGCTGTAACACATACACTTCCTTGTGTAGTTCACCGTTGAGAAAAGCACTTTTAACATCCATTTGATAGACTTTAATATTCTTGTAAGCCGCATAAGCCAAAAAAATTCGTATAGATTCCAATCTGGAAACCGGGGCGTATACCTCAGTGTAGTCTATGCCCTCTTGCTGATGGAAACCTTGCACCACTAGTTGTGCTTTGTTTCTCATGATCACCCCACGATCGTCCTTTTTGCATTTAGATACCCACTTAGTTTGTCGATAAGATCCCAAACACCCAAACGTGCAAATTGTTGCAATTCCTCTTTCATAGCTTCTACCTAAGAAGGATCGTAAAGTGCCATAAGAGTCTTCATTGGCTCAACTTGGGATAGAAAGCAAGTGAATTTGGCAGTATTTACAATTCCAGAAGAATGTAAATCTGCATAAGCACACAATACATTATTCTCACTCGAAGAAGCAACTTGATGACGTGTTTGAACGCCCACATCAAGTTCGCCATTGATGTTTTCCTTTGGATGATAATTATGAATCCTAAGAGTGGGATTCTCAGGAACAACAACATTGTAGAATAAGTTAGTGTAATGTTCCCCAAGCTCATGATATGAATCATCACTATCATGTTCAATAACTTGATCAACAACTTGATTATCTTCAGAAGAAGTAGAAGCATTATCAAAAGATGCTGGAGGATCATCACTAGGATCTTCAGTTGGAGCAACAGTTGGAGCTTCAATATCATTAGAACTTGAAAACCTTGAAATTACCAATTGATCTTCAAAGTATGCACGAACCAGGTCTTCATCTAGTTGCTAGTTGATGAAGTAAATGAATTAAATAAACCATCATAATCAAACATCCAGTCGGGACCTTTCCCTTGAGGAGGTGTGGTGTACTTTTGACAGTCCACATGGTACCACTCCTTAGCCCTGCTTGCGGTGCGCGCATATAATGTATATATGTGTGAACCATTGAACCCTCGGGTGGGTAAAAGTGAAATTGCACTAATTTTGATGTTATTTTACTAATCTCGTGAAAATAACGTTAAAAGTGACGGATGGTTAATCAGGCATCATGTGGTGGCGCTGATAGCCGAAAGACAAGGGTACATGCACCAATCAGCCGGTGTCCGGATGGTTGAGTGTTATGTGCCTTATATCCAAGGCTTGATACAAAACTACTATCGAGCCGGGGGTCTCACCGGAAGCAGCCTCTCTATCCCTGTGGGGTAGAGGTAAGGCTGTCTACATCTTACCCTGCTCAGACCCTACCATAGCTTTGCTGTTGATGGGATATACTGAGTACGATGATGATGATGACATGGTACCACTCCTCAACACAACCAGAAGTGAAATTAAATACCCTTTTCTTTGGAGAAGCATAACTCAAGAAATACCCCTCGATGGCTTTTTCTTCAAACTTACCCACATCCTTTTTCAACATCGTACAAGGACACCCGAATGGTTGCAAGTACTTTAAGTTAGGCTTACGATTGTTCAAAAGCTCAAAACTCGTCTTCTTGAGTCTCTTAAAAGTTAGAACCCGATTAAGCGTATAACAAGCAGTATTCACAGCCTCATTCTAGAATTGGACAGGAAGTTTAGAATCTGCGAGCATAGTTCTAGCTGCTTTAATCAAAGATTTATTCTTTCGTTCAGCAACACCGTTTTGTTGTGGTACATATGGGGCACTGTATTTTCGATGAATTCCCTTTTGAACACAAAAGAAATCCAATACAATATTTTTAAATTCAGTACCATTGTCACTTCGAATTCTCCTCACATTTTGCTTGTATAGTGATTCGATGTTAGTGATTAAAAGTTTGAACAAGAACAGGTGTTTGATATTTCGAGCTCATAAATAAGACCATGAGTATCTTGAATATCATCGGTAACCACAAGACAATACCAATCTCCAGAGATACTAGCATGATTCACCGGACCAAAAAGATCCATATGAAGTCGTTCTAAAGGTGTATCAATGGAATTAAATAACTTAGACGGATGTGACTTTTTCTTCTGTTTGCCTTTCTTCCACGCAACACAGTGGTCAGATAAATTAAAGTTCTTCAAAGAAACACCTTCGACCAAGTCATTCGCGATTAAATAATTCATCTTACGAACATGAATGTGACCCATTCTACGATGCCATAGAATAGAGTCCTTCTCGGTTGCTTTTGAGACAAAACATGTTTCGATAGATGTTGATACTCTAGATGACATATTTGAGACATAAATATCATTCGATCGAGGTGATCGCATGACAACCATGTCCTCGGGAATTACGTATCCCGGTTTCAGATCAGACATTCTTTATCGGTAAATATTGTAGTGTACTTCTTGTCACATATTTGCGACACACTTAATAATTTATGGTCCACCTTGTCATAGTAGTTGACTTTCTCAAATGTAATGTGACCATTTGAAACTTCACCTTCTTGTGTAATCATACCCCCAGAATTCCCAACAAAAGCCACATAACCCCCTTGAATATTTCTCACATTTGTTAAGAGGTCGAGATTTCCAGTAATATGACGAGAACATCCACTATCCAATTTCCAGTTTTCACCAGAAATGGTCTTGGATGTACCCTACACACAAAAGAAAATGATTAGTTTAAAAAGGCAGCCCAAGCCTCAGTCTTGGGCACCTTTTGATTTTCATGAGAAGAAACAAATTTAGCTGAATTGAATTGTTGTTCAGAAACTTGAGAATAAGTTACAGGCCTTTTAGACTTTCATCTTAGATAGGCCGCATGAACGACATTTGAGTTCACGTTCTTGCATATTGGCTCAGTTGGAACAAACTTTGGTTTAACATGACCATAAGTTTCATTCACATGAACTACCTTACGTGGATCCACATTTGAGAACATGATGTGAGTATCATCATCATACGACACAGGTCGTTTCAGGATTTCCTTTATCACAGGAACCAGTTTCGATTGGTCCTTGACAAATGGATGAAGATTCTAAGATTTCTTCTGTCCACAATTTCTCACAACATGACCTTGTTGACCACCAAGAAAGCAACTTCGCATGTCCACACGATCATTTTATGGTTTAGAAAAAACACGTGCTACAGAACGATGATGACTCACATTCTTAGTAAAACTCTTGACCAAATCATCAAACGACACCGATTTCTTTTTCAGATAAAAATCAAGATTAGAGAAATTTGAAAAACTTTGCAGTGTGTCAGTTCTAGTAGATTTCACAAACTGAACTTTTTTAGATTTTTTTAATACTTGTTTAGCTCTAATCAATGGGTCAGATGTATTTGATGCTTTGGCACAAGCATACTGATGTTCAAGCTCTTGTAATTTTGAGGTTTCATTTTGAAAGACACTTTCAATCATCTCTGGCTTGATAATGCTAATCGGAATTTCTTTCTCAGTGAACATCATGTCTATTCCTTTCAGTTTAAACACACGACCACTTGATGTCTTGGAAATGGTAGGATTGATAAAATGCATCAAATCCGCATCAGAAATTTTAGGCTTTTCTAGTTTCTTAGCCTTCGCCGATTTAACTTTAACTTTTTCTTCTTTCTCACTTTGGGTTGTGTGAACACCATACACGGCCTCCTCAAATTCATGAGGTTCACAAAGAATGTGATTAGAACTTGGAATGTTCTGGTTTTTGTGTATCACTTCTGGTTCAAACACATCCTCAATGATGACTTTATCAACATTCTCAACAAAAACTTTGTTGCTTTTGACATGAGGTTTTTGAGTTGATGTTTGGACTTTAAAATTTTCAGATTTTACTAATTTAGGTTTGTCTGAAACTACAATTCTTTCACAATCACATCATCTTCTTTTCTAGCAAAAGGATTTGCTGTATAATCGTTGTAAAACGGTGGTGGAATTTCAACAAAATCTATACCCTTTTTAGAATCTTTTTGTTTACCAGATACTTCAATTATCTTATTTAGCAAAAATGATGAATTCCTAAACTTGCCCAGCTTGTTTTTCAACTCAAGAACTTCATTCTCAAACTCAGTATCTTAGAACGATTTTTCAAAATTTCTTGAAATTTTTGATCATTAATCGTCATTTTAACAGATAACTTGTCGACAATGCCTCAATTTTCTCCCTAGATCTCTATGAGATTCTAAAGATTGTCGATAAGTATCCTTAAGTGAAGCAATTTCTTTCACTAAACAGTCATTATGATTTTTCAACTATTCTAACTTAGGCTTGTTTTTCTCACATTCAACACAAGAAACAGAAGAACTAACCTCATTGATTTTGGCCATGCAAGTGAAGGTAGTTGGAAGCTTTTCACACGAGTCGTCAGAATCAGACTCAATGTCATTGTCAGAAGATAGCTCACTCCCACTTGCATCTTGGAAATTTTCATTTGACCCGAACATAGCCAGATTAGCTTGATTATCATTGCACACCAATCTTTGTGACCAATCAGTTCCATCCATGTTAGACAGCATAGCTTGTGACCCAGAAGAAGACGTTTTGGTTCTAGAAGACTTAACAACATCATTTCCAGTTTTTCCAGCTGAACTTCGATCTTGATTTCTAGGACCAGTATACTCCTTCTTTGGTTTATCACATTCTTTGGCAAAATGTCCAAAATCTTGACAATTATAACACTTAACTTTTAATTTATCGAATCCCAACTTCTTGTTTAAAGATGGAAGATCGTTGCCGGTTCTTTGCGTGAACTTTTTCATATTTCTGACGATCATTGCCATATTCCATTTCAAATCCATGAGTTCCAAATCATCAGGATCAATTTGGTCATAATCTCCATCAGTTAAATCACTTGTGACAATTTTACTACCAACCAAATTCTCATAAGACGTCATGAAGGCAGACAAGAAAGCAAAGTTTTGTTCGGCCTCCTTCATGTTCACATTCGGTTGAGTTGAGAATTTATTTGTAGTGGCTGAATTATCAGATCCTCTAGAAGAATCAGAAACACCAGGTGACCCGGAACTTCCAGCAGTGTAGAAACAAGCACGTGGATCACTATAGATAGTTGTAGCATTGTCACTTGCATTTTGTGTAAGAAATGCAGTGATTGGATAAACTGTTGAACTCAAAGGCGTACTCCCACCATAAAAAGATGGATCTTGATTATCCTTAGAAGACTTTTGACATCTAAGATCATATTCATGAGCTTCTATCTGTTGCATGAACTCAGTTGCAGTCAAATCTTCATTACAGAAATAATTATTTTCTTTCAACACCATTAAGAAAGTCGAATAAGAACTTGGTAAAGAACTCTTGATTGTATCAATCTTATCACTTTCAGAAGGTTCCATCTTCATCTTGTCCATTTCCGCTATCAGATGATTAAATCGTGTTGTCATTTCTTCGACAATCTCACCTTTAAGTAAATTAAAATTTCTAAATTTAAACTTTAACATCACTTTCTTGCTTTCTGCAGTGTTACCTATACTTCTCATACGAATGTGTTGAAACAACGAAGCATAAATTTTGATGCTACCAACTTGATGACATATGTTTTCAGGTAATGCTATTGTAAGCGTCGAGTATGCTTTCGTTTCAATCTCCAAAGCCTTCTTTTCATCTTGAGAATATTGTGAGATGGCTTTAGGTGTGAATCCAATTGTCTCATCTCCAATCATTGGAACAGTATACACTTCATCCAAAAAATAAGAACAATCATGATGAACTTAAACCCAAATGAGCACAAAAACTAGGTTCCCATTTAGTAAAGTCACTAAATTTCATCAATAGAGGACACTTGGAATGAGATATGTCGGAACCCCGGGTGTATCAATCCAATAACAATAACAGATCTTAGATCTGTGTATAATCGATTAATACCTTAACTATAGATCTAGCTCATAATTACATATGATTGTGTTATTTATGTTTATGTATTATCAGTATATATGTATTAGTGATTTTATATATTAGAATGGAGATCGAGAGAGGATTTGGACAGGGTTTCGTTAATTAACTCTCAAAGCTTAATATTAAATGTGAACAGTGTTCACTATATATAGAAGATAAGTCTGGTTCGCTAACATTCCCTAGCGAACCAGACACTACTTCGTTACATACATTAATAAAAAAATAACTTAACGAAACATTTTCTGATTCGTTAACATTCCCTAACGAATCAGGAGGGAATAAGCTTAAGTCTTAGTTCTCTAAACAACATTAGCGAACTAGACATTACATATAACGAACTAGACAATAACTTAATTAATTATTACATTAAACATAAAACAAAAACGTTAACGATAATTACAAAGACTCAAGATGCAAAACCGTGCACTAACAGACACCCCCTCGTCTTGGGCTCTTTGTCTTTAAGTTACTTGAAGCGCTTGGACTGCCAGTCTCTACAACTATGAAGTCAAATTTCATGACATACACTCACAACGCGCTGGAATTGCATAGCCAGGTCGTAGTCTTCATTGCGCTCGATCAGAATCTGTTTCCTGTGTAGCACGTCATTGTCTGTCTCTGATAAATTAACCAACCACATCAGGTCGATTATCTTGATAAGCTCGGACTTAAGTCCTTTACCAAGTACAATGACGGCCTCGCCAGTACGATTGTCATAATACCAGCGGTTGAACAAGAGATGCATCTGTTGGGGCATCGTCTTCACAGGAACCCGCTTCATCGTCTTTGGCGGCTTTACCTTAAGAACCAGTTTCCTCCAGCCAGTCCTATGGTCAATCTCGTCAATACGCTTACGTCTCGAGACCTGGGGCTTGAAGAACTTTAAGCCATGATTGACCTAAAACAGTAAGTGTTGATGAAACCACTCAGCTGTCCGGTAACCCCCACGATTGATAAATGGACGTCTCGCGAGGGTACGAACATCCCAACGCGGTAAAGTAAGAACGTCCATTATCGTCTCGTAGTACTGGATCCCCTTCTCCCATTTAATTATACATACTTTAAGCTCGGAATCGTAAAGCCATAAGACAATATCACCATGTACCTTGGAAACAGTCTTGAAGGAGGTCACTTGGTTTTCTTTGACCCATGCAGCAGCTGTGTCTTTTCGTTCTTGATCAACAAAACTGTACGCCTTGATAATCTTACCCGCCACTTTGTAGTTGAACCACTTAGCAATGTCAGCATCAGTTGGGTTCTCAATCGATCTGAACCGAGCATCCACAACTTTCTTTCCTTTAGACATCTTTTCCGAATCATCTTCTACCGCTTTAACTGTCTGCTCATCAAACACAGGAGCACCTTGATCAACGTTCGTGTGTTGAAATAAGTCAGGATACTCCTCAGTAGTTACATCTTCCATCTCAACATCCTCGTCTTCATAAATGAAATCCGTATTCATCTGAATAGACGGATCATCCAATATACCTTCCTCATTCACCACCTCGACCTCAGGCTCGGTCTCTAACACAGTCAACTGATCGTCATTCAACCCAAGCAGTATGGAAATCTGCTCCCGTGTCAGAGACCTATCAACAAACTCACCAACCTCTATCTCATCTCTGTTCACCACACTTCTAACCATCCCCGATCCATCCATAAATATCACAGTATTAGCCGCAATCATCTCAATTGGCTTAGCGGCAGTTGGATCCTGATATATAACAATCTGTTTACCCGAGTCCTCGCCGCCACTTTTACCAGCACCGGAAGATGAGCCGTGCGATTGTTTAAGCTCACCTCCTGCACCAGACTCATCAGGTCTTGATCATCATTTTTAAGTTTCTTTAGGGCATCTTCTTTGCAAGTCAACTGCAAGATTAACTCTTCTTGTTCCTTCATTTTCACCCCCTGAGACTCAACAATCTCTAGCAGTGCTTTAGTCCCCTTCTGACAAAATGAGATATAACTCATCATCCGTCTTTGATTCTCCATAAGGCGTTCTTGATTCTGACGGTCAGCTGCCATTTGGTTTTCATAAAGGTGGAGAAGATTTAACAGCATCTCTGTCTAACGATTCGGTGGCAGATTGTATAATGAGGGATGAACAGGTTGGATTGGTCCCTGAGGCCGAGTGATTCTTATGAAAGAGACATCACTGGGAGGAGGAGGAGGAGTAGTAGGACGAGTAGGAGGAGGCCTCATAGATGGTGTTGAAGTTACTTGAGAGGCCTCATAGATAGTGTTGAAGGGACAGTAGACAATGTAGCAGGAGGCCTTGGTATTTCAGATAATGCCATTTGTGGAATTAAACCAAGCCTTTCATGGGACACCAACGCCGTCGTCAATGTAAGCATCGGAGTGCTAGTAGTAGCGGCACTACCGAGCATTGAGGCGTTGATTGACGAGGTGGTGGTATACCAATAATCACCCCAGCCCCAGCTGACACACGTCTCTTCTTTGATGGCTCTCCAGTTGCCACCCGCTTTCCCTTTTCTCTTTCGTTCTTGTTGAGCTGCAATGGTGGCAGCTAATGCAGCATTTACTGCCTCTTGTTGCTCTTGAAAGGCAGCATCACCAGCTCCATCATCACCATCATTACCATCATCATTCCCATCATCATCGTTCCCACCTTCTCCCCCTTCACGCTCGGAATCCGAATTGTCGTGGATCCAGCATTCATCAGGAGGACAGACATAGTTCGGATTAATGATATGACCAATCATCCTTTTATCATTTGGCTTCTCCTTTCTATAAACCAACATTCGATGCACAATATCAGCTTTCATGTGTTCCATAGGAAGCACATCATTCACCTGAGTTTGATCAATGACTAAATTGGGAATTAAGTCTTGAATAATCAGTTGTATGAAGCGAGGATACATTAAGAACTTCTTCTTTTGAAGTGTTTGCTGAATTTGTTCTTGCAGATGATCATAAACTAGCTCAGAGTAGTTAAACGGCTTGTTGAGAATAAGAGCAACAAAAGCTGACTGTATACTACTTCTATATTCGTCAAATCCACCACGACGACCACTCATACAATGAATTAAAACATGAAGAAGATATTTGTATGGTGGGCATAAACCATTCTTGTTCAACATAGACTTGTCAATATCACCACCATAACGTAGACGAGTAAACAAACCCTTGATCAACTGCTTGTCAAATTCACTTTGGTTGTCATCATTATCACCAAATTGAAGTACACGGCGAACCACTGCCACATCAATTGTAATAGCAGTTTGATTAATCGTGGCTCTAATATGTTTTTCCGCCTCCACAACCTCAGCAATATCCAAAACTGTCTAATAATACTCAAAGACACTCTGGTTCAAGCATTGATTGCATAACGTATCACTGAACGTCTTAAAAATGCTAACATGTCTCCAAATACATCAACGTCAGTAATATCTTGATCAATATATGCACAGATGTTGTGTTTCGTGTCATATGGTATCAAAATAGCATCCTCCTGCTGTACTTGAGGTGGTTGCTCTTGTGGTGGTTGATCTTGTTGCCCTTGATCAGCAACCGGTGGATCTTGATTTACTTGATCAGCCATTTTAACTGTATAAATATGAACGAATATAAGGAATGTGAAGATGTAATATACATTTAGCATATATATATATATATATATATATATATATATATATATATATATATATATATATATATATATTTTAAATGGTGTATTTTATTTCATATGATATGTGTAATTAATGTATTTACGCGTTTAGACGGTTGGAATAAGTTAGTTAATTTAAATGATAAATAAATTTAATTAAATAAATCAAACTAAATGTCATTCGTGTGATTTTCACTATGAATCGTTACCATCCATTAACGAATCAAGCGATTCACTATCAGGTAAATAAGTTAACGAAAGAGACACAGTGAATCAACTATACAAGTTTAACGAACTGAAGTCTAGTTCGTTATAGATTTGGCGAATCCATATTTGATTCGTTAAGAAACTGATTCGCTGAACTAGTTCGTGTATTTCTTTAACGAATTGGACACAAAGCAGTTCCAATTCGCTAAAGATAATGAATGGACAATAATTTAGACTTAATCTTTGACCCGCATAATCAAAGTCAAAATTAAGATGAACACCGATAGTCAACAATACGAATCAAGCTTCAATTAATCCATAACTATCTTCGGATAATCAAAACATTATGTGTATTGAACTCGGAAACATAGTATTAAGCTCATGGTTTTGAGATTGAGACTCAAAACCCAGAAATACTTAGGTTAACCAGAGTAAACAAGAACCCCGAAACCATTAACACACAATCGACCTGGCAAACTAGAATCATGCTTCGATTATAGTCTACCAAGGGTCTCGGAATCGCATTCCGATCACAAATGAATATATATCAACTACCAAAACACAGTATATCATAAATAAATCAGGGTTTTAGAACTCGGGAAACCCTTAGAACACAAAAATCCATAATTAGTCTATGAATACACCGTCATTTTAGACGAAAATCACATCGCCGTGATCGTTTATACCTTAGTAACACAATGATATTCGTAAAAGATCGAAATATGAAGGTCGAAAATCAGAGAAAAATTTTGAAAAAATGTGACTTTAGGTTGAAGAAAGAAGATGAATATTGAAGAACTGTTCATTTGCTTTGTCTTATATAGCCTTACACGTTTCCCGGAGTACCATATGTACGAATCAAACGATTCGTTTGAATTTTAAACAACGAATTAGACAATTCGTTATTCCAATTCGTTGCCTCATAGTAGCGAACAAGACGTGAATTGTGTCTTGATTCGTTAAATATGTATAACGAAGTAGAGATGATTCGTTACAGAGTGCGGAAGCGAATTAGGTTAGCGAACTAGAAATCAGTTCGCTAAAGAATCACCTAGTTCGTTATCCATACTTAACGAAGTATCTTTTACCGAATTAAAAAAAACTTTATTTAATTTTAACTTAAATAATTAAATGAAATAATTAAAGAATTAATTAAATAAAAAATTAAAATTTTAACTTAAAAGACTTACAGAGGACCTTTTATCTCGATAATTGAATACTTTAAAAATGTTTCACTTTAATGAAACATAAATTAAAAACATTAAATAATATGTAAAGTAAAAAAGATAAAATATTTTTGGTATTTTGTAAAAATGAAAGAATGTATTTACAAAGGAATATCCGAACATTAAAAAAAATAGACAATCTTTTTTGTGTTTTTCAATGATTTATCAAAAGCAGTACATATTTTTGTATTTTTTGTTGAGCTTGAGCAGAGAATCATATTGACCAAAATGCCCTTCCATCACAGTTTTATATTTCAGCGATATTATGACTGGCGTTAAGTCGGTCATTGATATTGTTGTCCACTTAAATCTTATAAAAAACCTTTGAGCATTTTTGTGATATGATTTATGATTCAATTAGCGCACAGAATATCAGAAACTATCAGTCCCTAATCTTGGTTCAAGCTTAATTTGATTTTTGCCAAATCACCCCAACTTGACTTAAACCATTATAGTGTTGATCAAAATTTTTTTATACCAATTATAGAAATTCTGAGCAATGCATCAAGTTTCCTTTACTGTGAGTGAGTATACACGAGTTCATCTGTCGGCTTGCATACATTGTATCCCCTGGGGTCCGTTTCTTATTGGTATTGAGACGCACGCAAAGGAGGAACAATTGTATGACTAACATTCGGATTTTGATCAAGTCAGTAATTTGGATTGTACGGAGTACAGCAGTGATCAAGTTTAATGACTTTGGGTTTGCTCTAGAAAGAGAGTGAAATATTCATGCTTATAAATACTCAGATGATTAAGCCGAATAAAAACTCACAGTGTTCAGAATCCTAACGCTTGTTATTTGCTTTATTATATTTTTGGGTGATCAACAACTATAAAGCTTGAGTATGACCGGTTATTACATTTCTGCCATCTTCACCGAGACTTTTGCTAGAGACTAACACCTCTTTCAATTTGGCTTTTCTTTAAGTTTATATCACTTACTTTACTCTAACAGCTTGTTTTAGACCTATCAATGCACCAATGATTAAGCACTCAGCCTTTTAAGCTTTTTTCTTTCTGGTTTTGGGGTCAAATAATCAATGTACTATCATTTTCTCTTTTTGCTTCAAAAACTCCAAATTTTGAGGAGCATAAAACAAAATAACTTTAAGTGCCCCAGTTAATTTAAGTTTATAAATTAATGGTTATCTTATTCATCTACAAGTAGAGAACATGACCAAAACATGCAAGCACGCTTCACAAACTTAAATAACTGACTAAATTTTCAGCAAAAAAAGAAGTAGAAAGCTTAACGAACGCCCCAAATACTATCCATTTGTCAGGTAAATGGCTAACCCGAAGATTTACAATAAATTATCAGGACCAAACATATACAAGTATATGTCCTTCAAAATAGAAGCAAATGACATAATTTTCAGCGAGCATAAGCAAAAATCTTTTTGGTTTTTCACTTTACATACTACAAGCACAATCTTTTTGTCTTTTTCGGATATTTCTGTACAAAAACGAGAAATTCACAATCTTTTTGAATTTTCCAAATTTCCTTATACATAGAACTATAAATTTCACACTCTTTTTGGATTTTCAAATTTTCAGATGTTTTTGGATTTTCAAAATTTTAATTTTAAAGAAAAACAACGAAGACATGAAAACACATTTTTTTTTATTTTGATTTTTAAAGTTTTCAATGTTTTTGGGTTTTATCTATACAAACGAAAAGCATAATATTTTTGTATTTTCTAAGATTCACCCCCTAAAACCTAAAAACAAAATGAAATTTAAACTAGAACAACAATAAAATAAAGATAATTATCCTAATTTTGGGATCTCAGCAAGGGTCTTCAATCCATTTAAACCAAGCAAAAAGTTAAAACGTGTTTTATCAAAGGCTTTGGTAAATAGATCGGCTTTTTGAAAATCAGTATGCACTTTCTCAAGGTCAATTAATTTCTTTTCATAACAATCCCGTATAAAATGATATCGAATTTCGATATGTTTCGTTTTAGAATGTTGTACGGGATCTTGTTGATACTAATAGCAGCAGAATTATCAATCAAGATTGGAGTAGTAAGAAACTTCAAACCGTAGCTGCGAAGATGTTGTTGTATCAACAAAACCTGGGAACAGCAACTCGAGGCTGCTACATACGCAGCTTCGGCGGTTGAATTAGATACCGTTGTCCGCTTCTTACACTGCCAGGAAACAAGCCGGCTTCCTAAAAATTGACATCCCGCTGTAGTAGACTTGAAATTGATCTTGCATCCTCCATAATCTAAATGTGAGTAGGCGGTAAGATTGAACGTATCATCTTTGGGGTACCATAACCCGATGTCAGGATTTCCCCTTAGATATTGCAGAATGCGCTTAACCGCTGCCAGGTGAGTCACTCGGGGACTAGCTTGATACCTAGCACATAAACAAACAGCAAACATTTTGTCGGGTCGAGAAGCAGTTAAATACATTAAAGATCCAATCATAGCACGATAGAGGGTCGGATCAACGGTATCCTCCAATTCATCCTATGATAAATTGTGACCCACGGGAAGAGGAGAAGAAGGGATTTTTCCGGCAGTAATCTTGAATCGGCTCAAGACGTCGTTCACATATTTTGTCTGATGAATGGAAATTCCCTTTGCACAATGATGAACCTGCAACCCTAAAAATAAATTCATTTCTCCCATCGAACTCATCTCGAACTTGGTTTGCATAGACTTCTCGAACTCCTTACACAACGTGTCATTTGTAGACCCAAAAATTATGTCAGCAACATAAATCTAAACGAGCAGAAGATCATCACCAATATTCTTATAAAACAAAGTGCAGTCGACAGTTCCACTTTTGAAATCGTTATCCGTCAAATGGTCAGCGAACGTGCCATACTAAGCTCTCGGGGCTTGATGTAAACCATATAATGCCTGTTTAATTGGTAAACATGGTCAGGATAATCAGGATCTTCAAAACATGGAGGCTGTAAAACAAACACTTCCTCATGAAGTTCACCATTGAGAAAAGCACTCTTTACATCCATTTGATAAACTTTAATATTCTTGTAAGCAGCATATGCCAGAAAGATTCGAATCGACTCTAATCTTGCAACTGGAGCATAAACCTCAGTGTAATCAATACCCTCTTGCTGATGAAAACCTTGTACCACTAAACGTGCCTTGTGTCTCACAATTACCCCACGATCGTCTTTCTTACACTTATATACCCACTTAGTCGGAATTGCCTTCTTGACTCTAGCAGGTTTGTCAATAAGATCCCAAACACCTAAACGTGCAAATTGCTATAATTCTTCTTGCATGGCTTCTACCCAAGAAGGATCTTGAAGTGCCACACGAGGAGTCGTTGGCTCAACTTGAGAGAGAAAACAAGTGAATTTAGCAATAGTTGCAATCACATATGAATGTAAGTCAGCATAAGCACATAGAGCATTATTGTGACTTGAAGAAGCAACTTGATGTCGTGTCTGAACCCCTACATCAAGGTCTCCAATAATGTTTTCTTGTGGATGGTAATTATGAATCCTGAGAGTAGAATTTTCAAAAACAGCAACATTTTCAAATAGATTAGTGTAATGTTCACCTAATTCTGGAGATGAAACATCACTGTCAAGTTCAATAACTTGATCCACAATTGCATTATCATCAGATGAAGTAGAAGCATTATCATAATGAACAGGAGACTCATTATCAGGTTCTTCAATTGGAGCAGCAATTGGAGCTTCAACATCATTTGAACTTGCGAACCTTAGAATTTCCAAATGTTCTTTAAAATAAGCATGAACTAAATCCTCATCTGGATGATCGGTTGTTGGAGTAAATGACTTGAATAAGCCATCATAGTCAAACATCCAGTCGGGACCTTTTCCTTTGGAAGGAGTAGTGTACTTTTGACAGTCCACATGGTACCATTCTTCAACACAACCGGACGTAAAGTTAAACACTCTTTTCTTAGGAGACGCATATCCCAAGAAATAACCCTCAATGGCTTTTTCATCAAACTTTCCGACATCCTTTTTCAACATACACGGACATCCAAATGGTTCCAAGTACTTTAAATTAGATTTAATATTATTCAATAATTCATAATTGGTCTTCTTGAGTCGTTTAACAGTTAGAACTCGATGGAGTGTATAACAGGCCGTATTCACCGCCTCATTTCAAAACTGGACAGGAAGCTTTGAATCAACAAGCATTGTTCTAGCAGTTTCAATCAACGTTCTATTCTTTCTTTCAGCTACACCTTTCTGTTTTGGTACATATGGGGCACTGTATTCTCGATGAATTCCTTTTTGTACTCAAAAGAAATCCAATACAGTATTTTTAAATTCAGTACCATTGTCACTTCGAATTCTCCTCAATTACAGTTTGTAAAGTGATTCGATCTTAGTGATTAAATTTTGAACGAGACCCGGTGTTTGATCTTATGAACTCATAAATAAAACCCATGAATATCGTGAATAATCATCTGTAACAACCAGGCAGTACCAGTCTCCAGAAATACTCGCACGATTCACTGGACCGAATAAATCCGTATGAAGACGTTCAAGCGGAGTATCAATGGAATTTAATAATTTAGATGGGTGTGATTTCTTCTTCTGTTTGCCTTTCTTGCAAGCAACACAGTGATCTGTTAACTTAAAATTCTTTAACGACACCCCCTCTACCAGATCGTTTTCTATTAAATAATTCATCTTTCGAACATGTATGTGACCCATTCTTCGATGCCAAAGCACTGAGTCTTTCTCGGTTGCTTTCGAGACAAAACATGTTTCGATCAAAGTAGATACTTTAGAGTTCATATTCAAGACGTAAATATCATTTGATCGAGGTGATCGCATGACAACCATGTCCTCGGGAATCATGTATCCCGGTTTCAAAATCAGACATTCTTTATCTGTAAATAATGTCGTGTATTGTTTATCACAGATTTGTGACACACTCAATAAATTATGGTCCACTTTATCACAATAGTTAACCTTTTCAAAAGTAATCTTCCCATTTGACACATCACCTTCTTGTGTAATCATACCCCCAGAATTCCCAGCAAACGCCACATAACCCCCTTGAATATTTCTCACATTTGTTAAGAGGTTGAGACTCCCAGTAATATGACGAGAACATCCACTATCCATGATCCAGTTTTCACCAGAAATGGTCTTGGATGTACCCTACACACAAAAGAAAATGATTAGTTCAAAAATGCAGCCCAGGCCTCGGTCCTGGGCACCTTTTGGTTTTCTTGATAAAAGTTAACTTTAGTTGCATTCAATTGTTGTTCAGCAACTTGAGAATAAGTTACAGGTTTCTTCGACTTTCGTCTTAGATACGCAGCTTGAACCACATTTGAATTAATATTTTTGCATAATGGTTCAGTAGGGATAAACTTAGGCTTAACGAAACCATGAGTTTCATTCACATGAACAACTTTTCGAGGATGTACATTCGAAAACATAATATGAGTATCATCAGCATACGACACCGGTTGTTTCAGAATCTCCTTTACCAAAGGAACCGTTTTGGAGTGGTCCTTGATAAAAGGATGAAGATTCTGATAATTCTTCTGGCCGCAATTCCTTACTACATGACCTTGTTGACCGCACAGAAAACAACTTCGCATGTCAGCATGATGATGTTGAAAATTTGTTGGAACATGTGACACAGACGATGACTGATGACTCGCATTTTTAGTCATGCTCTTAGCAAAATGATCAGATAATTCAGATTTCTTTTTAAGTAAAACTCTAAATTAGAACAGTTCAAAAAACTTTTCAACGTATCTGACCCAGTTGATTTCACAAAGTTAATTTTCTTAGCTTGTCTTAAAACTTGTTTTGCTTTAGTCAATGTGTCAGATGAAGCTGATGTTTTTGCATGAGCATACTGACGTTCAAGTTCACGAACCTTGGAAGTTTCATTGTGAAATACACTCTCAATCAGTTCAGGTTTAATGATACTTATTGGAATGTCTTTCTCAGTGAACATTATGTCCATCCCTTTTAACTTAAACACACGAGCAGATGACGGCTTAGATACATTAGGATTTATGAAACGCAACAAATCCTCATCAGAAATTTTGGGTTTCTCTGGTTTCTTAGCCTTCACTGGTTTGACAAAAACAAATTGTTTCATCTTAGTTGTGTGCGAACCATACACAGCTTCCTCAACTTCATGAGGTTCTCACAGTATGTGATTAGAACTTGGAATGTTCTTGTTCTTGTGAATAATTTCAGGTTTAAACACATCCCCAATGATAACTTTGTCAACATTTTCAACAAAAACTTTGTTGCTTTGAAAATGAGGTTTCTGAGAAACAGATTGGGTTTTAACAGTTTCAGACTTACTAGGTTTAGATTTTTCTGAAATCACAGGTTTTTTAAGAATAACATCTTCCTCAGTTGGGGCGAAAGGATTAATTTTATAATCATTGTGAAATGGTGGTGAAATTTCAACAAAGCCTATACCTTTCTTTGAATCCCCAGAAACTTCGATAATTTAATTCAACAGAAAAGATGAATTTCGAAATTTACCTAATTTGTTCTTTAACTCAAGAACCTCATTCTCAAGCTCGGTTATCTTTGAATGATGTTTCAAAATTTCTTGAAACTTTTGGTCATTAATTGTCATTTTCACAGATAACTCAGCTTTGAGATCCCGATTACTAGTCGACAATGCTTCAATATTTTCACGAGATCTCATCTGAGATTCGAGAGATTGTCGATAAGTATCCTTTATAGAAGCAATTTCTCTCACTAAATTGTCATTGTGATTCTTTAAAGATTCTAACTTAGGTTTGTTAGATTCACAATCAGCACAATTTACTTTAACAGATGAGGTAGCAGAAATAGAATGACTAACCTCGTTTATTTTATCCATGCATGAAAATACTGTTGTAGGCTTGTCACATGAATCATCAGAATTCGATCCAGAGTTATTATCAGAAGACATCTCACTTCCATGGAAATCTTAAGTCAACCCAAACAAAGCCAAATTAGCTTGATTATCGTTGCACAGGTAATCGTTGTGACCAATCATCTCCATTAGCTAACATTGCTTGTGACCCGGAACTTGATGGTTTCTTCTCAGCATCATTACCTCGTGGTGTTGAAGAGTTTGAACTTTGACCACGAGGACCATTATATTCCTTTTTCGGTTTGTCACATTCTTTTGCAAAATGATCAAATTCTTGACAATTATAACATTTCACTTTCAACTTGTCAAATCCCAACTTCTTGTTTAGAGCGGGAAGATCTTTTCCGGTTCTTTGCATGAATCTTTTCACCTTTCGAACAATCATTGCCATGTTCCACTTTAAATCCATGATTTCTAAGTCATCTGGATCAATCTGATCATAGTCTTCATCAGTTAAATCACTAGTGGCAATTTTGCTACTAACCAGATTTTCATAAGACGTCATGAAAGCGGATAGAAAGGCAAAGTTTTGTTCAGCTTCTTTCATATTGACGTTTGGAGGTGATGAGTATTGATTTGCTGAAGACGAACTTTCTGAACCCGCAGAAACATTTGGTGATCCAGAGTTACCAACAGTATAAAAACATGCTCTAGGATCAATATAGATTGTCGTTTCATTCTCTTTTGCGTTCTGTGTCAGAAAAGCGGTGATTGGTGAAATTGTTGAATTTAAAGGCATGCTCCCACCATAGAAAACGGGATCTTGACTTTCCTTGGATGACTTTTGACACTTGAGATCATACTCACGAGCTTCAATCTTTTGTAAAAACTCACTTGCAGTCAAGTCTTCATTGAAATAGCTGTTTTCTTTTAATACCATTAGAAAAGTAGAGTACGAACTTGGTAATGCACTCTTAATAGTATCAATCTTGTCAATCTCAGAAATTTCCAACTTCATTTTATTCATTTCAGCAATCAAGTGATTGAATCTCGTTGTCATCTCTTCAACCGTTTCACCTTTGAGTAAGTTAAAGTTTCTGAATTGAAACTTAAGCATCACCTTTTTGCTTTCAGCTGTATTACCCATACTTCTCATTCGGATATGTTGAAACAAAGAAGCACATATCTTAATACTACCCACTTGGTGAAATATATTTTCAGGTAAATCCGTAGTTAGAGTAGAATATGCTTTCGTCTCTATCTCTAGTGCCTTCTTCTCTTCTTGTGAGTATTGAGATATAGCTTTAGGTCTAAATCCGATAGTCTCATCCCCAATCATAGGAACAGTATAAACTTCATCTAAACAATATGAGCAGACAGGATGAACTGAACCTAGATGAGCACGAAACTGAGGTTCCCATTTGGCAAAGTCACTGAACTTCATCAATCTTGGACATTTCGAATGTGAACCTATCTCGGTATCAAGTTGCAACATTTGTTGCATCAACATGTTTTGAGACACTAATGCATACATACCGGCCATTGTTGACAAGTTTCCAAAGTTTTAGGATGTAACGAATCAATCAGAGAACAAGATTAACAAATGAGAATTGTAACGAACTGTAAACAGTTGTAGCGAACTGTGAACAGTAGATTAATGAATCAAATCTTAACGAAGCTAAGATTGATCAGACAACGAATCACAATTGATTTTAACGAATCAATTTAACAAATCAGAAAGTCAACGAATCAGAAAGTCAAACTAACGAATTGACTAACGAATTAGCTAGCGAATTGATAAGAGAAACGTAACGAATTAGAAAGTATTCAATAGAGAATCACTAAGAAAAAACTTAGCGAAATAGATAACGAACCAGCTACAGTTGATTAGCGAATCAACTATAACGATTTAGGTTGTTACAACCGTTTGTAACAAACTCTGACACCTTATGCCACGTGGCAAAGGTTGTTATGACACAAATCCCAAAATGGACGCGTGTCACATGAATCAGTTAACCCAAATAACGAATTAGATAACACGAATCAACTATTATAGCGAACTACCTAGCGAATCACTTGAAATGAATAACGAATTGACAAACTTAGTGAACGAATCAAGGTGAACAGGATAGTGAATCAACGTAGGAATCATGTTCATCTTTGAATCTTCAAATCTTCAACAAGGATTTCCAGAAATCTGGAAATGATGAACACCAAACCCAGAAACCCAGAAGCCTAAAATCCGTAATACAATCTCGATTCTTAACCAAAATTCACAAATTACCTACCAAAACACTCGTAATACGATGGCGAATCCAATACACTAAATCTCGTAACCGATTATCTCCGATAACTAGCTCAATTATCCCAAAACATCAATTCTGTTTCGGTCACAAAACAAACCAATACGGAAACAATCCAAAACTCAATTCCAACACACAATACCTTATCAATACTCCCATCAACTCAAATCCAATCCAAATCGTCCATAATTCATTCAATTAACCTTAAATTGATCCAAATTTAACCAAAACAGAACACTAATAATAATTAAGACTAATTAACTGTCTAAACACCCAAATCAAGTGTAATTTGAGCCCAAAAAGCTCTGATACCACTTGTTGGAACCCCGGGTGTATCAATCCAATAACAATAACAGATCTCAGATCTCTGTATAATCGATTAATACCTTAACTATAGATCTAGCTCATAATTACATATGATTTAGTGTTATTTATGTTTATGTATTATCATTATATATGTATTAGTGATTGTATATATTAGAATGAAGATCGAGAGAGGATTTAAATAGGTTTTCGTTAATTAACTCTCAAAGCTTAATATTAAATGTGAACAGTGTTCACTATATATAGAAGATAGGTCTGGTTCGCTAACATTCCCTAGCGAACCAGACACTACTTCGTTACATACATTAATAAACAAAATAACTTAACGAAACATTTTCTGATTCGTTAACATTCCCTAACGAATTAGGAGGGAATTAGCTTAAGTCTTAGTTCGCTAAACAACATTAGCGAACTAGACATTACATATAACGAACTAGACAATAACTTAAATAATTATTACATTAAACATAAAAAAAAAACGTTAACGATAATTACGAAGACTCAAAGACGCAAAACCGTGCACTAACAAGATCCAATTTTCGTATCCAATTGTAACATTTGCTGCATTAGCACGTTTTGAGAAGCTAACGCGTAAAAACCAGCCATCCTGCTAAGTAACAAGACAATTAAACTTCAAGGGTTAATCTTGAAAATATATTAAAAAAACTGTGAATAGTAACTTTAACGAATTGTAAACAGTATCTAGAACGAATCAAGATAACGACTTCACGGTAACGAATTAGAAATAGCGTTAACAAATCTGAAACAGTGTCGCACGAACTGAGTTAACGAATCAGGTCAAATTGACAAATCAGTTTGACGAATTAGATTAACGAATCAGGTTAACAAAACCAGATTCAAAGTAACGAATCAAGATAGCGAATCACTAAGATTACTTAAAGAATCACTAAGTTAAATCTAAGCGAATCACAATAACAACTTAACGAATCAGATAACGAATCTCTGACTCAATGTAACGAATTAAGATAACGAACTTGCTACAGTTGATTAACGAATCAACTATAATGAATCAGATTGTTATAACGGTTATAACAAACTCTGACAACTATTGCAATGTGGCAAAAGTTTGTTAGATTCAAGGTTAACGAATCAGATACGTGTCTCACGAATTGGAGAACATGAATTTGAAAGTCAATGAACTAAGTAACGAATCGGATGACGAATTCGTTAAATTTAACGAATCGTGTTAACGAATTAATGTTAACAAAGAAGAATCTTCAACAGGTGATGAAGATCTAAAAAACTCCATAACCATTTTCCAGATTTCTGGAAAAACTAAGAACACCAAACCAGTTCTCAAATCCGTAATACTCACCCGTTACTACACCAAATCGTCCAAATAAACTGTCAAATTACTCGGAAACTTAACGCGTATCCAAATCAATTCATCCCGTAAACCAATTAACCTTAACTCGTAACAAATTTAACCAAAACAACACTTTGTTTTCAGCCAAATTCAGATCCAAACCAAAACACTACCAAACCAATCCAATTACCAATTCCACTTCCCCAAACCTTTCCAATACTTTACCATACAACAAATCAACCAAACTCAAACCATATCCGATCAATTCAACAGTGAATTTGATCAAAACCAAACCGGAAACACAATAATACCAAATTAATACCAATAAGTCCTTAATTAACGAATTAAACTATAAATAAAGAGCATTTGAATCCCCGAAAGCTCTGATACCACTTGTGAGAGCCTATAGATCTCAGATCTAGAGCTAATTAACTATTAACGGATCTAGTTCATGACTAATCTTATAGATTTATCAATTATGTATATATATTAATATTAGTTGTATATTATATGTATATATATTAAGTAATGGATTAAATATATGAAGCTTTGATTGAGAGAGCAATTGGGCACAAGTTCAATACATAAAATCAAAACTTAAATTAAATAGTGGACGAACCCACTATATATAGAAGACAAGTCTAGTTCGTTACACATTCTGTAACGAACTAGACTCCTGCTTCGTTACATAACATTAAATAACAACTAATAACGAACCGGCTCCTGATTCGTTAAACATCCTTAACGAATCAGGAGGAAACTTAACTTAAGGTCTAGTTCGTTAAAATTTCTTAACGAACTAGAATGTTCATCTAACGAACTAACTTAACTTAATATAAATAACTTTTACATTTATAAACGATAAATACAAAAAGATAATTACAAAGACTCAAGACGCAAAACCGTGTACTAACTAACAGAAGCCATGATCTCGGCTGAAATCGGGGTTCCATCAGCACGAATATTGATGAACAATGACAACGACAAAGAGTTGCGGATGAACCTATACCTCCTTGAAGAAAGGAGAGAGTTAGCGCTGATCCGTGAGCATAACTATAAACGTCAACTACAAAAGTGCTATGACTCGCGGGTTCAGAACTGCACTTTTGATGTGGGAGACTTCATCTTCAACAACAATGAAGCGTCTGGTCAAGAGCCTCCGGGCAAGTTGTCCCCAACTTAGGAAGGCCCTTACAAAGTTAAAGAAGTATTGTCCAAGGGCGCTTACAAGTTGGAAAAGTTAGACAGGACTGAAATTCCCAAAAATTAGGATGTTGCACAATTAAAAAATGTTACATTTTAGTTAAGATTGTATCAGTTACTTTTTATTTGGCATGCGCGCCCCAGTAGACTAGTAAAAAGACATTTATTGTAATATAATCTGGCCTGCGTGCCTTCCTTATTAAAAAACTTTGTCTAAATTTGTCTACAATTACTGAGCAACGAACGTCTCCTGGTCCGCGTAGCAGAAAGGATCCGCAGGTCCTTAATAAAAAAAATGTAATCCTTTATTGACAATTACGAAGATCCTACAATTAAACACTTATATTATGTACATAAGACAAAGTGTGAATGAAAAACTATTATATATATAAGTCAAATGGGATTACAAAGTCATACAACGATTACAAAAAAGATAAGAAGACGGCGGCTACAAGAATGATATATTTACAATGACAGATCCTCATCTTCCCCATCCGCATCTTCGTCTTCTTGGTCTTCTTTATGATCAGCGGCGAAGTATGCCTTCAAAATATAAACGCCATTATCTTGGTCAGCAAGCACTGACAAAGTTTCTTCAATTTGAAATTCAAGATTGTCAAAAACTTCTGTCTTTTCAGAATAAATCTTGGCATTATCTAGGCCGTGAAGCTCGAATACTTCAAGTGGGCGTTTATACTCCGCGAACTTCATGCCATCATGAAACCCTGTTTGGTGGCCAGCTTGTGAAGTCGCAGCAAGCAAGGCTGCTAGGCAATTCCCAAGCTCAACACCTTCATGAATGTGCTAGACAACCTGAAATAGAGGAAGTGTAAGAATACAATAAAAATAAAAATCCATCAAATGGAATTAAGAAAGGAAGAGTTACATGAAAAACTCCTTCCGCCATCAACCATCTTTTGTCCGCCTTGGCTCGAACAAGATCCATCTTGTGCCCGGCACATTCTAAGGCTTGCTTCCTGTTCTTTGCAGCAAGAGCAGTCAGACGTTCATCCTTAGCGGATGCTTTGGCCTTTAAGGTTCATACTTCTTTCAAGTAGGAAGAAATAAGATCATTGCGCTCATTCACTTGTTGCTGGAGGACAGTTGGTTTCCTCAGCAACAAACCGGCGAGCCTACTCCGCCCCCAATGCCGTATTGGCATCCAACAACTGTCGTTCAGCAGTACTAGCCGCCAGGCGACGATCCTCAACCTTTTTCTTGGCTACCTCAGCCTCTTCTCCTGCCTTGGCTGCTTTGGTTTCCAAATCCTCCCAGGCATCATTCATAGCTAGCCAGTCTCGATAAATTTCTTGACTTATAGAGATGGCATTAGCTAGAGTATAAGAATAGGGGTTCAACAACTCATGAAGAGGACGCCCACGTTGGATCTCTCTCTCGGCAGGAGGGATTCCCTTCCGCAGATACTCGTCGCATTTGTCAGTTTCAGCGAACATGGAATCACGACGCACTAACCATTGCAGGCAGTATACTGACGGATCCTCATGATGCTGAGAAGTGGATGCTTCAGGACCGCGGACAACAGCACTAGGTCCCTTTTGATCCGCCTTATGAGGAGGAGAATCAGGAGGCGAATAAATGAGAGGCTGTTTAGAAGCATCATCATGCACACCCTTACTAGAAAGAGTATCCTCTATGGTAATGGGGTCTTTGCCAGTCGCGAGTTGGGAAGTAGGTGGTGCCGTCTCTCTGTGATCAGACGTGTCCTTGACATGTCCCTCCGAGAAACCTACAAAACACTCCATTTCTTCAAATGGATGCATTATTAAGAAAATAATCAGAGTATAACAGTATCAAGAACGTTACCTGGTTTAACAAATAATTGGTGCAAGCTGCTGGATGCGGTCCCCTAATTTTACTATCTTGCGCTTTTTTCGGAACAACAAGTTTGGACAGTCTCGATTTGCCGTTTCCAGTAGGCTTGGGGGCATCCACATCCACATCCTGATGATCATCTTCATCAGTCACAACTTCAGTGTCTTTCCCCACATCCGCATATTTTCTAGTGGATGGTTTCTGCTTCCGCTTGTGGGTCAGACCTACAGTCTCATGCATGATATTCTTAGCGTTAGTAGCATCAATGGATATATCTTCTTCTTCATGGGGCGATGACTCCTCACTAGAAGAAAAAAGCACTATCACCCCGCTAGAAGCGAGTGCAGTTAATGGACGAGGTTTTAAAACTCCCTCACCTTTAGACAACATCTCATCACATCTTGCAAACATTGCCTCGGATACCACGGGTTCTGGGCTTAAGACGGTGGAAAACAAAAAAATTGTTGCGAGTGCGCTCGAGGAAGGGCAGATCCTTGGGATCTATAGGGCGGCGCACCATGAGCCCTCCACGTGATCCAAAAGTGTGTTCAGGAGGGATCCCTCACCTACAAAAACAAACAAGTTAATGCTTAAACGGATTTTCAATAAAATGAAAGTGCACTTACTTTTATCAGAATTTTCGTAGTACGGCTCCAAATCCGGAAAAGGCCATAAGCGACTCATACTGGCGCATACCAACGCCCTTTCGTGTACCGCACGCACAGGAGTAGGCGTTTGAGTCAGTGTCTTGAACAATGGAAGGTCCACCTGAGTGGTAGCACGGACCTCCGGCAGGTTATCGGTGGACTTGCGGTAGGTCATCTCGAAAGGGAAAACGTCCTCCCGAATCCAAAAGAATCTAGGCTTCAACTCATGTAGACTACGATACCATTCGGTACTGATAGTACCCTTTCCGGTGGTAGCCCAACTATACCATCCACCACGACTGGATATTTGTAGAAAACGGCGAATCTACTAACCGTGGGGTCCATGTTGCGGGCGCGACTACAAAATTCGAAGTGTCGAAACCTCATAAGTCCAATCGGATGGACCTGTGACAAGTGAATTTCGTACACCGTCAGGACGTTTCCGACGAACTTCGTCAACGGAAATCTAAGATTCCCGGCGGTAAAGTCCTCCGTGTACACGGCCATTTTCTTCGCCGGAGGCTGGGTAGCAATAGATCCGGCAGTCGGATACTCTGGCTCCCATCCCGGTGCTAAGCCTAACAGGTTGAAGATGTCTTCAAAGTCCCTCCTCTTCCAACTAAAAACAACATTGTCAATAGAAGAGGTGTTCTTCTTTTTCTCCAGCCATTGCTTCAAGAAAAAACGAGTACCAGTAAGTCCTTGGCGAACTTAGATCTGGAGATTCAAGAACACAATCAGAAAAAAAGAAAAATTTAAAAGAGATAAGGACGAAAAGAAGTTGGGAACAACCTATTTGTACACATCGCAATCAATGCGATGGATGGGATGCCAGTGGAGAGAGAAAGTGCGGCCCAATCAAAGGGTGACATGTCAGGCGGGAAAGACGAAAAACAAAAAAAGACTGTAGAAAGACGTCATACACGTCTTATCGATTGTCCTGTGACAGTTCTTTCTCCGCCACGTCATCGCCTCACTCCCACTTGCAAAATTCAAATTTCTCGAAAAGAAAATATCCTAAGTATAACACAATACAAATTTCAAGAAACAGTGAATGATTTCTTTTATTCACGTTAAAAGATGTTTACAAAAGAAGAAATAAAATTGCAAGTCATAGCCTATTCTACGGATCCGGAGCAGATATGTCTTCTGTTTCGTTGGACTTGGCGGCGGCTGAATTAGGCTTTCAAGAAGAAATAGGCGTGGGTGGAGTATCTTCAAATTCATTCTCTAAATATTCCTTTAGGAGTTAAACACCGTAATCCGCCACCTCAAACTCAGGAAGTATGACTTGAAGAGGGAATGACATATTGTCATACTCATTCAAACGCATCTCATACTCCTGCGCAACGTCAAGCCCATGCAGCGGATGTCCTTCAAAAGAACGGCCAGCCTGCATATGCCATCCCTTCATTTAAACCCTTCAGAAGGCCGGATTGAGAAGAAGCGATAAGTAGGTAGGCAAGGCTATCTGTTAGCTCGGGTCCTTCTTTAATATGCTTGATAACCTGCCAAGAAAAAAAGACCCATAAACATTGGTGGCACAATCAAAAAAACAAAGAAAGAAGAAAGGGGTAACATACCGAGGCTAGACCCTGCTCTAAAAGCCACCGTCGTTCCTTTTTCGGCCCGCTTCGTTCTCTCTTGGAGCTTATGGGTGATTTTTTGATTGCCATCTAAGTGTTTGGCTGCACGGGCTTCCGCCTCTTCACGCGCTTGCTGAAGTGAATCATATGCGGCTTGCATATCAGTGGCTCACTTCTCCATGAGCTTCGCCCGTTCCTTCTGCAACTTCGACTCCTGCTCAAGGTCTTGAATAATGGTACCTTGACTGGTCACTTTGGCTTCTAAGGCTGAGTTTGCATCAAGAGCCTTGGCCAAGTCCTCCTTTTTTCTCTGTGCCTCGTCCCGAGCAGCTTGAAGAACGGTATTCTGTCTCTTACAAGCTTCTTCCCATTGGCGGGTCGAGGCTGTGTGCTTGTCCCTCTCGGCTCTAAGAGCAATATCAGCATCTGTTAGCTTCCACTGGGTAGTGCTAGGTTTTAGACGCTACTCGTCAGCTTCCTTTTTAGCCTTCTCCACGGCCCGTGACATGTCACCCCATCTCTCCCCCATTGACTGTCAGGCCCGTAAAATTTCTTGTCCACCAGCCATAGTGTTGGCTAGAGCAGAAGAAAAACCCATGTGAAGATCATGGTGAGAACGGCCATGCTGAAAGGCCCGTTCCGCAGGAGGAACACATTGGCCAACAAATGTAGCACAAGTGCTCGGATATGTGAAATGGGACTCTTTAGCGATATTACATTAAGGAATATACAAGTGGTCATCCTTCCCCGGATTGGGATCCCCATAGTAATCAAAACTCTATGTTTGGGGACGCACCGGGGAGGAAAAGAAAAGGTGAGGTGGTGATTGATGTGGCGCATCATGCGCCACTGATCCTTCAACATCCGACGGTGAACGTTGGGAATGAGAACCCTCTCCCCCACCCGTTGGAAATGGTGACGAAGAGATTGAAAACTGTGGTGGAGATTGGGGAGGAGGTAGAAGAGATTGGCGTGGAGATTCTTGTGTTTTAGGCGCCTCCACATTCACAACCGGTTCCTTCCCCTTGGAACTAGAAATACCCTCAGCCACAAACAGCTGTGGCATAGGGGATGAAGACTTTTCAGCCTCTGGTGAAGGGCCCGGAGCTTCTTTGTCTTCTTCTAGCGGTGGAGACGGTGGTTTCTCCGACGACACACCCCCGCTAGTAGTCCTAGTCGACTCTACAAGTAATGAAACAACAACTGAGTACAGATAAGAGTATAATAGAAAGATAAAGTTTTCGTATTAACTTACCAGAAATCCCCTTAATACGATAAGCAAGGCTAATCTTTTGTTTTTCTGACGATGCGTTCGACGTTTCTTCTTCGCTGATTATCCCTTAGCATCCGCATGGCTTACGCCCACATCACTTGCTTTGGAGAACTGAAGCTTCCTCTTCCGCTCCAACTCTGCCAACGCATGCGAGACAGATGAGATTTCAGAAGCAACATCAGACTCATATTCTTCTTGGAATGACGATTCGTCACTCGAAGACAGAATGACGATAACTCCATCGGAAGTAAGGGCATTAAGTGGATGAGGATTAAGGATATGTATGCACTTGTTTGGAAGATAGCTTCCGAGACTATCGGTTTGGCGCACACCTTAGAAGGAAAAATCTAGTGTCCTGTCCAAGACGGGTAACTCCTTCGCATCACTGATGCGCTTCCGAGGACAACCCTTATCGTCCAAAAGGGCATTTAACATAGTCCCTTCACCTGAAACATACAAAATGAAATTTCAAACAAAATTTTTACAAAAAACAAAAGTCAACAAAGAGTATAAGACTTACTCTCATTCACATTCATGAAAAATGGTTCCAAGTCAGGATACGGCCACAAACGGCTCATACCCGTCCACACTAGGGCCTCCTCCGGAATGGCCCGTATTGGAAAAGGATTCAACATTAAAACGCATAACCATTCATGGCCCTCGTGAGAAGCAGTAACAACATCCGGCAGCGCCTCATTGGAACAACGTCTTCTGAAATCCAGAAGAATCTAGTTCGCCATTCATGAGCACCGTCGGTTGGTTCAGTTTGAATAATCCTCCTGGATATCAGAATACATTTGAACCATCTGCCACGATTGATCACCCGGTAAAAAACCAGGAATCGATCAACACGAGGCACCATCCCGATCTCCTTACACACGAATTCGAAATGTCGAATTCGTGTAAGTCCGAGCGAATTTAACTGGGAAATATGGATCTCATAGGCACTAAGTACCTTCATAAGGAACTTGGTTATCGGAAACAGAAGATTCCCATGAGAGAAGAACTTGGCATAAACAGCCATCTTACCAGCAGGAGGTCTACTAGCAACAGACCCAGCAGCAGGGAACTCTGGTCCCTACTCCGATGGAATCCAATACAAATGAATTAACTTTTCATACTCAGACCTGTCCCAGTTAATCTCCACAGTATTAATATCTGGCGACGACAACCTTTTATCACCAGCCATTGGTCCGACGGTGAAAGGGAAACAGCGAGCAATTTTGAAGGAAATCAAATGAAGTTTGAAAGAAAATATGTAGGAAAAATGAGAAATCAAAGACGGTGAAACTTCGAAAGAGAGATAACCTCCACTATTTATACATGTCGCAATTAATGCGATTAGATACGAACAGTGTAGAGAGAAAGACATCGTCCACTCAAAAGATGCCACATCACGCGGGAAAATCGAAAAAGCAAAAAATTGTACAGGCGGGTACAGTGACAGCCGGAAAAATGTCACATTGTCTGCCCACGCGTCTGCACGATGTCACGTCACCTCTCTTATGGTTATCCACTCAAATTTCAAACATATCTTCGTTATACTTCAAAAAACCCAAAAAAAACCCCCAAAATATCTTAAAGTCCAAAATTTCACCCGTATAAAAATTTACATAGAAGAAACAATGGATTGGGGGACTTATAGAGGTCGGGTACCAAAAAGACTCAAATACCCTTAAGTACCATCCGCGGGTCAGAGTGACGCTCCTCATATGTCACCCGCGGGCTAAATCGATCACCCGCATGACTCAATAAAGGAAGAACAATGATGCGTTCTAAAGACTATGTGCGGAAGCATCTGGGCACCCTAGAAGTCATCCGCAGGGTAGTATCCCCACCCGCTAGGATGACCAGAAGGCAATGTCATAAGACAGCTGTAACTAACTGAATACATTCTTAAAAATTTACCAAGATCCTTTCTTGGAGAATACGTGACCCGTCAGTCAATGAATGGAGGACAGCTAGCCAGGTTGTTATAACCGTGCAGATGGCCAGAGTTATCTCGTCCTATCATAAAGAGACACGTGTACAGGTTGTAATAACCATACACATGAGACGTATAGCTCAACCTATTATATGAGGGCACGTGTCCAGACGGTTACGAGAGCATCTTCTAGAATGGAACAGTTGGACCAATCACATTCCCACACTCTTCGGCTATAAATACCTTCACAATCTTCATGAGGTATTCATTCACTCACAACTATCTACTCTAAATAGTTAAGTAATTTCTCTCTATCAGAACTGTACTTATTCTCACTCCGGATGGTGGTTACGGGAAGACCCCCCCCCCCTCTTGTCATTCCAGTAACGATCTCACGGTGTCTGTTTTGTAGGATTTCTGTTAGTGAACTTTGGGAGATTGAGCTCATATCGTTGTTGGTTGTGTGTATCCTACCCTGAGGACTCATTAGATCTAGGACCTGTTAAGAAGAATAGATCTGTGTTTCTTCAGAACCCCATTATAAAGGATACAAATGAACGTATTTCCGTTATATTGTATAAAATATCAAAAAGCATGTAACTGTTCAAACAATCTGCATCAATGAGCTTCACAAACAAAGAAATTTCAAAAAAATATCAAAAGCACGTATTGTCGTATTGCCGATATTCTTGCATCTCTTTTCTGATCATATCGTCATGTTTTCTGCTCTTTCTTTCACATCAGCTAAAGACGTCCACACGGTTGGAGATGTTTGATAACGGCATTAACACTAATATTCTAGATATACACCAACTAGGGATTTTTTTTCTATTCGCATCCCATACTCATGTTGTTTTTCAATTTATAATAACTATTGAAAGTGTTGTATACGCTATATAAAATAGCAAATCATTTTCCGATTGCATACTAAAAGTCTACCGAAATCATGTAACTAGTTAATGCTCATACACTTGACTTGTAAATTTTAAAGATTTTATTTGCTTGAAATACTATTTTTAAAATTCGTTGTATCATCTATTGGTTCACTGGTTGGACCTGTCTCGGAAATCATATTATGTCATAATCAATACGAGTTATCAAATTTTCCGTTGTATCATCTATTGGTTCACTTGTTGGACCTGTCTCGGAAATCATATTATGTCATAATCAATACAAATTTGTGTGTGTGTGAGTATATATAGGTGAGATCTAAAGAGAACTCTTTTTAAAGAGATAACTAGAGTACTATTAAAGAATAATTTTAACATTTTAAAAAATATAATATTTTGCGATTTTTTTCTTTCCTCCTAATAAGATGATATTGTTCTTAAAAAAATATTGTCGATGTAATAATGTGCATTAATGTGTATTTCATATATAAAATAGTGTTTTATTGCATATAATACAACACAAATGCATTATATAATACACACTATTGAATATATGCAAATAATATTAATAATTGTATGCAAAAGACACTATCACATATATGTAATACAACACTAATTCACATATGCACTATATCGATTTCTTTTTATTATTGTATATAATATAGCACCATTGCATATATACAATACAAACAACTGTATATTGTTATTCAACATTATTTTAAATATCAAAATGCACACTATTGCATATATGCATTCTAAAAAAGTCGATGTATTGCATATATGCATTACAACAAGTTTTTTTAATTTATTTATATTTTTTTTATTTTTTTGTGGTGAAAAATAACAACATATAAGAAGAATGAAAGAAAAAAAGTTTTTACATTTCTTTTATTTAATTAAATTAAAAATAATTTATTATTAGTTCATTAGTTCTAAGGAGGAGTTATCTCTTGTTCATTTCTCTCTCTCTTTCTCTCTCTCTCTCTCTCTCTCTCTATATATATATATATATATATATATATATATAGTGGATCTTAAGAGAACTTTTTAAAATTGATATCTTTGAGGTAATAAACAACTTTTTAAAATAAATATTAAAAACAATAAACGAAAAAAAAACAAAAGAATTTAAAAATTGAAAAAACCAAAAAAAATTATTTTCATCCCGATTTCATAAGAAAAACTAATTATACACATATGTGTATTTTTATTTAATCTCGATTTATATAATGTACACATATGTACATTATCATTTATCTTAATTGTATATATGTGCATAAAGAATAACATATACAAATTAAAAAATAATAATTATACATATACGTATAATTTTGCTAAACCGATATTTTTTTATGAAAAATGAATAAAAAACAAAAAATTTTGGTTTTTTTACTTTTCTATATTTTCGCATTTTTTTTGTTTATATAGTTTTTTTATGTTTCTTAAAATGAGTTTTTTTTGTCCAAAATGGTTTTCAAAGTTCTAAAATTCAAAATGATTCTCTCTCTCTCTCTGTCACATATATATACACTAGACGGGTGTTCACAGGATGCAGCGGGAAACACAGACCTTGATAATCACGTAATGGATTTATGGATGTTTATTGTTTTATTTGAAATCGTGAAACCGTTTGTTCGTATATTTTGATTTCTTGTTTTAAACTCAATTTTTTATCAAAGTACAAACCAAATCGGAACCAAATCGTTAGTAATGATTCCCTTTTGGTTGGTTTCAATTTTTAACGTTCCGATTCAGTTTCGAAAAAAAATAACATTACTAATGATTTGCCTCATGGTTTAACACAAAACCCTCAAAACTGGACCACAAACAGCTATACATAAAATGTTATTTTTATAACTTAAACAAACTATGGCAATACGATACTCAAATTAAAAAGAATAAAACTATGGCAATACCATACTCTTTTGAACTTTTTAAAAAAAATATTATCTTACGAAAAGACCATTTGAAAATCATGAGGGGGAGGGAGGAAGTTGGGTTAAAAGCGAAATTAAAAGAGTTTATAGGCAAAAGATAGAGGTTAAATTTGTATTTATTCTCTAAATTTACAAAAACTTGAATCAAGTAGAGGGACTAAGATTGTAACTATTATAGAGAAATATGTAAGACATTTGTTATTTAAGAGTTCAATTACCACTTTGCCCCATTTTTGAGTTGTACCATGTGTGCTTAACCAATAGGGAATGATATTTTAAGAACTTGATAAGTTGTAAAAACTTTAACAACTCATTATGGATAACACATTTAATTAAATGAGTATAGAATATGTGGCTGAGATTAAATTTAATAGAAAATGAATCATGAGAGATAATAAAGTTTTTTGATGATTACATATGTTTGATGTTAGTTACACATGTGAAAAAGTTTATTCTTTGCGTAGAAAAATACTGTAATTTTTTTACGTTATTTACACTTAGATATTACATGTGTACAAAAAATTAAAAAAAAAATTGTTACGTTGATTTTTTTCGTGTTCTTAAAACTCAAAGTGTTTCTTAAAAGAAATCAATTATATATATATATATATATATATATATATAGAGAGAGAGAGAGAGAGCAAGGGTATAATAAGGCCGTATGTAGTGGGCGGTGAAAAAGGGCGAATTCCGGCAAGAAGGGGCTACAACACAGCCCCCCCCCCCCCCCAAGGCGAATTTTAGGGTGAGAAGGGGAGAGGTTTGTCGCCCGATCAATATGACTTTATATTATTATTATAATACTATGTGAGTGTAATACATATATATATATATATATATATATATATATATATATATATATATATATTGGCTACAACACCGCTACACCCTTAAAACAAAAACTCATCATTTTCTGACTTTATTGGCAGCATACTAAAGTATGCCTAAAAAATCACATGGGAGGGGATCGAATATGGGCAAAGCAACGGTATATGTTTCAATGAATGTTTGCTCAACCACCACACTACTAAATGATAATTGGTATTGTTTCTTAAATAATTACTAAAATAGTTGTTCTAGAAATTGAAGCTTTTATGTGGCACTGACATGTGGATATTAATCTATAGTATAATTGAATAATTAATCATAAATAAGTTCTCAAGTGGTGAACTTATTACAATATTATTAAATTATAGATTAATTTAATATTATCACACAAACTTCAAATGTTACATATTTAAATTTCACATTTTCCTAAGATTGAAATAATGTTTTAAGATGTCACAAAATCAAATATTGGTGATTATCTAATAATATTAAAAATGTTTTACATATGATGCGTGTATGCGTTGCGGTTAAAATATGAAAAATGGGGATTTTAGCATTCGCATAAGATCGTGTTTTAAATTTATAAAAGTGATTTCTACTAAGACTAAACACACACAAAATAGGCAAGTGTACATATCGTATATGTAGAATAGTATTGATAAGAACCAAGTATCGATCCGTGGACACAAATGTTTCGAATAATGAATCTTTGTCTTACTTTAATCGAAAGGTTTAATCATTTTGAGGTTGATTTTTAAACTTTTTATAAAATAGAAATATATATAATATATAGGTGACAAGAAGAGAAGTTCAAAGTGAGTTATTCAATTATATGAAGTTTTACCATCTAATATCAAGAATCCACTCCATTATTCCTTGATGATTATTAAATAAACATGTGATAAACTTGTCCTAATAATATATGATAGAATAGTCTCTCATTTCTAAGTGAACATATTCTATGACATAAAAGATTGTAACATGCGCATTTTAAATTCCATCCTTTCCTAACGTCATGCAACCACGAGAATGTCAATTTAAGTAGACAAACAGTTTGGTAAAGTAGAACGATTATGATGACTTCGATTTCTGAAATACCAATTCTAACAACTTCGATTGGTTGTAGTTAACTCACACAACCTCCCCTTGGCTGATTAAATTAGATTATAATTATACATTCCATTAACATATGATTTCTTTAACTAGCATGATAACATAAGCAATCGTGTTAACATTGTAATCTCATCATTTCTAAGTACAACATAAGGATACATGTTTTATCTTGAATAAAGTATCAAAGTATTATTTTCCAAGAACATGAATTACAATGAATGATTATAAATCAACAACCTTGATGTATTGAATTAAAGTGATAAAACATTTCTTCATCAATGGATAATTGCAAAATAACCATGTACTATGCCAAACTAAACCACATGTTTCACATGATCATCAAGTAAAACAAAGCTTCTTCATAGATTATAGATGGTAATTGGAGTTTAGCTCATAATGAGCATTGTTATGAACATAAAAAGAGAAGATGATAACATACACATGATTAAACTAGAACAATCTAACCAAATGTGGATGAGTCTCCCTTCTTGTTAGTTCACGGTTTTGCGTCTCGAGTCCTTGTATTTATCGTTAACGTATTTGTCATTTTGTTTAATGTAATAAACAATTAAGTTATCTTGTAGTTCGTTAATGTAATGTCTAGTTCGCTAAGTATGTTTAGCGAACTAAGACTTAAGATATTATCCCTCCTGATTCGTTAAGGTTGTTTAACGAATCAGGGGGTGTTTCATTAAGATTATTTCGTTTTAATGTATGTAACTAAGTAGACCCTAGTTCGTTAGGGGATGTTAACGAACTAGATCTATCTTCTATATATAGTGACCTTTGTCACTAATTAAGTTAAGTTTTGAGATTTAATTAACGAAACGCTGTCTGATCTCTCTCAATCTTCATACTAATAATATTAATACTACTAATAATATATACACATACATAACATATAATCAATCGTGATAATGAGCTAGATCCTAGTTTAGAGTTAATCGTATACATCATATCTAAGATCTGTTGAGTGTTAAGTATTAATTCTAAAGGTTCAAACAAGTGGTGTCAGAGTTTCGGTGCTCTTTTGCTATTGAATTTGATAGTTAATTCGTTATTATAGACGGTTAATTGTTATTTTATGTTAATTTTATGATTTGTTGGGTCCATATTTGGTGGTTGTACTTAGTTATGTGTTTATTGGGCTGGGCTACGGGTTAGCTATGTAAACCGAGATCTCTAAAGAGTTCTCGGTGGGCTTGTGATTAATATGGGCCTAGGTGTTTGGTTTCCCTATATATATAGTTTACATAATGTATAGGGTAGATGTTGTTCACATTGAGAGAAGTTGAACACTTTGAGAGCCATCATCTAGAGAGCAATACCAATTTGTGTAATCTCATGTACCAGACAGTTTAATAATATAATCGTGTGCATTTAGCGTATTACATCGTGTTCATCATATTTATATATTTCGTATCATTGTTCTTGAATCACCACTGTGTTAGGATTCCGCACTAACATCGTGTTCGGGTTCATATCATATTGTAGTTATTCAGATTCGGGACTTACAATTGGTATCAGAGCCTTGGACGAATTCAGGCACGTTGTTGTGATATTAACAGATTCAAGATCTTGTTTTTTGGTGGTTGTGGTGAATTTTCCGGCGAGAAGGTTATCGGAGAAGAAGGAGTATTATTTTTTGCTGTAGATCAGATAACTTGGAAAGAATTTGGATTGATTTTGGATTTAAATTCAAATCCCATAGATTTCGGATTTTATTTAGTTACCAAAATCAGCTGGTCAAACAAGTGTTCTCTGCCAAGAAAAGGTGTTTTCTGCCAAGACAGAAGGGTTTTCGGTTAACTGTTCAGTGTTTTCGGCCCAAACAACCAACCAGTTTGTTTGTTTTCGGCCAAAACCAAGTGTTTTCGGCCAACTATTGAATGTTCTCGGCCACATTTCACAAGTTCTCAGCCAAAATCAAGTGATTTCGGCCAGTCTTCATAGTTTTCGGTCAACAGTTTGTGTTCTCGGTCAACCATATTTGATCTCGGAGGTTTTCGGCCAGAAGTATTCTCGGTCAAATACTGAGTTTTCAGTCAAAGGAGTACTCGGCCAAGGAGCAAAAAAAAACTCATTTTTTTGGCGGGAAAATTTTCCAGAATACTCCTATTAAGTAAAACCTTGTTTTTGAAAATTTTGGCGAAAACAATTTTTTTTGGGTAATTTTCGGCGAAATTTTGGCGGGAAATTCGAAAAAATTTGTCTTGAACGTAATTTTTCTTATACGCCACTTTTGAGCGGGACATCTTTATTGAGAATTTTGGCGATCATATTTTTCGAGAAATTTTGGCAGGAAAATCAATTTAATCAGATTAATTACTCCATGGATTCTCAACAACTCGTTTTTCAACCATGTTCTCTAAATTGTGGTGAGAAAATAGAAATGTATAAGCTTCATAATGCCAGTCTAAGTAGAGATATGGAAAGAATAAAATCAGAAAATTTTAAACTTAAGAAGAATGAAAAGAGATTTTTAGACAAAATTGAATCTCTTAACAAAGACATTAAGAAACTTAAGTCTGATTTTACCATAAAGAGCTGTCACCATTGTGATTCTAAACAAGAAATCGATCTGACTGCTAAACTGGAAGCTTCTTAGTTAGAAATCTTAAATCTAATTAGCAAGTTTGAAAAGGCTGAATTTAATTTTAAAAAATTCGAAGGTTCCAGTAAAGTAGTTAACTCAATGATTGAAAACCAATTGTGGTGGAAGGAAAATGAAGGTGAGGGAATAGGATATAGTCAAGTTCCCCATCTTACAACCACAATTATGTCCCTACCCCTGTTACCAAAGAATAGGAGGAAAAGATAAAAGACATGAAGTATGGTAAACAAGTTAAATATGAAACTGTTGAATCAGGATCCCTAGAGGAAATCAAGCCTATTTTTAAATGTGTGACCAATTTTGATGCCTCTACTTCATCTGCAGATATAGTAAATAATGTTGCTTCAGATATACTAAATGACGTTGCTTCTAATAGTAAAGGGGTTCAGGCTAGTGAAAGTGAATCTCATTCTAACGTGTCATCAAAATCAGATGACACCACAACACAAAATTGTACTGATAATAATACACAGAGTTGTGGCAACAGAAGTAAGGCACATAAGAAATTAGCACAACAAGGACAGTCTCGTCCTCATAGATCCTACGGATCTCCATGTGTTGATAAATCATCGGGTGCTACTTATATTAAGAGGCAAACATGTTACCACTGTGGCACACCAGGACATATAGCCAGAAATTGTGTCCATCGTCTATATGTTCCCTATTACAAGCAAAATCAGAAGGTTGCGCCAAGGGGCAAGAAGAATAGAAAAACCTTTCCTAAGAAGGAATTCCAACATGAGGCAAGTGCTTCCGTCGACTTTAGAAGAAGGATGAAGGCGTGTTTCGTCTGTGGGAAAGGCGGGCATTTGGCACAGGAGTGTCACTACCGTGCTGTTAATAGACAAGCCCCTCAGGTGAAAGGTAACAGGTTTCAACAGAATCCAGTGGTTAAACAAAATGCTTATTTTAGAAAATCACGTGTATCTGTACAACGGGCCACAGATACTCAAGGATTCAAAGTTAATGTGACCGGTTTACACTCAAATAATTTAGAAACTGTTAAAAGAAGAATAAATTTTCAAAAATCAAAGAGTGTTGAGAGTTCTAACAATTCGAATTCGAATTCGAATTTCTCCACTCCAAATTCTGTTCTATCAAATTTCACTAAACCAAGACAGATTTGAAAACTTAAAACTTAGCAAACAGAATCTGTATTAACAAACAATTCTGTTAAAGATGGGAAAGATATGAGTTGGCAAAAGGTCACATATGTTGATGCTCAAGAGAACCCCAAAACATTTATGACTTGGGTTCTTATGTCCAACTGCTCCCGCTATGCGTGTAGGAACAACCATAAACTCTTTGTTTATTATATGGGTTGTTCCAGGCACATGACAGGGCAAATATCCATTGTTTTTAAAATCTTTAAACCATGAAATGGATTATTTGTTGACCTGGACGGGAATTTAGGGTGATAGAACGTTTTTAATCTGCTCTCTAAGTGTGTAGGAACAAATCAGGGAATACATTGCATATTAAAAGGCTTGTTCCAGACATTCAACTCGCAAAGATGCAGAATCTCAAAACAAGCTTATTCCTAGGGGGAGATTCTCACAAATGAAAAATGATGTCTTGAAGATAAAAGATAACCGTATCACTTTGGTATGTAAGATTGATCAATCAAAAAGATTTTAAATTTTTAAATTTTAAAAAATACAAAAATATGTTCACATATAGTTTTTCAAGTATATTGTATTATGTTTCCAAAAAATGAGAAAATGACTTGAACGTCCATGAGAAATGATAGTATATCAGTTGGCTGAGTATCACACTTCATTTTTATTAAATACTTCGTTTCGACGATTGAGTCTTTTTTAGGTTAAATTTGTACATAAAAGTTTTTGCACAAATTTAGGGGGAGATATTTAAAAAATTCAAAAAGAGTGTGTGTGTGCGTTTAACAATAAAAAATTATATGTCTTTCAAACTTCACTTTCGCTTAAAATTATGTCGGTTGCTCAAGTTTGAAGAACATATACTTGTATATGTTTGGTCCGGTGATCTACTTGTAGATTCACAGGATAGCCATTCATCTAACGACTGAAAGCACCCGGGGCGATTATGATGTGCTTTGTGTTTCGTATTCTTGCAGTTAAAATTATGTCGGTAATTTTGAGCTGGAAGGACATGTGTTTTCATGCATGTTTGGTCCGATTAACCACTTGTGGTTATAATAGATAGCCATTTACCTAAAGGCTTAAAGTAACCGGGGTGACTGAATTCTTAACACGTGTGTTTTTACTTGATTCCCTGGGAAGTGATATTACTATTCAGTTAACGGCTTTTAGGAACCTTTAAAATATTTTCAAATGAAAATTGATCCAACCTTTGGAAAGTGATAGATAAATTGTTTATGTGTGCCTAACGGGTGAAATTATTAAGCTTAAAAGGCTCTAGAACAGTCATTGATGTGTATGATACTTTCCACGATGCGTAAAAGTTAAGTTGATATAAACTAAATTTGCTAAACTTAATGTGGAGGGTCATTTTAAAGACAGGTGCATGTCTCCAGATATGTCTCTCCGAATGATAGGCAGAAAAGCAATTACCCAGTCATACACGAGCCCGTTAGTGTCTTGATCACCAAAAATATTGTACTATTAAGCTGTTATTATTAATGTTGCAAAAAAAATGATTGCAGTTACTTATTTCTATTTAAGTTATTTCATTTTCAAGGCTTAAAGGGTCAAACTAGAACTACAGAGATGGGGGCACACAAGTAAGTCCTATCATGTCTCGAATGAAAGGCATGTCAGTTTACTGGCACTAAGTCCAACGTTCAACCTTAAAAAACTAAGCCTGCTTTGTATAAAATCTTTTGATCAAGCACTAGGGGGTTGGAGTCAAATTGGGGTGATATGGGGAAAGCCAAATACGCTTTGAGAAGAGATAGGAGGCACCACAGGTCCATGAGTGATGTCCATCTAAGCTTTATGCCTAACTGAACCTTAATCATATCAATGATGTGATGAAAAATCATGCTAAGTATGGGATACACACTATCAACCTGTCTCTTTATGTCATAATAACGATAAACATGAATCATTGTGACAGTACCTTAAACAAAATGATTCAATGTTCGGATCTTTTCATAAAGGCGGCATTTTTATCAATAACTTAAATTTGATCCCAATTTTTAGCTAAAATACAAGAAGACCGGGTGATTAAATTTGTTTTATTTGTTGTTTTAGGTTTTATTTAATTCATTTATTTTATTCTTTACTTCTTGATTACTCTTGTCAAAACAAATGTGTTAAGAAATTGTTTGGAAGTTTTCAGCTCATGAAATATGATATCGGTTATTGTGTTATAGTTGGTTTAGCTGGTATGATCTCATTTCAAGTCTTTTCAAGAAAATTAAAAAAAAACAGAAAAATAAAAATTCCAAAAATATGTCTGTCTTATTTTGTTTTATTTAATTGTTTTCAACAAAATTTTGGTTGATCTTTCTATCAAAGTTGATTTGTTCATTCAAGACTGATTTCTTGCAATGGAATCATATGAAGTATCTGAGACTCAATTGGATGATGCTGTCAAAAACGGGGAGATGGTAGAGTATTGGATGCAGATGCTGAAGTTGCTGATCATTGAAGTTGCTGATTATGTTCTAGTAAAGATTCTGAAGATCTTTAAAGCATCAGTCTAAGGGCAAGATTGTTGGGTCACAATTTGGTTAGACTGACGCATATCAAAAGGCCATGACATGATCAAGACTAAACTGACATAAATGAAGACGAGTTGTAGAAATGCATTGGTGAAATACCAAAATCCTTATGGATTTTGGTTAGGCTAGTCTGAAGTGAAATAAACAAGAATGAAGCTACAAACTAAGGGGGAGATTGTTGGGTCTATATTTGGTGGTTTGTACTTAGTTATGTGTTTATTGGGCTGGGCTACGGGTTAGCTATGTAAACCGAGTTCTCGGTGGGCTTGTGATTAATATGGGCCTAGGTGTTTGGTTTCGCTGTATATATATAGTTTACATAATGCATAGGGTAGATGTTGTTCACATTGAGAGAAGTTGAACACTTTGAGAGCTATCATCTAGAGAACAATACCAATTTGTGTAATCTCATGTACCAGACGGTTTAATAATATAATCGTGTGCATTTGGAGTATTATATCGTGTTCATCATATTTATATATTTCTTATCATTGTTCTTGAATCACCACTGTGTTAGGATTCCGCACTAACATTGTGTTCGTGTTCATATCATATTGTAGTGATCCAGATTCGGGACTTACATGATTCGTTTTGATTTTGATTGAATTGAGGTTGAATTGGATTAAGTATGGAAGGATTGGACTGGATTTGAGGTTGTTAAGGTATTAATGAGGTATTGTTGATTGGAATTGAGGCTTTGATTGTGTTTGGATTGTGTCTGTTTGGATTTGGAATTAACCGAGAACAGGGGATCGGTTTGTGGTTATTTTGGTTATGGTTATTGGTGAATTGGATTACGGGATTGATACGAGTGTAATCGCGTTTGATTGACGAGTATTGTGGTAATTGATTTGTGTGATTTGGTTAAGAATTGAATGTGTATTACAAATCTAATTTCTGGGTTTGGTGTTCATCATTTCCAGAAAATCTGGAAATCGTCTTTGAAGATTTGAATATGATTCTGATTCGTTATCATATTCACGTTGATTCGTTATCTTATTCACATTAATTCGTTAACCGATCTAGTCAATTCATTATAAATTCTTAGTGATTTGTTAACCAGTTCGCTTCATCATTTGATTCGTGTCAACTGATTCGTGTGACACGCGTCTACCTTGGAAATTGTGTTATAAAAACCTGTGCCACGTGGCATTCGGTGTCAGAGTTTGTTACAAACCGTTGTAACAACCTGATTCGCTATTAGTTGATTCGTTATCAACTGTAGATGGTTCGTTATCTAATTCGCTAAGACTCTCTTAGTGATTCGTTACTGAAAACTTTCTAATTCGCTAAGGTTTAGTAATTCGTTTAACCAATTCGTCAGCCAATTCGTTAGTTTGTCTTATTTGCTGACCATTGACCATCTGATTCGTTGGTTGATTCGTTAACTTCAATTCTGATTCGTTACCTGATAAATCTCAACTTCGTTAAGAGTAGATTCATTAGATTACTGTACATAGTTCGCCATAACTGTTCACAGTTCGTTACAACTGTTTACAATTCGTTATTCCTATTTTCATAATTAACCTTAAAATTTTCAAAACTTGTCAAAAATGGCTAGTATGTATGCATTAGCCTCCCAAAACATGTTGATGCAACAAATGTTACAACTGGACACTGAGATCGGTTCACATTCGAAATGTCCACGATTGATGAAATTTAGCGACTTTGCTAAATGGGAACCCCGTTTCCGTGCTCATCTAGGGTCAGTTCACCCTGATTGTTCATACTGTTTGGACGAGGTTTACACCGTTCCAATGATTGGGGATGAGACTATTGGTTTTACACCTAAAGCTATCTCTCAATATTCGGTTGAAGAAAAGAAAGCACTAGAAATTGAGACTAAAGCTTATTCTACTCTAACTATGGCGTTACCTGAAAACATCCTTCATCAAGTAGGAAGTATTAAGATTTGTGATTCTTTATTTCAACATATACGTATGAGAAGTATGGGAAACACTGCTGAAAGAAAAAAGGTTATGCTTACGTTTCAATATAGAAACTTTAACCTACTGAAGGGTGAAACTGTTGAAGAGATGACTACACGATTTAATCATTTGATAGCCGAAATGGACAAGATGAAATTGGAAGTATCTGAATTTGACAAGATTGATACTATTAAAAGTGCTTTTCCAAGTTCTTATTCAACTTTCCTTATGGTGTTGAAGGAGAATAATTATTTTAGCAATGAAGATTTGACTGCATCTAAGTTTTTGCAAAAGATCGAGGCTAGAGAATATGATCTTAAATGTCAAAAGTCTTCGAAAGATAATCAAGATCCTGCATTTTATGGTGGAAGCATGCCATTAAGTTCAACCATTTCACCTATCACTGCTTTTCTCACACAAACGGCAAGTGAAAATGCAACAACTATCTATAGTGATCCATGTGCTTGTTTTTATACAGCTGGAAATACTGGGTCATCCGGAGGATCTGGAAGTTCATCATCATCAAATCAATTCTCATCACAACCAAATGTAAATATGAGAGAAGCTGAACAAAATTTTGCTTTCTTATCTGCTTTCATGACTTCGTATGAGAATTTGGTTAGTAGTAAAATTGCCACAAGTGATTTGACTGATAAAGATTATGATCAAATTGATCCTGATGATTTTGAACTGATGGACTTAAAGTGGAACATGTCTATGATAGTTAGAAAAGTGAAAAAGTACATGCAGAGAACGGGTAAAGATCTTCCATCCTTGAACAAGAAATTGGGGTTTGATAAATTAAAAGTTAAGTGCTACAATTGTCAAGAGTTTGGTCATTTTGCTAAAGAATGTGATAAGCCTAAGAAGGAGTATACCGGTCCCAGAAAAGAAGATCAAAACTCATCGGGAAAAAGTGGTAGTGATGCTGGAAAATCTTCTGGAGGTAAACCTTCGTCATCTGGATCTCAAGCAATGTTATCCAATGTAGATAGAGATGACTGGTCACAAAGGTTATTATGTGGTAACAATCAAGCAAATCTTGCAATGTTTGGATTTCCTGAGTCCTTTCAAGATGTGAGTAGAAGTGAAATTTCTTCTGATGCTGATACTAAGTCTGAGTCTGATGATTCAAGTGAAAAGCTTCCAACTACTTTCGCTTGTATGGAAAAGATCAGTTATTTAACCACTTCTGCTTGCATGGCTAAGCAAAATGAGGTTAGTAATTCTTCTTCTAACATAGGTATTAAACTTTCATGTGTTGATTGAAAACCTAAGTTAGATGCATTGAAAGCCCATAATGATAGTTTAGTTAAGGAGATTGCTTCATTAAAAGATAATTATAGGCAATCCTTGAACTCTCAAATGAATTCAAGAGAGAAAATTGAAGCTTTAACTATAAGTAATCATGATCTTAAGGCTGAGTTATCGGTTAAAATGACTATCAATGATTAAAATTTTCAAGAAATCTTGAAACATAGGTCAAAGATAACTGAGCTTGAAAATGAGGTTCCTGATTTAAAGAACAAATTGGGCAAATTCAGAAACTCTTCCTTTTTGCTAAATGAAATAATTGAAGTATCTGGAAAGCAAAAAGATTCAAAGAAAGGAATAGGTTTTGTTGAAATTCCACCACCTTTTCATAATGATTACAAACCAAATCCTTTTGCTAGACAAGAAGAGGATGTGATTGTTAAATAATCTGTGATTCCTGAAAAGACAAAACCAGTTAAACATGAATTTGTTAAAGCCCAACCTTCAATTCAGAAACCTCATGTTCAAAGCAACAAAGTTTTTGTTGAAAATATTGACAAAGTTATCATTGAGGATGTGTTCGAACCTGAAATTATACACAAAAATAAGAACATTTCAAGTTCAAATCACATACTTTGTGAACCTCATGAATTTGAGGAAGCTGGGTATTGTTCACACACAACCTAGGTGAAACGAGATGCTCATGTTAATGTCAAACCAGTGAAGGCTAAGAAACCAAAAAAACCCAAAATTTCTGAAAAAGATTTGTTGCGTTTCATAAATCCAACTGTTTCCAAGCCATCTACGGGTGGAGTTTTTAAGTTAAAGGGGATAGACATGATGTTCAGTAAGAAAGACATTCCAATAAGTATTATTAATCAGAACTTATTGAGAGTGTATTTCACAATGAAACTTCCAAGATTCAAGATCTTGAACGTCGATATACTCAAGCGAAAACATCAGCTTTTGATCCATTGACTAAAGCAAAGCAAGTTTTAAAACAAGCTAAGAAAGTTCAATTTGTGAAATCAACTGGAACAGATACGTTGAAAAGTTTTTAAAACTGCTCGAATTTAGATTTCTACTTGAAAAGAAATCTGAGTTATCTGATGATTTTGCTAAGAGCATGACCAAAAATGTGAGTCATCATTCATCCTCTGTGTCACAAGTTCCAACTAATTCTCATCATCATCATGTTGACATGCGAAGTTGTTTCCTTGCGGTCAACAAGGTCATGTAGTAAGAAATTGTGGCCAGAAGAGCTATCAGAATCTTCATCCTTTTATCAAGGACTATTTTCAAACCGGTTCCGTTAGTAAAGGAGATTCTAAAACGACCTATGTCGTATGCTGATGATACTCAAATTATTTTCTCTAATGTGCATCCTCGAAAAGTTGTTCATGTGAATGAAACTCATGGTTCCGTTAAGCCTAAGTTTATTCCAACCGAACCGTTATGCAAAAAATGTTAATTCAAATGTAGTTCAAGCTGTGTATTTAAGATGAAAGTCTAAGAAACCTGTAACTTACTCTCAAGTTGCTGAACAACAATTGAATGAAACTAAGTTTACCTTTTCTCATGAAAACCAAAAGGTGCCCAAGACTGAGGCTTGGGCTACCTTTTTGAACTAATCATTTTCGTTTGTGTGTAGGGTACATCCAAGACCATTTCTGGTGAAAACTGGATTATGGATAGTGGATGTTCTCGTCATATTACTGGAAATCTCGACCTCTTAACAAATGTAAGAAATGTTCAAGGGGGTTATATGGCATTTGCTGGGAATTCTGGGGGTATGATTACACAAGAAGGTGATGTTTCGAATGGGCATATTACATTTGAGAAGGTTAACTATTGTGATAAAGTGGACCATAATTTATTAAGTGTGTCACAAATCTGTGATAAGAAATACACTACAGTATTTACATATAAAGAGTGTCTGATTTTAAAACCGGGTTATGTGATTCCCGAGGACATGGTTGTCATGCGATCACCTCGATCAAATGATATTTATGTCTTGAATATGAGTTCTAAAGTATCAACATCGATCGAAACATGTTTTGTCTCGAAAGCAATCGAGAAAGACTCTATTCTATGGCATCATAGAATGGGTCACATTCATGTTCGAAAGATGAACTACCTGATGGAAAAGGACCTAGTTGAGGGTGTCTCGTTGAAGAATTTTAAGTTATCCGATCACTGTGTTGCTTGCAAAAAGGGCAAATAGAAAAAGAAGTCACACCCATCTAAGTTATTAAATTCCATTGATACTCCTCTTGAACGACTTTATATGGATTTGTTCGGTCCAGTGAATCGTGCGAGTATTTCTGGAGATTTGTATTGCCTGGTAGTTACTGATGATTATTCACGATACTCATGGGTCTTGTTTATGAGTTCAAAAGATCAAACACCGGTTCTCGTTCAAAATTTAATCACTAAGATTGAATCATTATACAAACAGAAAGTGAGGAGAATTCGAAGTGACAATGGTACTGAATTTAAAAATACTTTATTGGATTTCTTTTGTTTACAAAAGGGAATTCATCAAGAATACAGTACCCCATATGTGCCACAACAAAACGGTGTTGCTGAACGAAAGAATAGAACATTGATTGAAGCTGCTAGAACGATGCTCGCAGATTCAAAGCTTCCTGTCCAGTTTTGGAATGAGGCGGTGAATACTGCTTGTTATACACTCAATCAAGTTCTAACTGATAAAAGATTCAAGAAGACCAGCTATGAGTTATTGAATAATCGTAAACCTAATTTAAAGTACTTGGAACCGTTTGGATGTCCTTGTACTATGTTGAAAAAGGATGTGGGAAAGTTCGATGAAAAAGGCATTGAAGGTTATTTCTTGGGTTATGCGTCACCTCAGAAACGAGTTTTTAACTTTACGTCTGGTTGTGTTAAAGAATGGTACCATGTGGACTGTCAAAAGTGCATTACTCCTTCTCAAGGGAAAGGTCCCGACTGGATGTTTGACTATGATGGCTTATTCAATTCATTTACCCCAACAACTGATCAACCAGATGAAGATTTAGTTCATGCTTATTTTGAAGAACACTTGGAAATTCCAAGGTTTGCAAGTTCTAATGATGTTGAAGTTCCAATCGCTGCTCCAACAGAAAAACCTGATAATGAATCTCCTGTTCATTTTGATGATGCTTCTACTTCATCTGATGATAATACAGTGATGGATCAATTTATTGAACTTGATAGTGATGTTTCATCTCATGAATTGGGTGAACATTACACTAATTTATTTGAAAATGTTGCTGTTTCTGAGAAACCTACTCTTAGGATTCATAATTACCATTCACAAGAAAACATTATTGGAGAACTTGATGTGGGAGTTCAGACAAGTCATCAAGTTGCTTCATCTAGTGAAAATAATGTATTGTGTGCTTATGCTGACTTACATTCGTCTGGGATTGTAAATCTTGCTAAATTCACTTGTTTTCTATCTCAAGTTGAGCCAACGACTCCTCGTGTGGCACTTCAAGATCCTTCTTGTGTAGAAGCCATGCAAGAAGAATTACAGCAATTTGCACGTTTTGGTGTTTGGGATCTTACTGATAAACCTGCTAGAGTCAAGAAGGAAATTCCGACTAAGTGGGTATATAAGTGTAAGAAAGACGATCATGGTGTAATTGTGGGAAATAAGGCATGTTTAGTGGTGCAAGGTTTTCATCAGAAAGAGGGTATTGATTACACTGAAGTATATGCTCTAGTTGCAAGATTAGAGTCGATTCAAATCTTTCTGGCATATGCTGCTTACAAGAACATTAAAGTATATCAAATGGATGTCAAGAGTGCTTTTCTCAATGGTGAACTTCATGAGGAAGTGTTTGTCTTACAAGCTCCAGGTTTTGAAGATCCTGATTATCCTGACCATGATTACCGTTTAAACAAGGCTTTGTATGGTCTACATCAAGCCCCGAGAGCTTGTATGGCACGCTCGCCGACCATCTGACGGATAATGGTTTCAAACGTGGAACTTTTGACTGCACTTTTTTTATAAGAATATTGGTGATGATCTTCTCCTCGTTCAGATTTATGTTGATGACATAATCTTTGGGTCAAAAAACGACACGTTGTGTAAGAAGTTCGAGAAGTCAATGCAAACCAAGTTCGAGATGAATTCGATGGGAGAGATGAATTTCTTTTTAGGGTTGCAAGTTCATCAGTCTACGAAAGGAATTTTCATTCATCAGACTAAATATGTGAACGACGTCTTGAGCCGATTCAAGATTACTGCCGGAAAAATCCCTTCTACTCCTCTTCCCGTGGGTCACAATTTATCGCCAGATGAATTGGAGGATACTATCGATCCTACCCTCTATCGTGCTATGATTGGTTCTTTGATGTATCTTACTACTTATCGACCCGACATAATGTTTGTTGTTTGTTTATGTGCTAGGTACCAAGCTAGTCCCCGAGTGACTCACCTGGTAGCGGTTAAGCGTATTATGCAATATCTAAGGGGAAATCCTGACATCGGGTTATGGTACCCCCAAAGACGATACTTTTAATCTTACCGCTTATTCCGACTCAGACTATGGAAGATGCAAGATTAATTTCAAGTCTACCATAGCGGGTTGTCAATTCTTAGGAAGCCGGCTTGTTTCCTGGCAATGTAAGAAACAGACAACGGTCTCCACTTCAACCGCCGAAGCTGAGTATGTTGCAGCCTCGAGTTGTTGTTTCCAGGTTTTGTGGATACAACAACATCTTCGCGACTACGGTTTGAAGTTTCTTACTACTCCCATCTTAAATGATAACTCTGCTGCTATTAGTATCACCAAAAATCCCGTACAACATTCTAAAACAAAACATATTGAAATTCGATATCATTTTATACAGGATTGTTATGAAATGAAATTAATTGACATTCAGAAAGTACATACTAATTTTCAGAAAGCCGATCTATTTACCAAAGCCTTTGATAAAACGCGTTTTCAATTTTTGCTTGGTTTAAATGGATTGAAGACCCTTGCTGATATCCTGAAACAAGGATGATTTTCTGTCTTTCATGTTAACTTTGGTTTAAATTTTATTTTGTTTTTAGGTTTTAGGGGGTGAAAATTAGAAAATACAAAAATATTATGCTTTGTTTGTATAGATAAAACCTAAAAACATTAGAAAATTTTGAAAAATCAAAAATATTGTGATCTTTCTTGATTTTATTTTGAAAAACCAAAAACATCTTAAAATTTGAAAAATTAAAAAGATTGTGCTTTTAGTTTGTACAGAAAAATTTTGAAAAAGTCAAAAAGAATGTGAATTTCCTGTTTATAAAGAAAAATCCAAAAAGACAAAAAGATTGTGTTTTAGTTTGTAAAGAGAAAAACCAAAAAGATTTTTGCTTACGTTCACTGAAAATTATGTCATTTACTTCTATTTGAAAGACATATACTTGTATATGTTTGGTCCTGATAATTTCTTGTAAATTGTTAGGATAGCCATTTACCTGATAATGGAAAGTATTTGGGGTGTTCGTTAAGCTTTCTATTTTATTTTAGCTGAAAATTATGTCAGTTATTTAAGTTCGTGAAGCATGCTTGCATATATTGGTCATGTTATCTACTTGTAGAAGGACAGGATAGCCATTAATTTATGAACTTAAATTAACTGGGGCGATTAAATTTTGTTTATGATCCTCAAAATTTTGAGTTTTTGAAGCAAAAAGAGAATATGATAGTACATTGACTATTTGACCCTAAATCCAGAAAGAAATAAGCTTAAAAGACTGAGTGCTTAATCATTGGTGCATTGATAGGTCTTAAACAAGCTGTTAGAGTAAAGTAAGTGATATAAACCTAAAGAAAAGCCAAATTGAAAGAAGTGTTAGTCTCTAGAAAAAGTCTCGGTGAGGATGGCAGAAATGTCATAACCGGTCATACTCAAGCCTTATAGTTGTTGATCTCCCAAAAATATAATAAAGTAAACAACAAGTGTTAGGATTCTGGACACTGTGAGTCTTTATGCGGCTTAATCATCTGGGTATTCATAAACATGAATATTTCATTCGCTTTTAGAGCTAACCTAAAGTCATTAAACTTGATCACTGCTGTATTGCGTACAATCCAAATTACTGACTTGATCAAAATCCACTGTTAGTCATACAATTGTTCCTCCCTTGCGCGCGTCTTAATACCAATAAGAAACGGACCCCAGGGGATACAATGTATGTAAGCCGACAGATGAACTCGTGCATACTCACTCACAGTAAAAGAAACTTGGTGCATTTCTCAAGTATTCTAAAAGTTTTCAAATTTTGACCAACACTATAATGGTTTAAGTCATGTTGGGGTGATTTGGAAAAAATCAAATTAAGCTTGAACCGAGATTAGGGGCTGATAGTTTCTGATATTTTGTGCGCTAATTGAACTCTAAATCATATCACAAAATGCTCGAAGGCTTGTTATAAGATTTAAGTGGACAACAATATCAATGACCGACTTAACGCCAGTCATAATATCGCTGAATATAAAACTGTGATGGAAGGGCATTTTGGTCAATATGATTCTTTGCTGAAACTCAAGCATAAAAAAATATGTACTGCTTTTGAAAAATCATAGAAAAACACAAAAAGATTGTCTATTTTTCTAGTTCAGATATTCCTGTAAATACATTCTTTAATGTTTACAAAATACCAAAAAGATTTTATATTTCATTTTACATATTGTTTAAGTTGTTCTTAAATTATGTTTCAAAAACATGAAACGGTTTAAGTTATTTGATTATCGAGATAAACGACCTCGGTAATTCGTGTAAGTTAATGGGATAAACATATTTTTATTAATTTAATTCATTTATTTATTTATTTATTTATGTTAAAACTAAATAAACTATAATTCGTTATTTATGGATAACGAATTAGATTGTTTTTAACGAACTACACTCTAGTTCGTTCAACTAATTTGTTCCGCACTCTGTAACGAAACAACTCTATTTCGTTATGTAATTTAACGAATCAAGCACGAATCAAGGCTAATTCGCTATCCCATGTGTTCAGTTTGGATAACGAATCAGCCGATTCGCTATTTCAAAACTCACACGACTTAGGACAATTCGTACATTGGGAAGCGTGTAAGGACTGTGTATAAAGGACAGGCGTGAAACGAACCGTCCTTCACTATTCCTTTATCATCCTTACACCAAAGGTCACCCTGTTCAAATTTTTACTGATTTTTCAATCTTCGAGATTTGAACTTTTGATTATACCATTGTGTTCATAAGGTATAGATGATCACTTCTTTGTGATTTTCGTCAAAAATGTTACAACTTTGATAAGCTAATTATGTGATTTTGATATAAGGGTTTTACGGTTTCGGAAACCCTGTATAATCAGATTCATACTTTATTTATGTAGATTATTTTGTTTTCAGTAAAAGATCGGAATGTGATTCCGAGACCCTTGGTGAACTTTAATCAGTGTTTGATTATTGTTTGTCAGGTCAATTGAGTTTGTGTTGTTTCGGGTGTTTATGTTTCGTTAAAACCCTTAATAACCTAACGTATTTCATGTGGTTGAACATCAAATTAACACCATTTTCTTCGTATTGTGTTTCCGAGATCGTTACGCATGTCGATTTGGTTATTCAACGATGATTATGAAATAATCAAACCTGGATTCAGCATGTTGACTTTCAGTGTTCTTGTGTAATTTTGACTTTGACCAGGATAGTCAAAGATCAAGTCAATATTGGCCATTCGTTAACTTTAGCAAATTGGAACTCTTTCGTGTCCAATTCGTTAAAGATTCACACGAACTAGATTAGCGAACCATTTAGTTAACGAATCAGATGTGGATTTGTCAAATTATAACGAACTAGAGTTTAGTTCGTTCCTTTTAATAGTAGTTCGTTAATTCTTCTTCTTTAACATATTTACTTGATAGCGAATCAATTGATTCGTTACATGTGTGTAACGATCAGATTGATAATCAAACGAATGACATTTCAAAATAAATTATTTAATTAATATAAATATTTTTCATATAAATTAACAAAAGAATGTTTCAAGTATCTAAATGCGTCGATACATTGATTACACGCGAAATCTAAAATTAACGATACTGTCACTTGATAGATTTATATAACGTGCTTAATTGTGAATGTATAAATTTTCACCAATAGCTATCGAATACTTTAATCTTGAATACTTTAACTGCAAATCACCAGTTACAACACATTACTTATATTAATTCTTGTTTATTCAGTACAATGGCTGACCAAATGAATCAAGATCCACCGGTTGCCGATCAAGGGCAACAAGAACAACCACAATAAGAACGACCACAACAGGAATAGCAAGAAGTAATGATCTTGCTACCATATGACAAGAAACACAACATATGTGCTTATGTTGATTCGGATGTTGCTGACATAGCTACGTTTGGGGATATATTTGCATTTTTACGACGATCATTGATCCATTATGCTATAACTGCTCGACCCACAGTTTATCTGAGCATTATTAGGCAGTTCTGGAATACTGTTGAGTTTGTTGAAGTCGAGAATCATATTCGGGACATGATCAATCAAACTCCTAATTCTGTGGATGTTGACGTAGTTCGACGTGTACTTCATTTTGGAGGCAATGATGACAACCCAAGTGAATTTGACAAGAAGCTAATCAAGGGTTTGTTTACACGTGTACGGTACGGTGGAGAAATTGATGATTCTATGTTAAACAAGAATGGACTATGCCCACCATATAAGTATCTTTTACATGTCTTGATTCATTGTATGAGTGGTCGTCGTGGTGGATTTGATGAATGCCGAAGCAGTTTGCAATCGGCTTTTGTGGCGCTTATTCTGAACAAGCCATTTAACTACTCAGAGCTGGTCTTCGATCTTTTAAAAGAACAAGTTCAACAGACAGCTCAGAAGAAGAAATTTTTAATGTATCCCTGGTTTCTGCAATTGATTATTCAAGACTTGATACCAAATTTTGTTATTGATCAAACTTTGGTGGGCGATGTGCTTCCGACGGAACACATGAAGGCAGATACGGTGCGTAGAATGTCGAGTTATCACAAGGATAGACAGCGGGATAGACGTATGATTGGTCACATTATTAATCCTGATTATGTATGTCCTCCCAATGAATGTTGGATCCATGATGACTCGGATTACGAGCGTGATGGAGGAGAAGGTGGGAACGATGGAAACGATGATGGTGATGATGGTGGTGATGGTGGACATGGTGGTGCTGGTGATGCAGCTCTTCAAGAACAACAGGCTGAAGTTGATGCCGCGTTAGCTGCCACAATTGCAGCTCAACGTGAACTGAAAAGAAAAGGTAAAGCACCAGCTTCTTAAGCTCTAGCCAAGAGACGTGTATCGGCTGGAGCTGGTGTAATTATTGGCGTTCCACCACCTCGGACAACCACGTCTCAACTCCCGGCAGTGCTACTTACACTAACACTCCGGCGCTCACCTTGACGACGACGATGGTTGCTCGTGAGAGACTTGGTATGATTCCACAGATGGCATTAGCTGAGATACCAATGCCTTCTGCTACACCTTCTACTGTTCCTCCAACACTGTCCATGAGGCCTCCTCCACCTAGTGATGTCTCATTCATGAGAATTACAAGGCCTCAGGGACCAATCCAGCCTGTTCATCCTTCTCTGTACAATATGCCACATAATCGTCAGACAGACATGCTATTGAACTTGCTACACTTGTATGAGAATCTGATGCCTGTTGATCGCATGAATCAGGAACGCCTAATAGAGAATCAAAGACGGCTGATGAGTTATGTTTCATTCTATCAAAAAGAGACTAAGGAGCTTCGTGCGATTGTTGAGTCTCAGGGGGTGAAACTCAAGGAATAGGAGGATCTGATATTGCAGTTAACATGCAAAGATGATGCATTGAAGAAACTCAAGAATGATGATCAAGATCCTGACGAGTCCGGTGCAGGAGGTGAGCCTAAACAAGCGCACGGCTCATCTTCTGGTGCAGGTACAAGTGGTGGTGATGACTCAGGTAAACAAATTGTTGTTTATCATGATTCAACTGCTGTTAAACCAATCGAAATGATTGAAGCCAATACCGTCATATTTGTGGATGGATCAGGAATGGTTAGGAGTGTAGTGAACAGGGATGAGATTGAGGTTGGTGAGTTTGTTGAACGAGCCTTAACACGAGAGCAGATTTCTTTACTGCTTGGTCTGAATGATGAACAGTTGACCGTGTTAGAGGCAGAACTTGATGTTGAGGTATTAAACGATGAAGATATCTTGAATGATCCAACTGTTGAGATGAACACAAATTTTGTTTATGATGATGAGGAAGTTGAAGTTGAAGATGTCACTGCTGAGGAGTATCCTGATTTGTTTCAACACACAAACGTTGATCAAGGGGCTCCCGTATTTAATGAGCAGATAGTTAAAGCAGCTGAGGATGATTTGGAAAATACGTCTAAGGGGAAGAAGGTTGTTGATACTTGTTTCAACTCGATTGAGAACCCAACTGATGCTGATATTGCTAAGTGGTTCAGTTATAAAAAGGTGAGTAAGATTATCAAGGCTTATCGATATGTTGATCAGGAACAAAAGGAAGAAGCTGCCGCTAGAGCCAAAGCTAATCAAGTAACATCATTCAAGACCGTGTCAAAGGTTAAAGGTGATATTGTTTCTTGGCTATTTGATTCTGAACTTAAGGTATGTATTGTGAAATGGAAGAAGGGAATTCAGTACTACGAGAAGATTATGGACATTCTTACGTTACCGTGATGGAATGTTCGTACCCTCGCGTGTCGTCCATTTATCAATCGAGGTGGTGACCGGGTAGCAAATTGGTTTCATCAACAACTGCTATTCGAGGTTAATTCTGGATTCAAGTTTCTAAAGCCCCAGGTCCCTACACGTAAACGTATTGATGAAATTGATCCAAGGACGGGCTGGAGGAAACTTGTACTTAAGGTAAAGCCACCAAAAACCTTGAAGCGTGTGCCAGTAAAGACGCTAAATCAACACATGGCCAGTTCTTTCAACCGCTAGTATTACGATTACCGAACCGGCGAGGCCGTCATTGTCTTGGGAAAGGGTCTAAAGACTAAGCTGATTAAGATTATCGACCTGATGTGGTTGGTTAATTTAACCGAGACCGATAATGATGTGCTGCACAAGAACAAGATCCTGATTGAACGCAATGAAGACTATGATCTGGCTATGCAATTCCAACGCGTTGTGCGTGTTTCCATAGCTGCAGAGATTGGCAGTCCAAGCGTTTCAGGTGAAGATCAAAGACAAAGAGCTCAAGACGAGGGGGTTTCTGTTAGTGCACAGTTTTGCGTCTCGAGTCTTTGTATTTATCGTTAAAGTATTTGTCGTTTTGTTTAATATAATAAACAATTAAGTTATCTTGTAGTTTGTTAATGTAATGTCTAGTTCGCTAAGTATGTTTAGCGAACTAAGACTTAAGATATTGTCCCTCCTGATCCGTTTAAGGTTGTTTAACGAATTAGGGGGTGTTTCATTAAGATTATTTCGTTTTAATGTATGTAACGAAGTAGACCCTAGTTCGTTAGGGGATGTTAACGAACTAGGTCTATCTTCTATATATAGTGACCTTTGTCACTATTTAAGTTAAGTTTTGAGATTTAATTAACGAAACTCTGTCCGATCACTCTCAATCTTCATACTAATAATATTAATACTACTGATAATATATACACATACATAACATATAATCAATCGTGATAATTAGCTAGATCCTAGTTTAGAGTTAATAGTATACATCATATCTGAGATCTATTGAGTGTTAAGTATTAATTCTAAAGGTTCAAACACTTCTTAATGATTTTGGATTATGACAATGTGATGATGATGGATGATGATGATAACCTTCAAGCCTTCAAAATCCTCACAAGATCTTCAATATGAGTGTAATGTGGGTGTTTTTATAAGAGAAACTCGTTTAGAGATCTTCTTCAAGCACATCAAGTGAGTGCAACATCCTCCAATATTTATAGGTTGTCTTGAGAGAGAAGCACTACCACGTGCTTAGTGAGGTACGACCTCGTGTCCATGTGTCCCAATTGTATGTTGTCATATCGTACATGATGACTCACCACGGGGGTGTGCTTTCTGAGGCACGCCCCCTTGCTTTTTATAGACATGTGCTTAAATATATTTGTCTTATATGAAGGTGACCACGGCCCCGTGGTCAGGGAGGCACGGCCCCGTGCTTTTATCTTCTGTGTTTGTCGTTTCTTGTAGATTTTTGTCTTTTCTTGTGATCAGAAGCATGGGGCGTGTTTCTTGTTTTTCTTGTGTTTTCTTCCATTTTTCTTTGTATTTTCGCTTTTTTCTTCGTTTGAGGCTTGGGTTTACCTGAATTTGCATTTTATTATGATATGTTGCCTTCTGAGCTATGTTATTTGATAGAAGTTGTATTTTTTAGTGATTATTTGATGCTAAAAGGATGTATACTTTTATGCACATCAAATATCCCCACACTTAACATTGTTTGTCCTCAAGCAAGCTACTTATAAATATTCTCTAAAAATACCAAGTTAGGACCATTGCTTCAAATACCCCCAAAAGAGTTCGAAAAAATGGGAACAAAATAACCAACCTTAAATCATAGAAATATATGTAGTGATAAAAAGGCAATTTTGTTTTTATGAGCTTCTGTTTATGCAAAACATCACGTTCTCACAATGTTCACTCATGCTCGGTTTATATATCTGATCATACCTGTGATGTATGTATGTGAACACTCTTAGTCAAAATATAAAATGTGATAAATAAGGTTGTAACAAGTTCAAATCTCCACCTTTGTGAATGGTTGCATTTATCATAAGGTAATTGGGGTTGGTTTTGTTTGAACCGGGATTGGGTATTTTGTGGTGGTTCAAGGGGTTTAGGTTAATGAGGATGGTAAATACAACTTCTGCTGATCGTTGGGAATCTTAAGATGTCTTCAATGGTCAGTTTTTTTTTAAGTAAAGCTAGTGACCCTTTTAAGGTCAGATCGTCAAGACCAGTTTTGTCGAGGATGTGGATCAGTTCTTCCTCAATCCTGCTCTGAACATAACTCCCAACTCTAATGGATCGATAGGCTTTGAGCCTAATAGCCCCCACCCTTATTAGATCGGTATATTCATGTTGAGACTGAGTTTGACTTTTTCTACATCTTCCTTCGTGGGACCAATTTCCGCATCCTAAGCATCGTTCGTATCTTTTTTCTCTTCTTTTCATTGTGCTTTTGGAAACTCCACAAAATGATGGTCGTTGTTCTCTTTGGCGCCACTTTTTCCTCACCTCATTGCTTAAGAGAAAGATTCTTTCCCTAAGCTCTGGAGGCAATCTAGGTTATGCGAAATGTATCCAGCAAAGGAAATTGAAATCAAAAGAATGCATTTCAAGTTCTTTAAGGTCTACCGGTAAAAGACCAGTGTTGTATTATACCGGTGAGATGGATAAAGTGGTAAGGTTTTGGTTTAGGGTTTTTTTTTTGTTTTTGTAATTCGGAGAATGATTTGAGGTGTTTGTAACAATATTACCTTCTTCCTTATAGAACGCTTCGTGCGGTCTTGAAATGAATAATTGCGACAAGTTCTAAATCACACGAAACATATGACTCACTCAAATCTTTCGGATAAAAATATTATTTATATGGAATGAGGTTTATCTCACAGTAACGGAGGAATTGGGTATAAACGTCTTTTTTTGCATAAATTTATTCTCACTATTACAAAACTTCTTTTTTACTTTTGGTTATAATAGATTTGTAGTTGGTTATTTACAAAACTTTTCTTGGATTTTTGTTTGGTTTATAAAAATGGTTTTATTTGCTACAAAAATTTTGTTATTAGAGAATTTTATAATTAGTTGAGCAGCAATTGGTCAAGTAATTTCCCTCCCACACATAAATCTCACATTGTCCTCAATGTGAAAAGATTCATAACAAGATTAAGATTCAAATAAAGTATGGTGGGTAAAATGGAAAGGAACTTCTCTATGGGCTAACGAAATTTCAACAGAGCGTCGCCTGTTTTTCATCCGTTTTCCTGTAGTGTACATAAATAATAAAAACTGCAAACAGCCACAAACAACCAAGCATAATATTACTGAAAATTGGGTGTGGAATCCTCCACATCCTGCCTACACAGGCTAAATAAGTACCTAATAAAATGTCTTGGCACCTACGGCCATAAAAGTAAACAACCAAACAAACAAACAAGTGACAGAATGTAAACTGTTCAAACAAACATGATAATAAAGTCATAAAAGTACTACCGGCCCATCCCATGCCCATGCCAAACCTACCAGTGACGCTGCTCTTCAGTTACCCATGTACAGGTCAAACGGTCCCCACTGCATGTCCATGCGATATCCTAGATGGTCAATCTCTCGCCTCGTTTCTGCATATTTAGCTACTCGTTGTGCATCGGAGGCAGCAATTTGTCCTGTGATCCTGTCAAACGAGGTGGTAGTGTTAGCTGCGAACTAGTCATTGAGCCCGTATAGGCCCTCAAATGAGTATCGATTATCGCATGACGAGCTAGGGCCGGCCCCTGATGAGGATGGGCCTCCCGGCTGAGGGTAAGTGTGGTGGCGGGTCTGTGGAGGTGGTGATCCTCCTCTCCTCTCGGGATCGTCCTGGATCATCATGTCAGTCGGGTCCTCGGGATCCCAAACCTGGTTATAGGCATCATGTAATTTCCACACTTCTGGATCTCTGCTGATCTACTGGGCCATCTGCATACTAATACAAAAACCAAGGTTAAGAGCAATCGGGTCTGGGCTACGGGTTCCTTCTCTGTCTTCATGGTAAGCTCTATACAACTTATAGATCCATGGTCCACAAAAAATCGGGGTATTTTGGCTTTTTTGCATTTACATTCTTTGTGAAATGTTTGCAGAACAAATAAGTGATGTTGCATGGTATGTCATTCTTCATGAAATACAGGGCGCATAAATCCCTCAGGTTCACAACCCTTTCACTTTGACCACGAGCAGTGACAGTGTGGCTAAGCAAGCGGTGAATGTATCTCATAAGTGGATCGCGTAGTGCCGTGCTCTTTGAGCTTATTGCAATGTAGGTTTCATCCCCGTAGCTCAATTGTTGCCATGCTTGTACCCGTGTGTTTCCAGCCCCTGCATCTTCATCACCATCTTAATCTGCGAAAGTTGTTGCGGCTGTGTGCCAAATTGCGCTGTATGTTTCCTCACTCCTGTAAATTCCCAAATCTATTCCCAGTTGGGTAACCGATGTTGTATGCCACTCACCCCCACACCTGAACTCGACTGCTTCATCATCCCACATGTACAAATTTTTCTTCTTAAAAGAGAAAGAGGCTAGGAATTCCTTTGTTAACTCGGTAATAGCTTTCCCTTTTTGACTAAAAACCCGTTTCCATGGTCCCTTCACAATGGTCTTGTACCTATTCATTTCATTAACTTGAATCAATGTATCCTTGTAAGCATAAAAGTTCGGTTCTGGTAAGCGTCGGTTAAGGTATGTCATTCGAGTTTGGGCTCTTTGATCTCTTTCAGTGCATTCTTGGAAGACTAGGAATGCATGTACATCGTCCCCGTATTCAGCCATCTGCAATTTATACCCAAATTAGTTAAATTTTAACAAAGATTTTGGAAAAGCTAGAACAGAATCAGAACCACGATGCCGTGCATTTAAAAGCACGGCCCCATGATGCGGGTCCTTGGCAGTTTTATCCTAATTCCAGATTTTGACTTTCTGCTTGACCAAAAGGTGACCATGGGTCGTGTTTTGTAAAACACAACCCGTGTTTTTAATCTTGATCCCACCATAATAAAGACTCGAACTTGCGATTCCAACCGGTTTTTGACATATTATTCGGGTTCAAGTTTGAATCTAATCAACCAAGATCCGAACCCGAATCGTTTTTCTTAACAAAACACAAGTGTAAATCTATCTAACAACTCAATGTCCTAAATCTAAACAATTAACCCATATATTTTCCGGGTTTGTACCCGATTTGATCAATTGGTTAGAATTAGGGTTTGATTTAGACCTAAAATGTTGAATTTGAATATTAGAATTATTAAATTAACATACCTTTGGTTGAAAATCGAAGATTTGAGGCGAAGATTAGTGAAATTGGTGGGTGGTCGGCGGTTTTTGGTGTTGGATATAGTTGGTGTTGTGGTTAAATGAATGGAAATATTCTTTAATTAAAATAAAAACGTAACTATACTGGACACAAAAGCACGGCCCCGTGCTTTTGAAGCACGGTACCATCCTGCATGAAGCAGTCAGTTTCTCCTGTTTTGCTGTTTATTTTTCGAGCTGGTTCGTTTTTTAATTGATTTTCTTTGAGGATTAAAGTTAAGATAGAAATAAAAAGTCCTAATTTTCATTAAAACATAAAAAATAGTTAAACATGATAGAAAGAAAAGTAAACAACAATCCCGAATTACGAATAAAAAATACTAGCAAGAGTAACTTCTTATCAAGACAAAGTTTGAGCTTCAACGACCACCATTCCCAAACAAGTCTTGAATAAGTGGTGGAGATCTTTTAGCTTCCAAGAGCTTGGAGAGCTTCTTGTCAAGATTTGCGATATCACGGTTAAGATAGTTGAGTTTGAAATCCACATCTTTGTTGTGGCTATCCACAATATGGAAATTGATCAGCTCGATTAGGCGAGCCTCAGTTTGGATGTTAATCTCGCCTTGGTCTCGTACGATGCATTGGAGCCTCATGATTTCTTCCTCAAGATTTGAGGAAGATTCACCTCTTTTCACTGGTTTCTATTCCATTTTCTTACTTTCCATTTCAGTAAACTTGTGTTTGGTGTGAATGGAATAGTGAGTATTCCATGCATTATATAGAGACTGGGAATTCAAGCACGGCCCCATGCTTTGTGAAGCACAACCCCGTGCTTATAGGGGAATAAATGTTTTTGATTAAGAGAATTGTACGGAGTCAGTGCGTATCAAGCTGAATATTCTAAGATGACCAGGGCCCCGTGCTTCAGAAGCATGGCCCCATGCTTTTTGTCACTGATAGTTTCTTGGAATTCTCAGCCAAACGCGAGAGCCGGAATTTTTATAATTATGTTTAGCATGTTATTTCAAGAGTTTGATCATCCTAAAAATTACTTTTCATTAAAATTAAGAGTCCTAAAACAATTATGGGATAAGCCCGGTTTTCCTAGAAATGTAAATTTACTCGGGTTAAGCCCAAGAGTCCTAACACGATGTGCTTAGCGCACTGGTTTTACACATGAACAAAGAAGGCTTAAATTTCCTAAATTTCACCGAAGGGTTCTCCTCCGCCGAATGGTCCTGGTGGCAGAAAGTACGTGAAGCCGAGAACTTGAAACTGGAGTTGTTCGTTAATGTCTCGAAGCTCAATTTTCATATTCTCCACTGATTCGGTGAGTTGAACGAGACGCATTTCTACGAGAAGATTCATTTTAGTGAATTCTTTGATGAGTTCTTGATGTTTCAAAGAAGCTCGGTTTTGGATAAGTGTCGGGTTTCGTTCCTCGGTTGGCGAGGGACGGGAGATGCTTTGCTCATCTCAGTAGGCATGTTGCAATTTGAGAGGAGAGTGTTTTAGTTTGGGTTGGTGCAACGAATGTGTTGGCAAAGGGTGCCTTTTATAACCAACCAGTTGCCAGGCACAGCCCCGTGTTTTTTGTCTGACAATTCTGTTACAAACCAGTCTGACAGAGATTTTTGCAGCGAAGATTCTGGCCCGCACTTTGTGGCACGGGACCGTGCTTCTAGGAGCACGCCCCCGTGTTTTTAGTACTTAAATTTTTTTATTTAATTATTATTTTTATTTTTTTGTAACCAAAATATTTGCAAGACGTAGTTTATGAAGGTCTTGGCCAGACCCTATTCCTTGCATGCTTATTGAGTTGGTTGGAGGATTATTACCTCCGAAGCATCTTCAAATGGCCCATCTATGTTTGGTTTTAATCGATGTCCATTAACTTTGAACTTGTGGCCATCAGAATTTGAAATCTCGACTGTACCATAGTCAAAAATTGATTCAACTGTGTATGGACCTATCCAGCGAAATTTCAATTTTCCTGGGAAAAGACGTAAACGTGTGTTGTACAACAGTACTTGATCGCCGATTTGAAATTTTTTGTTTCCTTTTAAATGGGCGTCGTGTAAACGTTTAGTCTTTTCTTTGTAAGACCAGGAGTTTTCATAGGCTAATGTTCTTAGTTCTTCGAGTTCGTGAATTTGATCTTTCCGGTTTTTACCGGCGGATCAAAGTTCACTGCTTTGAGAGTCCAATAGGCTTTGTGTTTTATTTCTACGGGTAGATGAAATGCTTTTCTATAAACGAGTTTGAAAGGTGTTGTTCCTATGGGAATTTTGTAGGCTTTCCTAAGGATCCACAAAGCGTCATCTAACTTTTCCGCCCAATTTTTGCGATTCATTCCTATAGTTCTTTCTAGAATCCACTTGATTCCTCGATTCGAGACTTGATTCATTCCTACTTGCCTGCTGGTCTAAGGGTGATATGGTGTTGCAAGTGGGTGGTAAACTCCATATCGTGCTAAGACTTTGTCCATTAAAGTGCTACATAAGTGAGTTCCTCTGTCGTTGATTAAGGCTTTTGGGATACCGAATCGTGAAAATAACTTTTTTAGAAATCGTACAACTACTCGAGCATCATTAGTGGGGAGAGCTTGTGCTTCCACCCATTTAGACACGTACTCAACTTCTACAAGGATGTACTTATTTCCAAATGACTTAGAAAATGGGCCCATGAAATCTATTCTACATACATCAAAGACTTCACAAATTTGAATGCCTTTTTGAGTCATCTCATTTTTGGCTGAGATGTTCCCAGCTCTTTGACAAGCATCGCATGCTTGGATCAAAGCATGTGTGTATTTATATATGATGGGCCAGAAGAATCCTGCATCAAACACTTTTCTGACCGTTGTGGCGGTACTGTGGTGTCCGCCAGTTAGTCTGTCATGGAGATGTTTGAGGATATCCAAGGCTTCCATTCCTGATATACACCTACGAACAACCTGATCGGAACCTATCCTAAACAAGTATGGATCTTCCCAGAAATCGAACTTTAGGTCAGAGAAGAATTTCTTCCATTGTTGATGAGTTAGCCCTTTTCTTATAATTCTACAAGCTAGATAGTTCGCGAAGTTGGCAAACTAAGGACTTCCATCTTCCTCTTTCGTGACTGCTTGGATATGTATGAGAACTTCATGTGGAAAATTATCATTGATAATTTCCTTATGATGTTCTTCTGAAGCTGGGCATTCTAAGCGTGAAAGATGGTATGCGCCTACATTTTCTTCTCCCTTCTTATCCTTGACTTCTATGTCGAATTCCTGGAGTAGGAGAATCCATCGGATGAGTCTGGATTTAGCATCCTGTTTGTTAAAGATGTATCGTATAGCTACATGGTCGTTGTAAACTATGGTTTTGGAAAGAACTAGGTAGGATCTAAACTTTTCAAATGCGAAAACTACTGCTAATAACTCTTTTTCTGTTGTGGTGTAATTTTCTTGTGCATCGTTAAGAGTTTTACTAGCATAGTAAATTGGGTGAAAATGTTTTTCTTTGCGTAGTCCGAGTACGGCTCCAACTGCAAAGTCACTTGTATCGCACATAATTTCAAATGGAATGGTCCAATCGGGTGTAGTCATGATTGGTGCGTTGACAAGCTTGTCTTTTAATGTATTGAATGATTCAATACAGTCTTCAGAAAAGACGAATGGTGCGTCTTTTTCTAGAAGTTTGGTCATAGATCTAGCAATTTTGGAGAAGTCTTTTATGAAACGATGATAGAATCCTGCATGACCTAGGAAACTTCTAATGGCTTTGACTGAAGTTGGTGGTGGAAGTTTAGAGATGGTTTCTATTTTTTCCCTATCAACTTCCAATCCTTCTTGAGATATCTTATGACCGAGATCAATGCCCTCTTTAACCATAAAGTGGCATTTTTCCCAATTGAGTACTAAATTCACTTCCTCACACCTAGCCAACATTTTGTCTAGGTTTTTCAGACAATGATCGAAGGAGTCTCCAAAGACTGAGAAGTCATCCATGAAAACTTCCATAGAGTGTTCAATCATTTCGCGAAAGATGGCCACCATGCAACGTTGGAAGGTGGCTGGAGCGTTACATAGTCCAAATGGCATTCTTCGGTAGGCAAAGGTGCCATACGAACATGTAAAGGTGGTTTTCTCCTGCTCTTCAGGAGCAATGAGAATTTGAAAGTATCCAGAGAATCCATCAGGAAAACAGTAGAACATTTTTCCAGATAACCGTTCAAGCATTTGATCGATAAAAGGAAGTGGAAAATGATTTTTTCTTGTGGCGTCATTAAGCTTCCGGTAGTTAATGCAAACTCGCCAGCCTATGATGGTTCTCATTGGTATTAGCTCGTCCTTCTCGTTCATTACAACTGTCATTCCTCCCTTCTTGGGTACTACTTGAACTGGACTAACCAAAGGTGAATCCGAGATTGGGTAGATTAATACGGCATCAAGAAGTTTGATTACTTCTTTCTTTACCACATCTTGCATGTTGGGATTGAGACGTCTTTGATGTTGGACCACGGGTTTGTATTCTTCCTCCATGAGAATTTTGTGAGTGCAGAAGGAAGGGCTGATGCCTTTGATGTCCATGATCTTCCATGCGATAGCCTTCTTATGGTTTTTGAGAACCTTAAGAAGTTCGTCTTTCTCTTCTTTAGAAAGGTGAGATGAAATAATTACTGGAAGTTGAGAGTCTTTTTCTAGAAAGGCGTATTCGAGATGGTTTGGTAGTTCTTTTAACTATAAGGCTGGTGGTTCTTCGATTGATGTTTTTGATATTTCATTGCATTCGGTGATCTCACATACTACTTCTGATTTTTCTTGATTATTAATGATAGTATTGAGATTATCGTGTTCCAGTGTAGGTTTGGTGTTTACGTCGGTCAAGATTTATGTTTCTAATGGGGTGTTGATGGAAGATTTCCACACATAGCAACTCTCGATAGAATCGATGATGTCGACACAATATAAAGTGTCATCGTGATGTTGCTGATGTTGCATAGATTTTCCTATGTCAAAAGTGATAGCTTCTTCATCAACCCTTAGAGTGAGTTTGCCGGTGCAAACATCAATAATAGCCTTTGCAGTGGCTAAGAAGGGTCATCCTAAAATCAGAGGTACACTTTTGTCTTCCTCCATATCTAGAATTACAAAATCTACTGGGAAAACAAATTTTTCGATCTTGACAAGCATATTTTCAACAATTCCCCAAGGATATTTAATGATTCGGTCAGCTAACTGAATGCTCATGCGGGTGGGTTTTGATTCTCCTATCCCTGGTTTTGCAAAAACCGCATATGGCATTAAATTAATACAAGCTCCTAGGTCGGCCAGGGTATTGCTAACAGACAAATTTCCTAATAGACAAGGGATAGTAAAGCTCCCTGGATCGGTCATCTTCGGTGGTAGCTTGTTTTGGAGGACAGTTGAACATTCTTCACTCAGGATGACATGTGATAGCTCCTCCAGTTTTCTTGTTTGTCAGCACTTCTTTGAGGAATTTGGCATATTTTGGCATTTGAGGAATGGAATTGACGAAAGGGATGTTGATGTAGAGTTGTTTGAATAGTTCTAAAAACTTCCCATTCTGTGCTTCCAATATCTCATGCTTCAGTCTTCCTGGGTACGAAATAGGCGGAATATAGGTCTTGACTGGTTCCTTAGGTTGTACGGTGCCTGTTGGAATCAGTACTTCTTGTGTTTTTCCAGTGGTTTCCTTCTCCATAATTGGTTCTGAAGCTGGTGAGGCAACAGTGGTTGTACCGCTTTTAAGTGTAACAATGTTAGCTATCACATTCGGGTTGGTGATTGTGTTGCTTGGGAGAGTGCCGGGTGGTCTTTCGGATAATTGTCGGCCAATTTTTCCGATTTGGGTTTCTAGATTCTGTAGTGATGCTTGTTGACTTTGTGGGTCAGCTTCATGTTTCAACAATACACCGCTGATATCAACAACTCTTCAGTTGGCCTTCTTTTCTGCTTCATTTGTTTTGGTCATGATTTGGATTAACATTTCTTTAATTTTCGAGTATCTTGGATTCTGATGGCTACTGGAACTTTCATCTTTAAATTGTGGTTTAGGCTGGAAGGATTGATTCATAGGTCTTTTTTCGAATCCGGGTAGGGTTTGAGTGTTACCTCCGTCCTTCCAACTGAAATTCTGGTGGTTTCTCCATCCTGGATTGTAGTTGTTGCTGAAAGCGTTGTTTTGGCCGGCGATGAAGTCAACTTATTCCATGGCCATAACGACTTGTTTGCAGTCACTTTTCTTATGAGTTTTTCCACAGGTGTCACATGCGATCTTGGTTTTTAGTAGTTCGGCTTGAAGTTGTTCGAATTTTTTAGAAAGGGTTTCAAGCTGTGCGGTGACAAGAGTGTTGGCATCGACATGGTGCAATCCTTTGTATGTTGGTGTAGATCTTGGTGGGTTATAAGCGAAACTCTTCTTTTCTGCCTTCTCCATGATTTCAAATGCTTTGTTATGTGATTTGGATCCCAGGTCTCCACCGGCGACTTGGTCGATGGCCTGTTTGTTTTGACTGGATTGTGCGTCAAAGAAAGTTTGTACTTGTAACCATACGCTCAGTTCATGATGTGGGCATCTTCTTAGAAGACTTTTATATCTCTCCCATGCTGTGTCTAATGACTCATCATCATCGGTCTGGAATCCGGTAATATTGGCTAGGTATTTGGCAGTTTTATTAGGCGGAAAGTATTTGAGGAGAAACTGTTCAACCATCTAGTCCTAAGTGGTGATGGAGCCAGAGGAAAGAGTTTCTATCCATTCTAAAGCTTGACCCCTTAGAGAGAAATGAAAGAGTTTGAGTTTGATTTGATCTTCTGAACAGTTTTGAATTTTAAAGGTTCCGCAGATTCGTAAGAATCGAGATATATGAGAAAGGGGGTCTTCGTCGAGGAGACCATGAAATTGAACTGAATTTTCCACCATATGAATGGTGCTTGATTTGATTTCGAAATTTTCAGTGATTTAGGGTGGAGCCACTCCATTGCCGTAGCCTTCGAGAGTTGGCTCGGCATATTGGCTCTTGTTCGGCTCGTTGTTTTAGGCCGCCATCATTTATTCGGTTTGATTTTCTCCTGATGTGGTAGTTTCTACTGACTCGTCTTTGATTGTTTCGGCGGTTTCTGCAGTCCGTTTATGTGCTCGTCGACGAAAGAGTCATTCCGGTTCAGAAATTGAAGAAACAATCTCAAGCTCGAATGTAGAGGACATACATGGGATTAACTCAAACTGAAACTGTTAAAATTAAACTAAAGGTTAGTTGAAGTTAAACTAAAAGTTAGGCTAAGCTATTTAAAACTAAACTAATATATAAGTTAATTAAGTTAAAGTAGAGGTTATGTAAATAGAGGTAAAGGTTAGGCTAGCCTTAAAAATATATCGTTTAATTGTTAGTAAAAATAAAATTAATTAAAAGTTAAAAGTTTTGTACATTTATAAACAATGATTAAATTAAAACTTGAATCATTCTTAGAAATGTACCATGTCCCCGGAAACGGCGCCAAAAACTTGATGCGTGTATGCGTTGCGGTTAAAATATGAAAGATGGGGATTTTAGCTTTCGCACAAGATCTGTTTTAAATTTATAAAAGTGATTCCTACTAAGACTAAACACACACAAAATAGGCAAGTGTACCTATCGTATATGTAGAATAGTATTGGTAAGAACCAAGTATCGATTGGTGGACACAAATGTTTCCAATAATAAATCTTTGTCTTATTTTAATCGAAAGTTTTAATCATTTTGAGGTTGATTTTTAACTTTTTATAAAATAGAAATATATATAATATATAGGTGACAAGAAGAGAATTTCTAAGTGAGTTATTCAATTATATGAAGTTTTACCATCTAATATCAAGAATCCATTCCATTATTCCTTGATGATTATTAAATAAACATATGATAAACTTGTCCTAATAATATATGATAGAATAGTCCCTCATTCCTAGGTGAACATATTCTATGACATAAAAGAAATTAACATGCGCATTTTAATGTCCGCCCTTTCCTAATGTCATGCTACCACGAGAATGTCAATTTAAGTAGACAAGCAGTTTGGTATAGTAGAACGATTAGAATTGACTTCGATTTCTCAAATACCAATTCTAACAACTTCGAGTGGTTGTAGTTAACTCACACAACCTCCCATTGGTTGATTAAATTAGATTATAATTACACATTCCATTAACATATGATTTCTTTAAGTAGCATGATAACCTAAGCAATCGTGTTAACAATGTTATTTCAGAATTATCAAAACTAGAGAAATAGATCATAACTTATATCTCATCATTTCTAAGTACAATATAGAGATCCATGTTTTATCTTGAATAAAGTATCAAAGTATTCTTTTTACCATTTCTAGTTTCCAAGAACATGAATTACCATGAATGATTATAAATCATCAACCTTGATGTATTGAATTAAAGTGATAAAGCATTTCCTCTCACTGGATAATTGCAAAATAACCATGTATTATACCAAACTAAACCACATGTTTCACATAATAATCAAGTAAAACAAAGCTTCTTCATAGGTTATAGATGGTAATTGGAGTTTAGCTAATAATGAGCATTGTTATGAACATAAAAAGAGAAGATGATAACAAACAGATGATTAAACTAGAACAATCTAACCAAATGTGAATGAGTCTCCCTTCTTAATGATGATGGATTATGATGTTGTTGATGATGATGGATGATGATGATAACCTCCAAGCCTTCAAACTCCTCACAAGATCTTCAATATGAGTGTAATGTGAGTGTTTTTATAAGAGAAACTTGTTTAGAGATCTTCTTCAAGCACACCAAATGAGTGCAACATGCTCCACTATTTATAGGATGTCTGTAGAGAGAAGCGCGGCCCCGTTCTTAGTGAGGCATGGCCCCGTGCCCACGTGTCCCATTTGCATGTTGTCAGATCGTACATGATGACTCACCACAGGGTGTCCTTTTTGAGGCACGCCCCCGTGCTTTTTATTGACATGTGCTTAAATACTTCTTGTCTTATCTGAATGTGGCCACGGCCCCGTGGTCAGGGAGGCACGACCCCGTACTTTTGTCTTCAGTGTTTGTCTTTTTTTGTAGATTTTAGTCTTTTCTTGTGATCAGAAGCATGGGGGCGTGTTTCTTGAAGCATGAGGGCGTGTTTCTTATTTTTCTTGTGTTTTCTTCCATTTTTCTTTGTCTTTTCGCTTGTTTCTTCGTTTGAGGCTTGGGTTTACCTGAATTTGCATTTTATTATGATAAGTAGCCTTCTAAGCTATGTTATTTGATAGAAATTGCAGATTTTAGAGATTATTTGATGCTAAAAAGATGTTATCATTAATACTAAAGTAAGTTAAATAGCGTTCTACACATTGTAAGATTATAAATATTGTATTTATTCAACAAAATTTGAAGTACACACATGATTAATATATATTATAAACATAGGTCACTAATTATGATATGATAATAGTTCGTAAATCGTTATTTAACTAATTTAATAATTTACTGTTTGATTTTAAATTTAGCATGGATATTCAATAGTTTATATATTTTTTTATAAAATCATGGTCAAATTTTATATATCTATAGTAAAATTAGATGTAACGAGATAGTAAAAGTTAGTGTGATTTAATTCTTTAAATTACATTAAATACATTTTTTTTCATAAGGTTACAACTAAAGGGTCATACCAATTAAACTTGTGACCCGTGAATAGCATGAATTAGGGATTGAATGTGGTTGGAACACATCATTATCAAATTTTTTGTTTATTAATATATGGATAGTTGTAAGGAGGTTTGTGTTATAAATTGGGGATTTTTGGATGTTGCTTACGTGAGATGTATGTGACCATAGTAGTTTTTCAGTTTATGGATTGTAGATGCTCTAACAGCATATTACATGTGAACTAAACTGTTTACTTGTAGTTGTTTTTGCTAAGATTCAAGAATGTCGACAATAGAATTTAAAAAGGTAACGCAAAATTAAGAAAACACAATTAATAATAATAAAAGTCCAAGTCTTCTGTCAACAGTTGAATACTAATAAGATGTGAACATCTGTATGTTAATGCCTTATCTCTGCTTATATATCCTTTAAAAAAAATCTCAAGACTTTGCTCAATGAAAGGTGGAGTTGTGGAAGTTTGACTATTGGTTTAAAGATACTTGTCCTCCTTAATAGATAATAGTCAATACCGTGGGAATTGGATAATAGTAAATATCGCCTAAGACTAGCGACATTTGCAATCTTGCTTATAAGTACATATCAGTTTCTGCAATTTATAAAACAATTTGATACTTCAAATATAAAGTGTATATTTCATTTGAATTGCACTAAAGGATTTTAGATCTTTGATCTCAAGGATTAAGATAGAGTGGTGGCAAGATGATAATGAATAGGGAAGCAATAACAATGAAATTGCCTTGATTTTCTTTTATTTTTTTTGTATTGGGTTTTATTAATCTTCACTTTGATTTATTAGCTGGGATTAATTTCAGTTGAAGAAATGTTTTTTTTACCATTTTAACTTTCAACTTATTTTCCTCTATTTATACATATTTTTCATGACATCAAAAAACTAACGAGGTTATTTTTCAGTTAGTATAGATTGCTATAGAGTGGAGAATATAGGTTAAAGTGGGGATTGTTATAATTTATTTATTTATTTTTTTCAGTTAGTATTAGTTTTTATCACTAGGTCAAAGTTAAGATTTTTAAAATTTAATAACTTTTTTTATTCAATCTAATTTTATTATTTTTAAGCTCATTATATACTTCATTATTTAAAATAATATAACTTTTAATAAACAATCATATAATATAAAATTTACAAACTATTATCATAAAATACATAATTTTACAAGCTATATCGTTAAAAGCCGAAAAGTTGTAGAGAGTATTATACTATATGTAAATGGAACTTATCTGTTCGTATGTTGCGTGCTTGACCACCTTTTTAAGGATTGTAAAGAGAATAAACGAACAAGTTGGTTTAAATATACATTAAAACTCAGATATAGTATAACGTGTTAGGTTAGCTATAAATACCGTGTTTAGGGTATGGGATAGTTTGTATCAATTTTTTTAGTCAAATTTTTTTATTAATAAAGTTTGGGTGTTAGCCAAATATTGTTCTGTATTCCCGTAACGCACCTCTGATTACTAGAATTGGTATCAGAGCGGTTAAGATCCGGTGATTTTCGTTCTAAAACGTGTTTGATCAAAGTCGTGATCCACACGGAGGAATTGATACTTGCAAAAAGAAAGGTGGTATTGCAAAAATTCATTTTCGGAATTAATACCCACCTCCACGTTAATTTGCAAAAAAGAAAAGGATCGTGATTCATTGTTGCTTGCAAAAAAAAAGTCTCAGAATTTTTTGCAAGCGGACAAAGAAAGACAAGGAAAAGAATAGGCACAATGGTTTAGTTCTTTTGTTTTCTTGATTCAACGTAACTTGATCGATTTATTTTTGCGATTAGAGTTTAACGAACAACGATGGGTGATCAACCGGCCAAAGAAACGAACATGAACCTTAACTCGTTTCAATGTCTGAAACCAATAACAACGAATTACACAGTATGGGCTATGCAGATGTGCGTGCTGATGAATGTGCACGGCGTTTGGGACACGATCGATTCGGGTAACGGCGATGCAAAACGAAACAATATTGCAATCACTTTGACTTTTCAATTGATCCCTGAAGCATTGTAAGGCCCTGTTACCGGTGCCCTACATTTGGTGTTGGATTTACTCATAAACGCGGTTCTCAATATCAGAGTTAATTAAAACATTTGCGGAACATTAAAACATTCATAAAACATTACATATAAATCCATAACTTGGTCATAATAAAACATATTGTCTTTCAATTCAATTAAAAATACTAAAACGTCTTTAAGTCTTCAGATGTCAGACTCTTATTCTTCTGCCATGTGTCCTCACTCAAGCCAGCTGTCGCATTCTACTCACCTACGTGCATACTAAAAGTCAGCTACGCTGAGTGAGTTCTAGTTAATCAAGTAACATACAATACTTCCACCTACTTATACATTCGCATCCGAAGATACATATTATATGCTTAACCTGCTCATCTTTCTTTTGTACATATATAAATATACATATCCTTTCTTTCATTCCTTCTTTTATTCTTTCTTTACATACTTTACATCTAACAATACTTACATACCCATACATTTTAAATAGCATTAAGCACTACTGCCTTGAGTATTATTAGGGCTCGGTCTCTTTTTCTGCCTTGAGTACTATTAGGGCTCAGTCCCTTTCTGCCTTGAGTATTATTAAGTCTCAGACTCTTTCTTTAATACCTGGCTACCTCTTACATTCATCCATAACATACATACATATCATTCATACATTATACATAACATTCATATCCATAGGTATAACTTGTCAGTTCGTGTAATATCCGAAGATCGTTCACGCACCGACAAGCAATCATTCACATCCTTCACATAATACATATATGGCATACACTTATCTCTAGGATAAGGGTATTAACTATCACATCGAGTATGCACACAGCCCCGAAAACATAACAAGGAATGGGGCTAGAACTCACCTGAATGCGGTTACGTTCACTGTTAATAGTTATTCCTTTCTTGAGCTGTGCACGGCTAACTGTATAATGATCACATGTATTAATTAACTATTACTACTCATCTCGTATTTCTATCTTTATATAACCCACAATGAACGGAGGTCCGGGGGCAGCGCCCCTGGCAGCGGGGTTCTAGGGGCGGCAGCCCCTAGCCTACTTGGACAGTTACGGTCCAAGGGGCAGAGCCCCTGGCTGGGGTCGAGCTGCCAGGTCAGCTTGGAAAAATTTTATTTCCATTAACTGTCGTAACACATTTTCCATTAGGATTTTAAGTTATTAATTAATTTGTCAACTTAAAAGTTCAAGGGATTCTTTGTAATTAAATCATTCTTTTCTAAGTCCAGGGACCATTCTGTCATTTTGTTAAACTTCCAATTCGTTCCTCAGTTTTTTTTTAACGAATTAACTATCATAGCGAACTGGTTCTTGTAACGAATTGGACCTCATTCGTTCGGTCGGGCTAACGAATTGAAATTCATAGCGAACTGAATTGAACCTTTAACAAACTGGGGTTCATCCGCCAGTTCGCCCTTAACGAACTACTTAACGAATTGGCATACGAATTGCTTAACGAATCATGGGTTAGTTCGTTAGGCTTCCATAACGAATTAGTGTTAGGTTAGGTCAGAGAATGTCAGAAACATTCTCCGACAACCTTAAACATTCGCGCCGCCTTTCCGGAAAAACACAAATCTTACCGGAAAAACGTATTTTCACCGTTTTTCATCGTTTTTCGTCCCGCTCGATCCAGATCTGAGCTAGGGCAACCCCTAAGCTCATCTTAGGTTCGGTTTATACCCGATTCCACCCGGATCTCGTGACTTAAACGGTTTACCGGTGTCGGTTCGTCGTTTCGTGACCATATCTAACGGGTTTAAGCTCATACGAAATCATACTATCATTACCTCCGGTCGGTGCTCGGTTTCTTTCTTGGTTTCGGCTAGAGAAGGAAGTAACTAGAGAGAAAGCTTAAGTGTGTGTTTTTGGTGGTGTATGGAATATGTGTGAATGAGGATTATATGGTGATTATGGTTTATATATTTATGGATCATGGGCTTAAGCACAGGGTCTTTCCTTCTTTCCTACATGACCCAAGTCCATAACCCATATCCATTTTACCCAACACTAGCCCGACTCATAATAATTCATATTCTCATTTTATTAATCGAAACTAGAAAACGGGATGTTACAAGCACATATTTTACAAGTTGGTAATTTGGGTAGGGCGAAAGAGATTTGAGAAGCGTTAAATACCCGACACCTAGGTGTTGAACGGGTGAAGGAGGCGAAACTTCAAACCCTAACGTCAACGTTCGATGGGTTGAAGATGAAAGAAACAGGGACGATTGATGAGTATGCAGCCATGTTATTGAGTTACTCGTCAAAAGCCACCACGCTCGGAAGGATATTCCCGGAAGAAAATATGGTAAAAAAAAGTTCCTTGCGAGTCTTTCGAGACATTTTATTCATATCGTGGCATCACTTGAGCAAGTTTTAGATTTAAAGAGAGTTGGGTTTGATGATGTGGTGGGTCGATTAAAAGCCTATGAAGAGAGGATAAAAGAAGTCAATCTTCAAATTGAGAGCAATCAAAGTCATTTAATGTTCACTAAATCTGATTCATTTAGCAAGGGTCGAGGTCGAGTTCGAGGATCCTATGCTTCAAGAGGACGGGGGTCGCGGTCGATATGATAACAAGAAACGTGATGATAAGAAAGGAAAAGTTACGGAACGAGATTTATCACACATTAAATGTTACATGTGCGATGAATTCGGGCACCTTGTGTCAAGGTGCCCAGGCCGATTTCGGAAAGATGAAAAAGCAAATCTGAATCGAACGGACGAACGTGGAACAAAATGTCTTGATGCTTCATGTTTCATGATGGAAGGTGTCTGGGAAACCGTATACCTTAACCTTATAAAGTAATTCCGACAAAGTGCGATACCAATTCGGGCGAGACCGACATGTGGCACTTGGATAACAGCGCAAGTAACCATATGACGGGAAAACATGACTATTTTGTTGAAATAAACGGACAAATAGACAGACGAGTAAGGTTTGGGAATGGTTCGTGTGTACCGATCAACAGTGAATTCTGTCGTTAACAATAGTGAATTCTGTCGCTAACAGTAGCGATAATGATGAACCTATCGCTAACTGCAGCAGTGAAAGTTTCACTAGCAGCAAAATTTCGTCGCAAATTGCGGTAAGGTAAATTTCAATGAAGAAGTCGAAGAACTACTAGTGTTATTGAAAAATGAATTGAGTAGTTCTGAAGAAGCGAAATCGAAACCCGAGTGGATGAAAGCGATGCTGGTCGAGATCTATTCAATCAAGAAAAGGCAAACATGGAGTTTAACAGGGTTACCAAAAGGACTCAAACCAATCGGTTTAATACGGGTGTTCAACGTAAAACAGAATCCCAGCAAGTCGATAAATAAACACAAGGCGAGGCTTGTGGTGAAAGGATACATGCAACAACCCGAGATTGACTATGATGAAGTGTTCTCCCTAGAAGCACGAATCGAAAAGATACGGTTTTTGGTTTCTCTCGCACAGATTATATTAAAAGAGATACAATTTTTGCTAAACTAGGAAGATCTCCCTTATACGACTCAGAAATTCAGGGGTGATTGTTGGGTATTTATGAGTCGGCCCATGGCTTGGTGCGTGGGAGCGGCTAGGATGTTAACTTGGCGTGCAAGTTAATGATTAATTAATATTAATCAATTTATGGATTATTATCTACTTTCCTATTTTGATACATGTTAGGAAGATAACTATTATGGAATTGTTTAATTAAAATCTCGGATATAGTATAACGTGTTAGGTTAGCTATAAATATCGTGTTTAGGGTATTGGATAATTTGTATCAAGTTTTTGAGTTAGATTTCTTAATCAATAAACTTTGGGTGTTAGTCAAATATTGTTTCTTTGTTCCCGTTCATAACGAACCTCTAATTACTAGAGTCCTGACCTGACACTCTTTTTGAACCAAACTCCTTATTATCTGAACCCATGTTGAGCCCAAAACCTGTCCTAACCCGAGTCAAGTCTTGACCCGAAACTCGTCCTGAGCCAAAAATTGATCAAACCCGATCCGAACCGACAGTCGTTCCGTACCGAACCTGATCTTACCCGATGTCACCCCGACCAAAGGCGGCGGAACATGCGGGGGTGCAACGGATTGCCCAAAACACAAGACACTATTTAAAGTGACAATATTTAATTAACTCATTTAATTCATAAATCAATAAAAAACACATCTTGTTCAAAAAAAACAAATTGAATACAAGTAAACAAATATATTGTTCGTTTTGCTAATATACTAATAGTCTTGGTAACGTTTTTCGTCAAGTCATCGAGTCAACAAAGGTCAAACTTGTAACATTGCATAAAATAAAGTTTATCAACACAAAGGTTGGTGAGCAATTTCATAGTTTTTGAACAAATATGTATATAATAAGAAATTCCACAACCTGTATACAAAACAATAAATAAAAGCAACAATTTGGATAAATGAGATCGCTAAATAGCATACATTAGCGACGCCGTCTATAAGAGAATACCAAATAGATTCGGATTTTCAATGAGATCGTTAATAAGAATACATTAACGACACCGTGCTATAAGAGAATACCAGATAGTTCACGGATTTATGAATGAGATTGTTAATAAGAATACATTAACGACACCGTGCTATAAGAGAATACCAAATAGTTCAAGGATTTATGAATCAACCAACCAAAAGTGGTAAACACATAAGCATGTAAGCATAGAACACCAAATCGAGCATTTATTTAAGTAAAGTATAAAATAAATTTGTGGTGTAAGACTCAAGTATAAAGCATTTAGTTTGAATAAGTATGCAATATCATCCCCAAAACGAAAGATGGAAAACGGAGAATGAAAGTACTCACGTTCAAGAAATAAACTTGATCGGTAAAATGACGAATAACCGGAAAGATGAAGTTTAACGAGCAAGGCCTAAACGAAATAAAAGTCGTGTATTAGGAAGTTAGTCTAGGAAGTCTTTAAAATAATATAAATGATAATAAATGCAAACAATTTAAATTATAAGGTTTAAAAATGTAAATATTTAATAAATTGTAATACCAGTCTTTTTAAAATGTAAGTTTGCTTGGAACCAGGTTAAAGTATCTAACCCTTAATATTTACTCAACCTATGTTAAGTTATAATGTGGGTAAAAATGCAAGAGTGCAAGTCCCTATATAATATAGATACTAAAACGGGTTTTAACGAGTATTTCGGGTTGTTGGTTCGGATCTTGATAATTTGTCAAACCCAAAATCAACTTTCCAAAATAATGAATGTTATGAGATAACTCAATAAAACTTAATAAGACTTAACCAAGTATGTAGGTTTATTGTTTTAGAACTAACAACGCGCGTTAAGCGAGTGTTCGCTTTTGTCAGTCCAAACTTTGTTATGAGATCAAGTTGGATCCAACATTTCCAAGTACTTAAGTAAATAATTAAAATCAGTTTATAAAGTATTTTTAAAGATTTATACAAGTCTTGATATCTAAAAACACACTTGTGTGTCTTAAACGAGTGAAAATCGGTTTAGTTCGGTTTGGTTCGGTTTTCATCTCACATTAAGTTCATAGATGGTTTCCACATGCCCAATATCTAAGAACTTGTATAATAATGTACAAATGATAATACATTAAGTTTTACATGTAAAAAGTTAACAATAAAGTCTTTAAATGAAAGTTCGGTTTTTGGTTTGGATCTTGGTTCGGGTTAAGACCGAGGTAAGATTCTACAAACCCATAACCATAGAAATTTTAAAAAATGATTTTAGAAACTTAAATCTAACAATAAGCATGTTTAAAACAATTATTTAACAAAACTAGTAAACAAAGTTCGGTTTACGGTTTAGAGCTATTTACGGTTACCGAGGCTAGTCTCTACAAACCCATAACCATGGAACTTATAAAAATGATACACAAACTAAAATGAGCAGAATTTAAGCATGATTAATATGTTTAAACATGTTATATAATTATATATATATATCAAGGACCACGAAAGTCCTCCATGTAGCCTTGCCTTAAGTGGCCCGAAAATTAACCGGCCGAGGCCGGATAAGTAACCACCAAAGGTAAAAAGGGGTGTATATTATATATATGTTGTGCCATATGCTTCAAGTATTAATAAGACTAAACATACTAATTAAAATGAAAGATTATGGTCAGTTTGACTTTTGAAAGTCAAACTGCCAAGAATAATGAAAATAACCTTAAAACTCTTGAGAATTTGAGTGTAAAGATGAAGTGAGAGCAGGGATGAATGAAGGAAAGGGTCTTGTATTTATAGGACAAGGTTTGGAGGGTTAAAACCGGATTTTGGATAAAGGAACAAACAAGAAAACATGTTTCAGCAGGTTTGTCTGGTGCCACCATCGCGGTACGCGACCAGACTAGAGAGGGTGTCCCCCATCACGTGGAGCGATGAGGTGGGTGGTCAGGTGATTCAAACTTTGAAAATTGGCAGGTATTGCCCCCGGAGTTCGTTTTACGTGTTTTAACGCGTTTTAAGGACCAAAAAGGATTTTTGATACCCAACAAGTGAAAAACAATATTGTAACATAAAATTTATCATTTTGATTATCTCAAGGGTTTCAGTTTACAAAACAGGTCGGTTTGCGTAATAATATGAAACGAAAATACGATTGAGTCGAAATTGACGAATGACACACCCGAAGCCTATTCCGACCCGAAACCAAAAACTTTTTCCGACACGAAACCCGTTTCGCCCTAAAAGGCTAAAACCCATGTCAAGCCGAAACGTCCCAACCTGATCATGTCTTGACTCAAAACTTGTCTCGATCTAAACTTATCCAGGCCTAAAACCCATGTTAGGCCAAAACATTTCCCGACTCAGATTCATGTGAGTTGAAACCCATCCCGATCTCATCCGGACCCCGTTCCGACTCGAAACCTGACCTGAATCTCGCTCCAAGCTGAAACCCGTCCCGACTCGAAATTTCCTGAGCCGAAACCCGTCCTGGCCAAAACGATGTCCTGATCTGAACCCGTGTGGGCCGAAACCCATCCAGATCTAAAACCTGATTTAACTCGAACTCGTTCCGACCTAAAATTTGTTTCTACACGAATATTTATTTGAACATTCATTTGGAAAGTGCAGGATTATTAAATTCCATTAAACATATGATTTGATTTGAATTACTTTCAAATTCCATTTTTCCTTTACTATCCAATCAAACTCACCATGCTATGTGATTTAAATTCTAAGTTTCTTCAATTCCTACTAATTACACGAAATAAAAGCTCCCTTAGAGTTTGATCCATACTTGATAGGTATGCAATTCTTAATAAATATCAATAAAAGTTATAAATATAAAAAATTTTATGATTACTAAAATAGGTATGCCAATATGGTAGTAACCCACCCGGTAAGGCTTTTGAGCCTTGCATTTCAAACATGGGTGTGTAAGAACCCGAATTAACACACTTATAACAAAATTAAGTGATTAAACCGAATATATATAACCTAACCGTATTAAAAACCGATGGACCGATTAATAATTTTCTAAAAACCGGCAATTGTGGGTGGTTATGGTTAATAAGGTTTTCATAGCAGCCTAAAATGAACCGAACCAATTATATGTATATTTTTAATATTATAGATTAAATGTATTTTTTAATGCTATGTAATATACTAATATATATAAATGTGTAACAACACTTTTTTCCATGATAAACATTTTCAAGCTCAACTTTTCAGACCCACATAATGCCTAGTTATATTATTTCGTGTTATTTTTTGCTAGGCTCAAATTCACGGTTAAGCGACCCGTTATAACCTTTAAATCCGATTAACTAAAATCAGAATAACCAATCAGTTATGGTTATAATTATTGTTTTGGGCCAAAACTTAGCCATGGAAACCAGTACTCTTAAATGGGGGGTCTCAAGTTCAAACCCAGGGATAGATAAATTAGTTTGGAGTGGTATAGGAATAAAAGAAAAGAAGGGTAAATTGTTGTTAAAAGGATAATTATGAAAAAAAATACTCATTGCCTCTGTAATGACCTTCAAAATTATTCCCAAATAACCCAAACGCGTACAAAGATAATCAATATAAAGAAAATAAGATTTTCTTATTTTTATTTCTCTCGTATTACGCGACAAGTATTACCAAACCCATCACGATATGAAGCCTTATAATTATTCATAAACTGTGTAGGCTGTCATGCTACGCGACAAGCGAGTTCTTAACCCATCGTGCTATGCTAAGTGCAGGTCTAACAACCGTGACACCTTGTATGCCAGGTGACAGGCCACGTAGCATAGCTAGGGCTAACTCAACAAGAATATAAATCCATCGCTCAATGCGATGACCTTTCTTTGAGGCCGTCGCGTTACGTGACCGACTCCAAAGTCAGCTATAAAAGGGAGGTGATCAATGCGTTGTTTCGTGGTTCATATCTCGCTTTCCCCCTAGTTTTCTCTTATAAATAGAGTGTTGGTATAATACCAATAGTTACAACGATACCCTGTCCAAATGATCAAAACTCTCCTTGAACACGGTGATACTTTATGCCATCGTGTAAAATTTTCAATCTCGTGATTAACGTTAAAGATTTTAAGTTTATACTAATACATACTACATTGTATTAAATTAGGTGCTCAATACCAAGAAGCTCGTAATTTATAAACTTGCAAGGTGAGACGTTCGAATTTTTATACAACTCACATTATTGTGAGACGCTCACATTTCCAACACTGTCATTAAGGTGTTAGTATTTGTTTAACTCATGACAGAGTAAAACATTCCAAATGTTTTCGAACTGTTTTTATTACATTATGTGATTATATCTTTGTAGACTTATGTGATGGCTACTATTGGTATTGTGGAGTTTTGTATACAACACTTATATATATCGTTACTTATTGGATAAAGAGTTAGACAATAAGTAATATGACCACAGTCACATATACGGTCGTGTGACAAGTACCTTTCAGCAAATTTGTAAGTAGACAAATGTAAAAACATCTTACTGTTTCACTGTAAAAATGTGTAATTTTCAAATTAATGTACTCACCAGTGTTTTCCGTTAATCAAATGTTTATAAACATGTTTCAGGCAATGTTTTAAAAATTGTACGTACTGGTCGGTTGAACCGGATATACCAATTTTGTAAGGCAACCGGTATTTAGAGTCCAGTATTTTTGGGCGATTTGCTAGAACATTGTACTGTTGGTTATTTTTAAATACCGGTTTAAATCGGCAAACCGGTTCTAAATCCAAAAGATTTTTGTAATTTTTTAGGCCCGTATTTTATAAAAATAACTTTTAACATAGTGGATAAAATTGAAACGAGTAAACACGGTTAACGACGATGCGTTAATCAATCAATTTTGTATCATGCAAATCTAATGTTGGTTTATTTATATCTTTTGTAATTGAATAATTTCGTATACAAAGTACAAACTTTTTATCTGACTCGACCATTGTTCATGTGTGATATTTAGTTCAAGGTTGATGTTTATTAATGTACTTTTGGGTTATTTTTTGAGTTGAAATTATATCTATATGGAATTGTAAGGTAAATTATTTAACTCGGTTGAAACTCCGGGTACATTCTGATTCAACCAATTGTACCATTTTTAAACTAAATCTGGTACACGTAAAATGCCGGTTTTTAAGACATTGGTTTCATGTGACTTGTTATGAAAGAAACAAGAACAGTGCCATTGGACACCTCAACTTAAATAAATGATTTATCACCATTATAAAGTAATACATACCTTTTGTAAATTAGGGTTTAACCATATAAAATTTATGTTTATATATAATTGAGTTTTTTTTATCCAGTTTATAAAATAAAAATCATGGTATGTTAAACTCTGATAAATTTTCCTAACTACGACTTTGATGAATTATCCGCTGTCAAATATTTTAATCAACACCGATACCACTACTCGAGTTAGGGTTGTTCACGAACCGAACTGAGCCGAACCGAACCGAACGCGGGCTTGCTTATACTTGGTTTGGTTTGAAAGCAAGCCGAACCGAGCCGGTTGAGTTTTAAGAAACGAGCTATATGTTTATGCTTGAACTTGGTTTGGTTTGAAACCAAGCGACTTGGTTTTGCTTGGTTTCGTACAAAATTTTTACTTTTAAATTTTTAAAAGTAAAAAATATCATTAATGAAATATTTTCAACTCTAAAATGTTTAGATTTCCAACCCTAAAATGTTCAAAACTTAAGGTTAACAAAAAACCATATATAACACGAACAACTAAAGTTTAAAATTAAACTTTAAAGTTAACAAAAAATAGGGAAATTTCAAAAACTTAAAAGCATACATTATATATATATGTATGTATATATATTATAGGATGAGTAGCATTACATAACTGTTAAATTATTTAAGAATTTAAAGGAACCCTTGAAAACTAACGTGTTTTATAAAAAAATTTATATGTTTATGTTATTTGAATGTAGTTTTATCATTTTTTTATATCTATATGTACGATTACAATTTTGAAAATTAATTTTTATACATATCTATATTTTGTTTTACACCTATGTAAATTGTTAGTACATAAATTTTACACATATGTAAACTTGTGTTTAATATATGTAATCCAAATTTTTTATATAAAATATGATAAAAACTAATCTTAAATAATGTTAACATGTAAAAAAAATAAAAAAAAAAATGTTTTTTTGTTTAGAGTTCCTAAGAGTTCTTAACTTTTTTATAGTTCTTAAATGATAATAACCCATATATATATATATATATATATATATATATATATATATATATATATATATATATATATATATAGGGTGAGTATCATTACAGAACTGTTAAATTATTTAAGAACTTGAAGCAACCTTTGAAAACTAACGTTTTTTATAAATTCTTTTGTATGTTAATGTTCTTTGTGAGTAGTTTTATCATTATATATATATATCTACGATTACAATTTTGAAAATTAGTTTTTTTATACATATTTATGTTTTGTTTTACACCTATGTAAATTTGTTAGTACATAAATTTAACATATATGTAAACTTGTGATTAATATATGTAATAATTTTTTTATATAAAATATGATAAAACTACTCTCAAATAATGTTAATATAAAAAAAATTAAAAAATTGTTTGGTTGTTAAGGGTTCCTAAAAATTCTTAACTTTTTAAGAGTTCATAAATGATACCAACCCTATATATATATATAAATGATAAATAATAAATAAAAAATAACTCAAACAAAAACGAACTGAACCGAGCGAGGCTTTGCTCGTGCTTGGTTTGTTTCAAACCGGACCGAGTCGAATGACTCATTTCCAAACCGAGCCGAAATCAAACGAGCATTTTTTGAGCAATTTTCAAACGAACGACAAGCAGTTTAAACAACCCTAACTCGAGTTCGCAGCTTGCATCCGAGGTAAATGGTCAGGTGCTGTGACAACCTCTCACGTTGTTCAAGTCTGCCATGCAGAATAATGAAAATATTAATAAAAATATTAGACAAAAGTCTTTAAACTTAGAACCAACAATGATACATATTTATTTAATTATAAAAATGCATTAAAGACTAAGATGAAATACAAGGTCGTCTCCGAGATATTATATGTCTTGGTCGAATCGAAATAAAAAGGCATGTAAACTCTAACGAGTAACGAAATAATATAAGCAAAAAAAAGTTTTAGGCCTTATTTAAATGGTTTTTTGTTTGGTTTAAACAAAATATTTAAATGAGCTTACCTGGTTATAATTTAGGTTGTCTAAAAACTTTTTATATAAAAGTAAGCTTAAAAAATCTTTTTATATAAAAATAAGTTTAAAAATGTCTTAAGTGAGACTAGAACCTACAACCTTTTGGTTGGAAGTCGAACTCACTTACCACTAAACCAAGCCAGTTATTTTACAATTAAAATAAAACATTAAATACACATATTTCTTTTTTCATAAAAACATATTAAAAAAAAAACAATTGTGCCCTCAAAAATTAATTGCCCCCAGCCGATCGCCCATATTGTCCTATGCCCGAGCCAGCCCTGATGAAATATTTGATTTCATTTTAAATTGGTATAATATTAAGTATAGGCATAAATAGCAATAAAAATAAAATATTTACTAGTATAAAAAATAGTATAAAAGTGTTTTTGGTTTATTGGCGTTGTCTATAAAAGTTCACAGTTCGAAAAAAAAGTATAAAAAATAGTAAATCATGTTAAATGTTACTTTGAAATAATCAATTAAAATACTCCAATATATATATATATATATATATATATATATTAAACATCAAACTACAATAATCAATACTAAATTGAAATTAAAATAAAACTACTAATTAAGTTTTAACATTGAAATGTTAGATATAAAGTAAGTAAAAAAATACTATAGATCTTATTAAAAATATCAGTTGATAATAATATTTTTTATACAATTAAAAAACTCTAGTAATTAAACTACAAGACAAAACAAATTATCTAGGGTTTTTCAATTAATTCAAATAATAACTATCAATGAACAAATATTATTTTTTACATATAAAAAAATTATATACATGTGACATTGAGCATTGTGATTGGATTCTTAGACTTGAGAAGAGTTGACTCAAAGCAAAGCACATGTATTGATTTCACAATTATTTCCTGGAAATAGCAATCACATTTGACTTCATGTGTGAAAGATGGCTGCATCTCTTTATCTATAAATATACATCTAGACGCCACTCCAAATCTCAGATCACGATCCATTTGATCAATCGACTGTTTGCTAATAGTCGGGTTATCATAGTTTGTGTCTCGTAATGGTTAACGACAGCACCATGGACACGCATAATAATCAACCTTATAACGACAAGGTATCGTATCGTCTCCTCAACCATCAACTTTTATAAAAAATTGTGTCAGAATTTACCATGTTTACTCGAAGTTAACATGAATAACATGGTTGTCTTTCTGTTGATGTCTTTATATGATTAGAGTTGTCATATTAGTTTTTATGGCTATTTTGATTTTATTTGTCCTTGTTCTCTTCTTAACATGCCTTACTATTAACTTGATAATGAGTTGGTTGGTTTGAAGGGTGTACAAGACTACTTATATATTTATTCATATAATTGTAACTCAATCATCTAAACAAGTCAACCCACTTAGTGGGTTAATCTATTTGACTAAACAGGTTAAATGGGTCGAAATTTAATAGGTTATACATATTAGCCTTAGTTAGGCATGACACCTAAAATGATAGAAGTCAAGTTCGAGATTGGCTAATCTCCTTCTAAAACAAAATAACACTAAATGTAAAGATACTTGTTTTGATCAAATTGTTCATGTTCTCCATTAAAAACCAAATATGCCTTTTATAGGCTTACAAGAAACGTAAATATGCATGAAATAAGGAAGATAGGTTAGTGGCATAACTACCCACTAATACTTCTAGAAATTGAAACAACTAAAATAAAAGAGTTAACCAACTAATGCAAATAAACATGGGATTGACTAGAGAACATGGAGCCAATAGTTGTGCATCATGAAGGATCCGTATCATAAAATCTAATTATTTAGGTATCTGGTTTGTGTTTTGTAATAATAAACGTATTTAAAAAAAAATAGCATTAGACATAAGAAAGATTACGGCCCACCAAGATTTAGCATCACTATCATAACACCACCACAAAAATATATCAAAAGGTGCACACAACAACACACGCACACATATATGCACCCATATATGTATATTATTTATATTTATATTGGGGGTTGTAGTAAAGTTTAGAAAGAAAGGAGAAAAGATAACAAGAATGGGATGCCTACGGATCAAATTAAACTGGGTTTTCTGCTTAAACCGTAAATCAAACAATCAGTAACAGTTTCTAATTTTTGTAAACCAAAGCCAAATTGTTAAGAGTCAAAACCAAATCATAACAAACTGTTATTACGGTTTGATTTCATGGTTGGGTTACTTACAGAGTTTCATACGGATCTCATTGACCAACAAGTAACTAGTTGACGACAATATGTTGGTCAGCAAGTTACTTCTTGGTCAAAGAGACCCGGGCTAAAAGTAACCCAACCATGAATCAAATCAAACCGTAACAACGGTCTGGGTTGATTTGGTTTTGATTCTCAACAACTTGCCACTTAACTACAACCCTGTTATAAAAACCAACAAGTAGAATTTTAAAGAAAAAATTAACATAAATCTAAGACTATATAAACATTTTCTTGGTTTTGTTATATAAACAGGTTGACAACAGAACTGATAAGGAGAAAGCGATCGATGCGTGGCTTCCGATCACCTCATCCCGAAACGCAAAATGGTGGTACTCCGCGTTTCACAATGTTACCGCCATGGTAGGGGCCGGTGTTCTCAGTCTCCCGTATGCAATGTCGGAACTTGGATGGTTGGTTTCTTTTACCATGACCATTTTCAATTATTGTTATTACGTGTAAGACATTAAACACCAAACCAACCTATACCATATTTCAGGGGTCCAGGTGTTACAGTTCTAGTTATATCATGGATTATAACTCTATACACATTATGGCAAATGGTGGAGATGCACGAAATGGTACCTGGGAAACGGTTTGATAGGTACCACGAGCTTGGGCAGCACGCTTTTGGGGAAAAACTCGGTCTATATATTGTGGTTCCACAACAGTTGGTTGTAGAAGTTAGTGTAAACATTGTTTATATGGTGACTGGAGGGAAATCATTGCATAAGTTTCATGAACTAGTTTGCAAAGATAAACATAACTGCAAAGACATCAAACTTACATACTTTATTATGATCTTTGCTTCTGTGCATTTTGTTCTGTCACATCTCCCCAATTTCAACTCCATATCTGGGGTTTCGTTGGCTGCAGCCGTCATGTCTCTCAGGTAATTCCAATCATCAACTTCAATCTAAGCCTGGGCCTAAAATAAACCCGTTTAATAAGCATGCCAAGCCTGAGCTTCATGTATCGAGCTTGATTTGGCTTATGTGTCCGAACCAGCCCATTAGTTGCATAAACATCATAATTTTGTTTATTTTAATATAAAATATATATTACATAATTTATTGATAAAAATGGGTAAATATAAACTTTACGTAAATAGAGAACTTTAAGGTAACATTTAAGTTTTAGTAAAAAAAATGGGTAAATGGTCATTTCCGTATTATTTTAATTAAATGGGTATAGCTATTTTAACTTTTTAAGGATATATATGATATTTTAAATTTCGATTGGATATTCACTATATCTAAAAAGTTTACAATAACATATATATGTAAATCTCTCTAAATAATAACCAAGCCTAGCCCAAACTTGAAATGTTCTCATGAGCCGAGCTCAGGCTCAGGTTGGTAATTTACGCCCGTACTAAACCGTAACACTACTCTTGGAATCCAGTTACTCCACTATTGCATGGTCGGCCGCAGTGAAAAAGGGCGTACAACCAGACGTGCAATACGGATACAAACCTAAGAGCGCGGTTGGCACGGTGTTCAACTTCTTTAGTGCACTAGGTGACGTGGCATTCGCTTACGCGGGTCACAATGTGGTGTTGGAAATCCAAGCCACAATACCATCAACGCCGGGAAAGCCATCAAAGGGCCCTATGTGGAAAGGTGTGATTGTTGCCTACATAGTCGTTGCCTTATGCTATTTCCCGGTTGCTCTTATTGGATATTGGATGTATGGAAACGCGGTTTCGGACAATATTCTTATTAGTTTGAATAAGCCAACTTGGCTAATCGCGATGGCTAATATTTTCGTTGTGATTCACGTTATTGGTAGTTACCAGGTGAGAAGTAGTTAAAGCTAGCTAGTAGTGAAACGTGTTATATTAACTATTTTTATAAATATTCTTTGAAATATTATTATTTGGTTTGTAGATCTATGCAATGCCGGTCTTTGATATGATTGAAACAGTGTTGGTGAAGAAGTTGAAGTTTACTCCTAGCTTCATGCTTCGGTTTATCACAAGGAATCTATATGTTGGTAAGCACACCAGATTATCATATAATGGGCAAAACACTCATCTCCATTTTTGAAAAGGTGTTCATTATGATTTATGAGATGTTCTATGCTTAAAAAACTATGGTTGGGAATTTCCCACACAGCACAAATCTACATGATATCTGTAGGTTTGGGTTTGGTCTAAACGAGTTCGGGGTAATTTCAGGTTGACCTTAGGAACACGTTTAGCTAAATGCGCAGTGTTCGTGTTAAATCAACGGGTTCACGTGTGTTTAACCCATTCATTTTTTTATTATTTTAAATGTGTTTTGCATAATATTTAACCTATTTGGCTATTTATTATACCAAAAATTAATTGACATGGTTTAAACATAAATGCTTTAAAAGTAAAAGTAATATGTAGGTTTAGAGTTGTAAAGTATTAAAATTTAAGGAATATTGGATTTTAATAATTCTTATTAAATGGTATTGGTCGATAATAATTCCTATTCAAAAAAGTTGGTCTCCAATGGTCCCCCGTTAAAATTGATTTAACGGCGTTATAGTTTTTCTGAATTTCAAACCAATGTTTTAGGGTTTTTGATCGTTAGGAGGATACGAGTCGATTGGTGTAAAACTTAGTTCAAAACAGTGCTTCAAAATGACGAAACAATACTTCAATTCGGGTGTTTGAACTTACAATTAACCAAATTCAAGTCGTTTGGATCATTGTTTGAAGCTAAGTTTTATATCATTCGACTCGCATCTTTCTTCCGATTAATAGCCCTAAAAAGTTAGTTTGAAATTCGGGAAAAAACAAAACGTCGTTAAGTCCTTTTTAACGAGGGGCCATTGGGGGCCAACTTTTTTGAATTGGACCGCCAGTGGCGCTAAAATGAATATAGATTATTATTGGCCAATATCATTCAATATGGATTATTAAAATCCAATTTAAAATGCAGCAAAAACTATTTTTTTGGTTAAAATGGACATGCCTATGTCAACCCACAAATACATTATTGGCTTGGGTCCATGGGCGTAACACGATTTTTGGGTTTGTTTAAAATTTTCAAGTCTGTGTCACGACCCATTCTGAAGTCCTATAAAAACAGAGTTTGTGTGACCTTTAAGTCATTTGTCTCGTTCCCATTTGCCCCGAGTGAGATAAAACACAGTCCTAATCAAACCCATTTGTTAATAAACAGGCCAGGATTGTCACATCCAAATTTGTAGGATTTAAGCCAACCTATTAACGTATTTGTTCACTTTCAGCATTAACAATGTTCATAGCCATTTGCTTCCCGTTCTTCGGGGGCTTACTTGGATTCTTTGGAGGTTTTGCATTCGCCCCGACAACATACTTCGTAAGCACAACTTCATATTTTCCTAATATTCTTTATATAAATGTATAAACACTTGATTTATGGTTCTAATATTGTTCCTTTCTGTTCAGTTGCCTTGCATAATGTGGCTGTCCATAGTTAAACCAAGAAAGTGGAGCTTATCTTGGATTACCAATTGGGTATGTAACTAACTAATAACCATTTTATCACTTAACATCCAAAAGAAACATTCTTGGTGCATATTGGTCATTTATTAAACCTCATTTATTGAATTTCAGATATGTATTATACTTGGAGTTGCTTTGATGATTGTATCACCTATTGGCGGGTTAAGATCGATTATTGTTCAAGCCAAAACATATGAGTTTTTCTCATAAGCATCAAGTTGCGGGCTCGTGTGTAGGATTTAGCCAAAAATATATGTGGGAAAACCCAAGTTGATATTAAAAGCCATCCGGGAATTGTTACGTCTGAAAAGAGCGTCCGTACGAAAGAAAGTGGCTTCAAAGAAAATATCAACAGAGATTTCATCTTTGTTATCTATAATTTTTATATATGTGAAGTTATTTTGTGTGCATATGTTTATACATATTTCTACTTGTATTTGTAGATGTGAATTGTACCCCAAATATATTTGCTACTTATATACTATAGAAGAATAAAGCTAGTGTCTTGATCAGCTTCTTGTTTAAACTTTAAAAAAAATAATTTTTATTTAGAGTAAATTACATTTTTTTGGTCCTTTAAGTATATATCGACTTACTGGTCGCGTCCATATATAAACTAGGATAATTACAAACAAAAAAAACATTATATATTTGAAAAGTTATAAAGCATTACGTCATTTTCACTAATTGACGTTAACTTTATTTGTTAATAGGGTTTGAGATGACCGATGAACGCTTAATAGTAAAAAATAAATAAAACAAACTAAACTCCTAAACAACCATATATAATAAATTAAGAAATGTTGATTGGGCCCCACCATTCTTGCATCTCCCCACCACCCAACCTGTTTTGGGGGTGTTTGGTTAACAGAATCGCCTAAATGTTATTAAAATTGCTACTTCTAGCTAAAGATGTAAATTGGGCCTGGTTAAGAATTGGCTGCATATGATAATAAACATAAGAAACATCTGCTAAAAATGATTTTATTTCAGCAATACCAATGTTACACACTTACACAATGCAGTCTTTTATGGTATATGACAAAAACATTTGCTTTGTATGCATCTAATACTAATTCAAATGTTTCTAAAATATAACATCATATTCATCTTTCCCTTTCATGTCCAATGTATACGCACACGACATTTGGCGTTTACATAAAAGACATCAAATGTAGTTTCCAAAGATATGTTTGATTAAGATCCTTAAGACCTTATAGTTTATAACAAACAGCCTGCTAATTGCTACATACAGAATATACAGCCGGCAAATCGTCTTATATGAACAGATATTTCAAGCAGCCTAGTACTTATATAACTGCATCTACCGCTCCTGTTTTCTGTTTCATAATCCCGGGATATCATCTTTGTTGCAAAGAGCATGGGAACTCAGTATTCAGACGATGCTAAGTCGACCGTTGACCTAAAGAGTCAAACAGAAGATACACCTAATGTTGTAAGTATCTTATTAAATGTTAAGCTAAGTTAGATTATTAAAGATGTAGCATAACAGAAAACAAAATATGTTGTTTGTGTAATAATATTGTGTCCATAATTATGTGACAACAGGATTTAAGGACAGCAGAGCAAAAGGCCATAGATGATTGGCTTCCAATTACTTCATCAAGAAATGCAAAATGGTATTATGCGGCTTTTCACAATGTAACCGCCATGGTTGGAGCTGGAGTTTTAAGTCTTCCGTATGCCATGTCGAATCTTGGATGGTAATACTTCTACAATAATAAAATAATAAATATAACCCAAATATTATTTGTACTAAAAAGGAAAATTACCTACGGAAATACAAAATCAATCTGATTACATGTAGAAAACTTGCAAGATTCTCGATCGGAGCATGTAACATCATAACTAAACATTTTTATTTTGGGTAAAAGTGAGAACCTGTTATCAGAAAATTCACTGAACCATCAATAATCAAGCTAACCAATGAGATTAGATAAACTATGGCCTTCAAGGGGTTAAAGGTTGAAAATCAAATCAAAAATTCGGTTTTTGGATTTTTGAAAACCGATTGGTTTTAGTTATTTTGGTTTTTGGTTTCTACAATGAGTTTGGTTTAGTTCGGCTTCAATTTTTCACTTTTACTATTTGAACATGAAAATTTTGAGCCAGAAAAAATGGCCCAAAATAATAAATTTGGGTCTAAAACTTTTTATTGAAAATTAATATTAATTTATTATTACACATTTAGACATAAAACTTTTTTGCCACACCCTTGATTTGTTTCTTGTAAATTACTTGTTGGTTTTTTGGGTTAGGTTCATTATTTTGATTTGGTTCAGGTTTTAGTTATAACAATCTCAAAACTGAACCAAAATCTCACTTATTCAAAAAGCATAAAACCAAAACATTTGTTTTTTTTAACTAGTTCGGTTATGTCGATTATTCCAGTTACACTTACTTCGGTTTCATGCAAATCCATTATTTGTCATAACAAACGTTGATCAGAGGATGCCGTAAAAGAACAAACTTTATAATATATATATATATATATATATATATCACTAGAAAATAATATAAACATAAATTTTTATTTTCAAATGCTAACAGGAGACTTTGATGTTGAAAACAGGGGACCTGGTGTGGTGATACTAATTCTATAATGGGTAATAACCTTGTACACACTCTGGCAAATGGTAGAAATGCACGAAATGGTACCAGGAAAACGGTTCGACCGGTACCATGAACTCGGACAAGAAGCATTTGGTGAAAAACTAGGTTTATATATTGTGGTCCCCCAACAATTGATTTGTGAAGTGGGTGTGAACATAGTTTATATGGTCACAGGAGGAACGTCCTTGAAAAAGGTTCATGAAACTGTCTGTGAAGATTGTAAAAAGATCAAAACAACTCGGTTTTTCCATTTTAGGTTGCCCGATCCATTTCAATGTTTGAGAAATTTTATCGAGCTTATCGAGTTAATTTATTGTTATAATAGTATTCTTAATTATTTATATATTATATACTTAAAACATACAATAGATGGCAAATATAACCCAAACAAGAACTATCATCCCATTATGTTTCCACCTTCATTCTTCAAGGGCTAAACTGCAATTATTACAATTTTAATACTTTATTATACTAAACAAGTGACCCATTAACCCTTTAACCCGACCCATTTAGCCAACCGCGACCCGTTTAGTTTGTTTGCACCACAACTATCGTCGTAAAATAGGAAATTAATCATATGCCTTGATCCTCTTTCCATATCCGACCTAACCGAAGTCTTTGATTAGGAAAAGAATCAAAAATTGATATGTATTGCTATTATAAAGAAAGCCCACCTTATAGACGAATCAAATCAATATATATGTTTGTTATTAATTCAATTAATTTGGTACAAACCTTTGTTTCTGCCTCGCGACTATAAACCCCAAGATTAATTTTGATATACAACTCGCAATCGATCAAACTTGTTCGTCCTTTGAGCCGACGCCACCTCGTTCCCATTATACATGTTAACGAACTCAATAATTCAATTAAACACGCATACAACCTCCTTATATCAGCAAAATCATTTCCCCTGTGTCTGATTTCATTAATACAACTTGATTAGGGCTGGATTGATCGTATTCAGGCCGCCAGTTATACGTCCAGATAAGCCATCATACATTGTCATTAGAGGTAATCGTTTGGTGTATTGTAAACGTCTATATTCAGTTAACCTTAACCCTAATACCGATTGATCAATCGCATAACAGTATAACTGTAAGGCCCCGTTACCGGTAACCCTACTTTCGTGTTGGATTTACTCATAAACACAGTTCTAACTATCAGAGTTGATTAAAACATTTACGCGGAAAATAAAACGTTCATAAAACATTACAATATTTCACAACTTGTCCCAAAACATCCCTTGTCTTCCACATTAAAACATTAAAATTAAAACATCGTAAGTCTTCAGATGCCAGACTCCTGTTCAGTGCCATGTGTCTCCTCAAGCGAGCTGCCTCATCCTACTCACCTGCGTGCATACTAAAAGTCAGCTACGCTGAGTGAGTTCTAGTTAATCACATAATCATACAATACCTTCTTACATTTCATACTTAATCTCTTAACTTTCTTTCATATACACCTAAGTGCTCTTACCTTCATTTTTACTTTCTTACTTTCTTTACATACATAATCATACGTTCATTTTTACCTTCATACTTTCCTTACATACATAATCATACTTTTTAAAGAGCCTTTCGCCCTATAACCTCACAGATATTATAAGGGTCTGGTCCCTTGTTTTCGAATATTAGAAGGGTTCGATTCCCTAACATCACAGATATTATAAGGGTCCGGTCCCTATCATCACAGATATTATAAGGGTCTGGTCCCTAGTTTTCGAATATTAGAAGGGTTCGATTCCCTAACATCACAGATATTATAAGGGTCTGGTCCCTATCATCACAGATATTATAAGGGTCTGGTCCCTAGTTTTCGAATATTAGAAGGGTTCGATTCCCTAACATCACAGATATTATAAGGGTCTGGTCCCTATCATCACAGATATTATAAGGGTCTGGTCCCTAGTTTTCGAATATTAGAAGGGTTTGATTCCCACTTCGTTACCATACAACCATACATCATACCTCAATTATTATTAGGGCTCGGTACCCTTTTCGTAACCATACAACCATACATCATACCTCGAGTATTATTAGGGTTCGGTACCCTTTTCGTAACCATACAACCATACGTTATCATTTCTTTCTTCTATTATCACTACCATGCTCATATACATAACATACATAACATTCTTACCTATACCTAGCGTTACAACCTGACAGTACGTGCAATATCCGAAGATCGTTCACGTACCATCAAGCAATCATTCTTACATAACACATATATCACATAGGGCATACACTTATCACTTAGGATAAATGTATTAACAACACATCAAGTATGCACACAGCCCCGAAAACATAACAAGGAATGGGGCTAGAAACTCACCTGAACACGGTTACGTTCACCGTTAATCGTAATCCCTTTCTTCAGTTGTGCACGGCTGACTGTATAACAAGTATACGTATCAATTAACTATCACTTCTCATAATGTATTTCTATCTTTATATGACCCACAACGAACGGGGGTCCGGGGGCAGCGCCCCTGGCAGCGGGGTCTAGGGGCGGCAGCCCCTAGCAGGGTCCAAGGGGCAGAGCCCCTGGCTGGGGTCGAGCTATTTCCAAGGGGCAGTTATTTCCATTAACTGTCTTAACACATTTTTCATTAGGTTTTTAATTTATTTTCTAATCGAACTTGGCTTTAGGCAAAGTTAAACCTCAGGCGAACTTAGCTTTAGGCGAAGTTAAACCTCAGGCGAACTTAGCTTTAGGCGAAGTTAAACCTCAGGCGAACTTAGCTTTAGGCGAAGTTAAACCTCAGGCGAACTTGTCATCAGGCGAACTTAAACCTCAGGCGAACTTGTCATCAGGCGAACTTAGCTTGCAGGCGAAGTTCATCGCTTGAAGGCGAAGTTGCCCAGATGAAGGCGAAGTTGCCCAGATGAAGGCGAAGTTGTCCAGACAGCCTGCTGTTTGGTTTCTGTCCAACATTTCGAGCGATTTTAACACCCCCGCTATGGTTCAATATCACCCACTACGCTTCCCGACCATTTCCGGTCACTTAACACTAAAAAGCTTGGATCTTTAAACTTAAAAGTTCAAGAATCTTACCTTTTTGAGCTTGTTGGATCTTGTTTCCTTGCTTAATCACAACCAACCGCTCTCTCTTCTCTCTCGGATCTCGGCCGCCGGTCGGCTTGTGTATGGGGTGTGTGTGTGTTTTGGAAGTGTGAAGGAATAGATGTAAATGAAGATATTTTTGGGTTTAGGGGATATTTATATCCCTTAAATCCCATTCCCATTTAACCCATCTCAATTAATCCAAGTCCCTGATCCGCTCCTACCCGATATTAATAATTAAAAACGCGAAATCACTAACATAACTTTCTTTATTCAACATTATAAATTTTAGGATGTTACAAGTCTTCCCCCCTTAAAGAGGTTTCGTCCCCGAAACCTAACTATTACATAAACAAACTAGGGTAAAACTTGCGCATCTCATCCTCGGCTTCCCAAGTAGCATCTGATCCCTTACGGTGTTTCCATATCACTGTTACCAAAGGTATAATCTTGTGACGAAGCTGCTTCTCCTTGCGGTCAACGATCGCTATCGGTTGCTCGATGTAGTTCAATTGTTCATCAACCTCAATGTCCATCAATGGCACGTGAGACGTGTCATCAGCTAGACACTTCCTCAGATGAGAAACATGGAAGGTTGAATGAATTCCTTTTAACTCATCGGGTAAATCCAGTTTATAAGCTACTTCACCCACACGTTTTACAACCTTGAACGGTCCAATGTACCTCGGACTCAACTTTCCTCTTTTCCTAAAACGGATAATCCCCTTCCAAGGCGAGACCTAGAGCATCACATTGTCACCAACGTTAAACTCAATTGGTCGTCGCCGCTTATCTGCATAAGACTTTTGTCTGTCTTGCGCGGCTTTCATTCTTGCTTTGATCTGATCGAACTTTGAAGACGTTTCTTGAACCACTTCTAGGCTTCCCATTTCCTTCTGACCAATCTCACCCCAACACACCGGGGTTCTACATCGTCTACCGTACAGTATCTCAAACGGTGGCATACCAATACTTGAATGGTAACTGTTGTTATAGGAGAACTCTGCCAGATGCAGATGATCATCCCAACTTCCACCAAAATCTAAAACACAAGCACGTAGCATATCCTCAAGGGTTTGGATCGTCCGTTCAGACTGTCCATCGGTTTGAGGATGATACGCCGTACCGATGTTCAACCTCGTCCCCATAGCTTCATGGAATTTCTTCCAGAACCTCGAAGTAAACCGTGTATCCCTATCAGACACGATCGATAACGGTACTCCATGCTTGGTTACCACTTCCTTGATGAACAAGCTTGCTAACGTTTCTGACGAGATGGCCTCTCGTATGGGCAGAAAGTGAGCACTCTTGGTCAAACGGTCCACAATCACCCAGATGGTATCATGTTGCTTAGCTGTACGAGGTAGCTTAGTTATGAAATCCATGGTGATGTGTTCCCATTTCCACTCAGGTATCTCTAGCGATTGCATCTTCCCATAAGGCTTTTGGTGCTCGGCCTTGACTTGTAAGCAAGTTAAGCACTTACTAACATAATCCACTACATCATTCTTCATTCCTGGCCACCAGTAATCTCTTTTCAGGTCTTGGTACATCTTTGTAGCTCCAGGATGGATTGAGTACCTTGACTTATGAGCTTCATCTAAGATTCGACTTCTAAGATCACCATGGCGTGGAATCCACATACGGTCAAATCTAGTTTTAACTCCATGAGTGTTTTCCATCAACTCATCTTGCTGGCCATAAATCCTTTCTTTCTTTACTAACCCTTCGTCTACTAACACTTCTGACTGCACTTTGATGATTTCTTCAAAAAGACTTGAGTTCATGATCAACTTATATGACTTCACTGTTGCAAGGACTTCCTCATTCTTACGACTTAACGCATCAGCGACCACGTTAGCTTTACAGGGGTAATACCTAATCTCACAGTCGTAATCCTTTATCAATTCTAACCATCTTCTCTGCCTCATGTTCAGTTCTTTCTGTTCGAAGAAGTACTTTAAACTCTTATGATCGGTATAGAGAGTACACTTAGTACCGTACAGATAATTCCTCCATATCTTAAGAGCATGCACTACAGCTGCTAACTCCAGATCATGCGTCGGATAAGTACTTTCATGGACCTTCAACTGTCTAGACGCGTAAGCTATCACCTTCCCCCGTTATATCAACACGCAACCTAACCCTTGATGCGAGGCATCAGCACAAACAACGAAATCCTCGTCGCCATCGGGCAAAGTAAGGATTGGAGCTTGCGTGAGCCTCTTCTTCAATTCTTCAAAGGCTTCTTCCTGAAACTTTCCCCAACTGAATACTATCGACTTTCGGGTCATACCGGTCAGCGGTGCGGCTATCTTGGAGAAACCTTCGATGAATCTCCTATAGTAGCCAGCTAACCCTAGGAAACTTCGTATATCAGTCGGATTCTGCGGAGTCTTCCAATTCGTTATCACTTCAATCTTAGCTGGGTCCACGGTAATCCCTTCAGGATTAATCACGTGACCTAAAAATTGCACTTCTCTTAACCAGAACGCGCACTTCGAAAACTTGGCATACAACTTCTCTTTCTTCAGAGTCTCCAGTACCTCTCTCAGATGCTCAGCATGTTCAGACTCGCTCTTTGAATAAACCAATATATCATCGATGAAGACGATAACCGACTTATCCAACATCGGTCGACACACCCTATTCATCATGTCCATAAATGCTGCAGGAGCATTGGTTAGACCGAATGACATTACGAGGAACTCGTAGTGTCCATACCGCGTTCGGAACGCTGTCTTAGGGATGTCTGCCTCTTTCACCTTCAGCTGATGGTAGCCTGATCTGAGATCTATTCGTGAGAACCAACTTGAACCTTGTAGTTGGTCAAACAGATCATCAATCCTTGGCAACGGATATTTATTCTTTACCGTCAGCTTATTCAACTCACGATAATCTATGCACATTCTCATACTTCCATCCTTCTTCTTCACGAACAAAACTGGTGTGCCCCACGGGGAAACACTCGGTCTTATGAAACCTTTGTCGAGGAGTTCTTGCAGTTGTGACATCAATTCTTTCATCTCGGACGGTGCTAGACGGTAAGGCGCTTTCGCGACAGGTTGGGCTCCTGGTATTAAATCTATCTGAAATTCTATCTCTCGCTCTGGTGGCAACCCCGGAAGATCCTCAGGGAATACTTCTGGGTAGTCGGGCACAATAGGAACATCTTTCATTTCTTTCGTCTCGGCCGTAGCGTTGACGACATACGCCAGGTAGGCACAACACCCTCGCCTTAGCAAACCCTCGGCTTTCATCATCGAAATGACATTAAGCCCAGAACTTTCCTTATCACCATAGACCGTTACCGCGCTACCATCCAATGACTTTAACCTTATAATCCTACTCTTACATACTATCTGAGCCTCAAACTCAGACAACCAATCCATACCCAAAACCACATCGAACCCTCCCAAGGTCAAAACGTACAAGGTAATCGGGAACTCATGTCCTTCCAATTCTATCTTACAATTCTTAACCACTTTTGTTATTTTAACCGAAGTGTCACTGGCGGTTTCCACCGCAAAAGTTTCAGACACTCGGCAACATTTCATTTTAGCTAGTTTACTAAATGGTGTGGCTACGAAACTTTTGTTTGCGCCCGAATCAAATAATACAGAAGCGGAAACACCGTTCACTAAAAATGTACCTGTGACGACATCCGGAATCTGCTTGGCTTGCTCTTGGGTCAGCGTGTAGGCTCTAGTTCTTGGCCTAGCTTGATCGGCATCCTTCCTCCCACTACCTCCAGCTTCACCATCTGTGCACTCTCTCGCCATGTGGCCTGGCTTGCCACATTTGTAACATGCTGGCTTTGCACTGTACTCATTGGCATAATGCCCCACCTTCCCACACTTGTAACACACATTAGACCCCATCCGGCATTCCCCACCGTGGGCCTTTCCACATTTGAGACAAACACCAGGACTTTTACTCCACTTGCACTCACCACCATGCATCTTTCCGCAGGTCTTACACGATCTCTTCTCCCACACTCTCTGCTTCTTATCTTTGGGGTTCCATAACTGGGTACCGGGTCGTTTAGCAGGAGCGGCCCATTTCTTCTCCTTCTTCTCGTCTTCCACCACCACATCATCCGCAGTCAGGTCTGTATAGACCATTTCTGCGAGTTCGACAGCAGAATCGAAAGTAGTAGGTTTACTTGTCCTGACTAACATGCGGACTCTCTGGGGTAATCTTCTCACATAACACTTGATTCTCTTAGCCTCAGTGTTGACCATATCGGGTACTAGCCTAGACATTCGATTGAACTCGGTAGTGTACTCACGATGTGTCATTGTCCCAGCTTTCAAGTTCAGGAACTTCATCTCCGCCTTTTCAACCTCGGCGTCAGCACAGAACTTCTTCATTACTAACTCCTTCAGATCTTCCCACCTCGTCTCTTTGATCTCTTCTCGGGTCTTTCTTTGCTCCACACTCTCCCACCAATACATAGCCTCATCCTCGAATGATTGAGTAGCATAACCTACCGCTTGATCGGGACGGCACTCGCTAATGCGGATAACCTTATCCATGGCGGTTATCCACTGAAGAGTAGCGATCGCGTCTCCTAAACCAGTCAGCTTCGGCGGGTCGCATCCTTTGAAGGACTTATAGCTGCACCCACCTTGGCCTCTTCTCCTGTCATCGACTTCCACAGACTTATCCTCACTCGAGGTCCTTCTTTCTCCTTCCCCATCCTTTCTACCATCACCACCCGCCCTTTCAGCAGTTCGTTCACGGCTTCCAGCAGATCCTTCGGGATTCAGGTTCTTCACAGCAGCAACCACAGCTTGAACAATGGCTGCTTGAACTGCAGGGCTAAGTTGAACTTCCTCGTTGTTTCCCGGGCTTCTTCCCGCTGCGCTTCCTTCAACTTCGGTGTTGGAAGCGGTCTCAACCGAAGGTTGCCGGACACGACGAGGCCTGCCACGTCGTCCAGTGCGACCTCTAGCTCCAACAATGTCTCCAGCTCCAGTCATCGTATTCTAAAAGGGAAAACACAAACATCATCACTCAAGGAACTATTTAGTACAAGGATAGCAAGGCTAACAGGTAATAACAGTGGCCAGTTGTGATTAGCTGATCAAGTTACTTTCCGTGTCCTATACACTTCCCTTTATGAGTCCATTTGTGCTGGTTCTACTTAAACAGTTTGTCAAATCAAACAATCAATTATTCCTATCCCTGTCGTTCACGTATCTTTTCTTTCCCATTAACATATATCATTTAATCATACCATTTACCTTTACTGATCTTGCTTGAGCGACACATGGCATTCTTGAACCGGCATCTTCTTTCTTTTCTTACTTAAATCCCATTCTCTGTTCGAGTCTAAGCATGTAGGATGCTTAAATCTCTCGAACTTATGCTCTGATACCAACTTGTAAGGCCCCGTTACCGGTAACCCTACTTTCGTGTTGGATTTACTCATAAACACAGTTCTAACTATCAGAGTTGATTAAAACATTTACGCGGAAAATAAAACGTTCATAAAACATTACAATATTTCACAACTTGTCCCAAAACATCCCTTGTCTTCCACATTAAAACATTAAAATTAAAACATCGTAAGTCTTCAGATGCCAGACTCCTGTTCAGTGCCATGTGTCTCCTCAAGCGAGCTGCCTCATCCTACTCACCTGCGTGCATACTAAAAGTCAGCTACGCTGAGTGAGTTCTAGTTAATCACATAATCATACAATACCTTCTTACATTTCATACTTAATCTCTTAACTTTCTTTCATATACACCTAAGTGCTCTTACCTTCATTTTTACTTTCTTACTTTCTTTACATACATAATCATACGTTCATTTTTACCTTCATACTTTCCTTACATACATAATCATACTTTTTAAAGAGCCTTTCGCCCTATAACCTCACAGATATTATAAGGGTCTGGTCCCTTGTTTTCGAATATTAGAAGGGTTCGATTCCCTAACATCACAGATATTATAAGGGTCCGGTCCCTATCATCACAGATATTATAAGGGTCTGGTCCCTAGTTTTCGAATATTAGAAGGGTTCGATTCCCTAACATCACAGATATTATAAGGGTCTGGTCCCTATCATCACAGATATTATAAGGGTCTGGTCCCTAGTTTTCGAATATTAGAAGGGTTCGATTCCCTAACATCACAGATATTATAAGGGTCTGGTCCCTATCATCACAGATATTATAAGGGTCTGGTCCCTAGTTTTCGAATATTAGAAGGGTTTGATTCCCACTTCGTTACCATACAACCATACATCATACCTCAATTATTATTAGGGCTCGGTACCCTTTTCGTAACCATACAACCATACATCATACCTCGAGTATTATTAGGGTTCGGTACCCTTTTCGTAACCATACAACCATACGTTATCATTTCTTTCTTCTATTATCACTACCATGCTCATATACATAACATACATAACATTCTTACCTATACCTAGCGTTACAACCTGACAGTACGTGCAATATCCGAAGATCGTTCACGTACCATCAAGCAATCATTCTTACATAACACATATATCACATAGGGCATACACTTATCACTTAGGATAAATGTATTAACAACACATCAAGTATGCACACAGCCCCGAAAACATAACAAGGAATGGGGCTAGAAACTCACCTGAACACGGTTACGTTCACCGTTAATCGTAATCCCTTTCTTCAGTTGTGCACGGCTGACTGTATAACAAGTATACGTATCAATTAACTATCACTTCTCATAATGTATTTCTATCTTTATATGACCCACAACGAACGGGGGTCCGGGGGCAGCGCCCCTGGCAGCGGGGTCTAGGGGCGGCAGCCCCTAGCAGGGTCCAAGGGGCAGAGCCCCTGGCTGGGGTCGAGCTATTTCCAAGGGGCAGTTATTTCCATTAACTGTCTTAACACATTTTTCATTAGGTTTTTAATTTATTTTATAATCGAACTTGGCTTTAGGCGAAGTTAAACCTTTGGCGAACTTAGCTTTAGGCGAAGTTAAACCTCAGGCGAACTTAGCTTTAGGCGAAGTTAAACCTCAGGCGAACTTAGCTTTAGGCGAAGTTAAACCTCAGGCGAACTTAGCTTTAGGCGAAGTTAAACCTCAGGCGAACTTAGCTTTAGGCGAAGTTAAACCTTAGGCGAACTTAGCTTTAGGCGAAGTTAAACCTCAGGCGAACTTGTCATCAGGCGAACTTAAACCTCAGGCGAACTTGTCATCAGGCGAACTTAGCTTGCAGGCGAAGTTCATCAGGCGAACTTAGCTTGCAGGCGAAGTTCATCGCTTGAAGGCGAAGTTGCCCAGATGAAGACGAAGTTGTCCAGACAGCCTGCTGTTTGGTTTCTGTCCAACATTTCGAGCGATTTTAACACCCCAACTATGGTTCAATATCACCCACTACGCTTCCCGACCATTTCCGGTCACTTAACACTAAAAAGCTTGGATCTTTAAACTTCAAAGTTCAAGAATCTTACCTTTTTGAGCTTGTTGGATCTTGTTTCTTGCTTAATCACAACCAACCGCTCTCTCTTCTCTCTCGGATCTCGGCCGCCGGTCGGCTTGTGTATGGGGTGTGTGTGTGTTTTGGAAGTGTGAAGGAATAGATGTAAATGAAGATATTTTTGGGTTTTGGGGATATTTATATCCCTTAAATCCCATTCTCATTTAACCCATCTCAATTAATCCAAGTCCCTGATCCGCTCCTACCCGATATTAATAATTAAAAACGCGAAATCACTAACATAACTTTCTTTATTCAACATTATAAATTTTAGGATGTTACAATAACGGATTGTAAAACCTAGGGTTTATAATTAATTTGGGGCTAAATATTGAGATCTGTGTATAAGGAATCGTTTTTGCTTATTATCCAACTATCATGTTAGAACAGCTGGTTTGTTGTGCGTATGATTACACACCGAGCCGGCCAGTGGCGTAGGTTCGAGCCCTGGCCAGCCCAGTTTTGCTTCTTCATTTTGTCATTTTTGTTTTAAAGGTTTTAAACAAATTAAAAACCATTATAATTAATATTAAACATCAAATAAATACTATTTTATTTAACCGGCACTTTTAATCTGCGTTTCCTCGTCGCGGAATGTTTTGCAAACTCGTCATGTATACACATATATATACGTATGTTATATATATATATATATATATATATATATATTCATTAAACTTCGTTAATGATTCAAAATGCATATTTGTTTATATATTATTATTAAAATTACTTATTCAAAAACGTTTATTTTATAATTATTTATTTAAAGTATTATGTATTTAAATTATCTTTACTTTAATATTATATCTCAATTTATAGTAATCAAATCATTTTATTTAGTTTGTATACCTAAATATTTAACCAAATACTATTATAATAAGTATTTTATATTAAATATATTTATTTTAAATTATTTCATTTATATAATTGATTGTATATCTATCAAGTATGAGCAATGGTATTTTATAAATAATAATAACTTTCTGAATAAATAGCAACAATAATCGTTTTATAATAATAATAATAAAGACAACAACAAATAATCCGTAGAGATTAATCGTTCAATTATAACCGTTCTAATCACAACATAACTCAAGTCACATCGAAATATTAATTCATCCAATCATGTTATACATCTTATGATTAATTTAACATTATATTATTTAACTAGGAATCCTTGTCGGTGTATCCCGAAGAGGTCATCATTTCTCACACCATCCTTTGTCTTTCGTTCATCTGATCAAGTGAGTAAACACTCCCCTATTTTACTTGTTTTCAAATGTTTTGGGAACACTTGCGTACCATTTATCATATTATTTATCTTATTATTTCTCAAACGCAAACTGTGATCTTTGTGCTGTGTATCAATTGAATGATAGTCTGTTACTTGCTATTTGCTTACTTGCTTGCTTGAATCGCATTCGGAGAGGTCCAACATAATCTCATTATAGTATGATCATACGACCGTCGTAGTGGCCGGAGCCTTATCGCATTGGCAATGGTTTCACCGACACCTCATTTTTGGTAACCAATGCCCATTCGCATGGCAACGGTTTAGCCCTTTCTTTATGGTTGATTGTTTATGTATGTGCTATGGTTTAATTGTTTATACTCACATATAACAGTTTTGCCTATTTTTATTCACTTATATCATTATATATTATTACCATTTTGTATGTGTTAAAACTGGTGAATCTACTCACTCAACATGTGTTGTTGACAAATATATGTATTTTGTACGTATTTGCAGGTTATAGACTGGATTGCTTATCGAACTGAAGCTCACGTAGAGATGACCTTAGGATGTTAAACATAAACAAGAATATTTGGTTTTGTATTGTAATTTTCTCTATTTTTGTTGTACTTAAATGTTCGTTGACAATTAATAAATTAATTAGATATTGTCGCTTTACAATTGCATGATAGTATCTTGCGAGCTGTGGCAATCAGTTCACGCCCCGGCATTTCCGCCGTAGGTTGGGGTGTGACAGATTGGTATCAGAGCCAAAGGTTTAAGATAGGTCGTTAGTGGTGCCTTAGTAACATGCTTAGGAACCCCACACGTGCTTACCTGTTTACCTGATGTGTTCTATTTGATTGTTTACAGCTTACGTATTGCTTGCTAGATTAGATATTATTTAAATGCTTAGTTAATTGTTTATTTTATTGTCATGCACACACAACTCCGAAGCTATGCTTCACCCTCAAAATATTTTATTAATCTGAGACTATGTCTCATTCTCAAAATATTTTATAACTCTGAGGCTATGCCTCAATCTTAAAATATTTCTATTGAATTTTATTATATTGCCTTTTATTGTCGGAAACTTTCTAGAGAATTTCTTAGCTTTGTATTTGCTCTTTTTGTTTAGAATTAGAGAGTGTGACAAGATTCCCCGCTATTATGGGAATTGTCAGGCGACCGACACTTTAAGCGTTTAACGTAACCGTCTAAACGGTTACACCCTTTTATTGTGTTTTATTATTTTTAAAATGTCTAGGCGGGTGTAAAACCCATGGGACGCCATGGACACGGCGGCTGTACATTTGCACAATTTTTTATATTTGCGATATTTTGTTGGAACATTATCATCTGTGGTGATACCCTAGATGTTTCAACTACTTATGCTTGAGTTCGTTTATTCGTTATTTAGTTTGTGCGGTCAAATCGCCATGTAACGCTCATGGACCGACAAACTTAATTGATTCGTTAATGCGTTAATTGAGTTGAGTCATTCAAATTGCCATGTAACGCTCATGGGAGGCCAACTCACTCATTTGTTTTGGTTTTGGTATGCTAATAAGTTGGGGAAACAAAATGCCATGGAAAGCTCATGGGAAACCCCACACTTAGAAGAACATTCGTTAATTGTTTTATTTGTTTAATTTTGTAAGAAACAATTTATGATTTGATTTAACTATTCATTTATCCTATTATTCTATTATTAAATTATTCAATTCCTTATTTACCAAATCATTTTTGAATCAAGATTTATTGATTTGATATACTCATACACTCAAAACATTTTTATTCCTTGATCGAATACAAATTCTTTGTTTCTCCGGATTCGGTTACCACGAGCCAAACAAAACAATTTACACTCATTGAAATCGGTTCCACCTATTCATCTTATCACATTATTATAATATCAATACCTCAATTAATTTAAATATTATCGCACAATTTAATAATCAAATGGCTTTCTTATACTCATGGTATCACATGTATTATGTATAACTTATTAAACATATTTCAAGCATTCAACCTCAAATTCTAATTTGTTAAAAACATATTAAACTTATATAAAACTTTTCTCTCATCAAATCAACTCATTGATTATCAATTAAAATTCTAACTTATCCTTAAGTTGTGAATGAACATCAGCATAACATATATAAGTTTCGTTTTACACAACACATATGAAATCTACACAACTATCCAACCTTTTCATTAAATCACATCTTTATTAATCAAAGAATGTTTTCTCAACATCAAACAACATCAATCATTTATTTTATATAACCACTTCACGGCCACATGTTAGTCAAGTATATAGCTCATGCGATCTCTAAAATACCAACTCAATTTTCAAAACATAAATGCAATCTTGTTCATTAACTTTTTCGCTAATATATTCAATTCATTTACCCATACTCATTCTCATAACAAACGCAAGTCAATCAAAATTAACAATAAATCTTAACAAAAGCATAGCGTCTCAAACAAGACACGCTACGTCAAATTCCACTTGTTACGCTTCACTTGCAACTATCACTATTCAATTCAATCCAATCCTCAAATCGTTTTGTACCCGATGTAATTGTTCGGTTATCTTGTTCATACTTGCCACGTACTACAAGACATTCCGCAACGATCTATGCCGTCGACTTAGCTTTATACACCTGTTGCGCATGCCTTCTACAATTATGGAGACCATAATCACCTACGCAATGCATTGTTCTTTACTCATTCACGCCGAGATTAAATCATACCGGCACCGTACCATACTACCCATGCTCATTTAGCTTAAACCTACCAACCCTATGTCTCTCAGGCTTTCTTCATGTAACAAAGTCGTTCTCGCTTATTCGATTATAGTCCCGCAAGACTTAATTTCATCAAGCTTACCTTAGTCAAACCTCATTTTCACAAATCTATTCAAGGTGCCCCAAATCATTCGATCACAATTATTTAAGTTTTCATAAGCTCAATTATCAAAGGTGTTTTGAATTAAACCAATCGTAGTTATGTTTTTCACAAAGAAGATTTTTATCGTCTTCATCATTTTCGTCTAAACGTATTTTGTATTCAATTATACCTTAAACGATTATTTGTCTAAATTAGTTAGTTTGGAACAAACCCAACTTGGAAAATCCATCATTGTAAGTATCTTTTTCGCATAAAATAAATTTTTTCTTATTTTTCCAAAGATCAATATCGTTGGTTGCTGCACTTACCTATACGCTTGGTTTTACTTAATCAAAGTTATAGGATTTGATTTATTAACATTTCGTCAACTGATCAAAATATTTAGATCCACATAAATTGAAACAAATATTTTTTTTCTTTCTTTCTTTTTCAATTATAAAAGACATAATTTCGACAGTCAGTTATTAGTTGACCATATTATTCAATTTGTCTTTTCTCATTTACCTTGTTTGCTTATTAAATTATTGACAACGTGTCAATTTCTACTCTCAACTTTGATTTTTAACATTTTTGTACGTCGTGTATTTATTGATCTCATGCATTACAATTTACCTTTCATCTTATAAAATTTTTTTTCGTTGAAATTGAATTATTATAGTCCTATTATTAATTGAACTTGTCATTGTTTAAACAAAATTATTTCCGCAATAGAATTTTATTTTCCATTCTTTAAGTTAATTTTCACTATAAAAAAATGAATTTCATTTAATTCCCATGGTGATTTAATTGGAATAGGACTATTTCGGTGGTTCGTGAATATCTGCTTCCCAATTTCATCTATTTACAGTTTGTTTGTATACATAAATGTTTACATTAATATTTTTGCATTCTCAATTACTCCTACCAGTACTTTAATATATTAATTTACTTCATTTTAAATACATAATTGCAATATTTCAATATTGTATAAAGTTCTCTTTAAATTTCATGAGTTTCGCATTTAACTAAACTAAATCCCTCAAAGTCTTCGTTTATTCTTGTCCAATTTATACTCATGGTCTTATGAATTCTACCTCGAATGTTGCAATATTTAAAAATTTCACAAGTTATTATTCGTCTACAATTATCAATTAATTCCTTCATAAACTTTTGTTGATGTTATTCTTGCATTCATAGAATTTTTGGTAAGTTCACGTAAATTTGTTAATTGGCTCGTATCCCCACTCACTTTCCTCACAATCGATCTTGTTGACGCATCATATATACCAACTTCAATGTTTCCGTTTCTCTTAACTTTTAAGATACATAATTATCGAAGTTCTCGCATGAAAATCATAATAAGTGCAATTGTGTGTCATGATATAGAACAGAAAGCAGTTTGGATAACGGTACAAATGTAGAGATGATAAGGACATGGTGGATACGCTGCTGTTACATCCTATACATAAGTGGTTTTATCGGATTTTCATTTGGAGCGTTATTTTGACTATTCAAAGTTCTGTGTTATGATAAATTTTAGAAGTTATATTAAAAAAAAATTTATTTTCTTCAAAATTTAATGGTTCTATTATAGTATCCTTAATTTCAGTACAAAATTCCCAAAAGTAGGGGAGACTGTAACAACTCGGTCTTCCATTTTAGGTTGCCCGATCCATTTCAATGTTTGAGAAATTTTATCGAGCTTATCGAGTTAATTTATTGTTATAATAGTATTCTTAATTATTTATATATTATATATTTAAAACTTACAATAGATGGCAAATTTAACCCAAACAAGAACTATCATCCCATTATGTTTCCACCTTCATTCTTCAAGGGCTAAACTGCAATTATTACAATTTTAATACTTTATTATACTAAACAAGTGACCCATTAACCCTTTAACCCGACCCATTTAGCCAACCGCGACCCGTTTAGTTTGTTTGCACCACAATTATCGTCGTGCCTTGATCCTCTTTCCATATCTGACCTAACCGACGTCTTTGATTAGGAAAAGAATCAAAAAATGATATGTATTGCTAATATAAAGAAAACCCACCTTATAGACGAATCAAATCAATATATATGTTTGTTATTAACTCAATTAATCTGGTACAAACTTTTGTTTCTGCCTCGCGACTATAAACCCCAAGATTAATTTTGATATACAACTCGCAATCGATCAAACTTGTTCGTCCTTTGAGCCGACGCCACCTCGTTCCCATTATACATGTTAACGAACTCGATAATTCAATTAAACACGCATACAACCTCCATATATCAGCGAAATCATTTCCCCTGTGTCTGATTTCATTAATACAACTTGATTAGGCTGGATTGATCGTATTCAGGCCGCCAGTTATACGTCCAGATAAGCCATCATACATCGTCATTAGAGGTAATCGTTTGGTGTATTGTAAACGTCTATATTCAGTTAACCTTAACCCTAATACCGATTGATCAATCGCATAACAGTATAACGGATTGTAAAACCTAGGGTTTATAATTAATTTGGGGCTAAATATTGAGATCTGTGTATAAGGAATCGTTTTTGCTTATTATCCAACTATCATGTTAGAACAGCTGGTTTGTTGTGCGTATGATTACACACCGAGCCGGCCAGTGGCGCAGGTTCGAGCCCTGGCCTGCCCAGTTTTGCTTCTTCATTTTGTCATTTTTGTTTTAAAGGTTTTAAACAAATTAAAAACCATTATAATTAATATTAAACATCAAATAAATACTATTTTATTTAACCGGCAGTTTTAATCTGCGTTTCCTCGTCGCGGAATGTTTTGCAAACTCGTCATGTATACACATATACATACGTATGTTATATATATATATATATATATATATATTCATTAAACTTCGTTAATGATTCAAAATGCATATTTGTTTATATATTATTATTAAAATTACTTATTCAAAAACGTTTATTTTATAATTATTTATTTAAAATATTATGTATTTAAATTATCTTTACTTTAATATTATATCTCAATTTATAGTAATCAAATCATTTTATTTAGTTTGTATACCTAAATATTTAACCAAATACTATTATAATAAGTATTTTATATTAAATATATTTATTTTAAATTATTTCATTTATATAATTGATTGTATATCTATCAAGTATGAGCAATGGTATTTTATAAATAATAATAACAACTTTCTGAATAAATAGCAACAATAATCGTTTTATAATAATAATAATAATGACAACAACAAATAATCCGTAGAGATCAATCGTTCAATTATAACCGTTCAAATCACAACATAACTCAAGTCACATCGAAATATTAATTCATCCAATCATGTTATACATCTTATAATTAATTTAACATTATATTATTTAACTATGAATCCTTGTCGGTGTATCCCGAAGGGGTCATCATTTCTCACACCATCCTTTGTCTTTCGTTCATCTGATCAAGTGAGTAAACACTCCCCTATTTTACTTGTTTTCAAATGTTTTGGGAACACTTGCGTACCATTTATCATATTATTTATCTTATTATTTCTCAAACGCAAACTGTGATCTTTGTGCTGTGTATCAATTGAATGATAGTCTGTTACTTGCTATTTGCTTACTTGCTTGCTTGAATCGCATTCGGAGAGGTCCAACATAATCTCATTATAGTATGATCATACGACCGTCGTAGTGGCCGGAGCCTTATCGCATTGGCAATGGTTTCACCGACACCTCATTTTTGGTAACCAATGCCCATTCGCATGGCAACGGTTTAGCCCTTTCTTTATGGTTGATTGTTTATGTATGTGCTATGGTTTAATTGTTTATACTCACATATAACAGTTTTGCCTATTTTTATTCACTTATATCATTATATATTATTACCATTTTGTATGTGTTAAAACTGGTGAATCTACTCACTCAACATGTGTTGTTGACAAATATATGTATTTTGTACGTATTTGCAGGTTATAGACTGGATTGCTTATCGAACTGAAGCTCACGTAGAGATGACCTTAGGATGTTAAACATAAACAAGAATACTTAGTTTTGTATTGTAATTTTCTCTATTTTTGTTGTACTTAAATGTTCGTTGACAATTAATAAATTAATTAGATATTGTCGCTTTACAATTGCATGATAGTATCTTGCGAGCTGTGGAAATCAGTTCACGCCCCGGCATTTCCGCCGTAGGTTGGGGTGTGACAGAGTGGTATCAGAGCCAAAGGTTTAAGATAGGTCGTTAGTGGTGCCTTAGTAACATGCTTAGGAACCCCACACGTGCTTACCTGTTTACCTGATGTGTTCTATTTGATTGTTTACAGCTTACGTATTGCTTGCTAGATTAGATATTATTTAACTGCTTAGTTAATTGTTTATTTTATTGTCATGCACACACAACTCCGAAGCTATGCTTCACCCTCAAAATATTTTATTAATCTAAGACTATGTCTCATTCTCAAAATATTTTATAACTCTGAGGCTATGCCTCAATCTTAAAATATTTCTATTGAATTTTATTATATTGCCTTTTATTGTCGGAAACTTTCTAGAGAATTTCTTAGCTTTGTATTTGCTCTTTTTGTTTAGAATTAGGGAGTGTGACAAGATTCCCCGCTATTTTGGGAATTGTCAGGCGACCGACACTTTAAGCGTTTAACGTAACCGTCTAAACGGTTACACCCTTTTATTGTGTTTTATTATTTTTAAAATGTCTAGGCGGGTGTAAAGCCCATGGGACGCCATGGACACGTCGGCTGTACATTTGCACAATTTTTTATATTTGCGATATTTTGTTGGAACATTATCATCCGTGGTGATATCCTAGATGTTTCAACTACTTATGCTTGAGTTCGTTTATTCGTTATTTAGTTTGTGCGGTCAAATCGCCATGTAACGCTCATGGGCTGACAAACTTAATTGATTCGTTAATGCGTTAATTGAGTTGAGTCATTCAAATTGCCATGTAACGCTCATGGGAGGCCAACTCACTCATTTGTTTTGGTTTTGGTATGCTAATAAGTTGGGGAAACAAAATGCCATGGAAAGCTCATGGGAAACCCAACACTTCGAAGAACATTCGTTAATTGTTTTATTTGTTTAATTTTGTAAGAAACAATTTATGATTTGATTTGACTATTCAATTATCCTATTATTCTATTATTAAATTATTCAATTCCTTATTTACCAAATCATTTTTGAATCAAGATTTATTGATTTGATATACTCATACACTCAAAACATTTTTATTCCTTGATCGGATACAAATTCTTTGTTTCTCCGGATTCGGTTACCACGAGCCAAACAAAACAATTTACACTCATTGAAATCGGTTCCACCTATTCATCTTATCACATTATTATAATATCAATACCTCAATTAATTTAAATATTATCGCACAATTTAATAATCAAATGGCTTTCTTATACTCATGGTATCACATGTATTATGTATAACTTATTAAACATATTTCAAGCATTCAACCTCAAATTCTAATTTGTTAAAAACATATTAAACTTATATAAAACTTTTCTCTCATCAAATAAGCTCATTGATTATCAATTAAAATTCTAACTTATCCTTAAGTTGTGAATGAACATCAGCATAACATATATAAGTTTCGTTTTACACAACACATATGAAATCTACACAACTATCCAACCTTTTCATTAAATCACATCTTTATTAACCAAAGAATGTTTTCTCAACATCAAACAACATCAATCATTTATTTTATATAACCACTTCACGGCCACATGTTAGTCAAGTATATAGCTCATGCGATCTCTAAAATACCAACTCAATTTTCAAAACATAAATGCAATCTTGTTCATTAACTTTTTCGCTAATATATTCAATTCATTTACCCATACTCATTCTCATAAAAAACGCAAGTCAATCAAAATTAACAATAAATCTTAACAAAAGCATAGCGTCTCAAACAAGACACGCCACGTCAAATTCCACTTGTTACGCTTCACTTGCAACTATCACTATTCAATTCAATCCAATCCTCATATCGTTTTATACCCGATGTAATTGTTCGGTTATCTTGTTCATACTTGCCACGTACTACAAGACATTCCGCAACGATCTATGCCGTCGACTTAGCTTTATACACCTGTTGTGCATGCCTTCTACAATTATGGAGACCATAATCACCTACGCAATGAATTGTTCTTTACTCATTCACGCCGAGATTAAATCATACCGGCACCGTACCATACTACCCATGCTCATTTAGCTTAAACCTACCAACCCTATGTCTCTCAGGCTTTCTTCATGTAACAAAGTCGTTCTCGCTTATTCGATTATAGTCCCGCAAGACTTAATTTCATCAAACTTACCTTAGTCAAACCTCGTTTTCACAAATCTATTCAAGGTGCCCCAAATCATTCGATCTCAATTATTTAAGTTTTCATAAGCTCAATTATCAAAGGTGTTTTGAATTAAACCAATCGTAGTTATGTTTTTCACAAAGAAGATTTTTATCGTCTTCATCATTTTCGTCTAAACGTATTTTGTATTCAATTATACCTTAAACGATTATTTGTCTAAATTAGTTAGTTTGGAACAAACCCAACTTGGAAAATCCATCATTGTAAGTATCTTTTTCGCATAAAATAAATTTTTTCTTATTTTTCCAAAGATCAATATCGTTGGTTGCTGCACTTACCTATACGCTTGGTTTTACTTAATCAAAATTATAGGATTTGATTTATTAACATTTCGTCAACTGATCAAAATATTTAGATCCTCATAAATTGAAACAAATATTTTTTTTCTTTCTTTCTTTTTCAATTATAAAAGACATAATTTCGACAGTCAGTTATTAGTTGACCATATTATTCAATTTGTCTTTTCTCATTTACCTTGTTTGCTTATTAAATTATTGACAACGTGTCAATTTTTACTCTCAACTTTGATTTTTAACATTTTTGTACGTCGTGTATTTATTGATCTCATGCATTACAATTTAACTTTCATCTTATAAAATTTTTTTTCGTTGAAATTGAATTGTTATAGTCCTATTATTAATTGAACTTGTCATTATTTAAACAAAATTATTTCCGTAATAGAATTTTATTTTCCATTCTTTAAGTTAATTTTCACTATAAAAAAATGAATTTCATTTAATTCCCATGGTGATTTAATTGGAATAGGACTATTTCGGTGGTTCGTGAATATCTGATTCCCAATTTCATCTATTTACAGTTTGTTTGTATACATAAATGTTTACATTAATATTTTTGCATTCTCAATTATTCCTACCAGTACTTTAATATATTAATTTACTTCATTTTAAATACATAATTGCAATATTTCAATATTGTATAAAGTTCTCTTTAAATTTCATGAGTTTCGCATTTAACTAAACTAAATCCCTCAAAGTCTTCGTTTATTCTTGTCCAATTTATACTCATGGTCTTATGAATTCTACCTCGAATGTTGCAATATTTAAAAATTTCACAAGTTATTATTCGTCTACAATTATCAATTAATTCCTTCTTAAACTTTTGTTGATGTTATCATTGCAATCGTAGAATTTTTGGTAAGTTCAAGTAAATTTGTTAATTGGCTCGTATCCCCACTCACTTTCCTCACAATCGATCTTGTTGACGCATCATATATCCCAACTTCAATGTTTCCGTTTCTCTTAACTTTTAAGATACATAATTATCGAAGTTCTCGCATGGAAATCATAATAAGTGCAATTGTGTGTCATGATATAGAACAGAAAGCAGTTTGGATAACGGTACAAATGTAGAGATGATAAGGACATGGTGGATACGCTGCTGTTACATACTATATATAAGTGGCTTTATCGGATTTTCATTTGGAGCGTTATTTTGACTATTCAAAGTTCTGTGTTATGATAAATTTTAGAAGTTATATTAAAAAAAATTTTATTTTCCTCAAAATTTAATGGTTCTGTTATAGTATCCTTAATTTCAGGACGAAATTCCCTAAAGTAGGGGAGACTGTAACAACTCGGTTTTCCATTTTAGGTTGCCCGATCCATTTCAATGTTTGAGAAATTTTATCGAGCTTATCGAGTTAATTTATTGTTATGATAGTATTCTTAATTATTTATATATTATATATTTAAAATTTACAATAGATGGCAAATTTAACCCTAACAAGAACTATCATCCCATTATGTTTCCACCTTCATTCTTCAAGGGCTAAACTGCAATTATTACAATTTTAATACTTTATTATACTAAACAAGTGACCCATTAACCCTTTAACCCGACCCATTTAGCCAACCGCGACCCGTTTAGTTTGTTTGCACCACAATTATCGTCGTGCCTTGATCCTCTTTCCATATCTGACCTAACCGATGTCTTTGATTAGGAAAAGAATCAAAAATTGATATGTATTGCTAATATAAAGAAAACCCACCTTATAGACGAATCAAATCAATATATATGTTTGTTATTAACTCAAATAATCTGGTACAAACCTTTGTTTCTGCCTCGCGACTATAAACCCCAAGATTAATTTTGATATACAACTCGCAATCGATCAAACTTGTTCGTCCTTTGAGCCGACGCCACCTCGTTCCCATTATACATGTTAACGAACTCGATAATTCAATTAAACACGCATACAACCTCCTTATATCAGCGAAATCATTTCCCCTGTGTCTGATTTCATTAATACAACTTGATTAGGGTTGGATTGATCGTATTCAGGCCGCCAGTTATACGTCCAGATAAGCCATCATACATCGTCATTAGAGGTAATCGTTTGGTGTATTGTAAACGTCTATATTCAGTTAACCTTAACCCTAATACCGATTGATCAATCGCATAACAGTATAACGGATTGTAAAACCTAGGGTTTATAATTAATTTGGCGCTAAATATTGAGATCTGTGTATAAGGAATCGTTTTTGCTTATTATCCAACTATCATGTTAGAACAGCTGGTTTGTTGTGCGTATGATTACACACCGAGCCGGCCAGTGGCGCAGGTTCGAGCCCTGGCCAGCCCAGTTTTGCTTCTTCATTTTGTCATTTTTGTTTTAAAGGTTTTAAACAAATTAAAAACCATTATAATTAATATTAAACATCAAATAAATACTATTTTATTTAACCGGCACTTTTAATCTGCGTTTCCTCGTCGCGGAATGTTTTGCAAACTCGTCATGTATACACATATACATACGTATGTTATATATATATATATATATATATATTCATTAAACTTCGTTAATGATTCAAAATGCATATTTGTTTATATATTATTATTAAAATTACTTATTCAAAAACGTTTATTTTATAATTATTTATTTAAAGTATTATGTATTTAAATTATCTTTACTTTAATATTATATCTCAATTTATAGTAATCAAATCATTTTATTTAGTTTGTATACCTAAATATTTAACCAAATACAATTATAATAAGTATTTTATATTAAATATATTTATTTTAAATTATTTCATTTATATAATTGATTGTATATCTATCAAGTATGAGCAATGGTATTTTATAAATAATAATAACAACTTTCTGAATAAATAGCAACAATAATCGTTTTATAATAATAATAATAATGACAACAACAAATAATCCGTAGAGATCAATCGTTCAATTATAACCGTTCTAATCACAACATAACTCAAGTCACATCGAAATATTAATTCATCCAATCATGTTATACATCTTATAATTAATTTAACATTATATTATTTAACTAGGAATCCTTGTCGGTGTATCCCGAAGGGGTCATCATTTTTCACACCATCCTTTGTCTTTCGTTCATCTGATCAAGTGAGTAAACACTCCCCTATTTTACTTGTTTTCAAATGTTTTGGGAACACTTGCGTACCATTTATCATATTATTTATCTTATTATTTCTCAAACGCAAACTGTGATCTTTGTGTTGTGTATCAATTGAATGATAGTCTGTTACTTGCTATTTGCTTACTTGCTTGCTTGAATCGCATTCGGAGAGGTCCAACATAATCTCATTATAGTATGATCATACGACCGTCGTAGTGGCCGGAGCCTTATCGCATTGGCAATGGTTTCACCGACACCTCATTTTTGGTAACCAATGCCCATTCGCATGGCAACGGTTTAGCCCTTTCTTTATGGTTGATTGTTTATGTATGTGCTATGGTTTAATTGTTTATACTCACATATAACAGTTTTGCCTATTTTTATTCACTTATATCATTATATATTATTACCATTTTGTATGTGTTAAAACTGGTGAATCTACTCACTCAACATGTGTTGTTGACAAATATATGTATTTTGTACGTATTTGCAGGTTATAGACTGGATTGCTTATCGAACTGAAGCTCACGTAGAGATGACCTTAGGATGTTAAACATAAACAAGAATATTTGGTTTTGTATTGTAATTTTCTCTATTTTTGTTGTACTTAAATGTTCGTTGACAATTAATAAATTAATTAGATATTGTCGCTTTACAATTGCATGATAGTATCTTGCGAGCTGTGGCAATCAGTTCACGCCCCGGCATTTCCGCCGTAGGTTGGGGTGTGACAGATTGGTATCAGAGCCAAAGGTTTAAGATAGGTCGTTAGTGGTGCCTTAGTAACATGCTTAGGAACCCCACACGTGCTTACCTGTTTACCTGATGTGTTCTATTTGATTGTTTACAGCTTACGTATTGCTTGCTAGATTAGATATTATTTAACTGCTTAGTTAATTGTTTATTTTATTGTCATGCACACACAACTCCGAAGCTATGCTTCACCCTCAAAATATTTTATTAATCTGAGACTATGTCTCATTCTCAAAATATTTTATAACTCTGAGGCTATGCCTCAATCTTAAAATATTTCTATTGAATTTTATTATATTGCCTTTTATTGTCGGAAACTTTCTAGAGAATTTCTTAGCTTTGTATTTGCTCTTTTTGTTTAGAATTAGGGAGTGTGACAAGATTCCCCACTATTTTGGGAATTGTCAGGCGACCAACACTTTAAGCGTTTAACGTAACCGTCTAAACGGTTACACCCTTTTATTGTGTTTTATTATTTTTAAAATGTCTAGGCGGGTGTAAAACCCATGGGACGCCATGGACACGCCGGCTGTACATTTGCACAATTTTTTATATTTGCGATATTTTGTTGGAACATTATCATCCGTGGTGATACCCTAGATGTTTCAACTACTTATGCTTGAGTTCGTTTATTCGTTATTTAGTTTGTGCGGTCAAATCGCCATGTAACGCTCATGGACCGACAAACTTAATTGATTCGTTAATGCGTTAATTGAGTTGAGTCATTCAAATTGCCATGTAACGCTCATGGGAGGCCAACTCAGTCATTTGTTTTGGTTTTGGTATACTAATAAGTTGGGGAAACAAAATGCCATGGAAAGCTCATGGGAAACCCAACACCTCGAAGAACATTCGTTAATTGTTTTATTTGTTTAATTTTGTAAGAAACAATTTATGATTTGATTTAACTATTCAATTATCCTATTATTCTATTATTAAATTATTCAATTCCTTATTTACCAAATCATTTTTGAATCAAGATTTATTGATTTGATATACTCATACACTCAAAACATTTTTATTCCTTGATCGGATACAAATTCTTTGTTTCTCCGGATTCGGTTACCACGAGCCAAACAAAACAATTTACACTCATTGAAATCGGTTCCACCTATTCATCTTATCACATTATTATAATATCAATACCTCAATTAATTTAAATATTATCGCACAATTTAAGAATCAAATGGCTTTCTTATACTCATGGTATCACATATATTATGTATAACTTATTAAACATATTTCAAGCATTCATCCTCAAATTCTAATTTGTTAAAAACATATTAAACTTATATAAAACTTTTCTCTCATCAAATCAACTCATTGATTATCAATTAAAATTCTAACTTATCCTTAAGTTGTGAATGAACATCAGCATAACATATATAAGTTTCGTTTTACACAACACATATGAAATCTACACAACTATCCAACCTTTTCATTAAATCACATCTTTATTAATCAAAGAATGTTTTCTCAACATCAAACAACATCAATCATTTATTTTATATAACCACTTCACGGCCACATGTTAGTCAAGTATATAGCTCATGCGATCTCTAAAATACCAACTCAATTTTCAAAACATAAATGCAATCTTGTTCATTAACTTTTTCGCTAATATATTCAATTCATTTACCCATACTCATTCTCATAACAAACGCAAGTCAATCAAAATTAACAATCAATCTTAACAAAAGCATAGTTTCTCAAACAAGACACGCTACGTCAAATTCCACTTGTTACGCTTCACTTGCAACTATCACTATTCAATTCAATCCAATCCTCATATCGTTTTGTACCCGATGTAATTGTTCGGTTATCTTGTTCATACTTGCCACGTACTACAAGACATTCCGCAACGATCTATGCCGTCGACTTAGCTTTATACACCTGTTGCGCATGCCTTCTACAATTATGGAGACCATAATCACCTACGCAATGCATTGTTCTTTACTCATTCACGCCGAGATTAAATCATACCGGCACCGTACCATACTACCCATGCTCATTTAGCTTAAACCTACCAACCCTATGTCTCTCAGGCTTTCTTCATGTAACAAAGTCGTTCTCGCTTATTCGATTCTAGACCCGCAAGACCTAATTTCATCAAGCTTACCTTAGTCAAACCTCGTTTTCACAAATCTATTCATGGTGCCCCAAATCATTCGATCTCAATTATTTAAGTTTTCATAAGCTCAATTATCAAAGGTGTTTTGAATTAAACCAATCGTAGTTATGTTTTTTACAAAGAAGATTTTTATCTTCTTCATCATTTTCGTCTAAACGTATTTTGTATTCAATTATACCTTAAATTAGAACCCTGATTGACGGAATAATGAATAGAAATAGAAATAGAAATATTTGTGAGGAAGAAGGCGTGTGAATGAATTTATAAGGAAAGAGTTGATGGGGGATAATTAGTCAAGTCAACCGCCGCCAAACCAAACCCATTGGTCAAACTCAAAAGCATTGTATAGGATATAATACTTTTAATATAATTCTTCCATCCTATACATTAGACGAGTTTGGCTTTGACAAGGTGAAGCATGTAGTCTCCAATTTTTTTATAGAGATTGTCATGCAATACGAGTTTGACACAGTAAAATAAAAAAAAATATATATCTACTATGTGATTCGTGAAAATGCTCAAGGGATTCTAATGGATGATTACTTAATAAACCGAAATACAATGAAGCTATGCTCCGAGCAAGGTTTTGAATGTCGAATGTGGAGAACGAATATTTTAATGGTTTTAAGAGGGCCTAGACAAAAGGTTGAAAAAGAGTTTTACAACGCTACAAAAATACACATCGATGGTTAAACAATTTGCAACTGGTAATCCTCGTAACAAATTTGATGAGTATATAAGCATGACCAAAAGGACTTCACATGAATGCTTAGAATATTATTTCTGTAATACCATAATTATTTTATGAGGTAATGAGTTATTATGTATACTGACTAGCTACAACATTACAATGTATTAATAAAAACATGATCTTCAATGGATGTACTATCTGTACAAGAAAAAGAAAAATACATATCATCTTTTGAATATATTTAAATTCTTATAGGATGGTAGCAATTGCAATTTGCAAACATTACTCCAGTATTTTCTTGTATTGCGGTAGTTAACCTAAAGTCTTAGGTTGCGACTCTCAAAGAGTCAAAGTTGCTTGTTACTCGCATGAAAAATAAAAGTTGGTTTGTAAAGTGTCTTGAATTAAGTTGACTCGATTGGTAAACTGGCTAAACTTATTATTTTGCTAAATAAATTAACCCTACTTTTGATAATAACTCAAATAAAAGGCATTCAATTTCTTAAACCGAACCCTTAAAAATATGTAGTCGAATCCCATCAAGATTTTTCTTTTTTACCTAGTTTAAATAGTTTAAACTTGCATATTGAGTGTGACGAAATCCAATTTTTTTCATGTTGCTTTTTTGGTGACTTCAATTTGATACATCGAAGGTGGTTGGTGATTGTTATTTAGACCATCCTTTATGGGGCGGTATGCTGGTATCCTCTCATAACACCGCCGAGGGGCGGTATAGGGGGGCGATTTGGGCTGGGCGGTGGGCTTTGTGATTTGGGTGGGGCCTGCAACGGTCATTTGACCATTATCAATTAAAAGAAAATTTCCATTTTCTCTTTATATACCATCAAATTAAACTCATATACTCATATACTCTTAACCCCCCCCCCCCTCTCTCTCTTCAATTTCCTTTCTAAAATATGGATTCCGACTCATCTTCGACACCCAGGTATATACACGACTTTTATTACCCGGGGCCTGACGCAATTCATGATTCGGATTCAAAAGATGAAGTGATTTTTTGAAGGACTCAGGCAAAGCTATTTGTCAAGATGAGTACAATGATGTACTAGAGTCTATCTTAACATTAAACGTTGATGAGAAACTTGCTAATTTTTAAAAACACGAAGAAGTGAAATGAATCATAGTCTTCGATTAGATTTGGTTAAACATTTTTAAAGGAACAAGAACAATAATGATGACCAATAAATATTTGTAGATTTTTGGTTTAAAGTTTTGTATAATTATTAATATTATTTACTTTTTATTTTATTGGGTTATTTATTTATATATTTTTATCTAAAGTTGTTTCACGGGGTGGCAAACCATAGAGAGGTAACATTGGGAGATGCTTTGCTGCTCTCAGTATCTATGTGACTCTCAGTATCTATGTGACAGTGATTTTGACATTGTAATACCTAGGGATAAGATCATGACCGAACCCATATATGTATCTGCACCTAAAATTAGTAAATTTTGGTACCCATACACGTACCCGAATTATATGATACGAGTACTGGTTCCGGTACATGTACAGGTACTTTGGTACCCCATTGTTCTTTTTTTAAAAAAATCACCACTAAACTAGGTATCGCTAACGGCACGGTACCAACAATCAATTATCTATTATACCACAACCGTAATACCACGCCCAAAACCGTAATGCCGCAACCAAAACATAATGCCAAAACTAAAAATGAAACAAATCAACCATAATATAAAATTCATTCAAAATCAAGTAATGAATACCAAAACATACAAATTATCAAAAACAATCAAAATGTTTAAAACAAAATTAACTTATAAAAAATGTCAACATTCGTTTAATCTTCGCTAGTAATCTTTCCATTTCCCCCTTTTTTTTTCTTTGTTTATTGTTTTCTCAATTTATATAGAAAAACAAGAAAAAAAGTTCATACGTGTTATTTAATGATATACACAATTGCACATGCATAAAATAAAAATATACGAATATACAATATATGAATATACACATATAGATTGAGAATAGACTTATACAACTAATATATATTATGCTTTGAAAATCCACTTGAAAGTTAAGTAAAGAGTGTTAGAAACCTAATAAAAACTCCTACATATTCTAAACGGGTATCAGTACTCGTAATACCTGTAGATGTACCCGAAAGTACCAGTACCTATAATCAGTAAATTTGGATACCCATACCCTTACACAACAGACACGTACGGATAGATATACGGGTACTTAACATGTACGATACGGGTATTTAGAAAAAAATCTAAATCCCTAATAATACATTCTCAGAAGATGGTTTATAGTAGTCTTCTAAGAGTCGGTGGAACTACTCATCTCCCTAATAATACATTCTCAGAAGATGGTTTATAGTAGTCTTCCAAGAGTCGGTGGTACTACTCATCTAAATATTTTTCGTCGCTACCATGGTAGGTGTCACACCCGGCCCTAAACGGCGGAAACAGCCGGGTGCGCGCGAGTGGGAATTGGAAATCAAGCACGGGTCATTGCAAACATTCAAATAAATTTTTCCATTGCGCATGAAATGTCTAGTACAAAATACATTACATTTTTTAGAATTACATATAAAAACATCCACATATGAAAAACGTTGAAGATTTCCGCGCCATATCCCCTTACACGGCGGAAACAACCACGCGTGTGGAAGGGATAGAACTAAAATATTCCAAAAACCATTTTTATAGATGTTCTGCGTGAAGTGCTCTATGTGTGACTCCTTGCGCTACTAATTATCACCTGAAAGACACGTAAAAACATTTGAATCAGTATAAACTGAGTGAGTTCACAAGTTTTGGTGACTTGATAAATCGTATTGCATCATATCCTTGATAAAACCATATTGAAACATATTTCTGATAACATCATTAAAACATATGCTTGATAAAACCGTCCCGCGGGTTACGCGCGGACATTTCTGAAAACCGTGCTCGTCCATGCAAAGTGGCGCTGCCACTACGAGCTAAAACAATACCGTCCCGCGGGTTACGCGTGGACGTTGTGCTCGGAAAACTAGGCGCTCGTCTATGCAAAGAGGTGCGACCCCTACGAGCGGGCTTTACAACCAGTAGTACTACCCCATGACCATACTAGGCACTCGTCTATGCAAAGAGGTGCGACCCCTACGAGTGGGTTGATCAAACACAGTAGTCCCTACCATTAGAGTTCCATTGACGAAGTGATCACTTTCTAAATCTTGCGCACTCGCATTGAAAACCAAGATAAACACCATGAACAGAATCGTTTGCATTGCTTGTAAATATACCATGATAAAACATAATTTAAACACGTGTCCCTCGCCCCGAAAACAGTTTAAAAACAGTGAAAATAGGGGCTGTGAGACTCACCTGTGATTCTTGTTAAGTGATGGTTTAGAGAGAGATTAAACGAGATTCGGGTTTCCTGATGTTAGCCTCGAAATTGGAAGTCTAAAATATGTTTAAATAACAAGAAATATGTATATTAAGATCAAGAAATCGAAGAATATAAGGGTTGGTCAGAAAAGTAATCTTAAGACTAAAGTTTCGGCTTACCTAGTGATGGAAACGGAACTGGAAACGGATGCTCGGGAGGTGGTTAGTGCAGAATTACAAGTTTAAGAGAAAAGTTTGAAGTGTGTTTGTGTGATAGTTTTATTCAAGAATTGATACTTATTTATAGGCAAATTCAAGGGAACACAATCCCTTGATTTAGGGGATTGAAATCTTATCAAATTGGGTGTAATGATGATAAGGTATGGGGTTTATTATTATTTATTTTAGGGATGGGGGGTGATGGTCCTAGGGAGTGGTTATAAAGATTTTGATAGGTTTGACAGTATATGCAGGACTGTGGTTGGTGAGAGTAGGTGCGGCTGACAGCTGACATTTCGTGTTACAGTATACTTTTCCTGATACTGTTGTCAGTGTGCAGTCAAAAGGTAAAAATCTCTGAAACACGCAACTGGTTCTTTCTGGGCGGGGGTAATCCCCTTACATCTGAAGAATAGACTAAGTGTTTTGTGCGTGTAGCCTTGCGCGTATAGCCTTCTGCGTGAAGGCCATTTCTTTGAACGTTGTGGGTGCGTGACCTTCTCGTAGTCAGGGACGTTGAGTTTCATTTGTAGATTCTCCATGAGGTCTTGGTATTTCAACATAGTGATCAGTTATGTTGAAGTCAATTCCATCTTGGAGCTTCAAACAAACTAGCTCTCAATGTTCCCGCCATGCGGGGAGGTTAGTTCCCTTTCCGCACGCGCACAAATGATTTGATTATTGAAGAGGTATGCACCCGCCTTAGCATCAAGCGGGGCGGCTAACCCATTAGACAAACGACATGAAATTAAGTTATGAAAACACAAAACCTGAGAGCGTGGCGCACATAACATATGCCCGCGCGGATCCTAACATGGCGCGCATCGCATCAGCGCATGGCGCATATAACATATGCCCGCGCTGATCCTAACATGGCGCGCATCGCACCAGCGCATGGCGCATATAACATATGCCCGTGCTGATAATGGCGCGCATCGCACCAGCGCATGGCGCATATAACATATGCCCGCGCTGATCCTAACATGGCGCGCATCGCACCAGCGCATGGCGCATATAACATTCACAATCTCCTAATAATTAGGTTGGTTACTTGGTTTATGGGGTTGGGAAATTACCGGGTGTCACATTCTCCCCCTGTTAGGAGAATTTCGTCCCGAAATTTAGGAGGTGTCGCTGGTAGGAGCTATTCTTTGGAAGAGGTATGGGTACTTTTTGCGCATTTGGTCTTCTCTTTCCCAAGTGAATTTAGGTCCACGCTTTGAGTTCCATTGAACCTTTACTAACTTGATTCGGTTTCTTCGCAACTTTTGTTCTTTCCAATCGGTTACTGCTATAGGCTCTTCCACGAAGTGTAGCTGTTTGTCGATATGAACCTCGTCCAATGGTAAAATTAACGTTTCATCAGATAAGCACTTCTTGAGGTTGGATACATGAAACGTGTCATGAACTCCACTAAGTTCGGCGGGTAAATGGAGTTTATAAGCAACTGGACCGATCCTTTTCAGGATCTCAAATGGTCCGATGTATCGCGGATTTAACTTTCCTAGCTTGCCGAAACGGGGGACTCCCTTCCATGGAGAGACTTTCAAAAGTACTCTATCTCCTACTTGAAATTCCAAAAGTTTTCTTCTCACATCTGCATAGCTTTTCTGTCTGTCGCGCGCTGCCTTAAGGCGATCCCGTATCTGGAAAATTTTGTCTGTCGTTTCTTGGATCAATTCTGGACCAGTCATTTGCTTGTCACCCACTTCAGCCCAACACAGCGGGGACCTACACTTGCGCCCATACAAGGCTTCAAATGGCGCAGCCTTGAGGCTTGTGTGGTAACTGTTATTGTATGAAAATTCAACCAATGGGAGATGAGTATCCCAGCTACCTCCTAAATCGATTGCGCACGCGCGCAACATATCTTCTAATGTTTGAATGGTTCGCTCGCTTTGTCCATCCGTTTGGGGATGATAAGCCGTACTCATGTCAAGACGAGTACCTAAAGCCCCTTGTAACGATCTCCAAAATCTTGAGGTGAAACGACTATCTCTATCAGAAATGATGGATACCGGAACTCCGTGTTTTGAAACTACTTCTCGAATATACAATCGGGCTAACTTTTCCATCTTATCGGTTTCCTTGATTGGCAGGAAGTGTGCTGACTTAGTTAGCCGGTCTACAATAACCCAAATCGTGTTGTAACCCCCAGGTGTCCTTGGCAGTTTGGTAATGAAGTCCATGGAGATTTGTTCCCACTTCCATATAGGAATTTCTGGCTGTTGAAGCAACCCCGACGGTTTCTGGTATTCAGCCTTCACCTTCGAACACGTCAGGCACTTACTGACATACGTCGCGATGTCGCCCTTAAGATTGGGCCACCAATACAGCGCTTTAACATCTTGGTACATCTTGTCTGCGCCAGGATGTACGGAATACCGCGTTTTGTGAGCTTCGTTTAACACTTGCTCGCGCAATCCTCCTTTGAGAGGGACCCATATGCGGTTAGCAAAATATCGAGTATCGTTCTCTTTGAGCTCCAAATTCTTAATCATACCCCCAAGGGATTCGTTCTTGACAAACTCTGATTTCAAGGCTTCTTGTTGAGCTTCTCGGATGTGGGTAGTGAGGTCTGTGCGAATGGTCAATCTTAGAGCCTTAACTCTTAGCGTCTTTGCTCGCTCTTTCCTACTTAAAGCGTCTGCTACCACATTCGCCTTTCCAGGATGATACTTTATTTCACAATCATAATCATTCAATAACTCAACCCATCTTCGTTGCCTCATGTTTAAATCCTTTTGATCAAATATATGTTGAAGGCTCTTGTGATCCGTAAAAATCAAACACTTTGTACCATAAAGATAATGGCGCCAAATCTTTAGCGCGAAAACAACTGCTCCAAGTTCCAGATCATGCGTTGTATAATTCCTTTCATTGACCTTGAGTTGACGAGAGGCATACGCTATGACTTTGTTTCTCTGCATAAGGACACATCCGAGTCCTTGATGTGAAGTGTCGCAGTAGACGACGATGTCGTTCGTCCCCTCGGGTAGCGACAAAATTGGCGCACTACATAACTTTTGTTTTAACATTTGAAACGCTGCTTCCTGGTTTTCGCCCCAATCAAACTTCTTATCATTCTGTGTTAGCGCAGTCATAGGTAAAGCTATCTTGGAGAAGTTTTCAATGAAACGTCGATAGTAGCCAGCTAGTCCTAGGAATTGCCTCACCTCAGTTGGTGTTTTTGGCGCTTCCCAGTACTCGATGGCTTTGACCTTGGAAGGATCGACGTGTATTCCTTTCTCGTTTACAACGTGACCGAGAAAGTGAACCTCTCTAAGCCAAAACTCACATTTAGAAAACTTTGCACACAACTTTTCTTCCTTCAGCAATTCCAAAATTAATCTTAGATGTTGTTCATGCTCAGCTCTGGTTCGGGAGTAAACCAGAATATCATCTATAAATACAATCACAAACTTATCCAAGTATGGTTTGCACACACGGTTCATCAGATCCATGAATACAGCCGGCGCATTAGTTAGCCCGAAAGGCATCACTAAGAACTCATAATGGCCGTATCTAGTTCGGAAAGCTGTCTTCGGCACGTCTTCCTCATGGACCCTAAGTTGGTGGTAACCTGACCGTAGATCTATCTTCGAGTAATAACTGGATCCCTGCAACTGATCAAATAAGTCGTCAATCCTCGGTAAGGGGTACCGATTCTTGACTGTCAGCTTGTTCAGTTCCCTGTAGTCAATACACATTCTAAATGAACCATCCTTCTTCTTTACAAAAAGTACTGGAGCTCCCCAGGGTTAAAAGCTTGGGCGTATGAAGCCCTTATCCAATAGTTCCTGCAACTGATTGGATAGCTCTTGCATCTCGGATGGAGCTAGTCGATAGGGTGCTCGAGCTACTGGTGCAGCTCCTGGAACCAAGTCGATTCGAAACTCGACTTGTCGCGGTGGCGGTAATCCGGGCAGATCTTCAGGGAAAACTTCCGGGAATTCGCGCACCACTGGTAAGTCTTCAATCTTTCGTTCATCTCCTTTCTTCTCTACTACGTGCGCCAGGAAGGCGTAGCATCATTTCCTCAGGCACTTGCGCGCCTTTAGACACGAAATGAGTTTTGTCGCAACTCCACTTCTTTCCCCTTGAATTACCAGGGTTTCTCCGCTCAACAGTGGGATCCGAACCTGCTTCTCATGGCAAATAACTTCCGCGTGGTTCTCGACTAACCAATCCATGCCTACCACAATGTCAAAACTCCCCAAGTCTATTGGCAATAAGTTAATATTGAATCCGTGACCTCCCATGACCAATACACATTGCTCAGTCCTCTCGTTCGCGCGTATCTGCCTACCATTGGCTAGTTCTATAGTATAAGGCGTGTCTAGCCTACTGGTTGCTAGGCCAAGTGAGTTTTTAAACTCAGTGGATATGAAACTTTGGTCAGCGCCAGTATCAAATAAGACAGATGCAAAATGGTCGTTAAGTAGAAACGTACCGGTTACCACATTCGGTTCTTCTTTTGCTTCGCCCGCGCCGATCATAAAGGCTCTCCCGCGAGATTGGTTTCTCTTTTGCGGGCAATCCCGACTGAAATGTTCTGGCTTCCCGCATGCGTAGCAGTTGTCGTTTGCTCCAGCTTCCTTATGGCAGTTTATCGCCTTGTGCCCTGGTCTGCTACATTTGGCGCATACGATGCTTGCGAATTCACCCTCGTGGTGATACTTGCATCTGCTGCACCATGGGCGAGGCCCATTGTACCCTTTTCGTGATGGCTCCAGGGCTTGTATCGCGTAAGCCCTTACGCTCTCCTGTTTCTTGAATGGTGGTTGCTTGGAGTCGGACCCTCGGTGAGAGTTCCATTTTCTCTTGGGGTCAGAGGTTCGCTGCTCGTTCCCGCGCGAGGTCAACATGCCCGCACGGACCGTATCTCTGGTAAGAGTGATGGCCCGCGCCACTGCCTCATCAAAGGTTGGAGGCGCTGCGGCATTGAGCGGAACTCTGATAACATGGGGTAACCCAAAGATATACCTCTCTATCTTTTTCTCCTCCGTGTTCGCCATATCCGGCACCATCTGGCAAAGTTCGTTGAATCGGTTGTTGTAGGCGTCGATATCAGTTCCTACCATGGTGTGGTTCCAAAATTCCTGCTGTAGACTCTGAATTTCGGCGCGAGAGCAGAACTTTCTCATCATCATTTCCTTCAGCTCCTCCCAGGTCTTGTGAAGAGCAACTTCTCGTCCCAATGTTTTCACTTGAAGCTTCCACCAAGACGAGGCCGCTTCTTGAAACATGCAGGTCGCGTAAAGGACCTTTTGATTTTCACTACACCCGCTAATGGAGAGAACTGTCTCCATTTTGTCGATCCAGTTGTAGAGCCCAATGGCCCCTTCGGTGCCCTTGAATGGCCAAGGCTTACAGGCCATAAATGTCTTATAGGAGCATCCTTTGTCCAAAGCTCCTGATTCGGGTTCTGGGGTTTCGGTTTCTTGACGACCCTGACTTGATTCGGCCTTGCTGGCCTCATGCGTTGCGATCGCCTGTGCGATTATTTCTGCGAGTTCCTCGGGTGTCATGGTAATTCCCTTGGCTCTGGTTGGAGGCATTCTCGTTTTTCTTAAAAGAGAACGAAAATATATCAAACTTAGCGCATGTACCCTGAGCACATAATGTTCTTATCCTTAGTGTTCACTAGACATTGTGTGACCCGTGTTCCTAAGTGTATGTGTGGTTTTCTTTTGAAAATATTTTCCTTGCAAAATATTTCATGCGATTCCCCGACGGTTATAGTCTAGGTTAAAACTTCTTTCCTAGTTCGCTATAACCAGTGCTCTGATACCAATCTGTCACACCCGGCCCTAAACGGCGGAAACAGCCGGGTGCGCGCGAGTGGGAATTGGTAATCAAGCACGGGTCATTGCAAACATTCAAATAAATTTTTCCATTGCGCATGAAATGTCTAGTACAAAATACATTACATTGTTTAGAATTACATATAAAAACATCCACATATGAAAAACGTTGAAGATTTCCGCGCCATATCCCCTTACATGGCGGAAACAACCACGCGTGTGGAAGGGATTGAACTAAAATCTTCCAAAAACCATTTTTATAGATGTTCTGCGTGAAGTGCTCTATGTGTGACTCCTTGCGCTACTAATTATCACCTGAAAGACACGTAAAAACATTTGAATCAGTATAAACTGAGTGAGTTCACAAGTTTTGGTGACTTGATAAATCGTATTGCATCATATCCTTGATAAAACCATATTGAAACATATTTCTGATAACATCATTAAAACATATGCTTGATAAAACCGTCCCGCGGGTTACGCGCGGACATTTCTGAAAACCGTGCTCGTCCATGCAAAGTGGCGCTGCCACTATGAGCTAAAACAATACCGTCCCGCGGGTTACGCGCGGACATTGTGCTCGGAAAACTAGGCGCTCGTCCATGCAAAGAGGTGCGACCCCTACGAGCGGGCTTTACAACCAGTAGTACTACCCCATGACCATACTAGGCACTCGTCTATGCAAAGAGGTGCGACCCCTACGAGTGGGTTGATCAAACACAGTAGTCCCTACCCTTAGAGTTCCATTGACGAAGTGATCACTTTCTAAATCTTGCGCACTCGCATTGAAAACCAAGATAAACACCATGAACAGAATCGTTTGCATTGCTTGTAAATATACCATGATAAAACATAATTTAAACACGTGTCCCTCGCCCCGAAAACAGTTTAAAAACAGTGAAAATAGGGGCTGTGAGACTCACCTATGATTCTTGTTAAGTGATGGTTTAGAGAGAGATTAAACGAGATTCGGGTTTCCTGATGTTAGCCTCGAAATTGGAAGTCTAAAATATGTTTAAATAAAAAGAAATATGTATATTAAGATCAAGAAATCGAAGAATATAAGGGTTGGTCAGAAAAGTAATCTTAAGACTAAAGTTTCGGCTTACCTAGTGATGGAAACGGAACTGGAAACGGATGCTCGGGAGGTGGTTAGTGCAGAATTACAAGTTTAAGAGAAAAGTTTGAAGTGTGTTTGTGTGATAGTTTTATTCAAGAATTGATACTTATTTATAGGCAAATTCAAGGGAACACAATCCCTTGATTTAGGGGATTGAAATCTTATCAAATTGGGTGTAATGATGATAAGGTATGGGGTTTATTATTATTTATTTTAGGGATGGGGGGTGATGGTCCTAGGGAGTGGTTATAAAGATTTTGATAGGTTTGACAGTATATGCAGGACTGTGGTTGGTGAGAGTAGGTGCGGCTGACAGCTGACATTTCGTGTTACAGTATACTTTTCCTGATACTGTTGTCAGTGTGCAGTCAAAAGGTAAAAATCTCTGAAACACGCAACTGGTTCTTTCTGGGCGGGGGTAATCCGCTTACATCTGAAGAATAGACTAAGTGTTTTGTGCGTGTAGCCTTGCGCGTATAGCCTTCTGCGTGAAGGCCATTTCTTTGAACGTTGTGGGTGCGTGACCTTCTCGTAGTCAGGGACGTTGAGTTTCATTTGTAGATTCTCCATGAGGTCTTGGTATTTCAACATAGTGATCAGTTATGTTGAAGTCAATTCCATCTTGGAGCTTCAAACAAACTAGCTCTCAATGTTCCCGCCATGCGGGGAGGTTAGTTCCCTTTCCGCACGCGCACAAATGATTTGATTATTGAAGAGGTATGCACCCGCCTTAGCATCAAGCGGGGCGGCTAACCCATTAGACAAACGACATGAAATTAAGTTATGAAAACACAAAACCTGAGAGCGTGGCGCACATAACATATGCCCGCGCGGATCCTAACATGGCGCGCATCGCATCAGCGCATGGCGCATATAACATATGCCCGCGCTGATCCTAACATGGCGCGCATCGCACCAGCGCATGGCGCATATAACATATGCCCGTGCTGATAATGGCGCGCATCGCACCAGCGCATGGCGCATATAACATATGCCCGCGCTGATCCTAACATGGCGCGCATCGCACCAGCGCATGGCGCATATAACATTCACAATCTCCTAATAATTAGGTTGGTTACTTGGTTTATGGGGTTGGGAAATTACCGGGTGTCACAGTAGGTCATGTCGTACTCGTTTCAACTTGAACATATAATAAACTTCTATTACGTAGAAATAGTTAAATAAAAAATAGCACACCAGCGTACACACTATTTAAAGCAAAATAAATATAATAAAATATAAATAAAGCAAGTAAACCTATAATGGCAGAGATTAAGATGAATTAAATCAAGAGATAAGTATCAACAAGTCATTTAATACAACTTTAAAGTGACTTTAAAGTATATCCTATAAATTCAACACGGGTATCTCTTCCAGGCTTTTATAGTTTGATAATCTTTTAATTCTGGATAATCTCTTTAAATAGTAATCTAGGTATACGAGTCGCTAACTACTTTGTTGGTACTCCTACATTTTTATAGCATATTTTAAGAGAATCCAAAGAACGAGAAACAAAATATTTTGTGAAAAACATGTATAAAAAATAATCATAATCAAACACTTGGCTTTTATAGTTTGGGGAAGTATCATGACTTTTAGTAGAACTCTTTATTAAAGAGTATTCGTTAGTGGTTAAGTTCGTAACCATTATTCGGTTAAATCAATAAGAAAACTCAGCTAGGTCATGAAATTGGCCTATCAGCGGTAACTCGATTAAGGTTGATTACCAAAGCTATTGTTGATGACGAGTTGTCACATATGACCAATTACTGTTGATCACAGTTACTATTGCCCATAGTTAATGTTGATCTCACTTGTTATCAATGAACCAAGTTGCCACTGGCTAGTGGCTACCACTAATAATTAGGGGTGTGCAAATCAAAAGGACCAATCAAAACCGAAAGAAGACCGTCCCGAACAGAAACCCGACTGAGGGCATTTATAGCAACCGAACCCTGGACCTAAACAAGTATGTCGGGTATCGGTCTTTCAGATGATCGGTTACAGGGTTTTCAGGTAGTTAACCGAACATGGCCGGCCCTTGGGGGTGGTAGGGTCATCGACGGCCATAGGCCTGACACCCCGCTTGGCCTAAAATTTTTATTTTAAAAAAAGTTATATGTATTTCCATTAAATACACTATGTATATTTAATGTTTAAATTCAATTACATAATCGTTAGCTTGGTCTAGTGGCAAAGGGGACATTATTCCCGACCAAAAGTTATAGGTTCTAGTATTATTTGAGACATGTTTAATTTTAATTTTATACAAAAAATTTTACATAACCCAAATTATAACCAAGTAAACCCGTATGAAATTCAAATTGTTTAAACTCAACAAAATACTTATTTTACTTAAGGCCCCATAAAAATTTCGTCTTCGGCCTAAAACTTTTTTTTCTTTCTCAGAGCCGGCCCTGTAACCGAACCCGAAATTAAAACTGAAATTGAGCGAAGCGATCGTGGATTTGATGTGTATCATTGGGATCGTGATGATGAAATGATTCCGAGGCAACTTTAACCTAGTTAGAATTTCAATTTCATCACCCAATTATTTAACCGGACTTTAATTTAAGTGATATATGTAACTATTATATTGAATTTTCTTTTATTCTTGATTTGTATATGAAAGTTTCATATATCTAAACATCAAATACAGGGAATCAAAACACATAATGCTCATTTTTGAAAATCAATTACCAAATAATGTTATGTGTAAGTCCTGAATCTGGATCACTATAATATGATATCAATCAAACGAGTATTGGTGCGGAATACCAACACTCGGTGATTCAAGAACACGAATAATAACAAGTGAAGTAACACACGACTGCTTCAAAACACACGTATATTTTTGAATACGTCGGGTGCTTAAGCACTTACAATACTCAGTCACAAAATACTAGGAATGAACAACCTTTAGCCCTATACATAACATAACTATATATAGGCATAGCAACCAACTAAGCCGGCCCAACCAACCAAAGGCCCACCGAGAACACATAAGTGTTCTCGGCTTACACACAATCCCAAAACCCAAGCCCAAACATTACTATATCAAGTACAAACTACAAAACTAGGCCCAACAATCTCCCCCTTGGTTTGTAACTTTATCTTTAATCTTGCTCCATGTAATCAATGTCTGCATCTTTCAACGCTCCAGCCCAGAACTTGTTGTTGATGATAGACGCAACCATTCTTGTGTATTCTTTGGCAGCTGTTTCAAAAATTGGATCGGATGTAATCTGAAACGTGCTGAGAGTCTTGATGTCCCGTTCTCCAAACTTCAACAAATCCTTAGGGTCGACAAACTGGTATTGACCTTTCCCCTTTTGTAGCTTGACAATGGCCATGGCAGTGATGGAATCAAAGAATCAAAATCTCATGTTCTCCAATGTACCATCGGGAATGGCGTCTGGTACGTGAATGTAAGTAGCTTTCTTTGTAGGAGGCCACATTACATTCACCATTGTTTTTCCTGTCCTCGGATCTTGAACGCCCTTAGCTTTCTTTAAAAATGACTCGGCAGTCTTCATATTCGGGAAGCCTCTATCGACTTGTCTCTTCAAATATTCCTATAAATCTGAGCCTCGCTTGGCATTTGATGGATTTGTAAATGGAGCATTTATTAAGTCACTCAGATCAACTTTAGTCCAGGAACCAAAGTCTTTCATCTTTTTATAGTACTCCATTGTTCCTGACTTTCTCTTAACCCACCACATATTCTTATATGCATCAAAACCCCATGATAGAACTCCAGATCGATCACCATATTTGTCAGAGAATCGCTTTTGAAGTGTAACCACAAATCTCTCTGGGTGATCCGATGATACAACATTCTGATATGAGTTCTTCATCACCAGCAACTTCTTCTTTCCCTTCTCAAGTAGTTTCTTTTGAATTCTGTCAGATTTTTCTTTGGTGACAGATGGTGCATCCAGGTATTGCCTTAAAGACTCTGATTCCTCTTGTCTACTAACACCAATATTATCGTCTGGACGAACATCAGAATCTTTGTCTTGATCAGTAGTGGGAGTTCGATATACCATGTCTTCATCACTTTTGAACTCATCTCCAAATTTCTGAACTAGCTTTTGTTGGAGATCGAGATACATTGCTGTTAAACCTCCCATGATGGACTGCAGCTTTTTAATCTTGGAGTCTTTATCTGAGTTGCTAGCCTCAAGTTCCTGAATACGGACATCTTTAATCACTGAATCCTGCTCGAGTTCAAAGACTCGTCGTTGTAGTGCCTGAACATCCACAGGAGCGTTCTCAAGAACCACTCCTTTTCCCTTGTTCTGAAAATAGTTCTCCTGCATAGCAAGGATTTGAGCAACTTTATCTGAAACACCTGAGCTTGATTGACCCTGAACAGACGGACCAGATGAACCAGAGGGAATATCTGAGGGGTTTGAACATGGAAATTCTGTCTCACAATCAAAATCACTGACAAATCACTAGTCAACAACTCCTGGAAAGATGGTTCAGCAACGGGTTTGATAGATGATTCTGGTGTTGGTGCTGGTGTTGGTGCTGGTGTTGGTGTTGGTGTTGGTGTTGGTGCTATGATGGTTGTTTCGGCTTCACTGTCCAACTCGCTGGATCTCAAATCATCCCTTTTTCGTTTACGATGAATGAGATCAGCAGCTGGTTCTTCAACATAATCTTCCTTAATGTCTTCAGCAACTGTCTGAGGAGGCTTCAAAGCAGTTGATTGAAATAATAGTTTAGCAGCTTCAATAGCTTTCATTCTTTCATCTTCAGTAAGAGTGACTGATTCACGGTGTTCCTATTCATCTTCTTCATCATCTGAAATTTCAAATGTTGCAACGCGTGGTTGAGCGGGCGCCACGTGCTCGTCAGCAAACTGAGCTATGATGGGCTCAGTTTCGGTCTCAGAAAAACGACCGAATTTTACTAGGGGTTTTAATCCCCTGTACATCACTTTGGCTCCCTTCCTTGATTGCTTCATTAACCCAAAGGAATTGGGTCCCATAGACTTCATGTCCAAGGTCTCAACAGATTTAACCAGGTCGGTGTAATGAGAATCAAAAATCATCTGCAAGAATCTTGGATACATCAAGAACATCTCCTTCTTTGCCCTTAGGTTGCTCATCATTTTGTTGAAAATGAATTTGGAATAGTTGTAATTCCAATCCATGATCAGAGCAGCAACGACAGACATTTGGGTGTGACTGATCTCATCTGATCCTCTCTTTCTTCCCGAGATACTTGTAAAGAACGTGTGCAGTAGGTATCTCCAGTAAGGGTGAAACAACTTCTTGATTGCTGGTGGATAGGTACCTTCGTAACCCATTCTTGTAAGAACTTCAGTAACTTCAGCAGCAGAATACTCTGTTGGATAATCGGATTGATCCCCAAACAAAAGTACCTCTCTGATAATGGCTTCAGTAACAATAACCGGCTTTGTCTGTATTTTGAAGTCGATTGAAATAACTCCATCAGCCACTTGTGAATTGATTTTTGCATTGTTCCAAAAATCAGTAATCATCTTCTTGCAAATGACAGGGTTCTCCCGAAGAGCGTGAGAGATCCTGCAGGTGTTTAGTCCGACTATCATCGACTTGAATTCCTTGTGCCCCATTGGTGGATCATACAAGTGGCCAGCTATATTATGAGTATAAACATACTTTAACGAGTTCTTATCAGCCATATCTGCACCAAACGTATCAAGTTAGATAACCAACAAAATTAATATAAAGGTAATTTACATTTGATCCATGATTAAAAAGACTTGGGTTATTAAACATAGGCAAGCCCAAATAAAACTTATGTGACAGTCCAAACTACATTGGAGTGGCCCAAAAACATACCACAGTGAAGGTCTGGGCCCAAACAGTGAGAATTGGGCCTGGCAGGAGGGATCTCGGTCAAACTAGGTGAGTTCTCGGTCAACAGAGGTCAATGAATGTCAACCGAGAACTGAGGTTCTCGGTCAACACATTTAACCGAGAACAGAGGAGTTCTCGGCCAAGAAGTGACCGAGAACGAGATTATCTGTCACAATAGGAGAGTTCTCGGTCAATGAAAGTCAAACCGAGAACTCCTTGCCAGCTGGAGCAGAGAACCCCTTGGATTCCACCTTGGAATATGTGTAATCACCTTCAACCCACCGAGATCCCTAAAATCCTTCATTAAACCTGCAACATATTTATTAAACTCAACCGAAAACCTCAAATCAAAACTAATACATCCATCAAAATCCTAATTACTCATAACCCAATGGTCGATTCATCAAACCATCCATAAAACAGTTTATGGAAACACCAAAGTATGCCTCAGTGACATGTAAATCTCATGTAATCTAGTCTAGTACCTGTTAATCACAAAAAAACTTGAAACTTTGATTAGTGAAGAAGGTTTTGATCTCGACAATGAGGATTAGAAAGAGGATCTCGGCTAAGATAATTAGAGGGTTTGTAATTGGTAAAGCAATAAAAGTGAAGAAAAGAAAACCCTTAAAATTACTTATACCAACATCAAGCAGGCCGAAATGCCTTTAATGGGCTCAAAGCATGCCGAAAGCTAAAGACAGTCCAACAAGGGTCAAGACCCAACTAAAATGACCCAAAACTTTCAAAGCCCAAAATTAGGAAAGCTTAATTTACACAAACGTTTCGAGGAGAGTAATTTCGAGAAAAAAAGAAAAAAATAAGATTAGGCAAAACAAAATAAAATAAAAATATAAAATCAAATAAAATTAAAACAAGAAAGGTAAATCCACACAACAATGAAAAACAACTCCTTTTATTTTTGAAGTCGGCATCAAATATCAGTTCTTCGTAAAACTGCCGCCCTTATATGAAAAGATCCGAACATGGAATCTTATCGTTTAAGAGACTGTCACAAGGATTCATGTTCAGCGTTATTATGACATTAAGAGACAGATTGATAGCGTGTATCCCATACTTAGCATGATTTTTCATCGCATCAGTGATATGATCAAAGTTCAGTTAGGCATAAAGCTTAGATGGACATAACTCATGGACCTGTGATGCCTCCTATCTCTTCTCAAAGCGTATTTGGCTTTCCCCAGATCACCCCAATTTGACTCCAACCCCCTAGTGCTTGATCAAAAGATTTTATACAAAGCAGGCTTAGTTTTTAAGGTTGAACGTTGGACTTAGTGCCAGTAAGCTGACAAGCCTTTTATTCGAGACATGACAGGACTTACTTGAGTGCCCCCATCTCTGTAGTTTTAGTTTGACCCTTTAAGCCTTGAAAATGAAATAACTTAAATAGAGATAAATAACTGCAATCACATTTTTTTATTAATAATAATAATAGCTTAACGGTACAATATTTTTGGTGATCAAGACACTAACGGGCTCGTGTATGACTGGGTAATTGCTGTAGGTTCCCAGCCGGATCTTCACGGAAGTATCTCGTACTACGTAGGTGTGGAATCCCTACGTAACACGATACGAGCGTAAGATGAGTAATACGTTAAAACCAAACACGAACACATTACAATACTAAAAAGACACGTTGTATTGCAACACTTCAACACGTGATATTCAATCACACACATACGTTCTGGAATTTCGTTAAAAAACCAAGCCGTAACCTAGCTTATATATGCTACGACAACTTCGCCTAACAGACTAGGCGAAGTTGTCATTAACTTCGCTTGTCCACAAGTTCGCTTATATCAGGCGAACTTGTGAGACAAGTTATCTAAAACACCAAAACAAAACAAACTAACACGATTACAGACACCAGATACTGAACTACTGACATCATGCACCAACAGACTCCCCCTTGGCAGTAGCTTCATACCTCTATCTTCAATCACGTGTCTTGTAATCCCAACTATCTCGAGTCACCTGTCTTCAAGCATGAACGCCTTCTCTGACACACACAGAGACTACTCTCTGATATATCTTGGCTTCATCTTTCCTTGCAGGAATATAGAATATCTTTTTCTCGTCTAGCACCTGCAAGTCAGCTTGAGACAAATTTACCAAGTGCATGGGACATACACTCTCAACACTTCTTGTTCATCTTCATCCTCCATAACCGCTTCCGCTGTGTAACTATCGACATACCACCATTTAAGATTCTTTAAGACATCCTTGGGCATTTGTTTCATCGGCACTTCTTTTAAACACCGGATCGGCTTATACTTCATTACCATCCAAGCTTTGCCATCAGCTCTCATTCCTCTGTCTTTTTATTCAACAAGTTTCCCTTTCTGCGGCTTTAACAACTCGAACCTTTTCTCTTTTATACTTTCTTTCCACACAATCTTCCCGATAATTCTAGCCATATTATCATCACTTCTGTTTATCAACCCCATCTTGGCCAAATCCTTCACCTCACACTCAGGCAAGGTATTCAACGATCTCAACAACCTCTTGAAGTACTGAATCCCATCGTAACGTTTAATCACAAATAGCCTCAACTGCTCATCATACAACCAGCATATAATCCCCTTCTTTGATTCAGCATACCCTTTAATATTATAACTCTTTTTAAACATGGTTGGAACTGCTGGCTTCTTTGTCTTCACAAACCATTGAGCATAGCCTTCTTTCCATCTAGGCTGCTCTTCCCATTCAGACTCATCAATTCCCATATCTTGACCCACATTTGTCTTATCAACATCTAGAATTTCATGTTCTACATTATCCTCCACAATCTCTCCTTCTTCAATCTCACTATCAATCACAATGTCAGCTCCTATCTTTTCAATTTCTTTAATCGGTAACACATCGTCGTCACCTACAATATCATCATCCAACATCTCCTCATCATCCACTACCACCACATCATCACCCCCTGATCCACCTGTTGCACCAGTTGACTCCCCCTGAGATGTGGAAGTCCCAAGAGTTTGTTCAGTTCTTTGCAACTCACCACCTGCACCTTTCGATGCATTGGGATCATCGTCTCTATCATTACTCTTCCTCGTCCTCAACTCATCGCCCTTGCAGCTCGTCTCCCCCTGAGATGCTAAGAACTGTTTTAAAGCATCAAAAAGTTTACCGTGCTCAACGAGGAGGGACGACTGAATCTGATTTTCTGTAACAAGGCGCTGGATAACGTGAGTCTGGATCAGGTTGATTCCTGACTGTTCTGCCATGACCCTTTCAAGAGCTGCTATCCTGTCTGAGTCAGATAAAGTTGCATCAAAGTCAAATCTCATATGAGAAATGTCTTGAGCATACGGTGGAAGGATTCCCAAGGTAGCCGGAACATCAGAAACATGCTGAAAAGTAACTGCAGGTGGTATTGTAACATATAACCCTGCAGTGGCAACCAAAGTCGACTCAACAAATCTTGCAACAACCTCCGATGGAGTAAGAGTAGGAGGTGGCAAGGAAACAATTTCTGGAGCCGAAAACTGAAAAGTAGTGGGTGGAATGCCAAAGGAAGATGATGTAGTTATCACGGGAACACCCCAGGTGATCGGTCCTATTACAGTCATCGATGCAGGGACCATAGTCATACCAAATAAGGCGGGTGGAGAGAAACGAACCACCCTCGAGCTTTCACCAGCTCCCGAGCCTTCACCCGTTCTGACCCTTTTTGATCGACGAATCAACCGATCTAACTCCTCCTCAAAGTCAGATTCACTGTCATCTGTGTCTTTCTTTCTTTTTCCATGAATTCTTTCTTGGGCGACTAGAATCTGTCTTGCTTCAGCAACATCATCAGCTGAGGAGTCAGAGTCGGTTCTCCCAGAATCAGCTACAGATGTAGCTACCATTGACACATCAACACCAGAAACCTCTGCTACTGAGACCTGAATCTCTGCCTCAGGATCAACTCGTTCCATATCAAAGAGCCCTTGTCTACCAAAAGCAGCTTCAAGGTCTACTTATTCCTCCGGTGCCACAACAGGAGCAGCAGGCAATGCTTGCTGTACCACAGGTGGTGGTTGAGAAACAACAGCCTGTTGCGGTGCCGGATCCCGAAACTCGTCTCCACGAGGAGCAACATACGCTGGGTTTATCAAATAACCAAATAACGGAGTATGTCGTGGACGAAGCTCTGGTTTACTTCGAGCACTCGACGATCTGCATTGTGCGAATATCCTTTTGCTGACACTCTCTACATATCGAATGGGACGGCGCTGAGGTAGCGTAGGAGCCACATGATTCAAGATCATTTGTAAGAATCTTGGATACATCAAGAATCTTTCACGAGCTACCGCATGTGTCTGACGGTCTATTTCATAAAACACCATCTGACTGAAGCTGTAAGGCTTGTTGTAAGTCAGTGCTGTCATTGCCGATTGCATCGTCGCACCCATCCCGTCCGTACCAGCCTTACGACCCGACATGCACACGATCATCACATGCATGAGAAAACGCCATTGATCCAACAAAAATCCCTTGCGTCTCTGAGTGTCACCCAATGGATCGGAATAGCCCATTCGTAAAAATGCACCATATCTGAATGGAGCAGTAAAGTCTGTAGGATCATCTCTAGTTTCATTCCCAAACTGCAAGGCGACCCTTATCTGTTCAGATGAGAACTGCACCTCCTGATTGTTAACTGTTGCGCGCATGAATGGGGGATCGACTCTACAATCATATTCTACCGTTTGCCAGAAGTCTTCAATGTTCGGCAGAGAAATAGGCAGAGTTGTAGTAATAGCATGGAAGATACGCTAGCGAATAAGGAAAGAGATGATCTCGCGATAATCATCAACACCACTAGCATCCGGATCCAGCGTGATGTACATATTGTGACCCGGAAAGAATTGACGGTTGTTATCACCCCCTTCGTCACCACCAGCACCACCAGCTCCTGCTACAGCTGCCATATCTGCATAACAATCGGTCTAAGTTAGAGAATCGTCAAAGCAGATCACAACTTCGCCTGTTACCATGAGCGAAGTTATGATAGCTTCTGGTGTGCAGGCGAAGTTAGGGAAAGGGCGAAGTTGAGTACAACTTCGCCTTTACTATAACTTCGCCTGATAACAGATAAACTTTTAAATAATATAAAGAACCAGGCGTAGTTAGGTATAAGGCGAAGTTAAGGATAACTTCGCCTAACCATAACTTCGCCCCTTGAACAACTTCGCCCCTGATTAGTTAAAGATTAAAGCAGCAGGCGAAGTTAAGCCTTAGGCGAAGTTGAGAACAATTTCGCCTAAACTTAACTTCGCCTGAACTGAAACGGCGAATGTTCAGAAGGCCAGATGAGGTATGTTTGGTGAATTTGGTGATTGTGGACAATAAAAACATGTTACTAAAGAGATCTAGACGATCACATTGGTTACGGACACGTTAAAAAGAGTTTGAAAAGTGGGTGTTTAATGGTTTGCATGAACGAGGTCTCAAATTGGACCAAAACGGCATCTGATTAACACCATTGACACGAATTATAAGTCATCCCGACCCTACACACCTTTAACACGGATTGAAACTGAGATTAACAACAAGGTTTGATTCGAGAGGTAACTTCGCCGAGGGTTTAATAAGTTCGCCGAGGGATACCAATGATAACTTCGCTGGGTTTATGAAAAGTGTAAAGTGTTTGACCAGAAAATCTCTTATATACGGTTTAAATTATACAGACGAAGTTAGGGTTAACTTCGCCTGTTAACAAGTTTGCCTCTTAAATAACTTCGCTTAGTATTAAAATATACACAACAGTCCCTTATAAATTTGAACATTATGCAATTGTCTTTTAAAACTTCCTTTATGGATTTAAATGTTACGATCAAAGACCAAGTAACCAAGTTTTAAACCATAAAACGACATATGCAAGAAAATTTTAGAAATAAAGTACACGGGATCAAATTTCAGTCTTGACAGGACTAGCATGTTTTAGAAAAGATCCGAACTGGAATCATACTAATTAAGTGACCGTCACATAGTTCCATGTTCAGCGGTATTATGACATAAAGAAACAGGTTGTAAGCAGGTAAACAACTTAGTATGGTTTTCATCGCTTCTGTGATACGCATTAGGTTCAATTAGGCTCAAAATTTAAACGGACAACGCATCAGAGATTGTGATGCCTCCTATCTATTCTCAAAGCTTATTTGGCTTTCCCCAAGTCACCCCGAGTTGACCTTGACCCGTAGTGTCTGATTAAACAGTAAGTACATCTTGATCTTTAGAGTCTTCTTCCCGTTCTCTTTCTTGCCTCTTGATACCAATTGTAGGTTCCCAGCCGGATCTTCACGGAAGTATCTCGTACTACGTAGGTACGGAATCCCTACGTAACACGATACGAGCGTAAGATGAGTAATACGTTAAAACCAAACACGAACACGTTACAATACTAAAAAGACACGCTGTATTGCAACACTTCAACACGTGATATTCAATCACACACACACGTTCTGGAATTTCGTTAAAAAACCAAGCCATAACCTAGCTTATATATGCTACGACAATTTCGCCTAACAGACTAGGCGAAGTTGTCATTAACTTCGCTTGTCCACAAGTTCGCTTATATCAGGCGAACTTGTGAGACAAGTTATCTAAAACACCCAAACAAAACAAACTAACACGATTACAGACACCAGATACTGAACTACTGACATCATGCACCAACAATTGCTTTTCTGCCTATCATTCGGAGAGATGTATCTGGAGACATGCACCTGTCTTCAAAATGACTCTCCACATTAAGTTTAGCAAATTTAGTTTATATCACTTCAACTTTTACGCATCGTGAAAAGTACCATACACATCAATGACTGTTCTAGAGCCTTTTAAGCTTAATAACTTCACCCGTTAGGCACACAGAAACAATTTATCTATCACTTTTCAAAGTTTGGATCAATTTTCATTCGAAAATATTTTAAAGCTTCTAAAAATCCGTTAACTGAATAGTAATATCACTTCCCGGAGAGTTAAGTGAAACACACGTGTTAAGCATTCTGTCACCCCGGTCACTCTAAGCCTTCAGGTAAATGGCTATCCATTATAACCACAAGTGGTTAACCGACCAAACATGCATGAAAACACATGTCCTTCCAACTCAGAGTTACCAACATAATTTTAAGTGAAAGAACACAAAACAAAAAAACACATCATAATCGCCCCGGGTGCTTTCAGTTGTTAGGTAAATGGCTATCCTGTGCAACTACAAGTAGAACACCGGACCAACCATATACAAGTATATGTCCTTTAAACTTAAGCAACCGACATAATTTTAAGCGAAAATGAATCTTGAAAAGCTCAAAATTTTATTATTATTATTATTATTTTATATAAAAATAACAAAGACAATGCACACACATTATTTTTGACATTTTGATTTTTCAACACACACACTATTTTTGTCTTTTTGATTTTTCTCCCCCTAAATTTGTGCAAAAATAAACAAAAATGTACAAATTTATCCCCAAAAAGACTCAATCCTCGAAACGAAGCATTTTAAGAAAACTCACAAGCACATTAAATTTTGCTGTTCTGACCGGTTTTGTAAATAAGTCCGCCACGTTGTTGTCGGTGTGGACTTGTTCAAGATGAATCAATTTCCGATCGAAACAGTCACGAATAAAATGAATTTTAATATCGATGTGCTTGGTTTTAGAATGTTGGACATGGTTTTTCACAATAGCAATGGCCGAATCATTATCACAGAAAATAGGTGTGTCAAGAAATTTCAAACCGTAATCCAGCAACTGGTTTTGCATCCAGATAACCTGAGAGCAGCATGCGGATGCAGCAACATATTATGCTTCGGCTGTTGAGGTGGAAACTGTTTGTTGTTTTTTACACTGCGATGAGATGTGCCGATCTCCGAGAAACTGGCAACCGGCTGACATGGATTTCCTGTCAATGTCATCTCAACCATAATTGCTATCAGCAAAAGCATAATGATCAAATTCTGATTGTTTGGGATACGAAAGACCTAACTTCGGTTATCCCTTCAGATATCTGAAAATACGTTTAACAACAATTAAGTGAGAGAGTTTAAGATTAGCCTGGAAGCAAGCACATTGGTAGACTGCAAACATTATGTCGGGACGACTAGCTGTGAGATACATCAGAAACCAGATCATCGATCGATAGTATGTTTGATCCATGGGACTTCCTTCAGGATCAGATGACAATAGCGGTCTTTCTGCCATTGGAGTATTAGCACTCTTGGAATCTTGAAACTCAAACTTGGCCAGCATATCTTCAACATACTTTCCTTGATGCAACAAAATTTCCGTCGGACTTTGGCGAACCTGTAAACCCAGAAATGTTGTCATTTCACCCAACGAGCTCATCTCAAATATTTTCTTCATAACACCCTCAAATTCTTTACACAAATCAGCACTGGTGGAACCGAAGATGATGTCATCAACATATATCTGGACCATAATCAAATCCTTTCCGACAGTTTTCCGGAACAAGGTTTGATCAATCATCCCACGCTTATAGCCATGATCAAGAAGATGTGTAGTCAGCGTAGCATACCACGTACCACGTCCGAGGAGCCTGATGTAGCCCATACAGTGCCTTGTCTAATTTGTAAACATGATGTGGTTTCTTGGATTCAAGGAAACCCGGTGGCTGATCAACATAAATCTCCTCTTTAACCTCTCCATACAAGAATGCTGTTTTAACATCCATCTGATAAACTGTGAACCCCATATACGATGCATATGCTACTGGAGCATAGACTTCTGTGTAATCTAATCCTTCTACCTGCCGAAACCCGCGAACTACCAGTCGTGCCTTATTAAGAACAATAACCCCGGTGTCATCTTGCTTGTTCCTAAACACCCATCTTGTATCAAGAGCTTTCTTTCCTTCCGGCAGTTTAACCAACTCCATACCTTCAACTTATCAAACTGATTCATTTCTTCATGCATAGCATCAACCCAACTAGGTTCTTGAAGTGCCATTTCAACATTCTTTGGCTCGATTGGAGACATGAAACAGGAAAACATACAACTGTTTATGTGTCTGGTCTGACTTCTTGTGGACATACCTGCTTCAATGGGACTTATGATGTTTTCAATCGGATGATTCTTTTGGATTCTTGATGGAATTAGCTGATCAGAATCATCACTGTTAGGTTGAAGATTTGTTGCATTCTCCCCGGAATCAATAAGGGGGTTTTTCCATCCAGACGTTGCTGTACTATGAGAGTACGATGTGCCGGCAACGTATTCATCTGGAACGGCATCGGGAAACAGTGTGCTCCCGAATATCTGACGAACGAAATTCTCCCCCTCAACATTTGCAGTATTCTCAGATGAGATTGGTGAACAATCGGTCTCCGAAGGTTGTCTAGGTTGATTATCGGTTGTGGTCGAAACACTGGTAAGCTCGGTAACTTCATCATCCAGTAGTGGAGAAATATGGAACAGTGACTGAGAACTGTCTTGTGTAACTTCCACTGTGGGACCACCTTGAGAGTCTGTGCTGATGACTGGAAATACATTGAAGGGCTTGAAGAATTCATTGTAGTCGAATAACCAATCGGGACCCACACGGGCGTCAGTATCATTCTCTTCTAACCAACGAACTTCATAGGACTCTAGAATCTGCTTAGTTGACTTGTTGTGGACCCTATATGCTGTATTTCCCGCATATCCAACGAAGTAACACTCATCTGCTGCGGCCCCAAACTTTGGAGTGGTTTCAAGATTTAGCAACGTGCACGGACACCCGAATGCTCCGAAATGTGCGACAGTGGGTTGATGACCATAAACAATCTCATACGGAGTCTTCATCTTGGACTTGTTGATTATCACCTGGTTCTAAACATAACAGGCTGTATTAATGGCTTCTGCCCAGAAAAATAGTGGCAGTTTAGAGTCACATAACATTGTTCTTGCTGCTTCAATCAAAGTTCTGTTTCTTCTTTCAGCGACACCATTTTGTTGAGGCGTCCGCGGAGCACTGTACTGACGAAGCACCCCTTTTCTGAGCAAAAATGATTCAGAACTGCATTCTTGAATTCTGTTCCATTATCACACCGGATTCCTTTCAGCTTTAGGTTCAGTTGATTTTCCATTAACACCACAAACTTCTTAATCAGATCTGCAGTTTCACTCTTATTTGACAAGAAAAATACCCAGGTAAAACGTGAGTAGTCATCAGTAATAACAAGACAATAAGAGCTACGAGACAGACTTAAAACATGGATCGGCCCAAAGAGATCCATATGAAGTAACTGAAAAACTGATGAGATGGTATTAATTAACTTAGGCTTATGAGATTTTCGATGATGTTTACCCAAAGCACAAGCAACACATTTTTCAACAGTTACAAAATCCTTGATTGGTAAGTCACGCACTAAATTGTTTTTAGCAAGACGATTTAGATTCTTTGTATTAGCATGACCAAGCCGACGATGCCAAAGCATCGCATTATGTTCTGACACTTTTGAAAACAAACAGGTTATTTCGTCAGGAATATTTTTGTTCATGTCGATCACATAAGCGTTATCTTTTCGTTGTGATCGAACAAGAATCCGTTCTTCTGGTAAAATGAGTTGAAAAAACTGTCACAAATTTGTGACACGCTCAAAAGACTATGCTTCAATTCTGGATCAAAATTAACATTTTCAAATTTTAACACACCGTTACTTACAGTACCCTTTTGAGTGATCTTTCCTTTCTCTCCTCCCGCAAAGGACACATACTCACCATTAAATGTTTGAAGGTCGTGTAGCTGGGTAATCTCTCATGTCATGTTCCTGGAACAGCCACTATTAACATACCAAGGTCTGATGATATTCCTCCATAGCTGTCCCTGCACGAAACGCAGGATTAGTTAGTTTTTGGTACACAGTCCATACTTTCACTCGGTGACCCTGATTCGTCTACAGTTGTTACTGATTGCCATGACATATCCTTTTGATCATCAAAAATAGATTTTGTTGAGTCTTTTGCCGGAGTTTTAGGCAACCATCTACGTCTGTGGGACTTGGAATTATATGTATGAATGGTTGTCGTAACCTCCGGTGATTTGGACATGGGAGGAGAAGAATCTGCCCGTTTCTCCTGTTTAGACTTAGCCTTATTTTTCATATTTGAGTTTGACTTTGAAACATCTTTTCTGACTTCTCTTTGGTGTCTGTTCGGTTCGGTCTGATGAGGACTAAACCTGCCAGATTTATTCGATTCCAATCATCGTCAAAGGAACTGGCTGGACAATGCCTGAATTCTTGTCTGTGCGTGTTACGAGGCATATAAGGCATATTCCTTTGATAAAATCCGTAGTAGGGAATGTACGGACGATGTGGAGAGTTTCTGGCAATATGACCAGCAGTGCCACAGTTAAAACATGTCTGACTTTTTATGAAAAATTCATTTTGGGCAAATCCTTGTCTGGACTGGTTGTGTGGACCAGTTTGCTTAGATTTGCGAAAATTCATGTCGCCCCCTTTAACTTATCATCTTGCTTGTCATTAGAGCATCCCTCCTTGACAAACTTAGGTGCAACATAATTTTCTAATTTCTTGGAATTTTTTGAAATTTTGTTTTTATTAGAAGTCACATTATTAGAGTTTAAAGTTTCAACCGAATCAACCACACAAGTATCCTTGCTCTTTAAAACAGAGCCCACACAAACAGTCGGAATAGCAGAATTCAAAACAGGAAGTTCTAAAGAAACATTGGAAATAAAATTATTATCAAAATCAAAGCTAGGGTCGTCATCCTCATTAGTCCACTCCTTCACAATTACTTTTTCTGCACATGAAGAAGACACATTAGAATCGTTCATACTTGAAGTGGATGGACCAGTATTCGCAGAGCCGGTCCCATCACCCTTATCTTGTTTACCATATGTCATGTCCTTTATCTTTTCTTCCTGTTCTTTAGTAACAGGAGTGGGGACATAATTATGGTTGTATGGTGGGGGAACTTGACTGAATCCTATCCCGTCACCTTCATTTTCTTTCCACCACAGTTGATTTTCAATAATTGAGTTGACAACTTTACTGGACCCATCGAATTTCTTAAAATCAAGTTCAGCCTTTTCAAACTTGCTAGTTAGATTTATAATTTCTGACTTAGAGGCCTCCAATTTAGCAGTCAACTCAGCGATTTCCTGTTTAGCCTCTAGATGGTGACAACTCTTTATGCTAAAATCAGACTTAAGTTTTTTAATGTCTTTGTTAAGAGATTCTATTTTGTCTAGAAAACCTTTTTCATTTTTCTTAAGTTTAAAATTTTCTGATTTTATTCTTTCCATATCTCTGATTAGACTGTCATTATGAAGTTTATACATTTCTATTTTCTCACCACAATTTAAAGAACATGGTTGAAAACATACCTCAGATGAATCCGGAGAAGTGAACTCCATGTATGCAAACTGGAGCTCCTTGACCTTCTCCTCAGCAGTGTTTTCCTCTTCAGAGTCCTCAACCGTTGCGAAATTTGTAGTTTGATTTCCAATGTTCATCGCAGCCATCTGACCTTCCCACAAGAACGTTTGAGCAACCATACCTCTTTCACCATTTCCCGAACTGCCTCCAACTTCACCCCGAGCATTCCCAACGGGAACCGATGCCCTTTCTGTATTTCCATCCTTAGCTGGATTAGTGCATTCACGAGCAAAATGTCCCGGCTCGTGACCGTTGTAGCACCTGAGGGTCTCTTTGTTAAAACCCACCTTTTGGTTATTAGGCATGTTCCACTTATTTCTACCTGTCCTCTTTGTAAACTTCTTTGCATGGAAAACTGCCATGGCAATTTGCCACGAGATGTCCATCTCTTCAACATCATCGGGATGAATCTAATCTAGTTCAGCAGTAACCACCGGTTGAACCAAGTCTTCGGCCAGAAAGGCATGATAACAATTCATAAATCCCGCCATTAGAGCGATATTCTCTTGAGTTTCTTTAGGTTTGGTGGGAATCTGGCTGAAGTTTAGATTGGGAGTGGTTTTGCCAGAATCATTTGTAGACTGACCAGATTTGATGAAAATTGCTGGAGCTGGATTAGGTGAATTGGATGATGATGATTGACTGAGGGTGGATGAAAACATCTGGAAGTTTCCTTGTGGTGGTTGTTGAGTGGGCTTGAATAGTGAGATGCTATCTTAAGACATGAGGGCACTGTTAGAAGCAACGTTATATCCAATAGCACTATAAGAACTAGCATGATTTATTGCCCGTTGTTTATCATCCATATCACAAGCTTTAATGGTGGCAATCATTTCAGTCATGTTCATTCTGTTAAGATCTTTGGTCTTTTTGATAACTGCAACATTCATGTCCCAATTTTTCGGCAGAGAGTTTACTAACTTGTTAATTTCTGAGGTTTGTAGAAAGATCCTAGCAGTTCTCATTTCAGTTGCAAGGGATATAAACCTCTGAAGTTGAGATTCCATTGTCTCTCCCAGAACATGATTGAACATATTAAACTTTTTTCGCATCAAATCTTGGCGACTTCTCTTTATATCCTCATTTCCCTCATAAACTTCGATCAGTGCGGCCCACAACTCCTTAGTTGATTGGAGTTCTCTAAACTGAAGGGCAATCTCGGGTGAGAGTGCCATAGTTAGAGTTGAAAGAGCTTTCTCATCTTCTTCAAAGTTATCATCATCATATAGAGCAACTGGTTTCACAAGAACCTCGGTTGAACCATCCTTTTGATAGGTGATCCATTGAGGTCCCCTCACAACGCTTTTCCAAATTTTTGAATCTTTCATCTTGGCATAGGGTTCGAAACGGAATTTCCATTCACTGAACCCCTCATGAGATAATAGACGGGGTATACGAGTAGCAGTGCCCATGATGGAATCAAGTTCTTGGTGAAGTGATGAGTTGATGGAACTGTTGCCATTAGTTAACTGTGCCATTTCAATTTGTTTTAGGTCCAATTAAAATTAAGTCCAATAACCAAGTCCAAAGAAAACAAGCCACGACAGACTGGGCTGAGTACATTGAAACACGTTGACCGAGAACCCTTAAAAGTTGACTGAGAACCCCGAGTCAACCGAGAACTCAATGTTGACCAAACTTTTGACCGAGAACGAGGTTATTGACCAAGGTTGACCGAGAACTCAGTTGGTTGACCAACTCTTTGACCGAGAACACTGATTGGCCGAGAACAACAAGGAGCCGAGAACAATGAGAGGCCGAGAACTACTGATTCGAGAGCTTCAGAGGCCGAGAACTATGAAAGTCAGCCGAGAACACCAGAAAACTTGATTGACCTGCTGATTTTGTTAACAACTAAATCCCTATTTTAGTGGGATTTAAAATTGTTTCCAAAGATATAGAATCTTTGGTCAAATTCACGTCTGATCTTCTTCTTTAATCGAAACTCGCCGGAAAAACACAAGTTCCACCCATCCTTGATATCTTGAATTCGTTGATATCACAATAACGAGCCTGAATTCGTCAAAAGATCTGATACGAATTGTAAGTCCCGAATCTGGAATACTACAATATGATATCAACCAAACTAGTATTGGTGCGGAATACCAACACTCGGTAATTCAAGAACACGAACAATAACAAGTGAAGTAACACACGATTGCTTCAAAACACACGTATATTATTGAATACGTCGGGTGCTTAAGCACTTACAATACTCAGTCACAAAATACTAGGAATGAACAACCTTTAACCCTATACATAACATAACTATATATAGGCATAGCAATCAACTAAGCCAGCCCAACCAACCAAAGGCCCACCGAGAACAGCTTACACACAATCCCAAAACCCAAGCCCAAACATTACTATATCAAGTACAAACCACAAAACTAGGCCCAACATTATGGGAGCCGATAATACTTATTATCAGCTCCTATTATTCATAGGTTATACAGGAAAAACAGCGCATCATCGGGCTTCCTTTAAGCGGATAACCCGGGTCTTGGCCCATGACCCGGCCCGAAACCGAAATGACTATGAAATAAGGACCGATGGTGATATTTTAGGCCCAGGTTTCGGTATTTTTCGGTCTACGTCTTCGAGTTTTTCAGTCCAACTATTGATAATCAGTTCCAACTTAGTAGTGATAATTATTTGTTTCTAACTATCAACTTTCATACGACTTTCCACCGTAAGTCAATAACTTTCCCATTAGAGGTGTTTAACTTCCCATACATTGAAACCAATATCCCTATTCTATTTTAAAATTGAAAATAAATTAGTACATTTAAAACTGTAACACCACGTAGATAACTGTTATAGGATTTAGCTAAAAATACCAACTTATAAAGTATAGGGATTTAAATTGAAAATTATTATAATTACAACCTATCGCGATACGCGATGGGGTAATGATAGGCCCATCGTGTAACACGATGGACTTGCACACAAATCAATATTAGGGCGGCGTAGCGATACGCGATGACTTAAACCATATGACCATGGCGATACGCGAAGACCACGTTAAGCAACTGGGTACACGTGTCTAACCACGTGTCAACACATGGCACGTTTTGACAGACCACGTGTCAACACGTGGCATTCTCGCAGAATTGCGGCGTCGCGATACGCGTCGGCCAGCTATGCACTCCATCGCGTATCGTGATGGGCGCAGATTTTTCCTATAAATAGGTAGTTACGGGATTGAACCCAAATCATCCCAAAATCACTTCCATTCTCACACACTTAACCTTGGGAAGGGAGCCCGATTGTTGTGACGAGCCGACGTTCCGTTTTCTTGAAGTTTGTGCAATTAACGAAGTTATAAGAGAGTTATCGATCTTATAAGCAAGTTAGATCAAGACCCTACCCGTCAAAATTTACCCTTTTCTTATTATTATTATTATTATTATTATTATTATTATTATTATGATTCTGAGTACTCGCGCTAAGGTATGGGTTATGTTTAAGTTATTCAAGTTATAGCTTAGACATTAAATGAGGCTATGAACTTTAACCTTGAAAGTGTTTTTTAAACATTCGCAACAAGTTTTCATAAACGTTACTTCTTAATGAAGTAATGCAACATCCCGTTTTACGTTTTGATTAATAAAATAAAATATGATTTATTATGAGTTGGGCTAGTGTTGGGTTAAATAAATGGGAGTAATGGAGTTAGGTTAATAAGGAAAGAAGAAAGACCATGGGCTTAAGCCCATGACCTATGGTATAAGTACCATAATTATCCATTAATTCCCTCATTCTCATCCATTCCATGCACCATCCAAAACACACACTTAAGCTCTCTCTCATATTTCTCTCTTTATCTAACCTAAACCAAGAAGGAAAACCGAGCATTTATCCAAGGTAACGAAAGTATGATATTATATGGACCTAAATCCGCTAGATGTAGTCACGAAACGATGAACCGAGATCCTCAACCGTTAAAGTCACGAGATCCGAATGGAATAGGGTATAAACCGATCAAAAGACGATCTTAGGGGTCACCCTATCTCGGATCTGGGTCTAACGGGACGAAAAACGGTGGAAAATATGTCTTTCCGGCCACCGCTCGTTTTTCCGGCACGGCGGCGCCGGAAAGGCAGCGTACGAGGATAGGAGGTGTCAGAGAATGTTTCTGACATTCTCTGACCTAACCCTAATTCGTTACGGAAAGATAACGAATGAGCAGCTAATTCGTTATGCCCATTCGTTAAGGGAGAATGACGAATTAACCCCAATTCGTTATGCCCATTCGTTAAGAGAGAATAACGAACTAACCCCAATTCGGTAAGGCCATTCGTTAAGTGAGGGACGAATGAACCTCATTCGTTATAGAGTTCATTCGTTAGACAGACCAAACGAATGAGTCGATTCGTTATGAAGGCCAGTTCGTTATAAGAGCCAATTCGTTATAAGGGCCAATTCGTTATAAGGGCCAATTCGTTATGAAGGTCAGTTCGTTATAGGGGTCCATTCGTTAGAAAATAACGAATGAGCCTCCTTTTTTAATGAACTTGATAACGAATTAATATTTAAATAATGACAGAAAGGTCCCTGGACTTAGAATAAATGGTTTAATTACAAAAAAGCCCTCGAACTTTTTGAGTTAACAATAAAATGATAACTTAAGAATCCTAATGAAAATTGTGTTAAGACAGTTAATGGAAATAAAATTTTTCCAAGCTGACCTGGCAGCTCTACCCCAGCTAGGGGCTCCGCCCTTTGGACCCTGCTAGGGCCCGCTGCCCGTAGAACCCCGCTGCCAGGGGCACTGCCCCCAGACCCCCGTTCGTTGTGGGTTATAATTAAACTAGAAACATGTAACACCCCGTAACCGCAGCGGAAACGTACACGGGATGCAATAGACATATCTGATATCAACAGCATTGTTTATAAAGAAAACACCACTACATTAATTTAAACGTATTACATTGTTCTGAGTTTCATAACCATCTAAGCGTTATCACATAAGTGTTACCGATAGTACATTAACATATTTAATGAAAAATATAGATCTCTAGACTTCCACAAAATAGCACACAACATCGAACACATATCACTCATTCCAATTTGAGTGTACCTAGAAAGCATGTAAAGAAAACGGGTCAACTATGAATAGTTGGTGAGTTTCACTAATTTAAATAAACCATGACAAATCATTATAAAAATCATAAATAAACGATGTAATTATACTGAGTTCACAAGTGAAAACTCTGCTAACCCCGAAACACATCAAATTACCCCTGGGGACACTGTTAACCTAGAAACATATCTAATAACCTCTGGGGACAATGTTAACCCAGAAACATATTTAATAACTTCTGTGGGCACTGTTAACCCAGAACATTTCCAATATCCTCTGGACAACTGTTAACCCAGAAATACATTTAATAACCTCTGGGGACACTGTTAACCCAGCACACTGTTTCGGGCCTTACAATATTAGCAACTCAGTTAATTACCATCTTAATACATTACCGTACGATTTCCGTACAATAAAAGTTATATAAATACATTCGTTTCCATGCGATTAGCATGTACTAAAACACTTTGATAGAAACATGCTTTCCGCCCCGGGAAAATATTTAAAACAGTTCAGTAAAAGGAGCTCGTGAAAACTCACCTTCTTGTGAGCAAGATGTACTACGGTGCACGGCTACTGGTACAGATCTGTAATACGATCCCCAAATCGTTATTACACAATTTCTATCAATATAACTTAAATTCGTGTTAACCGGTACGTCTGGGGACACTGTTAACCCAGTACCGTACACGATCCGGGGACAATGTTAACCCCGAAATACTTTTCAGGACTTAGATTGTGATATCACTTAGAGTTCTTTAGTCAAAACTACCGATAGTTTGTTTTCTCGTTTTGCGTGCTTAGCACGGTTATTCGTCTTTATGTTTTCAAAAATGAGTTTGACCACATACGTCCCGAAAATAGTCATTATTGATATTTTCATTAAAGTGGTGAAATTAGAGCTCGGTTAGACACCCCGTTTGGCCGCGGGGCCCGTTTCCGCCTTTAACACACCGGAAACGGTTAAGTCGGGTAAAATTACCCAAATCATCCGAATTATTTTCGGATGATTTAATTTTACTTGATTAACTTAGTTTCATAAAAATCATCCATTTTTAAGGTTTTCAAACACCAGTCAGCTCGCTTAGGCGAACTTCGCCGGTTTACTCGTTTTAAGCTTTAAAAGTTTGTTTTTAAGTTCCATTTAGCATAAATAAATATCCGTTTAGTCTCGGACCTTGAAATTTTGTACAAACCATATTTTGACAGTAAGGAATTTTATAAAATTTTTCCAGAATTAATTTTCGTATCTAAAATTTATTTAACCATTTTTAAACGTCATTTAAACACCAAATATGTCGAAAATACCAAACGACCTTCGAAAAATCCCAAATTTTTCTGGGATGACCCCTGTCACCCACATAGTTCCCTGTAATTTTTCCAGAACCAAAAACTCATTTTTCGTGCCATTTTTACTAAAACCGAGCTAGAAATCCCTAGAACTCGTTTTACCGAAAAGCCTACTTAGACTTCTCCAATGAACCTGAAATTTTGTGTGTGACTTTTATATGTTATATAAAGCTTATCTTAAATTGTCCAGAATTTTTCATGATGTTTAGCTATTTTTCACCATTTTTGTCCAAAACCGAGCATTAAATTCACCAAATATTCATCCTTTATCCAAAAATTACCAAAAATTCACAGATCTCATATTTTCATGTGTAGATCATCTCTGTGAAATTTCGTGACCCAACTCTAGGTCTATCACAATCTGTCCAAAATAACTAAATCATACGAAAACCGAACTACTTTGTGTTTTCTAGCTTTAGATCGCAAAGATCTTGGTTTCTAGCCTTTGCTAGCCACTAGATACAACATCTAAAGGCACAACAACACCACACCAAGCAAGTTATACCCACAATCAAGCCATTTCTTTCATGGTTTCGATTAAAACATCAAAACAAAGATTTTGACCGTAAAAATTCGTTTTTGACTCTTTTAACTACTTTCTTGGACCAAGATCCTTTGTATAACTTGTATACATCACTTGATCCTCCAAGAATCGGTTTCATCTCGGGTTTTCACCCATTTTTCATTTGAAACTTCATTCTCTTGCAAATAACTGAAGATCATAGAATCAAAACTATGAATCAAACATTATAACCGTGTTTTTACCTTACAATTCTTGTTAGAAATCAAGAGTTTTGGATGAATGTGTATAGGGTTGAAAGGGTTTTGGAGTTGGAGAGTTAGAAAAAGAAAAATGAAATGTGTATGTGTGAGGCTATGGACCGATCGGTCCATAGTAAGGTGGGGAGGGGGGCCCACAACTCCAACCATGGCCACACATTTGGATTGTGTAATCCAGATAACGTTGTGGATAATCTGGTTCAGTTCGTTTTTCGGTTAAACGCTTAATTCGGCTTAAAACGAGGCTAAAACGGTCGTTTTTCGGCTTAAAAATAAAATTTATATAAAACCGATTTAAAATCTTTAAAAACTTAAACCATGACATTTATTGACTCAACACATCATATTGTCGGTCATTGTGCATCTTTTTCGGCTTGATCGATCGTCTCTTGCTTGGTTTGATGTTAAAGGTTTCGTTTAACGTACCGACGTACTAATAAATCGAAATCCTTTTTCTGTGCTATAATTCACTTATCCCGAAGCCTTAATACTTCGTAAACCTTACTAAACATCATATATTTCATCTATGACGTAATCCCCGATTCGTTCGGGTTTCAATAACCGTTCATCGGTTAATCGTAATTCTAATACGACTAACTGTATATTCGAGTATAATTCGTACTGTGAATCTCATATACTCGTATAAACACATTATAATTCATATATTCAGTATTAAATAACACGTAAATAGTATATTCCGGCTAGGGTATACCTGAATTTGCCGGAATCGTTACATTCTCCCCCCGTTATAAAAATTTCGTCCTCGAAATTTTACGCATCAACTACTTCCTTTTGCGGAAATAGGTGGGGGTATTTCTTCCGAAATTCGTCCTTTCGTTCCCCTGTATATTCTGGGCCTCGTTGCGAGTTCCATCTAACTTTGACCAACGAGATCTTATTGTGTCTAAGTTGCTTGATTTTCCCGTCTACTATTTCTATGGGCTCCTCTACAATGTTGAGCTTATCATTTATTTGGACACCCTCTAAAGGTAACACCGATGTCTCATCCGACAGACACCTTTTCAAGTTCGACACGTGAAACACGTTGTGAACTGCACTCAGTTCATCAGGCAGTTCTAATCGGTATGCTACAGGACCGATTTTTGCAATAATGTCGAACGGTCCAATGTATCTAGGGGCTAACTTCCCCGCCTTTCCAAATCTGACTACTCCTTTCCAAGCTGATACTTTCAAATACACTTTATCACCTTTCTGAAATGATAACGGTTTTCTATGGGTATCGGCATAACTCTTCTGCCGATCCCGTGCGGCCTTTAGATTGTTCTTAATTTCAAGAATTTTGCTGGTCGTTTCCTGGACCAGATCTGATCTAATAACCTGTGTGTCGCCCACTTCAGTCCAGCAGAGTGGTGATCGGCATTTCCGACCATACAATGCTTCGTAAGGCGCTGCCTTTATACTGCTATGGTAACTATTATTATAGGAAAATTCAACGAGAGGGAGATGTTGATCCCAATTTCCCTTAAAATCCAGTACGCATGCACGAAGCAAATCCTCCAGTGTTTGGATGGTCCTCTCAGACTGACCATCGGTCTGAGGGTGGTAAGCTGTGCTTAGATCAATACACGTTCCCAACGCTTCTTGGACAGCTTTCCAAAGGTTGGAGGTGAAATGGCTATCCCGATCAGAGATGATCGAGATGGGTATACCATGACGAGACACAATTTCATTTATATAAATCTGCGCAAGCCTCTCAGTGTTATAATTATTCCTAATCGGAATAAAATGTGCCGATTTGGTTAATCGATCCACGATTACCCAAATTGCATCATGTCCTCGGGACGTCTTGGGGAGGTGTGTCACAAAATCCATTGTGATCTGCTCTCACTTCCATTCAGAAATTTCCGGTTGTTGTAACATTCCCGAAGGTTTCTGGTGCTCCGCCTTAACCCTCTCACACGTCGTACACTTGCCGACGTATGTGGCTATATCCTTTTTCATACCCGGCCACCAGTAGAACTCCTTCACATCCTTGTACATCTTATCCGAACCCGGATGTATGGAATATTTTGATTTATGCGCTTCGTCCATGATTAATTCACGAAGGTCATGGAGGGTCGGGATCCAAATCCGATTTTTGAAGTAGAGAATTTCGTCCTTGCGCTGTTCGAAATTCTTCTCGTTACCGAAAAGTCCCTCTTTTTCCAATTGTTCCTCTTCCAACGCCTCGCGTTCAGCGACTCGAATCAAATCCGAAAGGTTCGACTGGACTATCATCCCCAGCGCTCGCACTCGCAATGGCTTAACCCGATCCTTCCTACTCAAGGCATCGGCTACGACGTTAGCCTTGCCGGGGTGATAACGGATGTCACAGTCATAGTCGCTTAATAATTCGAGCCATCTTCGTTGCCTCATATTCGGTTCTTTCTGATCGAATATGTGTTGCAAACTTTTATGATCGGTGAAGATGGTGCACTTTGTACCGTAGAGATAATGTCTCCAGATTTTAAGTGCGAAGATAACTGCTCCCAGTTCTAAGTCATGAGTAGTGTAATTTTTCTCGTGTACTTTTAACTGTCGGGAAGCATAGGCTATGACTTTATTATTCTGCATCAACACACATCCCAATCCTCTACGGGATGCGTCACAATACACGACAAAACCATCGTCTCCGTCGGGGAGACTTAAGATCGGCGCTTGGCACAATCTTTGTTTTAGCGTTTGAAACGCCGCTTCCTGTTCTTCTCCCCAATCATACTTTCGATCCTTTTGAGTCAGGAGGGTTAAAGGTTGGGCGATGCTGGAAAAGTTCTCTATAAATCGACGATAGTATCCAGCTAAGCCTAAGAATTGGCGGATTTCCTTTGGCGATCTAGGCGCTTGCCAATTCTTAACGCTTCAACCTTACTTGGATCAACGTGTATTCCTTGGTGATTTATCACGTGACCAAGGAATTGCACTTCTTGTAACTAGAAGTTACACTTGGAGAATTTTGCATACAACTTCTCCTGATTTAGAAGCTCTAAAATTAATCTTAAGTGTTGCTCGTGCTCTTCTTTATTCTTCGAGTATATCAAAATATCGTCAATAAACACGATGACGAATCTATCGAGGTAGGGTTTACAGACTCGATTCAAGAGATCCATGAACACTGCTGGCTCATTTGTTAGCCCAAAAGGCATAACTAAGAACTCGTAATGACCGTAGCGAGTCCGGAATGCGGTTTTTAGGATATCCTCCTCCTGAATTCTAACCTGATGGTATCCCGATCTAAGATCTATTTTTGAGAAGTAGCTCGCACCTTGTAGTTGGTCGAACAGATCATCGATTCGGGGAAGAGGATACCTATTTTTGATTGTCAACTTGTTCATTTCCCTGTAATCGATGCACATTCTAAGGCTCCCGTCCTTCTTTTTCACGAATAGTACCGGTGCACCCCACGGGGAATAACTAGGACGAATAAATCCTTTATCCAACAATTCTTGCAACTGGTTGGATAATTCTTGCATCTCAGATGGTGCAAGTCGGTAAGGTGCCTTAGCAACAGGGCCAGCTTGAGGTAACAGATCGATTCTGAATTCGACCTGTCGGGTTGGCGGTAATCCAGGAAGTTCCTCTAGGAAAACTTGTGGAAATTCGCGTACCACGGGAATATCGTCCACCCGTTTTTCCTCAGAATCAGTGGCCGTCAGGCTCGCTAGATACGCCACACATCCCTGACGTATATATTTTAACACCTTGAGGTGGGATATAAATGGTATCATGGTGCCGGATTTTTCTCCTTGCACTAATACCTCCTCGTCATCCGACACCCGGATCTTGAAGATTTTCTTTTCACAGTTTATTTCTACCCTGTTACGTGCTAACCAATCCATTCCCACTATCACGTCAAAACTACCCAATTCTACCGGTAACAAGTCAATTAGAAAGGATTGTTCGTTCAGAATAAAAGGGCAATTCCGAACTATCTGATTAACTATCATGGTTTTACCGTTAGGGATTTCTACGGTGTAAGGTTCTATGGTTTCACCAATAGGAAGGTTTGCTATCGAAAGGAATCTAACGGAGACAAAACTTCTATCGGCGCCTGTATCAAATAATACAGAAGCGTAATGATCAGAGACGAGGAATGTACCTGTCACTACGCTGGGGTCCTGGCGTGCCTCGTTCGCCCCCATCACGAATGCTCGGCCTCGCGCCGGATTGGACGACTATGCCTGACCCGCGGGTTGCCGCCCATTTCCTCCCTGGTTCAGCTTCGGACAGTTTTTCTTGAAGTGATCTGTGCTACCGCATTCAAAGCAAGCACGACTGGTGGTCATCACTTGATTTCCTTGTGGGTTTTGTTGTCGGGCTGATTGGGTCCTAAATGGCTGCGCACGGATAGGTTGCGGTTGCCGGTTCAAGTTGTTCAGGTTTGTCCTACAGCTCGGTGCGTAGTGCCCATTCCTGCCGCACCGGTGGCACACCACCTCTTTGCACACGCCACCATGGTGGTAACCACATTTTCCACACTTAGGAAACGTTCCCTTCTGCGGTTCTTGCCTTCCGCCCGAACTAGTCATGGCGTAGTTCTGGGCAGTGGGTCTAGCACGTTTACCTTGCTGCTTTTCCTGGGTCCTATGGTCATGTGAACTCCGCTTCCCCCCAACGGACTCTCCTACCACCTTCAGTGACCCGCTCCTTACGAAATCATACGTGACGATACCAGCTTGCGTCACCGCACCCTCATATGTCTGGTGTCCCCCAGAATTGACTATACTCCTTACAACTGGAGTTAGCCCCCAAATATAACGCTCCACCCTCTTCGACTCTGGGGTGACCAACCATGGTACCAATCGCGACAACTCATTAAACCGGTTCGTATAACCCAAATGGTCTGCCCCCTGCATCTCCAGGTTCCACAATTCATTTTCTAATTTTTGCAATTCGTTTTTCGGGCAGAAATGTTCCAGTACAAGATCCTTGAGCTCCGTCCAGGTCATGCGGTTTGTCGCCGCCTGGCCCCGGGTCTGCACTATCGTGTTCCACCATGTCAAGGCATGGTCCGTGAATGTACAGGCAGCATACTTAACAACACAATCCTCGGGGCAGTTGCTGATATTCACCACGGATTCTATTTTGTCGATCCACTTAACCAACCCATTTGGTCCTTCAGACCCGCTAAACTCTAGAGGTTTGCACAACATGAAGTCCTTGATCGAACATCCCCTGGATGCACGAATCGATTCAGTACGGTTCGTCTCTACCGTAGGTATAGGGCCATTACTGTCTGTAACGACCACCCTAGGCGGTGCGTCATTACTCGGAATCGTGTTATCATTCTGTGGAGGATTAACATTTTGTTCCCCGTCATTATTGGTGGTAGTTTGATTGCTCGGAGGGGTTGGATTGGTCGAATTGTTAATACTGGCGGCGATGCGCGATACTATATCCGGTATCGCCGCCTCTAACTGTTGAGCAATCAAACGACTCACGTCCACTTCCGACAATTGGGCTGAACGTTTTGGTGCCATTCTACACAACATCAAGAAAATATATATAATCAATACAAGTTCTAATCATAAAACACAACAAACATTCCATTCATTAATAAACGTTAGTACATATTACACAAACATCCGTTCATATTACTTTCCTGTCACTATTACATTAGTTAAGTTTTCATATGTAGGGCCTATGTCGGCATCATCTCGACATAACCCGCAACGGGTCAGTGCTTGAATGATACCCAAAAGTATCTATACTGATATGCCCCAAAAGAGACCCCCCCTAAGGGCCAGTGGTTGTATTATAACTAAACAAGATTCACTCCATGTTAGCATCACCACTAACTACTTACACAGAGTATCAAAAAAAAAAACGGTCCCTGTCTATTCCCATCCCAACACAACTAAACACGGTGGTAAACCAACCCCACCAATATCGCCACCAACACAGCCATCATAATCCGGACCCGCATCTCCATCCGGCCGAGCATCCATTGGGAGTATGAGCACTCCCTCTTCAGCTGGGCAATCGCATACTGATGGTCCAGTATGCAATCCCCCAAGTACATCCTCCTCTGGACTCCCACCGTCAGGGCGGCGGAGTGCTCATTCACCTGTTCGGTGAGCACTCGGAGCCAGGCGCCGCGTCCCGTTCCTGTCTAGGAAGACCCCACACAGGTGGAGTCGCAGGCTCGGGCTGAGAGCGGTAGCAGGTCTGGGTGGGGGCGAGGTAGGTCGGACATGTGGGATACTGATCCGCGCCGTGAGGCGGGGTCCGAATCCGGGGGGTGCAGGGGCGGCCTGTGGTGCGGATGGGGTAGGGGATCTGGCAATCCTAGCTGGGTAGGACTGGCCGGAACTCCTAAGGCTAGCCTCACTAGGCTCTGTGCTAGATGCTACGAGTGGGCTCCCAGAGTCCCCGGAGCTGACCTCCTCCGGGTCCTCCTCAATCGACAAACTAGGAGTTCTTGACATTTTACCTGCACACAAGTTAACAAACATATAGTTCTTTCCATAGTGTAAATCATAATCAAATTAATATACACTTACTTATACAACTTGACCACATAACAATATTATCACATATTTGCACGTATGTTGCCAATTTTACCTATTAAAGTCCCCCGTGACTTTCCCTGAATTCCCTCGTGCAGACAAGTCTGTTATTATGTTCCGGACCATAATAACCCACTTGTCCATCCAAGTTCATCCCGATCTCGTCACAATAAATTATTAGTTGATATTCAGATCCTATAATACTTGAGCTACTGGTTATATTTTAGGTATCTTTTAAAGACATCCTAATTCTTTATAACCAATGGCTCTGATACCAAGTTCTATAACACCCCGTAACCGCAGCGGAAACGTACACGGGATGCAACAGACACATCTGATATCAACAGCATTGTTTATAAAGAAAACACCACTACATTAATTTAAACGTATTACATTGTTCTGAGTTTCATAACCATCTAAGCGTTATCACATAAGTGTTACCGATAGTACATTAACATATTTAATGAAAAATATAGATCTCTAGACTTCCACAAAATAGCACACAGCATCGAACACATATCACTCATTCCAATTTGAGTGTACCTAGAAAGCATGTAAAGAAAACGGGTCAACTACGAATAGTTGGTGAGTTTCACTAAATTAAATAAACCATGACAAATCATTATAAAAATCATAAATAAGCGATGTAATTATACTGAGTTCACAAGTGAAAACTCTGTTAACCCCGAAACACATCAAATTACCCCTAGGGACACTGTTAACCCAGAAACATATCTAATAACCTCTGGGGACACTGTTAACCCAGAAACATATTTAATAACTTCTGGGGGCACTGTTAACCCAGAACATTTCCAATATCCTCTGGGACACTGTTAACCCAGAAATACATTTAATAACCTCTGGGGACACTGTTAACCCAGCACACTGTTTCGGGCCTTACAATATTAGCAACTTTGTTAATTACCATCTTAATACATTACCGTACGATTTCCGTACAATAAACATTATATAAATACATTCGTTTCCATGCGATTAGCATGTACTTAAACACTTTGATAGAAACATGCTTTCCGCCCCGGGAAAATATTTAAAACAGTTCAGTAAAAAGGGGCTCGTGAAAACTCACCTTCTTGTGAGCAAGATGTACTACGGTGCACGGCTACTGGTACAGATCTGTAATACGATCCCCAAATCGTTACTACACAATTTCTATCAATATAACTTAAATTCGTGTTAACCGGTACGTCTGGGGACACTGTTAACCCAGTACCGTACACGATCCGGGGACAATGTTAACCCCGAAATGCTTTTCAGGACTTAGATTGTGATATCACTTAGAGTTCTTTAGTCAAAACTACCGATAGTTTGTTTTCTCGTTTTGCGTGCTTAGCACGGTTATTCGTCTTTATGTTTTCAAAAATGAGTTTGACGACATACGTCCCGAAAATAGTCATTATTGATATTTTCATTAAAGTGGTGAAATTAGAGCTCGATTAGACACCCCGTTTGGCCGCGGGGCCCGTTTCCGCCTTTAACACACGGGAAACGGTTAAGTCGGGTAAAATTACCCAAATCATCCGAATTATTTTCGGATGATTTATTTTTACTTGATTAACTTAGTTTCATAAAAATCATCCATTTTTAAGGTTTTCAAACACCAGTCAGCTCGCTTAGGCGAACTTCGCCGGTTTACTCGTTTTAAGCTTTAAAAGTTTGTTTTTAAGTTCCATTTAGCACAAATAAATATCCGTTTAGTCTCGGACCTTGAAATTTTGTAAAAACCATATTTTGACAGTAAAGAATTTTATAAAATTTTTCCAGAATTAATTTTCATATCTAAAATTTATTTAACCATTTTTAAACGTCATTTAAACACCAAATATGTCGAAAATACCAAACGACCTTCGAAAAATCCCAAATTTTTCTGGGATGACCCCTGTCACCCACATAGTTCCCTGTAATTTTTCCAGAACCAAAAACTCATTTTTCATTCCATTTTTACCAAAACCGAGCTAGAAATCCCTAGAACTCGTTTTACCGAAAAGCCTACTTAGACTTCTCCAATGAACCTGAAATTTTGAGTGTGACTTTTATATGTTATAAAAAGCTTATCTTAAATTTTCCAGAAATGTTCATGATGTTTAGCTATTTTTCACCATTTTTGGCCAAAACCGAGCATTAAATTCACCAAATATTCATCCTTTATCCAAAAATTACCAAAAATTCACAGATCTCATATTTTCATGTGTAGATCATCTCTGTAAAATTTCGTGACCCTACTTTAGGTCTATCACAATCTGTCCAAAATAACTAAATCATACGAAAACCGAACTACTTTGTGTTTTCTAGCGTTAGATCGCAAAGATCTTGGTTTCTAGCCTTTGCTAGCCACTAGATACAACACCTACAAGCACAACAACACCACACCAAGCAAGTTATACCCACAATCAAGCCATTTCTTTCATGGTTTCGATTAAAACATCAAAACAAAGATTTTGACCGTAAAAATTCGTTTTTGACTATTTTAACTACTTTCTTGGACCAAGATCCTTTGTATAACTTGTATACATCACTTGATGCTCCAAAAATCGGTTTCATCTCGGGTTTTCACCCATTTTTCATTTGAAACTTCATTCTCTTGCAAATAACTCAAGATCATAGAATCAAAACTATGAATCAAACATTATAACCGTGTTTTTACCTTACAATTCTTGTTAGAAATCAAGGGTTTTGGATGAATGTGTAAAGGGTTGAAAGGGTTTTGGAGTTGGAGAGTTAGAAAAAGAAAAATGAAATGTGTATGTGTGAGGCTATGGACCGATCGGTCCATAGTAAGGTGGGGAGGGGGGCCCTCAACTCCAACCATGGCCACACATTTGGATTGTGTAATCCAGATAACGTTGTGGATAATCTGGTTCAGTTCGTTTTTCGGTTAAACGCTTAATTCGGCTTAAAACGAGGCTAAAACGGTCGTTTTTCGGCTTAAAAATAAAATTTATATAAAACCGATTTAAAATCTTTAAAAACTTAAACCATGACATTTATTGACTCAACACATCATATTGTCGGTCATTGTGCATCTTTTTCGGCTTGATCGATCGTCTCTTTCTTGGTTTGATGTTAAAGGTTTCGTTTAACGTACCGACGTACTAATAAATCGAAATCCTTTTTCTGTGCTATAATTCACTTATCCCGAAGCCTTAATACTTCGTAAACCTTACTAAACATCATATATTTCATCTATGACGTAATCCCCGATTCGTTCGGGTTTCAATAACCGTTCATCGGTTAATCGTAATAATATATGACTAGCTGTATATTCGAGTATAATTCGTACTGTGAATCTCATATACTCGTATAAACACATTATAATTCATATATTCAGTATTAAATAACACGTAAATAGTATATTCCGGCTAGGGTATACCTGAATTTGCCGGAATCGTTACAAAACATGATATGGGTAGTGATAGTTAATTGATACGTGTAATTGTTATACAGTTAATCGCGCAGCTAATGAAAGGAATAACCATTAACGGTGAACATAACAGGACACATGTGAGTTTCTAGCCCCATTTCCTTGTTATGTTTTCGGGGCGGGGGGGGGGGGGGGTGCATACTCAATGTGATTAGTTAATACACTTACCTTGAGTGGTAAATGTATGCATGGATGATATATGTGATAGATATTATAATAGATGATATATACTGTATGCATAAAACGATCATGTTTTATGCAATTGTTTCATCCATTAGCACCCCTCTCCCATCGCTAACAATAACCCTATACTTAATTATATTAGTTTGGCCGTTTACTTGCCTGTTCTTAGGTTTTTTTGGTCGGATCTGTTAGGTTCTTGTTCACCATCTCCAGATCATCGTTTGAGGTAATTGATTACAGGGTTTTGATCGCGTTTACATGTAGACCATTAGCCCTAAGTTTATCTTGATTAATTACAAACGGATTTATCAATTTGAATTTCTAGGGTTTATAATAAAAACTAGTTTGTTAGATCTGCTAGTGTTTAGATTTAACATGAATGGGTTATCCACGCAAGTTACTGGTAGCCCAGTTGGTTAAACACCATGTATCACAGGGGGGCAGGTCGCGGGTTCGAATCCCTACACCCCTGATTTATAGTTGATTTTGGTTATTTTCTTTTTTAAACACTTGATAACTATAATATTAATAACAATAACTAATAAAGGTTATTTCTAATTAGGGATGGCAATGGGTCGGGTTTAGGTATTTCTAAACCCGTACCCGGTTATGAAAGTCCGTCCCAAACCCGTCGGGTTTTAATCGGGTAATTACCCGTCGGGTTTCGGGTTTTCCCATCGGGTTTCGGGTTTCTTATCGGGTTTTGATAAAATACTCGTATGGTATACCCGGCTCAAAACCCGCTATGTTTCTACCGGGTTTTGACAAAATATGACTAATCGATTACAAGATGGTTACCATAAAGATAAAATGTTACAAATAGTTGACATAATCAAAGTTTCGACGAATAATATATTTGGAATACAGTATATATATAATATAATAAGCTATATTGGGTACATCGGGTATATAATCGGGTAAATGGGTTTATGTTATCGGGTAATCGGGTCGGGTAATCGGGTATATTAGAAATCCCAAACCCGTCCCAAACCCGCGAAAAATTTCAAAACTAATCCCAAACCCGTCCCTGTCACACCCGGCCCTGAGCGGCGGAAACAGCCGGGCGCGCGCGCGAGTGGGGATTGATAATTAAGCACGGGCCATTGCAAACATTCAAAGATTTTCATTGCGTAAGAAATGTTTAATACATTACATTGTTTAAAAGTTACATAAAAACATCCAAGTATAAAACTGAAGATTTCCTCGCCATATCCCCTTGCGCGGCGGGTAACCGTGCGCATCGAGGGGATAAAACCAAAATCTTCCAAAAAGCTTGTTTTAGATGTTCAGCGTGTGGTGCTCTAAGTGTGACTCCATGCGCTACCTAGTTATTTCCTGAAAGACACGTAAAAACATTTGAATCAGTATAAACTGAGTGAGTTCACAAGTTTTAGTAACTTGATAAATCGTATTGCATCATAATCATTCTGAAACATAATTCTGTTAGCCTCATTAAAACACATGCTTGGTAAAACATAGCTCTATCAATATATTCTGGTAAAATCGTTCCGCGGGTTACGCGCGAACATTTCTGGGAACTGTGCTCGTCTATGCAAAGTGGCGCTGCCACTACGAGCTAAACATAAGTAATACCGTCCCGCGGGTTACGCTGCGAACGTTTCAGGAAAATGTGCTCGTCCATGCAAAGTGGCGCTGCCACTACGAGCTAAAACAATGTAATATCGTCCCGCGGGTTACGCGCGGACACTTCTGAAAAACCGTGCTCGTCTATGCAAAGTGGCGCTGCCACTACGAGCTAAAATAACATATTACCGTCCCGCGGGTTACGCGCGGACGTTGTGCCGGAAAACAAGGCGCTCGTCCATGCAAAGAGGCGCGACCCCTACGAGCGGGCTCAAACCCATAGTACTGCCCCATGACCATACTAGGCACTCGTCCATGCAAGGAGGTGCGACCCCTACGAGTGGGTGGATCAAACCAGCAGTCCCTACCCTTAGAGTTCCAATGGTAAAGTGATCACTTACTCGAGTTCTAGCGCACATACATCGAAAACCTTAGATAACCATTCGCATTGCTCATCATGAAACATAACTTAAACACAAAATCGCTTGCATAGCTTGTAAGTATACCATGATAAATCATTATTTAAGTACGTGTCCCTCGCCCCGAAAACAGTTTAAAAACAGTGAAAACAGTGAAAATAGGGGCTGTGAGACTCACCTGTGGTTCTTGTTATGGAATTAATCGAGATTCGGGTTTTCTTGATGTTGGCCTCGGAATCGAAGGTCTAGAATACGATTAAATAACAAATATGTATATTAAGATCAAGATATATGGGTCGAAAAGTAGATCTCAAGGTTATAATCTCGGCTTACCTTGTAACAGGAACGGAATTGGAAATCAAAATAGATGCTTGGGAGATGATTCAGGGCAGATTTTCAGTTTTAAGAGAGAAGTTTGAAGTGTGTTGAGTGATAATTTTAGGTTACATATTTATAGGCAAATTCAATGGGACACAATCCCTTGATTTAGGGGATTGTAATCTTTTCATATCTAGGTGTGATGATGATAAAGTATGGAAAGTATTATTATTTATTCAAAAGTGGAGGAGTGGGTGAAAGATTCTGATTTTTGCAGGACATGCAGGTCTGTGGTTGGTGAAAGTAGGGTGGCTGATAGTTGACTGTTCATGCTACAGTGTGCTTTTGCCAGTGCACAGTAAAAAGTAGAAATTTTCTGAAACACGTTACTGTTTTCTTTTGGGCGGGAACAATTTCCGTAAATCTGAACATTTTGACTAAGTGTTCTGCGCGTATAACTTGGTGCGCATAGCTTTCTGCGTGTAGAACATTTCTTTGCTGCGGGTAGGTGCGTAACCTTCTCGCAGTTAGGGACATTTGAGTTTCATTTGTAGATTCTCCAGGTGGTCTTGGTATTTCAACATAGTGATCAGTCATGTTGAAGTCAATTCCATCCTGGAGCTTCAGACAAACTAGCTCTCAATGTTCCCGCCATGCGGGGAGGTTAGTTCCCTTCCGCACGCGCATAAACGATTTAGGGTGCACCCGCCTTAGCATCATGCGTGACGGTCAACCCATTAGACAACGTTAAGTTACATGAAAACATAAAGCCAAAACATTCACGCATGGCGCATATAACATATGCCCACGCTGGTTCTTAACATGGTGCGCTCGCGCATGGCGCATATAACATGCACGCGCTGACTAACATGGCGCGCTCGCGCAGGGCAAACAAATGCCCGCGCTGATTCTAACATATGCTCGCGCCGGGCGCACATAATGTGCCCGCGCTGATTCTTAACATAGCGCGCTCGCGCAGGGCGCACATAACAAATGCACGCGCTGACTAACACGGCGCGCATAATATTTACAATCACCTAATTATTAGGTTGATTACTTAGTTTAAGGGATTGGGGAATTTACCGGGTGTCACATTCTCCCCTCGTTAAACGAATTTCGTCCCGAAATTTAGGAGACGTTGCTGGCAGAAGCCATGTTCTGAAAGAGGTGTGGGTATTTCATGCGCATCTGATCTTCTCTTTCCCAAGTGAATTCAGGCCCACGCCTTGAGTTCCATTGAACTTTTACCAACTTGATTCTGCTTCTGCGCAACCTTTGTTCTTTCCAATCGGTTACTGCTATAGGTTCTTCTACGAAGTGCAGCTGTTTGTCAATATGAATTTCTTCCATCGGTATAATCAACGTTTCGTCAGATAAACATTTCTTGAGGTTGGATACATGAAACGTATCATGAACTCCACTGAGTTCGGCGGGTAGACGGAGTTTATAAGCAACTGGACCGATCCTCTCCAGGATCTCAAAAGGTCCAATGTAGCGCGGATTTAGCTTTCCTCGCTTACCGAAACGGGGGACTCCCTTCCATGGGGAGACTTTCAAAAGTACTTTATCCCCTACTTGAAACTCCAACGGTTTCCTTCTCATATCAGCATAACTTTTCTGTCTGTCGCGTGCTGCCTTAAGGCGATCCCTTATCTGAAAAATCTTGTCTGTTGTTTCTTGGATCACTTCTGGACCAGTCATTTGCTTGTCGCCCATTTCAGCCCAACACAGTGGGGATCTACACTTGCGCCCATATAAAGCTTCGAACGGCGCAGCCTTAATGCTTGTGTGATAACTGTTATTGTAAGAAAATTCAACCAACGGGAGGTGGGTATCCCAACTACCTCCAAAATCGATCGCGCACGCGCGCAGCATATCTTCCAATGTCTGGATCGTTCGTTCGCTTTGTCCATCCGTTTGAGGATGATAAGCCGTACTCATGTCCAGTCGAGTACCTAACCCCTCTTGTAATGATCTCCAAAACCTTGAGGTGAACCGACTATCTCTATCAGAAATGATGGACACTGGGACTCCATGTTTTGAAACTACTTCTCGAATATATAGTCGGGCTAACTTTTCCATTTTATCAGTTTCTTTAATCGGCAGGAAGTGCGCTGACTTAGTTAGCCGATCTACAATAACCCATATCGTGTCATAACCCCCAGGTGTCCTTGGTAGTTTGGTGATGAAGTCCATAGAGATTTGTTCCCACTTCCACATGGGAATTTCTGGCTGCTGAAGCAACCCCGATGGTTTCTGGTATTCAGCCTTTACCTTCGAACACGTCAGGCACTTACTGACATACGTCGCGATGGCGCCTTTAAGATTGGGCCACCAATACAACATTTTAACATCTTGGTACATCTTGTCTGCGCCAGGATGTACAGAATACCGCGTCTTGTGAGCTTCGTTTAAAACTTGCTCGCGCAATCCTCCCTTGAGAGGGACCCATATGCGGTTAGCGAAATATAGATTGCCGTTCTCTTTCAGTTCCAAACTTTTAACCATACCTCCAAGGCATTCATTTTTAACAAACTCTGGTTTCAAGGCTTCTTGCTGAGCTTCTCGGATGCGAGTAGCGAGATCTGCGTGAATGGTCAATCTTAGAGCCTTGACTCGTAGCGTTTTTATTCGCTCCTTTCTGCTTAGCGCGTCTGCTACCACATTCGCTTTCCCCGGATGATACTTGATCTCGCAATCATAGTCATTCAACAATTCAACCCATCTTCGTTGCCTCATGTTTAATTCCTTCTGATCGAATATATGTTGGAGGCTCTTATGATCCGTAAAGATTACACATTTCGTACCGTAGAGGTAATGGCGCCAAATCTTTAGCGCGAAGACAACAGCTCCAAGTTCTAAATCATGCGTTGTGTAGTTCTTCTCATTGATCTTAAGTTGGCGCGAGGCATACGCTATGACTTTGTCTCGCTGCATAAGGACACATCCAAGTCCCTGATGTGAAGCGTCGCAGTAAACAACGATGTCATCTGTCCCCTCGGGCAGAGATAGAATTGGCGCACTACATAACTTCTGCTTCAACATTTGAAACGCTGCTTCCTGGTTTTCGCCCCAAACAAACATCCTGTCTTTCTGAGTTAGCGCGGTCAGAGGTAGAGCTATCTTGGAGAAGTTCTCAATGAAGCGTCGATAGTAGCCAGCTAGCCCAAGGAATTGCCTCACCTCAGTTGAGGTTTTTGGCGCTTCCCAGTTTTCGATGGCTTTAACCTTAGAAGGATCGACGTGAATTCCTTTCTCGTTAACAACGTGACCGAGGAAGTGAACTTCTTTAAGCCAGAACTCGCACTTGGAAAACTTCGCATACAACTTTTCTTTCTTTAACAATTCCAAAATCATTCTCAGGTGTTGCTCATGCTCGGCCTTGGTTCGAGAGTAAATCAAAATATCATCTATAAACACAATCACAAACTTGTCCAAGTATGGTTTGCACACACGGTTCATCAGATCCATGAATATAGCCGGCGCATTAGTTAGCCCGAAAGGCATCACTAAGAACTCATAATGGCCATATCTGGTTCGGAAGGCTGTCTTTGGCGCGTCTTCCTCATGGACCCTAAGTTGGTGGTATCCTGACCGTAGATCTATCTTCGAATAATAACTGGATCCTTGCAACTGGTCAAATAAGTCGTCAATCCTCGGTAAGGGGTACCGATTTTTGACTGTCAGCTTGTTCAGCTCCCTGTAGTCAATACACATTCTGAACGAACCATCTTTCTTCTTTACAAACAGTACTGGAGCTCCCCAAGGTGAAAAGCTTGGGCGTATGAAACCCTTATCCAATAGTTCCTGTAACTGATTGGATAGCTCTTGCATCTCAGATGGAGCTAAGCGATAAGGCGCTCGAGCTACTGGCGCAGCTCCTGGGACCAAATCAATACGAAACTCGACTTGTCGCGGCGGCGGTAACCCGGGCAAATCTTCAGGAAAAACTTCTGGAAATTCGCGCACTACTGGTAAGTCTTCAATTCTTCGCTCATCTCCTTTCTCTACTACATGCGCCAGGAAGGCGTAGCACCCTTTCCTTAGGCACTTACGCGCCTTTAGGCACGAAATCAGTTTCGTCGCAACTCCCCTTCTTTCCCCTTGAATCATCAAAGTTTCTCCGTTCAACAGGGGAATCCGAACCTGCTTCTCATGACAAACAATCTCCGCGAGATTTTCGACCAACCAATCCATACCTACCACAATATCGAAACTTCCCAAATCTATTGGCAACAAGTTAATATTGAACTCATGACCTCCCATGACTAATACACATTGTTCAGTCCTTTCATTCGCGCATAACTGCCTACCATTGGCTAGTTCTATAGTATAAGGTTTGTCTAGCCTACTGGTTGCTAAGCCCAGGGAGTTTTTAAACTCATGGGATATAAAACTTAGGTCAGCGCCAGTATCAAATAAGACAGATGCATAATGACCGTTAAGCAAAAACGTACCGGTTACCACATTTGGCTCTTCCTTTGCTTCACCCGCGCCAATCACAAAAGCTCTCCCGCGAGCTTGGTTTCCTTTCTGTGGGCAATCCCGACTGAAGTGTCCAGGCTTCCCGCATGCGTAGCAGCTGTCGCTCGATCCAGCTTCTCTGATGCGACAATTCATCGCCTTGTGTCCTGGTCTGCCACATTTGGCGCATTCGATTTTTGTGCACTCACCATCGTGGTGGTACTTGCATTTGCTGCACCATGGGCGAGGCCCGCTGTATCCTTTCCTTGATGGTTCCGCGGCTTGAATCGCGTAAACCCTTGTGCTTTCCTGCTTCTTGGGCGGTGGTTGCTTGAAGTCTGATCCTCGGTGGGAGTTCCATTTCCTCTTGGAGTCAGAGGTTCGCTGCTCGTTCAAGCGAGCAGTCAACATACCCGCACGAACCGTATCCCTTGTAAGGGTGATGGCTCGCGCAACCGCCTCGTCAAAGGTCGGAGGTGCGGCGGCGTTGAGCGGGACTCTAACGACAGGAGGTAACCCAAAGATGTACCTCTCGATTTTCTTTTCTTCTGTGTTTGCCATGTCTGGCACCAGCTGGCAAAGCTCGTTGAAACGATTGGTGTAGGCATCGATATCCGTTCCTACCATGGTGTGGTTCCAGAATTCTTGTTGCAAGCTCTGAATTTCTGCGCGAGAGCAGAACTTTCTCATCATCATTTCTTTCAATTCTTCCCAGGTCTTGTGGAGAGCAACTTCTCTCCCCAATGTTTTCACTTGAAGCTTCCACCAAGATGAAGCTGCTTCTTGGAACATACAGGTCGCGTAAAGGACCTTCTGGTTTTCACTACATCCGCTGATGGAGAGAACTGTCTCCATCTTGTCGATCCAATTGTAGAGCCCAATGGCTCCTTCGGTGCCTTTGAACGGCCAAGGCCTACAGGCCATGAATGTTTTATAGGAGCATCCTTTGTCCAAGGCTCCTGATTCGGGTTCTGGGGTCTCGTTCTCTTGGCGACCCTGACTAGATTCGGCCTTGCTGGCCTCATGCGTTGCAATCGCCTGCGCGATTATTTCTGCGAGCTCCTCGGGTGTCATGGTAATTCCCTTGGCTCTGGTTGGAGGCATTCTTTTCATAAAAAGAAAATATAACAAACTTAGCGCATGTACTCAGAGCACATAATGTTCTTATCTCTAGACACTGTGACCCGTGTTCCTAAGTGCGTGTGTGATTTTTCTTTTGAAAATATTCTTTGAAAAATTTTTCATGCGATTCCCCAAAGGTTATAGTCTAGGTTAAAAACTTCTTTTCCTAGTTCGCTATAACCAGTGCTCTGATACCAATCTGTCACACCCGGCCCTGAGCGGCGGAAACAGCCGGGCGCGCGCGCGAGTGGGGATTGATAATTAAGCACGGGCCATTGCAAACATTCAAAGATTTTCATTGCGTAAGAAATGTTTAATACATTACATTGTTTAAAAGTTACATAAAAACATCCAAGTATAAAACTGAAGATTTCCTCGCCATATCCCCTTGCGCGGCGGGTAACCGTGCGCATCGAGGGGATAAAACCAAAATCTTCCAAAAAGCTTGTTTTAGATGTTCAGCGTGTGGTGCTCTAAGTGTGACTCCATGCGCTACCTAGTTATTTCCTGAAAGACACGTAAAAACATTTGAATCAGTATAAACTGAGTGAGTTCACAAGTTTTAGTAACTTGATAAATCGTATTGCATCATAATCATTCTGAAACATAATTCTGTTAGCCTCATTAAAACACATGCTTGGTAAAACATAGCTCTATCAATATATTCTGGTAAAATCGTTCCGCGGGTTACGCTGCGAACATTTCTGGGAACTGTGCTCGTCTATGCAAAGTGGCGCTGCCACTACGAGCTAAACATAAGTAATACCGTCCCGCGGGTTACGCTGCGAACGTTTCAGGAAAATGTGCTCGTCCATGCAAAGTGGCGCTGCCACTACGAGCTAAAACAATGTAATATCGTCCCGCGGGTTACGCGCGGACACTTCTGAAAAACCGTGCTCGTCTATGCAAAGTGGCGCTGCCACTACGAGCTAAAATAACATATTACCGTCCCGCGGGTTACGCGCGGACGTTGTGCCGGAAAACAAGGCGCTCGTCCATGCAAAGAGGCGCGACCCCTACGAGCGGGCTCAAACCCATAGTACTGCCCCATGACCATACTAGGCACTCGTCCATGCAAGGAGGTGCGACCCCTACGAGTGGGTGGATCAAACCAGCAGTCCCTACCCTTAGAGTTCCAATGGTAAAGTGATCACTTACTCGAGTTCTAGCGCACATACATCGAAAACCTTAGATAACCATTCGCATTGCTCATCATGAAACATAACTTAAACACAAAATCGCTTGCATAGCTTGTAAGTATACCATGATAAATCATTATTTAAGTACGTGTCCCTCGCCCCGAAAACAGTTTAAAAACAGTGAAAACAGTGAAAATAGGGGCTGTGAGACTCACCTGTGGTTCTTGTTATGGAATTAATCGAGATTCGGGTTTTCTTGATGTTGGCCTCGGAATCGAAGGTCTAGAATACGATTAAATAACAAATATGTATATTAAGATCAAGATATATGGGTCGAAAAGTAGATCTCAAGGTTATAATCTCGGCTTA